>NC_080199.1:5650025-8077450 GCF_030028045.1 Hippopotamus amphibius kiboko
ATCGAGGTTGCATTTAAATAATGAGGGAAAAACTGCCACCTGGAAAGGACTACAGACCTCTAGATTACTTACTACAACAATATAAATGAACACAATCATAAATAGTGAATGTAAAAAACAAAAATATAAAATAAATGAAATAAAATATGTGAAGGAACTAATATCAGAGTGAAAAATCCTATTACCTATGACTATAGCAGAACGATGAGTACATTTGATTACACAAACATTAAAAAATTACTCATAGCACAAGATGAACTACTTTTCTCAATATATAAAAGTCTTATAATTCAATAAAAAGATGAACAATATGCAGTGAGTTCACAGAGAAAAGAAAAAACACACTAACAAAACAAAACAAAACAGAAAAAACGGTCAAAGCTGCAAAAAGATGCTTTAAAGCCAGCCACAGCTCAAGAAATAGAGACTAAAACAGTGGGATTGGATAGCACACTTTGTTGACCAGGGTGTGGAGAATCCAGTCACTCCTGAACACTGGGCTTGGCGTGTTACTGTGGTTGGAATAATCTCACAGCACGTCAGTCTCAGGGGGGTAAGACTTCTTATGGTGGCATCTCAGTTCCAAGGAGAGGAAACAGCTAGTTCCCTCAAAAGCTTCAGCCCAAAACAGTATTTGGTGTTCTTCTGCCATATTTAATTGGTTAAAGCAGTGACAGGACCGGCCCCGACTCAAGGGGATGGAGAAACAGACTCCACTTGCGTATGAGAGGGGAGCAAGTACTTTGCAGTCATCTTTAATACTCTTTCTCTCCCTCTCTCCGTATGAATATTTGTGTTTATGTTAATTCTCTTTAACATCTTTAGCTATGACTGCTTTTGGTCCAAGAGACTGGGAGAGTGTTTGGGATTAAAAGGATGCTTGGTTTTCAATTTATTCCCTTTTACATTCTTTGAATCTTTTTCTTTTCTTTTTTTTTTTTTTACAGTATGCCTGTTAATTTTGTAAAAGATAATTTACCTGTGCTGATGTGGAAAGCTCAAGTTGTATTATAAAGTTTAAAAGAAGCAAAATGCAGAACAATGTATATTGAAGTCTTGTATTTAGCAAGATACGGATGCTGACAGCTCATTTGTGTGTGTGTATACACACACACAAGTAAAGGCTCTAAGCAAAGTCGTGTGGGAAAATGGGTGGAAGAAGGAGCAAAGCGTTCTCAGTTGAAAGTATCACCAACACTAAGGCAGCAGGTTAAGTCCTCACCATGGGGAAGATGGTTGGGATCTTCGTCAAAACTCTTGCTGTGCTGCAAAGATCAGCGTTCCTTTATCTTCTTGTGGCGAGTTGCTGTGTGCATCCCGTGCAGGCTGATAAGAGCTCAGAACCGGGGCTCACTCAGAGCCACAGCTCATTTGGAACACGGGGATGGAACACGCAGATGCACTCGGGTACCTTTCTACAAAAACGATAAGCCTCTTATCTCCCTTAGTGGGAATTTAAATTTCTGTCTTAAAGTTAACTTTACTGTCTGCTTCTGGTTTAAGAAGCGAATTTAGGTCTATACCAGATTCCTGAGAAATCCAGGTTATAAAATCCAGTTATGAGTAAGGCATTTTCATCCCTGTGGATCCATGCCTGCAGCTGCATTGTGAGCCATGAGGAGAATCTGACTGGCTGGAAGATCCTGCGGTCCCTCTTTACCTGCATCATTGGTGGTCCCAGTTGCTGAGGCAGCATCTTTGAGAGGTACCTGGTTTTAGATCAAAGATGAAAGTTGGGTATGTCACGTTGACCCGTAGTCACAAAGCTCTGCTACTTCTGCAGGACCAGTGGAAATCCTCTAAGTGCCTAGGTTCAGCCTGAAAAGAGAAAATAATCTCAGAACTTGACAACTCTCCTCTGCATTTTCTGCAGTCTCAAAAATTGACACCTCTTCTCTGCATTTTCTGCTGTCGAATGACTCAACATTTCTGTGGAGACCTAGAGATTCCAAAATACAGTCCATACTCTCACCATCATTTAGCTCTACTCTTATTTCTTCCTCCTCTGCTGTGACTCTTGCCTATGACAGCTCCAAAGTTATTGTTCGTGTGGAATCTTCAAATACTGGGAAATGAGAGAACCATCTCCTTCCTTGGAATAGCTCAGGGTAAAAGACCCTGAGATTATTAGAGCTTCTCCTAACAGACCGCATAAGATGCAATATGTAATTGACAGCTTCATGAAATTCTTTCCTTTGTCTAGTCAAATGCTTTGGATTGCTGAACTGTTCGGTACCGATGTGTGAGATATAACTATTCCAAGATGCTACAGAGCCTTGGCAGAGGTGGAAATATCCTGGAACGTTAATGCCCAAATTCTTAGCCAAGATATCATGAACGACAACGAATTTGTAAGTCTTCTACTACAATGTGCAAAGTGTGCATTGGTGATTACATGCAACTTTTGGAAAAGAAGATTGCTAACTTTTGTTAACTTCTTAAATGGGACAGCTGCCTCACAATACATTAAGGGCATTCTTCTCTTAACTATTTTATGCTTCCTAATTATTTTGATCAAGTGAAATAACAGACTTTAAAATGCTTGGACTGACAAAGTTCTCTACACAAATAAATCAGTAGTACTTAGGTGGTACTTTTTTAGGTAGAAAGTGCTGTGTGTGTGTGTGTTACTTGTATGGAATCATTATTTCCTTTCTTGTGCAATTCAATTGTGTATAATGAGTACATTGTGTATAATGGGCACATTACTTAGGACAGCTGTCTTCTTTGTTTTTTCACATTTTTCAAACTTTAAAAAACTGATTTGCTTCAGAAATTTCTTCCTTCCAGTTTAAACATAAAAAGCTCTTTCCCTGGTGTTTGAACTAGGTGACACTATTTTTTTTTTTATGGAAGTCTAGTTGATTTACAGCGTTGTGTTGGTTTCAGGTGTATAGCAAAGTGATTCAGTTATACATATACATATATATATAGTCTTTTTCAGATTCTTTTCCATTATAGGTTATTACAAGATTTCGAATATAGTTCCCTGTGCTACTGTGTTACAGTGGGACTTTGTTGTTTATTTTATGTACAGAAGTTTGTATCTGCTTCCCAAACTCCTAATTTATCCCTCCCCGCCACCTTTCCCCTTTGGTAACCGTAAGTCTGTTTTCTATGTCTGTGGGTCTGTTTCTGTTTTGTAAATAACTGTAAAGGTTCTTTTTTGTTTTTGTAAATTTGACGAGGGCCCAGACCTGTTCACTCCTTCTCCTCCCTCTATGCACCCCCCATCAGGATGAGGTAATGGGATTGTGATTATGACATCATAGGCATTTCGGTTGCTTGTGTGGGGGAGGGGGAGGAGGAGGGCAGAGTATGGTGGTTACAGCTGGATGGCTTTCCTTAAGACAGAAAGGGAGGGAGGAAACAGGCAGCTGGGGGGAAAGATGTTGATGGAGCTATATTTCCTCTTCAGGAAGAGGAAACCACGTTTTATTAAATCTCCACCACTACCACCATCTGCCACCTTAGCCAAAGTTCAAGTCCTTTTTGAAGAGACTGAATGTAGAAATTAGCAGGTGAAGAAGTTGTGGAACAGCAAGGTGGTTTCTGGCTCTTATGTAAATTTGAGTCTCAGCTATCAAAGCAGTTTTAGAGAGAGGATAAAATATGGTAAAAGGAAAGGTTTTAAACAATGCCTTCATGTTATGATCTCTTTCTAGGACAGAGTTTTAGATTTCTTTTTTCCAAAGGAAATTTGTATCACTTTTAGAATCCACATATAGGTGACCCCATTGGATTAAGTGCCCGTTGGAGGCAAAGTGGTGCCCGCTTTACACACAACAGTTTCAGTGCTAGAAGAATCCCAAAGGTGAATCGGTCAGGGCAGACGAGGTCATGCTGTGTAGCCAATAACGCCCAGCATTCTGGCTGAAAGCACTAGAGATATTGTTCTTCTTTTTATTGTCCATTCTATGTGTCCATCCTGAGTCCCCCCGGGCTCTACTCCACATCACTTTCACTCAGGGATGCAGGCTGAGGGAGGCTCCTGGAGCCACCTGGAAGGTCGCTCATCACTTTGGCAGGGCAAAGAGGACCAGCAAATTGCATGCTGGCTTTTAGAATTTCTTACCTTGAAGTGACACATGTCCTATGGGCTCACATCTGCTGGTATAAGGGAGTGACACGGCCATTGCCTAAGTTCAGGAACATGGGCAATACATTTAGCCCTACTGTGTGTCCAGAGGGGGACACTGGAGTATTGCTGAGCGGTGGAGTGACTGCATAGGAGAGGAAGTTATTTTGTTTATTATATACATGGGATAGCTTAGCATCAGAGATTGAGTAACATGGGGAAGATCAATAGCTAGAATTTGGGCAACTTGCTGTATGGTGAGGACAGATGTCACTGTGATGAAAATATGAAAATACTATCAAACTTAACATTGGTTTAATGATTTTGAGAGTATTTAGGAGGGCATTACATGGTTCAGATTTCCAGTGCAGCAATTAATTCATCAGGGCTGGAGCATACTGTAAGGAGCCTCAGGACGTATGAAAGATGAACTCTTTTCTCCTCCTCGGTTCTTCCAACTAGCTCTGCGATCTTGAGCAGTCGCTCTACTTCGCTGAGTCTCAGTTTTCGTCTCTCGGGTCAGGTTGTTGGGTTTACAAATTTCCCCTCTGCTTTGACCATCTATGTACTCGGTTAATGCTTGGCTGCTGTGAGCTCTGACTTCTGATTCCTCTTTCCCTGTTTTGACAGACAAATCTGATATCCAGCAAGTAGATTGGGAATGTAAGTTTATTTGCAATTCTAACATCACTCCTTAGAACTCCAGTTTTTATAGCCTTATTTTATCTCAGATAACCTAAAGCACTCTTAAAGTTTTCCCCTGCCTCAAAATTATCCTCCTTGTGATAATTTTTAGAAATGCAGTCCAAATGAAGAGGCTGTTTTTGAAAGTACTTTTTTATCTTAATTTTTAAATTTTATTGATTTTTGGCTGTGTTGGGTCTCTGTGGCTGTGCTCGGGCTTTTTCTAGTTGTGGTGAGCGGGGCCTGCTTTTCACTGTGGTGCGCGGGCTTCTCATTGCAGGATCTTCTCATTGCATTGGTGGCTTCTTTCATGGAGGATCACAGGCTCTAGGCACTCAGGCTTCGGTAGTTGTGGTGTTTGAGCTCAATAATTGTGGCACGTGGGCTTAGTTGCTCCAGGGCATGTGGGATCTTCCCAGACCAGGGATCGAACCCGTGTCCCCTGCATTGGCAGGAGGATTCTTACCCACTGCGCCACCAGGGAAGTCCTTTTGAAAGTATTTAAAGTCATTATTGAAAACTTATCTTCTGTTCAACAAGAAATTTCTGAGTATCTTATTATGTGGAAGCAGCATGTTGGGTGCCACGAGGTTGCAAAGATATCTGATCATTTTCCATTCTTAAGGGCCTTGGGTTATCCTAGAGAAACTAAGAAGAAGTTTTAGAGCTATTGATTACTTAAGAAAATAAAATATTGCCAAAATACAGAGCCTTTTGAACCAAAGCTTATAGATTTAATACAGAATGAAAGTACATCTGAAATAAACTTAGATGTATATATCTCTTCAATTCTTACAGGAAATATTTTCAAGGTATAGTTTAAACAGATCTATTATAGAAACCAAATAAACTATAGATAACACATCACAGCAAACACTGTAATGCATTTGGATTCTATTTAAATTGGGATCCAAGAAGAGTGTAATACAGAATTGATTATGTCCTTTCCTTATTTCTCTCCACCAAGCGTCTCTACTAAGTCAGCGCTGCCTGCTTGTTGATTTCTTCCACGTTAGTTAGAATGGGTAGTGAGTCTTCTCTGCTGTTGCATTTCCCTGAACTAAAGTGTCCTCCGAAGAGCCTCCTCTTCAGCCTTCGCCACTTAGCAAGGGGTCTAGTGATTGAGAGCCTCCCGGTGGTCTGCCCGCCGTAAGGTTCTGAGGCATTGCTGGCGCATTTTACATCAGCGGCAAGAGCCTTCATCAGCAGTGGTTTACAGCCAAGGGGCGGCCCTGTGAGTCCTGGGGAAATGCATCGTGAAAGAACACAGCATCCGACAGAACAGGCTGCCTTTAAAAAGAGACAGTCCTGCATAGAGAACAGATGTGTGGTTGCCAAGTGGGAAGGGGGTGGGGAGTGATGGATTGGGAGGTTGGGGTTAGCAGATGCAAACTATTATGTACAAAATACATAGGGAACCATATTCAATATCCTGCAATAAACCATAATGGAAAAGACTATGAAAAAGAATGTATATATATGTGTAACTGAATCACTTTGCTGTATGGCAGAAATTAACACAACATTGTAAGTCAACTATACTTCAATCAAATAAATTAAAAAAAAAAAAAAGAGAGAGGCAGTTCTGGATGAGCAGTTTCCTAAAAATTGGCCAAACTTCTTAACAACACTATTGGAAGGTAATTGGACAGGTTTTTTTGCATTTTACATTTTTAAACATTCATTGGGAAGAAATTACATAGGAACACAATGACCCTTGCAGGCAAACACATGAAGAGCAGAATTAAATGAGACTCACTGAAGTAAATCAGTAAAAGTGCTTTGAAAACTTTTAAACACTACACAGCAGTGTAGTATTCCATTATGATTTGATTTTATGTTTTTGGTTTCATGTGCCTTTAGAGGCAATATCATTTGGCTGGAAGCAAAACGAACCTTCTTTAATTTCTAGAAAGGGCTATTCAAGTACCACGCATCTGCCCAAACAAGAAAATGTATCATCCCAGCAAGAAATGCCTTTTCAGAGCTGGCTCACAGAATGACTGTCCGAGTGGTGAGGAACCCACTTAGTTTCTGCACGTCCCCTGCCGTCCTCTAATGCCCTTGGAGAGAACTCTGCCATTCACTCAGTAATTTCACGTTTGTGGTTTGTTTCATCTCAGCTTCATGATAATATCTCGAGATAGATAGGGCAGGTGGCATTACCCCATCTTATGGATGAGTAAACCAAGTCTTAGGATAAATGATCAACCAAGATTGCAGAAATATTAACTGGCCGGCCAGCAGGTCAGATCGCATTTATCCTAAATTCACAGCCAATGCTCTCTCTCTCGTCAATCATTGCCAGACTTCAGGCTTCCTGAAGACAAAGACAGGGTCTGTTTTGTTCTTCTCTGCATTTCCATGACTTTACCCTGGGATCACCCAATGCTTATAAATGTTCACTGATTGATTATGCTCAGATGATCATTTCCCTTAATTCTACAAAATTAAATGTCTGGAGGAGGGAAGAAACACCATCATTAAGGAAGTACTTATCCGTAGAGATACAATGAACTTCTCTAAAGGGTGCTGGCACTTGAATAAATGGTAGTTTTTCATTCTAGCGGATGCTTTACAATCAAGTTATTCAGTCGAAAGAGTTGTTTTATGCTCCAAAGTCCAGGATGTAAAAGAGTATCTCATCTGTCAATGAAACATATGAAATCAAGCTCGAGGTTCGGTTAACATTTGCCACTTCAGAACTTTTCTGGAAAAAGATAGATCAACAATTATATTTAAAACAGCTTAACTTTAAGGAAAAAAATAGGTATCTGGCAGGAATTTGGATTCGTTCTCCCTTTCTTGACAGATCTAGCTCTCCCTCGAGGCCAGCTTTCGGCTCCAGCCACAGCATCTGATCTATTTACAAATGATGGTATGTGTCGTCCACACTGCATGGTGCATTGGAATTGAGATTCCGTGTGGCTGGGATAGGCTAAGCCTATTTCCTGGGAAGGTGGAAGAATCTCGGCCACTGAGAATATGAGGAACTCGACCTGGTTTGCAAAATAGGATCAACATTTTGCAAACAGACCGATCAACAGCCGAGTCTGTTTATGGGAACTAGAACGCAAATAAAGGAAAGATGGCCTCTCTTCTAACTTGAGTTCATTCACTGGAAAGATCTTGGGGGTGGGGGTCCTATACGGGGGTTCCCAGTGTCCTTGAGTGAGACGTGCATGGTGCTAGGAGCTAAGAGGCAGCAGTAGGGATGTGAGATGCAGGTGCCGAAGCTGACACCCCCAAGGGCTATGGAGAAGGCTGAAAGCGGAAGGCTCTGTCCCCATAGAGTTTGGGACTCTGTGTCGATTAGAATAAAACTGGTCATTCTCTAGTCAAGGTCGAGGAAGGTCCTGAGCTGAGCCCTGTCAGCTGGCATGCAGGTGGCTGGTATCCAGGAGGCCTGTGGTCCTTGGAGAAATTGTGCAAAGGAGCTGATGGTGCTCGCTGGGGATGTTGCCATGGTCACGGTGCCATGGGCCAGCCAGGCGAGGGACAGAATGGGAACCTCAGGCTGATTTGAGTCTCTCCACAGAGTGGCCTCAGTGTGCCTGAGCCAGTGGGCACTCCACTTGGTTCTGATCCAGCCCAAAAAGAGCAGGCTGGGAACCCACCAGCTGCAGGCATCCCTGGCAGGAGGGCAGACTGAGCCTTGCCGCGCACCAGGGATACTTTTGCCCCTATGGTCAGTGAGGATCTAGAGCAGAACAGGCATGGAGACGTCCATGGTGGCACGGAGCAGCCGCCATGGTTCGGGAGCAGCGGAGGGGTGGCGCTTTGAAGACTTGACCTTCTGCCTGGAAGAGACTGCAGTAAACTACGAGGAGAAGGCACTGGAAGCTGGTGGCCAATGTGCTTCTCTGCCCCTCAGTGGGCAGGTGCAAGGAAGATGTGGCCAATTATAGAAAAATACAAAAACCCCCCTGTCTTTGCACATTTGAGTATGTTAATTCCATTTGCAACACACTACCTGTGAACCCTTTTGAAGCTGCAAAGTTAGGTGGAGGATTTTGTTTTAAACCGTGAAAGTATTCACCTCCACCCTATAAGATCTCAGAGGATTATTAGCCCATTTTATAGATTATATAAATGGGTGAGAGAGCAATTGGAGTACAGAGGTTTGTTTACTTTTCTAGGGTTTCTGAAGGAAACATGGTTTGACCATGAAATACCCATACTGAATGCATGGGAAGTAATGTGTCTATTACGTGTAGTTGTGTTTATGTTTGCATATCTATATGTTAGTATACATGTTAAAAGTATTAAATAGGAAGGCATAGCTTCAGCAGAACAGAGGGAGTTTTTCCTCACCTGTACAGCTTTTGAACCCTGGCACTGTCCCCAGGATGCCCACTGGGTTGGTGGGGGACCTCCATGACCATTTCAATCTTTCCAGCTCCCCTCTTCACTGTGTTACGTGCTGGATGATTAGTAAATGAACAAATTCCAATGAGGTTAATTAAAATACACCTGCTGAATGAGTCATAACTTCCAAAACAAATAAAAAAATCTTCACTGATTTGTAACGTCCTCTTAAAACACTACAACAAATTAGATGAGAAACAAATCAAATCTCGTATGTGTGAGGGAGGAACTATGTGTTGGGGGATTTGGAGTTGATATCAATAAACAACATCGTCATCTTGTAGTAATAGTTAGGGTTTGAAAACGGGACTGTCCATACCAAACTTAGCCGACATTTAGCTTCCTGAAGATGGATGCAGCTTAAAGTAGTCATCCTGCTTCTGCCTCTCAAGCCAGTTCTGAGGGTGATGTGTGCTGAGCTAATGTGGTCGGATGAAGTTACAGTGGCCCATTGAATGAGGATGCCTGTTATAAGGAGTCAAATCCATTCAAATGCCTTTTATCAAAAAGCCACTTTATTCATCTGGAGATGATCTTTTTTTTAATCTATTTGTGACTGCGTTGGGTCTTCGTTGCTGCGCCCAGGCTTTCTCTAGTTGTGGTGATCAGGGGCTACTCTTGTTGCAGTGCTCAGGCTTCTCATTGTGGTGGCTTCTCTTGTTTCGGAGCATGGGCTCTAGGCATGTGGGCTTCAGTAGCTGCAGCACATGGGCTCAGTAGTTGCGGCACACTGGCTTAGTTGCTCCATGGCATGTGGAATCTTCTTGGACCAGGGATTGAACCTGTGTCCCCAGCGTTGGCAGGTGGATTCTTAACCACTGTGCAAACAGGGAAGTCCTAATCTATTTTTTTGCTTGTTTTTTTTTTTTTTTTGTTATCCCTTCCAGGAGCAGGAAAGCTGAAAGGATTATGAGTTGGCTCATCTGTTTTGCCCTGTAGTGATTTCTCCGCATCTGCGGTGAGCTAGAACGCTGTCCTCCCTGGACCATGCTAGTGTACACTAGCACACAAAACCCTGGCCAGGCAGCGTCGCCTGAGTGAACGTGTGCAGGTTAGCAAGGGATTTTTAAAAGCACCAGAGAGGTGTTATTAATCCTTTGAAAGTGTGAGTCTTTCTGATATGGCATCCAGACCCCCGGGGGAAATTGCACAGGGTTCTGTATACTTGATAAGGAGAGTGTGAAGCAAAAGGCAATGAACTTAATGACCCAGAAATTATTATGAAAGGAAATGAATACCATCTTCCAGAGATTTGTGGCTCATCACACAGAGTTTGAAAGAAACAGAGATGCCTTCCTATCAAGCTGCCTTTCATTTTCAGTCTCAACACGTCCATTTGCATTCTGTCCTGTGAGGATGAAAGATTTGCCTTTGAATGAGCAGAGACGCTTTAGTGCTGGGACAAGGGTCCAGGTGGCAGTCGTGGGGTGAGTGTCTGAGAGATGCGTGCATCCCTGAGGTCTTCTTTGGTTCTCTCCTCATCCATCATTTTAGATTTGGGGTGATCATTTCGATTACGTCCAAAGACTGTCTCAGTATTGGACCCTAGGCAGAGAAAGTTTCAGCTGACATTCTCTTCTACTCGGCGGCTGTAACACCACACCACACAACACAAGCAAACCCCTGTGCAGAGAGGGCCCATCTGCTCCTTCCACCCACTGCCGTCTCACCTGTGGGGAGAGGATGAGGAGATATGCAGAAGGATGTGCAGGTGTTGAGATGTGACTTCCCTTAGCAAGATATCCCGTGTCTGTTCCCTTCTTTCCAGAGCCTATGAATGGTCACCTTCACCTTCTCGACAACTAAGAAATGGAGACGAACTGTGCTTTGAGTTGTATCCATGCTGGAGACGGAGGCCACAGTTCTGCCGAGATTTTCCAGCCAGTGCTCATCAGCTCTAGTCGGTCAGCCCTTCAGTGCAAACAACCTTCCTTATGCTTAGCAACTTGGAAATTTAGAGCTAGAAGAATCCAAAAAAATTATTTAGTAGAAGCCCTCTACTGTATTAAGGGGTCGCAACCAGGAGAGGTTAAGAGAGCTAATCAAAGCCATACATCTATTTAGCTAGAAAGCAGGTTATTCTTACTATTACATCAAGGTTTGGATTTTTTTGGGGGGTGGGTTAACTCAAGTTTTAACTATCCTTTTCCAACAGGGTAATTGAAAATTTTATTGATTGATTGATTGATTGATTGATGTATAGTTGATTTACAACGTCATCTTAGTTTCAGGTATATAGCAAAGTGATTTGGTTTATATCTATATATATACATATATATATATTCTTTTTCATATTCTTTCCATTATGGTTTCTTACAAGATATTGAATTTAGTTCCCTGTGCTATACAATAGGACCTTGTTGTTTATCTATTTTATATATAGTCTTTTGTATCTGCTAACCCCAAACTCCTAACTGATCCCTAATTTTTAAATTCAAAATTATTTTTAAGTAGTCAAGTTATATTAGGTAACATTTTTGTATTCTGGAAAACAACGTGCATTCTTTCCCTGAGAAGAGACAAAGGGAAGTTGGGAAAGGAGTTGTTGAGAGGCCGGGTCAGTCATACATTCTGAACATCTTTCCAGGGCACCTGAAAGGTCCAAGTGCCTCGCAGAACTCCACCACTTAACCCATCCCCTAGAGGCCTCTTCTGAAGGGAGGTTAACGAACCATCAATGATTCTTCATCCACTTTTTATTTCACTAGCGCAGAGACCCAAAAGTCGGGTGGGAGAATACTGGGTCTGTTTACTATACAAATTAGTTAATTTCTCCTTCATGGACTTTTAAAGATTCTAGGAGTGAACACACATGGAAAGGAACCAAGCTTCTTGCTAAGGGGTCTGAAGCGTGTCTTTGTCATAACAAAATTAAGCCAACATATAATTGTCATTTGCTTTATTCTTATGGAAATTGGACATTAGCATGTGCGTAATTGATCTGAAATCCAGACACATAGAAGACATGAATCTATGCATCTATGCGCTTTTAATCCCATTATAAGGAACTACATATGTTCTTACTCAAAACTTGTTTTTGCTTTTTAAATTTCTTTTTTTTTTTTAATGAAAGGAAATGTCTTTTTCAAAGCCCCCTGGCTTGAAAACTCTCTTTCCTTTTTCCCTCAAATGACCGCAGCCACAATCATCCAATCACCAGGCCCTCCAGGGCCCTTGAACTGAACATTTATTCTTTTAAAAACCATCAACACAGGATCGGTTGCCAAGTGGAGAGGCTGATTCTTCTCTTCATGCTCTAGGAAGTGCTCTCTTTGTAGCACTGTTGGCATGGAGGTTAAGGGCCTGGAGCTTGATACTGAAATGACAGTAAGAGAATGGCTATTGGATACAGTTTATTTCGGAATTTAAAGCAAACACATTCAGAAGTTGCAGTCAGAATATTCAAATAGAAGCGTGTGAGAAATTGTAAATATGGCTACATGGGTATCTCTTACATGAGATCAATAGAAAACTAAGTATATTTGTTTTGTTATCACAAAGGGCACATAAATTGGCTATTACATCAATAATTTTACTCAAGCAGGAAAGAAAACTCAGAAATTAAGACAAAATTCATTGTAAACGCTCTATTAAAAAACACATATTTATCAGACTTATATGGATAGCTAGATATTTGGTTCCTATTTCTTATGATAATAGTAAAAATAGATAAGAATGCTTATTTAATGAAGGATAATCTTAAAATAGATGTATTTTTAAAAAGGGGCTAGAAAGATTTCGAATCCAACATGAAGTTTCTGGGATTCTTTCATGCGTGCGGTACATGTATGATTTCTCTAAGGCCAATTTCATTTGAGAAGGGAAGGCTCATAAAGTTAAGATGTGTTACTGGAATTACAGATGTTAGTGTTTTAGGTTATGTGTATGTGGATATTACAAAGGGCTTATTACTCTGACACCTGGGTAGTTGTGTGTGTGCCTGCGCACGTGACTGTGTGGGTGAAGAAAAAAGTTGTCTCCTTCTGGGACCATATGTGCAAACAATTTTAATAATAGCATATATAAGAATATTTTGCATACTTAAAATTACTAAAAAAATCTGTCTCTGAGCCTCAACTGGATCATGCTGTACGTAGACATTTGATTTTTTTAGCAAAATAGTTTTCAAATCTTAAGTCAATTTCTAAAAAAGTCCATATATCCAACTGTCTCTTGACAGTTCTTAAGTGACACACTTAAAATGTCTAAAATAGAGCACCCAATTCTTCCTCAAATCTGCCCCTCCCTAATCTTCCTCATCTCAGCAAATGACACCAAAATTCATGGAGTTATTTCTCTGAGGTTTTTGGTTAAAATTTTGTGTATGTGTCTGAAGAGTAGTGGTCTGCTGCATAATCACTGGAAGCTTGCCACATGTGTTCCCAGTTTACACTGTAAAGCTCCTCGTATGTGTGGTCACAATTACACGTCACCATCTGCGACAGAAAGGGAAGCCACCCTGCAATCAAGTCTCACCTCAGCAAAGTTTTATAAATGCTTGGACTGGGAATTAGCTGCCACTTTTACAGGATCTCCGGTCCTGATCTTATAACCTGACCTAACTGTGAGACGAGGTAGGTTTCCTGTTCTTCTCTGCTACCCACCGGGATAGCTAAAGAATTTGGATTTCCTGTTGTTCTCAATTCTCATTGCTTGAGCCTTCCAGCCGTGCAGTGGGGCGGGATGAGCTTTCAACCAGGGGACCGGAAAACAGAGCCTTGATCTGAGCAGTGACCCCAGCTGTGTAGCTCTTACCTTGATAGGTTTCAGTTTTCTCTTCTGCACAGCAAAGAATGTAAGGAATTGTAGGGATCCCTAAGTTCCTTGTAGCTCCAATAACACCAAATGGAAGGAGGAACCTGTGAGTCTCAGGTGGCCTGTAGAGCCGAGGTTGGGGGGGTGGGAGGTGAGGAGGTGAGGGGACAGTTTGTTTGTTCCCATGCTTCCCTTGTAGGTGTGAGTACATGTCACGTGCCCACGATAGGGAGAGTGTTGATATTTTCATTAAAACCCTTCCCCTCCTCACGGTTGCTGGGCAAGGACACATCCTACCAAGTTCATCAACAGAGAGTTGGAGAGATCTTAGAACTCTGCTATTCATCCTATTATTTAGTAGATGAGGAAATTGGGGACTGAAGGGGGTCAAGGCAGGAGAACCTAACTTTCTTAACCACCAATCAATCAATCAATCAATCATCCTGCCTTTCTAAATTTGAACTAATAGGCTAGGTTTTGCAAAACGTAAAGTTAATGATGAGAATTCTTTAAAAAGTGGTATTGCACTCTGCCTTCTTTCTTAGATTACAAAGTGAATTTTGCCTAGTTTTGAAAACTCAGGGATGTATCATTATGAACTCGATGGAACTGTTAATTGCAGAGTCTCTGGAGACAAAGCTGGGTTCAAGTCCGGCTGTATCACTGATTTGCTTTGTGATGTTGGGCACAGCGTTTAACCTCTCTCATCCTCAGTGTCCTTGCCCACAAAATGGCGTCCTAGTCATTGGCTGTCTGCTGGGAATTTTTCAAAGAGCATCCTGCTCTGTGTAAAGTGATCCCCCACTTTGACCCCAATGATCTTGGTGAATCAACAGAAAATTCTGAGATGCCTGGTGTGATGGTGTTTCTGGATAGCTGGAGAAGGGGTGTGGCTTGCCCGTGTTGGTCTGTTCTGTGAGGGACAACTGCCAGTCCATGGAATTTAATATCTTATGCAAAAGTGATGATAAAGCTGAGAGACACTGTTAGGACACACAATGATGGATGATTTTATTTCCTCTATTTTTTCATTAATAAAATAATTGCTTCTCATAGGCGATCAGCCAACACACACAAGAACAGTTCCTAAACTAACAAACAGGAAATCTGTTCTTAGCTGATAATGTGCTCCTGCTGTCGTTTCATTCAACCTGTAAAACATCGTACCTGCATCTTGGAATCTGGGGCATCGTAACAAATGTCTTTATCCCTGATATTTGAATCAGCCTTATAATGATTGAAAAAAACTTGTTTTCTAAAGCTTTTAACAATTCAATTTCAGAGTTATTAAATTGACAAAATTTTTCTTTTGGTAAAAATCCTTCCTGGGAATGTATGTTTATATATGTTAGTGGGCGTGTGTGAACATTTGTGCACGCACGTGTGTGTGTGTGTGTGTATAAATTGCAGGAATCTTCAGAAAGAAGCCATTAGGAAAAAAAATAACCAATGTAACTTATAGAAAATGCTGTTGACTATAACAAAATGTCATTCATTAAAACTCCAAAAGATAATTTAAATATTACTAGTTTGACTTCTTTTGGCATGAAAATCAAATTTTGATGAATTTCAAATAGCGTCATTTTGGAGTGATTCTAAGAAGCAATTATAAGTGACTATGTCAAGCATGAAATTGGGTGGGTGCACCAGGAATTCTGAGAAGTCTGGGCTGGAGACACGGAGCTGGTTGCTCTTGGTATCTCAGTGGTATTTTAAGCCAAGTGAATGGATTAGATCACTCAGAAAGAATGTTCTATACAATCAGTAGACAATCCCATCCATAAGATGACTCAACATGTCTGATAGAAGAAACCTTTCAATATCAAGTGGGATTAGCTTTAAAATATCTATCTTTAAGGAACTATTGCTAGTTACCTTCAAAATTTATCATTTTTATCATGACTAAATAAGATCCTTAGAGAACTTGGAATAGTTTGGTAAATCCTTAGCAATATTCTGAAGGTGGCTAATATGTAGTGACTTCTTAAAAGACTGTATTTGATGTCCACAAGTGGCGGACAATCAAAAACTCATTTCTCGTTTAAAACAAATGCATTGCCAATAGAAATAGTATAAATGGCATTTGAATTCTCAGGTCAGTCCTATAACTGAATTACAATCTTCTGAATATGTTTATATATCATTAAACATTTGTGCCAATATTTGTACATGTGGAGAAAATAAAGCCCAGAGCGGCTAAATAATTTGCCTACAAATGCAATGATATCTCTGAAAGTGCTTTATACATAACAAAGCCCTAAAGGAAGGTATTTTTTTTTTTAGCATCACTTTGTACATGGATTAGAGCATCTCCCTAAAACCACTTATGAAACATCCTAGTGACTATTCACAGGAAAATGTCCTTTTGTGGCAGACAGCGTGTCATCTGCGAACTGTTCAATATAAACAGTGTACTTGTCTGGAGCTCTTTGTAACGATGGAAAGGAAGCATCACTTGTCTAAAGAGCACTTGGACCCTGCCATGCCATAAATGAGAACCAAGTTGAGACCTCCCTCTTCTGAGAACACAGGCAGGAGTTAGCAGTGGGGTGTGTGAAGATGCTGGGCAGGATGCATGGTCCATTCAGTGCATCCCAGCTCCTTTCCTGCCTTCACACTGTTCTGCCTTGGATATTCCCAGTGGTAGCGTTGCTCATTGCATACCACGGTATTCACCGCTGCCCTTGAGCTGGGAGTGGCTGGTGGTCATCGGTGATGGAAGACTACCTTTATCTGGTATCTGAAGACCCAGGTTCTAGCCAACATTGGCTGTGTGGTTGAGAATCATTCTTCCCACTCTCTGAGTCTCTGTTGTGTCATTGGTTAACCTAGAAATGCCTTTGGGTTGAAATCCAAGTTATCCACTTGGCCCAGAATGTCAAAAAGATGAGCCTGCAATCTTCTGAACTACGGAAAGGGGTCTGAGCTTTGTATTGATACAAATATAGGCCGGGGCCTGAAAGGCAGATCAGCTTAGCCTGGGGGTAAAAATAGCATGCAAATAAAAATAGACATTCCTCAAGGGGCGAGGTCAAGGAGAGGCTGGCTTGCAAGGACTGGGTAGATGTCTCCAGAGCCAAAGAAATGCTGAGAAAGATATTTGCCCGGAAAACTCCTTAACCCGTGGCATGCTCGATTTTCTACATTCAGCTTTGTGGCAAAGCCTTAGGACTAAGGAACGATTTGATTCAGGTGTTATTTCTGTAGTTCTCAGGAAGGCCTCATAGAACACCCACCAGGCAGTGGCAGGAAGTAGAGAACGCCTGAGATTTGGCCAAACCACTGAGAAATTCTCCTGTCTATGGAGGGGGTGCTGAGAAATGCACTGGAGGCCAACTGGCTCCACCAGCTAAATCAGTTCGGAGGCACTGAAATCTAACAGAAAGCACATCTAAGTGTCTAATCCCGAACCCCCTGCCTGCACCAGGAGAGATCTTGGTAAAGCCATCCTCTATTACTTTTCAATTTTCTAATCTAAAATAGGAGTAATACCCATCCCTTCTTACCTGTGAACATGTTGTGTAGATTAACATGATGGAGTTTGAAAGGTGCTATTTAAATATAATATGTTATTAAAGTATTATCATTCTAGTTGCTGGTGATTATCTAAAAAGCTTTAAATCACCTGGTTATTTCCGGGATTCGATTTTCATTGTCGGTTGCTATTTCTCCTTTCAAAGACATAACATTTCTTTGTCACAGAGCATAGACTTTACAGTTTTGATTTTTGGAGTTGGAAACACAGATCTGTGTTTCACTTGATTGCATTCAGAATTGTGGTATTGGGGTTTTCAGATGTAGGTTGTTATAACAATTTTAAAGGAGTAATGTGGAGACGTCTTTTTAAAAAAATTTTTTTTATTTTTTAGCTCTTTATTGGATGGAGATGTCTTTAGGATGAATTTTCACCTTGTCTGCAAATTTTTATTTGGGGAGATGAAGTTAAAAATGTGGTCCAGGCTAAAGTATCACATCATCATTTAGCTTCAGATCCAATGAAATATGAAAATCCAGAGATTATTGGCACAGCAATTCCATAGGCCTGGCATGGTCTGTCTAGATTCTACCCATTATTCAATTTACTGCCCAACTTTTTAAAGTACATGCCATTCCCCAGAGGCTGTCTTGTCTTTGCGCTTTCCTTTATGGATCTTGGCTATTTCTCATTCAATAGCCCTGACCCAGTTTTTTTTTTTTTTTTTTTAACTTTACCCTAAAATTATTTCTATCCTAGGTAGAAAGCTTTATAGTCTGGGCCATGTAGAATTCTTTTTCATTTGAAGTGAATGTTGCTTCTTCTAAACCTCTTTTGCCTTTTGACCCCTTTATAATCGATACCAGAATGTTTTCACTTTAACTTATTGGGTGGTTGAAAGAGATGTGATTGAATGTCTGTTTACTTCCTGAGCTGAGATATTTCTAGCTTGTTATACAAGTCAGTGGAACGTGGGCTCAGGGATCCATTCTGGGGACACAAAACGATAGCCTAACCTTTCCTGCAGGCTTCGGAAAGCATTTTTAATATTCACTTTTTAGAATACTCATGATTTTTTCCTTAATTTCACTTCATTTGCATACTTGACAAAGAGTCAAAAGACCCATTCATACTTTTATGACTTGCATTTCCCCTTCAATAACCATAGCTGCTTTTCCTAATGTCACTGTATACCCCTTCGAAATGCTATTTCTTTCCTTCTGGAATGTTTAGTGAAACTCTAGTCACTTTCTTGTCATTGGTGATGACTTGGTGACGATGGGCAGGTGGATATAAAGGTATGACTTATGAAGTTTGGGAGAGTTTTGCTTTAAAAGTGTTACTTTTATGATTCTCCTACCATCTTCATGTGCTTGTTGACAATACATCATGAATGAATTTACTGGAAAAACAATAAACCTAAAAACTGATGACTTCTCATTCTTGTAGACTTTGGCTTATACATCTTTTAAAATTATAGTTGATTTACACTATCGTGTTCGTTTCAGGTATGTAGCATAGTGATTCAGTATTTTTGCAGATAATAGGTTATCACAAGATAATGGTTATACTTCCCTGTGCAATACAGTATATCTTTGTTGCTAATCTACTTTACATATAGTAGTTTGTATCTGTTACTCTCATAGCCCTAATGGGGGAGGGAATTGGGGAGGGACAAAGTAGGGGTATGGCTTTTCCATTTTTAACATGCGGCGTGCCCTTTTTTTAGTAGAATTCTTACTCTGTCAAGAACTGAATCGCTTTGCTGTGCATTTAAAACTAACACAACATTGTTAACCAACTATACTCCAATATAAAATAAAAATTAAAAACAAAAACAAAACGTAGACTTTAAATATTTCTAGTTTTTCTTCAGGAAAAAAAAAAGAGCAAAAACTTTACATATAAATCACTCAGAGAAAACTTTCCAACATGTTTTCAATGAAAAGTGCCTCTAGTCTCCTGTTGTATTTAAACTAAAAGAGAAAAGGGGTAATTTGTTAGTAGATACCAAGGCTGCTGTTATTTATACAATGCTCAAGACACACAATGCCCTGGACAAAGAAAGCAAATGGTGACACATTGTGTGATTGCAACTTCCTTCGCTGCTGAGCCTTGTACAATCACTCCCTTTTCTTATCTGTTGGGCAGGGCCTTCCTGACAGAGGTGCACACACTCTGGTCTCAAGAAGAATTGCAGGCAGGTCCATTTGGGAGTGTGGTCCCCACTCTGAGCCTCCCATGAACAATGGGGAACTTTGTTATCTCTCCCTCTGTCGTCTACTATGGCATTCAAGTTCTTACCATGCCAACATTTTCAGTTCCTCCTGTGAGCGGAAAAGAAGAAAGCTGAGTATTACAGCTATTGTCCAACGGTATAAAGTGGCTTATAGAGATTAATTTGAAATGACACTGCAGAGCTCAACAATGTACGGCGGCCATTTTCATCTATTTGACAATTTTGCATGCTTCTTGCATGAAAAGGCTTCCTTGGGAAATGACCCTGTGTTATTGATTGTTATTCTAAATGAAATAAGTGTCAAAGCAAATGATGAGTGGACCCTCGCTACCATGTAAATTACTGTTACGTTACTGAAGATACATTTTCAGTACACAAGTGCTGGCGAATCATCAAGAACTGCAAACGTGTATATGATGCAACATTCAATCACTAAATGTTTTCTCATTATTGCCTTTACACTCTCTTCTCCTTTTCATGTGGAAACCCCATGTCAATGAATTAACTCTCACTATTTGGTTTAATTGGCAAGCTCACTTACCAACTGTTGCTCAGAAATTAGGATTCATGGAACATTTCTAAAAATCTGTCAAACTCTCCATTTTTAGCAGGCAAGGGTTTGTTGAGGCAAACGGGAGAGCTCAGTTTACTATATGAGTGGAGACGCGGAAAAGCTGGGGTAGTGTCAAATAAGCTGTTGCGGGCTGCTATTTATTAGAGAATTGTGAGGATATGTGTAATTCTAAAACTGTCTTTTCTCTTTTAAAAACATACTGTTGTTTAAAAAAGAGGTGGCTTATACCCTCAGTGTGAACACTTTGTCATCTTCACGTGTGACAACCTATCGCATAACTGAAGTGACCCCACTTCTCCTCCACATCCTTCAATCTCACCTCTGTCCTTTCTCTTCTGTACTTTGAATTCAAAATACAGCTTCCAAAATAACTTAACTGACTATTTTCATCATAATATCACTTTAGGCAGGAAAGTTTCATTTTTCCCTTTTATCTGAAATTGTAAGAGCTAAATGAAAAGTAAGAAAAAAAAAATGGTCAGGCACCCGATTGCCAAATATCCGGATGCCTGGTGTTAGATACACAATTTGAATGAGTGACCCAATTTTTAAATTTCATCTGGACATCAAGATTTGAAGAGGAAGAGAGAGAGAGAGAGAGAGAAAGAGAGAGGGAGGGAGGGAGAACGTGAACCCCTATGGTTGTTATTCTTGGAGGTTCTCATCTTGTTCAAGCAAATTACCTCATTCTTTTCTTGGCCTCTTGTCTGTTCTTTTCCATCTCTTTGATCTACTTCATTTTTTTTTTTTTGGAATCGCAGAATGAGTGATCAATTAACAAAGTCCAATCACTTGTTAAACCTCTACAGAATGCGTAGCACTGTGGATCTCTGTGAAACAAGGCAATCCTGACCTGGGGGAGTTTGCGTTTTTGTGATGTGGTGATCAAAACATCCAGTGACTCAATAACATGATCATGTTGCATATTTATGGATGCAAAACGGTGTAATTTAAGCTGAATACATAAACAGGACGTGGAAGAGTTTGCTTTAAGATACTTTTTAAAGTTGCAAATGTACAGTTACTGTGGATAAAAGGTAGCTGAGCAGTTTGTTAAAGTGCAACTGAATTTTCAGCCCCTGGAAGTTGGAAGGAATCATGGTTATTCAGAGGAAGTAAGAGACAAGAGGACTGAAATATTTTTCTTTTCCTTGCTGGAGTTTGAAAGTATTAAAAATCTCTGACTTTTTCCATTATAGGTTATTATAAGATATTGAATATAGATCCCTGTGCTATACAGTGGGACCTTGTTATCTATTGTATATACAGTAGTGTGTATCTGTTCATCCTAAATTCCCAGTTGACCCCTTCCTCCTTTTCCCCTCTGGTGACCATAAGTTTGTTTTCTATGTCTGTGAGTTTGTTTCTGTTTTGTAAATAAGTTCATTTGTATTATGTTTTTTAGAGTCCACATATAAGCGATACCATGTGATATTTGTCCTTCTCTGTCTGACCTACTTCACTCAGTATGATAATCTCTAGGTCCATCCATGTTGGTTGCAAATGGTATTATTTCATTCTTTTGCATGGCTGAGTAATATTCCGTTGTGTATATATATCACATTATCTTTATCCATTAACCCATAATGGAAAAGAATCTGAAAAAGAATGCATATATAATACATATATATAATAAATAATATATATATGTATAACTGAATCACTTTGCTGTACACCTGGAACATTGTAAATCAACTATACTTCAATACAAAACAAGCAAACAAACAAAATCTATGACCTTGTTTATGGTGCTAATTGCCCGATCCAATACTATAGGAGTCATTTACTGGTTTGCTTAGTGTCCATGTCACAGATTTGGATGGGATTTTTAATGTTGTTCTCTCGCTACTATTAGCTCCCATTAGGGGTCCAGAAAGCAGAATATTTTTATTGCTATTATCATTGCCTATCTGCTCTGGAAATCTTAACACCCCAGAATGCGGTGAAATATACATGCAGTGCTGGTGAGCAGCTTCTCAGGACGGTGGGCTCTACGCTTCATTTTTAATATTTTATGATGCCCCATCCCTCCACACCCATCTCCTTCCGTTCCTCCTTTCCACACCTTTATTTCACAAATAGGGGCAGAACTTAGCTATTCAGACTCATCACTGAATACCACCTCTATCTCAACCCTCCACAGCCCATTTTAACAATCAATTTCAGTGGGTGGGAAAAAAGCATTGAAAAGTTGCCAATAGGGTATTTATTTGAAATGAGGGAAATTGGGGGAAATTTTTATTCTTTAAGTTAAATAGCAAGTGCTCACCTTACCTTGCCTAATGTGTATGATGTCTTCAGTCTGAAGAATGTATCTCATCTGTCTGCGGTGCTTGTCTTGCAATTTGGAAAAGTTTTATGGCTGAGTGTTCCCTCAGAGGACATAGCAACTAATTTTTAGCTGTCAGTAGCAATCTATACTGTAATACCTTTAGATATAGGAACCTGAGCTCTTTCCTAACCTTTCTTATCTAAGTGGTAGGAGTGGTGAGACACTGAAAGAGATCGTTGGGCAGGAAGCTGAATCTTCCCTGGTAACCTCAGTAGTCAGCTGGATGTCACCTTGCCTTGTTTTACCTGGAAGGAGGAAAATGTCCTGGAGGAAATCTAAGGGGCCTCTCAGTTCTGGAGGTGGGTCTACTTAGGGAAAAGAAAAAGGTGGAATCCAATCAGAATTTATACTTATGTATGTTCTGTCCTCTCCATGTGGGAACTTTCAGACATTTATTTCCTGGGCAAAGCATAAAGAGAGGGAAGATGTGAATCTATTCTAGTCTCATGTAATTGCGTGTTTGTAAGTCCAGCCCTTGGACCTAACACCTTATCAGAGACATTATAAGTGCCTGGGAGCACGTGATTTTAATTTCCGACAGATCACAGTCTGTACAGAATGGCTCACACTGGAGACACCAAAACATCCTTGTGACTCTTTCCTTTCCAATGGTCTCATCCAAAATGTGGTGCTAATTCCATGAAGAACTGCTTAAGCTGGTGGTTTTCCTGAGAAAACAGAAAGATTTAACACACTTTGGATTTTTTGTTTTGTTTTGTTTTTTTGGATGTGCCTCACAGCTTGTGGGATCTTGGTTCCCTGACCCGGAACTGAACCTGGGCCCACAGCAGTTAAAGCGCTGAGTCCTAACCTCTGGACCACCTGGGAATTCCCTGCACTTTGAAATATATACATGTTTATATCATATGTTTGTAATGAGTGAGCCTACCTAATCATTCTCATTTAAAGAAAAGAAGAGTAAAGAAAGTATCATAAAGAAGTGGGATGTATGTTTTTATTTTCCAAAGAATTAAATGTATAAGTTTCTTCCTCTAAAATGGGAGAAATAAATTCCCGAAATTAAATATATATTATCTGATGCTGTAAAATAGGAAGGCAGCTTACTCCTTGAGGAAAATGATTGTGTTAAGACACAGTTGATGGCTTAGATTTGATCATAGTCAACCACAGGACACCATGTTGTTTTGTCCCATCCTTGTTATGTTTTTCATTCAGAGGCAGAGTTGTTGATGTGTAGATTATGGTACAAACAGCAGCACACAGAGAAGTTAAGCGGAAAAAAAACACAGAGGGCTAACAAATCTCAGAGACAGCAGACAATTGCGTCTACAGTCGACTTTCCTGTGTCTTTCCTCTGACCTTTCTCTAACCACATTGTGCGAAGGGGTAAAGCATCATTGCTGGGACAGAAATGAAAAGCTTCATGAAATGAATGGATCTGAAAGAGGATTTCAAAGGGCTTTTCAATAGCAAAGGCTCCAACAGCAGAAAACTCCCAATCTTCCTTGAGTTAAAAGACCACAGAGAAAGGAAGATAATCTTCTTTGTTTTAAAATGTGGTGGCACTTTCCTTTTAGTTACAGGAGAGTCACGCAAGCAATTTTTAAAAATCTGCACCATTACATTTTATGGCCGAGTAAATACATTTATAATTTGAGGAAGGTTATCTTTTCCTATTCAGAGGAGTCAGTTTATAAGAACTTGAAGTCTGAATTAGGTGAAAATGGAAAATTTACTTCTTCTTTCTTTCTTCTACCTTAGTTCTTCTTAAAATGCAAGTGAATTCAGGGCTGGGGATTGTTGGCTAAAGAAGACATGAGAGACTTTCCAGAAGTGATCCCTGAATAATTTGGTGTCAGCTGGCAGCTCACGGTTTTCACGTACACTTATGCAGGTTCTTACCACAAGGAATTATCCCTAGGGGGTCCTACGTTTTTTATTATTGTGGTAATAATTGCTTCTATCCAATATTTACTTAATTTTCTCTCTATATATGCAGATTTAATTTTTTTATAGTAGTTGACTTACAGTGTTGTGTGAGTTTCTGGTGTACAGCAAAGTGATTCAGTTATATGTATATATATGTATGTTATATGTGTGTTTATATGTTTTATATATATATGTGCCATACATATATGTATGTATATTTTTTCAGATTCTCTTCTATTACAGTTTATTACAAGATATTGAATACAGTTCATTGTGCTAACAAGTAGGACCTTGTTTATTTTATATATGTAGCTGTTTGTATCTGCTAATCCCAAACTCCTATTTTATCCCTCCCCCCATATGTAGATTTTATACATATATAAAAGGGGTTGGAGTACAATATATGTACTCCAATAAACGACTTTCCATACACTTGACACTTTTGACCTTCACCATTACTTTCCATTGGATTTCACCAGTGCTAGATAATACAACTGATGGATATTTATTTCCTTTTACTGCTGGAGGAAACCCTAACAACTTTCAGACTCACCAGGAAAGCCCCAGTTTAGTGCTGATGGTTAATGAACCCTCCCGTGCACCTGGTTTTATGGTTGGGAAGAAATCATTTCTCTCAAGGGTCCCATTTCTGTAAACCTCCTTTAAACTAGTAAGAAGATAGTATATAGGCAAAACTCAGGTTACTCCAAATATTTGGTCTAGAATTTGCTTTCGAAATCCAATGGATATTAGAAGTAAGGATTTGAAATCCCCTGGGTACAATAGGTTACTATTAAATTTGTGAATGTTTTAAAAGGATTTAATTCAGATAAAAATCCTTAATTTTCAATTTATATCACAGACAGACTTAACCCTGAAAGGCTAACTAAATTACACGACAATTTCCTTAACCATTTGAAAAAAAAGGTGCTTTTTTCTTAAACCAAGTTTAATAATGATAACATCTATTTGGAGTAGGGATTTAAGAAAGTGCTATTTTGGATTTACCATAGAGCTTTAGTCTCTCAATTTGATTAAAAAGTGCTTCTTTTAGTGGCTTCCCAAGCTCAGTTAGAGAGGTACTAGAAAGAACATAGCTCTCAGCCCTGCATGTCCCAGAAACCAATTGTTCTCTTTAAAAGTAGTTTTGTGGTCTTTGGTTCAAGTTAACGCCCCATAGGTAGAGGTTTACATTCGATTTATTTTTGGTTAAATATAACTCTCGAGTTTGAAATACAAAAAGTTTCCTGAGAAAAGCTTGTAAAATCTTCTGCGCAGTCTTAACAGTGCTGTTCAAGTGAATCAGAAACATATGGGTTCAAATTTCTCCAAAAACACATGGTTATATGTGTTTGGGAGGACAATTGGGGATTTTACCGTACCCCAAACTTGAGATACATGACTTCAGGAAAGAGCCGCAGCCGTGTACCAGTGCTCTCTGTAGACCTGTGTTCACTCATCCCTCACAGAAACCCTCACCAGAAAGCTCTGGTTAATATTTCTATGTTTTTGGGAAGAAAAATCATATGAATTTATTTTTCATGCCAATAGTGGTCTTGATGACCGCCACAAAAATTTTAATTTAACCAGCGTTGTGCCCTATCTTTCCAATGGTGAAATATTCACTACTAGTTCGAGCCATTTGGTTTTCAAGGGACCTTCCTGTTGACAAAATAAAAGATGTGATTTGCTCCCTGAACCTCAGTTTCCTATTCTGTCACGTAAGAAATGATCTGGGTCTGACCACAGGGGCTGGTCTGGCTTCAGAGCTGGGCGAGAATAATGCTTCAGCCTCAAAAAGGTTGTATCAATTCATTTTACTATCAAATGAACAAACAAGCAGCGCAGAGACAAAAAAGATCACAGAGAAAAGTGAGTGTAGGTAACCGTGGGCTGTTATCTTTCCGCCTTAGTTTTTTAAGGAGTTTGTCATGAATTTTGTGGTTTCCTTGAGCTTTTGATGAATGAAAACCTCCAGAAGAGAGAAACCAGAGCTTGCTGCCTTTTTTTTTTAAAGATTTATTTTATTTATTTAAAAAATTTTTTGGCTTCATTGCTGCACGAAGGCTTTCTCTATAATTGTGGGGAGCGGGGGCTACTCTTCATTGTGGTGCACAGACTTCTCATTGTGGTGGCTTCTCTTCATTGCAGAGCACAGGCTCTAGGCTCGTGGGCTTCAGGAGTTATGGTTCACAGGCTAGTAGTTGTGGCTTACAGGCTCTAGAGCACAGGCTCTGTAGCTGTGGTCCACGGGTTTAGTTGCTCCGTGGTGTATGGGATTTTCCCTGACCAGGCCTGGAACCCGTGTCCCCTGCATTGGCAGGTGGATTCTTAACCACTGCACCACCAGGGAAGTCTGAGCTTGCTGCTTTACGTGGAATTACTTTATTTGAAGGGGTCGGGGAAGCAGAGCCCACACCAGAAATCAATGGTCCACCCTATTCCTATATATGCAAATTCTTGCTACCCCAAAGTTACCCAGGTCCTATTTTATTTCTTCCCGGGTTGAAAGCTACTTACCACCTTTGTGGAGGAGATCCTCCCTTGGTCTTCCAAAGGCCGGATTTGTATTTTAGAAAATAAAAATAAGGTCCATTTCCAATTTAAATCCCTAATATTTTAAACCTGAAATTTTCTCATGTCCACTGAGAGCCTCTTAGTCAAAAATCATGACATTTGCTTTGATGGAATCAGAAAAACATGTTCCGGGAGCAAATGACATTTAAATTTCTAAACAAGCTGGAGAGATGTGATTCACTGAATTCCGAGTGTGTTTTTAACTCAAGTGCTTCATTTGTAGGATAACAACACTTGGTTAATTTGGCATGGTAGAGGAACTGAGGTGCTCTATGAAAGAAATTTTCCAGAATAGTAAAAACGTGCTCAAGTATCAACACTTTGGTCTTTCAATTATTTTTAGGAAATATTTTTTCTGAATATATTTCATCTCTTCAACAGTTCCAGGGTCACTGTTACAAGTATAGGAAACAATTGAACATCCATGAAAATTATTCAGTTATCACGTTAGTTGGATGACGGGCATATTATTGTACCAACTTTTAGACGGAGGTAGAAGGATGGAGACTCAGTGATGGTACTTTAGCTCAGGCCTCTCTGGCTCCAAAACCTTTTCTCACTTGTCTTTTCTAGGCATGCTTCTTCCTTGTGCCAAAACATAAATATGTGGGACAGGATACAATGGCTCAACCTGAATTTTTCTTTGTGGCTTGAGCCAAACGCCTTTTGCCCGTTGGTTTTTTATTTATTTATTTTGAGTAGGGTGACTCATTAAGAAGGATGAAAATATTTCTTTTCCTGTCCAGGGAGGGGAAACCAGAATTTATGTTTCTAAGTGTTGGGGCTCCATGGTGATGAGCTATCCAATTCTTCTTGATGGTCATTAAATATAATTTCAAAGAAAATACTTTGTTCAAGGGCTTCCTTCTTCAAGGGCCCAAGGAGGGAAAACAGAAGGCTGGAGGGAGGGATGAAGTTTGGGGTGTTATGGGGAGATACGGACAATGGTGGTGCTGACTTGGGAGCTTGTGTTAGTCTGCTGGAACTGCCATAACAGAATACCATAGACGGGGTGGCTTCAGCAACAGAAGTTTACTGTCACACAGTTCTGGTGGCTGGAAGTCCAAAATCAAGGTGTCGGCAGGGTTGGTTTCTGGTTGGACTGCTCTTCTTGGCTTGTAGATGGTCGCCTTCTGTGTCTTCACAAGATCTTGTCTCTGTGTATGACATTCCTGGTGTCTCTTTCCCTTCTTATAAGGTCACTAGTCCTTTTGGATGAGGGACTCATTTTTATTATCTCATTTAACCTTAATTATCTCCAAATACAATCAACATTAGGAGGTTAGGGCTTCAATGTACAGACTCTGGGTGGACACAATTCAATCCATAATGGAACTGCTTTAGGACGTCTGGGATGCCAAAGAGAGAATGGTCTCATAGCCTTTCTCCAGCACAGAAAGTGCGGGGGTTAGTAGGGCCACCAAGGAGGGCAAGTGCATCCAGGCATTACAAGCGATGTCCAGCTCTCAGCTGTGTGAGCAGGTGCAACACCCAGGGTGTCTAATAGCCTGGGCTTCGCATTGGTGGAGTCAGAGAGCTGGTCGCCCCTTGAGACGCTGTGTGCCAACCACTCAGCCACCTAGGGCAGGCGCCTGCTTGCAGCATCCCGGGCAAATTACGGTATAGCTGATTTTCTGTGCCTAGACCCTGGAAACATATGAGACTATGCCTCATCTTCAGCTTGAGGACAAAGGCGGTGGCTTTCCAAGGTTGCACTTCTAGTAATTTTAACTTATAGAACACCATCACAAACCGAGAAGTCAGGGAGAATCCAGTATTGCATTAGAATGTGGTGGTGCTTTCAGGGGCTACTGATTACCTCTAAAAAATGTGTCCACAAAAGATTGTCATTTTCAAGGTCTGCTGGAAACTGTTACTGCACCCTCCTGCTTCTGTTATGCTGCTTCGTTCTACTCAAAATTGCTCCCATTAAGCTCAGAAATTGTTCTTTCTTTTTGTTGTTATTTGGTGTGTGGAATAAACTAGGAGGTTTTAAGTCCTTGAAATTTTTTTCATTTTTAAGCGTAATATTTGATGCTGAATAGCGAAATTTGCTAGAAGGCTGCTCTATTGCCCATTCATTTCACATGCTGGTCAATTATAAGTAAATTTCTCTGCCAAACTGGAGGGGAGCCCAGGTAGCCTGGGAGATGTGAGTTATGTCTAAACTCTTCCTCCCTGTGTGCCGAACCACCTCTGTTGAAGTGGGATGGGTTCAGACTTTAATGTCTAATCATTGATTCCACTGCCTGTTTTGTTTTCTTTATAAAAAACTCTGAAACTTTTTATATTAAAAAACACTTATTTTTCTAAGATTACAGAAATTATATAAAAGACTGAGGTAGAAAGAATCTAGAAGTGTAAAATAAAAGTGAGTGAATAAAAGTGATGTACATACTATTTTTTTATGGTGGTAGCTCTCAGCACATAATTTTCTTGCCAGATTCAAGACGTTTCTTTTTTCTGTAAAACCCACTGACAGTCATTGTTGGTGTGCCAATTGCTACTCCACTGTGGTGAGTCTCTCCCTTGTCGGCCCCCGGACATGTCGCTCTTCCCAATTCAGCTACTACCAAGGATCAGCTATTTGCAAATCCCCTCTCCACCCCCTGCCTGAACTTGGTAAAGCTAATTGTATTAGGTTTGTAATTAAATAATATAATAAAGTAGGACTGAAAATGATGGAAGACAAATGCAGAAAGGAAGAGCGTTGTTACTATGAAAACTGAGTCGAATACTTTGCAATGATTCAGTAAAAGTTCATCACTAAAGTAATTGCTGCCAATTAATTATAGGCAAGCCCACGGAAGAAGAAAAGTCATCAAAATCTGGAGAGATTCTGCACTCCGGTGCTTTCACAACTTACCTTTGAAATCTCACTTCGCTTTAAAGACACGAAGAACAAATATTGTATATTAACTCATTTTCTATATGCGGAATATAGAAAAATGGTACAGATCAACTGGTTTGCAAGGCAGAAAGAGAGACAAAGGTGTAGAGAACAAACATATGGGCACCACGTGGGGAAAGTGGTGGGGGGGATGAATTGGGAGATTGGGATTGCCATATATACATTACTAATAAGAAAAAAAAATCAAATTGTACACTTTAAATATATGAAGTTTATTGTATGTCAATTATATCTCAATAAAAGTTCTTAAAAAAAGACACAAACACCTGCAAATCACGAGTGATGTGCTAAAGGGACATCACATTTCTAAGGGAGAAAGATGAGATTAAACTCTAACCAGAGGACCCCTATTCAGAGAATGAGTCTTGCTTGGCCCTACATTCATTCGCTGGCAAAGATGATTCCTTTGGCTGTTTTTAGTGAAAATGTTTACAATAGGCATGTATCATTTTCATCTTACTCTTTTTTCATCAACTTTTCCACCAAGTACAGGTGTCAATTATATCAGATCATATCAGCTAAGAGACATTCTTCTGTATAAAACAGACATATTGTTATCCAGGAGGGATAGCTTTGTGTTACAGGGTAGAAAGACAATTCAAAATGATATTGCAAGTGTGGAATTAAATTAAATTGAATAAAGTTGCAAAAGATAATTGCATAAATTCAGGATAAGAAAAACTGGCCTCTGATCACTGCAGGTGAATATTTGGAGGGACTTGGGACTCTGGGTGAAGAAGTGTTATGAACAAAGAGGCTCAAAAGTGCATGTAGTTTGGGGAACAAAGAGGTTTAGCCAGTGAGGTGGACCGTATTAGCTGTAAAAGATAATATAGAGATAATTCGGTAGGAAATGGGAAGTCATTAAAGAGATCCCCAGTGAATTTATAAAAAGTCAGGTTTCAGTTCAAGTTAAGGCTGCATGTATCCCCCCTGAAAAGTGTTTGAGAGTCATACAGGCTTTCTTACAAGATATTAAGTCTCTAAAGCGAGTCCAGGACGTGAGCTCTTAACTTGTTCTGGTGCTGCTGTGGTTTTTTGCTTACATCATCATTGAAGGAAATGAAAAGGCAGGTACAATTTTATTTGTTTCCCTATACAAGTGCATTGATTTTCTGAATTCCATTTCTCAAATAGAAGATATTCAGGCTTATGTGATTCTAGGAAGTACCATGAAATGTTTTGAGTGACGGTAACTAATTAGAATCATTCAGAATTTCAATAATATATAAAGAGTAACGAACACATGTTTTTTTCCCCTGAGGTTTTCAGAGCTTTTCAGGAGAGAGTATTTATGAGAAACTTTCTTTTCTTAAACCATGTATTTCTAAAATGTTAAAACTTTTACAATAAGCATGCACTATTATTAAAAGAAGACAATGTGAAAAAGTGAATTTAAAAAAAATCACGTTTAATAATAGCAAAAAAAAAAAAACCCCAAAAGAAAAGACAGAAGATACATTCTGTCTTCCCATCAATTAGGGAAATAATAACTAGATTAGGGTAGTTCCTACCAATAGAATGCAAAGGTATTTGATAAGATTTAACTCCTGTGGACTTGAAAAACAAAACCTTAATGATATATACAGATTGAGCTCTACATTCGAGATGTTTGTACTTCATTGTACGTAGGTTTACCTCAATATAGAAGTTAAACACAAACGATTAAACCTCGAAGGGAAAGAAAAAATCAGAGGAGAATAACCAGAATGGACAGGAAGTCTGCGAATTGACGCCACATACGAAATGACAGGAAGAACTCAAGAAATTTAATTAGAATGGGAAAATTAGGGGTTACAGGGGAGTTTATAAAAATAATTGAAAGGTTGTTATGAAAAATATGTTGAAAAAAATGAAAGTCAAAGAGCCAGGGAAACATATTACAACTCAAGGATGACAATTTAGGTTAAGTTAGTTTCCTACCCAAATAATCAATTGCCTTTTTCTTTTCAAGGAAAGACTAGAAGCTGTGACTCACAGGTTTCTGATGATCACCTTAGATGCAGAGAATCACTGAGATCTGGTTCTTTGGTGCTTGATGTGGATTGCTAGAATATTAAGATTATTGAGAACTCTGTTTCTTGAAAAGCCCCAATGTGCTCTCTGCATCTAGACCTAAGATTCACCTGTGTAAAAGCGCACTATAGAAATATACACTCTCTGCCTCCCAGGCTTGTGTAGAAGCCAATCCTCGGGGCCTAGATGTGGCAAGCCTTGCAGACAGCAATCTCCAAATAAGTGTGTGTGATCATTTTGCAATATACAGGTTTGTAAAATCGCTATGTTGTACACCTTAAATTTCTACAATGTTATACGTCAATTATATCTCAGTAAAGCTGGAGAAAAGACATTATGGCAAAACAAACAAACAAAAAGAGTAAATAGGAAATAAGTCTCTAAAATCTGAGGAAATTCAATAAATAGTTTTATGGTCATCATCTTGGGTTCAGGAATTGCCAAACATTTGTATGTATAATTTTTTTAAAATTGAAGTACAGTTGACTTACAATATTGTGTTAGTTTCAGTTGTACAGCAAAGTGATTCAGTTATACAAATATATATTTCTTCAGATCCTTTTGCATTATAGGTTATTACAAGATATTTAATATAGTTCCCTGTGCTATACACTAAATCCTATTTTATATATAGTGGTGTGTATCTGTTAATCCTATACTCCTAAATTATCCTTCCCCCATATAATTTTATTAATAAAAATCCAGCGTTACAATCAGTGTATCCTAAAATGAATTGTAATTGAAGACTGAAAAGTTTACTTGAGTATTAATTTCAGCAATGAACTTCCAAACTTTTAGTCAGGATATCCATAAAATGTACATCCAATTATTTGATGTGGTATTTAGGTTGGTTTGACTGATCTGAACTATCTAGTGTCAGCTATATTGTATGAGACTCAGTGTATATGTGTGTGTGTGTGTGTGTGTGTGTATATATATGCATCATTGTGATTTATTTGGACCAGACATTGATAGAAAATAATGTAAAATTTTGGAATTCTGCAAATGCAAGTGTTATTTGCTGACTCATTCCGCTCCTTAAATAATAACATAGTATCATTTCAATAGCAGTTCTCAGACTATATCAAACCGGGGTGGAAGAGTAAGGTCACAAGGCCGAGATTCAAAATGTGTCAGATGTAAAACCATCAGGGATTTGGGGAAGATGAAAAGACGAGACTTTTGATGTGACCTGATGTAGCTGAGTAACTCACAAAGTCACAAGTCAGTTTCTGACTATAAAAGAGACATCTGATCAGATTGTCATGCTCTAGTTTAATGGAGTGTTGCGGGGACTTTGACACAAACCATTACCCACTATTTACTTATTCAAGGCAGAAACCTACTGGAAAATTGAGTGAAATTATCCGTACTTTAACAGCTCTGAGCAGATTGCATTATGATCAAAATTTCTAAAAGACGCCCTTCCGAAGACATAGGTATTAAATACTATTGAGTTCTGTTATAGTACTTTAATCGTCATGTTTTACAAGATCATTTCTATCCCTGGAATATGAAGTAACATTGTGTAATTGTGGGAGAATTTAATACAGACATTTTGATCTGTGATTCATCAGTAGCTGTGCTATTGGAAGGATACTGTTATCCCAGAAATTCAGTTAATTTTTACACTATTCTTTTCTCAACAGTCTGGTTTTATTTCCAAATTCCCAACACTTGTTCTTTATTTGGGTTCATTGGACAGAGTTATATAGTAAACCAAACATGAACCTTCTTGTGTTTTAGGCTAATTGAAAGAAAAATTTTCAAGTAAGACATAACAGAAGTCTGAAACTCAATGAACAGTTCTGGTACTTTTTTTTTTTTTTAATTGGCTGTAAACATTTTATGGGAGTGTGCTTAATAAATTAAAGTTATGTTTAAAATTGTCTTTTCAGGCCCTGAAAGGTCATAATGAACAACTAAAAAGGAAGAAACCATCAACAGTTATTAATGTGAAGTTGGCAGAGGAAATTTTTTTCAATATGAAATAAATGTTTTCCAAAGATTCTTTCAGCCAAAAAATTATAAAAACTGCTTTACTGACAAATGTATTATGTATATTAGATAATATCATCCTTTAAGTGAATATACTATGTAACAACAGATTTTTATAAAGCTTTCCTGCTTTTGTTACTAAGTTTTCCACACGTGATGCATACTTTTATTTGCTTTAAAGTATTTTCGAAGGGGAGTTTTGCAAAATGAACCAATTTAATAATAAAGAACAGCCCATGATCTAAAATGTAACCACTAATGTGATGACTTTGCCCCAGAGTAATCTTTTGATTCTAGTCTTCTCACTATTTGAAAGTCTGGTACACATTGTAAGATAAAATTAATTTTTCATCATACAGTCTAGTGGTATCAAGACAGGGCCTGAGGTTAATCATATGAGCCAAACACCCAACTTGAGAAAAATTCCACTGGAAAGCTCTTCAAATATCAGCAATGACATTTGAAGTAATTGCAAAACTCAGGCACCAATTTAAATGAAAGTCTACCCCCTCTCTGCTATGTTCTCTTTTCTCTAGTTGAACGTCATAACGTTAAAAGCATCAAAGTACTATAAGGTGAATTAGTAATGTGGCATTTTATTGATTGCCTATATATGCATTGGAGAACTCTATTTTCAGCCTAGAGATTTTATGGAAAGACCATTTCTAAACACAGATTGTACAAAGTTCTGAAAGCTATTGTTTTTAAAAAATGCTGCTTAAAGGGCAGTCAATTCTAAAGGGCCCTTATGACCTGTTTAGGCCACACATTCTGCTTCTAAAATTACACTCATAACAAAATTTTTCAGGCAGTGCCACATAATGAGGCTTCAAATGCTCATTAAAGCCGTAATACAGGAGATTAGAAATAGGCTACTGTCTCTTACTCAATGTACTTCAGTAGACTGGGGACGGATGGGAAGAAACCAACCGAAATTGACTTGTACTGGTGATGAGGTAAGGTTTTTCATGTGAAACAACTTGACAGGTGTTTAATAGATATGACATTTTACGAAGTCATGATAAAATAAACTATTGTTATACTTTTAACATGTTAACAGTCTCCAATTAGGAATATATGCGCTGTATAGAATTTAGTGCATTGACTAATGAGAATAGGATGATATGAAGAAAGGAAGATTAAGACAGAAAATCCCAGACACCGAAATTAAGCAACGAATAGGCAGGTTGAGACAGGAGAGGCATTGCTTTCAAGCTATTGATGTGGGGAGTTTGCTGGGTAAATAGACACTTGTCACCTAACCTGTATCTCCTACTCCTGTTGTAACCAGAGGCTAGGCAAACATCCCCTCGAATTAAGGTTTGCCAGCCGCCGGCCCCACTGATTTTCGTTCTTGATGGGTTTTCAATGCCAAGTGTTGAAATGATAATGTGGGGACTGTTTATTTCATTAATAATACTTGTTTTTTTTCCTGATTATGAAGGTAGTCTGTGGTGAGAATACAACAGATTAAAAATGGAAGAAGCCAAAGAGAAAATTCAACACAACCGTAAACTACCCCCAAGGGTTTCATCTTGTGGCAAGTCATACGTATAATTATTTTATTTAAAATAATTCTTTTAGAAACATGTTTTGGTTTCAGTTGTCTAAAAGCATGTTGCCTCTCCAGGACAGTAATGGGCCAGTAAGGGGACTTCAGAACAGGAGGTGGCATCCTATTTCTTCACCATCCTCACCAAGGTGATGGGCTGTGGGGTGAATTCTCCAGGAATTCCCGGGCTGACCCTAGTGGAGTGGTTTTTGTTTTATATCTAGAATGCTTGTGTATCAGTTAAGATGCTTTTAGGTACAAGTGATGATACCTGATTAAGAGAAGTGTGGACAAAGAAGGCTTCCTTTTCTTCACTTGGCAAGAAGACCAGTCACCTGGGGGATGGTTTCACGGCTCTGGGTCTACTTCCTTTCCGTCTCCTCCTGATCGTCTCAAAGTGGCTGTGGCTACAGACACTGTGAATTTCCACAACGCTCCCTAAAGGCGGGAAGACAGTGTGGCCAGGGGGAGGGCCATCCTTGCGATGCGACTGGAGTTCTCCTTTCATCAGGGAGGAACATCTTTCCAGGAAGATGCCCAGAGGACACCTTTGTTGGTCAGAACAGGGTCTAACTCCATTCAACAAATTGCGTTTCTGTAAACGGAGGGGAAAAGGGCAAGAGAAGCTTGTAGAAAACGAACAGTACCTGCTCACCATTTCAGCTCAGCAAATGGCCATCAGAATCATGTTGTGATTCTGGTCCTCATAACTTTACTTAACCGTAAAGCTCACGTTTCTGTTTCCAGATTCATTTGTCTTTAACAAATGTGAAAGATCTTCTGAAACTTAAAAGAATAAAAATATCTCATCTGATTTTCTCCGTGACTCCACATTTTATACTGTCCTACTTACTATTTTTTAAAAAGTGAAAAAAAATGAATGAGTGGAAGGCTGAAGGAAACCTCTAGTTCCAGAAAGGATTTAAGGTATTTTTACACATCTATGTATATTTAATAAAATAAGTGAAAAGTGAAAGACAATGGAAGTTTAAGGGTTGAAGGTAAAGTAGCACCAGACATAAAGGTGATGGAGTCAGAACACAAAAGATGTGCCGAAGACTTCAGTATATTTGGAGTGTGCCATGCATTTTGGTCTAAATTTCTTAGAAATCAACGCATGGAGGGCTGTCCTATCAGTTCCGAGATACACAGTACACACATTCAAATAATTAATAGCTTGATACTGAGAATAGTAAGATTTCTCCCATGAATTCCCATGAGATCACACTGTAAAAAAAAAAAAAATGAATCTCATCCTTGGTAACATTCTGAGAATGACCATTATTATGAGCCTCTCCCTTAAGACATGTCCTAATATTGGGGTTATGGTAACCTCCAAATACAGACCCTTTTGAAAGAGAAACAGTGGTGACCTACCAACATGATAGATGTCCACTGGGACCTTTCTGGCAAATCATGATGTGTTACTGCCCCTTCAGTACCAGAGGGAGCCAGCACTTCAGAGGACACATCTCCAGGCAGTTCTTCCTCCTAATCCCCACAGCAGACATTTCCACCCTTTCGTATTCTCTCTAAACCCTCCAGCCCTTCACCCACCTAGTGGTTTCTGGCACAAAGCCTCATCTCTAACTTCAAGCGTAGAACTAAAGTTACTTGGCAGACAATCTGTCCATAAGTCACCCTTCCTTTCCAGCTGCTCTACCCAAGCTTTCTTTCCTTTTTTAAAAATTTCCCTGAGCTTTTGGGTTATTTATTTTTTTATTTAAAAATTAAAAATTTTTTTTTTTAATCTTTGGCCGCATTGTGCAGCGGCGTGTGGGATCTTAGTTCCCCAGCCAGGGATGGAACCCGTGGCCCCCTGCATTAGGAGTGCAGAGTCTTAACCACTGAATGGCCAGGGAAGCCCCCCCGAGCTTTCTTGTGTCCTTCTCTCCTGTCACAACCTGAATGGGTCTCAGGTCCCCTTTCACCACTGTCACTTCTTTGCTCTGTCTACTATCTCCTGGCTTTTACCTCTAACCCTCCACAGAAAATTCAGAAAAGCCCACCCATCCTAGCCCAGGGGCCACCTTTTAGCCCTGATATTCAAGGTCCCCTCCGTGTCACAGCGTTCTCGGTGACCCCCATCCTTTCCTCATCTTCTGTGACACCACACCCTCTGCGGTCCCTCTTTCTCCTCTGATTGTGACTTCTGGTTTTTTCTCCCTTGGATGTCTCCTGCTGGCCCCTTGTATGCGGTGTTCAACACAGTCGGGCAGTACTGCCTGGTGGTTAGAACCAGGACTGAGTCCACATCGTGTGGGTTTGGTTCCTTACTGTGTCATTTACTACATGTGTTTCCTTGGGCAGAACACTTTACCTCTCTGTTTCTCAGTTCTTTTCAACCATAAACACAGGTGATACGGATGTATTTACCTCCTATACTTGCTGTGAAGATTAAGCAAATTAAAATACACAAAGACAAACAAAAGAACACGAAGGCTACTATAAATTTCCTTTAAATGAAATAAAATACATAAAGCACACAGAGCTCTACATAGCTATTAATCTAAGAAGAAGACAAACAGAAAGCAGATTTTCCCTCTGAAGTCTGTTCTCTTTATTGCTAATCTTTCTAGATGAAGTAAGTTTCTCAAATGGCTTCCTGGATCAACTATACAGCCATACCCTGGACCACCCTGCCCCAGCCCACACCTCCTTGAGCAACAGATTCAAGCTGGAGAGTGGACATCGACACTCACCTCAGATCAGCCATCTGGGCTGAACTCATCATCTCCCTTGAGTCTTTTCTTCCTTGGCAAAAGGCGTCCAAATTCACGAGCTTGGATTTCGAGAGTCATTTTTCATTCTTCCTCCTCCCCACATCTAATGAGAGTCCCTCCCATCAAATTCACTGATGTGGTATCTCCTGCATCTCTCCCCTCCCTCCATTTGCTCGGACCCTCCCTGAGTCCAGGCACCCACCCACTCCTAGTTGAGCGAATCAGAGCCTCATTCGTGTCCTGGTCTCCCATCTTATTCCTCTGCATTTTGTTCTCTGTGGAGCCACTGCGGGGATTTGCCTTGACTGAAGAGCTGATCAGATTACTCCCCTTTTAAAAGTGATTCATAGATTCCTAATAGTCTTCAGGATAAAGTCCAAAGCCTTTAGTATTACTTGCCTGATCCTTCATAATCTGTATCCTCCTACTCATACGGCTTCGTGGTTTGACACGTCTTCCCTTGAAATGTACACGTCCACCAAAGTGATGCACATGTGGAATCAATAGGCTCTCATCCTATGGAATTAACTTCAAAGTGAATTTTTATCCAGAGACTGTTTCCTCTAGCTGATACAGTAAACCAAAGTATTGCTTGTCTAAATGTTTATGTAGCACAATTGAATTGTATACAGTTTATTTTGCATTGTTTACTTGAAATAATCTCATTGGGAAGATTATCTCATGTGTTAATACTTGATATTTGATTTATTAATTAGGCATCTCTGTATGAGTGCACTTAACATATTCTTTCAGAAAATTAAAAATTCTAATTCATTTTTCTTCCATTGTAAGAGTCACATTGTATCTGTTCCTTCTTTCAAGTCTTTTTTTTTTCCCCACCCTGGGTAGAATTTTGGGGATTAAAATTTTACCATATTTAGCTGCATCCCTTATTAAAGTTTTTATTTTGTTCATTATAATTTCCAATATTATTTGTTATGAATTGAATTAAAAACATTCTATGTCTCTTCATTTAATTGGAAAGACTATAAGGAACAGTTCTCTCAGGCATCTCAGGATTGTCCAGAACCGTCAAACGATCTATTGCGTTGATATCTATTTCTTTTGCGTATGTCCTACCATTTTGTCTGACACATCCAGTTCATATTTTGGCAGAATACAGAACAAGGAACAAGGTTAAAATGGCAGGGTCACAATATCAAGATAATATGGTCAAAATGGTGGGTTGGAAAGGGAAGGTACAAATATCTTTTTCTGTATTTGCTGTAATATGAATGTGCTATGTTTGTACCATCACAGTTTTTTTCTCTTCCTAGAGTACCTCTGTGCTAGTCAGGACTCCTTCAACTGAGAGTGAACAAAAACCAAGTCAAACAAACTTGAGAAAAATGTGCATCTAATTGCTATCACTAGAGCTTTTCTCTCTCAGCATCCTGATGAAAATCTCAAGAAATGTTTCTGATTGGTCCACTTTAGGTCATGTGCTCACCCTGGACCAATCACTGTGGCCAGGAGGGTGGGGCATTAGGATGGTTCGTTCTTGGATTCACCTCTGAGGGGAAAAGGCTGGGAGGTGGGAACAGTGGCTGACGGGGATGACAGAGCAGCAATTCAGGCAAAGAAGGATGCTGTCTCCAGAAAGAGAAGAATGGATGCTGCAGAAACAGCAACAATTCGCTGCATCTTCTGCTTGCCTGTCCAATTTGCTCCCAAAACACTTTATACATTTTCTCATGGTTTTATAGCAAAGTACTGTGATTCTTTTTAAACGTGATTGCCTTTCCAGCTAGTTGGGACTGTCTTTAAGATGGAAAAAAACACTTAGTGCACTTTTGTGCATCCATGTACCTGATGCTCAACAAAAAGCAATCTGTGATCAGTAACATCTGTGGGGACAGTAAACAAAGGAGGGATAGGTTGGGAATTCACTTTTCTAAATTAGTTTATATCTGACTCATGAAACTCTGTTCTTAACCAACCAACTTCATTTGGGAGATTTTTTTTCAATCTCAAATTCACCTGGCTCATTTGCATTTAATTTTAAAGATGAGGATTACAACTGATCATGAAATGACTTCGTAGGAAGAAAAGTGAAAAAATAAAGAAAAGTCCCCACATTTGGTAATTTTTGAGCCTTAGAGAGAAAGTAACCAAGAAAGATGCAGCAATGAAGAGAAGAGAAGAGAAATTATTTTTCCAGTTGCTTGAAATATTATGTACCACGGGGACACAATCTTTTTTAAAGATTACCTAGTGAAGTGTTAAATTTGGGGAACGAATGGGGATAAGTGATCACCAGGGTTGATAAAATGCAATGACTATTGGCCATTTTAGACAGAGATAACATTTTTGTGACCACTTTAAGTCATTGCCACACACAAGGTCTGGAAATCATGGACAAAGGAATAAACCTGCCACAACAGACGATTTACAACCCTGCCAGGCAGTGAACTCAAAGGTCACTCCTGAATTAAGTTACCTTTGTATGACTTTCTGTTCTGGGTGTGAAAATACACAAGATGGTGAAATCCATTAAACTATAGTTGACAGCAAGAGGGGTTCATTAATTCAGGAGTGGGAGTAGGTCTGCCTTTCCACAAAAATCTCATGGGAATGCAATGGGCATGGTTTGGTTCTTGGTGCCAAATGGAGCATTAAAACAGAAGACAGCTTTGGGGACTAAAACCAGGCAGGAGAACCTCTGCCTAAAAATAGTCATTGCCTGAACAGGCCATGTGGTGGCCAGGGAGAAATCACAGTTGTCACAGTGCATGAAGGCTTTGTGATAATTACATGGCGACAGGAACTGGTAAACCACTCCAACTACACGTTGGATAAATACAGTGTCACGGCAGTGGGGCCATCACCGCAGGTAGCAAATGTGCAGCTGGTAGAAGCTGGCATGGCTTGGCAGTGAGGCTGCAGTCTGCACAGGGCAGAGGTCAGCGTCCCTCATATCAAGGGAGAATTCATCATTCCTTGAAGCCAGAGCCTGGATAGTAACAGAAAGACTATTTTCTCCCCAAAGTGGAATTAGATGCTATACCTCCATGGTTTAACATTTTAAGAGATGTGTTTAATGAATAGGTTGCTATGTAGGGGAATCAGGAGGCAGCCAGTGGTCACTGATGAGAAGACTGACCCATGACGGGAGGACCCTGACTTCCACCCTGTCCTCCCCAGTATGCCATGGACACAGGAGAAAGCAAACAGCAGTGCTCGTTCAGATGTGTCTGGGATGCAGCTTGAGAAGGATGACAACACAGGAAAAAAAGAACAAGAGCCATAACAACCATCAGAAACCCTTCCTGTGAATGGTCTTTTTCAGAAATGGGGTGAGCTTTTTCAGCTGGAGAACGAGGGGGTGCCCGTTGTTCTGATGCAGGAGAAACAGTTTGGAGCAGGGGGTTCGTCTGGGGACATCTTCTTGTGAAGAGCGTAATCTCGACGGGCAGTTTCTTTTTGTTGTCCTAGAAAAAGCTCAAGCCAGGGAGAACTCCAAGCTTATTTCCTTATCACTGAAATGGCTGTGCCCTTCAGGAATTAATCCTGGGTGTGCACCGTGGTCCACACAGCCTTTTGGAGGCAAGGAGGCAGGGACACAGAGATCTTCAACCTGGAGATGTAGAAGAGGCTCTTACTTGGGTTATTAAGTATTTGGTAAATTATAGCTAAGGCTATATCTGGGCTAACCTTAAAGGCAAATGCATTCCTTTAGCCTAGCGCAAAGTTGTACTGGAGAAAGTGGAAGAAATAAGCCTCTGATATTTTCTGAATGTGCTGTGCTGCTGCTGGCTGGGTCCCTCCGTCTGGAAGTCTTCTGAGGTCTGTCCCATAGTCACAGGCGTGGCCAGCATCCCCCCCGACGACGTGCTCTGGATCCCTTTCCTTCCTGCTCTGGCAGAGATCTTATCTGAGCCATTTCCAGCAACTTCACCACCCCCGCTCCTCTGCATTTTTCTGCTCGATGTTCAGACAAGCTGAATTGTCTCTCACTTGCAAAATTCTCTCCTTGATTCTAAAATTCTGTCTTCCTTTTTAACTACCCCCTGTATGTGCAGACATGTACTCTCCCCCACAGTTGTTGTTGGGGTGTGTGTGTTGTGTGTGTGGGTACAGTATCTTGAAATCTCAGAGATAACCCTCCACGACTTGTTCCTTGTAAGGATGTGGAAGTGTAGAAGCTCACACAGCCTTTATCTTCCAACATGATGTCGACTCCATTTTCATTCCTGGTAATATTTGGTATTATTTATCAGTCATTTTCTGGATTTATTTTAGATTTATCAGTCATAAGTTTTTGCCAATCTGATGGAAGAAAACAATTGTCTCATTTTGATTCATATTTCTTTGAGAGCTGGTAAGCATTTTTTTATGGGCTTGTTTATTATTTATATTTTGTGTGTGTGTGTTGCCTCTTCATATTCCTTGCCCATTTTTTTGTATTGAACTCTTCTTTTTTATTGACTTGCAGCAGCTTTCTGCATATTATGGATATTAATTCTTTATATATATATATTTCTAGCTATCTTTTGTTGGGTCACAGACTACCCTAAAGCTCAGAGGCTTAAATCAACAGGGTATTATTGGGGACTTCCCTGGTGGTCCAGTGGTAAAAAATCCATCCTCCAATGCAGGGGATGCGGGCTCAATTCCTAGTAGGGGAACTAAGATCCCACATGCCGCAGGGCAACTAAGCCCATGGGCCACAACTGCTGAGTCTACGCCTTAACTAGAGAGCCCATGTGCCACAAATTACAGAGCTCACGTGCCCTGAAGCCTGCACGCCACAACTAGAGAAGAGAAAACCCACATGCCACAACTAAAGAGAAGCCCATGCCCCCAATGAAAGATCCCGCAATGAAAGACCTGACACAGCCAAAAATAAAAATAAATTAATAAATTAAACAAACAAAAAACACCCAGGGTATTATTATCTCATGCAGTTCTGTGAGTTGACTGGGCCCAGCTGTGAGGCTCTCTTGCTTTGTGTCTTTCATGTAGTTACAGTCAAGGAGCAGCTAAAACCTGAGTTATGTACAGGCTTGACTGGGTTGACGATCCAAGTGGCTCCCACACAGGATGGCACATGGTGTGATCTGTCCCTGGCAGCTCTGCTGGGGGTTCAGCTGGGACTGATGGCAGGGTGACTCCATGTGGCCTGTCCGTGTGGTTTGGGCTCTCACAGCCTGGTGGCTTGTTCCTAAGTGCAAGTGTTGTAAGAGACAAGATGCAGAATGGCCAGTCTTAAATCCTAGGCATGGAAAGTAGCACAGCATCACTTCTCTTTTTTTAATAGTTATTTATTTATTTATTTATTTGCTGCTTTGGGTCTTCGTTGCTGTGCAGGCTTTCTCTAGTTGTGGTGAGTGGGGGCTCCTCTTCGTTGTGGTGCACGGGCTTCTCATTGTGGCAGCTTCTCTTGTTGCAGAGCACAGGCTCTAGGTGTGCAGGCTTCAGTAGTCGTGGCACATGGGCTCAATAGTTGTGGCTTGCAGGCTCTAGAGCACAGGCTCAGTAGTTCTGGCTCACGGGCTTAGTTTGCTCCACTGCATATGGGATCTTCCCGGCCCAGGGCTTGAACCTGTGTCCCCTGCATTGGCAGGCAGATTCCCAACCACTGCACCACCTGGGAAGCCTGCATCACTTCTGCTATAATCTGTTGTTCAAAGCAGGCAGGGAGCTCACCCAGATTCAATGGGGCATACAGGACGAATATTAAAAAAAACAGTGATCCTCTTTAATTCACCACAGTCCACTCTCTTACTGCAAATTATTAACACATTTACATATTTCCCACATGCAGAATGAACACACTTGCCACCACTTCCTAACACTCCCTTCCCACCTAAAATCTCACTCATACTGTGATAGCTTCAAGTTCAAGGGTCAGGGTTTTATGATCTAAATCAGGCCCAGGTGTGGATGAGTCTCTTTGGGCATGGACCCTCTCTATCTGAAGACCCGTGAACCAGGGAGACAAGTTATCTACACACACACACACACACACACACACACACACACGAGACATACAATGTTGGACAGGCATAGCAAAACCACAAATGACATTCCCATTCAAAAGTGAGGAAAATGGGAGGCACATGGCAGTCATTGGTCCACAGCGGTTATGAAATCCAGCTGGGCATGTATTGCCAATTCTTTGAATTACTCTCTCCCTGGGAAGGATTCTCCATGGTTCTTGGCTTTGGGCCCCGGTTTCTTGTTTCTTCCTTCAAGTCATCTTTCTTTTTCCAGAAAATATAGACTGTTCACATAGAATGTTTCCTCTGTCTTCTTTCTGCTCATTGTAGTTTGGGGAGGGGGTGACCAAAGTCCCCCTGCTTCCTTCAGTCCAAGCTGATTTAATTCTTTTAAAAACCTTATAGATTCCTTGTGTATCACATTATAGTGCGATTCATTAGACAAAAGTCATACTCACATTTTTCTAATACAGGCTCTTTGAGCCAAGAGTCAGGATGCTGTGGGAAAATACCCTTAAGATCTCAGAAAATTTTTTGCTTAGTTGGAAGGGTCTCTGGAGTATCTCAGTTCTTACAGTACTCATTGTCTAAGAGAGAAGATCTCAGAGTAGAGGCCTTAAGACTATGCAAGGCCCTGCCAGGCACACACATAAAATATTTTGAGGGTGCCTCTGAAGCCTGAATAATCACACTATTAAAGTCTTTACACTGAGGCCATGCTTTACTGATAGTACTCTGGATTTAATATTCATCCTGAAGGCATTTCTTAGTTTTTGAGTCTTTTGCTGTCTGGATGAACTGGGAATAAGAATTAGTTTTACTTTCTTTTTTTGTTTATTTCTTAAATTTTTATTTTTTATTGAAGAATATTTGTTTACAATGTTGTATTAGTTTCTGGTATACAGCAAAGTGATTCAGAGATATATATATATATATATGCTTTTTCAAATTCTTTTCCATTATAGGTTATTGCAAGATATTGAGTATAGTTCCCTCTGCTATACAGTAGGACCTTGTTGTTTATCTCTTTTATATATAATAATGTGTATCTGTTAATCGCAAACCCCTAATTTATTCCTTCCCTTTCCCCACCCCTGTCACTCTTTTCACTCTCTTCTCTTAGAACACCTCTTTAATGTATGGTTAAAGTACTGGATCTATTACTTTTGTTTTTGTCTTTTAACCTTTTCTCAAAAAATAATTTCACATTTTCTATGTGTTTTGGAAGAATCATTCTTTCATGTACTTGTGTTTTTTTGATTCATCTGTTTTTCTGTGCTTCTCAGATAATTTAAAATTTTTTAAATAATGTTTTTAACTTCTTTGGACATGGACTGACTTTTTTCTTGTAGTATCCTGCTAAAAGTAATTGCATGTGATGTGTCTTTCCAATTCTGAGAATAATAATTGCACTTACTTGAAGTTTTTTTCTTTCATTAGTACAGCTTCAGGAACTATTTGCAATGTATGTGATAGGCAAATAGATCTTTGACTCATTAATCCCACCTGTGGGATTTATTTAAGAAAATACTCTGAAAAGTTCCAGAAGATACATGCACAGGGTTATGTAATATCAACCTGCTGGTAGGTAGAAAGAAAGAAAGAAAGAAGGAAAGAAAGGAAGGAAGGAAGTCCAATAATAGAAATTTGGTTAAATATATTTGGTTTACCCATTAAAAAATGAAAAAAAACCCAACATATATTAACCTGGAAAGGTGTTTATAATTTTGTAACAGAATCCCAGTGATAATCCCCTTTAAACTATATACATGCATTAAAATGTGGATTTTTATAAAACACATTATTTCTGGGTTGAGATTAAGAAGAAACTTTTACTTCCTATTTTAACCACTTCTATTTTACACTATTTGATGTATTTATCCATCAACATGTTATAATCAGCAAAGTAACCTATCGCCATTGAAAACTCAATACATGCTTATTGTAAAAACATTCAGAAAATACATGAAGGTATAAAAGAAGAATTAAAATATGACCTATAATTGTACACACTGATATGTCTGGTCTTAATAGCTGAACACGTGTCTTATTTATCTTATGATGCGTGCACACATACACAAACACACACTTACTTGAAGGACACACACCAAGCGTGACCTTCTTACTTTTTTTTCTAGCCTGGGTTTTACTTAGCAGTATTTTTGTACCTCTTCCCGTGTCAATAAAGGCATGTTTGTATCTCTATAAGTAGACACATCATCACCATCATCCTGATATTTTATTTTTTATCGCAACAGTTTCCACCTCTTTGTCTGAGGCGTCTCACCTTCTCTTCCCCCTGGGCCACATTCGCCTCCACCTGAGCCGAGGTGCTTCCTCCAACCCCGCCTCCTCCCCACGTCCTGAGCGCAGCGCGGGATGCCTGATGGATTCTCCACGTTTCTCGCTGAGTGAATGAGTGAATGAGCAAATGAATGGGTGACTCCATCTGTCAGAGCCCATTTCACCGAGCACACAGAGGCCCAGTCATCGTGTGCCTTTGGGAAGGATCGTACATTTCTCTGCGGTTAGTGGTCCATCTGGAAGCTGAGAGTAATAAATGCCACATCACAGGAAGTTTAAAAGGATGAAAGAGATAATATTTATAAAATACTTAACTTCTTTAGAAGGAAAATCCCTGCCAAGTCCAATGTGTATACTATTATCATTGCCTCTCCCCAACCCCATCAATCACATGGAGGATTTTGTGCTTTCTCTCAGCAGCTGGGTTTCTAACCGTTTTTTCCATTAAAATATTCCAGGAAGTTGAGATGAGTACTATTCCGTGTGAACCTCACACCTTCCTTAAAATCGCAGTGTGTTCTACGCTAATTAAAAAGGTGATATTTTTTAATCCTCCCAGCATCTCGCTGAGATAGGGGGGGGAAGCTATTATTACCCTCATTTTGCAGTGAGGGAAATCGACACAGACACTCACTCACTCAGCACTAGATGGAAAGATGATAACAGAGACAGAACTTGAAATCTTTTGGTTTCTATCCTTAAGCTGATGAGTTCACAATAAAAATCACACCTTCGAGTGCAATAAACTTTTTTGAGTCTGTTGGGAAAAAAGAAAAAACCCTTCCCTCCTTCCCCCAAAATATTACATTCTAGAAATAAAATGTTGACCATGAAGCTGTTCAGCCAGTAATCTGCATCAATGAAATTGCCAGATTATACTGCCTTTTATAGAAAGCATGTGGAGGGAGCTGACGGGGTATGGTAAGCCCCTTACCTTGGGGCTTTTAGCTTGAAGTGAAGTCTCAAAACAGGCCTGGGGCTGTGATTCCTGTCTTTGGCCGAGATCATGCTTGTTTGAAATGCTAAAATTAAAGCCCTCTTATCGGCAAATAGTTTTGCCTTATTTTTCTCAGTGATGAAAACAAATTGCCCGTGTTAAAAACAGACTAATAAAGGACAGCTGATTTCCCTATTAGTTATCCAAATATTTCTTGAGCCCCGATGATGTGCTAAGCCCCCTGGATGTTGGAGAGACCCAGGGGAACAAGAGAAGCAGAGTCCCTTCCCTGGAAGAGCCTATATCTCAGCAGGAGTGACCATAAGCGAACAGTAAACAGAATAATTAAGAGTCCTCTGCAATTCCTATCGTGATGCGTGCCATGAAGTAAACAAAGCAGAGGGGAATTTGGAGGGTGATGGAGGAGGGCAGTCAGAGGGGACTCTCTGAAGACGGGCCCTTTCAGCAGAGACTTGAATCTTAAAGACAGGAGCTGCCAGCAAAGTTCTGGGGGAGCGTATTCCAAGCAGAGGGGAAAAAAAAAATAAGGGCTCTGTTTTCCCGGCCTGAAGGGCTTTTCTATTTCTCGGGCATCTTTCAAGTTGAGCCCACGTGGAGTTGTTAACCTTTTCCTCCTTCTTGGGGCTCTTTGGCATGTCTGCTTTTTCCTTTATTCTAGCTCCTCCTCAGTGACAGTGTGGCAACAGGCTGTGGGCCGCTTCTCACCGGGACCTCCTCCAGTTCCTTGTGTCCACAGCATGGAGCAGCGAGCCTGTCACAGAAGCTGGCCCACAAAGCTTCCATAAAATACCTAGAACGCAGACTTCTGTTTTGGCCCCTGCCTTGTATGTGCTGGCTGAGCGTGAAACCTTTACACGCCGCCTAAGAGACTTGATCAGGGAGCAGCCGTCTAGCTGCTGGAATGAGCATCCTGATGCTTCCGAAGTTCTCCTTATCTTGTTTTATTTGCCCTGTTTCTGTTTGGCACCAGGTTGAGGACGGGACACAGGCAACACCTTACCAAAACAATGATTTCTTCCTGAAGCGTCACTGATTTCTGGAACGCGCTCTTGGCACCGGGCGGGGGACATTTCAACCCCAGGAGGCAGATAAATTATGTTTCATGCTCTCAGGGCACATCCCTCCCTTTCTGGGTCTCAGACACCTCCAAGAATACAGGAACTAGACCACGGTTGGTTCTTTTTGTGCCAAACAGCAGTGGCTGAACCGCGGAGTCAGCCAGTTCCCTGGGAAGCCTGTTTCTAATTCCTGCCTCTCTCTTTACCATTCTGGCTTTGTTTGGAGAGTAAAGAAAGTTTCTAAATATTTTGAACCCTGGGGTCCTTTGTGGCATTGTTGGGTCTTCTCTCCTTTCACTGAAACTAAAACAACCTGACTGTTTGCTCGTATGACCCTTTCTCTTTTATACACAGGCAGAAGAAGGGGGTATAATTCAACAAATTGGTCCTCTCCCAGCTTCTGTCACATTCCTTCTGATGTGAAAGACTCAGGATCAAGAAACACCCCAGGTGGCTTATCTCAACGATGTAGCGTGGGAGAAAAGGTGCTGGTCTCACGTTCAAGTTCGACAAGGTGCAATTAGGAGCTCGCCGCTCGCCTCCTACGTTCCCTCATAAGGTACTCCTGGTAAATCATAATTAAGTCACGGCTTCGGGGCACTACGGTGTGACTCCCACAAATGGGCCGACGCGACTCGGCAAAATCGCATTCAGACAACGCTTTGATTCCACCTGCGGTCCACACCTGTTTTGCGCTGGCCCGGCGGCCTGCTGGAAGGCGCCGCTCTGCTCCCCGCACCACCGCCCCACCTTGTACCCAGGATCACATACACCTGTTGCCTCAGCCCTTGTCCCCCCGGCTTTGATCTCTAGGCATCGTAGAAGCCATCAGCTGTGACAGAGTTTTGGTTCGGCCTCATTGCCTTGGAATGCAAGTCTCAAGGGTTCTGCCCCTGGAAATTGGATAACGAGGTAGTATGCATTCCAGGAGGGTAGGCTGGCATGGCAGGCCATTTCAAAGATGCTTTTCCATAACTTCCTTCTTCTGGGGACTGGCCAGGAGTGATGAGTAGCTCCTAACGCTAGAGCTTGAAGAATCTTCCAGAGGACAGGGTGAACCTATTCTCACGCCCAGGTTCATTACCGTCTGGGTACAACTGCACGCTGCAAAGACAGTCGCTGTGCTGTTCTTCGCCTCAGGGTTCTGAATCAGTAAGCTTTCCTCCCTCTCTGCCAGCAGGTGGGAAATCTATATAAAACTTGGGGTTTCAGGCGTTGTAAAGAGCTGGGAGTATTTTTACAGGAGGAAACACAACACGGTTGACCCTTATTTAGATGGGATCTCTCGCAGCAGATAGGGTGAGAGGATTTTTCCTTTTCTTTTTTTAAATGGGCCACCTAAAATGTTAAGAATCATTTGCCAAAAGCCACATCTGACTCAAATAAGCAAATCTGTTGTATATAGCCTGTGCATGTAAAACAAAATCCAAATGCAGGCATGCATGCTTTCATGTTGTTCAGCTACAGCAATCCGTATCTTATGTGTGTGCATCTTTGATGTCTATTATGTTATGTCGTCTGAAGTGATTACACTGCTTTCATTTCATAAAAGTTTTTCAAGTTGTTTTAAGTCTCTGAATGGAAAGACCAGAAAAAAAAAAAAAAAAAAAGAGCTGAATTCTTATTTGCCACATCTCAGCTTTTATGTTGGAAGCAGCTTATATTGAAGTTCTTAGTCTAAACAATTTACAGTTTTCCGGATTAAGATCATGTAGGAGAAAGATGAAGGTCTTCAAGGCAACGTTACATAAACGGTCCTGCAACTCAGAGGGAAATTAGACATTTGCGGACTCTAACTGCTGGGTACGATGGGAATTTTCTCAAGTGGGGAAAAAGGTGAGGTTCTCTGGGAGAGTTACTGGAAGCGGGAAGATTAAATCTACTCCCACACCTGGTTGCCCGCAAAGGCAAATACGCCCTTGCACTTTAGCAAGGAGGGAGCGCAAAGCTTTCAAGTTGTTGGGAGGGGAAAAGAAACTCGTTGGGCGCCCATCTGCTGATAGGAAGGGTAGGAAGGGCTTGGGCCGCTGACAGAGCAGTTCCCTGTGAATTTGACTATTATTTCAGGTTTCTATCTTTTCCTCTTTGGTAGGAAGATATTAAAAGTAAGTCTCTGGCCAAAAAAGGACAGAAAAACACAGTCTTTAAAATTGCAACCCGTACACATTCCTGGCCTTCATGTCTGGTGCTTGCCATCAGTGAGCAGCTTGCAGAGTTTGCTCTCTTAAAGGGCTAGAAAACGCTGGATGATTTCAGGACTATCTTAGAAGCCTCGAAATTTACAAACTCTTAAGGGGTGAATGAATACTTGTTCTTTGCTGGGAGAAATTCCATGAGAAGAACTTTGAGTACTAGGATTACTGACATATATAAAAGCTTTCCATGTGCAGAAGCCACTTAAAAAATTTTTAGAGCTATTAGAGTTTGCATATTTATTTCTGGTAGGATTTAAGGTTATAATATCCCTGTATCTCAGCTCAAAATATGAATTATTTTATTTCCCCATCTTATTCATGTCACGTCTGTCTAGCATGTGTTTGTTTTCACATTAAGATAATTCAACAGCTAAGAACAAAAAGGTGGAGCTCACTAATTTGGGGTATGGAAGACCCAAAAGAAAAACAATCAACTCTCTTCCCCACCAAAACATTTCATAGGTCAGAGCTTTATTTAGGGAATGGGTGGGTGGTAACAAAAACACTTGTGGAATTCAAACTGTAATTTACGAAGGGTTGAAATCAAGGTAGTAGATCTTAACGCAGTGCATAGAAGGAATATTATTTGTTATTTTGCTTTCTGTTATGCCTGTATTTATTAAAACAGTAAAAGTATTCAGCTTTTACCTTTACCATAGGCCCCATCCATCCTGCAGTCTTGTTGCTCCATTTTTTCCCCGTCCACCATCAGCACGCTTTTGTTACAAACCAAATCTGATTATGTTATGCTTTTTTTTTTTTTTGTCACGCCAGGTGGCTTGAAGGATCTTAGTTCCTCGACCAGGGATTGATCCCATGCCCCAAGCAGTGGAAGGCCTGAGTCCTAAACACTGGACCTTCAGGAAAGTCTCTGTTATACTTTTTGAAGGAGAAAGTTCTCAGTAACATCCCTGTAGGCTTCAGGAATGTCCAAAATGCTCAGCTCTGCGGATTCCCTTGGGTGCTCCCCACGTTTCTCTTCTGGGGAATCTGCTCTTTTCCATCTAGTCATCCACCACACGGAATCACAGAGGGAAACCTACACCTTCTTTGTATCCAAGAGAGTCTCCTCCTTCTGGAACAATCTTCTCCAAACCTTTGTCAGCTCCCGAGCATCCTCGGGACTCAGCCCAGGTATCCTCATCACCCTGACCCTCCGCTCCCTCCAGGAAAAGCCTTCCCGGACCCTGCCTGCCGGGCCTGGGAGCCCGCCGTCCTCACCTGAGGTGCTGGGTCTGATGTAGCAGCACATAGTGCAGGGCTGTGATTGCTGGGTTATTCATCTGAGTCCTGGGCTAGATTAGGAGACCCCTGTGAGCAGGCAGTCGGATTTTACTCTTTGAGTCCAGCATTTACCACGGCCGGGCACACAGCTGGTTCTCAGGAAATATTTGTGGAACAAATGCATGATGTTCATATAGAGATCTGTGTACAGGGACATGCATTTTATCTTTTCAAGAATAAGGAAATTTGATAGTTGAATGTATATAATTTTATCACACGTTAACTTAAAAATTTTTTTTTATTGATGTATAGTTGATTTACAATATCATGTTAGTTTCAGGTGTACACACAGTGATTCAGTTATACATATATACATATTCTTTTCCAGATTCCTTTCCCTTATTGGTTATTACAAAATACTGAGTATAGTTCCCTTGCTATACTGTATATATAGTTGCCTTGTTGGTTGTCTATTTTATATACAGGAGTGTGTATATGTGAACCCCAACCTCTTATGCATCCCCTCACCCACCTTTGCCCTTTGGTAACCATAAGTTTGTTTTCTATGTCTGTGAGTCTCTTTTCTGTTTTGGAAATAAGTTCATTTGTATCTTTTTTTTTTTTTTCTTTTTAGATTCCACATATAAGCAATATCATATGATATTTATCTTTGTCTTTATACTTTCACTTAGTATGATAATCTCTAGATCCATCCATGTTGCTACAAATGGCATTATTTCATTCTTTTTTATGGCTGAGTAATATTCACACATTAACTTTCATTTTCTCTTTTACGCCAAGAAACAGGGGAAAAGCAAAGCCAGTTTTGAAGCCGCTTGTATCTCATTGGGATCCTGCTGTGACCCATCGCGTCTCTGCAGAGGAAACACGAGGGACATGTTTGACTTGAATTGCCTACCTGGGAGGGAATGGGATGTTCTCAAAGAATCCCACGTTTTGAGTGACCCGAGCAGGGCCTCCACCATTGGCATTGAAATAGCAGGTAGGATTCTACACTCAGTGACTGGATAGGAGCCCGAGTTCTGGACCCTGAAGGTTTGAGGTCCAAACCTACTTCTGTCCTTTTCCAACCTGAGCAAGTGCCCTGACGACTGCCTGCCCCCTCATTTGTCCAATGACACTAATGACAGTACTTGGCTCACGGGGCTGGTGTGAGCCGAGTGTTTTTGTCCACAGGAAGCACTTTGGTGCCTGATGCACCGTAAACACTCAGCAAACGCTAGCTGTCACCATCCACGCTGTCGCCACTTTTCCAAATAGCAGTCACTCCTCCTCATCCCCTTTCGGCAGGGATACACACAAGGCTTGTCTTGGTTCCTGCATGTCGTCTCCGCAGTCCAGCACTCCCCTGTGGACAGCCTTCAGTCACTCTGAAGGTCCCCCTGCTTCTCAGCCTTCACCGTCACTTTCCAAAGGGATTTGGGTCATGTCCGCTTTCTAGGCAGTGCTGAGTGAAGGGTAGATGGGAAGAGCCTGAGATTAGGCGAAGCAAGGTGTCTCTTTTGGGGCTTCAGGTTTAAACACAAGTTCCTGGAACAAATACAGAGCTCATGGGCTCTAAGGAAGAGAGAAAGCCAGGTTGCGTCACTGAGCTTTTTTATCCACAAACATGTAACCAGCCTGGAGAACGTCTTGTAAAATCTGCAGAATGAGACTGACATGAGTTTCTTGTATCATTTCCTCAAGGGTGTATTAATGGACTAAGTAGTTCTCATGAGGGGAATTCCCATAGGGGATTCTAGATGAAACTCTCTTGATGAACCACATTTTTTTTACACAGAAATCTAACTCTCTAACACACTCCCCATGGGGGATCTCTGCACGTCGTAGAATTATTAGTTGCTGCAGCCACGCAGAAGCAAAGAATAAAACAGGACCAAGATTTATTTGAAGAGGATTCTTTGTGACAAATTTCCATAATAACAAAAGTTTAGAAAAACTGATGTCATGGTTTTGATCATTAAAAACAACTTTGGTTTAAAATTTAGAAAAGAAAAATATCTAATTCTAGTAAAGTAATGCTCTGGGGATTATTATGATTTTAGAGATTTAAAAAGAAATGGCCTACTACTAAAACATCCTTCGTGAAGGTATACCTCACTTGTCTCATAAGACCATGAACTCTGCTGTATGACAGTCTAACCACAGAGATGGTGCTTTTTTTTGTTTGTTTGTTTGCATCTTCCCTTAAAGCCAAGAAGGAAGTCAGCAAATTGATTGAACTTAACTTTGCTCAAAAAGTTTCTTTTGGAAACTATTGAGTAAAATGAGAATGTCACAAATTCTCAAAATCCATGCCAGCTTCACCCTAAGCCAATGCTGAGATGTCCCAATGCTGCTGAGTGGGAAGACAGGAACTTATGAAGGAAGACAGTCTGGGATAAATGGGCCATTCTAGCTGTAGGCTGTCCACCGAGACAAGGAACCAGTGCAGACTCCATCCACGTTGGATTCCATTGCCAAGAAGATCCAGCAACTGTGAGAGGGTAGGGCAACAGGATTTTCTGTCAGGCGTAGGAAAATGCTGGGTTCCAAAGGCTGTTGGGTTTGGAGCCAGACCCTAGCCAGCAGCAGGTGCTGCAGAGAGCCAGGGACCCCACCCTCGTGGGCTGAGGGGTGCAGGGCAAGGCAGCATTTTCTACTGAGTGATCAGAGACTTGTAATCCTCCTAGCAAAAAAATACAGGCTGGAAAAACTGCTTAGGGCAGAGAAGGGGGTAAGATTTGGAAAGAAGCCTTGGGCTTACTGAACTCATCTTTCCAAGTATCAAGTTATCCTTTCAACAAATACTTTTTGAGTGGCTTCTTTTTGTCAGGCCTGTGGTAGGCACGGGGAATATGGTGATGACCCCATTGTAGACACAGAGGTCATAGTCTCATGGGGGAGAAAGACTGGACATATTCCCATTAAGGTGTAGTTACACATTCTGACAAGTGCTCTAAAGGAAAGTTATAGGGGAGACTAAGAGAGGCTAACGGGTCAGTCTAGACCGGGAAAGTTTCTTAGGAGGTAATGATGTTTGTGCTGAAGGACACCAAACAGAAAGGCTGGAGTGAGAGGGGATGAGAGACCAAATCGTGTAGGCATGTGCGGGCCCCCTTAGATTTTTATCCCAAGATCAGTAGAAGCCATGAAGGTGTTCTAAGGAGGGAAGTAAAATGGAGAGGTGAGGTGGCAGCCCGGGGTACCAAGAGTGCGGTTGTCTAGGGAAAGATGACGGCCCTTGGGCTGGAGTAGGCAGCGGAGATGGTGAAACCAGGACACAAATGGAGATCTCTTGAGGGGGCATAAAACCCTCAGTGAATAGTCGTGCCATGAACTGAGAGGCAGGGCGGAGGAGGACCAGGTCTGGAGGAGAGGTTTGGGACCCAGGGAGTCGGATATGTCTTTGAGACATGTGAGTGGTAGTAAGACTCTGAGGTGCAGCTGCACTGGAGTTAGAACCCTGGGATTCTGTGTCTAGATGAAAAGGGGGCGCAATGATGGATGGAGATCCCGTTGCCACAGGAGAGAGTCTGCAGTGAGAGGAACAGAGCACCGGGACCGAGCATTGAACCTCAGTATCCAAAACCTGTGTTGACGACGATAAGCTGGTAAAGGAAACTAAGAACGAATTGTCCCAGTGAACCAGGAGAGGGTCATTACAGAATCCAGATGGGAAATTGTTTCACAGACAATAAGGAGCTTAACAAAAGTGAACCCCCTGAAAGGGCCAATTCAATTTAGTGACATGGAGGTTCCTGGTGACCTCAGGGAAGACCACATGGCATGTGCTAGGGTTTAGAGAAACGGTCTAAATACAGCTGGGGTTTCTAATGGACTGAGTGAGCAGGTCAAAGGCCAGAGTGCCGACCCCTGCGTGGGGCTGGAGGTGGTAAAATGAGGCATAAATGCGGAGTCAAAAGGAGATGACAATTTTGCTAACGGAGCCTCAAACACAATGGCGCCCCAAACAGGCATTTTCTTAAGTTTACTGGTGCCTGTGTTATTGCTTTGAATTGATGCGTTGTTTCTGAAGCCTTTAACTATGAATCTAATAGTATCATGTTAATATTTCTTGGGAACAAGGGGAAATGCAGCAGATAATTTGAATCACAACCACAACACGATTTATTGCCAAAGTATAATATTGTCTTATGGATAATGGCTGGTTGCAGAGGGTGTGAGAATAGTGCAAAAATAGTGAGTAGAAAGTTCCCGCACGTGTGACCAGGTGATGAAAATTTAAGGGGCCTAAATGTAATTTAGGTAGACTAATTAATGATTTCTTACCTAAGAAGCGATAAAGCCTGCCAGCTCACACCGCATCACGTTCACCGCACAGCTGAAGGGTACATGCAGATCTGGGGCAAACCTTGAATTCTGGTGCTGGCACTTGTTCATCATCTGACCTTGAGAAAACGACTTCCGATTTCTGTGCCTCAGTTTCCTCATCTATGAAACGGGGATGAAAATAAAACCTATGTCTCAGGATCGTTGTTCGTATTAAATGGGATCATCTATGTACATCGCTTAGAAAGCTGGGTAGGCACAGCATAAACTTAGCTCTTGTCATTACGTTACTAGTATTCTGTGATCAACACACTTTCATAAATCAGTGTCGACTTTTATAAATTAGATATACAGTGATAGAATCACGAGGTCAAAGCACAAAATCATCATTTTGGTCTTTTAATGTTTGCAGTTTATTTGCTTAAATAATACTTGAACTGATTCTCAGCCGTAACACATGGGTGTGGACAGCCTTGGTAAAATACCAAAACGCTTGCATGGGACTGGTTAGCAAACAGCTGCTGGACAAGCCCCTGCTCCAGGGCCCCCAACTGTCCTGCCCCTTCCCGGGAAACCTCAGACCTTCCCAAGGCTCAGGAGAAACTCCAGAACCTTCTCCACCTCTGTGGCTTGCATCTTGAGTAGTCAAGCCCGTACCAAGCCAGTTGTTAATTAACCGTCATGCATTCTGACCAATGTTGCCATAACATACTTTCCAGTAAATGTTCACCAGTGATGCTTAGTACTGTTATTATCCAGACTCTCTGCTTATTTGCTGGCTATCAGAAAGGCATGGCGATCTAATTCCCATCTCCTTGATTATTCGTGAGTTGGACATTTGTTTATATTTGCTTATCATCCTTTGCATTTCCTCCTTTGTAGTTTCCATGGTGGTAATTTTGCCTATTTTTCTGTTGGAGGTCTTAGCGTTTTTCCTAATGATGTATAGGTGTTCTTTATTTTATTTTTTTAAGTTTATTTTATTGACACATAGTTGACTTACAATGTTGTGTTAATTTCTACAGCACAGCAAAGTGATTCATATATAGATATATAGAAACACATCCTTCTTTATATTCTTTTCCATTATGGTTTATTACAGAATATTGGATATAGTTCCCTGTGCTCTACACTAAGACCTTGCTGGTTATCCATTCTCTATAGATGTTCTTTAAAAAGTCAAGTATTAGCACAGTTAATGTATATTTACTGTGAATGTAATTGCTACCTTGTTTATCTTTTAATGTTGTTAGTGATCTTTTTTTCCTGAAGTGTACTTTAAAGTAACAAAAGTTTTCAAATTTTACCATTGCTTTGGTGTTCAGAAAGTTTCTCCCTTCTACGTCAGAGCCAGAAAAAAAATATAAATGTCTTCTAGCTTTTTTTAGGCTTTTGTTTTTATGTCATAGACATTAAACTCTTCAACCGTCTATAGTTAATCTTGGTGTCTGATGGGAACTAGGAGCGCATGGTTGGTTGTTTTCTGATAGGGGGTCACCCCAATTTGGTTGACTTGGATGCCTCCTTTATTTTTTACATGACTTTTGGTTTATATGACTATTTAACACTTTTTGGAAAAAGAAAGGCAGTTCTATGTTAATATTTTTGCTTCTAAACATTATTTAGTGTCTCTAGTTATCGGGCAAGCATGATGCCTTCCGCATCTTTGGGAATCTTCTCAGGGTCCATGCCATTGCTCTGGTGTAGGAGCCAGAGCACCACGAGAACTGTTCTCAGCTGACTGGGCCTTAGCAGAGTTACTCGTTATTCTAAAATAGCAACGATTTGCCAGGACTTTGTGTATGGCCTCTGAGTTGGGACTGGAATACTTTCTAAGAGAAAATGAGGTGAGAAGATTTATCCATCACCTCTGACTCCACAGACATTTGGCTAGGACAGGGTCGAATTTGGACTGTAAGGTTGTGCTTTCATAGAATAAGTTTACAAAAGAAAAAAAATATGAATTTTCAAGGATTTATTTTCATTGAATTCATAGAAAAAAGACCCTGGGAATGAAAGAGATTCTTGGATCAAGAAAGAAATTTAATTACTTCATCAAACTCTAATGACAGCACTTTTCTGTAATTTAAAAAATAATTTGGGTGAACTTTTAATTTTGCCTCACTACCAAAGTGAGGCAGGGAGCAGGGATGGTTCATAGGAAAAACAAGTATCGCTTTGTTTTCGCTTTCGACCCGTCAGTAATTCCAGGTTAAACATACCTAAGGTTATGCCATTTTTCCTGGGCATCATTGCGTCATTGCATGTTGCTGTTGTATCGACTCCAAGCTATGTATTTTCAATTCCTTACCTTTTAATATATCATTTAACAGTGACATTTCTAGATAATAATTTGTCTTTCTCCCCTGTCTCATAATACTGGCTCTCCAGCTCAGACCGAACTCATGAGCAAATTTCAGGGAAACTTAGAGGTGTGCATAGCAAAAGAACACACCAAATTAGTGCAGACGAGATTTTATAACAAATGTCATTAGAACTTTATCGTAATACAGTTTGCTATTACAGGAGTGTCATGTTATAAGATTCTATCTTACAAGGTAATTGGTGTACATTATTGAAGAAGATCTAAGTTTTCTTAGTGCAGGATACTTACAACAAGAATTGTATTTTATAGTTTTTTTTTGTGGGAGAAGAATTCATCATATTATAGCTTGTCTCACTGGCAATTTATTTCCTACCTTGTGTATGTGAAGTTTCAGAAAAATAAAGAAGCGAAATTTAAATTTCAAACTTTATTTTAGGATTGATTAACTTATGTTATGCTGTCAATGTGTCAGAGGTTTTTTGGTTTTTTATTTGGAGTATATTTTTTTGTTAGCTTATCATTTTTAAAGAAACCTTAAGCAAATAGCATTTAGAACTAATACATAAATCTGTCAGTATTTTCAAAAGTGCTATAGTGTTTCAAAGAGAAAAGCATTGTTCTTTACCTTGCCCAATATAGCAATGAAAGTAGGGCAGGCTGATTTAGTATAAGATTCCGAAGCTCCACTGTCATGTCACGAAGGCTTAAAAGCCCTTAATTTACATTTTCAGAAAAAAAAATTATAAAATTAAATATCTTTGAACCAGCAAGACTGTTCATTACAGGAAGTTATTATTTTGATCAGGCTGTGGGTTTCTGAAGTCTCTTGGCAACAATACAAAAATAGCTTTCCCTTGTTAATAAAGAACAATCTGCAAAAACAAATTAGAAATGTGTGAAGAACAAAATAAACAGGCATTTTATTTTTTAAACTTGGGGGCCTCTGAATTTCACAGACTTCTGGAATCTGGGGCGCTCCACCCAACTGCTATGCATTTTACTGCTCTGTTATAGGTTTGGCACGAGACGAGTAATTTTCCAACTGTTGGAACAATGTGGATTCACATTTTTCCAGAAGGGGAAAAAAAACTCTATCTTACATATTAAATTCCAAATACAGAAACAGTGTCTATATCACTCTTCCCATTTCATGATGGAATTTGAGAACTAAGGGAAAAATTATATATAAGAAAATGGTATTTCTAAGTGTAGTTGAAACCTACATCTGGTGAAAGGGTTTTTTAAATCGGTGGAGAAAAGTCAGTTCACAGAGCTAAGCTCCCATGTTGTGAAATCCTACTTATAACCGTCACTTGAGGCCAGTCACCTGGGATTCGTTGAAATAACTCCTGTCGAGGTCTTCCTGGTACATGTTATACACGCACTGCTGGCTGCCAAAGAGAGCTTGGTATAACTTTGGCCAAGAAATCGTTCTTTGAATATATATATATACATATATATATATATATCTCATTCGTTGCTTTGTCTAATAGTTCCTTCTAGTTGATCAGAAATTAATATTGACTTAGCTGCCATTGCAGCCAACACACCTGTTTCTGTGGGGTGGGGAGAGGCTAATGTTTTTGTTTTTTAAAAAGGATGAAATTGAAAAATTTTATATATATACAAAAGGCTGATAGAAATACCATTCAATAACAGGCAATCATTCCGTATTTCACCCCTACTTTATGAAATGGGCAGGAAAAAAAAAATCCAGAGCTGTTCACAAGACGTTTAGGAACCAATGTACTCAGCTGGAATTAAATCACGGCTTAGGTACCACAGGTAAAGTGGGTCATGTTTTGCCCTCCTCAGTTGAAGCGTGACGATGGAGTCAAGGGAAGCGGGATGCAAAGGGGTTGGGTGGCTTGTTTACTAAATGAGAGTGTACCATCATTGCATCAAGATGCACAAAGCATGCAGGTATTTGCGTTTGTGAGAATCACTGCCTAAGCATTTTGGACGGTTCTTATTTCTTTGCTCAGATGTGATTAGTCGTGCTCTTTTTTTTTTTTATTACAGCCATGTTCACACTGGGATGACATGCTTGTTGGCATGTCAGCCTAGAAAACTATGTTTTCCCTGGCTTGTCCTCTCTGCTTCCCGATGTCTGCATGTCTGCTGTCCCAGGCGGTACTTTTGTTCTCACCTTTCCCTTCTCCCCGGTCCCCGCCCTCCCTGGTGCTGACCTCCCCTCTCCTCTGTCTCTGTCCTCTTCCCTCGGTCACCAGCCTCCTTATCCTCCTGAAGGGAAGCTGCCAGAGGGGTCTCGGCAGCCAGCTCAGACCAGGATTGCATTGCTGCCTTCCCGATGCAGGTGACAGATTGCAGGGTGAAGTGGCAACTCCGGATAGGGGATGCTCAGTGAGATTTGTGACTTCTGTCCCTGGAAAGGCAAGCAAAGCTGATATCATAGTGCTGAAAACTTGAGCATCTCAAGAGACCATCTGGTGCTGCCCTCAGCTTTCATGGGGGTGAGGTATCATTACCCCCAAGAAGCAGCTGAGGTCTTGAGAGGTTAAGTGATCTGCTTCAAATCTCACAGCAAATGAATGGTGGCTCTGTGTGTGTGTGTGTGTGTGTGTGGGAGAGAGAGGGAGAGGGAGAGAGACAGAGAAAGAGAGATAGGAATTAGAACATTGGTAGCTTCCTTCTGGAGTTGCCTTTCTTTTGCCTTTTGGAGAAATTTTTAAAATACAAAAAAGTACAAAGAATAATAGAATGACTATACCCTCCTCACTCATGCTTAAAACTGTGAAACATTTTGCAATATATGCTGCCTGTGTCTTTTTTCTATCTATATCCTTTAAAAATCATACAGGAAAAGTATGCATTTGTGCTCTCGGGGAGAAAAAGATGGGCAAACACAGAAAAAAGAATGAATGCATTATTTCTCTTTAAAAAGTCAGAAGAGAGAAAGTACATCTGCAGTAACGTCAACACCCCTTTTGCCCCACCCCCGGCACCACCTCATTCCCTTCCTCTCCTTTCCAGGAACTAAAGAACAAGCAGCTTCAGTCTGATGAGGACCCTTTTGATGTCACCTGTACATCAACGGCCATAAACAGGATACAGGATTGTTTGCCACTTGCTTCCCGGTCGTATTTTACGGGTCATCCCGAACCTGGCTTTTCTGGCTAACGTCATTTGCTGGGCTGAAACACATATGCACTTAGTTCCTTAATTTTAACCATCACTGCACGCACATAACACGTTTTATCTAGCTGGTCACTTCCAAATGTGTGGACCCCCAATTTATGCCTGGAGCTATGCCAACCATACCAGGGTAAACACGCGCAGACGTGTGAGGGCTTCCCTGGAGATGAAATTGCACGTGTGCACTGATCACGCACATTTTCCCCTGTCCTCCATGTTGCCAAGCTGCTGCCCAAGGGTGTCGCAGCAGAGAGACTCCTACCCACTTGAATGGAGACTCTGTTTCCCTAAATTCTTCCCCCAAATCAATGGTCTTAGTCTTTTAAATTTTGATATAGCGATTGAAATATAGTTCATTTCTTTATTTATTGTGCAAGTAAGAGGTAATTGACTAGGTGAGTGTTCAGAACGCTTCCGTGTCTGCTAATCCCAAACTCCCCATCCATCCTGGAATTAGCAGATGCGAATGAAAACTGTTCTGTATAGAATGGATAAGCATCAAGGTCCTACTGTGTAGCACAGGGAACTAGATTCAATATCCTATAATAAACCATAATGGAAAAAAATATGAAGAATATATAGATATATACACATAACTGAATCACTTTGCTATATACCAGAAACTAATGCAACATGGTAAACAGCTATTCGTCAATAAAATAAATTAAAAAGAAGAGAACACGTCAATGCATGTGCAAATGTATTTGTGGTGAGAACCTAGGAGATGGTAAGACTCAGCTCTACCAAAAGCGTGAGTTACTGCAGAGGGCCTGGAAAGCTATTAAAATGGCCACTTCTGCCATTTTTGAGCATTTGGGGGGGCATATTGATGACTTAGCTGCTATATGTTAAAGATAGTGACACAGACAGATTAACTTTGCATGAAAAAAGCATTTCACAAATAACAGTCTGTGTATCCATGTTTGAATGCTCTCTCAGACATCAACTGCTTGGTCATATAGATAGAAAAAGTAAAACCCAGAAAATTTAATGACTCATCCAAGATCGCATAGGAAGACCCTCTAGAAAAAGCAGTTTTAGAAAGATTGACTAATTGGCTGAGAAATACTGAAATAAAAGTAAATGATGCTTGGGGGCTGTCGCCCCTGAGGTCTCCTCATGATTCTGCGTACAATATAAGCCTCTCAGCAGCTGCCGTTTCTGTGATGATTTACCCCTGCACTGAGGGCAGGGCGTGGGTTACATAAGATGCTCAATAACTATTAGCTGAATTAATGAATACATTAAAAGCGGAGCATATCAAAATCTCTGTGGTGTGTATGTGTGTTTGAAACCTATACCCAGAAGATAAAAGTATTCTGTCTCCCAGGGAAGCACAAATTCATCCTCTTCTTCTGTCCATCTCCTTGTTGCCTCTCTGGTCCCTACGTGAGAATCTTAATTGCAGACGGACCCAAATAGAGGGGGAGGTTGGATAAAATGCATAGTACTGGATACACGGATTTGATGGAAAAATTTTATGCCATAAAAACAAGGAACATGCGGGAGTTCCCTGGTTGCCTAGTGGTTAGGATTCCGGGCTTTCACTGCTGTGGCCCGGGTTCAGTTTCTGGTCGGGGAATTGAGATCCCTCAAGCCATGCGGCATGGTCCAAAAAACAAACAAACAAACAAAAAAAAGCCCAGAAGGGAACATGAGATATAAACATCATTAGGGTTATGGGCGGGTAGGCTCTTTATTTAAATTTTGTGACAAATCTCATCAGTAACATGTACAATAGATTATGGGACAAATTATATGAGTTTTAATATAAACTGCTACAAAGGAGTAGAAACAATGTCTTTTTAATAACTTACCAATGGGAGGAAATCTAGAACATGAAGCAAAAATCAATCAAAGTTGGCTGCAGAAAATTAAAAAGAGGTCATTTTGATAGGGATAAATGATTAACTTGATTGATTAAAGGAAACGTTTTTTAGACGAAGCACCAAGGCTTTAGGGCGCTCTTTGTGGGTTTTGGAATGTGTGCCTGCATACATTTGGGAAGGCAATCTGGCATTAAAGGTAGTTACTTCATGAGATTTAGGAGAATAGGTTTATGTTGAAACCAGGAAATATGCAAGTGACTATCAAATTAACAAGAAATAAATAGAGGAAGAGACCCCAAAGAAAAGAGGCATGATGTGTGCTCTGGGAACCAGACAGCATTCTGCTAGTGCCTCTCATCCGTCCTACTCCAAAGAAAGAGACACTCTCCTTCCTTAAATCCAGTAGTTTCTATGGCCGTGATTCACTCGGATGGTTTCAGAGAGCAAGTATCTACACCACTGTTCTCAATCAAAAGTCAAGCTTTGGGAGAGGAAATGAAGAACTTTCCCATATTTGGAGGGAACACATTTCATAATACCTCTCTCTCGGAAGAGCTGGGAGGTTTTTGTAAATCATAGTTATTCCTCATCTGAAAGCCAACGCCTCTACCACACAGGGTCCTCCTGTGCCCGGCTGGAGGTTTCCTTTATTATAGAGCATTTATGTGTCACTGTAAAAGCATTTACCAAGCAGTTTAGAATCGTTATTTACTGCTCTCCGTAGCAACCTTATTCTACACTTTAGCCCTGCCCTTTAAACTTCAGGGAGCAGCTTCTGGGCACACCCAGTATCAGCCTCCTCTTGAAATCTTTTGCTGGGGTTCTGATTTAATCTCAATCAAAGTTAAAGTTTAGAAGTTGTCATAATCAGAAAAGAGGATAGCTAATTTAACTGCCTTTGGACTTTGAGGATTATAAGGATAGCAGATTTGTAAGAAAAAAAAATTCCTTTAAAATTAAAGGCCATGTCTTTGGCTCTGGAAAATTCGCTTTGTTCTAAAATGAATAAGATGATATTAAAAGTAAAGAAAAACACACAGGTATGGAAGGAGTCACTGACATTTATTTTTCAAGCTATGTGTTGAATCCAATATAGAGAAGAGTCAGGAACAGGATATTTTACACTAAAGGGATTAAAATTACCAACAGAAATACTCAGTGCAGTTTATGCCTTTTAAGCCTAATTGTTTTTAGCATTTGTCACATATACGGTGTTTATAGTATGAAATTTATTAAAAATAGCATCTGTTCGCTGCTTGATGTGGAAGGAATTCAATAAAGTAAACTTCTTAGTTGTGCTTGAAGATTATGTTGTAAGTCAGACCAGGAAGGAAATTTATTAGGTTAATTTAAAATTTTGCTAATTTTAATTTCATACATTTAAAGACGGAAAGGCTGCTTGTGATTTCCTCAGACCCCTGAGGAAGAGTCTATGGAGGAGAATTCTTGGAGAGTCCGTACATACCTGAGTCATTTTAAGCCAGGCTGGATCCAACATTCAGGAACATTCCTTGGGGAGTTCCGTGCAATTGACAATGACTAGAATGCCCCAGGAGCATCCCTTCTACTTCTGGGGTGATTTCCCATCCTTCCTGCCCTAATTCGTCAGTCCTCTAATTGAAAAAGAACCCGATGTGTTCCAGTGTTTTACTGCCTATTTTATGAGACCTCAGTTACACGGTAAAATGGTTTTGTGAAAAAAAAAAAAAAAAAAGCAACAAAAGCGGAGAAGACTGTGAGGTTGCTATCCAAAAATAAATTTTCAAGAAAACGTGCTAATTGTCAGTGGATTTGAAGAATTTTATTGAGAATATTCCATTGCATTTGAGTAAGGAAGCAGACTGAAATCTGCTGTTACTCTTCATTTCCCAAATCCAAAGTGAAAAGTGTCACATAGGAAATTAAAATCCCATGTAAGCCACTTAATAAGCTTAGAAGAATAATTCAATTCCTTTTTCACCCATTAGTCATTTTCACTTCATAAAATGATAACTATTGGTAATGTAAAAACAGAAAATTCTGTTCATGTCCTCTTCCTATTGATAACAATATGGAACTTTGAAATTCATCGTGGAAGGTACTCATCAAGTAGTTTAAGAGTGGTCAAACCTGGTTAAGTGTTGTCTAAACAACTGTTTGCAGGGTGAACACAACTGCTGTTATTCAGGGGATATTGCTCTCAACTATGGTGTATATATTTTTTTAATTTTAGAAACCACAACTGGATTATGTGCACTGTAATGATAGTAATATTATTCTCCTAAGAGATAGCAGCATTTCGACAGAGTCTAAGTAGAAATGACATATTTATGGCATTTATTTATAGGCTCCCAGACCCAGAGCCTCCCATCACCACAGTCAGAACTAGGAACAGAGCCTGAGAAGTTAGCGTCTAGTATCTTATTCCAACAACACTCCATCCCCTACAAAAAAAAAGTCATCTTACCTGGTCAGGAAGAAAGTGCCTTCAGCTCTGGTAAATTGCAGGGCTGTAATTTAAAAAGAAAAAAGAAAGGAAAAAAAAGGGGGCAAAAAAGTAAGGCAACTTGTATTCAAAATGTTTCGGATTCTAGTAGGACATAGTGCTTTTATATCGTTGAGTACTCTCAAAGATTTCTGCTGAAGCACTGCAATTTTCCCTAAGTGCACAGAGAGAGCTCACACTCGTGCTTTTGTCTCCCTCTTTCCTGTCTTCCTACAGCACGGTGAGCTTTCCCCCTCTGATCCCGCGCTGTGCATTAGTGGAAGGGGCCGTGCTCTTTCATGAAGCTCAGGAAGTTGATCTTGGAAGGGGTGCCTGCTCCCTGCTGCCTTGGGATTAGGCGCTCTCTTGATAATGGGTTGAAATACTCACATTTTGGCTGTGGGTCGTGTTGGTGTTGTCACATTGCAATTGGACTTGACCTGTCTGGGCACAGAAAATATTTTCCCCAAATATCTCCAAAAATAGTTTTACAAAATTGTTTTTTTTTTGCTAGTGGTATGGCTGTTTGGATTCCTGCAGGATCTACAGTGAGACTCTAAGTGCAGAAGGGGAGGTGTGGCTGAGCTGAGAACTTTGATCTCTTCCTGCCCTTCAGCTTTTGGAGTTCATCAAAATCAAGTCAATTTCAGGAAGGTCTTTAGGGATGCACGGCTGTTAGTGCTGCTCCCAGGGCCCTGAAACCCTCACTGAGCAGGGAGGTGGCTCATTCACCGCCGTTTCCTTTCAGAGTGGTCAGCTTTTATTTTTGTCCCTGTGTATCTGGTTCCTGTTTTGTATCTAGACTATAAATTAGAGTTGGAGTTGCTGAATAGAATTTTCTGCACTGTTTTCCTATTGAAATATATGTGTATCTGTGTGTATCGGGGGTGTGTGTGTGTGTATGTGTGTAATTTTCACCTTGTTCATGGTCAGTGCAGAAAGCTGGTTGTCTTTTTTTGTCTTTCATTTTTTGTTGTTGTTGTTGCTGTTGTTTCTGTTTTTGTCAGAATAGGGTGAGCCAAAGCATCTTCTCAATACTATGCAGTATCATTTGTTGTAGTATGAAAGCCGTTAGCACATACACCTCTAATGCATTACTCGGACAATTGTATTATGTTTTACCCGAGTCGTCCAGTGATCAGTTAGTTCAGCAACGATGGCGCGGAGGATAAAGCGTGTCAGGAAACTTGGGTCTCTCAGTCCCTGGGCCTCTTCTTGTCTCAGTCTCCATCCATCCTCTTGGTGTCCCGTGTCGCCCCCCTCCACAGTCCCCCTCTCCTGTCCTGCTGACCGTCTATATGCCAAAGATGCCCGAAGTCATATCCCTGGCTCAGAACTCTGTTCGGAATTACAGACCCATAGATTCAATGGCCTGTGATACCTCCACTTAAAAGTCTAAGAGAAATTTCATGCTCAGCAAATCCAACTTCTGATCTGTTTCCCAAATTTGCTGCTTTGCCGATGCCCTCGAGGTGATCAACCAAGGGCCACTCCAACCTTCCAGATGTTCCCACCAAACATTTGGAGTCTCCTTCGTCTTTTCACTTTTCCTGGACTCCACGTACAGACAGTGAGGAGAGACTGTTGACTTGATTCCAACAGCTCCCAGATCCCAGAGCTCCTCTGCCCCTCCTGTCTCACCTGCGTTACAGCAACCGAGTCCCCACCAGCCTCTGTGCCTCTCTCTTTGCCCCCAACCCTCTAGTCTCAACCCCATGGCCAAAAGCATCCCTTTAAAACACAGCCTAGGTGGTGTCATACCTCTGTTCACACCCTTGCATTGCTCCTCCTCGAAGGGGTCCTACGAGACCCTCCAGGATCAGACCCCACAGCTGCCCGGGTTATGTCTCAGAGTTCACCTCTGCAAATTCTCCCTCAGGACTTTGTCGCCAGGTTCTTCCTGTGGCTCTTGGGCCTTGTCCTGTCTGATGCCTTTTGCATTGGTTGTTCTCTTCCTGAAAACATTCCCATGGGTAACCCCCTCCCCTCCATCATCTTTGCTCAAAATCTCCTTCACAATGAAGTCTACCCTGAAATCCCTCCTTAAAATGCATCCTCAACCCCACAGCCTCCATGACCTGCCCTACATCTTTTTTTTCTGTCACAATTGCCTAATATATAATTCACTCATCCATTAATTTTGGGTGTATTATCACCTCTTCTCGCCTCCACACTCCCCCAACCTCCTTGCAAGATTCATCAGCGTAAGATCTTTATCTGTTTTATTCTGATGCATCCCAGGCACCTAGAACAGTGCTCAGAACACAGAGATGCTGAATAAATATTTCTTGAATGAATTACATCATCAAAGCATGTGGAGTTAAAGAAATGCTATAAAAAATAATGTTTGTTCCCTGAAAAACTAAAGAAGGGAGAAGGGAATCCTGAATGAAAAAAATCACAAGAGCAAAACCCACAGAACTTCTTCTTAGATAAAGAGGGCTAAAAGCCATGAAAGAATAGAGGAAGCATCTAGAAGGAACATGTTCAGGAAGGACCCGGATGTATTTAATTCACTGCTCTCAGTTTGCAGGTGATGGAGCCAGACTTGGGCCAGGCAGCAGCAGCTAGTTCCCTGAGGATCCCTTGTAAAGCCTAAAGCAAAGGTTAATGGAGTGGGATGGTTGAGAAACACTGTCTCTGGTTCTTCTACCTCTGAGCCTTCATACAGGCTGTTCCTTCTACTTAGACACTCTTCCCTCTCTTTTCACCTGGTCAACTCTGACTTCTCCTGCAGGTCATGGTGTGCATGTCAATTCCTCAAGGATGCTTCCCTAACCTCTCCCCTCTGCCAGGACTGGCTTCCTCTGCTCAGCGCTCCTACACCTCCTTAGCTTCTCATCAGACAAGCTTTTGAAGTCTCTCTTCCCAACCAGTGTATAAATTCCTCAGAGTAAGGAGTATGTTTGTCCTGTCCCAGCTAGAAACCTACCGCCCAGCAGCCTCGGAATGTTTGCGGGTTGGATGACACCCTAATCTGGGTCCCATTAGCCATTATCTTCCACAGAGAACCTGGGATTCCACGTTGACAGCCTCCAATTTCCCAGGCAGGCTGTCTCCCAGTCCCGCTCTACCTAATACCTTTTATTCACAGAGGAATGACTCAGCAGAAATATTTTGTGGAAGAGAAAGAAGGAATCTAAAAATTAGAGTCCCCTTGCTTTGTGTAATGATTCATTGAGCACATGCAGATGGCTTGGAGGGATACAAAATTGCTTAAGACGTTTCCTGCTTGTAAAGAACTCAGAGCCTGGCTGTGGGGTGGGGGGGGAGGGGCAGTGAAAGGAAGCAAAGATCCTTTAAAACACTGAAACAAGCGGTGCTAGAGAGATGTTCTAACGTGGCCACAGCAGCACTGTACTTAGGCGTGGAAGGTTTCAGAATTGTCTTAAAGAGTATGTTTGGCACAGAAGTAAGGAAAGGCCATACAGTTAGAGCAGGGCTTGGAGAACTACGGCCTGTGAGCCAGATCTGGTCCGTTACCTGTTTCTGTGTGGCCTGGGAGCTAAAAATGGTTCTTCTACGTTTAAAGGGCGCAGCAAAAAAAAGAAAAATAATATTTCATGACATATATAAATTATACGACATTCAAATTCAGTAGCCACAGATAAAGTTTTATTGGAACACAGCCATGCACATTCATTTGTGTTCCATGGCAGGGTAGTTATGACAGAAACCGTGTAGTTCAGAAACAAGAATATTCACTATTTGCGCCTTTACAGAAAAAAAAAAATTTTGCTGATGTCTGAGTCAGAGGAAACAGCATCCGCAAAGGTCTATCTGAAAGCTATTCAGCTTGATTTGAATGTAAGGGGTGTGAGTGGGGTGGGGGGGAGGGGGGAGGGTGGTGTGCGTGTGGAGGGGCAGGAAATGTCAGGAAATGAGGTTGCATGGATGTTGTAGACCAGGCCGAAGGTCCGGGCCTCTTCTGCAGGTGCTGGAAAGCTCATGGAGAGCTTGAAACAGAAGAGTAAGCAGCTCAGACTTGTGTGTCTGGAGTGACTCTCTTGGTAATTTGTGTCTGTGTGCGGTGGCCTGGTGGGTAGAGATGGTGAGACTTCACTTGATAATTGATCCTGACATTGTCATGAAATGTATCCCATTTTTTATGTCTCCATCAAAACTATTCTCAACCTATAGCACTTACTTTTTTATTCCCCTCTATCCTTTAAAGAAATCCTTTAGAAACTATTCTCTTCGTCGTGAAACCTAGTTTACTCGTGTTGGGAGGACCTGTATAGACATATATAGAGTCTTCTAGAGTTTTCACAGGGAAAATGCTGCACTTAAGTTACAATGCAGCTGTAATTCACAATCTTTTTGTTTTTGTTTGTTTGTTTCTAGAGCAATTTGCCAAGAGTGTCCCTGGCCCATTCTTCTAGAAAAGTGTCTCTCCACCTTCCCTCAAGGATTCTTTAGACTTCAAAGAAGACTAGGTGTAGCCAGCAGGAGGAATAGGCCCCGGATGGAAACCTTATCAGCCCCCACATGTGCACACCTCTGGAAATGTTCACATTTTAAAATTGCAGAGGTAGCATGCTCTGGTCACCTGCTGGGGCCCTCTCTGAGGTATATAGTTTAGCTATGAATTCTATACGTCAAGAAGCATGCAATTCATGAATGCATCATTTAAAATATTATCCCTACTACTGTGGTCTCCTCCAGTTTTGACTTTAAAATAACAAAAATCAAATGTAAAACTGTGGCTATGGGGCTTCCTAGGTGGCGCAGTGGTTGAGAATCTGCCTGCCAATGCAGGGGACACGGGTTTGATCCCTGCTCCAGGAAGATCCCATATGCTGCGGAGCAACTAAGCACGTGTGCCACAACTATTGAGCCTGTGCTTTAGAGCCCATGAGCCACAACTATTGAGCCCATGTGCTTCAACTACTGAAGCCCACGCACCTAGAGTCCGTGCTCTGCCACAAAGAGAAGCCATGGCAATGAGGAGCCTGCGCACCACAACGAAGAGTAGCCCCCACTCACCGTAACTAAAAAGAAAGCCCGCACACAGCAAAAAAGACCCAACACAGCCAATAAAAAAAAAATAATAAATAAATAAATTTGAAAAAAAGGGTGGTTATGAATAGTTAAGACTGTAGAATTTCTAGAGCAGAAGACCATCTATGTTACATTTCTTCTAGAGATAGCCCTCTTCTTGTTTTTAGATGATATTTGTAAGGTTTGACTTTGCTGTCATTCAGGGAACTGTTCACGTTTATGAAAAAAGATGATATATAAGTATCAGTGTCTTTGATGGATAGAAAGTGTGGAGGAAGATATATTATAGTTTCACCTTAACATATGAGTTTCACTGGTGGGAGGAAATGAAAGGTCAAGCTTTTAAATATTTTTTGTGTTTGTATTTGCTAAGAATTTTCTCTTCATTTATCTTTTACTTGTTCCAAAAATGACAGTTATTAATGACAGAGCAACAATTTAAAACACATTAAAAACAGTCTTTAAAAAAAGTCATGTATATTATTAAAGTTATATGAAAACATTATGTAAGTTACGTTAAGTGATGACATTCTATTTTTTTTGCTAGCATCAAATAATGAAGTAAATTACTGTTCACATTAATTCACTGATATTTTCTACAGCATATCTCCAACAGGTTCAAAGACCTTATATACCATGTCACCATTATCTGCAAAATATTGTGCTTCTAACATGTGGCCTCCTGTTATTAATTGTATGGTTTTTAAACAAATTTTATTGGAGTATAGTTGATTTACAATGCTGTGCTAGTTTCAAGTGTACAGCAAAGTGATTCAGTTATACATATACATATATTTATTCTTTTTTAGATTCTTTTCTCATATAGGTTATCGTAGAATATTGAGTAGGGTTCCCTGTGTTATGCAATAGGTCCTTGTTGGTTATCTATCTTATATGTAGTAGTCTGTGTATGTTCATCCCAAGCTCCTAACTTATCCCCACCCCTCCACGTTTTCAATTGTATAGTTTTATATTTAATGTTAGTTACTTTTTACCTGGGTACAAAGATATAAGAGGAATTATGGCAAAAGTACATGGCATTCTAATACTGGTTAAAGTTTACAGCAGTTATTACATAGGAATAAAACTGAAATGATGAACTACAAAAGGTTGGTATTGAGAAATGTACCAGTGAAGACTTTTGGTTGCAAATTACAGGAAACCGAATTCAGATTGGCCGGAACGAACAAGGATCTATCCGTTGGCTCATTTAACTCAGCATCACAGTATTGGTTGGATGCAGGGGGCTCAGAAGATGTCCTCAGTTTTCAGCTTTTATCCTCCTCCATCCCTTGATTTCACATCTGTGGTCACAAGATGGCGACCAGCAGATTCTGCATGCGGTCACATCCTTTCTCTTTCTTACTGTTGTGGAAGGACAAACGTCTCCTTCTCAGTACTTCCACTCGCATCTCTTAGTGCCTCAGCTGAGGGGAAGGCAGTGCTGATGGCTTAGGCTTGGCCATGAGCTCCACAGTGAACCTAAAGCACACAGACTGAAGGTTGTGGACGACGTGGATTCCTAGAGGAAACTCCGGTGCAGTTAGTGGAAGACTTCGCTGCAGGTTCACTAGAGCGTGGACGTAGGAGATTTTTGGTAATTTCTGATTCAGGGCTCAACTGGTAGCAGAGGATGAGGCTGATAGAGTCAAGAAGTTTTCCTAAGAGAAAGTTAATACTTGGTGTTTGCCTCCTCCACTGCTTGGCTTTTTGCTTACTGAGCAGGACTCAAAGGTAAACGTCGTTAGGTGCTGCGAAGACCTGAGAAATCGAGATGGTGAGAGGCTGTGGCTGCCGGTCTGTGGATCCTGCAGGTCCGCATTTGGTTTAAGATGAAGCTGCCGCCATCTTGAAATACTTCATACGTTTTGAACAAGAGGGTCTGCATTTGCATTTTGCACTGGGCCCTGTAAACTGTAACTGGTCCTGGTGAAGGATTACAGCTGTATTGGGAGCTGGAAGAGCAGAAGGAAGCCACGGGGAAGGGACCAGCCTGAGGGTCGTTGTCATAGCAACCCATCTGGGAGCACTGACTGCCAACAGAGGGAGCCTAGAGGGGCATCACCAATGCAGAGGGGCAGCTTAAGGAACAGCCAGCGATGAAGTTTTGACTCCCATAAGGGAGCTATAAGGAGAGATCTTCATTTGGGGTGGTTTCTCCAAAGAACTCACAAATGCATTCAAGATAAAAAGTGCTTTGAAGATGCCCGAAGTCCAGAGAACGCTGGTGACTGATGGGAGCCTTGTCTGTACACCTAACTGTCGTTCCTCTCCCAGCCCAGGAAGAGCCAGAGGCAGCCTAGTGGGGACAAGGGTGGGACTGGAAAAGGGGAAGGTGTTGAAATGCAGGGGCCAACCCCTTTTCCACTGCAGCAACCCCCCCGCCCCAAAAAAAGCAGGGGGAGAAGAAGGGGAGAGAAAACTTACCTCCAAGTATCGTTTGGGATTTTGACAGTTATATTGGTTTGGACTTTGGCAGGACTGAAATTGGACTATTTTTATTAGCAAAAGTGACTGGAGGGCTTTCCTTATGTGAGAATGACCAGGAACGCCAGGTGAGCTGTTTGCGTTCTGTCCACAGAGAAAACTTTTGAAAGAGCAGTGATGAGGAAGCGATATCATTTTCTCCTTGTGTCCAGTGGAATCCTGCCCTTTGGGCTCAGTTAAGAAGGCTGTAGAACGTCTGTTCTCGTAAATCACAGTGGCAATTTTACAGAAGGTAGCTTTCTTGGTCTTGTTTTTGAAACAATAAACCATGAAGTTAAAAAGCATTTAAATATAAAATTTTATTAACATCATAAAAGAAATTGTTATTATTAGAAACAAACTTTATGAAGATAGAGCCTTCCAAAAAGGCCCTTTATGGTGATCTGTGGGATTTGGTAGCAAAGGAAAACCTCCACGCTGGGGACTCCAACTAGGGTGATCTCTGCATTTGGTGATGATTGAATCTCAGTTGTGGTAGCTTATCCTATGAGGGTCATACCTGAGTCGTTTAAGAGAGGAAATTAAACGTACTAACCAGAAAGTCACTCAAAGTACATCAAGGTCATGACAGAAACTAATAGGGAAATTCCTTGTTTAAGTTTCCTCACTTCCATAGACTCAGAGGGACATCTGAGGGAAGCCCTGCAGAAGACACCCGGTGTGAGCTGGTATTGGAAGTCAGTCTTAACTCTCTATTTCCTTGTTTTCATTAGCTTGGGTTACACACCGAGCCTTTTGTGAATGCCCTTTGTGGTAAGTGCACTTCCTTTGTTTTTCTTACAAGTTCCCTGGTAAGTAAGAGAACTTCTGTAATCAGTAATCACCCATTTTATTTCTATTTTATGTAATTTCACAGTGAAAGACAAACTTATCCATTATCTCATAATTACCTATCTTGTCCTGGCGAACAATACTTTCTTTGTGTAGCGAAACATTCTTCTAAGAATTTGGTGAAACTGGTTGAACAGGTTCTCCACGGAGCAGAAACCAACTCAAAAGGTAGCACTCAGATGGAATCTCAGGTATTTGCTTTCATATATCAGTGAGTAAACACTAAATATGTGACTAGAGACCCTTTTTTTTTTTTTGAACATTCAAAGGGAGCATGAAATTGATGTCTGAGAATAAAACAAAATGCCTCAGGCATTTAGTGACCAGTCAAGACAGGGAAACTCAGAGCTGGAAATCTCAGGACAGTCCCCGGGAGACCCAAATACCTGCATTTTCATGGAGACCATGGGGTCTACCTGTGGCCAACAGGACTTGAGGCTTTGGCTCTATTTCACTAAAGTAAATATTCACATGACTCTCAAAAATGAGTGTGTGAATATTATTCAATTCATTTATTGACTAAACACTGAAATTACATGGTTTATTTTTTTAATGACCCAAGTGAGTATGCAATTTCATTCCATTTTGCTTTCGCTGATGTCAGTGAAATTGAGAAAGGAATGCATCCCATGTTATAATAATAGTCCACCTTTCAAATAATGATTTTTACTATTAAAATGAAAAAGAAAAAGGACAGTTAGATAAAAGTTTAAGATAAACTCTTTCAGCTTCTTTTAAAGTAAAAGGAATATTTGATCGCCATCATGAAATGCTGGTATAGGGTATCAGTTTTCTGTAGCAACATGCTTAAGAAAAAAAACATAGTTCGTATGCCAAGAATAAAATTCTCGCGCCCAAATATTTGCATAGGTAAACATTTCCAAATTCAAATTCTACATACATGCTAAACCTCTTGGTGTTTGTAAATGTTTTTGCGATTAGCCTTCAAGTTTTTGTTGGACAGATGTGTAAAATCAAATAGTTACAAGTGGGGTGTTAAGAGAGAAAAATAAAGAGAATGTTGTTCATTATTAGCACTGAAAATTATGCTTAGCTCTTGAGATGAAATGATTAAAAAACCCAAAGATCCCAGACAAAAGTAATTTGAACTCAACCTGTCTTCAGATTCATTTCTTGAACTTGGCAGGATCATTTCATGTGGCAGCAGGGAGTGACTGGCTAAGACACAAGATGAAAGATGCACCATCCTGGTGGGGTGTGATGGATTTTTTTTTCTTTCCAATTGAGACAACTTCAAGTAGACATGTCTGTGTGACATTGTCTAAGACATCACAGCAAATGCATATGTGGTGAATTAAAACAGCAGTATATAAACACATCTATTTTTATCCAGCTCGCTCGAAGAAAACCCGAGTCCTAAATACTGGGGGAATTGACAAACTTTCTAACAAGGTGTGATTTGGCAGCTGCAAATCAAAGGATTGTTTCTAAATTTCATATTACTTCAGCCCATATGAATTTCACTGCACAAATAATTTCTAGAAGAGGTCTCCGAATAATTTTCTTGAAAAGAAGTCATGAATATCAGTCATTTTAAAGGTTGAATCCATTGTTTTTCATGGTCCCAAAGAGAGCAGCTGTTAGCATTCATTCCCAGCTCTTTTGTCAAATGTTCTTTTTTGGTTCTTTGTACTCAGAGCTCCTTCATTTAGTGACCGCAGATACAGACTGGTGCTTCCATCTGACCCATGGGGGTTCTTCAGAGAAACTGTACTGGCCAGAGAGGAATCAAGTTACTTAGTACTCACGTTCTCGTGAGTTCTTCTACTGCACCTTCTCAAAAACTTTCTCTTTAGGGAGGGAATACGGGGATATGTGTATAAAAACAGATGATTGAACCTGGTGTACCCCCAAAAAAATAAAAAAAATAAAACAAACAAACAAACCAACAAAAACGTTTCTCTTTGACAGGAAAAAAAAAATGGTGCTATTCCATCTCTGTCATTCTTCAGTATATTGTGTGAGATGTGGCCTATTCATTATTATTTTCTTTACAGTTTTTAATTGAACTATAGTTGGTTTACAATGTTTCAGGTGCACATCAGAGTGATTCAGTTATACATATACATATATGTATATACATTAACATATCCTTTTTCAGGTTCTTTTCCCTTGTAGGTTATTACAAGATATTGAGTATAGTTCCCTGTGCTGTACAGTAGGTCCTTGTTGTTAATCTATTTTATATATAGTAGTATGTATCTATTAATCCCAACGTCCTTATATTCCCCCCTCCCCTATGGTAATCATGAGTTTGTTTTCTAAGTCTGTGGGTCTATTTCTGTTTTGCAAATAAGTTCATTTGTAGCATTTTTTAGATTCCACATATAAGTAATATCATATGATATTTGCCTTTCTCTGATTTACTTCACTTAGTATGATCATCTCTAGGCCTTCCACATTGCTGCAAATGGCATTATTTCATTCTTTTTTGTGGTATTTGTTCATTCTCTCATCAGGTATTAATTAAGTACTTAGTTTGTGCCAGATGTTTTATTTTATTTTTTTTTTATAAATTTATTTATTTATTTATATTGGCTGCATTGGGTCTTCTTTGCTGGGCGAGGGTTTTCTCTAGTTGCTGTGAGTGGGGGCTACTCTTTATTGTGGTGCGCAGGCTTCTCATCATGGTGGCTTCTCTTGTTGCAGATCACGGCCTCTAGGAGCACAGGCTCTAGGTGCACGGGCTTCAATAGTTGCAGCACGTGGGCTCAGTAGTTGTGGTGAACGGGCTTAGTTGCTCCAAGGCATGTGGGATCTTCCTGGACCAGGGCTTGAACCCATGTCCCTTCATTGGCAGGTGGATTCTTAACCACTGCACCCCCAGGGAAGCCTCCAGATGTTTTACTAGTGCGTGGAACCCAGAGGAAGATGATAATACACTCACCCCAAAAGAGCTTACCATACGCGTATGTGTGCTAATATGTGTCCTATTTGTGCACTATTAGTCATACTTTGAGGTACAAGAAACTTCACAAAATAGCTTAATATCTTTATAAAGAAGGCTTTATGATTTTCTTTTACACCTAATTGGTGAATGTTGCCAGATTAGTCATCAGCGTTGAGGGTGGAGACTTCAGGGATGCTGATGGTACAGTGGTAGTTCTGAAAAGTGGGATTCGGTGTGAAAAATAAAGACATAACTGTTACCAATTGGTGAGTCATGACGTATTTGATTGAGAAAAAAGATTGCAGAAAAAGAGAGGTTCACAGAAACCCTGAACAATCAAAGTAGTGTCTGAGAGGAAGGCAATTGTATTTTAAGGAACTGAAATTGTTATCGGTCATCAGCAGAGACAGTAAATGGGCACCCTCATTTTGTAGTATATCTCCTAAAACATCAGTCAGCGCCTACTGACACCTGTCTACTCGTTCCAGTTTTTCTGTATTAGGAGTATGTTCAGTTACAAGATTAGTCAGCATCTATTGATTTAGTGTCTCTGAAAATGAAAGATTAGACTGGAGCTTGGGGGGACCAGTTTTGGAAAGGCACATGGGATGCTTTGTCCTGTATTCTAAAGAAAGCCCTGTATTTCAGGAGGTGCACGTTGATCTCCTTTGGGAGGGGAGGCCAGACTTGGCATATGTCCACATAAGGTTGGCTTAATATTCAAAGAACTTTGACTGGAACCTATAAGAATCTGTAACGTCCAGGACCATGGTTTTAAGGGAGGTGGCGATTGTCTCAGGAATCAAATACCAGCCCCCTCCCCCCAAATTAAGCTTTTTAAGAATAACAACAGTCATAGCCTTCATTTTTATTGAGATTTTACAATGATTTGGGATTAGAAGTGGAGCCTTTACAAACATTATTTGCACCTTTAAACAGTTATGCGTGGTTAGTATAATTCTTATTTTACATATTAAGAATCCAAGACTCAACAGCTCCAAAGTGTGAGAATTGGTGTTAAAATCCAGGTGTGTCTCTAAAACCCAGGTTTTCACCATCATTCTGTATTATTAATGGCCATACATACTTAACACCATAAATGACATAACTAGGCATTTTTTAGATAGAGTTCTCCATTTCTGATGTTTTCTTATGTTCTGAATAAGCCTCAGTAGTGACAGTAGACTATGGGCTCAGCTGACTTGGTAGCAGGAGGCCCTGGGGGGTTTGGACTCATAGGGTCATCATCCTTCATGGTTGCACTTAGAGATTCTATTAGTTGACTCCTATCTAGGAAATTTGTAGCAAACCAAGAGTAGGCCAGTTTGTTTATTGTGGAATTGTTGAGACAGAGGGCAGCTGGAAGAGCAGAGGTGGAACTTTGGAGCGAAGTCTTTAGCTGTTTATTTGCTGCTCTGATACATTTGTCAGATGCTTTGTCCTGAATGTATGATTTCGTGATGATAACTCATGAACTGCTGTAAAATGCTTTCGGAGCCAGAGATCAAAAGGGCCACATCAGAAGTGGCAGTGCTGTGGCTACACTGGAAGTTATAAACACATTTATTTTTGATATTGTTGTCCTTCCCTGATATTGTAGGGACTTAATTTTATCACAGTTGCCTTTGGATGGTGTTTACTGTGGATTGATATATTAGTTATTAAGTTTTTACTGTCACATAAAAATTCCCATTTACTCAAGAGAGAGACTGTACATAAATCAGAAGTGAATAAAATAATGGCTTTAGTGGATGTAATTTATTAATATTATGACTTTAATTAACTTGTTCATAATAATGAATATGTGAATTACCCATGCTTCTGCCTGACAGATATATTAGTCAGTGTTTGCTCACCTTGAACATCTCAATGTATTGGGCAGAAATCTACATTCAGTGGACCCCACTCTATTCATGAAAAAATCAAGTTACACACAAAATAATTTTTAATTACGTTTACTCGTAACATACAAGAGAGAGTCACATTATGACCTATTACATGGTTTGTAGTCTGACTTTTTCCTCCCATTGTTATTGAGCTGTATTTTAAATACAATAAAAGTCACCCATTTTAGGTACATGTGTACAGTTTGATAAATTTTGGGAATTGATACCATCATGTAACCACAACCACTACAAATATATAGAACGTTTCCATTTTCCTAAAGAGTTCCTCATGCTTCCAGCTCCAGGGAATCCCTGATCTGCACTGATGTACTTTTCATCACTATTGTTTTAATTTTTCTGCAATTTCATATAAATGGAATTTTAGAATATGCAGCCTGTAATAGGGTTCTCCAGAGAAACAGAGTATGTTTGCATTTTTTGCTTCGTTTAATTTCTATCATATAATTAGTTTAATAATAAGGATGCAAAATTATGCTTTTTTTGTATGTTTCCATATGTTATCTCATTTAATATTTATAGTAATTCCATTATTTGAATACTTTTAGCTCCACTTTGAGATGAAAAAATGGAAAGTTAGGGAAATATAGAGACTTGCCTAAAATGACTATAGTAGGAAGTTACAGAGCTGGAATTCAGACTAGGATGTTTTCACTCCAAACCCAATTAACCTTGTTCACTGGTGATAGCCAAGAGTGTGCCCAGAAAAATGATACAATTGCAATAAAGCATTGGAAGGGGCATGGTCAAAGTCCAATCAACCCGAAGAATTAATTTTCATGATTTAGAAAGAACACAAAGTCTTGCCCAAATTTAAGGACTGGAAAAAGTCAGTCTCCTCTCATGTCGGTGCTGAAATCTCCATTTTGCAAATAAGAAAAAGTGAGGTCCACTAACATTAAATACTTTGCTGCGAATGACATAGTTCATAAGTTGTTGAGGTGAAATTAGAATTTATGTGTCTGTCTGACACCAAAGCGAATCCTCTAATCCAGGGGTCAGCCAATGTTTTCTGTAAAGGGCCAAGTTGTAAATATTTCAGGCTTTGTGGGCTGTGAGACAAAATTGAGAATATGATATCGGTGCTTGTAGACTGTACTGTACTCTCTGTCAAAAGTACTCAGCTCTGTGGCTATAGCATGAAAGCAGTCACATGCATAAACAAATGGTGTGGCAGTGTTCTAATAAAACTTCATTTACAAAAACGGTGCCTTTGGCCCATGATCTGTAGTCAGCCAACATCTGCTCTAAACTACGTTCTATTGTTCCTTTTATTTGGGGGCGGGAGGTCTCTTTTCCAAGTTAGTTTTAAGTTATTGGATAAGGGGAAGGTTTTAACTTAATGGTTCCCTTAGAAAATTTGATTAAATGCCATTGAATAAAATCCCATTGTAGTGCCTTCTGTTTATGGAAGTGCAGGAAGATGGCAAAATTGTCATCTTAGATAAAGCTGGTACTTACGAGCTCAGAACACCCAGTTAGCTAAATAGAGAAAGATAGCTAAAACGTGAAAAGGAAAGCTAGATCATGCGATAACCTCTAATTCTCTAAAAAGGGAAGTATTTCAGTCCCTGTCTGTATATATCTCTGGTTTATGGTTTGATTCTGTGAACAGTACATCACGCCAGTTGTATGAGTTTCCTCTTGCTGCTGTGACAAAGTGTCACAAACTTAGTGGTTGAAAAGATACAGCTTTACTTTTTTTTTTTTAATTGGGGTATAGTTGCTTTACAGTGTTGTGTTAGTTTCTGCTGTACAGCGAAGTAAATCAGCTATATGTATACATATATCCCCTCATTTTTGGATTTCCTTCCCATTTAGGTCACCACAGAGCATCCTGTAGAGTTCCCTGTGCTATACAGCAGGTTCTCATTAGTTATCTATTTTATACATAGTAGTATATATATGTCAATCCCAATTTCCCAATTCATCCACCTCCACCTTCCCCCCTTGGTGTCTGTATGTCTTTGTCTCTATTTCTGCTTTGTAAATAGGTTCATCTGTACCATTTTTCTAGATTCCACATATACACACTAACACAACATTGTAAAGCAACTATACCCCAATAAAAAAAGAAAAGAAAAAGAAGCATCCAGAAAGCCCATCCACCTAAAACAAAAACAAAACAAAACAAAAAATTCTAAAAAAAAATTACAACTTTACTGTCTTACAATTCTGAAGTAAGAAGTCTCAGTGAGCTAAAATCAAGGTGTCTGCAGGGTTGTATTCCTTCTGGAGGCTCAAAGGGAGAAATTATTATTATTATTTTTTGCTTTTTTCTAGCTTCACAGGCTGCCCACATCCCTTGGCTCATGGCTGCTTCTCATCAGTCTGACCTCTGCTTCTGCTGTCTCATCTCCCGACTTTGATCTCCCGCCTCTCTCCTAGAAGGACGTTTGTGATGAGGTTGGATCCACCTGGGTAATGCAGGATTACTTCCCCATCTCGAGATCCTTAACTTATTTACATCTGCAAAGTCCCGTTCACCATGGAAGGTACCACATCCCCAGTTCCTATGGATGAGGACCTCTTTGGGGGAGTATTACCCTGTGTACCACAGCGATGATGATGGGCAATGGTAGGGCAGGGAGAAGACCATTTTAATGAGACCGCGTTGCTCCAGAGGCACGTAATACCGTCCAGTCTGGGGAAGTCTGTTTAGTAAGCAGTCCTGGAAATTTTCAAGGGAAAAAATCGGAAGCATTTCCAAGGTCCCTCCACCATTCCCCTGATGAGTGTATGTGAAGGGACAGCCACACCGACTTCATTTGAATTTGAGACTTTATCAGTATGCTGGCACTCTCCTTGTCTCTTTTAGCCAAGTAATTTGTACCATTCAAAATGTAGCTATTGTTAAGGAAATGACTTGAAGATGATTCACATGTTGATGGTATTTAGCACCTACTGAAGGGATTTGTTAAATTTTCTTCTTTGCAGTGTTGCATGGAAAGATGTAAAGGCTCTCTTTTAAAAGGATTTATAGACGGTCCCTGACTTACAATGGTTCCACTTACGATTTTTCGATTTTGCTATGGTGCGAAAGCCATAGGCATTCAGTAGAAACTGTGCTCCAAATTTTGAAGTTTGCTCTTCTCCTGGGCTAAAGAGAAGTAGTTCAATGCTCTCTTGTGATGCTCAGCAGAGGCAGCATGGCATGCGATCACAAGGGCAAACGAACTGATACACTTACAACCATTCTGGACCCAGACTACCATGCTGTTTTTTACTTTCAGTACAGTGTTCAATAAATTACACAAGATATTCAACTCTTTATTATAAAACAGGCTTTGTGTTAGATGATTTTGCCCAACTGTAGGCTAATGTAAGTGTTCTGAGTATGTCTAAGGTAGGCTGGGTTCAGCTATGATGTTCATTAGGTTAGGTGTACTCAATGCATTTTTGACTTAACGATATTTTCAACTAACAATGGGTTTATTGGAATGTAACCCCATCATAAGCGGAGGAAGATCTGTATATAAAAATGCCCTATGTGATTACGGCTGTAGAGGCAAACTTTGCAGGCATTATTTTTCATCCTTATAATTGTTCATACTGCATTGTCAGTTTACACATACTAGATCTTTCAGAATTTCATGGGGAACACCAGGTAAGGATTTTCTCACCATGAAAAACAACCATTGGATGGTACTAGCTTGGTCTGCACCAGGGGACTTGAAAGCAAACAGAAAGATGTTCTTTGCACAGGGTCATTTAGATGAAGGGAAAGCAAAGTGATGAGCTGAACTCTGATTCCAAAGGCTCCCCAGGAGAAATTCCAGGGACTTTGTGGCAAATAACCATCCCTACCAGTATTCTGTTGAGCTCTGAAAAGATGTGTCAGCATGTCATTACTACATTGAGGGATCAAAGACAGCCATGAACCTAGAGTTCTGTATTCTAACATAGAAATTGCTTCTCTGCACCGTGCTGGCTGGACTGAGGTTAGTATGGAGATGGGAGCTCAGTCCCATGGCTGAGTCCAGCAGCCAGACTGGTTCCCCAAATAGGTTACCGTAATATCTTGTAGCTCTGTCTTTGGCTGCAGAAAGTGTGAATAATGAGATTCTATTTTCAAAAGCATCAGGTTTCAGTTCTTTCTATGTGTAGTTAATCTCTGGCAGTAATACCTACACTGATGAGTAATTTCCCAACTTTCAAACCCCTCCATGGAAGGATATTCCCCAACTTAAACACCAGGAAGCAGGATTTAACTTAGATTTAAGAGCTGGCTAATGGTAAGGTTTATTAAATACTGAAACCAGTTCTTGAAGAAGATGGTAAAGTCTTCACTGGAGGTCTTTAATAACAATGTAGGTGTTGTCTTGCCTGAAGGCAGAGGATATATTTAATGTGTTGAATTTGCATATTATGGATTTCAGGAGATCTTTGCGAGAAAGTCCTTAAGGTACTCATGGGGGGAAACAGGAAACGTATGGACCTAGTTAAAGTATTGTAACTCAGTGTGCCTTCTCTTTGAACAGCTGGTCATAATTTAGAGATGAGCTACTCCACAATCCTCTTCTTGGCTTGGAGAAACTATAAGAAAAAATACATTTTAGACATTTCCAAGAGCTTTTGAGTTATCAAGTATTAAATCTACAGCTGAGAAACAAGAAAATTCAGAAATTCCTCAAGGTCTCAACTCTACAGTAAGTCTTGGTCCATCCTTACTTGATGTTAAACTGGGAAATCCCAGAGTGATAGAAGTTTTCTTAATTGCGCAGAGATCTGAACTTCTGAGTTGCGGAAAATCTGTGGTCTGCTCAAGAAGAATACAATCCCACGCTTTTCCACCCATTTTGGAAAGGATGTGCATGACCACGTAGGAATGTCAGGCCAGTAGCAAGAAACATGATGATGGAACCTTAAATATATTAGTTTATTACGTATCATATCAGAGAAAGGAACAGGTCCTCCCAAAGGAAAGAGGACCCGTTAGTGTTTTCTCTCTGTAACTGGAAGGGTGCTGGGAGCTGGGAGCTTCCTTCTTTCCGTTCCTCAGTTCTTCCTGCCTCTCTGAGCCTTTCTTTTGGTTGCATTAGTGGAATAGCTGCTTGTCTTCAAAGACTTCAACTGCCAGGTCAGTGGAGACCCTTGGGCTTGTGTGTTCTTCATTCTTGCTTAGAGCCCATGCTTGAAGCCATGTGCTAGTTCACGACCTTGTTAATGACGTGAGTCAAATCAAAAAGCCCATGCTGATATTTGTGGATTGCACAAAGCTGAGAGTAGCTAATACAGTGGATGGCTCTATCAGGAGGCTAAATGGATGTGTAAACAGGTAAAAATATACACCAGAAACAGAAAGATGAAGTTATATGGCCTTAAGTGTAATGTCTTGGGATTCAACTTTTAAAAATTAGTTACATAATATAAAGTTCTCATCATAGTTTATCCTGGGAGTTCTACACCTTAGGCATCAGATAAGGAGATAGGCTTTATCCAATAATAAAGACCTCTCCTCAAAAGAAGCTAATGGATTTCACAGCGGTTGGCAATTAGTAGGGATCAATGAACATTTGTACAAAGATTAAATATCAAGTGTAAACTGTAAGTTTCCTAAGACTTCTTCAGGGCTCTTTTTTTCCACTCCAATAATATCTTGCTGCATTTAATCAAAGAGTTTTTCAGTTTGCTGGGCCTTTCCTGAATCTTTTGTGCTTTTGTCTGTTTTCTGTCTTAAAGACACACAATTCTCACACGGCGTTAGCTCTCTTTCTCTTTGCTTCCGTGTTTATTAAATAACTTACTAGCTCAGCTCAATCCTGTAGTCCTATTCCACAACTTCACCCCTGGAAGAAATTTTTTCCCTAAAGAAAATTTTCCAGGTGTAATTCTATTATAATCCGATCATTCATGATTTTCTTCAGTATGGACACAATTATATGTTCACTTTAAACATAGGTGACACTAACAATTGCATTTAGTTCCTGAATTGTACTTCAATATTCTACACTTGTTGATGTGCAGCTTTGTAATGACTTCCTACAATATGCTCGATTTTGTGAGGAATGCAATGAAGAATAGTGATATTTTGAGGAATACAAAATTAACAGTATTATTGATGTTAATCATGTATATTCCTCACATTTTATTAGTTCATACATTATTAATAAATGAAGTGCTGTGAAATATTACAATATTGGGGAGAGGAGAGAAAAGAATGATTCCAAATGGAATCAAATGTTTAACACAAGATTCTGAAACTTGAGAGCATGACCTAATTTCTAGAAAGGTAGACTTCACTGGTAGCCATCTTTGGTAAATAACAAAACTTGCCACAAATATGCTAATTATAAAGGCATGTGTTGGTTTTGTACAAATAATATATTGTAATCATTGTAGATTTGTTTTGTAGACTGTTCCTGGTGTGCCTATAAATAAACAAAGTGCATTATACAAGAGCTCTGCCCTACAGGCTCAGAATGTGTATCACTCAGTCAACAACATTTAGACAGAGATAAATATTGACAACATGAAGGCATTGTCTAGTTGCCTTCTAGATTACTGCCGGGAAATCTACAGATGATCTGGGAACTTGGGTTCCTTTTTAAGATAAATCGCTTGAAATGTGAGGAAGAAAATCATGACTGTATACACATATGCTTGTGTAAAAAAGCAAAGAAAGAAGTGGAGAGAAATGAGAAGTGGTTTAGTGACATGTAAAAGCCAAAGAACCTTTGGATTGATTGCGGCAGACCTCGGAGTCCAGCTTAAATACTCCAGCTTGGATGAATCTGGATGGCTAGGTCTGTGCCAAAGCCTCCAGGACTTACTAAGAGCGAGGATTTGTGTCAGTCACTCTGGGTATAGAGATAAAGGGGTGACGGTCCTCACCGAGAACACACTTAGTGATGGTGTGTCGGGCACCCATCACAGGTACTATGAGATGCGTGAGCACAGAGGGCTCTAGAACTGAGGATGGACCGCCCACCCCAACCTACAGAGCTCAGTGGGGCTAACAGGGAAGATGCTGAGGGATGTGGAAGGTGAATCTGAGGAGCATAGGAGTGAAACAGGTGATATAAGAGAGGTGGTGCCTCAGGCAGGGGAACAGCCCGTGGAATAACCCAGACGGAAACAAAAGCATGAGTGTTCACAGGTCTGAAAGGTAGATGTGAATGGTGTGATGGGCAGAATAAGGGCCACACACAAAAAAACCTGTGACTATGTCAGATGACATGGCAAAGGGGGGTGGTAAAGGCTGTAGGTGGAATTGCTAATTAGCTGACCTTAAAGGAGCGGCTCGTGAGTTACCCAGGTGGGAGACAGAATCCACAACCCCCGTGGCCACCGTCCACAAAGTTGTAAACTCAGAGCAGAAACCACATACAGCATCTGTTTGCTTGTTTGTTTGCAGCAAAGTAAGGGTTTCTTTGCAGGGCACCAAGCAAGGGAGTGAGAGACAAGTCTTAGATTCACTCCCTCTTGGCCTTTTTGTTTTTTAATTTTTTTTTTGCATACAATTTTAAAGGTTACTTTCCACTTACAGTTATTAAAAAATATTACCTGTATTCCCCATGTTGTACAATACGTCCTTGAGGCTCTCTTACACCCAGTCATTTGTACCTCCCACTCTCCCAGCCCTGTGTTGACCCCCACCCCCACAACCACTAGTTCTCTGTATACGTGTGAGTCCATTTCTTTTATGTTGTATTAAATAGTTTGTATTTTTTAGATTCCATATGTAAGCGGTATCTTTCTCTGACTTGTTTCACTTAGCATAATGCCCTTTAAGTCCATCCATGTTGCTGCAAATGGCAAAATTTCATCCTTTTTTATGGCTGAGGAGTAGTCCATTGTGTGTATATATATATATACCACATACATCATCTCCAGAGCTGTCTTCAGGTGCTAGCTTCGTGCCTGACACACAGAACTCCCAAAGGAATTCTCATTGACTCAAATAAGGAAGCGAGCGTTTCCACAGAGAGGCAGAGGCTAGCAGGATCAAGTGCTCTCAGAATTTCTAATAAAGACAGTACCAGTAAGGCACCCAGAGGATTAAACAGCAGAACCTTGGTAAATGGTGTGGTTTGGATTAAAAACGTGTCAGTAGCAAGAACAGATCGAGGAAGACAAGAAACTGGAAGCAAGTCATTCATGACATTCCCTGTGAAAGGAAGAGCTTACGGTTGGGAAAGATGTTTGGATGTTTGAATGTGGAAGCAAGGCTTTTGAAGAGAAGCTTAAAGATCTATGCAGGGACTTCTTGGTGGTCCAGTGGTTAAGACTGTGCTTCCACTGCAGGGGGTGTGGGTTCCATCCCTGGTCGGGGAACTAAGATCCCGCATGCTGCACAGCATGGCCAAAAAAAAAGATCACCAAGAGGTCCAAGAGGTCAGCTTTAAAAAAAAAAAATCTATGCACAGAGATGGGAAAATCATTGGAAACTGGCCAGCAGATCTTTTAAGATGGGGTTCAGTTCTTTGGGAGCCTTGGCTGTGAGTACCTGGAGCTCCAACGACGTGGCTCTGGTGGCTGGTGTGGCCTTTCCTTGGACTGGCTTCCTGAGGCTTCATCGTGGACCAATCATATGAGCCTATATCCTGAGGGTTTCTCCTTTCTCTTCCTTTGGCTGTGATACAAGATGGGAAAGTAGATAACATTCACGTTTCCCTTTCTCCTTGTCTATACATACAACTAACATTTAAAAGACTCAATATTCTTTGTAGTATGCTTTTCACCAATCATCCTTCTCATTTGTCCTAAGATTTGTTTTCCCTTCATAGTCTCTTTTGCTTTGTGTAAACTTCAAGGTGACCCACTGAAACCATTTCCTCTGGGCGTGTCTACTGGACTAGTTTGGAGCCCTTCTCATGACCCCAGCCACCTTAAGAGGCAGCAGCTTCCATGCTGATTCATCAGTTCTGCTTCTGGACGCATTTCCCCTTCATGACTTTTTGTAGAATTATCTGATCTCAGAGTCGAGAGTAACCTTGGTTGTCTGGGCAAAGATCTTGACTTCCTGCCCAAATCCTCCCAGGCTTTTCCTGACAGGTGGCTGAACGTTCCTGGTGATGGGAATCACATGTTTTCAGATAACAGCTCATTCTATTTTCAGATGACTTGACTCCCTAGAAAGTTCTTCCTTCTATTGAACTAAGACCAACCTCTCTGTAATTTTCACAAGGTGGTTTGATTTGTGGAGCAACGAAGAGAAGTTAATCCTCCTTAAATCTGACAATGCTAAGTATTTGGAGACAGCTAGCATGTACCTCTAAACCTCTGCTTTCCTAGGCTAACCGGTCTCAATTCCTCCATGTTAGTTTTTTCCAGCTGTTCTTCAAATGTCAAATTTCTTGCCTTTCACTATCTTGGCTGTATTTCTTCTAAAGCACTGGACTTTGTTATAACTTTCTGCAAGTGCGGGCACCAGAGTTGGAACAAAGCCCTCCAGGTGGTGGTTGACCGGCAACACATAGAACGGAATATCATCTCCATTTTCTATAATCAGGGAAAATTGCTAGCAATTTCACTCCTCGGGTATCCTTCTTCCTGGAGGCTCCTCTCACCAACCGCAGCTTGGCCGTCTCTATTCTTACCTCAGTCTTGTTGGTGTGATCGATTCCTTCATTCAATACAAATCTATTGAGTGTGTTTGCTAAGTATTCTTCTGCACACTGGGCAGTAAAGAACGGAAGAAATCCATCTTTGCCATAAAGGAGAGCAGGGTCCTGTTAGAGAAAATATGGAAACACAACATGGAGGGGACAGATGGGTCCGAAGGAAAACTTATTGGAGAAAGGAAATCTATGAAGGTAGGTAGAAAGGAAGTCTATGAAAGTGGGTAGAAAGGTAGTATGAAGGTGGGTAGAAGTACAAAGTATTACACTGATGAATGCATTCACTCATCCAACAAATATCGACGTCCCTGGCAACTGGTCCTCTGAGCACTGAAGACCCAGTAGTGAACAAAAGAATGTGCCCTCCTCCATGGAGCTCACAATTCAATAACAGGAGATGGGGGAAAAACACATAATGCGTAAAAGCCTTCCTCTAGAAGAGGGGTCTGCGAACTATGGCATATTGGCCAGATCGGGCCTGCCCCCTGTCATGTAGACAGTTTGTTGGAATGGAGCCCCACTCACTTGTTCATATGCTCTCTGTGATGCTTCCCTGCTACAAGGACAGAGTTGAATAATTGTGCAGAGACCGTATGGCTGACAATATTGTCTCTGGCCCCTGAAGGAAACATATGCCCATCTCTGATCTAGAAAAATAAGACAGATGAAGGAGGAGTGAGGGGGAGAGGGCTCCTCTTCGGAGAAGTTGGGCAGAGGAAGCCATGCAGATGAGGTGACATTTGAACCAGTCCTGAAGGATTGCTGGAGCTGGCCGTGTAGACAGCTGGGGGAAGAAGATTCTAGCTAGAAAAACAAAACCAAAAAAACAGCTGAGTGTAGTGAGGTGAGGTAAGAGGAGGCGGGTCGCACAGGTGTTGTCAGGACTTTACCTGGATGATAAGGTAAGACAGGGACAGGTTGTGAGCAGAGCAGTGATGCCCATCAGGGGTGTTTCCAAAGGCAGGCAGGGCCGGAGGAGGGACAGGGAGAGGCTGTCGCAACAGAGGGGCTGGGGTCTGGGACAGGGTGCTGGTGTGGGGGATGGGGAGAGTAGAGCCAGCAGGATTTTTCTGGTGACCTGAGTGTGGGTAAAGGAAGGAGGAGTCAGGGACAATACCATTTTCTTAAAAAAAATTGTCTTAGGAAATAGCTTTAAACTGACAGAAAGCTGCAAGATTAGTTCAAGGGATGCTCGTTCAGGTTTCACCCTTTGCATCACTTGTTCCCCTCCCCCTCTTGACATGTGTATATAATGTTACGTACAGAAATGATGTGTATAACTTTTATCCTGAATCACTGGAGGATAAGTTACATTCCTGTGGCTCTTTACTGCTAAATATACTATATATTTAGGAGAATAGGGATATTCTCATGAATGGGGATATTTTCATAAATCAAAGAATTCATCTAATTTTTCCTGGTGGGTGCAACTTGTATGACGTATTTGCCAACCATGTGAGAGGGAGGATGCAATGAGAAGCAGGCATTACTCCTGGATGGCAGGAGGCAGTGGGGGGGTTCATTTTCGACGTGAAATTTGAATCATCTGTTACACACTCAAGGGAATGTAAAGTAGGTAACGGGACAAGAGTTTTGGGGTTGTGGAAAGAAGTCTAGACCTTTGAATGTATATAAGGGGCTGAGATCTGAGATCACTCAGGGAGTGAGTTCAGAAAAAGGCAAGGTTGGAGGGCTGAGTCCTGGGGTTCCTGACCAGTTAGATACCAGAGAAAAGGAAGAACAAGTAAAGGACACTGAGAAAGAGACTGCTGTGAAAAGGGGCATAAAAATCATTCAGTGGCTGAAGGCAGTTGTGGGAATACTGAAATACTGAAATCACCCTGCTGTGTTCTTCTGCTGATGGAAAACAATCTAATAGAGAAGGGAGAGGATGGTGCAGAAAATTCCTAGAGTAACACTGTTGAGTAGGTGAGAGGGGACAGGATGTAGGCTCACCTGTGTGACTAAGCCTTGACCTTCTGCAGCACCAGGAAGTTCTTGCTTTATCACAGGCAGGAAGGCAAGGATGTGGGTACCGATGAACTTGGGTTGTAAACTTGGCTGAAAGCGAGTGGATGTTTTCTATTTTTATTTTCTTCAAGGACTTACTGAAATTGAGGATGGCTAAGATGAAGTGTCACATGCCTAAGGAGAGAGAAAGTGAGCAAGTCTTAGGAGGTAGGGTAAGAGATGGACCAGAGAAACATGGGGGTTGACTCTGTCCACTGAGGGCCCTGTGAGCTTAGTGACCAGTCATGAAAACGAGACCCGTCGCCATGCGTGTGTGTCTTTATCACTTGCCTTCAGCTGTCCTGGCCCAGAAAGTCTACTTGGATTGAACCAGGATTGGGGCTTTGCCAAGGAGTATGAAGGAGGGCAGGGAAGTAAGGGTTTACTCAAGGCAGGGGCTGCTATGAAGAGGCAGGAACCTAAGCTGAGGAAGGAGAGAAATGAGGGCGAGTGAAACAGTAAGTGAGATCAGGAGATGATGGGGTCTGGTGGGGGTGATGGAATTTTCAGGATGGGCCATTAGAGATGGAAAAGTAAGAGGTAATATTAAGAGAATGGGGCTCCTTGCATCTAGAGGAGAATGTTCTGGTCACAAGCACAGGTCAATGGCCTAAATGCTGTAGTAAGATGGATGGTATTATAGAGACAAAAGATGTTATGGGCACTCTTGGGACCACAACATTATCCAGGTGTGATGCGGAAGGGTCAGTATGGGGCCCACATCTGAGCTGAATCTTTATCTTTCAAATATGCATGTGACCTTGGGGTTTCATGGACCTTGCTACTACCTCTGGAACAGAGTTGAAGTGATAGTCTTGTGTTCATCTTTCACCTCATCAGACAGGTTCTTTTATTAAACAGTTTGTTGTCAGATTTTCTTCAGATCCACTCTTCAGTTTCCTAACTTTCAGATTGTTACATCTGATGATAATATGTGTATTGGTATCTGATGAGATACGTGTATCTCAGGTGCATTGGTATAGTAATGTTGTGTACAGATTTCGGAAGAATTATACAATCTAAGCGATCTTTCAGTCTTTAAGACTTTTTGAATAAAATACAATGATTAAAGCATTCTTAAAGGTAACATTATGATCACAAAATGATCACAAATGCTAAATTATTTGATAGAGAAATGTTTTCTTTTAAGCAGAGAAGAAGATATGCCTTAAACTTGACACTATTAATGACACTTGACAACCAGGCACACTCTATGAGCCTCGGTGACTGCTTTGGTCTTCCCTAAGTAGTACACACTAATTTCAAAATTAGAATGCTTCATATTCTTGTGTTCCACCAAACCACGACGTAGAACTTTATTTCATAAAACTTTCAGTTGAGGAGCTGGAAAAAGTGAGACAGACTTGGTGGAGTTGGTTAATGCATTTCAGAGGACGTAAAAGAACGTTATCATTGATTGTAGAGAATAAAGACCAGGGGTAAGATTCAATAAATACACACTTACAACCAATTACTTTTAGGTTTTAATTTAATTTGGTTCTTTGCTTGAAGCCAAACTTTGTCCTAAACTAACGGATAGATTCTTCACTTGTGAAACTTTTAATTACTTAGTAGTTCTCTCTGAAGAGAATCAAGCTCATGTTTTTTGCCTCTCATCATAATCCTTGGATAAAGGCAAGCAGATCCTTTTGAGAGATGAGGCTTTTGAAGGAAAATGCATATGTAATTGGTTGTGTGGTTTGGAAGAGGAGGAAAGAGATTTGAAATTGGTGGGCCTCATTTAAGGTTTAAAATGCAAGTTTTAATCAAGCACAGATCTTAAAGCATAAGGGTCACTGCCAATGATTGGTTGTAATATAACTCAGAATGTATTTCAAGTGTGTTACATTATCTCTTGAGTTCCTCACTTTAGCCAGATTTAATGTAACTTAATGCAGGGAAAAATACCAATTGAAACATGATACATACTGCTAAGGTGTTCTTTTCTTTGCATAAAAATGGAAACAACACACTGAAATATCCTGATTCTAATTGCCTGTTTTCCCACTAAAATAAAGAGCATACTTTCATAAAGTGATTATTTTACATAATGAGTTATTATCTCTAGAGCAAAGACTGAGTCATCCTTTGCGAATCAACTAAGATACAATCATTTCCTTTCATGAGTTCACAATGCCGTACACAAAGGATGACCTATTCATAGTTAATTTAGTGTCATTTCAAGATTTATATTTAAATAGCTGATTCATAAGGCTTAGGACATTGTCTATTCAATAAGCATCATTTAATAAACATGCGTTGAAACACTTGCATTTCCACATCATGTACTTGGGATGACAAGAGCTTTGATTAAGTGAATCCTGCAGTCTAGAGCAGGGGTTCTTAACTGGGGGGATTGTTACTGGTGGGGGCAGCACTTGGCGATGTCTGTAGACATTTTTGATTGTCAGGACTAGGGTAAGTATCTAATGAATAGGAATCAGGGATGCTGTGAAAGTTCTTGTGATGGGCAGGACCACCTCCCACAACAAAGGGTTAACTAGTACAAAATAACAACAGTGCCAAGATTGAGTAATCCTGGTCTAAAAGGAGCAAATCATGAACAGCTATAGCTCAGTAAGTGCCGAAGTGGAGCTATTGTGTATAACGTGCCCTCACAGCTCAGAGGAGGCAGCATTCCATCTTGGCGATGGTGGATGGAGGTGCAGTTATATGTAAGGCTTCCTAAACAGATATCGTCTTAGTCTAGGCTTACATGCTGAGTAGAAATTCACTTGACGGATGAAGAGAGCTGCGTTTTATAGTGGAGGAAACTTCATATGCAAAGTCACAGAAGCAAGAGAAACTCTAGAATGATTAGAGTATGGCATGGTTAGTATAGCCGGGGCTTAGATCCACATGAGTGACTGGGAAAAAAGCTTTAAATTCAAGTGAGAAGCCAGATGGTGAAGAGCTAGTGTTACATGGTGAAGACGTTGGACCATCTTGTCTACCAGTGGAGAGCCATTGAAGAATTGTAAACAAGGCAGCATCATCATTACACTGAGTGTTAGGGCCTTTTGACAGTTATGTTGGAACATGGCTTGGAACCATGATCACTGGAACCAAGTAATTATCTGGAGCAGGTAAGAGATAATGAGGCATCTTTGAAGGTATTTAGGAAGCAAAATAGCCATCCTTCGTAACAAACTTACCGTGGTGTGAAAAGGACTCAAACATCCCTAAAGCTTTGGGCTTAAGATGCTGAGTGGATACTGATGTCATTACATGAAATAAATCAGTACTGAGAGAGGCAGTGAATTCAGGCTGGACTCAGTGCTGCTAGCTGGGAGAAGTGGGTTGAGAGGGCTCATGGTATTCTACACATTTAGAAGGAAAGGGACCCAGGGACAGGAATCTCAGGAACACTGAGACTCAAGGCAAAGCAGCCACAGGTGGGTCCGTGAAGGAAACTAAAGGCTGAAAAGAAACAGGAAATAAACCAGTATTGTCAGCACAATTGACTGAAATTTATGTTTCCACAAAACTCAGATGTTGAGAACTTAATCCTCAGTATGTTGATATTTGAAGATAGGGCTTTGGGGAAGTGATTGGGTCATGAGGGCAGAGCCCTCGTGAATGGGATTAGTGTTCCTGTAAAAGAGACCCCAGAGAACTCTCACTCCCCCTCTGCTATGTGAGGACACAGGGAGAAGACAGACATGTGTGGATCAGGAAGTAGGTCCTCATCAGACACTGAGTCTGTCAGTGTATTGCTCCCAGACTTCCAGTCTCCAGAACTGTAGGCGGCTTGTAAACAAGTGTCTCCATCAATGGTGTTCTATTGTAGCAGCTTGAATGGACTAAGGCAGTTGGAGTCCAATTAGGACCGTTTCAGGGATGGTGCTCTCATCAGTCAAAGATACCATGTCAATGATAATCGAAGTTAACTTGCTTAGATCCCATCGAGTTGGGGCAATGTAGAGGTCACTGGTCATCTCCAAGAGGCCAGTTGTGGTGGTGGTAGGGTGTGTAGGATGACAGTGGGATAAGAAGGGTCTAGGGTGGAGAATGTGACAGTGTGGTGCCCTTTTTAGGGAAAATTGCCTGAAAATGGAAAGAGAGTTAGAGCAGAAGTAGCGATGCTTAAAGCTGGAACTGACTTGGGTGGACTTATCTGTTGAGTGTGCAGGGCCAGCAGCACTGTAGCATCTTTTTTCTTTTTACAGTTGATATTGCTATTTTTGAGATTATAATTGTTAACTAAGACTGGATTGAACCATCAACCTCTGCAAGACATAATATCGTGAGCGTGAAAGGGTGTAGGCTTGATTGAAAACATTCAACATCTCATCTTCCATACAACAAAAGGGACATTCCTTTTAGATTAGATGAAGCTCGGGTGGGAAAATGGTTCATCCTCGGAGACCAGCAGCCGAGAAGTGTGGGTGCGTTTGTTTTCTGTAGACGGATGTGAGGGGACAAAGAGGTAAGCTCTGAATTGCGCTGCAGGCGGCAAGATGGAACGTACTTTCTCTTAAAACTTTTGGCTACTTTTAACAACAGAATGAACAGAATGAAAAGCAGGAACCCAGCCCAGAGAGGAACTTCCTGCTTGGCGTGTGGAAAACTTTTAATTATAAATGTTTGGTTGGCTGTGGGAATCCTCTGATCAGAGTTTCTGCTGAAGCAGCTTTACAATGAGAGAAATGGTTGCAAAGAGGTTTTTTCGATATAAGCAATGTGCAGCTGTCAAAAAGAATTCTGCGTGATCTTCTATAACATAATTCTTTGTTACCCATCCTGGAATGTTGTACTTCTTATGTTCATTACATTTCTGTAATATTCTTCCATGGACTTTCTAGATTCTAGATAATTAATGCAGAGTTCTCCTTATCTCGACAATGTTTCATACTTAATAGCAGCCATTGAGGTGCTGGGTACACAATAGGTGGCCCCAAAATGTTTGAAATTGAGCTGAAATATACACACAGAAAAGCAGAATAAAAAGAAGGGAGACGCTATCCAGATATGATAAAATGAATGTACACATCTGGTATTTTTACTGGCTTAATTTAATTAAAAGCCTATAAAGCAAGCATCTACAGGCTGTTTCAGATCTACTGTCATTAAAAGCTTCCAGAGAATCAGCATTCATTTATTGGGCGCCTTTTAAATACTCCAAAGGAAATAAATTCAGGCTTCAGGAGCCGACTGCATAACAACAGATCCAAAGAGTAACTCCTGCCTTGTTTACAATCTCTCCTTAGTCGGGTCATCCCTAAAATGGGCAAAGCACTACCTGCTTCACAGGGATGATACAGAATGTAAATCAACGTGAACCCCTGCCCTGTTTCTAGAATGAGGGATTAAGGTTGCTTATTTCGTAAAGTATTACGGAAACACTTGAGAGACAGTGTTTACATCTTGATACAGTAGGGGGACCATGGCAATTCATCACCCTCCTTAGTTGGAAAATATCAGTAACTATCTTGGAAAGTCACCTGTGGTAACAGGCTAAAGGTGACTATTTAGAGACATTGAATGTAATGATGATTATATCCAGTTCTGTCTAGAATTAGGTCAAACCACTTGGAATCATACTTACTGGCCCAAACATTGAGTACTGGTCATCTCATCTGCTTCAGAACTAACACAGCTATCTTCATCTAAAAAATACATTTCAAACTGTATAACCTGAAAACAGAAATGGTGGGCTTGTGTGCACTTCCCTGTGAGCCACTGGCCTAGAGAGCATGCTCTCAACATGCTTTCCTATTGCTTTGAAAGGCTTGACAGAAACAGTAAAATTATTGTATAATCCTTCCATAAATTGGGAAGTCTTGAGGAGACTTTTTTGAGTCAGAGATAAAGTTGGATCAGATGAACATATTTTAAAATACACAAGCAAGGCTACAGGCACTGCTTAGCAGAGTTCATCGAAACCTACAGTGAAGTTTATTTTGAAGTTAGAAATGGCTCTCAGAATGCCCATTTAGAGAAACCTCAAAAAGCCTTATCTTAGGAGACACTGGCTCCTTTGAGAAGTACTATTATCTTTTCTTCATTAAGTAGAACAAATCAAGTTCCAAATGCCATATTGAAATTACTGTGTTTTTGTTGTCTTTTTATTACAAGAAGAAAAGAGTCTAGTCTTTCTCTTTGCCTTTGAGTGTTTTATAGAGGAAGTCAGGCATTATTTTGTTTATAATTAAAGACTATGTACTAAAGCACAATTTGAATAAGCAACTTTAATTAATCAAGGAACAAACCCCACAACATTCTATGCCCATATTTCAGTTTCTAAGAACTAGAGAAAAGGGCTTTCTTTTTTTTCCCCCTTTGAGGTTAGAAGCAGGTCAGGTCAGTAATTGGAGCTGGCTAGTCATCAGCTGGTTTGACCTGCTAGGCTAGAATTTTCTTTACTACGGGAAAGTGTAATCAGAAAACCAGATGTATCCCCATCCTGAGACTGGAGCGTAATGAAAAGCAGGCAGTTCATTTATTTTCTCCAAGCCTTTCAGATCTTCATTCAGCCATTTGGGGCTTGACTTTGCACTGGACTGAGGAGCTACAGTGGGAGTATTTAAATGCAGCACAGTCCGGAGGTGGAGAAATTGAAATTCCAATGCTTGTGATGTCTCGGATCTCCTGGTTCCTTCAAAAGTTGAGAGCTATTATGTGCTTTTTGCCTGAAAACAAGGGACAAGTGAGATTTCAAGTAAGACTAGGAGGCTGTTCATTACACGCTTATTCTGATAACAGCACTCTCCTGAAGTCCTATAGATGATGTATCAGTGATGGGGTCCAGAGATGGGAAACCCTGCCCTTTTGAGCGAGAAAGGTGGGGGTCAGATACGGTTTGAACAAGCATATTCAGTAGAACTCTTGTTTTCGTGACAAACTACCTTATTCTATATTCAGCTCTGTACATTGATTTGGCCTAGTTTTTCCCTAAACTTTCCACATGCTTCCCAATGCCTTTCCCCATTAAAATTCATCTGTGTACTCTAGTTTTCATAAAAGAGGTCATCTAAGAGTTAATGGTTTTTTATCAAATTTTCATAGACACTGTCTTGTATGTCATACTATTGGAATGTTTTTTCTTTTTTTTTTTTTTACATAAACAGGTTTGAACTATTTTTCGAACATTAACTATTCAAAGGCTCTCTCAAAAAATAATGAGAGCACTATTTATTGGAAGCATAAATGAGGAAAGAAAAGAATTCAGTTTATGAAGCCATTAGCCTTTAAGAAGACGTTTTAAAGACCGCAATTAAGGAGGATTCCTCACCACAAACTGCAGGAGAGACTCTTCCTTATAGGCTTCTGGAGGCCTTTGTCAGGCAGGGTGAAAGGGTCAGTCCTGGGTTTTACCTTTGTCATTTTCAAGGGAGCTAGATCAGAAAATGATCTGAACAATCAAGATGTTTAAGTATCTTCCATGTATCAGTCAAAACTGGAATTTTGCCTAGGATACGGAAGAGAAATCTGGGGTTCTTTAGTTTCTGATTGTAATTTAGTGGAGGTGTTGAAAGAAGGAAGGAAAGCCTGGTGGAATCTATTCTTTCATGTGGCTTGGATATGGTTTAAAGAATGGGGGAGAAAAGATGGCGGCGAAGTAGAGAGACTTGGAGTGCATCCCTCTCCACAGATGCATTGGGAATGCACGGAAGGACGCAGTCATTCCCACAGAGAACCAGCTGAACACCAGCAGACGGCCTCGGACACCAGAAAGGGCTGCGGGGAGCCCGACATAGCCGGTAGGGAGGCATCTATGAGGGCTCAAAGAGGGTGAAGCGGCGGAGCTGTGGCAGACGGGAGGGAGGGAGAAACATACGGAGGGTCCGCAGCATAGCTCAGCGTTCCCGGACCAAGACATCGATCCGCGGCTGAACGGAGGGTCCAGGAGCAGGAGCGTGGGAACCGGAGAGCTGGTTCAGGGGGAGAAACATTGTTGCCGGTAGGGTGACCGACCGAGAGGACAGGAGGGAGGAGGTCCGCGGAGAGGAGTGCCGGTCCCTGAGAGCTGCCCGGCCATGATACTGGCCGGAGGCTGCAGGCTCACGGGCTGGGGGGAGGAGCCGCACACATAGCCTCTCTCTCTTTCGGTGCCTCTGCAACAGGCAGTGCAGAGACGCCCGTGGGCCACCTAAGGCGCTCAGGGATAACAAACACTCTCAGGCGCTTGGGCGGGGCTAGATTAAAACCCCTTGCAATGCCAGCTGCAGGGAGGCTGCCAAGAGAAAAAAAAAAAAAAAAAAAACAACAACAGCATCAAAAAGAAAAAAACCCCGAGAGAGGCCCAACTCTAAGACTTTCTGTTTACGCCTGAGCCACCAGCGCCCTCTGCAACAGGCACCTCCAAGCCCAACTGAAACAGCAGTGCGCCACTGCTCACTCACTCCCAGGAGAAGGAGCCACTATTGTACCCTCTCCCTCCCCACACACCGACACTTACAGACGAACAATAAAGGAACCTCTGCTGGTCACAGAATAACGCAAAAAAAACCCAAGGCAAGGAGAAGGACACTTACAGCTGAGACGCTAAGGAAACAGAAATAGTAGTATCAATACCTATTGAACTGGGCCATTCTGGGATCAGTTCTGGATTTTTTTTTTTTTTTTCTTTCTCTCTCTCTCTCTCTTGTTTTTTTTTTTTTTGATTTATTAAATACGATCTTAGCCCTAAGGGATCTACAAGTTTTATAACATAATTTTTTAATGATATTTTTTATTCTTTTTCTTTTTTTTTTTTTTTTGTCTTTTTATATACTTCTATATCTAGCTAAGTTTTTGGTAGTACGGACAAAATATCTCTCATACTTTCCTTTCATCCCTATCTTTTATACATTTCTATTCCTTTCTTTTTATTTGCATATTTCCAACCACATTACGCTCTTCTGTTCCCCTTTCTTCCAGCCATTTTAAGTTTATTTTATCTTAACATACTTATAAGCAACACTATCAGTCTGCTCAGACTCCTTGCTCTATTCTCCAGATGATGCACTGCCTTGGTATTTAATATTAGGCTTTTGTCTTTATCTTAGTTCTTAGTACAGTTGTCTAATTACATTCTGAGAATCTCCATTCTCTCTGGTGGTACTCCAGCTCTTTTCTATATTTGATCCTAGCTTACAAAATCTCCCTGGATTGATGTTTGTATGTGTAGGGTGTTATTTGTTGTTTGTTTGCTTTTGCTTTTGTCTCTGATTTGTTCTGTTTCAGTTGTCAATTTCTGCTGGGTTTCTCTTTGAATATCTGATAGCACACTGGGGTTCTGTCAGGTCTTTCTAGAGCCTTATGTCCTAACGGATTCAGTAATTGTGTGTCTTATACATGTATGTGTTTCCTAGACTTAACATTCATTTAATCCAACACTTGGACATTAGTCTGAGGCTTGGACAGTCTTCTATAAACACCTCTATCACCAGGATAAGCAACCCCAAAAGTCTGGACAACCATGAGGAAACAAAGAAACACCATGCAGGCAAAGGAGCAGGAAAAAAACCCACAAGACCAAATAAATGAGGAGGAAATAGGAAAAATGCCTGAAAAAGAATTTTGAGTAATGATAGTAAAAATGATACAAAATCTCAATAACAAAATAGAGAAAGTACAAGAAACAGTTCATAAGAACTCAGAAAAACAAACAGCAATGGATAACAAAATAACTGAAATTAAAAATACTCTAGATGCAATAACCAGCAGAATGACTGAGGCAGAAGAACGAATAAGTGAGTTGGAAGATAGAATGGGGGAAATAACTGCCACAGAGCAGGAAAAAGAAAAAAGAATAAAAAGATTAAAAGACAGTCTCAGAGACCTCAGTGATAACCTTAAACGTACCAACATTCGAATTATAGGCATCCCAGAAGAAGAAGAAAACAAGAAAGGGTCTGAGAAAATATTTGAAGAGGTTATAGTAGAAAACTTCCCCAACATGGGAAAGGAAATAATTCACCAAGTCCAAGAAGCACAGAGAGTCCCATACAGAATAAACCCAAGGAGAAATACACCAAGACACATATTAATCAAACTAATGACAATTAAACACAAAGAAAAAATATTAAAAGCAGCAAGAGAAAAGCAACAAACAACATATAAGGGAAAACCCATAAGGATAACAGCTGACCTTTCTACAGAAACTCTGCAGGCCAGAAGGGAATGGCAGGATATACTGAAAGTCCTGAAAGAGAGAAACCTACAGCCAAGAATACTCTACCCAGCAAGAATCTCATTCAGATTTGAGGGAGAAATCAAAAGCTTTCCAGACAAGCAAAAGTTAAGAGAATTCAGCACCACCAAACCAGCCTTACAACAAGTGCTAAAGGAGCTTCTCTAAGTAGGAAACACAAGAAAAGGAAAACACCTACAAATACAAACCCAAAACAATGAAGAAAATGGTAATCGGAACACACATGTCAATAATCACTTTAAATGTAAATGGATTCAATGCTCCAACCAAAAGACACAGACTGGCTGAATGGATACAAAAACAAGACCCTTCTATATGCTGCCTACAAGAAACCCACTTCAGACCAAGGGATACATATAGACTGAAAGTGAAGGGATGGAAAAAGATATTCCATGCAAATGGAAGTCAAAAGAAAGCTGGAGTAGCAATACTTATATCAGACAAATTAGACTTGAAAGTAAAGATTATTACAAGAGACAAGGAAGGACACTACATAATGATCAAGGGATCCATTCAAGAAGAACATATCACAATGGTAAATATCTATGCCCCCAATATAGGAGCACCTCAATACATAAGGCAAATGCTAACAGCTATAAAAGGGGACATTGACAGGAACACAATAATAGTGGGAGACTTGAACACCCCACTTACATCAATGGACAGATCATCCAAACAGAAAATAAATAAAGACACACAAGCTTTAAATGACACATTAGACCATCTCAACTTAATTGATATTTATAGGACATTCCATCCAAAAACGACAGACTACACTTTCTTCTCAAGTGCACAGGGAACATTTTCCAGGATAGATCACATCTTGGGTCACAAATCAAACCTCAGCAAATTCAAGAAAATTGAAATCATATCAAGCATCTTCTCAGACCACAATGCCATGAGACTAGATATCAATTACAGGAAAAAAACTGCAAAAAATACAAACACATGGAGGCTAAACAATTCACTCTTAAACAACCAAGGAATCACTACAGAAATCAAAGAGGAAATCAAAAAATATCTAGAAACAAATGACAACGAAAACACAACAACCCAAAACCTATGGGATGCAGCAAAAGCAGTTCTAAGAGGGAAGTTTATAGCAATACAGTACTACCTTAAGAAACAAGAAAATGATCGAATAAACAACCTAACCTTACACCTCAAACAACTAGAGAAAGAAGAACAAAGAAACCCCAAAGGGAGCAGAAGGAAAGAAATCATAAAGATCAGAGCAGAAATAAATGAAAAAGAAAGGAAAGAAACCATAAGAAAAATAAATAAAACTAAAAGCTGGTTCTTTGAGAAGATTAACAAAATTGATAAACCATTAGCCAGACTCATCAAGAAAGAAAGGGAGAAGATGCAAATCAACAGAATTAGAAATGAAAAAGGAGAAGTCACAACGGACACCTCAGAAATACAAAACATCATGAGAGACTACTACAAGCAACTATATGCCAATCAATTGGATAACCTGGAAGAAATGGATCCATTCTTAGAAAAATACAATCTTCCAAGACTGAACCAGGAAGAAATAGAAACCATGAACAGACCAATCACAAGTACGGAAATTGAGGCAGTGATTAAAAATCTCCCAACACACAAAAGCCCAGGACCAGATGGGTTCACTGGTGAATTCTATCAAACATTTCGAGAAGAGTTAACACCTATCCTTCTCAAACTCTTCCAAAATATTGCAGAAGGCGGAGCACTCCCAAACTCATTCTACGAGGCTACCATCACCCTGATACCAAAACCAGGCAAAGATGTCACAACAAAAGAAAACTACAGACCAATATCACTGATGAATATAGATGCAAAAATCCTCAACAAAATACTAGCTAACAGACTGCAACAGCACATTAAAAAAATCATACACCATGATCAAGTGGGATTTATCCCTGGGATGCAAGGATTCTTCAATATACGCAAATCAATCAACATGATACATCATATCAACAAATTGAAGGATAAAAGCCATATGATCATCTCAATAGATGCAGAAAAAGCTTTTGACAAAGTTCAACATCCATTTATGATAAAAGCTCTCCAGAAAATGGGCGTAGAAGGAAATTACCTCAACATAATAAAAGCCATATATGAAAAACCAAAAGCCAACATCGTTCTCAATGGGGAAAAACTGGAAGAATTCCCTCTAAGAACAGGAACAAGACAAGGGTGTCCACTCTCACAACTATTATTCAACATAGTTTTGGAAGTGTTAGCCACAGCAATCAGAGAAGAAAAAGAAATAAAAGGAATCTAAATTGGAAAAGAAGAAGTAAAATTGTCACTCTTTGCAGATGACATGATGTTATATATAGAAAACCCTAAAGACTGTACCAGAAAACTGCTAGCACTCATTGATGAGTTTAGTAAAGTGGCAGGATACAAAATTAATGCACAGAAATCTCTTGCATTCCTATACACTAACAACGGAAGAGCAGAAAGAGAAATTAAGGAAACTCTCCCATTCACCATTGCAACCAAAAGAATAAAATACCTAGGAATAAACCTGCCTAAGGAGGCAAAAGATCTGTATGCAGAAAACTTTAAGACATTGATGAAAGAAATCAAAGACGACACAAACAGATCGAGGGACATACCATGTTCCTGGATTGGAAGAATCAACATCGTGAAAATGTCTGTACTACCCAAAGCAATTTACAGATTCAATGCAATCCCGATCAAATTACCAATGGCATTTTTCACAGAACTAGAGCAAGAAATCTTACCATTTGTATGGAAATGCAAAAGACCCCGAATAGCCAAAGCAATCTTGAGAAGGAAAAATGGAGTTGGTGGAATCAGGCTTCCTGACTTCAAACTATACTACAAGGCCATAGTGATCAAGACAGTATGGTACTGGCACAAAAATAGAAAGGACGATCAATGGAATAGAATAGAGAACTCAGAAGTAAGCCCAAACACATATGGGCACCTTATCTTTGACAAAGGAGGCACGAGTATACAATGGAAAAAAGACAGCCTCTTCAATAAGTGGTGCTGGGAAAATTGGACAGCAACATGTAAAAGAATGAAATTAGAACACTTCCTAACACCATACACAAAAATAAACTCCAAATGGATTAAAGACCTACATATAAGGCCAGACACTATAAAACTCCTAGAGGAAAACATAGGCAGAACACTCTATGACATACATCAAAGCAACATCCTTTTTGACCCACCTCCTAGAATCAGGGAAATAAAATCAAGAATAAACGAATGGGACCTCATGAAACTTAGAAGCTTTTGCACAGCAAAAGAAACCATAAACAAGACTAAAAGGCAACCCTCAGAATGGGAAAAAATAATTGCCTATGAAACAACGGACAAAGGATTAACCTCCAAAATATACAAGCAGCTCATGCAGCTTCATACCAAAAAAGCAAATAACCCAATCCACAAATGGGCAGAAGACCTAAATAGACATTTCTCCAAAGAAGACATACAGATGGCCAACAAACACATGAAAAGATGTTCAACATCACTCATCATCAGAGAAATGCAAGTCAAAGCCACAATGAGGTATCACCTCACACCAATCAGAATGGCCATCATCACAAAGTCTGGAAACCAGAAATGTTGGAGAGGGTGTGGAGAAAAGGGAACTCTCCTGCACTGTTGGTGGGACTGTAAGTTGGTACAGCCACTATGGAAAACAATTTGGAGGTTCCTTAAAAAACTACAAATAGAACTACCATATGATCCAGTAATCCCACTCCTGGGCATATACCCAAAGAAAACCATAATCCCAAAAGAAACATGTACCGCAATGTTTATTGCAGCACTATTTACAATAGCCAGGACATGGAAGCAACCTAAATGCCCATCAACAAATGAATGGATACAGAAGATGTGGCATATATATACAATGGAATATTACTCAGCTATAAAAAGGGATGAGATGGAGCTATATGTAATGAGGTGGCTAGAACTACAATCTGTCATATATAGTGAAGTAAGTCAGAAAGAGAAGGACAAATATTGTATGCTAACTCACATATACGGAATCTAAAAATGGTACTGATGAACTCAGTGACAAGAACAAGGAAGCAGATGCAGAGAATGGACTGGAGAACTCGAGATATGGGAGGGGGCGGGGGGTGAAGGGGAAACTGAGACGAAGCGAGAGAGTAGCACAGACATATATATACTACCAACTGTAAAATAGTCAGTGGGAAGTTGTTGTATAAGAAAGGGGGTCCAACTCGAGGATGGAAGATGCCTTAGAGGACTGGGGCAGGGAGGTTGGGGGGGACCTGAGGGGGGGGAGTCAAGGAAGGGAGGGAATACGGGGATATGTGTATAAAAACAGATCATTGAACCTGGTGTACCCCCAAAAAAATTAAAAAAAAATTAAAAAAAAAAGAGTAATATGAACGTGTAATGTACCTTTAGGAAGGAAAAATGTGTTTAAAGCACAATAGTTACAAAAACAACACACACATCTAGGGGTCAACATAGTCACCCATTCCTATTGGACATGTGTCCTTAAAATGATTTTATGGTCAAAATCCAATTTTGATTAAAATTCAGATAAAGATGTTTTAAAAAGAAGGCAAATAAAGTAGGAGCCAATTTAAAAAAAAAAAAAAAAGAATGGGGCGGGGTGGGGGGGGAGGGACTGGAATGGGACGGAAGAGATCTCAACAAGAGATGCGTAAAAATACCTCCCGAAGTGTGTATCATCTGCGTGATCTCACTCAGATGTCGCAGATACGTACCCCAGCACGCGAACCACAGCGGATGCGTTTATTATTTGTACGTCAAGCAGATACCCACTCAGTCAATACGCGAACCGCAGCGGGCGAGTTGATCGTTTGTACATCAAGGAGCCATCCAGTCACAAAGGCTGGGGTCCCCTATCTCACCCTTTCAAACGCCTTGTGCCAGGAACCATTCCTGATAGAAAAGAAGTGAGAAGGAGAGTTGAAGCACCTCCTCTCTTATTCTCTTTCCTGACTCAAGAGGCTGCAGAGAGTACCCTTCTTGAGACCCTTTAAGACTTCAGCACAAACTGTGTGTGGTGGAGGGAGGAAGAGGGAAAACCGTTAATTAGAAAGTCTATATCTAGAAAAACTGTATTTTAAAACTAAAGATGAAAAAGAGGCAGTCTCAGACACACAAAGCCTGAGAGAATGCATTGCAAGCCACTTTACTAAATGCTAAAAGAAGTCCTTCGACTTCAAATGAAATGGCATGCAATATAAGTTAAATCCACAGAAGTATAAGGAAATAATAACATTGTAGTCTTGAGTTTATAAGATATACATGCCAGTAATAGCAAAAACGAGGAAAGAGACAAAAAGCTGTATTTAAGCAAAGTGTCTATACTGTACTAAAATTAAGTTGGTATTGATCTGGAGTAGATTGTGTTAAATTAGCTGCATGCAACCTGTAGAGCAATCATTAAGAGGATAAGTATAAGAGATATAGTGGAAAACACAACAGATTTTAAAATGGTTTGATAAATTCTCCAATAAAAATTAGACAATTCCAAATTTCAAAAAGAAAAAAAAAGACAAGCACAAAAATGAAAGGCTGGGTGCTAGGCTGTATTATGACAGTGTGGAATTTCATCCCACAGTCTACTAGCGGGATGGGGAATGGAGGTACTTCGGATCCATGTTCCCTGTGGTGCAGGCATTTGGAACGAAGGGAAGAAGGTGAGGAAGGGAATGTTCCGTGTGGACTCTGGTTAATGTCGATCTTCCTCCCTCACTTAGGAGCAAATGTAAGCTGTTCTCACAGGGTACTCACTTTCTCAATCTGACCTTTTCTCCTCTCAGCTTCCCTTTTTCTGATTCTTTTTTCACATTCTTCTACCCCCACCCTGACCCCCTACCCACAGTCTTTCCGATGCTTAAAACCACAGACAGTTGGGAAGCAATGGGGGAAACTTCAGTGGTTGTGGTGGGGAATCACGTATCAATTCAAGGATGTGTGTAAGTAAATATGCCACCTGTGGGGTAAAACTGGCTTATTCAGAGAAACATTAAAGGCCTGGGCCTACCCTAAGGAATTAAAGTCCACTTCCCAGAATGAATTTCTTCACACTTGGAACACCAATTTTTGTTGTTGTTGTTGCTGTTAAACATATATTTATTTTTATTGAAGTATACTTGACTTACAATGTTATGTTTCAGTTGCACAGCAAAGCGATTCAGTTACACATATATCTATTTTTCATATTCTTTTCCATGATAGGTTATTACAAGATGTTGAATATAGTTCCCTGTGCTATGCAGTAGGTTTCTGTTTACCTGTTCTATATACAGTGCTGTGTATCTATTGAACAAATACCCTTTTTTGGTTTGTCAAAAGCACCTGAAGGGAAAGAAGAAAATGAAGGGACAAGGAAATAGCAAAACAGCAGTGAAAAAAGCCAAAACACTGGGATGAGCGCCGGAATATAATTCTCATTTTCCATCCGTCTTTTCCAGGCCCTTTCCCGGTGCTGAATCGTGGCTTCTCTTGGATTGGCCCTGAGAAAGATGACCATCACATGAAACTTGTCTTTAACCATCTGAGCAACTGTGTCCCTTGTCACAAAGCACACTCTGTCTCCTCTCTCTGGATCTGAGCTTCAAACGTTTCCTGTTTCTCTGTATTTTTCTCATCCTATCAACAAGATGCCTGTCCTGGACACCATTCCCTCAAGGTCCTGCTTCCTAAGGCGACCGCTAAAACCTGAAATTCATTCAGGCTAATGTGATCAAAGAAAGTCAGACCCCGTGTTTAGATCTAACCCTAAGCCTTTGTCAAACAGGGGTGAGAACCGCACTGTAACTTCTGTGACTTTGCTCCTGGAGTTCCATCCTGTGGACAGCTAACCTGTGCCGCTATAATTTTTTTTTCATTTTTTTCCCCTCAGATCTTTATTGGAGTTTAATTGTCTTACAGCGTTGTGCAGTTTCTGCTGTACAACAAAGTGAATTGGCTCTATTTACACATATATCCCCATATCCCCTCCGTCTGGAGCCTCCCTTCCCTCCTCCCTATCCCGCCCCTCCAGGTCATCACCAAGCATTGAGTTCAATGGGATATTCCTCAGCCATAAAAAGGAATGAAATTGAGTTATTTGTAGTGAGGTGAATGGACCCAGAGTCTATCATATAGAGTGAAGTAAGCCAGAAAGAGAGCCACCCTACTTTTAATTCCAAATGGAATTAAAGACTTTTAAGTTAAATGCCTTTTAATACTTCTCCTTTCTTAATATTCCCTTTACTATTTTATCCCATTAGCTGAAGTCCATTTTTACAAGCACATGCAAACTATAAGTCATACAATTTTTAACCTAAAAATGCATATTCCATTTAATGTAGAATTGGTCTCAAAAGATGGCAGGGTGTATAATCAGATATTAAAAACAAAAACTACAATCTGCTTTTTACAGAAACATGAACTGCTGAATTAAGATGAGTTCAATCTTGGCAGGGTCTTCTAGATTTGCCTGTTTAAAAATGTTTCAAGTATCTTAAAACTGAATGTTTTTATCTTTACTGCAAATACATGGTAATTTCAGTCAAGATAATACTTTCCTTAAGGATGTAAACTCATTCTTGTTTGTTCTTAATTCTGTATTGGTGGTGTATAGGTTTAGAACCAGGAGTATCTTTGGGAAATGATTATTATAAATTGAATGACCAAGTAGGGTATAAAGATGGAGGAAAATTCAATATTATATATATTATGTGTATAATTTGATATTATAATAGTATGTAACTGAATATCAATTTCATGAGGATTAAAGTATATGAAAAAACACTTTAAGGTCTTATACGCAGGAAAAGCTAGCAAAGTTCTTTGCTGTAATACTTACGTTTAGTAACTAAAAGCATAAACTTTTGAGCAAAGAACATAAACGTAAAATTCTCCTTTTAAATCCTGTGTGAGGAGTTGTAAAGACAAGTCACCAACTCTAGAACTGACTACTTTTGGGGGTAGTGGAGATGGTAGTTGCTTTTCCTAATTGGCAATGTAGACATTTTTACTTTCATTCTCCCTCCAGAATAGTACCGGGGAATTGTTTTGGCTTCACTTACGAATCAACATAGATGACCCTCACTTGCTGATAAGTCACAAGAAATAGCACTCGTCTCATTAACATTTGAGTATAATTATTTTTAATAAAGTTATAGAATCTTATAACTGTAATTACATATTATATAATTTAGTGTGCTTCAAATAAAAGGGGGTATCATTACTGTCAAAGGAGAGGGTATACCCAAACTGAGTGATAAATGGTTTCAATATATGCAAAATAAGCATGGAAACCTAAAAGAAAGTAAATATAAACAACCAACTGAAGAAGGCATTGTTGCACATTAAAGAGTTTAGGGACTTTGAGGAAACAAACTGACTCTATTGAAGTAATTCTCCTTAGAAAAGAGATGTTATCACTATATTCACTCAGTTGATGTCTACTACTTAGCTGTTAATACCGCTGCTGAGTCAGGTGACTCGTCTGTTGCCATATGGTTAAAAATGTTATGTCTCTATCCTCTCCTTCCGTCATCACCCATCTGGAAAACCCCAGGGGGGGAACACAGTGGAGAGTTTGGGAACAGCGGACTCAGGTGTCCCTGAGGCTTCTCCCCAGGCTCTGAGCTCGGGTCAGGTCTAGGGAACCCCGTGGATCAGCAGGCTGGCTGTTACTGAGCAACAGGCTGATGGGTTCCCTTCACCAACCTCAGTGTGCAATGGAGCTTAACAAACAACCGACAGAAAAGTCTTTGTAAATATCATTGACTGGGTTGTCACGTTTGCACTTGGATTTACTGAAGCACAGATTCGGAAAGCATGACCTGGACTTGTCATAAATCTTGGGTTTATAGGACTTGGTAAGAGCAATATTTCTAATCTATCTTTTTGGCACAGAGCTACTACTCGGTTCAATATTGAATCCTATTTTAATGTCTCCAGGTGTCAACATTTTGTTTTGCTGAGCAGGTAGGTACATGGAAATTATCTTAGGGAGATGAGGACACAAGTGGATGAGTTGAAAATAGTTACTATATCATGTGTGTCTCTGTAGATAGAATCTGAAGTTTTTTTAAACAAAACCTCAAAACTCATCTGTGAAAATAAGTACTGTCCTTCAAGATACCTTCCTTAAGATTTAGAATTTGTCTAATGATGTTATTCAAATCGTCTCTTGGAATTGCTTTCAGAGTCAGTTTATGAGCCGAATAACAATCCGTCTATTGCTTTGAGTACTGCACTTATTTCAAGCCAGTAGCATTACACAGCTCCATTACTCAACCCTTATTCACCACACTTGGCTCTGAATAGCCATTGTCTTTTTTTCTCCTTCCAGAAATAAAGCGTGAAGATTGTCCACCACTGACAACATTCCAAAGAAAGGCTTAGGACATGATTCAAAAGAAATTCCAAACATGGAAATGCTTTCAAGTGATGACAGCATCATGGCCATGATACTGTTACGAAGCCACGAGCAGCCTACTTTCCAGGAGTGGGAGAGGGGTTCTCCAAATACTCAGAGGGACCAGAACACCAGAGGGGTGTGTGGGGTCCCATTGCTTTCTAAGCCAGTGCCCAGGAACCCGGCATGGCCAGACATCAGATGCCAGCACAAGGGTGCAGGGTGAGGGACCCCGACGTTGGATGCCATGATTGGCGATACCCCAACCCCTTGACTGGTATGAACAGGGGACGGGAGTGCAGGACTTGTGGTGGCAGAAATGATGGTTTGAGCTGCTAGTTCAGTCTGTACTGCTGCCTAATGCCTAAGTCCTAGCACAGACGGACCTCCGTGGAACTTTCCAGAAGGCTGTTCTATAGGGAGTCAGCCTCCAAATCCTCCCCCCACCTCCATATTAGCTCTGCCCTAAGTGCTCACTTTGGGGAGGACCACATGGGCTTCTCTGTAGTCATCAGATTGAGGGGCAAGTCCTGGTCTAACTATTCCCAGCTCTGAGAGCTTGAACAAATCACTTACCTGCCTGAGCCTCAGTTCCTGAATTTGTCATACCACCAAACAGTCTAGAATTTTCTGCTCTTCCAATGTTATACTCTCTGTGTGACTGAGTGCTTAAGGATTCTTCATACTGTTGCTTATTTCAGAAACTCATGTGAAGAGGGGAAAAAACTAAGTCTTAACTTGAACACAGCATCTCACATATCATTTCCCTAAATAGTAAATATCCAGAACATGAGATCAACCTAGATTAAAAAAAAAAAAAAATTAGAGCACATTTACTGTTGATCCACTGATCCACTGTGGTCACAACTTTAAATTTCACAGCTTACTTTCGTTTTGCTTCTAAATAAAGGGATTATGAGATTGGAATTTAGGTTGTAATTGAAGACAAATTTTGATTCATAAAAGCTCACAGTGGGTCTAACGTATGGATACATATGGATATTCTGGGCAGAGAAGCTTTCTTTTGAAAGCTTCAATCTTAAGTCTTCTCTGGAGCTTGCGTTGTCTGTGACCACTTTCTCCACACGTCATGTAGACTGGGGTTTCCTTTCTGAAATATGCCTGGATTGTACACCCTGACATGCTTGTAAACTAAATACAGGGACGGCGCTGCAGAAATAATTCCTTCATGCCTGGCATCCGTGTCTCATTTCCACTGTTTAACCTTACACACATTGTTCTCATTTCCACTCTTCACAAGACATTTGTTCTTTTCACTGTTCTGTACTTTAAGTGGATGAGGTTCATCTGGTTTGTTGATGTTATGAAATATGGAATTCTCATATTAATGGTCCTAAAATCATATGGGAATACTTTACACCGTGTCTTTGCCACAATGCAGCATTACCTTGTATCATATAGAATGAGTTAACATGATATGAAATTACTCCTTTTTGTGTCATTCGCATTTCTTATTTTCTGAGGACCTTGATCCTCCTTGTTTGTGAAACTGCATCTATGCATAGTCACCCTCGGAGCACTTATTTAGAGCTTGACTTTTATATAAAACTAGGTGGATCAGCGTGTTTGAGGCTTGAGAGGAGGGATGTTGAAAATCGCATCGGAGGATGTTAAATTATTGTTTGATCAATCTAGTCAGGTTTCTTTTAAACCCATAGATATATTTTAAGAGGAAATTATCTGAGCCTTTCCAAATAGTGTTGGGGGACTTTTCTAGAATATTAACTTTGCCTAACATAATGTGAGTCAGGGATTCTCTAAGTGAAAACAAGCAGCTTATCTTGGTTAAATTATTTTAACCAGCTATAACCTAGAATACTTAAAGAGAACCACAACTTCATCTAAAAGCTAAATTATAATTGCCCTTATCTTTCTTATTAAAATCTTAATGTTTAGTAAAACATGCAAAGGCCAGAGCACTAGTTCTTAAACTTGAGTATGCACCCAAATCAGGGGGAGGGCTTGTAGTTTGATTCGGTGGAAGGAAGTTGGGACCAAGACTTTGTGTTGCTAACAAGTTCCCAGGTGATGCTGAAGCTGTGGTCTGGAGACCCTACTCAAAACCACTGGGAGAACTAGGAAGGGAGAAAAGGAAAACCAAAGAGCAGGCTAATCATAGCTCTGAGTATCACTTCTACTCTTAATGTAATTTAAAATATGATTCAAGATTCAAAAACTCCAGAACCTGGATTCGAATCTAAATCAGAACTCAAGGATACAGATCTGAAAACCATAAGCCCTTGCAAGTAGAATCTCCCTTTTATTTCCTTCCCCATAATTGCTCGTCTCGTAGTCCCTGGGCAGGGAATGCTCCATAACCAGAGACTCTTAGAATTGGAAAGGACAACACAGCTATGGTCTTAGCAAACTTAATCAGAACCAACAGCGCCTTCAGAGGAAAGAACACAGGCTGAGATCCTGTACACAAGACTTCTCACCTTGACTCCAATGCTGAATTTCTTAAGTCTTCAGGCATTAAGGGACACAGACACGCCCACCTTCCCTTAGAAAGGGAGGGAATAAACTTGTCCTTTGAATATTCCGTTGCCATGTCAAGACCTAACTAAACCAAGTGTAGATATGCAAAATGACCATTTAAAGGAATCTATGGAATTTCTGAGCCTGCAGAACAGAGCTCTAAACTAGACTAAATTCATTTCCATATCAGGAGGAAAGTGTTTCTATTAGACAATTGAGTCTGGTGGACCGAGTATTACACGGATACGTTGCTAGCATCCCTTGAAGACAGGATACTGGCTGGGGAACTTTCCAGGGCCCAGTTTCACTGTTTATTGTCCCAGGTGCAATGCCGATGGGCGTGAGCTTGGCTGAGAAGCCTCCTGTGTTGTCCTAATGGCAAAAGCCTTCCCTTCTGGGAGGGGAAACCTTGGTGCCTCTTTGCTCAATGCCATGAAAATACCCTGTTCTCCTAAGCGTGTGGTTCTGAGTCTGTGTTTACAATAGAACATTCTGATAATGGTCTGGCTTCCCTCGATAGGTCTGCCAATTTGAAGTATTTTGGCTTCTGCAGTAATAAATTCTCACAGTTAATGAGTAAGTTGCCTCATTACAGAGAACCCTGAACACACCACCCAGTCGGATCCCCACACAGTCATTCTTCTTGGTGTCTCAGTGAAAGGGCTCCTGATTACTAGTTGGTTTTTCCTCTAGCTTAACCATAGGGACAGGATGCACTGGTCCTGCTGAGTCTGTGGCAGTTTTATTTCTCTGAAATTATTAAATTGACATTCCTGCTTTATGCTCTAGTCTAATGAGCTTGGAAAATGTGCTTCTGCCTCCAAGTAGCTGCTTGTAAAGCTGAGGGCCAAGTCTCAGATGGAGGCAAATTCTCCAAGTCCTTAAGGCCCTGTGTGGGGGCTGGGCCACTGGCGTGGGTCCACAGTGGTCCAGATGCAAGTATGTGGGGAGAATCAGCCTCCCATTTTCTACATGTCCTGGCTGTTATTCTGGTACCAGTCACTGGCTTCTCCTGGGAACTCAGATAATGGGTCTAATATCTGTCCTGATTGGGAATTTAATAAACTTCATAGTCTAACGCAGGCTTTGTTTCATGATCTCCTGGAAGAAAATGCCCACACTTAAGACAGTAAAGTTTTCTGCCACCTTGTGACATGTACTCATCCCCCGTTTGCACTCGAGGTTGCGGCCATCCTTCCCGCCTCATCCTCCAAAGCAGTCCCTTTGCCTTTAATGTTTCTGGAGTCTCCACTTTTGACCTGTTCAGTCACACAGGGTCCTGCTGTCAGAAGGATCCTGAGCTTCCCTTCACACTCTGTCACATCTTGAGTCTTAATATTCTCTGCACTGGGCCCCACAAAAGGCCACCTCTATCCTGACGACTTCAAATCTGTCCCTTGAATCTGAAAGTCACACCTACACTCCAGGTGGCATCTATACAACTGCTGAAAGGCCACCACCACCTGGACAGTAACATTTCAAACCTGAAAGCATGAATTTCCTCCAGCCCAAAGAGGTGTTTCCCAACTCAATGGAAGCAGCCCTCACTTATTGAGTTCAAACCAGAAATCTTGAGTCTTCCCCTTGCTCTTTCCGTCCTGGCTGGGCATTTAGTCACGAGGTCAGATAATTCATCCTCATAACGAGGCTTTGTGTATGGCCTCTCTTCCCATCCCTACTGTCCATGCATGACTGTCCTCAGCGTGTGTCCTCCTCAGTCGCTTGTTCCTGATGGTCTGTTCCATCCATGGTCTTTCCGAAAGGCATCTCTAATATCCTTCTCCTGCTTAAAGTGCACCAGGATACACAAGTCCTCATCCTCTCTGCGGTGTACGAAGATGTCCACTTGTAACCGTTGCCTTTAATTATAGCTTAATCCCTTCGCATGGGTCTCTCAGCTCAAGCTATGAAAAACTAGTGGTCCATTTCCTAAAATTTCTATGATTTCCATGCTTTTGGAATTGACAAATGCTGTTCTAATGGCCTGGGAGGTCTATCTCCCTGTCAGTTGCATGGTGTGTTATACATTTTTTTTTTCAAGATGAAGCCTAAACATGGCTCTCCCTACAGAGCCACCGCTGACCTCTCCCAGGTGGTCAGTGATGTGCCTGGTGCCTGGGCGCTCATGGCTCCAAGCTTATGATTTCATTAGCGCACTTCTCTCACTGAACTAAAATGCTCTTGTGTCTTAACCCCGAGGTGATGATAGCCTTTAAAGCAGGCAGTTAGTTCGGTTCATTCAACTGATCCAGTGCTGACACACTGGAGAAGCTTGAAGAATTTGGACTGAAGGGAAAACCTTGGTTACCTGGAGGTAGCGTGTCCAGTAGGGGAGCCAAGTGCTGCTGGAATACTGGCTCTTCCACTTAGCAACTGATCTTGGACTTAGTACATCATTCTCTGTGCCTCAGCGTTCCCTTCTGTAAAATAGGTGCAACATCTATACCAAAGATTAAATTCAATCATATGGGTAAAGTGCTACAAACGATAATCGATACTTGGGTAACGTTTATGATGTGCTCACTAACCTTACTGTCCCCACAGAGAAAGAGGATGCAATCATTTAGTTCAATAAGCATCTATGGGAAAATAGGGGTAATTCCACATACAGTAGAGAACACAGAATAGAACTGTGTCTGTTCTCAGGAACTTAGACAATTTTTTCCTATAAGCAAACATTTGCAACGGCAGCATTTGAGAGTGGCAGTGCGTGATTCACTCTGTCCTTCATCTCATCCAAAAATGCCTGTGGAACACACTGTATGGCAGACACTGGTTCAGATGCTGGGTAGAGAGCCAAGCCCAGTGGGGAGGGGGGCGTCCATGTGGTTGCGGCAGAGGCTTATACTCTAGTGGAGAGATGAGCTAGTTCTATTAAAATGAACATGAAGTCCAATAAGAAAACGGGTTGAAAACACAAGCTGGAGGGTTCGTACTCCTTCTGGTGCTGGCGGGATGGGTCTGTGTGGACAAGGAGTGAGTCCCTCCGAGTGGCTGCTTGCTCCTCAGGGGCTGACGCGATGTCTCGGTTACTTCCGCATGCCCTGCTGCGATGGCCGGATCATCCCAGTGCCCCAAGGATACTAGTGAATCCGAAAGTATTAAAAGTGCGGTGGGAAGAAAGGCGAGCAAGATGAATGATAACTGGGAAACAGTCGTGGGCTTGGTGTGTTTTCCATCTCAGTGAGGACGTGGCTGAAGTATCTGAAGCTCCACAAATCAAGGGGGAACTTTGTCCCTTTTCCTGAGTCTCCAGTAGACCTAGACTCTTTCAACTGTAAGTTAGTGCCTGAATGAGTGGAAGAGGGAGTGTTTCCTTAGAGTGGTGAGTGCCATGAAAATATTCGGAATAGAAGGACAAAATAGATGCAAGGTTTTAATTAGACTAACCTTGAAGACGTAGAAAGAATAGATTCACGAAATACTACTCTGCCATGAAAAATGAAACGCTACCATTTGTAGTGACATGGATGGACTTGGAAGGCATTATGTTAAGTGAAATAAGTTAGACGTAGACAAATGCTGTACGATATCACTTACATGTGGAATCTAAAAAAGTACAACAAAGCAGTAAATACAACAAAGAAGCAGACTCACAGATCTAGAGAACAAACTAGTGGTTACCAGTGGCGGGGAGAGAGGGAAGGTGTGAGGGGAAAGATGTGGTAAGGGAGTAAGAGGTTGAGACTATTAGCTACGGAATAATCTACAAAGATGTATTGTACAACAGGGGGAATATAACTAATATTTTATAACTATAAATGGAATGTAACCTTTAAAAATTGTGAATCACTATGTTGTACAGAAACTATACTTCAATTAAAAAAAAAATTCAAGAGTAGAGACCAGGGGCGGAAAGATCAATGATATGAAAATATTACAGTAATTCGAGTATGAGCAGAGGGTGTGGGTTGAGATAGATGCGGGGAGAATGCCGGGGAAAGACTGCCCAAGAAAACCAAGTGCAAAATGGCAGCCGGGCTCAAGACAGGCAAAGTCAACACATGGGCTGAGGCAAAAGCCTAGCAAGTGTCGTGGTGAGAGGCGGCAAGGAGATCCCCGCTGTGGAGAACACCTGTGCTGGGGGATGGCTCTGTTAGAGGTGATGAGTCGGGCAGCGACGTGTGCACGGCGAGGCTGTGTGGGTGGTTTAAGGTGGTCAGTGGGGCAGAGGTCATCGCCTAAAGAAGCGTGATCCTTCTTTGAAGTATGACCTTCCTTTTACAGATTCACATAAAGTCCACCTGTGCTTGCTTTAAGATAAACATTATACTTAGGGTGACTCTCGGTTCCCAAACTCAACTTAGGTGAGAAGACACTTCATTTTCTATGAGCCAGTTTTAGGGCCCCTTCTTGCAGAGCTGGCGGGACGCATTGACCTCAGAGTTTGATCTGCCCCTCCCACCTTTCCAGTTCTGTACGAAAGGAGTTTGAGGAGCGTCAAGGTGTTAGAAGTGGGGAACCATGTTTAATCAATTTCTGCCATCTCTCCTGAGGGTCACTGTGCCCGCAGGACAGACCCAGCAGTGGCTGGGGTTCCCACATCACACTTGGTACATGAGCATCTTCCCTGAGGTGCCCATGGGGTCCTCTACCTGAACCAGCCCTGACTGGCTGCCCCCTGGGCTCTCCCAGCTCCATGATCTCTAGAACCAGGATCTCTAGAACCTTTTCTCACTAGCGTCCCACCAGCCAGTGGGGAGAATCTCTTCCTAACTTCCAATCTTTCTCTCTTTGTGTGTTGTTGCAAGGATATTTTGTCTACGTTGAGTGTTTGGGATTTTTGGAAACAGAATGCTTGGTTGTTTGCTAGACTATGACCTTGTGCAGCCCTTAAGAAAATAAGCTTAGCTCACACTACCAACTTGAGTGGTGGGAAGAAAAGGAATCTGAGAGAGGAGAAAAAAAATACAAGTTAATCTTATTAAAAACCGAAAACCCTAACACAAATGTTTTTCTCACATCTTCCAGGAAGCTGTATCATGTTTATCTTGTGACTTTGATCCACTCCCCACCCGGCTCACCGCCGCCCCCCCCACCACCACCGCCAAACAATTCCATTTCTCGCATTCAAATATTTGTTGAACACCTCTTTGGTGCCAAGGACTGTTCTAGACACTGTGAAGACTTTGGGAGAAAATCCGTTGGCCAAGGGGTTTACAGTGTAGCTTTGAGGACCTGTGACTGAGGGGGGATGGGCTGCTGGAGGGGTCATCACTTAGTCCCTTAAGGACCTTTAAAGCTTTTCTGAAGCTAAGCAGAAAGCCAAGCCTGATCTGATTTTTTTTTCCCCAACCAGTTAATGAGATTTTTGAGCAGTATGATTACTGGGTAATAAAATTTAAATTTGAAGAGAGGTCAGACCACAGACCACTTTTCAAAAGACCTTTCTTTTTTTTTTTTTTTTTTGTTACATATTAGGGAGCTTCTGCGAAATAATAGCTAGGAAAATATTTCTTTGTCTTTTTGTTCTTTCTTCTTTTTCTTTTTTTTGCCCCTGGGGGCCACCTACTTGAGTTTCCGTTTTGCAGTGTTTGTTAAGCGGTTATTGTTATGCACCAAACACAGTTCTAAATAAAACAAAAAGGAACATCTGAAAGGCACTGAACATAAAAATAAGATATTCTCCAGGTACCCTTACTGTAGATTTGCTCTGCCGTGGAGGGAAACGGACTTTAAAATTAGATCATCTGCTTAGAAATCATAAGAAGCACAGTTCTTTCTCTCCTGAAATGGAGAAGTAAAAATCCAGGCCACTTTAAGCCAGCAGGAGAAGGGCGGGGAGAGGACCGGACTTGTAACTCAGTGTGACAGGCGGTTGGTCATGGCAACAGCACAGGAATCCCCACCCCAGGGTGTGTGTGGCTCACAAACAAAAGTTCAACCCGTTGCCTTCCAGGGGGAAAGATTGGCCTTTCATCTTCAAGTTCCCCAGGCGCTGGGAAGGCCGAACAAAAGAGTGTTTTCTTTTTTCTGTGCTGGAAGGGGCACTTTCCAAAATCTCTTTCCCTTCCTGCCCTTACCCCCTCCCCTCCTATCCCCCACTCTTCTGGCGCGCCAGGTGTATCACTGTAGCGCATCGCTAAGTGCAACCCACGGGCAGCCTCAGTTTTTGGGTTAGTCGCTCACCTGTTTTGTTGGTCAGTCTCTAAGCTCCAGGGGAGAACCTGCTAGAAGCCCGGGTGGTGGGGGTGCCCTGCTTCCAGCCCACCAGGGATGTAGTGGAGGAGTGTGGCCCTGGGGGTTCCATTTACTCTGATAGGGTCCCCTTTCTAACTTCTCCATGGAAAGGAACAAATTCTTTAGAGAGAGAAGCACCGATACGAGGTTAAATGAGCAGAAAAAAATAAGATCATTAAAAACCGCCGTTGGAACCATGACTGACAAGAGTCCAAGGACAGGGCTTCTTGGCCTGTGTCACCACTGCCAAGTTATCCTTCTCAAGTGCCAGGTTGCTTGCGTTAAGCTTCAAGTGCATTGTCCTGTTTAAAAGGCATCATCAATTACAAAAACAAAAAACAAAAAAACTTGAACCTTTTTTTTCTTAATCATAATGTGTCCCCAGCACCTGATTTTATCTTTGGGCCGGGCTGCCAGCAAAGGATGCCCGCTGACCCCTCTAACCTCATCTCCCCCTGGCGTCCTGCCCTCTCCTCCCTGCAGTCTGGCCACCTTACACACGCTGGTCTTGTTCCCTGTCACAGCCGGCCGGAATGCAGAATGATGAAAATTAATGCTATTATTAAAGGATTTTTCAATTAAATGTGCAGTTTAGAGCCAGATGCTGTTCTCTTAAAGGAAGAGAAGTTTAAGTAAAAAGCCTGACAGATATTCGTTCCATCTAGCGTGGCAGGATTTATAGTAGATTACAGTCTTTGATTTCTGCAGGCCTGGGTTGTCAAGTCCACTTGCAAATGGGCTGTGGGAAAGAGTTGCACTTTCGTAATTTGAAAACATATGGGACATATGGTAAATATTACACCCATAACTGTTATGATGTTGTGCTTCCTTTAAGGCCCTTTCTTCTTTGCCTCCAGTGGATTTGCAAGCACCCTGTTACCTTTCTACCTCTACTTTCCCTCGGAGTACAATTTGCTTTATTCTGATGCTTTAGCATCCCAGGGAAAAAATCTAGAAATTAGATGTTTTTCTTCTGCATGTGGTGATGCAATATTCTCCAACCTCTGATTCTCTCCAAGCCAATGTTCATTCTGACTTTCATCTTCATGTACGAAGATGCAGGCTATCTTATTTCTTTTTTATGTTTTGACATCTTATTGAATTCTGTAACTAATATGTACTAGAGACACTTTGTCAGATGACAAATTTAAAAAACGGATCAGATCAAAATATAATCAACTCACAGGAATTTACTGATATTTAACAGAAGGGATGTAAGCTGTTTTAAAAATGAGTTTGGGTGGTGTGTTTAAGTAAATCAATTGACTAGTTATTGGCTCTTCTTGGCTTAAAAGGGCAGGATACAAGTTTCAGTGTTTAAGGGGCTATATTATACCTGTAATTAATAATACAATATTGCACACTTTAGAATATGTTGAGAATAGATCTAAGTGTTCTTACCACAAAATATGGCAACAAACAGCCAGAGAAGAACATAAGGAAACTTTGGGAGGTGATCTGTTTTGTGCCTTGAGTGTAGTGATGCTATTAAAGGTGTACGCGTATGTCCAAACTCACCAAAATATGTTAAATGTGTGCAAATTTTTGTATATCAAAAAGCTTAATAGACTATATTATAATCTGGAAAAGGATAGATTATTATAAAGTGCAAAGTTCTATGAGAATGCAGAGGAATGGGAAATCATGTCTGATTAGAATAATCAAGAAAATCTTTACTGTGGAAGAGGCATTTGGGATAAGCCTACCAAGGAAGGTCGTAAGAGGCCAAGGTGGATACTTCAGGGTTTCTGCTGGGAAAAGCTACTAGATGAATTTGTTTGTAGGCTGATACGTGACATCTCCCCGTGTGAGATGGCCTATTGGGTTCCAAAGTTGGGATGGTCAAGAGTAGACCAAGATGGACTGGTGATCTCCTAGAATATAATAACTCATCAGTACATAAGTCACTAATAATTTATACAAGAGGCATAGCATGGTGGCTGGGCATTTCTCCAGATCCTCTAGTAGGCTCTCTGGACCAGCTTGGAGAAGCATTGGGACTAAAGTATACACACTTAGGAGAACTATCCACACTCCCTGACTATAAGGCTGGACTGTTCACCTATACGGCACCTTAGGCCATCACCATCTCACCAACTCACTGAGGTTACTCTTGTCTGCCCATCTCATCCAATCGCATTTCTTCATTGAAGTCAGGGTGACATTTCTAAAATGACAAATTGACTCAGGTGACTATCTGGCTTAAAATACTTCAGAGGTTCCCCACTGCCTCTAGGAAAAATGTATAAACTCTAAAACACGGCTCACAAGACACTCAGAATTCTGCCTGTTTTCCAGTCTCATCCCTGCATCCCTCTTACACAGGTGCAGGTATGTTGAAACTCCCTTTCCTTTCATCTCAATCTGCTCCCGTGGCGGAATTTTTAGGGAATCTCTTCCCCCTCTATCACACACCTACTTTAATTCCTCCTCCTCAAGGTACCACTTCCTGCAAGAGCCTTCCCTAATATCATAGTCTAGCCCAAAAGCCTACTTTTTGTAATCTCATAGCAATTATTGTACTTTAAAAATAACTGTTTATTTGTCTGTTACCTACTAGACAATAAGCTTCATGAAAATGGGAGTCAACTTATCTTCCTCAACCTTGTGTTCCCAGAGCCAACTGTTTCAGTGCACAGTAAGCTTCTTACAAACAGTAAAAGAATGATGAAATGAAAGAATGAATGAATAGGGGAAATTGAAAACATCCCTCTTGAGGTTTTACAATAAACAAACCGAGGAACAGATTTTACAAACAATAAAAAGAGATTCTAGCAGGATTCTCGGGCTTTTTTTTGATAGAGTGTAATAACTAGTTTCTTAAATAGAATTTTTACAAGTTGGTGAGATTGTAACTAAATTATACCAGAGAATATTATTTTTAAATGGTTTTTATTGTTTTTATGACTTTTAAGTATATCCCTCAGATTTAAAAGGCTATCCTGAAAAAAGTACTTTAGGCACCATTCTAGTTTTTTTAGAGCTAAAGAATTTTAGATATATTTAAAGATCATTTAATCAATGTAAATATTAATATTAACTAACTAGAATTAATAACTAATATTAACTGATTACCCACATATGTTTCAGAAAACACGTTAGAAACCAAAGCAGCTGACTAGTTACAACATGTTATGTTTTGTAACAAATGTTAAAAGAGAGTTTGGTTCCTGAATTTTCTAGAACTCTAGAGATGAGATCTATAGCTCCTAATGTTTCAAGAGATCTCTAAATCATGCTAACTGCTTAATTTTTTTATAGTCATATAAGTTTTAAGTGGCTTTAGAATTTTTTTTTGCATTTACAATTCTAATAACTATAAACATCCCCCTAATTGAAGGATTCTTAACTGACGTTCAATGGTTCAGTGACCTCCTAGTTGTCCTGACAATAGGTTTCGAGGGAGAGGGAGTGTCTGTGAACCTTCTGAAGTTGTAGATAAATGTTTGTATTTACTTATATGCTTTGCCTGCCTGGGGGAAGGATTGTAAGTTTCATGAGCTTTTCAAGGAGCTGTCACGGGCACCAGGATGGCCAAGTTCTGAAATTCGTTTAATTTATTGTATAACAGCTGCCCACAAAATAAACATATGACCAGGAAACAGATACTGTAAAAGTGACTAAAGCTGGAACAACAACAAAAAAAGGTACAGAGTCCAGGGTTTTATTGCTTCCAATGGCTGATGGTGTGATAAGGACAAGTGAGTGTGGATTGGCTCAGCAGAATCAGCACTTTGTAAGCTTCTAGATCAAATTCTTGAGGAGCTCGTCTTGTGGAAAACACTTTGGTGCCGTGATTGATAAAAATATAAGACAGAGACCCTTGCTTTTAAGGAGTATGTGTGGGGTGTATAATTTTTAAAGACTTGCTGTAGGTTCATATAGATTTCAGTTCAAAATGCTGTGGAGGCCTTGAGCATTCACAAGGGAAGAAGAAAAGATGGATTCCAACTGGGAGATTTGGAAGGGATTCTGGAAACCGTGGGATTTGAGTTGGTTCCTCAAAAGATAAACTGAGGGAGAAGGACAAAGGGAGAAAAGCATTGCAGAGAATGGGGGTGTCTTGGTATAGGGTGTAGAGGGTGCCAGGAGAAAAGCCAGGTCTCTTTGGGGGCAGGGAGTGGGGCATTATGGCAAAGAGAGGTGGTTCTGGGGGGTGGAATACAGCACAGAAAGATACCCCAAAGATAGGTAGAGGCCAAATAAATATTTGAGTGCTGGGCTGGGCATTTGTACTTTACTCCCTGCCTGGTAGGGAGTATTCAGAACTGGAGCAGAGAGTAATATCAGATTCCTGTTTGGGAACATGGTTTTTGAAAGCAATGTGTAGGATAGATTAGAGGCAGAGAAGATGGAGGGGATCTGTGATCCAGAGACCACATTGAAACAGTTCAGGTGGGACATGATGAAGAGCCTTACGAGTGTGTATCAATGGAATAGAAAATGGGGGTGGGGGTGGGGGGGTGGAGCGTGGATCATTCCATAGATGGAGCTGCAGGATTTCATGTACTACTGGACATGGGTATGAAATAAAGGCATGCATCAAAGATGATTGTCAAGTTTTAACTTTAACTTCCTGGATAGTTGATGATGCTGTTAACTGAAAAGTGGAATAATTAAAGCTTTTCTATTTTTTTTTTTTCTTTTTTTTCTTTTTTTTGAGGAGGCAGCTGTGTTCTATTTTCAGCACATTTTTAGGATTCATTTGGAAACCTCTAGGCTACAGCTGGAAATGTGAGTGCGGAGAGAGGAGAACTTGAGACATGGACAGGGGAGTTATTTGCAAACTGGTAATAGTTGAGTCATATAATAAAAGTCTCCATAAAAGAAGAAGGACAAAAGAAGAGGGCTGAGGCTAGGGAGTGGTAAATACGGCACAGGTTTGCCTGGTGAGAATGGGGTGGTGGCGCCCTCTGTGTTGGGACTGGGAAGCCATTGGCTTGTTTTACCGGGAGACTTCCGATAGGATTGAGGCTGAAATACTGATTTCATGCAGTGTAGGGGTAATGAGGAAGAGAGGAAGTAAAGGTAAAGAGCATGGATAAGTGTTTAAAAAGAAAGTTTGAAAGAAAGAACAAGAGTCATAAGGACCAAAAAACTTAAAGGAAGTTTTTTTGTTTGTTTTTTTAAATTTATAGTATAGTTTTTTAAATTTAAAGCATAGTTGATTTACAATACTATGTTCATTTTAGGTGTACAGCACGGTAATTTAACGATTCAGTATTTTTGCGGGTTATAATCCATTAGAGGTTATTATAAAATAACGTGTATAAATCCTTGTGCTATACAGTGCATCCTTGTTGCTTCTCTATTTTATTATATATAGTAGTGTGTATCTGATAACCCTCAATTTTCCCCTCCGTCCTTCCATCTCCCCTTTGGTAACCACAAGTTTATTTTCTATATCCAAGTCTGTACTATTTTGCATATACATTTATTTGTATTATTTTTTAGATTCCACACAAGTGATATCATAATAGTATTCATCTTTCTTTGACTTATTTCGCTAAGCATAATGTTCTCTAGGTCCATCCATGCTGCTGTAAATGGCAGAATTTCATTCTTTTTTATGGCTTAGTACTATTCCATTGTATACGTATGTATATATCACATCTTTCTAATCCAGTCATCTGCTGAAGAGCACTTTGGTTGCTTCCATGTCTTGGCTATTGGCTATTATACGTAGTGCTGCTATGAACATTGGGATGCATGTATCTTTTCAAATTAGAGTTTTTATGTTTTCCATATATGTACCCAGGAGTGGAACTGCTGGATCATAGAGTAGTTCTATTTGTAGCTTTTTTTTTTTTTTTAAACCTTCCATACTGTTTTCCATAGAGGAAATGTGGGACAACAGAAGAAAGTCAGCAGAAGAGAAATTGGAGACCTGGGGGAGGAAATGGAATAATCAGTGAAGAAGGTGCTAGAGCAGAATGCAAGCACTGGGAAAAAGATGGATAAAAACAGCACAAAGTAAAAATTGACACAACATTGTAAGGCAGCTATACTCCAACAAAAATTTTTTTTAAATAAAAATATTTTTTCTTAAAAAAGTATCATTGATAATACGACGGCACAAAATCTTTTATGCTTGCTGTATGCTTTAACAAGTGCCAGAGTTTTAGGACATATTTGGGCAATTCTAAGAGCATAGGGATTATAAATGTAATTGACTTTAGAAGGTCTATTTCTCTTTTATTTTTGCTACAAATTGTTGATGAATTAATGTGTAATACATGGTAAATAAATAATTTAAAAATTTCTTGAAAGAGTATAAAATGGAAAGGATGGTAAGTTGTGAAACAGGAATGACTTCGAAAGGCAAGGGCCAATTTCTCCTTACAGGACCTTGTGCGCTTAGAGCAAGACACTTTTGGCCGAACTTGACAACAAGCAACTGCATTGCAAAACAATAGCTTGTTCAGATTTTACAAGTGTTACCACGTCAAACTTTGCTCCGTGCAAAGAGAGATGGTGTCAGGTTGGTTCTTACCGATGCAGGGTGGCTGTCTTAGAAGTATGTACTTCTCTAGCATTTCTGTTTTGATCACTGGGCCATGAAGCATCCTACAGACTTTAAAAAGTTATTTTTAAAAATAATAGACTTATCTAGACTAATGGTAAAACTTTTTTTATTGGTGACAGTGAGTCAAAGTCTACGCTAAAATACCACCTGTTAGAAAAATGAAACTTTTCTGGGAACATTGGGTTGATTTCCATAAACAAATTTCACTGAGTCTAATACAGCAGTGTCCCAGGTTGGATCCCCGTTGTGGGTCTCCATTATGGACACTGACCTGCCTAAGACAAAAAAGAAGGCAACCTCCTTGCTCTGGTAACATTCTTTTCTGGCTAAAGAATCCCTGAAGTCTACAACTACGAGATGTCTAAAAATAAAATAAAATTTGTGATTTTTACTTAATTTATCCGCAAAAACATACTAAGCTCTTCTTATATTATTATTTTATTTTATTTTTTTTTTGGGGGTACACCAGATTCAATCAACTGTTTTTACACACATATCCCCATATTCCCTCCCTTCCTTGACGCCCCCCTAAGCTCTTCTTATAAATAAGAGACGGTCCTAAGTACTATGGGGTCTACAAAATGAAACTAATACCACAATGAGCACTACCATTTTTTGAGATCTAACCATCTCTGAAGCATGGCCGTAAATATTTTATCCTTTCAGTAACTTAATATTGTATCACTCTATTTCAAGTGAGAAAACGAAAGCTCCCTAAGTAAAGTAATTTCAAGGTTACACAAAGCTGCTCAGGGCTAGAAAAGAGATTTCTGTACTGGAGACTTTTTGTTCTAGCTCACAAGAACAGATTTTTAAATTTCCAGGAATTTTGCAGGTGATCAGTTAAACCTAACCACTATTAAACTGTATAGCACAGGGGACTACATTCAATATCTTGTAATAACTTATAATGAAAAAGAATCTGAAAAAGGATATACTCATGTACAAGTGAATGACTTTGCTGTATCCCTGAAACAAACACAACATTTTAAATCAACTATACTTCAATAAAAAAATTTAAATGAGAAACTTACGATTATATAAATTGTATTTTTTAAAAGATACAAATATTCAGTTCATCACTTCCTAATTATTTTATGTTCTACTGTTCTGTCTGCTTTTGAAGTTGATGTCTCCTCTACTGAGTGATGAAAATACTGCATGATGTGCTTTTGCCCATCTCTCTGCAACTCTGTACTCAGTGATAACACATCAGCTGCTTGGGAGTGGTGATGGCAGGGGTATTTACACCATTGAAATTGGCAAACACTACAAATCGGGCTCCCCCCACCCCTATAAAAGCTGGTGGTTAAGACTTTACCAGCCTTATCACTGGAAGTGCCCGTGGTCTGCCACCTTCCAAGTCTGTTTGTGTCGTGGGGGAAGGTAAGAATTTGTACACTGGTGACCTTGTGCATATGATGCGTGTACAGTGCTACGTAAAGCTTCATGAAGCTTCAGAGCAGGCAGGGGTCTGCACAGCAAGAACAGGCTCAGAAAGGTTGGAGGAGGTTGCATTTGCTTTTGGCTGAAAAGAGGGATGTTCAATTCTGACATGTGAAGCTGTGGGGGAGGGAAGAGGGTAGTGAGAAGAACAGTAGTGATGGGAGAAGGAGGATAAACGTGAGACACGCAAGGGAGGTGGAACCCTTCAGTTGAGGAGGTCTGTAAGGGGAGAAGTTGGGGGAGAAGGTGAGTCTGGGCTATACAACGGAAGGTCCTGTGACCTGCTAAGGATGTTGAATTTTTCCATCAGGTGTTTGAAGGGATTTGGTCAAGGAATGACAAAATCCGAGCTTTGTGGATAGCCATAGGGGAGACTGCAAGGGGAGACTGAAATTGTGGTGTTTTAGAAGAACCACTGGTTGCTGTGAAAATCAAGAGGCAATGGGAGATTCCCTTAAGAAGATCTGGTGACGATCAAGATGGGAAGAACCAGAATGAAGTTGAAGAGGACTCCAAAGTTGGAGTCTGGGAAACTTATATCAGAACTGCCAGCCTTATGTAGAAATATCTCTTCAAATGGCTCAATGAAAATTGGTACAGATGATCTTATTTACAAAGCAGAAATAGAGACACAGGTGTAGAGAACAACCGTATCGACACCAAGGGGGGAAGGAGGAGGCATGGGATGAGTTGGGAGATTGGGATTGACATATATACACTATTGATACTACATATAAAAGAGATAACTAATGAGAACCTACTGAATAGCACAGGGCACTCTACTCAATGCTCTGTGGTAACTTAAATGGGAAGGAAATCCCAAGAAGAGGGGATATATGTATACGTAGAGCTGATTCGCTTTGCTGTACAGTAGAAACTAACACAACATTGTAAAGCAACTATACTCCAATAAAAATTAAAAAAAAATATTGCTCCGTGATTTTAGAAGTTGCAAGCTGTCCCTCACAGCAGCCCCAAGAAATGTGGCCATCTCAGGTTACAGCTGCTCATTCTGTTAAAGAAAATGACGATTTACTAGGCACCCTTTGAATATTTGGCTCTGGATTTGAAGCTTTCAAACTAGGGTGACTAGTTGGGAACTGATAACTAATATTCCTCCAGTTTGACATTTTTGTTTGTTTGGCTTGGTTGCTTATACTTATTGGGGCATCATAAATTTTTTTCTCATCTCACATTTACTTTATTTGTATATGTGTACAGAAGAAGAGCATTCTGAGAAAATGTCCATTCTAATTTACTGATGTGGCAGAAAATATGGGCCATTTTGTACTGGTTTTCATACACTACACATCAGATCATATGTCCGAAAGCACACCCAGTATATACTCAGTATAATTGATTTCATATACTAACTTTTTCCTCCTCTTTGAGCTTGAATTTGGAATCATAGAATCTCATTTTTGTCATGACTCTGTGACTTTCTTGTTTTGGTCGCTTGGCTAATTAATCGTTTCGGTTCCCTGAAACATAATGTATTTATCTGAAACACGCGGATACTCAAAATTCCTGCTTCCCAGTTTTGTGTCGACAGGAGTTACATAAAGTTGTCTCTGTGTTTTAATGAGCTATTTAGAAATAGCATATTATAAGCTTCATTGCAAAAAAGCATTATTGTCAATGTCTTTTTGAATGTTGTTAATCTGGGAAAGATTCATGAAGGTTGCCTTTCAACATCATTCATCATGTGTTTTCAGGGCTGCGTTTTGAAATGTTCTGTGTAGGGTTCTCTGAGATGAGAACACTTGCTTTACCGTGGGCAACGGCATGTGTATCTTAATGCTGCCTCGCGTTTGTTTTTATGTAAAATCTGAATTAGTAAAGGTCACGCTGCCCCTCCAGCCTTGACTTCTGGGGGGAGGTCTCTTGCACACACTGAGTTAGAAGCGTGCCAGCGACGGACATCAGCTCCCCTGGGTTCAAATGCTTGCTGTCCTGAGGGGCATGCGCAGTGGCCGTCTACCTAGCCATGCCCCTCCCTAGACGCCTGCAGAGCACATGGCGTTCTGACACAAGCTGGGATTAATTTAGGATCAAAGTTGCCCCTCCATCTGCCTCTTGCCAGTGATTCAGTATGGTTTATAGCACTTTGTGGGTTCATTGTTAAGTTTGGTTCAAAATCTTACCCCTATTTGGGAGAAGTTGGGTCCTAATGGAAGAGCCATCCTTAGGCTAGGGTAACTCTGGCGTTAGATCTGCTTTGTCCTCTTGCTTGGTAAAGTCAAGGGGGTTTTCAACCTCTCTGTGCCCTTTATAATGAAGATACATTTGGGGAGATGCTACACAGCTTTGCTGGTAGCATCTGCTCTACAGACTTTAATTGACGCCCCTCTGGCCTGCCAAAGTAATGTATGTTGCTTTACTTACTATGGTTAGATTATTTTTCAAAATCGGGTGATTCAGCTACTTAAAGATTTGAAATCCTTCTGCATGATGGATTTTCCCTTTTCTTTCTGAAATATGCTTTTTGAAATAGGGCTGATGTCTTTGTTATTTCTCTTATTGTTAAGCTGCATTTTAACTGCTAATATATTTTCTTGAGGCAATTGCCAAGCAACTGAAAGCATAAAGGGAAATTTGTACTATGCAAATGAGGGACTTAATGCATTAATTAGATGGATTGGAACATTGTATTTCCATGTGTTTCATGCCTTAATTCTCAAACTGAGAGTTGGAACCACTGGGAGGGAGGGCTCTCATGGAGTTCCAAGTGAATTTTGGAAACCAGCATGTCAGAGTCTTTGAAAAGCTGTGTGGTCATGGCAGAAGCCAAATGAAGTAGGAAAGAGTGATGGATTCGCCTGAAACTGCGTTGTTATGTTCTAATGAGACAGTATCGCAGCGTTCTAAGTGCTATTTGGTAGACGTGGTCGCTAATAAATGAAAACTATTTATTTTCACTTTCCACAGTGGTAGGATGAACCAGCAAACCCCTTTCCTTCTTCCTGTGAGGGAAGCCCAGAATCAAGAAAAATTAATCAGAGCTGGCATCCTGAAGCTGGCGCGATTCCTTCTGGATAGCAAAGACAGTAACCAGTGACAGCTCCCAAAGTGTCTCTTGTAACACAGCCAAGCCTTGGTCAGGACAAGAAGCCAATGCTTCTTAGTCTAATGTGGTGGAGGGACTTTGGGTAGGGGAGAGGTTTTCCTAAACGGCAAGGCTAAACTCATGGTAATGGGAGATATATCTTCCTCGATAATCTTTTTTTCCACTCATGCATTCACTCTTTACCCAGAAGTTTTATTGAGCACCTACTATGCTATATTCTGGGGGATAAATTGGAGAGCTAAACAGACACAGCCTTCTTCCCGTGAAGTTTTGTCTAAATCTAAATAATATCGCTGTTGAAAGTGTAGTCACATATTGCAAAAGTTGCTTCCAAGGAGAGGATGGAGTTCTATGAGAATATTTCCAGAGAACCTGGCGATGGGGTAGGACTTCAAGGAGGAATTCTCTGAGCAGGTGATCAGAAAAGGAGCTAAGGGGTGAGTTCAGCTTCACAAGTAACAAGGTGAAGTGTTTGTGGTAGATAGTGCTGGTAAGTTCATGGCAGAGAAATCAGCAAAGCGATTTTTTTTCTTTTTCTTTTTTGGCTGCATTGGATCTTTGTTGCTGTGTGGGCTTTCTCTAGTTTCAGAGAGCAGGGTTTGTTGTGGTGCAGAGCCTTCTCATTGCGGTGGCTTCTCTTATGGAGCACGGGCTCTAGGCGCGTGGGGCTTCAGTAGTTGCAGCACGCAGGCTCAGTAGTTGTGGCACACAGGCTTTGTTACTCCTCAGCATGTGGGATCTTCCTGGACCACAGATTGAACCTGTGTCCCCAGCATTGGCAGGCCGATTCTTAACCACTGCACCACCAGGAAAGTCCAGTCAAGCAATTTTGAAAGACTGACAGAAGACCAGTGATGCTGGAGTTCAGACAGCAAGGGATGGGGTGGCGAGGCTTGAGAAAAGAGCTCCAGACTGCCAGCATCCTGTAGATCACAGCAAGGGCTTGGGTCTGCACCCAGAGAACGACGGAAGACATGCTTGCGTAGGGGAGACATGTAAGCTATGTACCTGGTCACCAGGCTACAAACCTCCAAGTTACCTTTGACTCCTCATTTCCTTTCATTCCCCACTGGTCAGTAAGTTGAACGATATCACCTGCCATGTAGATTACAAATCTTCCACTGTTTCTTATTACCACACTTTCTTCCTATTTGGTCTCATCACCTTTGATGAAATCTCATTTCAATCAACCTATTCTTTTAGGCAAGGCTTGCTTCCTTTCCATAAGTATGCATTAATTTAATGCAGTCATCTTGACACTGATAATATGAAAAGATCCATTTGGTGCAGTTATTTCGGCATGGGGACAGGTTGGAAAGTGAAACATCAGAGTTCCTTCCTTTGTTCCTTTTTGTTAAGGATCACTTTCAACAGACACCCCGATGTGACCCTGAGCTCTCCCTGTCCTTGAACTTATGACATTCATGACTGTCCCCTCCCTTCCCTTCCTACCCTGTACCTCATCCTCTTAACCCAATCTGTGTTTCATCCCAGGAAATCTCACTCATTCCATTTTCTCCGTAAAAGTCATCATTGCCCCATAGACAATGGCTTTTCAAAACCTGTAGGATGAATTTCAAGCTTCCAAATGCAGAGTTGAGGATCTCTATCACCTGCCGCCTTCCCTGATGCGCAGGTCCCTCTTGTCACTTATACTCTTACATCCTAATTCATCCAAATCAGCTCATTTTGCTGGACCTCTGTGCCTTTTCTCATCTGGTTTCCTAGAAAGTCCTCTTTATGCACCATTGCCTCTTTTCCCTTTATGAGTCATTTGAGCACCATGGCTCCTGATGCTATAAGGCAACACTATTATTTCCAGAAATACCGTTTCCACTGATGCGCCTTCCGTCGTCTGCCTGTGTCCTCATGGGTTGTGTGTGCATCTCTCCCCTGCACTAAGGAGCAGAGACCATAGTCCTCCATCTTTGAATATTCCCAGTGGACGAAAACTGTTGAGTGTTTCTTTGAAAGTATGTTTTAAGCAAAAAAGTTAGACCACTACCTATAAGCATTTTAGCAAAATAATAAACAGTTTACATGTAGAGAGAAGGACCTCCTATGCTTTAATTTTGTGCAGATTGCTATCCTAATATGCCTCTCAGAAAATGCTATTTCTGTGCCCCCGAATAAGGAAAATACCAAATGTGTCCACTATACTGCACGCTAAGAAAATGTTTTACCGCTTTTGTTAATATGAAACCTGGCAGGCTATATCACTCTTAATTTGTTAACTGTTCTTTTTTGCTTTTCCACTGTTTGTACAATTTCCCCTAGGCTATGGGGTATGGTAAAGAGGAGAAATATTTTTGAAAATATCAATTAAAAACTCTCCTTATGTGCTATTTATATTTACAAAGGATTTTTGTAACGAAAAATCTTGAATATTGGTATAGATTGCATCTACATCCTTTGAAAAGCATGAATAGAAGCTGTGGTATAGCAGCGCTAGTTTTCTGGTTAAGAAAGCCTTTGCCTAGGATGGTAGGGTTTTATTTGTATTGTGACTTAATATAAACCTTTGCTGAATTGGAAGAATTATGTTATCACATTTGGTGAGTGAATCATACTAAGTGGCCCAGTGCTAGTTGTTTTCAGAGCAGTGACATCTTAAGGAACAAGGGTTTCAGTTCTGTTTCTCCTCTCATCGCCTCCACAGCAATCTCCCGTCGGCAGTCACGTGGGCTATTGCTTGACCACCATGTTAACTACATAACAAAATCCCCTTGTTCTTGTCTCCCTAAACCTACCTGCCCCTAAGTCATACCCGGTGGGCCCAGTACGTAATCCACTATATTACATTCACGTATTTCACTCGTACTTTTAACTTGCAGTTGTAATCTATCAAATGTTAGTGTTTAGATGAATACATCTATTCCATAATACTGTTTAGGAAGCGAGTCAATAACCATAAAAATAGGCAGATTGACAATTTTAGTTAATTACAGTTATCTTCGGTATGAGTTCAAATATTAGACATCTCTTGTATGGTCTTAATTATTTTAGGTAGTCAAAGTATGAGTCTAGTGAAGCTGTGAAATACGATTTCAGTTCTAGGGTGCAACACAGTGGAACGTGAATATTGAAATTATAGTCATACGTGACATAAAATGTCACTTAATTCCTACCCTTGGTAACCAGCATGATGACCTAGTAACCTGCCTCGAAGTCAGGGGCAAGAAAAATCTTGTATTCTTCTTGGACATAACTAGCTTTAGGGAATTAAAAAGTGCGATTAAAAATCAAGACCTGGTGAACTTGATATTGGGACTCTTTTTTGTTTGCTTGTTTTGGTGCAAGATCAACAGATTTCTACATGACAGTGGTGAATTTATTCTGTGTTGCAAGTTCCACCCTGAACACGATGCTTTTCTACTCCAACTCTGCTGTTACTGTGTTGAAACAATGCCAGAGCTGATCTAGTCAGCGAGAGAAGGAAGGAATGGCTAGGTAAACTATGGCTTCAGGTTAAGAAGAAACAAAACGTTTCTGACATTGTCACTGGATTAGGTCACTGTAAGTAGACAGAATTTGAAGGTCAGGTTTGTGGGTTTGCAGTGCAGAGGAAGGAATGCAGAGGGAGAACGCGTTTACATCACCTCTGTCACATTTTGTTCTACCTGAATTAATATGCCCTCTAAAATAGCGAAGAATTTAATTCACTATATCCTTTGTTAGCTAACCTGGCTGTGATGGATTTGCTGGCTTACTGATCACTAATGGCAATAATTTGTAACATTTTGTTAATTGAACATGTGCTGCTTGGTCCCTCTTTCTCTGGGGTGATATTTCTCGCTGCAAAATGTTAAACCCTTAAAATCTGATTTAATCACTCATAAAGGATATTCTTAAGAATTATTTGAGAAGAGCAGTTGGGGAGTGTATAAATTCTGCTTTTGTCAGAATTAGTGGACAAACCAGATTGGATCATGAGAAGGTGAATTTCTTCAAGAATAGAAGCAACCTCTTTTTTTTTTTTTTTTGGTCTCAGAAATAAAAAGCGTTAGCCCCGCATGTTTCATGTGTTAGAGGAAGAGGAGTTTAAAAAAATTCAGCTCCACCGACCCCCACCCAGCCCTCAGCGTGATGATCTTGAGGTCAGGGCTCAGGAATCTGTATTTTAATTAAGTGCCCCCAGGGAACAGTCCCCTCCACTAAAGTTTGGGAACCATTAGTTTAACAGTAACTTACCAAGTCAGAGCTGGGTGTGAACATAGTCCCGGTAAGGGGTGTTTCTAGTTGAAATGGAACCTAAATATCTGCTGAACTAACAGCTGGCACCTGGCTTTAGTTTTTTAAAACCAGTTCTTGGTTATTTCTAGCAGCTCCGAAAAGCATCTTCAACCAGATGCCCCCAGACAGTCTAGCAGACCCGATGCCTGTGAGGTAGCCAGCCTGTCCTCCTGCTCCTCTCACTTTCCCATGTTACTGTCTACCCCACCCTGGGAGGGGCCCCACCGCCACCCCCACTGTGGCAATTCCAGTGGTCAAGGTAAGAGGCAGGTGTGTCCAGGCCTCTCCTTCCTCAGGGTGTGGATTTCTGGGCCCAGGCCCAATAGTCTCTGAGCCAAACTTCTGATATCTTCGGTCAAATTAGGTCTGTGGCATCAAAGTCCCATTGTAACCAGGAGCAGCTACATCATCATGTGACCTCGCCCTGCCAGCCACAGGGGCTGGCACCCAGGCTGCAGGGCACACCACGGTGGAGGACGATTTTTCAGCCTCTCTATCCCCCCACCTCTACCTTTTTAAGTTTTTCCTTCATGGAAATGCCTCATCACCGCTTACAGATTAAAAAAAAACAAAAACTCTTTTCTGCCTATGACTAGAGCTGTGTGTATGTTTTGTTACAAGCAGATCTTAATCAGGGCCTTGAAAAAATGAGCAACAGGCACTTTTCCTACCTCGAAATTAAGGATAAGTTTTTCAGTCACGAAAGCCAAGCAGATGTCTGGTGGCTTCTGACATCAGGTATTGAAAACTAGCAAGGCTCATTCAGGAGTCACATCCCCCATCGTTGTTGGTCGAGAGAGTAAATGTCTGGGCTGCAATAAAGGGAACTTGAACTTGAATATGTAAAACTGAGAATAAGAGGAAGTTGCCCAAGGTCTCATATAAAATCAGGGATGTACTGTTAAATATTTACCCACTGGCCCTCCCCCCACAAAACAACAAGCCCGGACTTTTTCAGCATTTGCCAATTCTGTTGTCTAAATATTCCCACTGTGGTCGAGTTAAACTACCAACATGATTCAGTTGACTTGTAAAATTTCTAAATATTTAATTGCTGCCCTTGCTAGCTGGTAGGAACACAGCAGTGTGTTCAGAGAAAAGGAAATAAAGAAGCGATGGAAGTAAATGTCCACTTAAATGACAGACACAGGGACGATGGGCTTCTTTCCAAAGGCAATGCCGGGTCACAGGTGGGAACTTCCCCAGGAAGTCTGTTCCGAGCTGCAGTCTCAGTGGGGCAGTGCTGCCTCCTGGAGGATTTCTCTTCTGGGGAACTTTCCGGGGTGGGGCGGGGGGGACGTATGGGGGGTGCATTTTCGTTGTCACCATGAACCAGGGGCCGTGATGATGGTTGGACAGGAGCCAAGGATATTAGGCATCGTGAAAAGGTCAGGTCCATATTACACAACAAAAAATTACCCAGAATTTTTTACAAATTTCTGTCTTACCAGATAATCTTTCAGGTTTAAAAATAAATAAATAAATAAAGCATAAAAAAAAAAAATCCTGCTTAAAATTATCCAAACCAAGAACTCTGTTTTATGTCTTGTATTTTTGATGTGGCTTTGATAGTGGGTTTTCTAGGAATGCAACTCTTGTGGAAAATGAGGTATATTTGCATTTCTTGGTTCAAAACCCTACCTACGGAGAGCCATTTACCATCCAAGTCAAGGGTGGCAACACACTCATGGGGTCTGAGCCTAAAGTAATACCCCTGTATCAGTGAGGATGTGTAACTGTTAGAGCCAGTGGGTATCTATGTAGAATGGAAACATTATAGACACTTTTTAAGAGTAATAAATGTTATACTAGAATATTACTGGCCCCTTTCAAAAATTGCCTGAATTAGTGTCTGACCTGGTCATCCTGAAATCAACTCAAAGGTCAAATGAGGGAGCAGCCAGAGGGCCCAGTGAAAAACTATGGTCTATTCCAAGCTTGAGAACGAAAGCTTAATTATTACCTAAGCTCCTAAATTTTTTGAACGTGATGTGACACAAATTAGCACACGTATTTTGTCTTACTCGAAAGGAGTCACGATCGCTATGCATCACAGGAATAGAAGACAGAAGATGAGCAGGAAGTGGATATGAGCACAATTATATGAACATTATGTAAAATTACCATAACATTTGGAAAAGTATAAAAACAATGTGCTCACGCCAGGTTATAGAACTTGTGTGAACGTGTCTGTGTGTATATAAATGAGTCTGTGAGCTCTTTGAGACCAAAGCCCAAGAGTATTTTATTTGTGTCCCTAGCAGTTAGTGAGGTAACCGGCACAGAGTAGAAACTCAAATGTTTCCTATGTTCATGTATATTTGAATGAATGCTGGAACTGTGGAAAGGAAAGCAGTGCTTGGATGTCATAGAGGGTCTAAGGAGCCGCTGCTCTAGTGACTAATGGATACAGCTCCTGTAGGGCAGTACTTGCTCAAATTTTAACGTGCGTAAATCTTGTTAAAATATACACTGTGACCCAGTAGCTCTGAGATGGGGCCAGAGGTTTTGCATCTTTACTGAGTTCCCAGATGATCCCACGGCACTCCCTTGGTCCATACTCTGATTAGCGAGGCTCAGGGTTTTTCCTGCCGAGCTTCTGTTGTTCCGCACTTACAGGTCAGAGCTAGCACTTCCAGGAGGAGAAAAATTATGTTTAGTAATGAATATCTTTGACTTTTGATTATGTAATACCTCATAGGATGTGAACACACTTCAGCTTATCCACTGGGATGTTGAAAAACATTTGGGTTGGTTTTTTTTTTTTTTTTTTCTTTGCCATAATGGTCGTAAGGATGCTTGTACCTCTCTCACACATGTGTGCAAGGATTTCTCTCTCTGAAAATTTGCTAGGTTGTAGGGTAAGTAAATGTTAAAAGTTTATGTCAAATTGTGTTCCAAAGCGGTGCTAAATCCTACTTCCAACACTGCTAGTATTTTTTTCCATTGGTCCATACACTCTGAAACTTAGTGTCAAACTTCATAATTTTTGCAAACTAAAGTGTGTTGAATAGTTTCTTGTTGTCTTACATTTCAGTGATTACTAATATGATGGAGAATCTTTTTACGTGTTTTGGGGCATTTGGATGGATGTCTGTCCATGTCCATGGCTACTGGATTTCTATATGGTTGTTTTTTTCTTAGTGATATCTTGGATTGTCTTCCACGCTATATACACTAATATATATTTTTGGTTATGCGTATCACAAATATCATCTCTCAATTTACGTCTTCCATATTCTTTCTGATGACTTCTAATTTACAGAGGTCTTTTTTTTTTTTTTTAGCTCTTTATTGGAATATAATTGCTTTACATTCTTGTACCAGCTTTTGAGGTACACCAAAGTGAATCAGCTGTATTTATACATATATCCCCATATCCTCTCCCTCCCACGACTCCCTCCCGCTCTCCCTGTCCTGGCCCTCTAAGGCATCACCCATCATCGAGTTGATCTCCCTTTGTTATACAGTAACTTCCCATTAGCTATCCATTTTACATTTGGTAGTGTATATATGTCTATGCTACCCTCTCACTTCATTCCAGATTCCCCTTCACCCCCCACCCCCCCAACCCCGTGTCCTCCAGTCCATTCTCTGCATCTGCATCTTTATTCTTGCCCTTTCACTGGGTTCATCAGTACCTTTTTTTTTTTTTTTTTAAGATTCCGTGTATATGAGTTAACGTACAGTATTTGCTTTTCTCTTTCTGGCTTACTTCACTCTTACAGAGGTCTTAATGTCATTCAAAATTTGACTTTAAAGGCAATGCTTCAAAATGTTTATCATTAGGAATTATATTCACTCCAGGTGTCTTGTGGGTGCCTTTATCTTGTTAAAGGATCTCTTATTTCTTGTTTGGTAACACTTTTGTGTCAAGAATGGCTGTTGCATCAAATAGATTTTCTCCATTTATTGAGATGCTTATGTGGTTTTTGCTTTGATCTTTTAACGTGAATCATATGAAATTATTTTTCCTTATTTAAAAGCTCCCTCCTTGCTTTCCCACTATAGACTCAATTTGGTCATCTATTTTTTTTTTTTTTTCCTTTTTAATTTCATGGCTCAGTTTGGTTTGCTAATGCATTATTTAGGAATTTTGCTTCTATATTCCTGAGAGAGATTGTTCTGAACCTCTGCCATGCCCTGTCAAAGCAACAGATACAAACCTCAGGATGTGAGTTGGAGAGTGACTCCTGTTTTCTGGGAGAATTTATATAAAAATAGGATAATATGGAAAAGTCCTGTAAAACCATTTAGGTCAAATGTTTTTTTCTTGGACAAAGATTTTAAAATACTTAGGTTTTCAAATAACACTTCAGGCTTTCTATTTCTCCTTGAATCCATTTTGAAACGTGTATCTTTCTAATAACTTGTCCATTTAGTCTATTTTCCAATTTGTTGATATAGATTTGTCCATAATAGTCTTATTATCCTTTTAGTCTCTTTTCCTGTGGTTGCATCTCCCTTTTCACTAATGGTATGGACTGGTTCTGCCTTCTTTAAGTTCTCACCAGAAGGTTATCCATTTTACTAGTTTTCTTGGAGAGCCAATTTTTGGTTTTCTTACGTCTGTGTAATGCATACTTGTTTTATTAAGATATCTATCCCATCATTTCTTTTCTGTTGTAAAACTTTAAGGATCTAATAATTGAAGCACTACTTTGACCCCTGCAAGTATTAATATGTATTTTCATTATTATTTTTACTTCTGTTTTTATAAATTATATAGAAATGTCTTAGATTTTCCAAATATACAGGGATTTAAAAATGTACCTTTGTGTTACTGTTATCTTATTTTTCTTTGTGGTATAAATCCTTTGATATTGAGATTTTCTTATGAACTAATTTGATGATTGAAAAAAAAATGCCATGTGTGCTTGAGAAAAATGCGTATTTTCTCTGCAAGGTCCTAGGTAAATTCCTTCCGACAAGCTTTTTATTTACTCTTCACAAGTTTTGTGTCTTTACTAATACTTTTATCCACTTGACCTATTAATAAATGAGATATCTCACTAATGTCAACTTCCTGACATCTCCTTGTAGTTTTATAAGTTTTTCCCATATTTTTTTTTCTTAAATAAATCTGGCTATGGGCATGAAGTCTTTACCAGACTTTGAAGGCATGGGGCTAAACTTATCACCCCCTTATCCCCCAGGGTGGCAGCTGCTGAATGAGCAAATGAATAAATGTTCTGGGAAGGAAGGCTAATGGATTTATTAATCTTTTTTTTTTTTTTTACAAAATGGAATACCACACTCACAGGAGCTAATCTGAAAGACTGTACAGGAATGGATTATGTCTGACAAAGCTTTCCATTAACTATCACTCCACAATAGGCCAGAGATGTTGTAACATTAGTAAAGGACCTTCTATCAAACCATGTTTACTGTCATCGTGGGTTAAGGCTTCAGATGAAAGCCGTGGGGGTTCTAGAATTTGGAGTCATGCCTGTTAGTTAAGTGAAAGGCATTTCACACATCTGCTTTTATCAGTTTATTCATGCTGATAGGTGCTTTTAGAGGGAATTCACGGCTCCTGAAAGGCTCTGAATGAAAAGGTGCAGGGAACAAAGTCTTCTGTTTATCTGCGGAATACGCCTTAGGAAGGATATTAGCAACCTGCAAATTTCTCTTCTGTGTTTAAACACACACATGGAAGAAGAGTAGTGCCACCAGTATTATTATTATTTTTTTTATAACTTGACTTCTTTAGATTCGATCAGTATTTGGGCCCATACATAGCTTCAAGGCATATTTAATACTGAGTCTCATTTTATAGGGGAAGATAATTCTTGAAATCATTTGATGTATGTTTAAAATTTTCAGACACACACTTAACTCTGATCCAGTTTAAGATTATGATACAATTCAGAACACGGCTCAGTTTGAAAGTTGCAAATCAGTAACATGACTGCCTGAGAAATGAGAATTTGACCCTATGTTTATCATCCTTTTCTTAGCATATATGTATGAATAACCTTACAAAATATTGTCATACGATGCTGCTGTGTTTTAGAATTCCTCTCATTTCATTCTCACAAATCAGCAGTTACTGCCTTATTGGTTTGCTGTTAGATGTCTTCTTTGAATATCCATGAGTCCCCAGAGCTGTTCTTTATTCTTGCCTTGAAGGAAGGGTTATCTTAAATAATGACATAAAAGTTACTCAATATAGGTATTAGATTTATGCAAATTCTCTTTTTGAACCAGAAGATAAAAGTAGTAAAATGGGGCTGAGAACCATTGCTTTATTGATTGCTTCTCTCACCCTGGAAAAAATACCCATCAGGGTCCCTAGAATTTTCTTTTCTCTGCTGAATTTTTGTACTATAATTGAAAAAAGAGAGAGGGGATTGCTGATGTTTTATTTGTAGAAAATGCTGGCATATGTGTCTATTCTAATCCTGTTTCTTCAAGGAGACACAACGCTTTTGTGGATTCTGAGTTTCTTTTGATGAAACATACACCAGTTTGGTTGCTGCTTCATGAATTATGAGAGTTTCTTGATAATAAAGGATTATGATAAATAACAGGTTTCTGACTTTAACATCTTTTAAATCAGTTAAATTGTCTGAAAAGCAGAATAGAGTTAGAAAGGCTACCACTTCACAGAGAAGTGGAAAACAATACCTATTTAATTTTTGGATAGATAGTAATCAAATATTTAAAAATAATTCCAATCTTAAAATCAGAATGTATGCTATACACATAAGTTATTTTAAAATGGCATATGTAGTATTCTAAAATACTGTAGAATTCTAAGAAAAAACATTTAAAAATATTTAGGCTAATTTGGAGCTAATTCCACAATACAGTTATATAATACTCTCCTAATTATTTATATCCAGTTTTTTTTTTTTTCTTGGAAATATCGAATGCTTTTTTGCATCATCTTTCCCAAGCAAAATTTTTAGAAAATTTGGAGGTATTTCATACAAAATTGTAGAGCAATTTTTAAACAAAAATAAGCACAGAGTATATCTTTCACTTAACCTTAACTTGTTTTAATCTCTTTAAAGGTTATACTTTTATTTTATGACCAGGGTATATAGAAGCTTACACTCTTGGCAAGACTAAATCTTCTGACCTAACAAAGAGTTTGTTTCACCTCGCTTTAATTTATGAGCTGCTTCTTATGCTTTAATTTTTCTTCTCCTTCCCATCTGTAGGAATATTCATCTTAATTCCATCCCTCTGCTTACTTGAATTAAAATGATTGCAGTTTCTTTGGTCTTATCTTATTTCTGATGTGTTTGCTATTGCAGCTGGTCTGTGGAACACGAACTCCTGGGGCAGTAACTGTCTGACTTTTGAACTTTCTGTCCCTTCTTACCCCACGTGGCCATGTCACCCTCTCTCCATGTGTAGGACCACCTTTGCATTCATACCATCGCCAGACTTTTCCCCTCCAATCTTTGATATCCCAATTTCCTCACTTAATTGCTTTGCGAATTCTCTCACCACTAACCATTTCTGATTGTTTTGAAGTCTGTTCCCACATGCTGTTTTAGAACGGTCCTATATTTTACTTCTCAGAAGATTGTGAGCAGAGTTTTAAGTTGTGAGAATGTCAGCTTTATGCATTTTTTCACAAACATGAAGCTTCACACTATTTTTCAACTTTCACCTTAATATTAACGCCACTATTCTCTAAATTTTCTGATTTTCTAGTTCGCATTTACTGTATGCCGTCTTTCATTTAGAGTGACAGCACTTGATATAATTTTAAATATATTCTCAAGTATTTAAAACACATCTCAACTTCATTTCTCGCTTTTGTTAATATTGAGATATTAAAACATCTCTCTACAAAGAGATCCTAACTCTTCTTTCTCACTTCTTCGTGAGCGTGTTGAAGGTGGATTGACTTGGGCAACACAGGGGATGGTACGTGCCCTAAGGGCAGGAACCATGGCTGTCCTGATCAGGAAAAACACATCGAGATCGCTGCGTCCAGCTCATAGTAAGAGTTCAGTGATTAAGTCCATAATCAGAACCATGACGGTAGTATAAAGCCAACAGTCTTTCTACATACAATATCGACTCCTTAATCAATGCTGTACAAATTACATAGATTTTAAACAAGAGAGCCAGAGTAAATAAAACAGAGAAGCAAAAGACATCATATCCCAAGGAGGGGCAGGAATTTTGATCCCCTCTTAGAGCAAATAGGAAAATGAGGAAGCAGATAAGATCGGTGCCTTATCCAGGGTCACGTAGTTGGGCAGAGCAGGATCTAATGTGGGAGTAATTTACTGATAAACTAATTTGTCCTTCCTGTGCTTTCTCTCTGTAGCACATCTTCCACAAGCCCCTACTCCTTCCCTCCCCTGAGCCCATAAGGTAACTAGGTTCCTTTTGAGGACTTAGGTTTTGTTCTTGCCTCAGATTTTTTAGACCTCAAAACCAACCTTGTTTAAATACAACAACCCCTCCTATCTTTGGCAACAGACTTATTCAAGTGAGGAAGTTAGGAACAAATGTAGAAGGAAGCTGTCCTCCCTCAGGCTGGAGAGAAATCAAAGACAGAGGTCTCCTAGGTAGAGTTGGGGTGGGGGTGGTCTCCTAGGTAGAGTTGGGGTGGGTGCAGGTCCCACGTGGGGTAAATGATCTATGCACTCAGCAGGTCTGCCTCTGCGCAGCCTCCCAGGCTTTCTACAGACTTCCAGAGCCTCAGCCATGGCTTAGAAGTGGTACAGCTGCCAGATCTAACGGGCCAGGCAGAGGGAGACGCTTAGTGACTCAATGATAACAAGACTGGATTGATAACCCTTTCAAAACTGGTCTCCAGGTCTTTGGAGATGCACAGAACTCTGGAATCTAAGCAAATCAGAGAGGAATCCCAGCAGTCACTAGGATTAAGCTCCCTGCCAGTAGGTTCAGATGCAGGGGTGGGGGTGGGGTAGTCAGGTATAAATTTATTAAAGAAGCAAAAAAAAAAAAAAAAAAAGACTTTTCTTGTAGGGGGATAAATGATTGATTCGTACATTTTTTATTTTCTCTGTGGCACAGCTTCTCTGGAAAGACTCATGCTTGCTCTATGAGTAGCTATGTTTCCTAATTCACCAAAGTTTCTTTAGAATCGGACACAAGTCAGGATCTACTGGCACATTTATAAAAATACTTGGTCCTGAGATTCCTAATTCATAAAATATTTATGTTGTGTCTACGCCTAATGTATTTTCGTTTGGTACAAATGTGAGGAAGAACACATTCCAAGAGGGAAGACCCCTGTTAGGTTGACATTCTTCAGAGAATTGCAGTAGTTCTGTGTATCTCCTGATTTTGTTAGGTGAGGTACACCTGTGCTGAGTAGGAATTTGTAATATACAGAAGGCTTCTGTAATTTGGGACTTTGGGAAGACAACAAAGGATTGGTAGACAATGACCGTTCTTGTGGGGTGGGGATGCTACACTTCTGAGGATGCTTGTCCTTAAGCACAGCTGCACAGCCACTGCAGTGAAGCTGCCACGCACTGCAGTCACGTGGCTGCACATCATCCCCCCCACGGGTTCCTCTTCCGTTGCCGGTTGTGGCTCAGAGAACTAGCTCTTTTTCTCAGATCATGTCCTCTCTTTGTGGTCTGCTCCATCATTCAAGAGTGCCCCCTTTTGTTTAATATTTGTGTCAAGGCACCTAGTGATCTCTATCTTCATCAGAGTTCAACTCTGTGTTACAGAGCTATCATTAACTTTTTATTTATGTATTTATTTATTTATTTACTTTTGGCTGTATTGGGTCTTTGTTGCTGCCCGTGGGCTTTATTTAGTTGTGGCGAGTGGGGGCGACTCTTCGTTGCAGTGTGTGGGCTTCTTATTGTGGTGGCTTCTCTTGCTGCAGAGCACAGGCTCTAGGCATGCAGGCTTCAGTAGTTGTGGTGCTCAAGCTCATTAGTTGTGGCTTGCGGGCTGTAGAGCGCAGGCTCGGTCGTTGTGGTGCACACACTTAGTTGCTCTGCTGCATGTGGGATCTTCCTGGACCAGGGATGGAACCTGTGTCCCGTGCATTGGCAGGCGGATTCTTAACCACGGTGCCACCAGGGAAGTCCCCATTAACTTTATTTTAAAGCAATTTTCTTTCTCCCAAGCTGCTCAGGCTGATGCTTCTCAAGAGGCTGCCTCTGCTCCGGGTACACTCTCAAATGTCCCTCCTGTGATGGGAGAGGTGGCAAGGATGAGAGCCTGTTCCAGGTGGAATTCGATAACATGAAGTTTCCTTCCGCAGAAAGAGATGGTTTCTGCAATACTTTCTGTATATCCTTTCAAAATATCCTGTCATATATTTAACAATTTTATTTTTTAATTTCATCTTACCAGCATAACGTTTGATCCTCTCTTCAAAATTCTTTCGGACTTAAAAGATAATCTATCAAGAAATCAAACAGTGATAAAACAAAAATCAATGAATCAATGAATCCTGTTGCATATGGGCTTACCATAAGAACGTAGACTTGCTGGTATTTGTCAATAATGTCTTACAGTAACTTAAGTCTGCTTGATCAGGGCTTCCATATTCTGTATTGCTGCTTTTATCACTACTTTTAAAAACAAGCGAAACTCATTCCTCTCTCTCTCTCTCTCTCTCTGTGGCTTCTAACAGCTCACATCTGATTCCTGGACCAGGTAGAATATGGCAAACTCTCTTTCCAGATGTAATCACTTGCAACTTTTTATTTATGGACAAGTAAATAGGGACTTTATTCTAAAGTGTTAGATCCGTAATGGTTTTCATCCTCAGGCACAGTCTACTATGAGCCAGAAACAACTGCTTGTGTGTGCTCAGAATTCCTCCCGGGAGAGAAACACTGTGACCAGGAAGAATGTTCTCAGTTAGTCACACCCAGGGAATAAGACCACAAAACAGGAGCGGTGGAGGAAAGCTGATCTATTAGGAAGGTTTCAGGCTTATTTATCTACAAGGCATCACAATGAGGTAGAACCAGAGAGCAAACAAAATTGCGCTCTTATAAACTGCTTGTACCCACTGGGCTCATTTCTGCTTTCTCATAGGTGGATCTGGACCTAGATCAGTGGGGCTTCTGTTTGTTTGCAACTTCTGGTTGCCATCATGTAAAGTGCTTCTCAGTTTATAAGCCATTTCAGCTGCTCCTCACTTTCTCTAAAAAGTTGAAAAGTTCTATGATTCCCACTGGCCCCTCATCACCATAAACATTTACCTCATAGCTCTTCTTGCCTAGACAATGTCTGCAGCCAGGTGTAGAGTAGACAAGGCATTTAAAGAAGTGTTTTAGGATTCCTGCCTCAGGAGAAGAAATAACCCCACACCTTTTTTGTTTTGGGGTTTTTGTTTGTTTGTTTGTTTTTACAAGTTCTACTAAAGTCACTGAATATGAATCTGTAATTGAACATTAAATACCATGCACCTTTCCTCTTTGTAGTTACATTATTCTCACTTTCATTTTTCTTCAGGGTGAGGATGGTTGTATGAGAATTGAACACTTTCATTCAAAACCTTATAAAAATCTTTGCCAAGAGCAGCCAAGATAGCCAACTTGTAAGTGTCTTCACATAATTGATACATGAAGCCCATCTCTAACCTACAAATGGCTACATTCGAAAACTTCTCAGGAACCTCATTTAGAAAATGTTTTCCTCTAGAAGTTACATCCGTGGTGGTTGTGTTCATGGACTGTTCCTCAGACTCTGAAGCTCTGGGGATGTTCCTGGTCATCACACTGTCCTAAAAGCAGCAGCAGTAGTATCAGCTGGAACAAGGCTTCTGAACGAAGAGGATCTGGGGTTCAGTGAGGCCCAGCACACATTTGCTCCAGCTGCATCCATGCTAATGGGTTCAAGGGCTCCTCCTCTTACCTCCTCTGTGCGGTTACAGGAGGCATCTAGGATTCTAGAAGTGCTAGTTTCAAAGCAGGGGCTTTGGCGTGATGGGCTTGTGGATGGTGGGGTGAGGCTCCCAAGAGACCTTAGGACAAAGAAGTGGGAGGAAAAAGGCCTACTGTGTGCATTTGTAAACCCATGTAGAAGGAAAGGTTAATTTCTTGGTTTTTCTCAGCCAGCATTTTAATAACTGGTTGTCCTGTCCTCGTAATGCCAAGATCCATGTTCTTCATTTTTGACGAGCAACCGCTCCCAGTCCTGACTCATCCGTGCAGATCCATGTCAAGACAGGACACTATTCGGGGTGTCTAATACCCCCTTCCTGCCCCCAGGGCCAGCATGTGGTCCCTTGAAATCTCTAAAGGTCTTTGTTTTGTTCTGTTTCTCTCTTTCTCCTTGACTAGGCTCCCATGATGTACTCGTAAGAGGCAGATGGGCTCCTGCCCAGGTTTCCTTTCTCTCCTCATGAGTGATGAGCATGTGCTGATGTTCCATGGGTCTCTGGTTTCTCTGTACGTCTTTTGAGAGAGATGCTGACCGCTGGTGTTCTGGACTCTCTCTTTAAGGATGTTTGTACAGGGAACAGAGTTGGAAGATAGAGCTGGTGGCTCCCCTTGAAGCAAAGGGCAGGCATGTTTATGATCCAGTGTAATAATGTCTCCCTTTGGCACTTCCTACCTGTTATAAAAGATTCGGGTTCCCTGGGCTCAGGGTTCCTCTCCTGTTAACACAACCCACTATTGGGGCAGGTGTCGCCCTGTGGGTATTAGGGCTTGAGGAAACGGCACAAATGCCAATTCCCTGGCTACTGTGATTGCTGCGAATAACAGGCTCTCCTTGGATCCGGGCATCTGTCTCTCTTGCTGGTACCCATGAAACTGTCACATACTAACTTGGAGTTTAAAAGCAGAGTGAAAGCTCAGACCCTTGTAATTCTGGATGCTATGTTTCCTAAGGAAATGGTGCTGGGTTGTTGGAGTGGTAAATATATGAGGTGTAGGGACAGGAGGGAGAAGAGGAGGTAGACCTTCTGTCATCACTACATGTCCTACTACAGACCTAGCTCTGGACCAAGGTGGAGTCATGTGGGAAATGGAGACAAGGATGGAGAGTGTGAGAGCAGGGGGAATCCAAAGTGGCTGAAGAAGGGATAGGATGACAGTTCTCTAACCTGACCCTAATGTGGTCACGTGACTGGACCACTTGCTCTATCTCTTCTAACACAATTTTTATTTGTAAGGGATGCTTGCATGCTGTTCAGCAGTTGTCTTCAACCGCATGTCATGTGTACAGCCTTGAATAGTGGCACCTTGAAGTGTGGAGTCATAGAGAGGAGGAGACTGTTTGAGAAATGGCTTAATAGGAACATTTTAAAAATACATTAGCCCTGGGCTCTGTGTGGCCTTGATTACAACGTATAGTGTGATTTTAAATATGATTTTGTGTTCCTGAAACTGGTAGTTATCTATGTACTTAGGGTCAGAGCAAGCCCTTGGTCAAGATCCACATTCAGATGACAGTGAATTCATGAGGGTCTACTCTTGCAGGTTTTCTCAAGTTCAAGAGCAGTACTTCTCTCCGAAGACAGCAATCCACTCATTGTTCCTCTTGGCTCTGTAAGCCAGGGAGAAGGATTTTCTTTTTGTTTATATCCAGGGAGGAAATTCTAAATTTTTCCTTTCTTCTTTCCTATATATAAACATATTTCCTGATTCTAATATTTGTCTAAAGAAAGCAAAGGAAGCTAATTCAGAAAGAGACATAATCCAAGTATTTAAAAATGTTCAGAATGTCCCACCCCCCATTTTAAACAGGAAAATGTCACAGTTTTTACTAGGTGCCTAAATGAAGAGTAAAATACTTGGAAAAGTAGTAGCAGCAGCATTTGTGAATGGCTTACATGTGCTTAGCTTTGGGCAAATAGCCTGCTTTTGATTCTCTATTCACTTCAGGTACAGTGACCAGCTTCATTTATTTCTTTTTCTGGCTTTGTTCTCAAATTCTCTCTAGGCTTGAGTTTTTGCCTCCATAATAGTCTTGGAGCTTTTTGATAAATAGAAGCTCTATTTAACTCTGTGGTTTTGCACTAGGGTGGCAGCTCCTGAGGAATCCTGTCACCTCTGTCAGCATGGAATTTTTGTTTCCAATTATAATGATTCTCTAAATAATTTGAAAGAACAATAATTAGATCTGCGTTTATTTTTTACTTGCTGTGTGTGGTCTTATCCTGTAGTCTTCTAATTTAATCAAGTTAAGTTATTTCTAAGCTCCTAATTTGTACTTTTTCTGTGCTGAAATGCTGACATTTTATTGACCTAATTCTGTAACTTTTGCCATCACGGGCTTATCTACCTTGGACGTTGTTTCCTTTTGTCCTGTCATTTTCTCTGCGCAGCTGGTCCTCTCTCCAGACCACCCATCTGGATTTAAAGTTTCAGATTTTCTGTCCCATAACACTGTCTAGGAAACTGGGACGGACGTTTAATTGGTAGGGCACATAATATTAGGTTTGTCTCATTAACTGATCCACTCAAATATACTTAAATGAACCCTAGGATGACCTCTCATTCACTCCAAGCATCATTGGATATTTGATTATTTTACACCTGTCAACAGGAGTCAGTACGGGAAAAATTCCTCAGTCCATCAACTGGTCAGGTCCAATTGTGAAAAAGTACATCTCGAGGCAGCATAGCTTTGAACCAATACTGGAACCACATATGAAACTACACATTGAGTGTGGCTGGAGTTATCTGCAATTCCACATGGGTAGAAGCACATCAGTGCAGGCTTTTCACATGGTTCTATTCTTAACTCGCTTGGTGATACAGAAACAGTAATGCGTTCTTCCTTTTTATCTGCGAAATAAGGACTGTGATATCCATTTTGCTCAATGAGTGGCTATAAAAAAATACAGATAAAGAATATAAACGAAGCTCTTAAATAGCCTGAATTTCTATAAAAATTCATGAAAGCAATATTAACAGTTTTTATTGAGATTACAATTTAATACCATACCGTATTCACCAATTTTTTTTTTATTTTCACCAAGAACTTTATTGAACGACGTATTCACCATTTTGTTCCACTACCTTCTGCCATTTTTCAGGCAACTTCATAATTCCATCTTCCAAAACTTTTTATCTTTTTGAGCAAAGTACTGTCCCAGGTGCCTTTAACAGTCTTCCAGGGAATTGAAATTCCATATTCACCATTTAAATTATACAATTCAATGGATTTCAGTACTTTTACAAATACGTGCAATCATCACCAAGATCTAATTTTAGATCACTTTTATTACCTCCCAAAAGTAGCCCCATACCTATTTTCGGTCACTCTCCACCCTCCTGCCCCAAGTCTTTAGCAACCACTAATCTTTTCTGTCTCTATGGATTTGCCTATATTGGACATCTCATAACTGGAATCATACAATTTGTGGTCTTTTGTGACTAGCTTCTGCACTTAGCATAATGTTTTCAAGATTCATTCATGTTGAACGTTTTTACTGTGTGGTATATATAGCATTGTTACAGATATACCACAATTTGTGAAACTATTCACCTGCTGATGGACATTTAGATTGGCTCCAGTTTGGCTATTAAAAATAAAGCCACTGTGGACATTAGTGTACATTTCTTGAAAGGATAAATGCATACATTTCCCCTAAGTAAATACCTAGGAGTTAAAAATGGCTAAGTTAAATGGTTAGTACATACTTACCTATTTAAGAAACTGTAATCTCATCATATCCACAGATCTTGTCCCCACTCAAGGAGAGCGGGTTATACAGGGCATTGAACACCAGGAGATGGGAATCTTAAGGACATCTTAAAATTCTGTCTAACACAGTCAAGATATATTATCCTTTTAAATGTTTTGGTGGATTCTACTTGAAAATTTTGTTTAGAATCCAGGCATCTATGTTCATGAGGTATTTTGGTCTATTGTTTCCTTATAATATCTCTATGTTTTTCTTATAAAGGCAATTCTAGACTCATGGATTTACTTGGGAAATACTGTGTTAATTCCCTCCTCTTCAACTTTCAGGAACAATTTGTGTAAAATGAGAGCTATTTCCTTCTTAAGCATTTGGTAGAATTCACTAGTGAAGCCACCTGGATTTGGAGTTTTCTTTGTGGGAAGACATTTAATTACACATTTAATTTCTTTAATGGATTTGAGATTCTCCAGTTTATCTGTGTGAATGTGAGAGAGAGTGGGCATGCATGTGCTTTGGTAGTGTGTGTCTTTCAAGAAATTTGTCCGTTTCATCTAGTTTGTTGAATTTACTGGTATAAATTTGTATCTAATATTTCCTTATCATATTAATAAATGTAGAAGCTATAGTGATACCTCTTCTCTCCCGTATTGATATTGGTAATTTGTCTTTTTTTCCTGATCAGTTTTATTAGTGGTTTGCCAAACATGGATTTTTCTCAAAGAAATAGCTTGTAGTCTCATTGATTTATTGTATTGGTTTTCTGTTTTCTATTCCAGTAATTTCCACTTTGATCTTTATTTCCACTGCTTACTTTGAGTACTATTTCTTTTTTACTCTTTTTAAGTTTTTAGTTTAAGATGAAGGTTTAGGCACTTGATTTGAGATTGATTTGTTTCTTAAAAAGATATTTTTTATTATAAATCTTTCCCTAAATAAAACTGTGACATCTCAGATTCTGATGTTTTATTACAATTTTCCTCAGTTCAAAGTATCTTCTAATTTTGCTTTTGATACCTTTTTTTGACCCATGGGTTATTTAGAAGTGTTTCCAAATACTTAGAGATTCTCCAGATATCTTTGACTTTTCCTTTGAGTACAATGGAATTAAATTATCTCCTTATGATTTAAATCTTTTTAAGTGTATTGAGACATGTTTTATAGCCCAGAAAGCAATGTATCTTGGTAAATGTTTAGTGTGAAGTTAAAAAGAATGTGAATTCTGATGTTGTTGGGTACGGTGTTCTACAAATGTTAATAAGATCAAGTTGACTGATGATATTATGTAAATCTTCAGTAGCCTTTGTGTATGCTTGTTCTATCCATTACTGACAGAAGGGCATTAAATTCTCAATTACAGTGAGAGGTTTTATCTATTTCTTACTGCAGTTCTAGGAGTTTTGGCTTTATATATTTTGAAGCTCTGTTATTGTTTGTATAGATATTTAGGATTTAACTATAATATGCCTTGGTGTTTTCTCCATATTTCTTTGCTTAGCTTCTTGGATATTCAGGTTAATAGTTTATCAAACTTAGAAAAATTGTGGCCAGTATTTCTTCCAATACTTTTTCTGTCTTTCACCTCTCTCAATCTTCTCTTTTTTTAGGGACTCCAAATACACGTATATTAGGCTTCTTGAAGTTGTTTCACAGCTCACTGATGCTCTTTTGTTATTAGATACTCCTTTACTCTTCATTTTTGATAGTTCTAATATTCTATTTTTAAGCTTACAGATCTTTTCTTCTGAAATATGCACTCAACTGTTAATTTTATCTGACGTTTCCAGGTTTTTGTTGTTATTGTTTAATCTTGGGGATTGTCATTTTATTCTCTAGAAGCTTGGGTTTGATCTTTCAAAAATATTTTCCATGTCTCCACTTCCCTTTTAAACATGTGGAATAATACACTTATTCATACTACCCGTTTCAATGCCCTTCTCTGTTAATTCTTAGTATCAGTGTCAATTCTAGAGCGTTTTGATTTTATCTCCTCATTATGCGTCCTTTTTCCTGTTTGTTGCTTTTATGGTAATTTGTTTGGATGCCAGGAATTGTGAATTTTATCTTTCTCTGGGTGATGGTTATTGTTTTGAAGATGTGTGAGGCATGTCCAGAACACTGTTTAGGGCTAATTACTCCCCACTACTGAGAAAACGTCCTTCTGTTTGTATTACTCAGTACCTGTAAATCTGGAGGTTTACCAGTCTCACTGGCGGGAACAGGCATTACTCCTGGTCCTGTGTCTGTGCCGGGCAGTGTTATTAATAATCCCTTTGAGTGGCTCTTCACCTGCTCTCAGGTAGTTTCCTCTTACTCATGTGCTGATCAAGCCAGTGAGTGAAAGCAATTGCAGAACTTGTTTGTTTCCTCTCTCAGGGATGATTATTCTTTGAACTGATTCCAGTGGCTTGCCATTTTTGTTTCATACATTTTTCCTTGTTTTTTTTTTTTTTTTTTTAGATAAGAGAGTAAATCACATTCATTTTGCTTCATCATGGTTGGAAATGGAAATCACCTTCTCTTTAAAAGCTGAATTTTATTTCTGTGGCTTTATCATAGTTTATTTAATTAATTCCCTGTTGCTAGACCTGTATGTTCTGAATTTTATTTGTGTGCAAATGTTAAATATAGGACTGTCCAAAAGTATGCCAATTGAACCAAATGGTAAGGGCATCTGTAACTTTGATGGAAATTTCTAGATTTACCACCATGGATAAGTATTGTACAATTTTACCTTCCCTCTAGTGATGTTTGAGAATGAATGCCTTTTATAGGTTTGGGGATATATACCAAAAGGAGGAAAGCCTCAGTATTTAATGGATATTTCACCAGATTTTATTCATAATTCACTGTCTTCACAGTTTTGTGACATAGCAAAATATCACAAGACTAAGTCTGCAAAGTCATAAAGCAACGCTTTTCTTCAGGCTAAGAATTGGGGTGACTACCTATTTTATTTCCTATCACGTCAGTTTTTTAAAAGAAGCAATTGGACGCTATAGGTTCTTCTCTGAAAAAGACATTCTTTCTGTGGTAGTCGATTTCAACTTTCTGGTTTGGAAGTTCAGTTTATGTGAACAATCCTGAGAATAGATACTCCAGGTATCTAGGGAGAATCAGAGTTTGCCACGTCAAGTGTGTACTCTTTTATTATAATTATATACATAATTTTATACATATACTGTTTACTACATAGCCTTATCTTCCTGTGTTGTCCAGTCTGAAATCTATGTGTGGACTGTGTTGTAAGCTGGTCAGAAGTGTAGTAGAAAAAAACAGTCAATGAGATTTGAGCGGTACTTGTTCTCCAGATACGCTGATTATATATTTGAATCTTCATTCACTTTATCTCCTACATTTGAAATAATTTTATCCGGTGAATTCAAATCCTATTAGTGGCACTGACTACCCAATAGTAGATAATGAGAGGTGGATATTCAAGCTGGATGTGTTTAGATATTCATGCAAAATAGTGGGGAAAAGGTCACCTTCACTCATTGCTGCCTGCAACCTGAGTGGTCACTCTTCTAAAATAGTACTTTAGGTAGATTGTTTAGTGTTTTTTTTTTTTTTTTTTTTTTTATGGTTCTGTTTCCTGTGACCAATCTCTTCTGTACCACAGGCCATTTACTGGTAAGTTCTCTCTGCCTCTCCCAAAAAGATGACAAAAATTACATCATTGTGCAAAGAAGCAGAGGAGTTAAGAACTGTTTCAAGATGACTTCTTACCCATGTGCTATGCAGGCTGGAATGGAAATATTCAGAAACAAGAACAGTTAAGAACTCAAATCAGTATAGTTATATATACGTATTTTTTAAAAAAAGATTCACTTCATGGGGGAAAATAATTCTTTTCTTTATTTCAACTGACTTTGCAAGTTATAATTTTAACCCAAAATATAAATTTAAATTTAATTGAAATAGTGTACACAATAATTACTTTTCTGCATAGCATAACCTAGGGAAATGCCTTAGAGGCAAGAAATCAGCAAAGCTTTCTTTTCTGTGACTATAAAGATTACCATTCTCCAAGTAGTTGAGTGAGAATAAGAACCGATTTCAGTGATGACATAAAAATAAGAAACAGTATAAGGAGTTACTTGGAGGTGGTTATACAATGTCTGTGGCTCTTAGGAACATTGCATGATTTGTCACTGCTAGCAGGATAAAGGGACTGATTTAAAGCCATTTAAAATTATATTTATATAGCTGAGATGGATAATATGTAGGAGAGTTGTTTTGTGTATACAAGTATGCATAATCGATCTAATTGCTATTATACAATCACTATATTGGAAAGATATTTATCTTAAGGTCAAGTCCATTTTTCATGCAGCCTATAATGGTTCTATCAGGAATTCTATATCCCAATATCTCATCATTGTTAGCTTCAAAATGTATTTGTATTTTTAATCTTACTTTAGTATTCTTCTAACTTGGAAGATAATGTCACAAATGTTAGCAATAGCAACATTAAAACCAATGATTTATAATCTATTTGTGTGACCAGAGACCATAACCTAGAAACTAACGATTATCAGCCACTCCCTATGTACCAAATGATGTGTATCACTGACATCTGAGCAGAGTTGGAAATGAATCAGGGAACCTGTTGGTCAGTAATTGATGTGTAAGTCACACTAGGCACAGTGGTGATGAGAAATCTAAGACAAGCCCATGACCTCCCAGGGCTGCTTTTTTGACTCAAGACAGCTACTTGAACATGCTTGACAGATGCAAATAACCCATCCAGGAGATGCAAGAGCTCAGAGACTCTGAAATCACCTTGGAGTCATGGAGCGGGAGGAGGCAGGAGCATCAAGCTGGAGCCATGAGCTGGGCTTTGATGGATAATAAACAGTCAAGGAGTTCACTTTGCCCGACACTGAGGTTTGGAAAAGAGTGAGGTGGAAAGAAGCAGAGACTGCACACAGGGGGCCAGAATGGGAAGGTCCTCAGATGCTCAGATGCAGGGTTTTCACTCATTCTTCCCCAACCACACCTCCATCTTGGAGGGTTGAGAACCCCTAGCAGTTGGGGGTGTGAGGGGGGTGCCGTGGGGAGGGGTGAGCAGAGACACAGCTAACCGTGGCCCTGAAGCAGGGATGGTCAGGGCAGAGGAACCTCAAACTTAGGTGAAGGTTGGGGTCTTTGATTCCAGGGGATGAAAGATTGTAAGGAAAGGTGTGAGCGAGCTGCTGCAATGAGAATACATCGATTTGGTACCTGAGTGATAGGAAGTACTAGGAGAGCAGCCTGATTTTTATTTTTAAAGGAGGAGGGGAGGGAAAGGGCCAACCGAGTGGCTTTTAAGGAGCAAAAAAATTGTCTTCTCAATCTATTTTGAAGGGCCTGATCTTTTGGATGACTGGTTTTACCTCTTAAAAACTGATTATCTAAATCACGGGCCCACAAACTTTCTGTAAAGGTCCAGGCAGGAAATATTTTAGGCTTGCTTGGTCAAGGGTGAAATCAAGGATATGATATGGGTACTTATATAACATGAAAGGAAATACACCGGTGCAAGTTTTTCAATGATTTTCAAAATATAATCGAGTACGGTATTTTATAATACAGGTGTGCTTATAAGAATGGAATTATTTTCTAGGGCATACTTCTCTTAATTGGAATTAGTGCTCCCTCTCATCAGATCAACAGAAAATGTTCATCGAATAAACCATTCTTAACTTGTGGGCCAGAGAAACAGGCAGAGGTGGGGCTAGATTTGGCCCATGGGCCATAGTTCACCAAGTTTGTTGAACCTGGTATAAAAAATAAGGTTTACTTTATCAGCACATTTCCTAGAATGGAATGAATAGAATGCGATAGCATGACTAGTAAAGACAAGTTAAACATGATGGGGGCAAGTTAGGGTGGTAGGGTAATGAGAACCGTCACAAAGAAGTAGCAAAGGAAGGTTTTTACCCTTCAGCGTGATTCCATGAAAATCAAGAGTCAGAATAACTAGAAGTATTCTCTGATACTAAATTAAATTTTTATTTCATCCTCAGAAATTATTTTAACAACTGATTGCATTTTACATCACCCTTTCGTGATTCCTAAGGTCCAAGAAAGTGCAAATATGCGTCCATTTCATTGGCCACCTTCTTGGTACATGGAAGGAATGGAAATAGTTGTCTAAATGCTACAGCTCTTAATGTGATAAATATTATCGACTGCTGGGTTAGAAATTTATTCTCGTGTGCTGGGGAGGGACTGAAAGCATAGAAAAGTGAAGAAGGAGCAGAACATGAAAAACAACCATATAAGATGGGATGGAGAACACCGGGCGGGGGCCCCTTGAACTTGAGGCCATGATACAGCACGTTTGGAAACTGCAGCTGAAATATTTAGCACATCCAATGGTAACACATCAGTTAGGACCCTTTCATGTTTCTGCACCTCCCATTTAGTGGCTTTATAAACATACCCAAAGGTGAGAATATTAATACGAGGAGAATTTTAGTGCATCTGTCATGAATTAATTGCACATTGAATTGGCCAGAGCTGTGGGGTTAACCATTCAAACCACAGAAGCCAGTCACCATGACAACTATTCACAATGATCCCCGTAATTGCAGGTACCTGGCAATTTTGTATGGTACTCAGATCTCCTGTTCTCTCTTTTCTAACATTTTATGAGTGTTGTCAGTGTACAGCTGTCTTTGTTAAGAATAAAAGCTATAAACGAATGAAACTTCAAATATGACAATAGAAACAGATTCGCTCTAGATGAGAAGACACTTGCTACTGTAAGTTAAAATTTCCCAGCCTGTATAGTCAGGATCAGAAAAAAACGGGTGCTATTGTTCTGTGTATTCACTTTACTTCTGCTCGTGTTTAACACTGTTATATCCCAAACCACCCTGTAAACAATCTTTAAGTCCCCAGCAAATATTTACCAGGCACTTGCTGAGTCTATAGTCGCACCAGGCACTGGGAGGTTTCCATAGCTTTCAGAGAAGTAGTTCCCCACCCACTCTACAATATTTCAGTCTCAGCAATATTTGTTATTTTTAGGTGTTGCACGGTCTATAGATATAACAAATTATATTATTGTACACATGCCACTATGGAAGTAATTTTGTTCCTTTTTCTTAAGAGATGAGACTTTCTCTCTCTTCACCTATATTTCCTTCAACTCAGTGAATTAATCTTTCTGACGATACTCATGTTCATTTTAGTGTCGTGTAGCACATTAGAAACTTCTCATTGGTTTTTTAGCAATGTCTTATTTTTATTTTCTGGTTTGCCAGTTTCGATTTCTTGATTTTAAACTTTTGGTGGTATGAAGAAAAAAAACGTGTATCAGAATTTAAGCATTATTAAGGAAGCCAAAAAGTCATCAATTTCAACTTCCCAGCCAATGAAGAATTTTCGTTCTTCAGGCTCCAGGCATAATCATTTCCTGTTTCTACAGTTGTGGCTTCTTTATATTGTACTGTCATTTCACCCTCCATCTGCACTTGCTGGTTTAAACAATCACGGGGAAGAGAAGAAGTAATTATCATGTTTCATCTGCTTTATGCTTTCTTTACCCCCAGAGTCCTCTCTCCAAGAAGATAATTTTTAGTTTCTTCACATCTTTGTTTCCTACAGAACAAAGATTTGAGATTTTCTCCGATGATGCTCCCTTGAGTCTCATACAGAAATAAATCAATGGAAAGATTGGAAGATAGACTCTAAGTCTAGATATAGATCAGTGTTCACATACACACATATCCTCTGAATTTTGCTTGCTCAGAATCGATGGTTATATTCCAGGTGTGTTGTCAACTTTTCTCCTTTGTATTCTAGTAGTTAATGGATACCCTCCTTACCTGTGTTTGCGCAGGGGATCAACCTTGGACAGCAGTTACATTATTTCCACACTTAAAAGAAATCACACTGATGACATTTCTCATTAACATTTTCCCTTTTCCTTCTTGGTATATTGATATGACACCAAAGGAGTTCGTAGCCAAGAGTAGTCACGGGCCCCTAGGATGGGTTTCAGGGTGCTTCTGAGATCTGGAAGATGGCAAGTATTTCCCTCTCCTTTATCTGTTTACTATTGTATGCACTTCTCATCAGCCTTCTGAAACCCATTTTGGAGTAAGGTAGACTATAAGTGGGTAACCAATGACCTTGGTGAATACTTTAATTAGTAGACTGGGAGTAGTTCTGAGCATTTATTACACACATTATCTTGTACTGTGTTTAATGAAATATTTGTTAAAATGTTATCATTAAAAAAAAAAGAAGGGCTGTATAAAACTCTCTCTCAATATAGAAGATTGTGGGCTTCTTAGTTTTCAGTAGACAATTTGGTTACCCTCTTATCCCTCAGATCATTATAAAATAGGAAGAATAATATTATCCTCATGTGTTTGAAAATTAAGGAACACATGTAAGAGTGCTGTTGACCCAATGAAGTCCCCTTATTTATTTATGTATTTTTTGTTTTAATAAATCCTCTCTGCTGGACTCTTTTCCAAGCCCTTTACAAGTTTTCATGCATTAAGTACTCATAATCTCTACCTCGTAGGGTTATTATCATCTTAAATAAACTAAGAGAGGAAACTGAGGCACAAGCAAGCCCAGGGACTTGCACGAGGTGACACCCACGTGTGGAAGAGCTAGGATCTGAACCCTTGTGTTTGTAGAGCTCACGGATTTTATTTTTTCAACCACAATGCTGTCCTTTGCTACTTCCCAACAGCTGGGAAAAAAAGTTTGGAAAGGGGACCTGTGAAGAACGGGCAAAACTGTTTTTTATGCTGTCCCTAGAATCTCTGTAAGGCTCCCCGCGAGATTAATAGCAGAATCATTATTCTAGAGCCGGTGGTCCCACAGCTGTTGGCAATTCCGCTTTCTTATAACCCTCTAGAAGTGTCAGAAGGCAGCTGTCAGAGAAACTGAGCTGCCAGCAGCTGCTGAGCGAAACAGCCCTGCGTGCAACGGCATGACCTAGTATCAGCAGGGCAACAGGGGCTTATCCTGGGTGACGGGCCAGGGCAAGACCATCTCCTCCCATTTGGGATCGCTTTTTCCAGGGGATGGTTTGGAAGCAATAACTGATTCTAAAACACAGGAGGGTGTTAAGGCATCTCGGTGTTTATAAAAATCACACCCAGAAGCACATGTGTGCTCTTCCAATGGGGATTTAATTCGAAGCTGGTGATTAATGAAGATCTCAGAATCTGTATATGTGCAACAGTCATGTAAACTCGGTGTGGGGCGAGCAAAACAGTCATTAATTTGAAGATACATTTTCTTTCTCAGTCAAACTTTCCAATGTTTCTTAAACATGTTGTTTATATAAAATATATTTATAGCGGATTTTTACCCTCCCTCAGTAATCACTGAAGAGAGATGTATATAAACAGGAAATGTCTCCCTTTAATTCCAGCTAACACCTTTGTTATTTATACTAGCATGTGTAAGTCTCCCTTTATGACATAACATCTGTTGCTGGAAGAATGGTTTTGTTGGCAGAAATGAGTAATATCTTTTGAACCAAGCGAAAGAAGTGATCAATCTCGGAAGAGAAAAATAATCTTGTTCCATGCGTTGAACGTAATGCAGACCAAACGTACACACTTGCGCACAAATCGACATGGTGATTTGAAGCTCTTCCTGAGTCGCTCGCAGGTGGCAACATAAGCTGTGAATGTGGGCCGCGTGTCCACTCCTGTAGCTGAACTTACGAGCTGTCAGGGGCTCTGTGGTTTTTCCCATTCCTGATGAAGACATCCTTATTTGTGAGAAATGTGCATTTATAACATCTTAAATTGGTCCTTAACCATTCTATTTCTTAAAATTGTCAACATTCACTATGAAATTATAATCTAATTCTTACTGTAAAGTAAACATCTTCCAAGTTTACTTAGTTTCTTGAATAAACCCAGTTTCTTAATAGAACTTATATATATATATTTTTTTCTTAGCTGTATTTTTGCTAAAATGAAGCAAACTGATATAAATGTGGCTTTGAATGAAAATCCCAGCTTGTGCAAACAAATATTCTCCTTTTTAAAGATAAGGTTTATTTTAAAAAATTGTAAATCCAGTCCACACACTGCAGAAAATTGGGGAAATATGTAAAAGCAGAAAGAGAATTTGCTTATAATCTACTACTTGGGATTTCCACTGACATTGGCAATCCAGAATGGGGGTTTTGGATCTGAGAGGAACGAAAACTGCAGAATTACTTAGAATAAAGTTTTATCATAGTTCACTCATTAGCCCAAGATTTATAGCTTCGGGTGAAAAACAAAGTATAAACACCTGCAAAAAAGGAAGCAGTATGCGTCTACCAAGTCACCAATTTATAGATCATTTGTATTTTAAACTTGTCACTACTGTAAAATTTTTCTTGAGATTTACAAATCCCATTAAGATTGCAAGGGCATCTGTAATTCCAAAAGGCCAGGCAAACTCATCTGAACAGTGTAGCAGCTCAGGGTGATTGTAACAGTTCTGGGAAAACATACTGGGAAGAATTACTTGTGTTAATTATCTTCCTTTTTCTTCCAATAGTCCTCTTTTGAAAAGAAAACAGCAAATTTATTAGTGATAATAAATAAACTTGGGCTATGGCAAGCTAAAGGGAAGAAGGAAGCATGTTTGTTTTCTGATTCCCAATATCGAAGAAACATTCAAGTGCTTCCAAAATGAGGAAAGATAATTATAGTTGGTTCATGTTGATACAGAATGTGTCCTTCCAGCTAAAACTTCAATAATGCTTTAAGTCTCCATTCTATTTGAGGATTCTTTTTTCATTCTGGAAGACAAAGTTGTGCGTTTGGATCCATCATGGATTAAAGGCACAGAGTGTTCCCAGGGCAGAGGGACACCCAGTTTTCAGCACGGAATGCTCCTCCTGTTCTCTAGCGATGCTTATTTCGGTGCCAGTGGCTTTATATTGGTTCTCTGTGCATTTTGGACTTTTTTCTCTTCTTCAAAGTCTCTGTGTATTCCACGGTCTTTAAAAGTAGGTCACTCAACAAAACTCAGTAATAAGACTTTTGCTTTTTCCTTGGTAAAAACCCTCCTTTGTAAGTCTCATGCAGCCTGGGACAGCATTGGTACCAACCACCTGATGGTTCCCACACGTGCATCTCTCGCTTTTCTCTCTTTGCTGTGCTTCACTCCTTTATTTCCACCTGTGAGCCGAATATCATCTCAAAGATGTCTTGAGATCACCTCAAATGCATCAGGTATTAACAGGAGTCTTTTTTAAAAATCCAAAGCTGTTATTTATCTGCATGTGACACTATTTGATTGGCAAAAGCTCAACATTTTGGAGAATTATTAGAACTGTTCTCAATTTTATGCTGGTAAACGTTTAACAACGAATTTTCTCAGCTATCCCGGATATATAGCATGTGCTGATTTCCACGCAGCAAATATTCCCACAAGGCTGATTTCACCTACCCAGGAGAATCGTTGACTAGACTTGTGAAGAGAGGATCACAGTTGGTTCTGGTGAGCTGGTACACATTGGCTGCAGCACACCACAGGCTATTCTGAAATTAATTCTGGTCAACTGGGAAGAACAAATGTTCTTCAGTAAATGTTAGTTGAAAGGATAAATGACTCAATAAGAAAATGTAGTAATATTACATATAAGTTGTTTCCATCTAGAGAACTTAGTCCTGCACAGAGCACAGTCTTGGATAGTTCTTGGGTGGGAGTGAGCTTCAATTTCAGCCACATAGTTAAAAAGCATCTCATGAACCTTGTGTAGAAGATGGAGAAATATAACCTGAGTCACCAAAGAGTTATGTGGACGAGTAGCTCATCAGTTAATATTTAAAAATGCAGATGGAGCACTGTCAGTCTGGCTGGAGATCTCTGGTGGTGTGCCACCAAGGTTCAGTTTTTGATCCTCTCCGGATGTCTGGTGAAATTATAAATCGTCATGGCCCAAAGCATGGCGGAGTAATTATTACAGAGGGTGGCAAAGTTAGGATTCCCCCCAAAATTGATGTTAAATTAATGAATCACTATAACAGCAAAGAAAAGTGACAGTGTCAGACTCTGCATTAGGTTGAAAAAAATCATTGACAAAAATAGAAACGTGACCAAGCTTGACAGTGTTTACTGAAAGAAGGCTGTGCAGGTTTTAGTTGATTGGTAAACTCAATACAAAGCAATAGGGAATGTGATTGCTAAAACAGCTAAAGCATTCTTAGGCGATTTCAATAGAAAAGCAGCAGAAACCCCGTGGCTGGCCAGCCTAGCAGGTTAGGAGAGTAGGCCTGCAAACTAGAGAGTCCAGGGGGTTCTACCTCCCGCCGTGTCCATCACAGGAGATCAGCTCCTCTTCCCTAAGAGGCCCTGCAAGTTCATGTCATTTCCATATATTTGCCTACGCTATTCCAGCTGCCTGTAACTTCTCTGTCCCCAATTAAAATCCATTTATGTTTTAACTGCTAACTCCTTTTGAAAAATGTCAAAATCAGGAAGACCTTACTTCCTCAAAGACGCTTATGCTCTTAGTTAGCACTTATTTGTTTCAGCCTTGGCTTATAGTTAGTCATCTTCTGGGTCATGTAAACATTTATTAAGCACTGATTTCTATGCCAGGAACCATGCTACACTTTATCACATACTTGATTTCTGCACTAGAAGTTGATGCTTTGAGAACAGAGACCCTGTCTCATCTTTGCCACTGGATATTCACAACTAGCGTTGCTTGGGAAAGGGAATTGACATATTTTGAATGAATAGGAAATGAGTTAGATAGAATTGGAAGTCGTAAGGGAATCACCACCAAGAATCAAGCTTCTCCTCGGTTTTGGGGCTCTCTCAGTATCAGTGAAGTTGACCTAGTACGAATTGTCTTTTTTATTTTTTTCCACATTTAACTGATTTACTTCATTAATTTAGTTGAGTCAGAAATCTATGATCATCAAAATGTTGATTCCATTTACTCATACTTCCTGTACATTATTTCTTTTAAAAAGTTTTTACTTTATATTGAGCATAGTTGATTAACAATGTTGTGTTAGTTTCAGGTGTGCAGCAAAGTGATTCAGTTTCAAATACGTATGTATCTATTCTTTTTCATATTCTCTTCCCATTTAGGTTATTACAGAATATTGAGCAGAGTTGACTGTGCTATACAGTAAGACCTTGTTGGTTTTCTGTTTTAAACATAGCAGTGTGTACATGTCAATCCCAAACTCCCAATCTATCCCTCTCCCCCCATTCATCCCCCCCGGTAACCATAAGTTTCTGTGTTCTTGACCTTGGATTCTCTCCAACATGCATTTATTTGTTCATTCACATGTGGGCCAAGCACTGTGCTAGACTGGAGATTCAAAATGTTTTATCCAAAACTTTTACTCTGGAGATCTACCTTTAAATTGTCAGACTGTGAAAAAATGCTGATTGTTGCCTATGAACTGTTCTTAGAGTAAGTTGATTCATTGAATTCTATATTAGCCCTGCAGTCTATTCTTTGTGGTTCTGAAGAAGTCAAAAAAGTACCCAATTACAAACCATAACTATTTTGAAAAAATTATGTGTTTTTATTGAACTGTAGTTGATTTACAATATTGTTTCAGGTGTACAGCTTCAGATTCTTTTCCATTATAGGTTTTTCCAAGATACTGAACATAGTTCCCTGTGTTATACAGTAAATCTTGTTTATCTATTTTATATGTAGTGGTGTGTATCTATTAATCCCATGCTCCTAATTAATTCCTCCCCCTTCCCTTTTCTCTTTGGTAACAATAACTTTGTTTTCTGTCTGTGAGTCTGTTTCTGTGTTGCAAATAAGTTCATTTGTATCATTTTTTGATTCCACATACCTGATTTCATAAAATATTTGTCTTTCTCCGACTGACTTCACTTAGTATGATAATCTCTATGTCCATCCATGTTGCTACAAATGGCATGATTTCATCTTTTCGTGGCTGACCCATATTTCATTGTATATATGTACCACATCTTCTTTATCCATTCATCTGTCCGACACTTAAGTTTCTTCTGTGTCTCGGCTATTGTGAATAGTGCTGCTATAAACACTGGGGTGCATGTATGGTTCTGAGTTAGAGATTTTGTTTTTTTCAGATATATGCCCAGGAGTGGGATTGCATTATTTGCAAATATTTTCTCCCAGTCCATAGGTTGTCTTTTCATTTTGTTTAGGGTTTCTTTTGCTGTGTGAAAGTTATTAGTTTGATCAAACCATAACTATTTTTGATGACCACCAGCGACAAAGCCATTGAGAATCCTTAGTCCTGCACAAAGAGTTCCTCTACTTTTCTAGTTATTAAAGGAAAGCATAGCTTGGGTGGAGAGAGGAACTTTTTAAGTGCCTCTTGGGATCTAACTCCAGGCACCCTAAGAAATCAGGAAGCACTGGGGAGAGTTCCAAGATGATTTGGCCACCAGTTTCAGCCTGATACCAACACCACAGTACGATGAACTGAGTGCCTACACATTTTATCAGTCTGAGCACAGATTGAGAATGTGCGCAGAAGTGAGTGTGCATGAAACAGGGAGGAAAAGAGCTATGCCTAATGAATATCTTGAATTTATTTACATTTTGATAATTATGAGAGCTCCATGAAAGATTTTTAAAATGGTAATTTTAATAGTATTTTATTCATATAGGATTGACCTCTCTTGTGAATTAATGACTCCTCATTTTGAGACTGTTCAGTTCAATCTTTGAATATGACTTTGAATAGTAAGGGAGTACCTTATTAAATGTAAATACTGCACCACAGAACTGGGACTAATGAAAATGCCAAGGTTTCTTTTAGTTTGGAAAAGTAAATACTCCTTATTTCCCAGGTTACAATAGATAGGCTGGCGTCTGTCCATTTCATCCTCATAAGTGTGTGCTAACACTGGATGGAAACATCATTCTTTTGCCTCTGGAATCCAACATGTCTTTACTCACATCATCTCTGTAATATTCATTGCGCTGCTGTCAGGAAGATGTCAGATGGGATTTCTGCCAATCCAGCATCTGAGGAGTCACAAAGCAGTTCGATGACTTGCCTAAGGTCGTGACCCAAATCAGTCAGAAAACAGAGAACGTACTTTAAAGTTGGTGTTGACCCTTCTTCACAGGAAGCTAGCATTTCTGTTTGTAGCGTTATGGTCGCTATAAAAACATGACCAGGGATCATTTTCCCTCTTGTGCAGCCTCCATTTCTGGGGCTGATAGCAGCTGTAAATCTCAGTGGTTATCTCAGAACAGAGTTTAGCTCCAGCTTTTATAGAATTTGCCATCGCAGGCTATCTCCCATCCCCCACTGCTTACTCACGTACTTTGACTAATAATATTTGAAATGGGGGGAAAATTATACTAGGGAAGAATGAAGAAGATTGGGGGACTATATCATTCTTCAGCACACAAAAAGGCAAACTGAAATGAGGAGAAAGAAGAATGGAACTTTGATTGTTAATAGATGCTTAAAGACTCTGAGATCATTGTTAAATGGAATTTTGGTTTGCACGTGCAATGTCGTCTTTAAGATTCATTCAAATGAAATGTATGAGCCTGTATGTATGTGTGTGCGCACAGGAGACGGATGTGTACATCAGTTTATGCGACCATCTCTGTGGCTTTTCTCGGTGTTTGGAATATCTTAATAAATCAAGCTGCCCTGTCACTTTATTATATAAACCAAACCATAAATGTAAACGATTCAACTGCAGTTTATTTTTTGTATGGAGGTGAAGCATAAAAAATAATTAACCTAAAGTTAATTCGAAGGGCATAATTGTCATTTTAGGCAATAAATGGTGCACATAAAATCCACAAGCACTCCTTCACAAGAAGCAGGTAAATTAGGATATTTGAGAAATCTAGTTTTCTTTAACCAGAATGAAGAGTTCCCGAGTTGCCACTAAGACCTGATCTTCCACCATGTAAAATGGAGAATAACTGAAAGTATGAATCTTGGGAGAAAAATGAGAAAAATCAGATACTCTGACTTTAATTTTTAAGCAGTGAAGTATGTAGAAGTACTGGTGACATTATTTACAGTCTAGTTTTGTAAAAGTTCATGAGGAAATTCGACATATCCAATATTAATAATTCGTAACTCCTATACTTCGAAAGGCAAATAATATTCTTGATTTCTGCTTTTTTTGATTGTAGTTACCCAAGCCTACTTCTCCGTGCTTGCTTTTTTAGGTACAGGATTTTATTTCTATTGGGCTGTGTACATGGCTGTGGTGTTACTATATTTGTAATTTAAATATAAAATTGCTCAGTCATACTCCTCTTGTTTTTTTTCCACGGTCTCATAAAGGGGCAGGCACTGCCCTATATTTTCTCACTCCTTAAGTATAAACAATGATTGTTCGTTTTTGAGTTTGTTAGTAATTGAATGCAGGTTGGTGTATGGTAATGGCAACTCTAATAGTGTAATTTTTAACAAATGAAAATCCTTGTAGCAAGTATAAGTCGTTTGCAGTATATTACAATCAGAGGCTTCCATAATAAAGTGCTAATTGCAACTTGGCTTTAAATGTTACATTTTGTATGCAGATTGGCCTGCAGGGAGTTATTATTTGGTGTACCATTGGTAAGAAGACTAACATTAGTTTGTAATTTGTTTGAAGTGGCACACCGTTATTACTAATATATTAGATGTAGTTTATAGAAAAATATTGCTTCTTCGTGGGAGAGAGAAATATTTTGTTACTGTACTTGGAAGGAAAACAGAGAGACACCAGTGAGACTGAGAACCTGAGCGCTTCATACAGATGGAACGGAAATCTGTAGCACATTATGTAATTAACATCTTTAGTCACCCTAGCTTATGGGTTTCATAGGCTCATAGCAAAGGCTGTTTCTACTTTTGCAAACAAATTCTGATGCTGGTATTTTTTTTCCTTCTTATATGTAATTACCTGCAACATACAAACAGGTGAAGTGGCCTTATGAGCTTAGGTGGGCAGGAGAGCTGACGTTTGTCTGGACAGTAAGTAGTTTCATTGAGAGCTGCCTAGTGGGTTGTTGTCTGGGTGAATTGTTAGTACTGGGCATATGCACGAGTTATGAGGCTGGAAAAGTGACAGCTGAGTACTTAGTGTTACTTGATTCAGTACCAAGTAATAGTAGCGCAGTAGTGTCTGGGAAGCAGTGTAGATGGGGCTGTGGTGATGCACGTCTACCTCCCTGCTCCACGCGTGCTTTCCTGAATTTAAGTTCAAGGCATCGTGTTCTTCCTTGATGACTATGACTGGCATGACTGTGAAAACGTAAAAAAAAAACAACGCTAATAATTGCCTAACATAGTCCAGGACATTTCCTAAAATGAGACTGAAGGGGCAGAGGGTAGGGCTTTCTCTTCCCCACCCAGTGGGTGAGAGTAAATTGGGTCAAGACTGTTGGGTAGCAAAGCAGAATCCCAGTGCTCGACGTGACTGAACTTAGAAACCACCACTGACGGGATGTCCACTTTACTGAAACTGAGTTTCTGCTAGACGTTTGGAAGTGTTCAAGTCCTAGGTTAACAGGTCCAGAGATGAAGTAAGTTGTGAAACACCTTGCAAATATTAGCCAGGGAAAGAATAAACCCATTCAAAGTGATTTCATCCGCTTTGTTTTATTTTCATATAAAACACAGTATTTATTCACTACTGTGAGTCATTGATTTCATAGTGTTCATGATATTATGTTTTGATATGACCGTTATTTCTAAAAATGTACTCTCAGGTAACTAAGATGCAGGAAAACAAAATCTCGCTTCTTCTAAGTATGCTTTTCTTTTACTCTGCTAACATATTTCTGTGCTCTACAGAACCATGTGACCAGGCGAACATACCCAGTCTTGTGTATGTCACAAGCTCTCTTAGGAGGATCGTGGGGGTGTGAGATGCTCTTAGCCAACAGTCAGAAGGCAAGGGAGTTCACGAGGGTAATTGATTTGGAGAATAAATCAGCAAGTTCACACTGGGGCTAGAAAACAAAGCCTCCCTCAGCATCTTAACAGATAGGCAATCATTAATTTTACCCCAAATTACAAGCATGCTTATAATGTTTCAACAGCTGTTGATTAATTGTTGGACAGCAATAAGGGGAGGATGAGAAAATCCTGTTGATGGAAAGTTCATAGGGGTCGACACATTTACGTGGAACACAGCTGTACCTTCTAACCTCCAGTGAAACTGTCAGACCATGGCTCTGCCTGGAACTGACTCCTCTGGGTTACAGGATGCGTATTTTCTTTTCCTCTTTTTTTTTTTTTTTTTAATAAATTGTGCTGACATCATTGGAGCTGTTGGATTTTTTTAATGTGAATGCATTTTGTAATTTTAATTCAAGAGGGTTCGTATAGTGGAAAATGAATGTTTGGATGGTGAATCTATGTTTCTTATGCCAAAAGTCTGAGGTCATGGAGCTCTGTGTGTTGCTACTAATGGACCCGCATATAAAGAGGATGCATGGCTGAGCTAGGTTGGGATGTTTTTAGACCTTTACCCTCTTTGAGTTTTAGTTTTACTATCTTTAAAATACGGAGAAGAATTCTTACCTTGCCATGAGATTCAGATACGTGAAGATAGTACTTATGATTTCTTTCTTTCTTTTTTTTTTTTCTTTTTTCTTTTTTTCCAGTGGGTCTCAACTCTGGCTACACATTAGAACCACTAAGAGAGCTTTTTATTTTTTATTTTATTATTTTAAAAAATTTATTTATTCATTTATTTATTTGGTTGTGCCAGTCTCCTTAGTTTTGATTTGCTGGCTCCTTAGTTGTGGCATGTGAACTCTTAGTTGCAGCATGCATGTGGGATCTAGTTCATTGAGCAGGAAAGGAACCTGGGCCCCCTGCATTGGGAGCGGGGAGTCTTATCTACTGTGCCACCAGGGAAGTCCCGAAGAAAGCATATATGATTTCTGAGTGTAGATACTGACCCATTGAAAATACGCAATAAATATCCCTCTCACTTTCCCTTTCTCTGACCTTCCAAATAAATGTAAAATTAGAGATTGGTTTTGATTGTTGAAAAGCAAAACCAGTTAATCAAGTAGATTTTATTTTGCAGTTGTATAACTTCCTATCTGCCTGCCATTCCAATCTTAGGGCAAATTGAACTAAATTATAAATATTGTATGGCAGAGTCTAGAAATGTCTGTTTCATTGAAGTTTTTACAAGAATATGATGTGTACATACGTGTTTAGGACCTATGAATGATTTTCATGCAGTAAGGTTTAACCTGCATCTAACATTTCCGTATTATTGTAAAACAATAAATGTAAGGAAAAACATCAAGCTTGGGAAGAAGATTAAAATATTGTCATGGCTACATCAACAATAGCACCTGGTGAATCACCATTTAGAACTATTTTAACTGGAAAATAGAGCAGCTGAAAAGTAGCACGTGGCACACGTAACTTTGAACTTGAAGTCATTGGGACAAAAGATGATTCTCTAGTATAATCAGAGCTACAACTGTGTAGGTAAAGAGGAGCTGCCCATAGTTCCTTAGCCCACGTGATTCCTCCATAACAATCGCAGATCAGTCTCTCTCTACCTATCAGAGCCAAGCCTGTTTGGAGGATCATCTGTGAAAACATCTGGGCGAGGAGTTGTACTGACTGCTGCTGAAGCAGCAGCTTCACAAAAGAAGAATGTCCTGCTTACCTGAATGTTAACACACCCATGTTTTTAAAAATTCTTGAGCCCATTGTTAGAGGATTACACCTAAAGCAGTTATGGGACTTCCCTGGAGGTCCAGTGGTTAAGACCCCATGCTTCTAATGCAGGCGCACGGGTTACATCCCTTGTGGAGGAATGGGGATCCACGGGCTGGGTGGCATGGCCAAAAAAATGAAAATATAAAAAGTGAAAAAGCAGTTATGCTTTAAATTGGAAAAATGCAAATGGAGGTTCTTGATTTATCCAGAATGTGGTAGCAATGAAGGCAACCCCTGTCCAAATCTCCTGTCTTATGAGACACTATGTCAGCACCTACTAAGGCAGATTGGGTCTTTTCAAAACGAAGGTCTGTCTTGAAGCAAACATTGCCTAGCTTAACTATGCAGAGAGACATGACTAAATGCCACATGGTTTCAATGAAAATCTATCTCGAATTTCAGGAATATTCTTCTTATTAGGGTCTAACCAGAGACTTGTGGGGTATTTTGGACTCCTTTTATATATCTTTTTGTTTCTTAAATTTCGGTAGGAAGGATGCCCTATAATATACTTCTTTTGTCATTTGATGATGCCACTTTCAGAGCTTTGAACACATTTTACTTTAAAGGAGAGCATTGCACGAAAGCACCTTGTAGACTCAGGAATAGAACACCAAAATACCTCACATTAGTTAATAGTATGTTTTTTACCTGCATCTAATCTTTCTTACTGGATTTTAAATTACATAAGGGCAGGAATTGTGAAAGTGCTTACTGGATGGTAAGCCTCATGTGTAGGTAGGTAGTAGGCATGTGAATTGGGGTGGGGGGGGGTTAGGGTTAGGGGACGCGGAGCACAGGAAATTCCTCAAACCCTCACTGTCAACACGTGGGATCTTCATCCAGTCCTTTCTGTTCTTTGCATCTTTCCAGAGCAGTAAGGGGTGTTTCCTGCTGCCAATCCTTCTTGTGCAAGACCTCATTCTTCTGCCTTTTCTACAGAACGAGGTTAGGTTTGGCATTTTAGGCAGAGGGGGCAACATCCATGAAGAGTCTAGACCAGGAAAGAGCTTAACTTCTTCAGTAACTGCAGAACCAGTGAAGGAGGATAACATGTGCTGAGTTTACAGGACCAGGCTAGGGGCAAATTCAGTAGGTCTCAATCTTAACCAACTTTGCTAAACTCAAACTGCAATCTGAGAGAAGTTCAGGCTGCACAAATCTAATCCAGGGACAATCTGTTTCTCTGAAAGTTGCATTCTAGTTGCAAATAACTCATACCTTTCGAGGATTGCAGCAGTTTCAGTGGAGGCAGTACAACTTGGTTTCAAAGTAAAACTAGCTTTAACTTTGTTCAGCTTGAGATAGTACATATTTATAGCACAATGTAAACAGTGTAGAATATTATTTAAAAAATATCATTTGAAATTTCCAGACCCTAAAAATATCACATCTTTGGCACTCATTATTCTAATTATCTGTTTAGCCATATATAATTCCTGATCTGATAATTTCATTCTCTATTAACAATGACAGTTTAAATTATTTTATATTTTTAATGTATATGTTTTACATGACCAATTTTAGTGGGTATACTTTTTTAAACCAGTTGCCTAATTACAGACTTTTATATTGTCTTCAGTCTTTCGGCCTTATAATGAACATTCTGAGCAGCCTTGTACATCTATTCTTAAGACACTTTCTAATTTTTAGGTTAAAAATGTTTTCTAAAAAAAAAATGTTTTCTGATCCTTTTTGTATATGGATTTTTTTTTCTTACTGGTTTATAAAAGCTCTTTGTATATTAGAATATTGCAAATAGTCTTTCTGTGTTATCAATCTTGGTTATGCTATTCTTTTTTGTTTTTTGTTTTTTTTCGGTATAGAACTTTAAGCATTATGTGTTTAACTCTATTTTATTGATGTGTGTTCTTGTATATTTTGCATAACCAGCATTTAAATTGATACATTTTGCTTCTGCTCTTTTTCCAATGGTTTATAATTGAGCTATGATGTAATTATATATGAGCTCTTTAACTGGAACTGGTTCTCTGTCATGGCATCCCAAGTGTGATAATGGCTGGGAGAAGGAGTATAGGGAGGAGAAGTTGGAAGTTTGCCATGATCAGCACTGAAAGGCTTTCTGTACTAACCTGAAGCTGGGGTGGGAATCGGAGATGTTTCGAGGATGGTTTCACTGCAAAGTTGATTGTGTCAAGAGTTAATGATGGTAGAGAGCATTCCCTGCCTATTGACCAACAGTGATAAAGTAACCAGCTCTCCTATTTAAAGAGTGCTTATTTGGTGATGAAATTTAGTTGGGCACTGATGGATGGATGTAGTGTTTTTACATAGAACAAGAAGATACTGAGTTTATTGCCATATCTTGAAAGTACCTTAATGTTGCCCCGGCACTGGGTAATTGTTTGGTATTGTCACTGTCAACTTTACTCCCAGATTATTCTACAGATGTGTGGGAGAGAAACTAGTCAGACTGTATCTTATATCTTTGTCTTCCCTGAATACTAATTGTGGTTTATAAGACATTTATATAAGCTGTCAGAGAGACCTTGATGATGTGGTTTATGGTTGGTTGATATTAATATTATTATTAAGGAGGACTTAATAAGCTAGACATTGTTCCAGGCACTTTACATGAATTAACTCATTGAATCACCATTTCTCAGAGAAGAGAACTGAGACTGGAAAAGTGGGGTATCTTGGTTCAAATCATCTAGTTAAGAAAGTGGCAGAATGAAGATTCTAAATCATTTTTTTCCTGACACCCAAGACTATGTTCTTCAGCACTAGGAAAGAATTCAGAAATGGGGGCAGCTTTGAAACCATAGCTATCATTGCAAAACCCAGGAGAAAGAGTCAAAAGAGTGAAATGTACTGCATTATCTATATCCACCAGGGATTTGTAGCAGTGGCTGTACAAAATACAAGCTAGTCTCGGCATCAGAAGATTCACCAGAAACTTGACAATATTTTCTGACAGTTTGAATTTTTTGGCTACAAGATTGGAAATATTTCTCTAAAGCATAGCACTTGAGAAAATGTGACAAAACAGCAGCCTCCCAGATGATCCAAGGCGAGGTAAGAATAGCTGATGTTGACATGCGGAGCCCATGCAAGTTTACAATATCTGCAAAGTCGAACTATGTGGTGACTCAAGGAATTGCATCCAAATGTGTATTTTCTGCGTGAATCCCTTTTGTGTATGTGTGTGAAAATGTGTCTCCCTCCTTTGAAGGTAGGAAGGAAAAATGGATGACCCACGAGTACATCAAGCAACAGAGAAAGGCATTTCAACTTTCAGGGCTTTTTGGTTAATGCCTTTGGAAGTGTGTTGTTTTGAGGGCTTGGAAACTGTCAGATCAGTTGTTGGGTTTGTTTGTTTGTTTTTTAATAATTTATCCATCTCAGTAAAAACTACATGGGGATGATGTCATCACTCCTTCCTGTTGCCTTAGAACACAAAGAATTTTTCTACAGTTGTAAGGTAGGATTGTTTAATACTCAATGCTATCTGACCTCTGTCCACTCAAATTGATGTATATAAAACTTAAACTAGCCATTTGTAAAATTACTCTTACCTATTTTTTCTGTTCTTATTTCTTAACTTTGCAATAACACACAGACATCTGTGCATACTTTCAATCCAGAATCATTATGTGTTATAGACAACGTATAACTATGTTTCAGTAGGAATTGTAAGAGATTTCCAGGTCTTTCTGGTATCCATTATTTTCTTAGAAGTAAATCTGACAACTGAACATCTTGTCTAAATTGAACTTACTTTTTTTATGGTGGAATTTAAAACTTAGGTGAATGTTAATGTTCAGACATAGTTCTTTAAAAAAAAAAAGCTCCACAAAAACTGATTGCCTCATATCATTTTTGGGTATGTATTCACGTGCATTTCCATAATAAAAACACTAGAAAAGACGAGAAGGTATAAAACAAATGAAAAATGAGTCAGAGGCATAAATTATAAAAATGGAAATATATGAAAATATCTTACAGCTTCTAGCAATTATGTAGAAATCAAATCAAACACTTCAGAAAACGTCAAATTGGAGGATTTGCACACGTCAGTTTTCATTAGGGATTTTCACCTCTGCACTGCCAGCTTAGATAAAGCCTGTGTTTGGATAGACCCAATCGCCTGCCAAAATGGGAGAAACGGACTCAAAAGAGAGTAAACAAAAACTATGTCTGCACACCACTGGATCAACTGACATCACAGTAGAGACAGCCAGTGAAGAGCAAAAAGCCGTTTTGATGTGCTTGTCCTAGAGATAACCTCTCAAAGCCTGACTCACATTCCCTAGGGTCTGGCAGGAAGCAGCTCCCCTGTGCATTTTCTCATAATCAAGGAAGACTTGAGCATCCGTGGTTGTCAATTAACTTCTTTAACTCTGACTTCTGGTCTTAACTCCACTTTAAGTCCATGTTCATGTAACATATTTGATCTGGATTTGATTAGGAAGATAGGTCGTAGTAAAAAATTAATTTTTACATTTTTTATCCAGAATTTACAATTCCTTAACCGAAAAACTAAATTGGCTTGCCTCCCTGACAGTTTTTCCCGCTGTTATTTACTATTTTTCTTTGTTAAAAATAGTATGGTCTCTGGACTTCCCTGGTGGTGCAGTGGTTAAGAACCCGCCTACCAATGCAGGGGACATGGGTTCAATCTCTGGTCCAGGAAGATCCCACATGCCACAGAGCGACTAAGTCCCTGCGCCACAACTACTGAGCCTGCGCTCTAGGGCCCGCATGCCACAACTACTGAAGCCCATGTGCCTAGAGCTTGTGCACTGCAAGGAACAGTAGCCCCCACTGGCCACAACCAGAGAAAGCCCGCGCGCAGCAACGAAGACGCAACGCAGCCAATAAATAAATAAATAAATAAATAAATAAATAAATAAATAAATAATATGGTCTCAACTATTGTTTCAGTTCTTTCCAGTTAAATGTTGTTGGACTCCGGAATTTTGTCCTAAACTTCAAAACCTCACATTAACAAGAAAATCGTGACGATACAGAATAAAAATGTTTTTCTTATAATTCCAAATGGGTTAAGGAAAAGGTAACAAAGAGGCAATTTTTATTTATTCTGGTCGCTTCCACGGCCTGCTTTTCTTCCCACTCATGACCTGAACATTAGTGACAGAGGTGAGCCAGCTCCCACCATTTGTTTTCAAAGAATTTATTTATTTACTACTTGAGCAGTTTTGGGTTTCCAACAAAATGGAGAGGAAGGCAGGGGATCCCCTATAATTTCTCTCCTCTCATCATTTTTATTCCTTTCCTTAGCTCACCCTTCAATCCCCAAAGTTAGACAACCCACAGGTGAGAGGTTCATTTGAGAACAGCTTTGGGGAATTCGACCACAAACAGTAAGTGGGAATGAGATTAGGGGAAAGTCAAAGTTCTCCCTATCCTGTGGTGAGTGGGGAGATTAAAAAAAAAAACTATTGAATTTTTGATCTGAGTTGGAAGTTTGAATGGAACAAGTACATCGATAAATCAATTCAGTGTGTTTTCTGCAGGAAGCACAAAGCATTTCATGTCTAGCACACTCTAGACATTCTCATCCAGGAATGTATCTGTCTTTTTATTCTTACGCAAATGTTTCAGATGAAAACTTCCAAGACATTAGAATGTCATATGAATAATCGATGTCAATGCTGCTTTCCAAGAAATCCTCTTTTACTTAATGTTTGATACCCGCTTCAGTCTCTTCTCCCCATCTGGCAGTTGTCACTTAGGCAGATGGCCACCAGCTGGAAGGGCAGCCTGTGCGCCTCCCCCCAGATTCGTGGGGCTCAGCCGACCCGATGTGAAAGTGTACCGCATCACTCCATTAGGCGGCCGCAAGCTCAGATACTGCCTTGTCAACCTGTCACCACCTGAGGGATCCCAGAGGGACCTCCTTCATGATTCTGGGATCTTATGTTGCACTTTTTTGATGTCATAATATCCCATATTGGCTTCATGTAAGAGAAGGTAGTTAATGCACCTTCATAATCCAACTCTCCCAATTAAGAGGACACACGTGAAAGCAGAAAGAGCTACTTGAAAAGATGGAGAACGACTGAAGTCTTTAAAGAAATGTATCCTGACTAAAGTCCACATGTCGTTTGAGTAGATTTATTCTACTCTAATAAATATGCCCATATTATTACGACCACTTTGTGCCAAAATTATTTAAGATTTTTCAGCAATTTAAAATAGTCTTAATGATCTATGAGTGTGGTGTTTGTAATATCATATATGTGCTGTGCTGCTGGGCTTCTGAATGAAATTCCTGCCTTTGTCAAAGACATCTTGTTACTATCGGTTCTTACTGTACGTGTCACATGTGAAAATTACTCCTGGTTAATTTCATCATTGCAGCTGCTCTTTGAGAAGCTCCTTGCTGTGTTGGTCTTAGTCCCTGAGCCTCTGGGTCAGCCAGAAGAGATGTAGATCTTCAGAAGAAACTCTGTTCTTTTTACAAACACTTGACATTTTTCTTTTCCCTCTTATTATAGATGCATGTTCACGAGGCAGTGGAACACAGGATAGAGTAAAATGAAAGAGGGAAGTTGTACAATGTTAGCTAGTTGTTCAACAGTTGTGTTTCTTTGTATGTACCCAAACACACCTGCAACAGAGGCACACACAGAACTCTTGTGCTTATATTATTATAAATTAGGACCAAACAATGTATATATACTTTTCCATTTATTCTTATGTGGTGAACTTATTATGTCTCCAAATGCCCTATGTTTTTTAATGGCTGCATACTTTCCAGTTTATGGCTAGATCACACATTTAAATGCTCATTTAGGGTTAGACATTTAAGTTTCTGATTTCTTAACATTTCAAAGTAAAATAATCATTTAATGTGTTTTTTGAGCATATGTTTGAAAATTTAGTTCCTGGAAGTGGAATTTCTGGGTCCAAGTCTAAAATTTTTAATCCTGTGAAACTTCTCAAGAAGGGCAAATCTCCCCCCGGTAATCGAAAGTGCTTGAGAATACTGTCTGGTTGTTCTGTGTGAGGCCAGCCGGGCTGTCCTTTGTTTACCGCTAACCTTGGCCCTGCCACAGCTTTGAAGCTCTGTTGCAGGGCAACCTTGGGATTTCTTCTTCTGTTTTGGCATTCCTAGATTGCACCAATTCAAGGTCAGCTCATCGCATGTGAGCTCTCTGGGAAATGTACTGCTCTGCTGGCTGCACACATGGAGGCCAGGGTTTGATAAGAATATTTTCACAGCTGGTAGAAAGCTCATCATAAAACAAATTCAGTTTTTCACTATTTTGGTTACAGTTGATGAGGCTGATTTAAGATGTACGTTGACCTCTCTTTGCCAATTTCTCTGCCAATACGACTGATGAATCTTTCATAGTGACACGTGGCATAGTGTAATTTTCGATTTATTCAGGTTTGTATTTGAGCAAGAGCTGTCCCAGAAATTGTATGTTCCATGGCTGAAGGATGTCTGGTCTCATTTCCCATCCTACCCCCAGCTGCCAACACAATGCCTGACACTCAATTACTGCTGATTTAATAAGTGAATGAGTGGATCAATAACTCCCTGCCTCGTAAGGACTGGATAAAGTGAATGTGTTTGAAAGCACTTTATAGAGAAGACTCTAAAATACACATGACTGCCCTCACCCAAGGAAGTGGTCCTCACATGTTTGGTGGGTGTGCCTCGGATTAACTCACAGAACTTGGTGAAAATGCCTTATCTTCTAGAAATCCTGATTCCAGAACAGGTGAGCCCTTGCAGGTGGTTTCGAAATCTCTCATTTTAAGGTCTCCCAGCCGGAAGCCTCTGTTCTTGCTCTGTTGCTGTGTGTTGTACTTGGTGTAGCAGTTTCCATATACAATTCTGACATTTTCTGAGATGAAAAGAGGACATGCAAGGTGAGAGTAATTAAACCCACTTACTGGTGAAGAAATTATGGTTTAGGAAGTTAAGAAGCTTGCCCAAGGTCCTACAGAAATCAGAAGCAGATCAGAACCAGGATATGTGTCCAAGTCTTACAGATTCCAAAGCCTCTATTCTTTTGATCACCATAGACCGTCTCACCCATTTTATTGCTTAGAAGTAACTGATTAACAAATTTTAGAAAGCCTTAAATGTTAGTCATCTAATTATTGGGTTATAGTGTAAAACATAGCTTTTTGACAGGTGAGATAATTTATAAAGCCACTGCACAAATACTTATTGCCTGTTGCTACCAGGATATAGAGACCTTCCCTACCTGCTTAGTAGCATACAGGTACAAGTGTTTTTCTTCCAGTTTTTCTTTAAAAAATAGCTTTTTTTGTTCCAATGTTCCACATTTTTGTTCTATGTTTGGATGTTGCTTGTGCTTCAAAGATTCTCATTATGATGTTTACTTATTGCACATAAAGAATTTATTATGGCCAATAGGTACACGACAAGGTGCTCAATATCACTAATCATCAGGAAAATTCAAATCAAAACCACAATGAGATATCACCTCACACCTTTTAGAATGAGTATTATCATAAAGACAAGAGATAATACCTGTTGGGGAGGATGCAAAAAAAAGAGAAACCTTGTGCACTGTTGGTAGAAATGTAAATTGATACAGCCACTATAGGAAACAATATGGAAGTTCCTCAAAAAATTAAATGTACTAGAATTACCATATGATGCAGCAATCCCACTTTTGGGTATATATTGAAAGGAGACAAAATAACCATCTTGAAGCGACATCTGCACCTCCACTTTCATTGCAGGATTATTAACAATAGCCAGAACATGGAAACAATCTAAGTGCCCATGGAGAGTTGAATAAAAACAATATAATATATAGACATAGACACAGACATAGATGTAGATATATACAATGGAATTTTTTTAACCATAAAAAGTAAGGAAATCTTGCCATTTGCAACAACATGGACATACGTGAGGGCATTATTGTAACCAAAATTAGTCTGGTGTAGAAAGACAAATATTGTATGATCTCACTTATATCTGGAACTTTAAACAGCTGAACTCATAAAAGCAAAGAGTAGATTGGTTATTTCCAGGGCTGTAGGGTAAGGGAAGTGGGGAGATGTGAGTCAAAAAGTACAAACTTTCAACTGTAAATTTAATAAATTCTGGAGATCTAATGTATAGAATGGTGGTTATAATTAAGAACACTTCATTGTATACCAGAAATTTGCTAAGAGAATAGATTTTCAGTGTTCTCATCACACAAATAAAAGTAACTATGAGGTGATGACTGTGGTAACTAACTTTATTGTAGTAATCATTTATCTATAATCTTCAAGTTTTACACCTTAAATTTACACAATGTTATCTGTCAATATACCTCCATAAATCTGAAGGAGAAGAAAGAATTTACTGATCATCACATAATGCTGGGGATTCAAATATGAATAAAAATGCTTTGTTTTCCATGACTTCCTGCTTTTCAGTCACTGAGTGTGTTTCCTTGGTCAAGAAAAAGTTTCCATTAACCAGAATAAGAAAATACAGAAGCATAGGTAGATGTGGATGGGTGGATAAAGTGAAGGAAATTGATGACCTTGGCTTTAGGATTGAAGTTCTCATGGGACTCCAGATGGCTATTTCCAGGAGCAACTGGATGCAGGGGATTTGAGACTAGGAAAGAGATCTCACTAGAGGTGAAGATTTCAGAGTCACCTCTGTTTAGGGGAGTGTAGATGAGTCCTCCAAGGAGCCAGTGGGGCAAGAAAGGAAGAGAACTAAGAACAGAGCTCTAGAGGATAAGTGACCTGTCAAGTTCAAGCAGAAGACAGAGGACCTAGGATAAAGGGTCAGAAGGAAAAGACCTGAAACTCTATAGAGTGTTTTCCCAGAAGTCACCAGAGGAAAGGGTTCCAAGATATCAAATGGTGAGAGATGAGTGGAAGTCAGGCTAGAGAGAGGGTGGGCACAGGTTCTCCTCTCCAGGCTTGTGGCTGTGAGAGCACTTAGTGCGATGGGTGGTGTGTGGCTGGTGACGACCACCTGCGGGCTTGTGTAGGATGAGGTGACATATGAGCTGAACCCAGAACCCGTAAATACATGCATCATTCTGAAAACAGCTCATTTGTTATTTGTATATGTTCTTGTTTCAGAAGCAAAGTCAACAGAAAGCAGTACCTTTGGATTTCTCCTTCCAGACCCTGTGATAATGACTTGGGCTATGAAACCGGGAATTTTCCAGATGTTCAGAAAGCATATTTTCTAGCCTGCTTCTATTTGTGGAACATCTGCCTCAAGGCTTCACGCAATCTCCTCGTGTCTTACTGTGAAGGTGAATTGTTCAAACAGGATGCTATTTAACATATATACCAATTTCAACCACAATGGAGATGGTATCTTTTTTATTTTTATTTTTTTAAATACGTATTTATTTGGCTGTGCTGGGTCTTACTTGCCCACCCAGGATCTAGTTCTCTGAGCAGGGATCCACCGCCCTGAGTTGGGAGCGTGGAGGTTTAAGCACTACACCACCAGGGAAGACCCTGGGGCTGGTACATTAAGCATGAAAATCAACTTGCTGGAACATCCTTGTTTACCAGCTTTTTAGAGGCAACTGTCATGGAAATCAGGAGGGTCTTTTTACATTTCTTGTGCATGGAAGGCAGCATGTCTTCTGCACCTTGGAGTTGCAAACATTTGTGGACAATGTTTAGAGAACTTCAGATGATTTTGGCTAGTGTCTTTCTAGTGACCAAAAGCTTAAGCTCTGTGACATTCAGGCTTACTCAGAAGTTGGAATGGACATCGTATTTGTTATTTGTATACCTGTATACCTTATAATTTAAGTGAAGTATTGAACATGTATTTGATATTAAATATACAAGTGGTTCACATGTGTAATACTCTGGTAGAGTAAAACTGTCTGGATGTTTCTGAATCTGTCTTGGTAAAGAAGTAATAATCTACCAACATAGATTGATTTTTAGATTCTGATATTAAAAATATGTAGGAAATGACTGCTGTGTCATTTAGGAAAGAGAAACTCTTCCTTTGGTGACTGTTGTTTGATTAGCTGCATTAGGTTAAAGTGCAGTTGCCACCGAGATGTCAAATCTGAGTCCCACACGGCTGTCATCTATGTATGTCCTGCCTTAGGGACCTGAACGTCTAGTTCTCCAATCTATTTGTGGTTAATAAGTTTTTTTAAAAATAAATTTATTTTTTTATTTTATTTGTTTATTGGCTGTGTTGGGTCTTCATTGCTGCAAATGGGCTTTCTCTAGCTGCTGAGAGTGGAGGCTACTCTTCATTGTGGCCCAAGGGCTTCTCATTTTCGTGGCTTCTCTTGTTGCGGAGCAAGGGCTGTAGGCACGTGGGCTTCAGTAGTTGTGGCACACGGGCTCAATAGTTGTGGCTCACAGGCTCTAGAGCACAGGCTCAATGGTTGTGGCACATGGGCTTAGTTGCTCCATGGCATGTGGGATCTTCCCAGACCAGGGATGGAACCCGTGTCCCCTGCATTGGCAGGCAGATACTTAACCACTGTGCCACCTAGGAAGTCCTACTTGGGGTTAATAAGTTTTGATTGAACTTTAATTAAACATGGCAATTTTTTTTTATTTTAAAATTTATTTGTTGGCTGTGTTGGGTCTTTGTTGCTACAAGCGGGCTTTCTCTATTTGCAGCAAGTGGGGGCTACTCTTCATTGTGGTGTGAGGGCTTCTCACTGTGGTGGCTTCTCTTGTTGGCAGAGCATGGGTTCTAGGTGTGCAGGCTTCAGTAGTTGCAGCATGTGGGCTCAGTAGTTGTGGCACACGAGCTTAGTTGCTCTGTGGCATGTAGGATGTTCCTAGACGAGGGATCGAACCTATGTCCCCTGCATTGGCAGGCGAATTCTTAACCACTGCATCACCGGGGAAGTCCCAAACATGGCAACATTTTTACTTAATTTGTACTTTCACAAAACTTAGAACTGTTGTCATTTTAAGAATTTTTCCAAGGTTCAATTTTTTTTTTACTGTATTTGGGAACCCATTAGTGTTTTTAAATGTATCTATTTTGCTTAGATTTTAATTTTCATATCTGGCTTATAGTTTTATCAGTAAGTATTTGATATGCAGATTTATTTATTATTGCCATCTGTTTCTGTGAAAGCAATTTAGAAAATGCTACCAGTTGCTAGAATGATGTTCAGGTCTGCATGGGGGGCAATTTTGAAGATCAGAGTCCCACAAAGACAAATATTCTATGACTTCAGACAAAGGTCGTATACAAATTAGCTTACTTAGCATTTCACTGTGATCCCACCACAAGTTCACCATCTGCATCTGAGGTCTGAGGACGTTTTGTATTTTCAAGATGAACTTAACGAACATTTTCTTCTTAGTTAATTATCTTTAACATATCTAGATTATTACCAGGTTAAGAATATAGCTCAGCAAAACTTACTTAGAAATGTTAATGTCTTTATCCTTTCTAGATTATTTTCTTTTTTTATAGTATTTTTTTAAGTTCTTTACTGGAATGTAACTGCTTTACACTGTTGTGCCAATTTTTGCTGTACAAGAAAGTGAATCAGCTGTATTTATACATATATCCCCATATCCCCTCCCTCCTGTGACTCCTTCCCACCCTCCCCATCCCAGCCCTCTAAGCCAACACCCATCATCACGTTGATCTCCCTGTGCTTTGCAGTAGCTTCCCACTAGCTATCTATTTTACATTTGGTAGTGTATATATGTCAATGCTACTCGCTTACTTCGTCCCGGGTTCTCCTTCGCCTCCGCCCTCGCCCTTGTCCTCAAGTCCCTTCTCTACATCTGCATCTTTATACTTGCCCTGTCACTGGGTTCATCTGTATCATTTTTTTAGATTCCATATATATGAGTTAGCGTACGGTATTTGTTTCTTTCTTTCTGGCTTACTTCGCTCTGTATGGCAGACTCTAGTATTTTTAATTGAATTATAGTTGATGTACAATATTATGTAAGTTACAGGTATACAATATAGCGATTCACAATTTTTAAAGGTTTTACTCCACTTATAATTATTATAAAATATTGGCTGTATTCCCTGTGTTGTACAATATATCTTTGTAGCTCATTTTATACCTAATAGCTTGTACCTCTTAATCTCCTTCCCTCTAGATTAGCCGCACTTCCCTCTCCCCACTGGTAACCACTAGTTTGTTTTCTATATCTGAGTCTTTTTGTTACATTCACTAGTTTGTTGTATTTTTTAGATCCACATATAAGTGGTATCACACAGTATTTGTCTTTCTGTCTGACTTATTTTACTTAGCGTAATGCCCTCCAAGTCCATCCATGTTGCTGCAAATGGCAAAATTTTGTTCTTTTTATGGCTGAGTAGTATTCCATTAATATCTATATATTATATATTCCATTTATACACACACACACATATATATCTCTCACACCTTCTTTATCCATTCATCTATCGATGGACACTTAGGTTGCTTCCATATCTTGGCAATTGTCAATACTGCTGCTATGATCATTGGGGTGCATGTTAAGAAACTAAAAATAGAACTACCATGTGACCCAGCAATTCCACTCCTGGGTATGTATCTGAAAAATACAAAAACATTAATCCAAAAGATATATGCCCCTCTAGATTATTTTGACTTTCTTAGTCTACATGTACAAAATTTTAAGAAAACTCTATATAACCAAACATCTCAACGGGCTCAATTCCCAAGAGTTCAAGTGAGATGGGAACTAGTGTTTTCTTGATCAGAGATGGTCAATTGGACAGAGCAAACTGGAAACAAGGAATCTTGCAATCCAGTCTCATTCTGCCTCATTCGGGTATTCCCAGCCTCTGCCTCTGCCTTTATTTGGTCTAGAATATTCTTGGAAGGTTATGACAAAATTCCATCGTTCTACCTAAATCCTTCCCAGCTCAGTTTTAATTACCCCTCAGCTCCCCATGACATTTCCGTGTGCTTCAAATGCCTCGTATTGTGTTCTTTTTTTCTTTTTTCTTTTGAAACTGGTCTTAAAGTTAATTGTTGAACGTCTGTCTTACTTATTTTAAATTGCTTGAGTGCAAACTCAAAGTCATCACAATACCTCCTTTGCTGTTTTTCAAAATTGTTTGTTTTTGTCCATTTAAAAAGTCAAGCAGCTATTGCTTGTAATATAAAGCTTTCTAAAGCAAAAATTAATAATCAGATGCTCAAAGAACTCCTTGAATCTCTTCCACTTCCTTTTTCCATTTAGCAATATATCATGGACTTCCTTCCAAGTCAGCATATATAGACCTGACTCATTATTTTCATGCTTTTTATCTATTTCCCTAATGCTGAATATCAGATTTTCCCAGATTTGTTGTCTCAGTTGCTGTTTTTCTACTATATAAAAATACTGCAATAAATATCCTTATACATATATCTTTCCTTGTGTTTTTCTCTGGAGGCTAGCTTTCAAAAGGGCAATCACCAAATCAAAGGCTAAATGCATTTTTAATTTAAAAAGAAATTTCCAGAATTTTTAAAAAAGATGTAGTCATTTACTTATGCACCAGAAATATGTGAGAGGGTCATTTCCCTTCCTCCTTGCTGGACTGGATGCTATTTCTTATCTAAGTTTTGATCTTCCTGTATTTAGAACAGAGCTGTACAGAGTGTGTGCTCATATCTTGTGGACTAGGTCACTCTGGGATTTTGAATCTGCATTTTCCTGTTAGACTTAAAATTGACACTAATTTTTCTTTATTCATATATAGATTCATAGGTTTTATTTATAATATAAATTTGTAACTATGGACTTGCATCAAAATTTAGATCAAATTGTGTTAGTATTTTTTTTTCAAATCTTTATTGGAGTATAATTGCCTTACACTGTTGCACCAGTTTCCACTGTGCAACAAAATGAATCAGATGTAGCTATACATATATCCCCATATCCCCTCCCTCTTGAGCCTCCCTCCCACCCTCCCTATTCCACCCTACTCTAGGTCATCACCAATCATTGAGCTGATCTCCCTGTGCTATGCAGTAGCTTCCCACTAGCCATCCATTTTACATTTGGTAGTGTATACATGTCAATGCTACTCTCTCACTTCATCCCAGCTTCCCCTTTGCACCCACCCCCCCCAAACCCATGTCCTCAAGTCTGTTCTCTACATCTGCATCTTTATTCCTGACCTGCCACTGGCTTCATCAGCACCGTTTTTTTAGATTCCACATATATGTGTTAGCATATGGTATTTGTTTTTCTCTTTCTGGCTTACTTCACTCTGTATGACAGATGCTAGGTCTATCCACCTCACTACAAATAACTCAATTTCATTCCTTTTTATGAGTAATATTCCATTGTATATGTGTGCCACATCTTCTTTATCCATTCATCTGTTGATGGGCATTTAGGTTGCTTCCACGTCCTGCATGTTGTAAATAGTGCTGCAGTGAACATTATGTTAGTATTTATTTGTACATTTGAATATGACAATCTTTGCTTCTCACACCTACTTCATTAATACCTCTTACTGCTGCTTTTAATACCATAACTACTAATAACAGTGGATAGTATTGATAGGACACGTTTGCCACAGTTAGTCCACTTTTATTGACAAAATGAAATGATGGAAGGGTTAAGTCTGATGATTCCAGATTGTCAAAAAGTGGGTATTTTGGGGCTTTTTCTTCTATGTTCTATCACACAGTCATGTATGTCCCCAACACTGCAGTCTGTTACTCCTTTGCAAGGCTCCTTGCCAGAAGAAAAAAAGCACAAGTTCCTTTCACCACTACTTTTGCATGATCCAATCATTTATGATTTTTATATAATATATATAAATATATATTATATATATAATATATATAAATATTTAAATATTTATATAAATATACACCAGCGATATTAATCAAAACAGTTAAGCTTTTAATACTAATATGTGTCAGGTGTTTCAATGTTGTAAAACATAAAATTGACCCTTGTAGTAACCCTATGATATTGGCATGATGATATCTTACTTAAATTTTACTGACAGAGAAAGTGAAGTTCCTGAAGAGGGTCTAAATGGTTTCTTTCAGGACCTAGAGCCAGAAAATATGAGAACTAATATTTACAGCAGGATTTCTTGATTCTAAGTCAAATGGTCTCTGATGCTGGTTCTCAGAATCCTAAGTGCACACAAGATCCTTCACATCGTTCAATGTCAACAAGATTTAATTAAACAAGCAAATTGTATACCTGCTGACCATTCTTTACAATACCGAGTGAAATTGTTTCCTGCAATTTCAGTTAAATTTGTCTTCGAATATAATGAAAAATGAATTCATTTATAATTTTTTTCTTGGGAAAAAAATTAAAAACATTTCAAGGGAAGTGCATAGAGTAATAACAGAAACCATTAATTGTTAGAGTAACAATTTCTAACTTTTTAAGACTGATCAAATTTTAACCTGGAAACATCACTTGGCAAATCAGCCCTGGGGAACATGATGCTCGGTGGACTAAGCCAGACACAGCAGGACAAGCACCACTTCCATGAGGAACCTGAAACCATCAAGCTCTGTCGAGGCAGCGGGTGGATTGGTGGTTGCCAGGGGCTGGGGAGAGGGGGAAACAGGTGTGAGTCAAAGGCTGGAAGGTGTTAGTTCTGTAAGATGAATCAGTCCTAGGAACTGTGCTGTGTAGTAGATCCCTGTAGTTGACAATATTGTGTACTTAACATTGTGCTATGAGGGTAGATCTTAAGTGTTCCCATCATCACCATCATTAAATAAAAAGGGCAGGAGGAAACTTTCAGAGGTGATAGACGTGTTTGATACATAGAGATTGTGGAGATGGTTTCACCTGTGGAGACTTGTCTCCAAACCCAAGTTGGACACACTGAATTTGTACAGATTTTTATATGCCAATCATATCTCAACAAAGTCATTAAACAAAAGAAGGAAAAGAAAAAATTATAGAAAATATTTCTGACTTAAAAAAATAATCTTACCTGTGTGTGCTCACACACATGTACATATTTTCAGTTCTGTTCCTATTCCCTACTAGTTTCTTGGCAGCGTTAGTACAGAGTAATAAATTGTATATTTTTAGAGGGGTGAACATCTAGATTCAAATATCACCACAGTTAAACATGCTTGTAGTGGAAAAGGCACACACAGGTATATATTTATCTTCCTAAATTTCCTTGAGAGTAACCATAGTGTTGAGACGCGTTTTTCCATATACTATCAATTTTTTGTGTGTGAGGTGATTGATGGACTCTCTGTTCTGCTTGGGGATAGATCTTGAATACAGGAGAGATTGTAGAATCTTGAGGTTTCTCTGTTAAAACTCCGTGTGCTATTTTCTTGAACCCATTTAATGATATTTTTGTGTAAAGGATATTCTTAAAGAAGGGGAAGTATTTATAATTCTATTATTTATCTTAGTTATATTACATGTATCCCAGGAATACTTCTCCATGTACGATTTTACAGGTTCTTAAGTTGACACTTAACTGTTTTCCCTATTTGAACAATGACAGCGGCAAAGCCCCTCTGAGTATCTTTTCTAGCCTGCAGTTTGGCTTCGGTTTTGAATAAGCATCCACTCCCTTTTGTGCTGTTGATACTAACACCAGTTTATTAAAGGGTAAGACACCATATGTTCATTTCAGAATACCCGTTCCGTTTTGTTCATTTGAAATTCCAGTATTTCCAAAGCAGCTTATTTGCTTCTAACTTGCAGTAATTTGTATGCTTTCCATTTTTTTTCATTTTGACTTATTTTCAAAGAATTTTATCTTACATTTCTGATGTTTTTTATTTTGTTAAAAAGATATATTTTTATTCTCATTGAAAAGAAAAGGTAGAAAGATGGGCAGCAGAAATTTTTGTATTTAAGAAAAGCTGAAGAAACACAGCACTGATTTTTCTTTTTCTGTCTTAACATACCAAAGGATCAAGAATTGCTATTTGAATCTAATAAAGGGTGACTGAAAAGATCATGTAATGGGCAGAATCATAAAGGTACAACTAAATAGGCACTAAGAAAAGGTGCACAAAATGTCTCAATAGGGAGGTCAAACTAAAATTATGAAATAGTCATTCTAGACATTTGGTCTACATGATACAAGATATCTAAATAAGTCAATTAGAAAATTATGGGTTTCCAGTTGCTATGCAGACTTGAAATCACACTTAAAATTGGCTTTTTCAAGCATATTCAATTATGATAATAGATGCATCAACTTCAAGGTAATCCTTGAGGTTGAACGCTAAGAGTGCCTATAAAGTAATGGCTGCTCATTAATGTAATTGTTTCTTCTACAGTTATCTTTGACCTTTATTAACTTATATTTCAGATCTAGGAGGGAATCAATTCCAGATAATGTTGTCAAGTGGACCTTTCTACAAGCAAAAGTAAAATTGATCCAACTCATATTTCAGTGTTGGATTATACATATAACATACTGAGAGTAATAAGGATGTTCCTCTATACCCTTAAAACTGTTCATCAGAGAGGTCACTAATCTTTCCAGGTTAATACAATCCATAAAAAGTGTTTACACTAAAACAATTTTTGAACAGTAATTTCCTTTTTTTAAAGGACTTTTATTGAGATATACTTGACATACAATAAACTGCATATAACAGTAATTTCCTTTAAACATCATTATGATTGTAAAAATCTCTGTATCTCTCTATTTCTACTCTAATACCTCAGTTAGACTTCAGCTTCTCAAGGACAGGTGGATGCTTGGTTTCTGCCTTGTTTCTCAAACTGTCTTTGGGACAGGAAAAGTTGATGGATATATGCAGAGGCCAAACCAATATATTCCTGGTATTCTGTGAAGCCAATTCCATTATATAAGAAAATGGGAACCAAACGTTCAGTATCTCTGAAAATTGGCTTGGTGGATAGATAAGACTTTGAGGCATTTCAATTTATCCTACTGGTTGGTAATGGACATATTTCAAATCTAACCAATGTTTCCCTGTTTGACTACCTTCCTATGAACATTAACTTCCTTATGATTTATAAAACTATGATGATATTGATGAAAATCAAAGTTGGAAATCACAGAGGGATGAAATTAAGTGGTTAAGCTTGATGCTCTCTGAGGAAAGTCTTTCTAAAAGCTATGATGTTGTTTGATTCTTAAGCAAGTCAACTGGAGTAAATAAGACTCTTTTTCTGCAAAGACTGTACACCTGAAGCATATGTTTTATTGTGATTAACAAAAACCACATCCACATCGCGTCTCTAAGAAATCAAGAAATCGTGATGAAGACAGGTGTGATTCCATCCGAAGCACTGGGATTTGATTATTTTTTGAGTCCCTACTTGGGGTGGGTTCAGGTGGGGAGGGAGGAAGCCTAATGCTGATATTATTTATTGCTATTTAGTCTCTGGGTAACATGCGAGTATATAACAAAGGATTTTGGTTTAAGACATTTACAGTGTTATTTCAAAGCAAAACAATAATCGTGGGGTAAGAAAGTCAACATTAAAGGCTGAACTCTGAATATTATGTATGCTACTGAGATTACTGGTGGAGATAGTGGTGTGGCATCTTCCTATATGCTTAATGTCCTTGGAAATGTACAAGTGTTAGACCAAAATGGAGTGCAGTTCAAATTGGTGAGCATAGATGCAATTCTGAACTGATGTTGAAAAGGAAAAGCTACAAAATTTTCAGGTCAAATCACTCAGTAATTAGAAACTAATTTAAAAGCATTCTGAATTGGTCTTAACTTACAGTCCATGGTTTTATTAAGGCAAACCAGGATACATGTTCTTTTTTCACATATTTCACATTTCTAAAATTTGCAAGACCTATATTAGATTGCCTTTTTTTGAGATTCATTTTTATTTGTCCAAATGATGTTATTTGCTTAATGTTGGATACTGGCTTTCATAATAAAAGTACTGACCTCAAGATTTTAGTTTTTGAAAGCACATTTATAAACATGTTTTCCCCTCATGTTTTCTACCTAGTCTTTGTGTAGATTTTGCACACAATCGTTTTAAATTGTCATTATTTCCAGAAAGATACTAAAATAGTTATTATATGAAAATCTTTTGCTTTGAGCATTTGAAACAGAGCATCAATTAGCTGAGCCGGGATAAATTCCTAGAGCCAGAAGCAACCATAGAACTTCAAGAGCAAAGTCTATTAAGTCCAGTTAATCAGCTACATATGGTAACAGAAAGCTTGAAACACTTAAAAATGAAGGAATCCTATAAAATGGCATTCTACTAGTCAGTCGTGATCCAACCTTACTGAATGGTTACCATAGGTCACAAAAATAAGTATCAGATTGTGTTAGTTGTGTGCTGTGGCATGACGATCACAGAAGAACCCCAAGGTTTCTATAAAGTTTAGGTTACAAAAGATTCCATTTTCTATTCTTAAGTGAATATTTCTGATAATTTGCTATAAAGGAAGAGCTGTGTATATCTTAGATGTTTAGTAAGTTGACACACACATAGGGTGATCATGGTACGAAAGACAAACAGTTGCATAATTATTGTTTTTCTCTGATGAATAATACATTACTTGCTTACTTACTGGTTGAAGACTTGACCTGAGTGGGCAAACGTCAATGGGTACCTTTTGAGAAAAAGGATGAATGCTATTTTATTAACATGTGGCTATTGAATTTTACTGAGACAGCCCACAATTTGTTTTTTTCCCAACCTCACCAATATTATATGATATGCCAGTTTCTGTGCAAGATAAGGCAGAGTACGCAAAAATGAAAAATCTTAAGGAGTCTGGAATCCAGTTGAGGAGCTGGAAAATGTTTACAATTTACTATAACACAGGCCATATTGTGTTATAATGGAGATACAAATATGTATACACACGGTATGAAGCAGAGAGATGAAAAGACTTATTTGGGAGAGTTGATTCTAAAAGCCATCCTTCAAGCAATGACATGTGAACTGGATCTGACTGGCGGAAGATGGGAGAAAGGGCAGTTCAGGTGAGGGACAGTGTGGGGTAGAGTTTTGGAAAGCGGAGGGCTTGAGGGGAAGGGTGGGGAGACTCCAGTATTCAGGGAAGGGTCCCAGGCAGCATAGCAAGAGATGCAACTGGAGAGAGAGCGTTGGTCCTCAGAGACCCAAGCTTGAGATTTTTGACTCTGTTCTAAATTTAGGTGATAATCGCAAGGATTGTGAGCATGAGAATGACAATAAGAGTCCATTAGTCTCATTTCAATACAAAGGATGAAGAGGAGCTGAATGGGATCAGAGCCTTGAAGCCACCAATCATTAGTCGGATGATAAGAAAATGCAAAGCACCAATTTATGATGAAGGTTAACAGCATCAGTAACATCAGGAATTGTATCAGTTTCCTAGGGCTGCCAGAACAAAGAACAAAGTACACACTGGGTGGTTTAGAAACCAAATGTATTTTCTCACAGTCCTGAAGTGTCAGCCAGAGCCTTGTTTCCTCTAAAACCTCCATGAGAGGATCCTTCTTTGCTTTTTCCGGCTGCTGGTAGCACCAAGCGTTCCTTTGGTTATGGCATCAAAACTCCAATCCCTGCCTCTGTACTTACGCGGTTGTCTCTCTTTTGATAAAAGCTGCAGTCATGTGGGATTAGAGCCCACTGTAATGGCCTTGTCTTAACCCGATCACATCTGCAATGACCTGTTTGCAAATAAGGTCACATTCACAGGTGTGAGATTAGAACTTCAACCTACCGCTCTGGGGGACACATTTCAACCCATCAAAAGAATGGACAGTGACACCTAATGGGAAAGGCAGTACCAAGACAGGATTCATCGATGACATAGAGATGGAGGAGAGAGTAGACCTGTGATGCTTCCGGACTGGGAGGGGAAGAAAATACAAAGCTGAAGAGCCAGGCAACTGGGAAGGGTAGAAAAGGAAAACTGGGTGATCTCATCTATATGAGTTCAGTATCAGTGAAGTTCTGATTGCACCTGTGCGCTGACCTCTTGCTTGTCATTCAACAGCGGTCATGGGGACCTGAAGCTGAATCCAGCCTCTGTACCCGGACACCAAATAAGTATTGGAGACAGAGTTTTGGGTGAAGTAGAAAACAGTGGCTTTATTGCTTTGCCAGGCAAAGGGGGCCACAGCGGGCTAATGTCCTCAACACTGTGTGTCCCGACCTGGAGGGGAAGGGGAGGAATTTTATCCTCATGCATCAAAAAGCGTGTGATCAGCTTGTGGACATTCTTCTGGCTGGTGGTGAGGTAATCAGGCATCAGCATCATCAACCTTCTTGTTCCAACTGGCCTGGGGTCTACATGCCTGTGGGCAACACATCATCGTTAACGTCTCTCACCTGGTGAGGGTTTCAGTATCTGCAAAATAGCTCAAAGATATTGTGTGTATCCCTAGATGGGGAACCAGGACCCTGCCCCAAGGCTGCACTATTGTTTCGCTTGACTGCTTATTTCTCCCTGGTCTCACATCTCCTCCCTTCCCTAATTAGCAACTGCTTGAACCTGCTCATTGGAACTCATGGAAAGTCATGCAGGCTGAATGAAGCCTATTTCCTGTAATCAAAGAAATGGGGGACACAGGAAGGCTTTTGTGCCCAGGAGCACCACATGGCCCTACTCAGCATCAGACCCCCAGGAATTTGACTTTTTGGGTGGTAGGGACTACACATATTCGTGACTGCAGTCTGACTGTCTCTACCACACCCTCATGATGTGTTTATCTTATTATTGCATGGATAGTGATGATTAAAGCAGTTATCAGACAGAAATCCTCCCAAAGGGAAAACATTATTAGCAAGCAGGAAAAGAAAATAAAAATGTCATGGAGATATTTATAAATGCAGAGGCACCTCCACTCTGTCTTCCCCATTCTGACAAGCACTTGGCATGAAAGGATAATTCTGAGAGGAATGCAGTGGTAATCTGGCAGGGTGGACCAAACTTTTCCGCAGATCAGAAAAAGTGCTCTCTTTGTAGGTGGTGGTGGGAAGGGGAGCAGGAGGAGGAGGAGGTGAGCAGGGGGAATTTGGTGACTGGGGACAGGAGACAGAAGATGGGAGAAGGGTTGGGGGTTTAAAATATGGCTAAAAATCGCTCCAGGCATGAGACTGCCTAAAGCTATCACCATGCTGGATTCCTGTATCTTATACCTCATGAAAAGGCAGCGGGCTCTATGAAATCTTTTGTGAATACTATTCATTTCACCAGTGAAAAATTATTTCTGGCATAATTTGTGCAAATAAGCCTGTGTAATTTAGATAATGGTATTTAAAACATTTGCTGTAGCTACTACATACATTACGGATTACTGATTAACATATTTCAAATGTTAACCAAGCAACCCAAATAGGTCAAAATTAACTTCTATGCACGGGGACACACAACAGCATTTATACTGAAATATTTTAAAGTAATGACCAAATAGACAATATCCATCCTTTTGAAAATCATCTCACAATCAGGTGTGTGGCTCCTCAGTTGAAGACAGAGGTCAAGACTATGGAAGAAGAGAGTCTGAGGCACTGAGTGTGACAGAAGAAGGCTGAAGACAGATGCTACAGAATTTTGCCTTCAGAGAAGAAGTTGTAGGAAGAGAAGCCAGTCAAGGAGCCTGGGAAAGGACGATCAGGGCAGATGGCAAAGCTGGAAGGAAGAGAGTGAGGATCAGGAATGACACGCATCACAGAGGGGAGGTGCATGAGGACTGGGACGTGGTCTTGGAGTTGAGGGAGACGCTCATGAACTTCAAGAAAGAATTTGTTTCTATAGACGACAGAGTCCCAAGTCTGAAGAGCTTGTGTGTGTGGGTGGCCGTGAAGGGTGGGAAGATGTGCAGTGGACAGGGTTTGTAGGGGAGGGGAAAGTTTTTATTCGTTACATCCGCCCTTTCTGAAGGGCGGGCTTTGTTAGTGTGAGCTGCACCGATGTGACGACGTGGGCTCAGAATGAGAAGGAGCAGGGTTTTGGAGGGGGAGTCTGAGACTGAGGCCAGGTTAGGGAGCCTGCTTGAACAATATTCAGAATCCAGGAGACGGTTGACTGTGATGTTCACCGTAACGAAAAGTATATGTTTATATTTTTATATAAAATATGGTTATATTTTCTTTCATTTTTGTGATTCATGCAATGCTTTAAAATATGTATTAATAAATCCTAATTGAATTAAATTTTCTCTTGAGAGATCTTGAGTCCCAGTTTCCACTGCCAATCTAGTTCTTAAAATTTTTGAAGAAATGATAAACTGATTTAATATGACAATATACAAGGTAGGCAAGAAGTGTTCAGAAAATATATTGTTTTCTTGGGAGTAGAAGGGTTGTGGATTATTTTGGAATACCAAAGCCCAGTTCTTAATGATACTTATAAAAAAAATTATTAGGCATTTAAAATGTATGAAATGATGAGTGCTATGGGTGGGTAAAAGAGTGTGTATGTGGGGGCGGTCAAGATGGCGAAGTAGGAAGACCCAGAGCTCACCCCCTCCCGTGGGTACATCAAAATGACAACTATTAACAGAGCAACTATTAGTGTCAATGACCTGAAGACTAGCAGAAAAGATCTACAACCCAAGATTTAAAGAAGGAACCACAGCGAAACACAGGTAGGAGGGCAGAAACATGGCAGAGTTAACACCCACACCCCCAGGTAGGTGACACACAAACAGGGGGATAATGAGTGCCACATCAGGCACCCCAGCCTGGGGGTCCCACACAGGAAACGTGAGCCCCGAGAATGTCTGGCTTTGAAGGCCAGTGGAGGTTGCCTTTGGGAGAGGCAAAGGGCTATGGCAATAGACACTTAAATGATGCATGCAAAATCTCACATGCTCTGAAACCCAGGGCAGAAGCAGTCATTTGAAGGAGCCTGGGTCAGACCCACTTGCTGATCTTGGAGAGCCTCCCAGAGTGTCAGGAAGCAACTGGGACTCATCCTGTGGACACAGACGCTGGTGGCAGTCACTTTGGGGAGCTCATTATACCACAAGGACACTGGTGCTGGCACCTGCAAGAATGAGGTCCTCCCTCTTCCCTACTACTGCCAGGTCCTGGCCCTGCCCACCAGCCAGGGGGCACCAGCCCTGGGACCTTCTGGGCCAGCAGCCAGCTGTATCTACCCGCAGTCCAGAACCAGCAGCCTTGGCACCCAGTCCAGGGAGCCTGCAGGATTGGGGTCTGCTCATCGGTAGGTAGACACTAGCCCTGAGACCCTCTGGGCCCTGCCCACCAGCAGGAAGGCACCAGCCCTGGGACCCAGCCCCACTCACCATTGACCAGCAGACTCTGCAGTAGTGGCTGCAACGGAGGGCACAACACAGCCCACATGGGAGGCACCCCTAGAGCATAAACCTCTGGTGAACACAGAGGGGTGCGCTCCTTAACCAACCTACCTAATACATACAAATAAAAACAGAATTAGGCAAAATGAGGCAATGGAGGACTATATTCCAAATGAAGGAATAAAATAAAACCTTAGAACTGAGCTAAGTGGAGATAAACAATCTACCCAATAAAGAGGTCAAGGTAATGGTAAAAATGCTCAAAGAACTTGGGAGAGGAATGGATGAACACGAGTTTAACAAAAGGTCAAAAGATACAAAGAACCAGCAGACACTTTGCAAGCTAGAGGGTGTTCTGCAATATATTTAATGTGATGAAAGGGAGAGACCTACAACAATGAACACTCTGCCCAGCAAGGCTATCATTCAGATTTGAAGGTGAGATAGCGTTTTACAGACAGGCAAAAGCTGAGCACTCCGTTTACAAGAAAAGTTAAAGCCGAAAATGTTTAAGCAGAAAAGATAAGCCCACGACTAGAAAAATGACAATTACCAGAGGAAAAATTTCATTGGTAAAGGAAAGGTAGTAGATCAATCATGTATATGAAGCTAGTAGGAAAGAAAAAAATTATATCCACAATATGTAGTCAAGGGGTACACCAAACAAAAAGATGTAAAGTGTCAAAAACATTAAGTGTGGGTGAGGGGAGTAAAAATGTAGGATTGTTAAAATGCCTTAGAATTTAAGAGATTAGCAACTTAAAATAATCACCTATTTTGTGTGTGTGTATATATATATATATGTATGTATGTATGTAGGTTGCTATATACAAACATCACGGTAACCACAAATCAAAAATTTGTAACAGATACACCAAAAAGAGAAAGGAATCCAAACACAGCACTAACCATAGTCAGATCACAAGGGAAGAGAGCAGCAAAAGGATCAAGAAAGAACTACAGAAACAACTCCAAAGCAATTAACAGAATGACAATAAATATGCACTTATCAATTTCTTTAATTGGACTAGATGCTCAAATAAGAAGACAGTAGCTGAATGGATACAAAAAACGGGTGCCCATCAATAGGTGAATGAATGAAAAAGATGTGTGTGTGTGTGTGTGTGTGTGTATACACACACGTACATACAATGGAATATTTCTCAGCCATAAAAAAGTGAAATTTTGCCACCGTGACAACATGGATGGACCTAGAGAATATTATGCTTAGTGAAATAAGTCAAAGACATACCATTTGGTTTCACTCGCATGTGGAATCTCAAAAACAATTGAACAGACAAAAAAAAAATACGCAGACACAGAGAACAAATAGGTGGTATCCAGAAGGGGAGGCCAGCGGAGGGATGAGAGAAATAGGTACGGGGGATGAAGAGGTACAAACTTTCAGTTACAAAATAAAGTCACGGGGATAAGTTGTACAGTGTGGGGAAATCTCATCAATTGTACTGTAATATCTTTTTTTTTTTTTTAAATTTATTTATTTATTTATTTTTTGGGGGGGTACACCAGGTTCAATCATCCGTTTTTATACACATATCCCCATCTTCCCTCCCTTCCTTGACTCCCTCCCCCCAAGTCCCCCCCACCCTCCCCGCCCCAGTCCTCAAAGGCATCTTCCATCCTCGAGTTGGACTCCCTTTGTTATACAACAACTTCCCGCCAACTATTTTACAGTTGGTAATATATATATGTCTGTGCTACTCTCTCGCTTCGTCTCAGTTTCCCCTTCACCCCCCGCCCCCTCCCATACCTCGAGTTCTCCAGTCCATTCTCTGTATCTGCATCCTTGTTCTTGTCACTGAGTTCAACAGTACCATTTTTAGATTCCGTATATGTGAGTTAGCATACAATGCCCATCAACAAATGAATGGATACAGAAGATGTGGCATATATATACAATGGAATATTACTCAGCTATAAAAAGGGATGAGATGGAGCTATATGTAATGAGGTGGATAGAACTACAATCTGTCATACAGAGTGAAGTAAGTCAGAAAGAGAAGGACAAATATTGTATGCTAACTCACATATACGGAATGTACTGTAATATCTTTGTACAGTGATGCTACCTAGACTTCTCCTTATCACCTTGTAACACAGGAATGTCAATCACTATGCTGTGTACCTGCTGACGAAATAGTGTTGTCGCTCAATTATACTTCAATTTTTTTTTTTTTTTAAAATGTAGGCACTGGGAGGAAATGAACAAAAATGCTAATGGTGGTTATCTGGTGTCAGGGGTGGGGATTTTGAGCGATTATTATTTTTTACTTTATGCTTTTATATATTTCTGGCTGTATGCAATGGATATATGTTGCCTGTAAAATTAGAAAGAAAACTATGTCTTTAAAAATGAAAAAAAGATTATGACATTTAACCCTAGATATGAAATGATGCATGGTATTTCATTCACAACTACTGTTAAGACCCATATTTCTTGGTTTTTAGACACCACCTGAAAAAAAGAGACGTGCTCTATATGAGAATTCTGTGCTACATGCATAATACCATATGTGTATGTGTATCTACATATTTGTGTGTGCTTTGCATGTGTACACTGTTCTAACACCATTCCCTTTGCCTGATCTTACCAGGTCATGTTTGCCCCATCGCGTAGATTCTATTTAGGAAACTTATTGTGGCTTGTAGAAGTACATTGATTTAATCATACATACTTTCCCTTGTTTCAATTGCTGGTCTTCATGTGTAGTTAATTTGATCCAGGCTGAATACTTTATTACACAGGAGTTAAAGAGCTGTTATTCCCGAACAACTTCCCTGGAATTATTCTATTGAACATTTCAATACTATTAAAGAATAAAACCCAACCTTATGGTTATTAATAATAGCAATTTATATCTGCATAGGACCTTATAGTTTACTGGCCATGTCCTCAAAACAGTTTCTCATTTGGCCTTTAACATGTCTATGTTTAAAAAAATCGTCATGAAATAAACACAAGGACTTTTGTTGACTGCATCTTAGCAATGAGGAGACGTGGTCCTCACGAGATTCCATGTCGTGATGAATGTCATCCAAGTCTTTGCTACTTATCCTACGTACTTGGGAAGCCTATCTGTTGCCTCCTGCCAAAACCTGTACCGTGCTTTTCACGGGATATTTTTCTTCTTGTCTAAAAGATTAGGCGCTTTTCTTTGATTTGTGATTGGTTATTACCATTGCTACAATTGTAGTAGTCATTACTTCAGGGGTGCATCCCCAGTGTGACTGTTTATCTTGATTTTGGTCCTTTTTGGAATTCTTTTAGTTTCTCAGTTCTGCCCTAGCGAAGTACCACAAACTCGGTGGCTTAGCACAACAGAAATGTATATCTCACAGTTCTGGAGGCTAGAAGTCTGAAATCAAGGTGTCGCAGGGTCCTGTTCTCTGTGAAGGTTGTAATGGAGGGTCCTCCCTGGCCTCGTCCCTGCTTCTGGTGGCTGCTATCAATGTTGGTGTTCCTTGGCTTGTAGACGCATCACTCCAATCGCATGACATGCAACCATCTGTGGGCTGAAGCCTCTAGTGCCTGGCTAACTGATGGTAGGTCAGTGGCATCACCTTTATGAATGCATCAATAATACAGTGTAATTGGAGAACATCAAAATAAATGGCCGTCTGCAGTGGGCTCCATTCACCGAGTTCTGGAAGTGAACGATGCCTTATTGAAGGAGCGTTGCATGAAGCTCTGCGGCATATGCCTGGTGGTGGTACATAATTTCACAGTCCACAAACCATAATGATTCAATTTTCTCAGAGGTGTATTTATCTGTGTCTGATATTTCTCCCTTTCTACTGTGTACTAATTTGGCTGTTATATAATTTTTCACATGAGACAGAAAATGACCAAGAGGGGAAAGACTATACAAGGAGGGGAATTCAAGAAATCCATTTCCCCCCAGTTTTATTGAGAAATAATTAACCTACATCACTGTATATTAAGGTGTACCACATGATAGTTTGATTTATGTATATTATGAAATGATTACCACAACAGGCTGAGCTAACCTCTACCATCTTATACAGACACAATTAAAAAAAAAGAAAGAAAATTCTCCTTGTGATGAAAAATCTTAAGATTTACTCTCTTAGCAATTCTCCTGTATATCAGTCAGCAGTGTTAACTATATGTTACATTTCTAGTGCTTATTTTCTTATGACTGGAAGTTTGTACCTTTTATAACCACCTTTGTCCAACTTCCCCCTATACCCTGCCTCTGGCAACCACAAGTCTGCTCTTTTTCTATGAGTTTTTTGTTTTCGTTTTAGATTCCACGTATAAATGAGATCATACAGTATTTGTCTTTTTCTATGTGACATTTCACTTAGCATAAATGTCTTCAAGGTACATCCCTGTTGTGTGCAAATGGTAGGATTTCCTCATTTTTCACGGCTAAATATTATTCTGTTATACATATATACCACAAGTTCTTTATCCATCTTCTAAACGAATTTATAACGAAACAGGCTCTCTGAAAATCTGGTGCTCATTTGCGTTTTTAAAATAGACTTTGTGTCTGCATTCTTAATTGATCAATTTAGTTATTCAGGCAGGTGATGAATATTGCTAAGAATGCCTTTTCCGGCACCTGTGCTAGGCACTGCACGGGATACAAAGGCAAATTTTTACAGATCTCGCCCTCCAGGACTTTACAGTCTGAATGAGCAGAGGAGTCACACAAGCTCCCATTCACATAGCTCTTAGTGAGGGTCAATGTCTAGGTGTGGAAGTTAATCAAAACTCTGTAATTTATTTGAGGGTACCTGGGAACCATCGTCAAGACAGGGAACATGTCACGGCTGTTCAGAGACAGGGGAGAAACAGACTCTTGAAAGATTTGCCTAAACTGGGAAATGGGGATTTGCCCCTCCTTTCCCTCCCCTCCCCCCCTTCCCCTTGCTCTTTCACCCACTCTCTCCCTTTCCCACTACTTTATCTCTGTCTCTCTCACAGCCTCTGTTCCTTCCATTCTTCTGGAAATGGCCACTTCCCCTTGTTTAAATGATAACCTATTCTCCCTGCCTGCGCTCTACCTCTGTCCACTACTGTCTAGTTTCCTTTACAGAGTCTCCTTTCTTTGACAACTGTGATTCCCAGAGTTCTGTCAAAGGTCCCCATTTCTTCTGATACCATGCACACTTCAAAGGCTAAATACTGTGTGACTTCATTTATATGACATTCTGGAAAAGGCAGATCTACGAGGACAGGAAACAGATCACGGTTCACCCAGAGCTGAGGCTGGGGAGAGGGGTAAGTTACAGAGGGACAGGAGAAAACCTTCTGGGCTGATGGGACGTTTCTGCATCTTAATGGTAGTGATGGCTGCACTCCTGCATACTTGTAAAAATTCTTACCGCTGTACGCCAAGAGAGGATAAACTTTGCTCTTACGTCCATTTTAGCTGAACAAAGCTGACTTTACCTTCAAATCCCTGCTTTCCTTTGAATGGAAAGACAATGTTTCTTCCTTTTTCCTACCACCCTCCTTAGTTTTGCACTTAGTAGCTTCTGACTAAAATTATAAAATTATTTTGAGATTATGGACCAAGGAATTATAATTACCCAAGCATATATTATGTGCGGGGCTTCTAATTTGTAACCCAAAATAGAAATAGCTGAACCAAGCAATAAAGAAGCACCTTTCAAATGTCTCGGACCTGAGTATTTAAGTATCTATCACAGGATGAGTGAAGAATCTATAAAATTACATTTTGTGCTATTTTGTGCTATTTTGTGTTGTCTGGCATTTCAGAATGATTAAGACAATAAAATTTAGCTGCCTTTTTTTTTCAGCCATAAAAAACAAGTGAGTTCCCACGCCAGGTTAATTCATAGCTAAAGGATTAAAACCATATTTCTCATGACTAGTGGTGCTGAGAGAGAAAGGATCTAGCTTACAGAGGGAATTCAGTGTTTATAAATAAAGCCCAATACTTGTTCCTCTGCAGGAAACCAGTAAAAGAGACAGTCCTCCTGCATTCTTTTGATGTAACCTGGGAATGTGCTTGTGGATAGAGGGATTTTCAGCACTGAATTATAAGTGCCCAATTCCAAATTATACTCTTCGTATTTTAAGTAAGCCATGGAAATCTTTCTCCCCCTCCCGAGGAGACCTTCCTCATTTCTAAGAGGCATCACTGAGCAATTGAATGAGTTTTGGATGAGAATTCCAAAGATGCATGTTCCCATACTAAGTCTGCCATGAAATGAGCTCTGTGACGCTGGGAAGGAGGTGGGGAGGGCATCCCTGCCTTAGCTTGGTTTTTGGTTTGGTTGGTCTGTAAACGAGCAGGAAGTTGGACTATATGACCTCTGGGGATGTCTCCTTAAATTGAAATACAGTTTCCGAGGGCTCCTGTATCTTGTTATACTGGGGCTGTTCATGACCACAGCTTCCCTCCTTCCATCCTGTACTTTTGACACTTCACGCTTTTCCACACGAGGGCTTGTGTTTATCCCTGATACATTCCTGGACACTGAATTAAATGTTGTTTCCTGAACTTCCACGGTTCTTAGGATCTAGGCAGCTGCTGTGTGTTGCACTTAAATAAGTCAAATATATTAGCAAGTACAGAGACTTCCCAAAGCTTGTATTTGGCTCTTCCTAAAGAGTGTGATTCAGCATCGCAGCGTACTAGCTTTCAGAATTCATCGAGACCTCAGGATTTAGAACACATGGTTTTAAAGGACAGAAATGCTTTCTAATTTAACATTGAACTGTGCATATTTTTATATATTTCCTGAATCAGGGTGTCATTTGGCTCTGGAAGCCTCAGCTGTCAGGATGCCTTTTAGGCAGGGGGGACTGGATTATTGGTGAGTCTGTGGGGAGCGAAGAAGCAGGAAAGAAGCAGGAAACTCAAATCGAGAGCTCTGCAATCGTTACTTCATAAAATACTTGTCATTATAGGAAACATCAGATTTGAGGAAACATGAGATTACTTATCTCCCATTCAATTTCTGGGCAGACTGAATTTTTTATGTAAGAGTGTGTTTGAGACCTGTGTCAACAGTGCATTTTGTGTAGTAAGAATGTCCTGTCTTGTGCAATTCTGCTTTCAAAAGATGTGGGAATAGAGATGGCATCCCGAAGATTTTGCTGCTCCAGTCTGGTCCCCATAAATCATTCCAGATATTTTGGTTTTTTAACCCCAACTCTAAAAGTCCTCAGGGGGGAATTCTATACCCTCGCTAGTCTCAGACGATTTCTCCTTTGCCAGGAAGTTCCTGATGAATTGAATAGCTCCTTCTTTTGTTGAATCCGACTTCTTGCTCAGCCTTGAGCAGGAGCACAGAGCCAAAGGGAAGGTTCACTGTTCTTTCAGGAGAGATTTCCCACATAATAAGGCAATCTTGGGAAAATGAATACTTAAGAGGCAACTTGGGAAATTTGAGCTTTGAGACAGAGCCATTAAGAGAAAAAGAAGCGATGGAGAAAAAAATAGAAGACGGTTTCAGAATTAATGACTTCATTACCACTTAAAACCTTACGAAAGGAATATTACTTGTAGGAGTTTGTCGAAGGGGTACAGGCTTAGAATATGTACCCTCTAGGATGTTGGCAAGACACACAGGAAACATGGAATAGTTGGAAGATGATAAATAGAGAAATTGGCTGGATAAGATTTCGGAAGTAATAAAGTATGGGGAGGAAACGAAGAAAGTCAGAGAACTGTATACTTAAGAGCCATAAATGCAATGAGATGGTTGACATAGCTTCAAAAAGAAGAAATCCATGGTGCGGAAGGGAGAGGCCAGGAGTTTGGCAGGAGTACGTGTACGTGGGCTTTGCTGAATGAAATTCTTTCCTGTCAAGTTGTGTTATGTTTCTATCATCTTGAAGGCATTTAGATGTGGCTGTGATGAATGTCACATTCTCTTTATTAAAACCGTAAAATGGAAACCACACAATACAGAAGGCTCTGGAGTCATGACCTTTTGCCTTGTTACCTTGCCCATAATTAGAAGCTACCCCTTCCATGTCTCTTAAGCCAATTATGTACGTATGACACAGCAGGTGACAGCGAAGCAGCAGTGGGAAAACTGGCAGGACTACAAGGTTTTTCTTATCTTTGCTTTTTACTTTAGCCAGCTCCGCATTTACAAGGGAGGTCTAGGTCTATGGTGCAACCCACTTGGGATAACTTCTGTTCTATGAGTAATCCTTTCCATGTATTTCCATTTATCCTTTCACTCATTTAATGTCTAATTTATTTTCGGCTCTCCTCTAGCCAGCGATAAATCCTGAGTACACTTGTCTGATATTTTCAAATGATCCATCCTTTTCAAGCTATCAATTCTTTGAAACATAAGTTTAAAAGTCATGATAGGAAGCACCTTGAATCTCCATAAGACAGATCTGTACCCATATCAATCCATGTTAATTCACTCATTTGGTAAATATTTACGGAATTCACATGAAATGCCAGGAAGTGGTTGAATGGTAGAAACCCAGCAAGGAGCAGCACAGAGAAGGTTCCAGCACTCGTGGTGCTGGCTGTGCTCACTGGTATGATTAAGGCTTTCAATGGAGACAGGATTCACACGTGCGTGAATGAGAGAGAGACGTTGCAGATGAATGGGCATGGTGGCAACTTTGATTTTCTTCAGTTTGTACAGTTTGTAATTCAATGACTCGTCTCAATAAACCCGTGTCCAAGTAAACATTCACTATGTTTTGTGGAACAGCTCAGAGTGGGATGTCTGCTTAAAAAAAAAAAAAAAACATGCCAGAGTAGGTTTATCCACCAGAAATGGATTCATGTTTCTCAGGCTCCTTATGGAGAGACACATTAAATCACAGGATCTCTTCTGTATGTCTCTTTCCAAGCTATCATTGTCTCATTGTCTCCCAACATTTTGAGACATTTAATATTAGACACTTAATACCGTAATGAGCGTTAGGTAGAGCAACCTTCAATGTCCTCTGGCCCAGAATTGGGAGAATATTGGGGCCATGACGATAAAACCATCCAGAGCTTGTTATTCAAACATCTTAGTGAGCTGTAGCGCATACTTAACATCTGCAAGATGATGGGTTTGATCATCATATATGTGTTCAAATCTCTCCTCTTGCTAATGGTGCATTCTTCTACAAGCTCTAGGTTCTCTACTGGCAGTGGAAATAATTGTACTACTCTGCATGGTTCTTGTGAGAGATACAGAAGAATGACTCTGAGAAGCCATGAATCCAATATGTTCTCCTTTCACCATCAAGCTATGCTGAATTTAGAAACACATCACAGAAGGTTATTTGCTTTCTTAAGGGGAAAAATGAGTACCTTCCTGAAGAATGAGCCCAAACCTGTTTTTTGGGATGGTTGGGAGGGCGTAAGGTTAAATGTTTGCACTTAAATTTAATGGAAAGTAGAGTTTGTTAGAATGCAAATTCTCTGAGAGTAGGTGGGGTCATACTTTTCTGACTTCCCTAATACTTCAAATAATACGGGGCTATGTAACTCCAAGGCTCAAATGAATTATTAATTTGTGACATGCTTTTATGAAGAGTATTGCTTTTATTTTATTGTTCTGTTTTTGTCATTGAGTGTGTAATATTAATCTCAAACCCAGGAGAGTTGATACTAGTTAACTGACGCAGAGTACGTATTTGTGTTTGACTCAGGGTTTAAAGATACATAAATCACTTTCATTTCTGTCTTAAGGCAGGATGAAAAGGGCCACACAGAGAGGATTAAGATGAAGGATGAAAAAAAAAAAATCCTTCAACATCTTGGCTGTTCCTTCTCTGGCCAGTGAGATCCATTTCTCTTTAAACATTCGGAAGAGGACAGAAGTTGTCATCACCCACTCTGTCCTGGGGAAGTAGCCTCACGTTAACATCTAGGTGGGTTAGGGGAAAATGAAGACTCCTTCCTTTCGAAATGAACCCCCAATACTGCTTCTGCCTGGATCTACACAGGCACCTTAAAACTTAGTTAGCAAAAGGAACACTTTATTGGACCAGCAATGCCAATGTCTGGGGCACTTTACAATAAACACATTCAGGGTCTGGTTCTCAGCTGACCACACTGTAAATCAGACAGAAGATGCCTCCCATTTAAGAGCCCAATAAAAAAGTTATTTTTTTTTTAATGGGCAAAAAAGAATGCCAATAGAAAATTCCATATCCTGCCATGATGCTTAATGGGTCAAAGTTCCAAACTGGATGTTTTTCCTTGCCTTGTTGAAGCAACTAAACAAATGTGTCTGTGTCAAGTTACAAATGATGATTTATTAGCCTTTTGGGGTATTCATGTCCCAATCCAGAACTTTGTGGGTAAAGTACCATTAAAGAAGTCTACTTTTATTTTTTTTTTTTAATGTATGCAGGCTGCTTGTAAGATACTATACAATTGCACATATCCAAGAAAATATCGGCATTACACCAGCACAGCAGGAAATTAACAATGCAGGAGATAATCATGCTTGGTTGTAGATAATGTACTCAGTGCTTAAAATAGCAGTTTAACGTCCATGTGTTATTTCATACCAGATGGTTGCAAGAGCACAGGACATGGTGGTTTTTTTTTTTTTTTTAACATATTACAAGGGTACATATAAAAATCTGTTAATAGCAATGCACCAAAAAAGGAAAAAGATCTATAATTTAGGATAAGTGAATGTTTGTCAAATTGCCTTTCTCTATATCAAGCTCAAAGCTATTTTTACATCTTCAGTAAGTAAAAGTGTTCTGTTCAATGGAATATCAAAATTGTGGTACAAAGCGCACCCAGAATTTCTGGTGGAGAGATCCTCTTTCAGGTTTCATGCAAGTTTGGACAGGTTAACTGAGACTTCTGGAACAAATTTCATACCTGGTGACTTTATTATTTCGTTTGTAATCCCACGTTTCAGGAGAAGTCATTCACTCTGGTAAGAGAGTACAAGGCAACACCTGTATACACAACTCATTATTTTCTACTTAATGTAAGACTGCCCCCACCCAAAGGTTTTAGATGTCTTGCTGGTTGTAGACTTACAAGAATATTAATTAAACTCCTTAAACTTTGACCTGTTAAAATAGCATCTGAGTGAAAAGATGAGATTCAGGGAATAAAAGCATGACTCCCTGGGGTCTCTACATCCAATTGTGGAGAACACAAAACTGTTTGGTTGGGGAGCTGGGGGACACACAAAAACAAGGTCTTTACCTCATGGCTTAGAAAAGTGGTTCTTTAGGACTTTCTGAAATGCCTGGAGATGGTTTTGTTTGTCACAACTAGAGGAGGTGGTGCTGACTGGCATCTAATGAGAAGTCAGGAATTCTGCTAAACATCCTGCAACGCGCAGGACAGCCTCCCTGGACAAAGGATTACCAGTTGGTCTCAGTGATGATCCATTGTACTATCGACTTGGTGAGGCTACAGAACCCAATCACTGCATCAAACACTACTCTAGGGTATGCTATGAGGGTATTCTGTCGGTGTGGTTAGTGGTTAACATCTACCATAGGTAATCCGTTGACTTGAAAGCGATTACCCCCCACCATGTGTATAGGAGTCATCCAATCAGCTGAAGGTCTTAAGAGCAAAAACAGGTTTCCCAGAATGGGAAACTAGAGGGGTTACTGGGAGAAAATATGTATGTTTGCCAGTAATATATATATATTATATATATCTATATACTATAACTAGATATAATCTGTCTATCTATCATCCATCTATCTATCTATCCATCTCCTATAGGTTCACTTTCTCTGGAGGTCCCTGTCATGGAAAGAATATGTTCCCACCCCCAATTTCTGTGTTGAACTTTGCATCCCAGGGAAATGGTATTTGGAGATGGGGCCTTTGGGAGCTTTTAATTAGGCCTTGAGGGTGGAGCCCTCACGAATGAGATTAGTGCCTCACACGAAGAGACACAAGAGAGAGCATCTCCCCCTGCTACGTGAGAATACAACAAGAAGTTGCTGTCTGCAAACCAGGAAACAGGCCCTCACCAGGAGCAAATCTGTTGGTATTGTGAGCTTGAACTTCAGCCTCCAGAACCGTGGAAGACAAGTGTGTGTTGTTTAAGCCCCGCAGTCTATGGTTCTGGGTTAAAGCAGCCTGAGCAGAGACAGTCCCTGACAGATGCAGTCCTAAATGTCAGGAGTGCCAGCCTTGAGAAACCCTGTTCTGGGGACAAAACTACACCTCAGGCTGTGAGAAGACTGTGCTGAGCCTTGGTCAGCCTTTGTGCTCCTACAGCAGGGCACGTGCCCCGGGGGGTCTCTAGAACCTTCCATGAGCTGCACAGACTGTCTTCCCCCTGCTCACTGGAGCTCTTTGCTCTGCTCTGCTGGGAGATGCAGGAACCTCCCAGGATCAGGCTGTCCATGGTAGAAGCCCAGTGCCTCGGTGGGGGCACAGATGCCCCTCCTCCCCACCGCGGCGATTGTGTTCTCTCCTCTTTAGAAAGGATAACTCAGCAGAATGCACTCAAATCAAATACCCACCGCTTTTCTCCCTTTAATATGATGACTCTTGTTCTCCAAACCTCTATGCCACTTGTTTAAATTGCCCTCCTTAATAGACAAATGTTGCTTCCAGATTTTGCCTTACGCATTATTCCAGAGTTAAGGTGATAGAGCTCTTCATCCGTAAATTCTGGCCTTTCGCATCCTCCACTGATTTTGTAAAGACTAACCCACGCTATTCACACGCACACACCTTCCATCTTTGGAGAATACAGCGATGTGATCTTTGCCATGAACTTTGATGGTCTGGGCTGTTACATAAAAAGCTTAGAAACTAGTGGGATGGTTTTGAAGCCTTTGGGATTTTCCTGGAGCAGTGATTAAAAAGAGGACCCGTCGGGGCTCCGATGAGTGCGAATCAATGCTGCTTTGTTTACCGACTCTCCTAAGTTCTCCCATTGTGCAGAGAAATCTGAGAGCAGGAAGGACGCGGATAAGAGGATCAAACGTGTGTGGTGTTTCTTTCAGGGCGATCCCTGTTCCCGTCTTTCTGCCAGAGGCGCAGTCCTGACAGCTGCCTGTCGCGGGGCGCGCCGAGCCCTCCAAGCATCAAAGGCCGACTGTCAAAGGGCCTTCTTGCGGGGTTAAAGGCGGCTGGCCTCCTCGAGCACGGTGGCCCATTTGGAAACAGAAATGTAGTTCCCCCTCAGGCTACCTCCAGCTGCCAAAGCGAGTAGTAAGCGGGGAGCTGGCCAGCTGAAGGTGTGGCCTGGGCCCGGGATGCTGCTGAAACCTGCCCGGGCTGGCACCGGAGAGCATCCCAGCTGCTGGCGGAGGCTGCGCGCCGCCCGGGTGGCCCAGGGCCAGGGAGCGTGTTAGGCTCCGTCCTCCGTGGGCCGCTGGCTCGCCTTCCACAAGACACCTCATCCTCCCTGAAAAGCTTTTTTTTTTTTTCCTCCATGTTTTTCCCCTTCCCTGGGTGTCATCCAATTATCCCTCCCACGCTCTTCTTGCAGCTGTACTTTATGCACGACAAACATTTTTGTTTTATTGTTCTGGGAGTGCTACACACATGAAAACCAGCTGATCGTTTATCAAGGGGTTTGCCTGCAAAATCTGCAACCCAGACCCAAGGACTCCGAGGCCCCAGGCCAGAGCTCTGGGGTTTGTTCTGTCCTTGTGAGCACAGCCCAAGCTTCTGGGGGACAATCTTTTGTGAAAGGGCAAAAATACTGAGATTTTATTTTTTAACGCTTTTTACAAAAAGAAAAAAAGACTTCATGCAAGTAACGGATAAGTGAAAATTACTCAGTGTGCTTGGAGCTTGTGAAACACAGAGGGGCAAAGGGTCAGTGCTCCAGTGCTGGGGTCACTGCTGTCCACTGTGCTCAGGGCTGAGGGGTTTTCTGGGATATGAGACTTTCAGCCCTAAACATGGGACAGTCCCAGGTTAACCAGGGCAGCTGCTGAATCTGCCTAGAACCTTTTCACTCCTTGGAGGTAGGGGAGGCTTCTAGCTCAGTTTGGATTAGATCAAAGACAGTTTCTCAACAAGGTAGCTTTAGGTAAACAGATTTTGCAGTATCTCTCCATGACAACCTTGGGCTATCACTAATAATTTTTTAAAAGCTCAATCACTTCAACAGTTGCAGCTTGCTAAATTCAGAATCTCTGCATCACAGAGCCGACTCTTTGCACAAGGCTTAGAAAAATTTAAAGGAAGAAAACTGCATCCTTGGAGCTCTGGAGGAGAGAGTTTAAAAAAAAAAAAACACTTGCAAACGAGGTAAACCTGTGTTAATTGGTTGTGGTTGCATTTGGTTCTCATTTCTTGCATCCTGTGAAAAAAAACACAAGAGACCAGCACAGAGGGACAAGTGCAGCCGAAGGAGGGAAGTGGCCAGAACACAGTGTTTTGCTTCTAAAAGATAAATCAGCAGCATGCCTGGGAAAGGAGCAGAGGGTCAGTGGGAGAGTAATCTAGTTAAAGGTGGAATAATATTAGGCTGACCGCCCAGCAATACAACATGATACAGCTGTTGCAAGGTCCAAGTCGGAGATTAATCGAGGCAGGAATCACAATAGCCTGTGTGCATTGCTTTACAGTTTGCAAAATACTCTCACCTACTTTATCCTCATTGGGCCTCATAAAATACCCTGAGAAGTGGGTAGTGAAAAGAGAGTAACCTCGTTCTTAGACATGGGAACACCAGCTGGGCGAGGGTAAGTGACCTTGTTAAGATCACACAATCAATCAAATAGAGTCAGAACTGAGTCCTTCGTCTTCCAGACTCTAGTACATAAGGAGTTTGTCTGTCTTTAAAGGGTGTCGGGGTGAACAGAACCACGGAAAAGCCATAGGGTTTGAACCTTCTTCACGTAGTGCTTTATCTTCCCAAGCTAAGGTGTAAGAATAAGAGAAGGGACACTTGCACACAAGAGAGAGAATTGCAGGCTACCTCTGCCAGAGCCTGGCATGGTGACCTGAGCAATTATTCAACGTTTTTAAACATCAGTTTCCTTGCTTGTAAGAACCCATAATGAGGGCGTCCAGAAACGTTGTGCTGAGGATTAAACAAGATAATGTGGGTTAACCATAATAACACAGGAAACCCTGGATCTCCTGCTGTCCACACGACTTCCCAAGTGCCTATCCACAAATGGGCAACCTTCCTGTCCAGCCTGAGGCATCGCCTCTAGGAAGAAGGAATCCAACTTTCTTGTGCTGCCTTGAACTTTACCCGATAAGGAAGCATCAGACTTTGACAGCCAACAGTCAGCCCAGCAGGGCCAACAGGTGAAAGTAACAAGTGATAATGCCACCACTGCCCCTGAAAGTCACTGTGACGTCCCAGTGAGCCCTGTAACGAAAATGGTTCTGTCAGACGAGTTGTGAAATTCAAAGTTAGCCACAGGATAAAATTATATTTGGAGTCACTCATCAGCGATGAAAAATGTTACCTGTCTACTTTATTCTGTGTTGAATCTGAATGTGGGTGGTAATAACCTCATGTAGGTGCCTTCATGAAGGATCTATTTTAGGTGAATTAGCACTAAAGATCTCTTTGTTTGCTTTTAATTTTATTCCGCCCTGACACCGCTCTAATGGACAATCAGGATTACTTTTAAGAAGGTAGTCCCCGAGTATATTTATTTACCTTAGCTATCTTGTTTCCTTCAAAGGCATGTAGAATCCTAGAAACAGAAAATAACTCAGAAGGTTAGCTGGCTGGTTTAGTTCATTCAAGAAAAATGGTTGGCTCTGCTATTAGGATTAATTCTGCAAATTTCTAAAAGGATTTTTAATTTGTAAGGTGCATTTTGTTAGCAAATCTCAGGTCTGTTGTACAGCGTTTTGTTTTAGGAAAGCTATTTTCACAATGCACAATTTTGAGACCCAGTAAAAAATAAAGTAAAATCTAACGTTAATTCAAAATAAATAAAATCCAATAAAAAATAAAACAAAAAAAATCCAGTGTTAATTCACAGGAGGGGGATATTTTGTCGCAATATATACTCATATCGTCATCACATTGTATACTTTAAAGATCTTAGAATTTGACTTAGTTATAACTCAGAGCTGGAAAAAAATGAATTAAAAACATATCCAAATACAAGAAATTAATAACATTTGAAATGTAGATGCTATAAACTCACATTTTCACCCTTTACCCTCAAATTTTCATCTTGTCCCTCCTTTTATTCCTTCCACAAAATGCTTTATCTTCCTGGCCAGATGACTTCGTTCTTCTTGAAACGTAGAGTCATGTACTACAAAACTGCTGCTCTCATGGGGGCTTTTTCCCTGCAATTGTACTCCTGGTTTTGATTTCTTTTTCTTTTCTTTCTTCTTTTTCTTTTTTTAATTTTTTTGGCCACGCCACACGGCATGCAGGATCTTAGTTCCCTGACCAGGGATCGAACTTGCACCCCTTGCAGTGGAAGCGCAGAGTTGTACCCACTGGCCTGCCAGGGAAGTCCCTGATTTCTTTGGCTTTTCAACATTTTGGACTTTCTACCCCATCTCTTTAAAAATCACAGCCTCTCCTTACTTTCTTTGACACATTGTTTGCGCACCGACCTGCAGGCGCTCCGGATCTGAGACATCCTGGACTCCTGGTGTGCTGGGGCCCTTGAAAGGCAGGCACTGAAGTCAGGTCTAGTTAGAATCCAGGCTCCTAGCTGTTGGTGATGCTTTGCAAGTGACCTGTTGACCTCCTCTGCAAGTAGATTGTATCAAGGGCCCATTCTTCACTCCACCCTCTAACCTCTATCCATGGAAAGATCACCTTGCCATGTCCACCCACTCTGACTCTGGGCCTGGCCAGGTGGCTTTCTTTGACTAATGGGATGCCAGTGGGGACTTGAAGGAGCCCCTGCACCCTCCTACCTGCAATGGTGTCCTCTGCCATTATCACGAGGAGGACACACCTGACGTAGTCTGCAGAAGGATGGCGTGCGTGGATCCCATCTGAGTTGTTCTGGATCTGGCTGAGGCCCTCCTAGAACAGCTGTCAGCTAGCCCACCATCAAACCCGGGGGACAAGCTCACCTGCATCGGTCCGCATTCACCTGAGCAGGTGCAATCGAGGTGTGCGGGGCTCAGGCCAGACCAGTGTAAACTTGCCCCTCCTAGTGTGTGGTTACTGTCACAGGACAGTGAAATTTTGTGGGGGTTTGTATGCAGCATTCTTGCGCCCATAGATAACACACTCACTAGGGTTCCTCACCTCTAAATTAGGTAAAGTATTTGCAACTATTTCAGAAGTTATTGTGAAGATTTTTTTTTTAATATTTATTTATTTATTGGCTGCATTGTCTTCGTTGCTGTGCACAGGTTTTCTCTAGTTGCGGCCAGAGGGGGCTACTCTTCCTTGTGGTGCCCGACTTCTCACTGCTGTGGCTTCTCTTGCTGCGGAGCACGGGTTCTAGGCGAGAGGGCTTCAGTAGTTGCAGCACACGGGCTCAATAGCTGTGGCTCATGGGCTCTAGAGCGCAGGCTTAATAGTTGTGGCCCACGGCCTTAGCTGCTCTGCGGCATGTGAGATCTTCTTGGATCAGGGAGTGAACCCATGTTCCCTGCATTGGCAGGCGGATTCTTAACCAGTGCGCCACCAGGGAAGCTCTGTTGTGAAGATTAAAGGACACAATGCAGCATGGAAAGCACTTTGTCCGGCACCTGCCACAAAGCACATGCTGTTACTGCCATTAGGACACCAGGGGCTGTTGTGACAACTTCCACCTTCCACTTTGCTGTGTTCTTCTTTTGGACAGACTCCTTGCTCAGAACTGATAGTTATTTCATTAGTAAGCAAATCATTTTGTTAAGCACACCATATTTTATTTACACCTTAACCTCAATTATTTACTTTTCTCTGCCTAATTTTCCTTCACAGATTCTTGATTTTCTCCAATCTGTTTACTTTCCTATACTATTTTAAAAGTTTTTAATTACAACACCCTGTATTCAGCTTGAACATCCTTTCAACTTGGGCTTGTAGAATTTGAGACTTGCTCTTTTATTTCTCCCATCCAACTTCTTGGGATTAGACCATAAATTATAAACATAAAATAATCTCCATTGATGGTAACTGAACCCTCTTTTTCCAATGGCAAACGAACCTCTGGTGGTCAGCTTGTTGGCAATTTTAAGACCCAGGACCAATAAAATTTTTTTCTGCCCAAATGTAGAAAAAGCCACTGCAACACAGGGGATCAGCTTTCAGGAAGCTCACAGGCACATAAAATCTATTGATAAAGAAATGTCTAGATAGGCATGTGATTTAACACGTTTACTCTTCTGCTGTGTCCTAACAACTCCCTTGAGTCATCAGTTGGATGCAAGAGGGAGGTGAGGGGTTAGGATGTAGAGGAGGAGCTGAGTGGAGTGATGCCCTAAGGAGACTCCCTATTGGGATGGGTAGTGACAGCTGTCCGCAAAGCAGGAAGTAAAGGGAATGGCAGGCTTTCTGGTGCTTCTCAGCAGAGGGCTGTTCTTTAGAGGTACCCATGGGCATAAATTAGTGAAAACCCACATGGACATTTATTTTCATCATGAGCCCTCCAACATAGAAAGAGTGAATATCTATTTCCTGCATTTCCTGTTGACAGAACTGGCGAAATGTATAAGGCAGTTTAGAATTTTTCAAATGTAAAACTAAGTGGCAATAAATGGAAAAATCGACTCATTCAGATTCTCTCTCCTCTCACTGATGTCAGATACCCAGGCATTACAGAGTTCATGGAGTTTCTGGTTGGTGGCATTTTATACGTCGGCTTCTTACCATCCTAATCAGTATCTAAAATGGACTGATTTTCTGGTGTGGGGGTCGTCTATTCAGTCAGTCAGCCATTCAACAAGACAGCAACACAGTTTTCATGAACTTCCTGAACAAGGCTCTATTCTAAGTATCAGAAATGCCAAGCTCTACAAAAGGCCGAGCACTCCCTCGAGGTGTTTATCGTACAGTAGTTGGGTACAGGCGCGTGGGACTTCAGGAGCTGTGACGGAAACAGGTAGAGGATGCAGGGGTGTCCAAGGAAGGGAGTGTTTTGTCCTGGGCAGCAGAGGTTTTCCTTGTGCAGTGGTGATGGATGAGCGGATGTTACAGGTGGGCAGGGCTGGGCAAAGGCACTCCTGGCAAAGGGGGAAGTACGTGCAAAGGGAAGAAAAACATGGGCAAAGATGCCTGGCCTGACCACTGCAATCGGAAACTTGCCGCCATGTCGTGAGACTATGGTTGGAGGTGAGGCTGTTGAAACAAACCAGGGTAGCCGGAACCCTCAGGATTTTGTTTGCCACACAGAGGAGTTTGCATCTGTCCTGTAGGCAATGGGAGGCATTCTAAGTCAGGGTGAACATACTCGGACGTGTGCTTGGAAAGGTGACTTTGTAGCAGCCAGAGAATGGGTTGAAGAGGTGTGGGAAAGCCAAGTGAGAGGCCAGTTAAGAGAGGAAAGCTGACCTAGGATAGTAGGTAAGTAAGTCCACTTTTATCACTCACTTGACATAATTAAGAACATCTAAAATACATAGAACTGTGCTAGGTGCTCTAGGGTGTATGAAAAATGCGACCAAATCTGTGCCACCAGGAAGGCTGCCATCTAGCAGGGAAGGCGCTAACACCACGACATCAGGTGATGGTGTGTAAGTGACATAAGACATGTGGTATGAACCGTTAAAGGGACTCAGAGGGAAAAGTGAACACATTCTGTTGGGTCAACAGAAGAATGATTTTTTGTGAGCAGTGTAGGATTTCACATTGGCCTTGAAAGAAGAGTAGGCTTTTTAGAGGAAAAATTGTGGAGGAGGACTCACCAACCGAGGTAACAGCAGGAGTAAAAGACATCAGGCCATATGCACAGAGCATTTTGGATGAGCAATGAGCAACCATGTTGCTGCTTGTAGAGGAGACGTGTGAAACGAGACTGGAAAGGGAGGTGGCACCATATGCTGGAGGCCCTGAAATGCCAGGAAGAGGAATTCATGCTTAAGTGGGTCCATGACGGGAGCGGCTGAAGGTTCTAATAACAGCAGGGACGTCGTGGAGCTGCCTTTGAGGAAGCTTTAGCCGGCGGTGTTGGGTAGGATGGATGAAGTAGGGAGAACATAAGAAGGATCTTTGAATCGGTGTGAGGGAATGGAGGCCAGAACCAGGGAAGCTGGAAATGAAAGGAGAGACTCGGGGAATGAAGTTGATGCTGTGTGTCTTAGCGACTGGTCGGGTGCGGAGGGTTGGGAGGGAAACTGAAGTGGATGTGATGGATGGCATGGGGGTTTAGAGTTCGAAGGACTGAGGAAATGTGAGATCCACTGATAGAAATTAGAAAGTGAGGAGGAGATGTTTGGGAGAAGACTGAGTTTTACTTAGGACCAATGGAGTTGTAAGGGCTGGCAGGATATCCAGTTAGAATTCACTGGTTCGCAAGTGGGGTGATTCTACACACACACACACACACACACACACACACATATCAGGGATATTTTGGAACATCCGGAAATATTTGGTTCTTACATCTAGGGGCAGGAAGTGGTATTGGCATCTAGTGGGTAAATATCCTACAAGGCACAGGCAACAACCCCCCGCCCGCCCCCTTCCACACACACTACAAAGAATTATCTAGTCCAAAACGTCATTAGAGCTGAGGCTGCGTCTGAACTGAATGGTTCTGATAGAAAAATAGAAATGATACACAAGAAAGTATCGATTTTGGAAGTCACTTATTTGAAACAGAATATAAATTATAAATATGAATTATTTTGAATGTAGACCCAAAAATGATCTACCTAGAAGTAGTCCTTGAAGCCAGATAGATGAGTTTCATTTTAGAGGGAATTCTACGCTTGGTAACTCCTCTAGAGGTAGGAGGCAAAAAATAGAACCTGCGAAATGGACAGAGATGGACACATGAGGAAATCTGACAGCAACAGGCTACCGTGGTGCTGCAGAAGCGGGGCAAAGTCCCAGGAGGAGCAGCGGGATGGAGCAGACTCGGACCCTGGACTCTGGCAGGACTACTTCCACTGTCTTTGCCTATTGGCAGCTGCAGCTTGGTCCAGTTACTGAACCTCTTTCTTTTTCAGCTTCCGCATCTGAAGACAGCAAACACCACTACTCTCCTTGTAGGGCTGTACAGATTAGAGCTCATTTATATAAGGTTTCCAGCAAAAGACTTGCCACACAGTAGATACTCAATAAAGGATATAGTTTTAAGAAGGGAAGAAACAAAGGCAGCTTGTGAGTGGCTGATAGGGATGTGAGAGAAAATAGATGATTAACACAGCACAGGGGCATTTATGGGTGACAAAGTTTAGGTACCAACTTAAGATGCCTTGCAATTGATGGAGTCTAATCAGCATGTGTGGATATCTTTCAGTCCAGGTTTCTGGGCCACAGAGTGTCCAGAGTTTTGTATTTTTCGGTGCTTACTCAGTGAAAGCATTTCTCCAGGTGCTGCGGCAGACTTGTCCAAGGAGGATACACGATCTGTATGGCAATAGGAGAGACACAGAGGCAAATGAGAATGGCAATCTGAAATGACCCTATCATAAAGATCTAGATGCAAAGGAATAGGGAATTCTAGAAGAAAGGCTAATCCCTGGAAATCCTCACAGAGCTGGTGAAAGATGAATGAACATTCACCAGTCTAAGAGAGAACAGAGCATACTCAGCAGAAGGGATGGTATTTGTGAAGATGTAAAGAACCATGGGGCTATATGTATACATACAACTGATTCACTTTGTTGTACAGCAGAAACTAACACAATACTGTGAAGCAATTATACTCCAATAAAGATGAAAAACAAAACAAAACAAAAAAACAACAAAATAAAGGATATGGGAATATTTGTTGTGTAGCAATAGGGAAAGGAGAAGGAGAATTAGAAACAGTGGTCACCACTAGAGAGTGGAGGTAAGAGAGAGTATGAAGATTTATTTTTTCATTATGTAAACCTTTTATCCTTTTTAAATTTTTTTCTGTAGCCACACATCTATTCAAAAATATTTTAAGATACAATCATTTTTAATGCTTTTAAATAAAAATTACAAACTATATTAAAAAAAAAGAACCATGAGGTGCAGTTTTAATGAGGCAGCAGAAAGGATATGAAGTGAGTTGGTAAAATGGAAGTAGAAATGCTATAAAACTTAGAAACAGCATGTGCAGAGAGGCTGCAGTACTGAGAGGTGGTGGCAGGGATGGAGTAGAAGAAGATGGGATTCCTGAGAGCAATTCCGTGTATTTTCATGTTTAATTGCTTATTTTATGGTATTTAATATTTTAAATAATGATTGAAAAAGTAATACGTGCATATGGTTAAAAAATTAGAACATCACACAAGATACATATATATGTATAACTCTATCATTTTGCTCTACACCTGAAACTAACACAACATTGAAGGTCTCTATACTTCAATAAGAAAATAAAGTAAGCTAACAGCTCATGCATAAAAGAATATGAAAAAAAATCACTAAAAAAGTAAACGATAAATCAATCAACTTCCGTAGTTGGCCTCACTTAAGGCAAACCTTAACAGTTTCTAGCATTTCATTACAGACATTTTCCATGAATGTACAGGCATTCCTGTCCATCTATTCACCCATAGAAAAATACGCTATTTTTCTATCATTTATTATCTAACTAATCTTTAAAAAGTACTCATGGGAGCATACTATATTCATTGCTTTTTACTTCTGTCTTGCTGTCAATGATGTAAGCATGCTTCACATGGATATACAGTGGCGTGTCTCTCTTGACTGATTGTCATCTGGGTGGACTGAACGTTTTAGCTGCATTGAACATCCTCATTCACACTCTCTGTGCACGTGTGGGACTCTATCCACGGTGTAACTTTCCAGTAGTAGACTTGTTGGGACATCAGATATGAGCATATTGCATTTTGATAGGAATTGCTAAATTGCTCTTTAAAAAGTTTATACCGATTTACGAAACTGCAGCAGTGTATGAGAAGATTTGTTTTTCTACACTCCCGTCGCTATTGATCACTGTCAGGTGAAAAATGGAATCTCATTGTTTTTGAAACTAACATTTCTTTAGCTAGGCGTGAAAATTGAAATTCAAAATCATGAGTTTATTTTGTTTGAGTGCATGTAAACTGGGGTGCATTTATGACTTGGTCTGCAACAACGTTTGCAGTGTTTTGATGATACAGTGAGCCCCATGCTACAGCAGATTTGGATAAAACGCAACAGGCAATTGGCTTCCAGTCCTTGGGCCTTTGACCTTCAGAGCTGCTAGCTCTGCAGTCTCCATCAGTCGCTTGGTTAACCTCACAGTAACATGACTTTGCATTTTGATGTGACTGCAGTGCTGGAACCCACTTCAGCATTATGGTAGGAATTTATTGCTTACATTAAGCATACAATTATTGAATTTTATTCAAATATATGTAAAATTTTAATAAATACTACTGGTTTTTAAAACAAGGCACCATTTCCTAAAGCCTCACAAATATATATAATATAGGAATAAACCCAACAATGAAATTGAAAGTTGCCATAATAAAATTATTTATAAAATAAATTATAAAGTCTCATTGACAGCCATTAGCAATGGTTTAAGTACATGGAACTATAGTCCATATTTACATAGGTTGCATAGGCTCAGTGTTTTAAAGATAAAATTTTCCTAAATTGAATTACACAGTCAATGTAATCCAATGAAAATCTAAATAGGTTTTTGGCAGAAATTAATCAGCTAAAGCTAAAATTTACAGAAAATTGTAAAAGGCTAAGAACAGCTAAGATACTGAAGAAACAGAAGAACCAAGTGGGAGGACTCAGTTTAACAAATATCAGAATTACTGTAAAACTATAGTAATAAAGGCAATGTAGTATAGAGGCAGGGATATATAAATAGGTCAATGGAAAAAATGTACATACACAGAAGTGGTACTGCCAAGGTAGAAGGCAACCAGATTTTCAACAAATGGTGATGAGAAAATTGGGTATTTATATAAAGAAAGATGAAATTGACACATCTCACAACATAGACAAGTTCAACTCCAGCTGTTTGAAAAGCATACATGTAATAAAATCATTAAAACTCTCAGAATATAATATAAAAGCATATCTTCATGGCCTCCAGGAAGGAGATTAACATATTAATCTTAATCATTAAGGAACAGGTTGATAAAAAATGACTATGTCAAAGTTAAGATCTGTTCATCAAAATACACGAGAGTGATTAGCTATGTAATGAGAGCTGAGTCTATATCTGTATCAATATCCAGACCCAACCCCACATCCATATTTATAGATCCATGAACGGTTAATGTACAGAAATTGTACATCATACCTAAGAGAAAAATCAGTCAATGAGAAAATATAACTCAATAAAAATGGGTAAAAATCACAAATGACCACATCATAAAATAGGAAGTCTAATTGGCTATTAAATATGCAATGAACATTGCTAAATTTCATTCTTAATCAGGAAAATGCACATTAAGACTACAATGAAATATATGCCCACAAGAATGGCTACAAGGAAAAGACAGACAATATCAAGGAGATTAACATATTAATCTTCATCATTAGATTGACAAGGTAGCAAATTAAAGCAAATTCCCCTGAATAAGTTGCTGGACAGAGGAGTGTGCACTGGTTTTCTTTAGTTGATGTAACAAATTACCACAAACACAATCACTTAAAACAGTACAAATTTATTCTCTTACAGTTTTGGAGGCCAAAAGTCCAAAATCAGTTTCAGGAGGCTTAAGTCAAGGTGTTAACAGGGCTGATCCACTCTGGAAGGTCTAGGTTGTCTTCTTTTCCTCATGTCTTCTATTTATATTTTAGCTTAATAGTTTTATTCTCATTAATAAAAGGTTTTTTTCAGCCACTCTCTTGAGTATAAATACTAAATAGACTATTGAAAGACAATTAGTCAAAGATAGGATGCCATCTTCTTATGTCAATAGTTTTGTAGATTACAAGTGAGAGGTTTTGTGGTTTTTAGGTTACAAGACTACAACAGTTCTTTATTCTTATCTCCCTTTCAGAGGAAATCTGCAAGGAAACTCAGGAGGAGGTTTTCCTGTGGCGTGCCTAGGTAAAACCAGTTTTTCATTTGGTTTAACAAGAACATGCCAATTGCTTAAATGCTCTTGCATCATACAGCATGATGTTGCTGGGTTTTCAGTAATCACTCTATCGCAGGTTATAGTAAAAGTCACACTGAGAGGGTTATGAAGGAAGTCACAGCTCACGAACTTCACAGGAAAGCCAGCATCGGTAATTTCCACCAAAGTCTTTGGTGAGGTATGTCCTGAAAACCTGTGATACTCTGCAGATGAAGAGATGCCTTTAAAAAGACAGAGATGGGCTTTTCAGAGCATGGCCTGGATGAGTTAAGGTAGCTGGCCTCATGGTGGTTGGCCAGGCAACCCCATCATAAATCGCCACAAGAGGGTTCCAAATGTTTTTGGCTGGAGAAGATGATGCCGCCTGACCCTGGACACTGCCACTTAATTACACAGTGAGCAAGCTCACAGATCCTCCTTAGGCCATCGACTTCAGAAGGACAGGCACGGAGCTTGTGAAAGGGTTACCCCAAACCTCCTCTGTACATCCATTCTGAGGTTAGACACACAATGACAGTGAGCATTTTGGTTTCTTGAATAAAGAAGGCATGCGACTGCAGAGGTGGCAGAGTGAGGGGCATGGGACACACCCACAGAATCCGTGTGACTCCAGTATTCATGTTGCAACAGAGGGGAGTCAAATAAACAGCCAGGTAGGGGAAACAAACAAACAAAAGATACATCATTTTTGTGGAAGCTTGTATTAGAGTTTAATGATCTTGTGTTCCAACTCCTTGTGGAAAAGTTGGGAACCTTTGGCTCAAACATTCTGAAACTTCCATTCAGGTGGGAAGGGTGCTCTACACAAGTCCTCTCATGTCAAAGCCAGGGAATTTACAGCGAGAAAACCTTTCCCTTCCTAAGAGAAAGGAGTTGGAAACTCACCTATTTCAAAATCGACCTCAGACCTGATGACAAATTATAACAAGATTTCAGAAAGCTAATCGTACACAGGGCACAAAAAACACATTCAGAAAAGTTATTTTTCTTTGCTAAGATTGATATATTGTTGACAAAATTAATATATTATTGAACTATTCAATAACCCATCAATATTGGAAGCCACCTTGTTTTATAGTCCTGCTACAGGTACTAAAAATGCTCAAAGCTTTAGGGGGATAGCCAAAAGTAAATATCAAAACTATCAACAGCCATCTACCTGATTAGGTTGCAGAAATACAAGCAAAACGAAAATCAAAACTACAATGAGGTACCACCTCACACCAGTCAGAATGGCCATCATTAAAAAGCTTACAGATCACAAATGCTGGAGAGGGAGTGCAGAAAAAGGAACCCGCCTAAACTATTGGTGGGAATGCAAGTTGTATAGCCACTATGGAGAACAGTATGGAGGTTCCTGAAAAACTGAAAGTAGAATTGCCGTATGATCTAGCAATCCTACTCCCGGGTATATATCTAGAGAAAAGTCTAATTTGAAAAGATACATGCACTCCAATGTTCATAGCAGCACTATTCACAATAGCCAGGACACGAAAGCAACCTAAATGTCCAGCGACAAATGAACGACTAAAGAAGATGCAGTATACACACACACACACACAGTGGATTAATAGCCATAAAAAAGAATGAAATAATGCCATTTGCAGCAACATGGATCTAGAAATTGTCATCCTAAGTGAAGTAAGTCAGAAAAAGACAAACACAATATGATATCACTTATATGTGGAATCTAAAGTGTGACACAAAAGAGCTTATCTCTGAAAGAGAAACAGACTCACAGAAATAAGAGAATAGACCTGTGGTTGGCAAGGAGGGGAGGATGGGGTAGGGATGGATTGGGAGTTTGGGATTAGCGGATATAAACTATTGTATAGAGAATGGTTAAACAACAAGGTCCTACTGTAGAGCACAGGGAACTAGATTCAATATCCTATGATAAACCATAATGGAAAAGAATATGAAAAAAGAACATATATATATATGTATAACTGAATCACTTTGCTATATAGCAGAAACTAACACAACATTGTAAATCAACTATATTTCAATCAAAAAAAAAAAAAAGAAATACAAGCAAAACCAGATTCTACAAATTAGAGCGTTGTGGTCACCCACAGATTAAATACAAATTGGCAAGTATAGTTCAGTTGTTAACAGAGAATAATATACCAGTGCCTGATATGAATAAAACACGTAGGACGCATGTAGGCAGAGCTAAGCTCTAATGCCAGGGTATCATTGATAACTGACAGCTGGCTATTTTATTGAATCTTGCATCCTTGGCACGTGGAATTCCTCTCTTGCTCTTTGCCTTTAATTTCCATATTGGACTGATTTACATAGTTTTTCCTACTGAGGACTCCAAGGAAATCTGCTTAGCTTTAAAAAGATTTCGCTATTCAACTTAAAGTTGACTATGGATACATAGGATTCTCTCAATTATTGTGTGTTTGTGTGTCAGATTCCCCCCAAAAGTGTGTTGGGGACAGAATAGATGATTCTTAGCCTTCCAATTCGGAATGCATGCAGTGTCTTTTTTTTCGATGAGTCCTGGGTTCACGACCATTCCTTGTGTGACAATTTCCATAGGTCTGCCGCTTGCTACCTTTCTAGACATTTATCCTATGCAGCTAGTTTAATCAGGTAAATAAGAAATAGGAGGCAAATTCCTTCATAACATGGCTTCAGGGATGAACAGGCAACAGCCCCTGCTCCTGAAACGAGGCCCATCTTCCACAAGAACCCCAACAATGACCTCTTTTCAAGTGTATTTTATGTGCCCATCATTTTTACGTGTGTCCACTTGGGAGCATGAACTAGGCATCTCAGTGCAAACCCCAGGCTTCCTTTCTTCCTGCACATCCATTGGCTAAGGGATTAGGTCCCAGGCTTCCTGTTTTTATCTATTTCTTCATTTGTGAACCATTTGGGCTCTATTTGGTAAGTTGGCCAAGAAGAAAAATAACTGCCCAAAACAGCACTGACTTGAACAAAAGTTTTACTGCGTGCTGCACGAGGCACAGGGCTGTGACAATCAGAGATGGGTGCAGGCTCACCCTGGACCTTCTCCCTTCTGCTTGTGGCCGAGCTCAGCGTCCAGCCCAGGAAAGGCCTCACCTGCTGCAGAGGTTGTGTGCTCCCGAGCTCCTGTCCTCGGCCACTCACACTCATTTCTTTATTCAGAGGCTGAAGGCAGTTTGTAGCTTCTGCAGAAATGGCACCTGGAACCCACACAATCACACGTGCAGAGCCACGATGCACCCCTGGAGGACTGGCATTCAAGGCTCATCCGCTGCTGCACGACTCTGGCCTCCATTCTTCCTCTGAGGCCTTAAGAGGATGTTTGGTTTGCGATAATTTTTCACTGTGCAAGTGTTAGTTCAAAGGAAATCTCAGGGAGAAGCTCCGTATGTAAAAAATATAAAATCACCTTTTGGTTGACTCTCCAATGCCTAAGGCCTGGTCCTCTAGACGTCTCTGTCCTGCCCCCACCTGGCCCGGCGGTGTCTGGGTAGGGGGCTCTCTGAGTGTGGCTGTGTACGGTGGGTGGAGCCCACCTCTGTTGCGTGCCGTTGACATCATGGAAATGGGAACTGCCTTTACAGAAACACTCCGGGAAACCCCATTAATTGTACAGTACAGGACCTGTGTCATTCTTCTGAGTACAGTTCTAAAACCATTCTTATTCTGCAAGTGTCCATACTGCTGGCAAATGTGTCTTCTTGAGCCTTCAGGATAAATGCGTTGACTGTAGTTTCTCCTTTAGCTGCCTTTAGCAGCAAGGAGACAGGTCCTAGAAGTTCAATGGTGGGAGATGTGGGGCAGATAATTAGAGGAGGGGGTGGTGTGGAGCAGTGGGTCTGTTTGGGGTCAAGGAAAGGAGAGTCACCAGGGAGACATCCCAAATGAGCTTTCTCTCCTTCAAAATTTTCACAAGGCCATCCTGTTCGTTGTGCTCGGGCTGGGTGATGGAAAGCATGCTGTCCTTTTGCCTCTTACAATCACAATTCCAGAACTAGTCACCAGACTAGAGGAAGAGCAGGGGAAACTTCAGCTCCCGAAGGCCCAAGCGCAGTCAAGAAGGTATTAGAAACAGATTTTAAATTTTCTTTAATAGTGGTACAATAATGCTACTCTCATAAGCTGAGAATTTTAAATCCCAAAACAAACAACAAACAATGTTTTTTTTTCCTCCTTCATACCTCCGCAAACGGAAAGGAAATTCTTGGAAACAGAAATCTATTTTTCCATCAGTTTTCTTTTCTTTTTTCCACTATTATTGATCTTTTAAAAATCTTTCTGGTCCATAAGACCTTAGAGTCTGTTGTCTAACAGCTCCTAGAATCCCTATATCATTTAATATAATATATTATATTAGGATAATATGTTGGTCAATAGTCTTTGGTGTATGCAATTTTAATTAAAGTTAGCAAGTGAGTTGTATTGAGTGGAAAAAAGGTTCTGTGATCTTAATTGTTTGCGTTTTTGAAATATTTACATAACATCAGTTCATTAACCAAATGATATTTAACTGAGTTGAATGTTTCATTCTTCAGTTTTAAAAGTAATTTGAACTAGTCTGAATACCTAGAATTCATTCCGGATTTTCTTCAAAACTTTCCGGATTTAATAGCTCAATTTGTACTTCATGCCAGCCCACCCAAGGTGTTAGCAGAGATGGAATCTCTGATATAGTGTAGTTTTTCAAGACCTGTTATGTTATCCTTTTCTATTAGGCTCTATAAATATTTCAGTGCATGTCCAAATAGAACACCAGTTGAGCAAAAACCATTGGTTTGACCTAAATGTGATATTATTTCTTATAAAATAATATTTAATGTGAAAAATGCATGATAAATGCAGTTAATACTTCAAATACCTTTTAGACGACAGCCAAGCAAAACTTAATCCAAGTGTATAATAAAGGCTTAAAATTCCATCTATTTTCTTATGATCATTTTGGTACAGATGTGTCAGCGACAGATCTGTGTGGAAACTGTTCCATAAGCCAATTGTATTTTACTGCTGAATTATATATCTCGAAAAGCAGTAGAGTAGGAACGAAATATTTGAAAAGATATGAAATAGTTATTAATGTTCTTATTTGACTGGAAGCCTCAGAGGCTGCTTTTATAAAGATTTGCTTTTTATGTGGTATTAATCAGTTACTATAAATGCAGGATGGTTGATAAAGTCTTCTAACCCATCCTGCCAGCATTATGAGCTTGATTTTTGCAAAAGCCAGTGACACTTTTGTTGGATTGGGATATAAAATGACTGGAGAATTAACCACACATAACCCTGGAAAAGGCAGTCATCTAGGTCCTGTCCTCTGGTTTGCTCATGCAGGAATTCTACCCTCCCATGAATCCCTTTGGAGATATTTCACTGCCAGCCTTTAGGATGACACTGTCTTCTGTCCATACACACTCCCCTGGTGTGAGTTAATTGTCTTAGCTAATTTTACTCTAATGTCAATCAGCTTAACCACCTCCTCTTTCTCTTTGGTCACAGAATGAGAAATAGGATGGGGGTGGGAAAAGAATGAGCACCCGCCCCTTCCCACCCGGCCTCCACTTAGGGGACACTGAGGAGCCAAACACCAGCCTGAGGGCTCCAGGTAACTGGGCAGGGGGATGAGGGGGAGTGATGCAGCCTGACTCTAAGAACCGAACAGGAATTTAAAAAGAATTCTCCCGGTTTAGTATTTTCTTCTAAAACTGTCCTTGAGAATATGATTGCATATTCCCAAGGCACCTTGTGGCACCTAAAAACAAAAGCATTTGGTATCTCATGTGCCAGATTTTATACTTTAAAATCTGATATTCCAGAGGTTTTTTTTTCTTTTCAAAACTTCTTAACACAACCAAAACAAAACCTCAAAAGCATACACGCAGAGAAACAAAGGAAAGAAATTGCCAAGCATCAAAGGAATTTGTTTCTGTTAACATAGAAGCAGGAAAAATAAAGAACAGAAAATACCTTACTCAATCTCTACCCTACCCAATTTAGTTCTTACACATAATATTTTTCCCACCGAAGGAGCAGAATGCAATGAAGGTTTCTCAACTCTTCCTTTTGTTCCGGAGATTTACGGCTGTGAGGATTTCTCCTCGCTTCTGATTTAACGTCTGGGTGGTGGCATCCCCCATGGAAAAGGAATCTCTTGACAGGCCCAGGCGGTCTTGGCCCCTGGAGGTCTTCCAGTAATAGAGTCAGGCCAGTGCAGGGAGGAAAGCACTAAGCCTTGGGAGCCTTTCTTGTATGTCGCTGTCCTTCCCCCGCATGCTCATCGTGGTCCTGATCAAGCCACTCTTGCATCGCAGGAACCTGGTTTGCTAAGCTGCTGAAACCCAGGGAGAGATCATCAGCAGATGAAAGGGCCTGGATCCTGGCTGGGAATACTGGGGGTGGGAGCGATCTGGAGCTTCCAGCTGCGGGATTATGTGGGGAGAGACAGGCAGCCTTCAGGGGAGTGATTACTGGGGCTGCTGCTTCTGGTGAGTAAACTGTGTGGGAGTGGATTCCAGGCTGCTCTCAGGCTGCAGAAGCCGTGTTTTCAGGTTTCTGCTGTTTGCTGGGATTCCTTTCTGCTGCAGGACTCTGGAAGGATGGAGAGGTGGGAAAGTGCCCGTCTCCCTGTGTTCTGGGGTTTTGTCCTGCAGGATGAGACGTAGCCTGGGTTTATCCAGGCACTGGGTGTGTGTGCTCGCGAATGTCCAGCCGTGCTGTGCAGTTACTGCTCCTGAATTAGGAAGGTTTGTGATAAGATGGAACCTTCTCAGCCCCCTGAGGCAGAATGGGAAGTACTTGCAAGAGACACTGCCTGTTTATTCAAGATGCTGAGCCCAGGGACTTCAGGATGTTACATAATTAAAGGGACCTCAACAGCCTCTCCTGCTGCCTTCCTCCCCTCTCCCAGAGACACCCTCCGTCCTGGGGCTGCCAGCCTCAGGCCTGCTAGAATCCCTCTGACTTTGGGTCTTTTGCTCTTGTGTGAAATTTATTCCTCCAAGAAGAGTCTGCTTTATTTTACTCTGTAGCTGTTTCCTAGGATTGAGGTGGTCACTTACTTTAGAGTAAGCTGTGAAACTTTTTATTATTTTATTCAGCACATTAAGCCTGGACAGACATCTAAAATTTTCTGAACCTCTAATTAGTAATGAATCCCTAAAATTTTTCATGAAACTATCTGATGTGATGGTAGCCCGCCCACACACCCTCATACAATGGGTTCTCTGTCTACACAGAGAATTGCACATGGTAATTTGGACATTACCTTGGTTTCTCTCTAAAGAAGAGGACCAGTAGATGCTTCGATATTAATCCATGTGAAGCTCTCAGAACAGTGTCGGCCACCTAGTAAATACCCAGTTGATGTCAGCCATTATTTTTCCTCATTTTTTACAATCAAGACAGAGCTGGCAATCATCTCTGGATCCTTGCAAGTCACCAAACGTGAAGAGGGCAGGTGAGAGGGCCATCGGCTGCTTCTGCACCTCACTTTCAGGACCATTGATAAATTGCCCTCTTAAATCTGTTAATGCACAAGTTCCAGAGGGAAGGAGAGAAATTCACTTCTTCCCACCTGCTGGAAGCTCATCATGACCACACACTTCCAGCAGACGGTGGCACAATCCATGGAAAACTACCCATCTGTCCTCAATAATGGCAGGCACCTCATCCTTGGGGCCAACTCTCGGGAAAGATTGAGATTTTTCTTTCTAGCCAACTGTCAAACCAACGAACTTGAAAAACGATACCGGATGCGCAATGAATTGGAAACACAACCTGAGAAAAAACATTTTCATATAAATCTTATTTCAAGCCACTCATTTGAAATGTCTGATGTACATGATTTGTTGAAGACTTTTTAATGGTAGCAGATGTGGGCATTGGCCGAAACACCCATCTGCCAAACTGTATCTGGTCAGTAAAACAGTTCCATCTTCCCTGTGTTTCCTTTTGGACTCTGCTAACCCATTCTCTCCTCTAGGGCAAAGGCAAGAAGAATTCAAGCGCCCACCCAAAGTGGACCCATTCAGCATCCCACCATCACCTTCCCTCAAGTCTGGAGAAAATAACAGTCATTAAGCAAATTCTGGCTTCTTGCAGATTTTAGAATCCTGATTTTAATTAGAAACACAGACACACACAGACACACAGACACACACACACTCACAACCATACTCACTATTCTGCTCTGTCTATATTGTCTCTGCTAGTTTTCATGAATGAGTTTATCCATTTCACTGGCTCTGATTTTTTGAAAGACTAATGATCTCTTTGCAAAAACAATCACAAACAAAACTGTGAGTTCCTTTTTTTTCATGTTTTTTAAACTTTTTATTTTACATTGGAATGTTATTTCTTTCTTTTTCATTTTTTAAAATGAAATGTTATTTCTTTTTTTTTTTTCATTTTTAAAAAAATTTACATTGGAGTATAGTGCATTAACAATGTTGTCTTAGAAAGGTATAACCTTCCAAGATTGAATCAGGAAGAAATAGAAAATATGAACAGACCAATCACAGTAATGAAATTGAAACTGTGATTAAAAATCTCCCAACAAACAAAAGTCCAGGACCAGATGGATTCACAGGTGAATTTTATCAAACATTTAGAGAAGAGCTAACACCCATCCTTCTCAAACTCTTCCAAAAAATTGCAGAGGAAGGAACACTCCCAGACTCATTTTATGAGGCCACCATCACCCTGATACCAAAACCAGACAAAGATACTACAAAAAAAGAAAATTACAGACCAATATCACTGATGAATTAAGGTGCAAAAATCCTCAACAAAATACTAGCCAACAGAATCCAACAACACATTCAAAGAATCATACACCATGATCAAGTGGGATTTATCCTCGGAATGCAAGGATTCTTCAATATACGCAAATCAATCAATGTGATACACCATATTAACAAATTGAAGGATAAAAACCACATGATCATCTCCATAGATACAGAAATAGCTTTTGACAAAATTCAAGACCCACTTATGATAAAAACTCTCCAGCAGGTGGGCATAGAGGGAACCTACCTCAACATAATAAAAACCATATATGACAAACCCACAGCAAACATCATTCTCAATGGTGAAAAACTGGAAGCATTCCCTCTAAGATCAGGAACAAGACAAGGATGTCCACTCTCGCCACTACTATTCAACATAGTTTTGGAAGTCCTTGCCACAGCAATCAGAGAAGAAAAAGAAATAAAAGGAATCCAAATTGGGAAAGAAGAAGTAAAACTGTCACTGTTCACAGATGACATGATACTATACATAGAAAATCCTAAAGATGCCACCAGAAAACTACTTGAGCTAATCAATAAATTTGGTAAAGTTGCAGGATACAAAATTAACACACAGAAATCTCTTGCATTTCTATACACTAACAGTGAAAGATCAGAAAGAGAAATTAAGGAAACAATCCCATTCACCATTGCAACAAAAAGAATAAAATACCTAGGAATAAACCTAACCAAGGAGATAAAAGACCTGTACTCCAAAATCTGTAAGACACTAATGAAAGAAATCAAAGACGACACAAACAGATGGAGGGACATACCATGTTCTTGGATTGGAAGAATCAACATTGTGAAAATGACTATACTACTCAAAGCAATTTACAGATTCAATGCAATCCTGATCAAATTACTAATGGCATTTTTTACAGAACTAGAACAAGAAATTTTACAAATTATATGGAAACACAAAAGACCCCCAATAGCCAAAGCAATCTTCAGAAGGAAAGACAGAGTTGGTGGAATCAGGCTTCCTGACTTCAGGCTATACTACCAGGCTATAGTGATCAAGACAGTATGGTACTGGCACAAAAACAGAAATATAGATCAATGGAACAGCATAGAAAGCCCAGAGATAAACTATGGTCAACTAATCTATGACAAAGGAGGCAAGGATATACAATGGAGAAAAGGCAGCCTCTTCAATAAGTGGTGTTGGAAAACTGGACAGCTACATGTAAAAGAATGAACTTAGAACACTCCTTAACACCATACACAAAAATAAACTCCAAATGGATTAAAGACCTAAATGTAAGGCCAGACACTATAAAACTCCTAGAGGAATACATAGGAAGAACACTCTTTGACATAAATCACAGCAAGATCTTTTTTGATCCACCCCCTAGAATAATGGAAATAAAAACAAAAATAAATGCATGGGACCTAATGAAACTTCAAAGCTTCTGCACAGCAAAGGAAACTATAAGCAAGATGAAAAGACAACCCTCAGAATGGGAGAAAATATTTGCAAACGAATCAACAGACAAAGGATTCATCTCCAAAATATATAAACAGTTCATCCAGCTCAATATCAAAAAAACAAACAACCCAATCAAAACATGGGCAGAAGACCTAAATAGGCATTTCTCCAAAGAAGACATACGATTGGCCAAGAGGCAAATGAAAAGCTGCTCAACATCACTAATTACTAGGGAAATGCAAATCAAAACGACAATGAGGGATCACCTCACACTGGTTAGAATGGGCATGGTCAAAAATCTACAAACAGTAAATGCTGGAGAGGGTGTGGAGAAAAGGGAACACTCTTGCACTGCTGGTAGGAATGTAAATTGATACAGCCACTATGGAGAACCGTATGCAGGTTCCTTGGAAAACTAAAAATCGAGTTACCATGTGACCCAGCAATCCCACTGCTGGGCATATACCCAAAGAACACCATAATTCAAAAAGACACATGCACTCCCATGTTCATTGCAGCACTATTTACAGTAGCCAGAACATAGAGGCAATCTAAATGTCTATCAACAGATGAACGGGTAAAAAAGAAGTGGTACATATATACAATGGAATATCACTCAGCTGTAAAAAGGAACGAAACTGGGACATTTGTAGAGACATGGATGGACCTGGAGACTGTCATACAGAGTGAAGTGAGTCAGAAAGAGAAGAACAAATATCGTATATTAACACATATATGCGGACTATAGAAAAACGGTACAAATCAACCAGTTTGCAAGGCAGAAACAGAGACACAGATGTGAGATGAAAGCAAACATATGGACACCAAGTGGGGAAAGTGGGGAGGGTTGGGGGGAATGAGCCCTTCACAGAACCCCTGCCGCCAGTGCCCCTGTCTCCTCAGTCAAGCCACAGCTGCCCCCCCACCTCTGCAGGCAACCCTCTAACACCAGCAGGTAGGTCTGGTTCAGCCTCCTATGGGGTCACTGCTCCTTCCCCCTGGGTCCTGGTGGGCACACTATTTTTTGTGTGCCCTCCAAGAGTGGAGTCTCTGTTTCCCCCAGTCCTGTGGAGGTCCTGCAGTCAAGTCCTGCTGGCTTTCAAAGTCTGATTCTCTGGGGATTCCTCCTCCTGTTGCTGGACTCCCAGGTTGGGAAGCCTGACTTGGGGCTCAGAACCCTCACTTTAGCGGGTGGACTTCGACGGTATAATAGTCTCCAGTTTGTGAGTCACCCACCCAGCATTTTATGGGATTTGATTTTAATGAGGTTGCGCCCCTCCTACCATCTCATTGTGGCTTCTCCTTTGTCTCTGGATGTGGGGTGTCTTTTTTGGTGAGTTCCAGTGTCTTTCTGTCAATAATTGTTCAGCAGTTAGTTGTAATTCCGGTGCTCTTGCAAGAGGGAGTGAGCGCACGTCCTCCTACTCTGCCATCTTGATTCATGGCCTCTGGGGTTCCTTCTATAAAGGCACGAATCCCCTCGTGACTTAATCACCCCCTAAAGGCCCCACCTCCAAATACCATCACCTTGAAGATGAGATTACAATACAAATTTTCAGTCCATAGCAGTTGTTATTCACACAGGATAGTGATTAAGAACTGGGAGCAGACCCTTTACCACTTACTAGCTATGCGACCCTAAATAAGTGACTTAACCTCTCTGTGCCTCAGTTTCCAGCGTTGTGGAATGGTATAATCATAGAACTGATTTTATATGTGTGATATTAGGTTTCAGTGAGATTCATGGACAGCATTTCACATCATGCCTGGCATGTGACAAACGGTATAAGTCGGCCAGAGAAATTATTTTCATTTGACCTTAATAATGAACTCTCCTAAATCTTTTCTTCCATAGAGGAGGCATTGGAATCCAAATGTAATGATAAATATATCACAGTTTCTTTGCGAATAGAAGTCACATGCCCGTTACAGATAGAAGGTGGAGCAGGACGGCCTGCTTAGGTATCCAGACATGGCAGGGTTTTAGGTGGAATTTCTTCTCTCTGGCATGGCCTTTGTTTACCTTCATTCTAGAAGGATGATCAGAAAAGAGAAGGGAGGATGGGGTGTCTACATCCCATGTACCAGAGTGGAAAGAACAATAAGTTTGAGGACCTGGCGTTCCTCTGTGTTCTTGGTACAAATAACTTCCCCTCAGTGTTTGCATATCTAAAAAAAATGGAGATAACACTTTAATCGGCCAACTTCCCTGGGTTATTTTGAAGATCAAATGCATCAAATCACATCTATTTGCGTAATCTACAGTGACTATACTCGTAATGATCCTTCTCCCAGTTCTGATTAAGCCCCAGGGGTGCTGCTTGTACTCCAGAAGGTGGAAAGAAATGTTTTCCCTTCAAATCTAGTAAAGCAGGTTGCTAATTCCATGATGCATTCAAATTTCTACTACTTTTTTTTTTTTAAGTTTTTTCGATGTGGACCATTTTTAAAGTCTTTATCGAATTTGTTACTTCTGTTTTATGTTTTGGTTTTTTGACTGTGGGGCATGTGGGATCTTAGCTCCCGACCGGGATCGAATCCGCACCCCCTGCTGGAAGGCAAAGTCTTAACCACTGGACCACCAGGGAATTCCCTCTATTACTTTTTTTGAAAAAGTCTGGAACATGAATCCTGCTTAGGGAAAGTTACTGTCCCAATTAAGAAATGTATTCATACACATGTATTTATGTAAAACACACGCATAAAACAAAACCTTTGATGTTTCTCTCAGAATTCCAGAATATTCTCACAAATTATAAGTTAAAATTTATCTTCTCAGTTCTAATTTCCCTTTACTTTTCCTACTTAATGGCCATGTGCTCTGAGCACTTAGGAAGCATTTTGACACGCCCACCTCCCATATCAGGAATATGAGCTCCAGCACAGCCAGAGCATCTATGTAGTGAACAGACATCCAGTGGCTCCCTGGAATGTCCCTAGGTTTGGGGAGTACCTTCAGAGCATGGCCCATGCCACTTATCAGTATCAGGTGCTGTCCTTGGTCCTTTATAGGCAGTTAGTAAAAGCGTGTTTCCTGAACTGGACTCAGTTGAGTCACTCCATGCATCCAAGACGTGATGCTACCAGCAAAGCAGGTGAGTACCAACGAGAGCAGCATGGGGATGCACAGCCATGCCAGGCAAAGCTGCTGTTCTGAGGACACCTCCCCCTCCGACTTCCCATCAGCTTGCTAATGCCCCATTCTGGAACTACTCTCATCCTCCTGTCAGGATGACCCCCTGCTTTTCAACAGAGACCACCTCATGGACACTAAGTCCCTTGGAAGGACAATTACAGACAAGATTAGGAGAGTAGGGCAGTCTGGCAATCAGCTAACCAGGCATCCTGCCTAGTTTTCCTCTAGCTCTCCCTGATTTCTTTTGGATTCTAGGAAAACAGAAGAAAAAGATATTTTCAAGGCAGGCTTAACTAGCATTCCACAGACGGGTAATGGAACGAGCGTTCGTGTTGACACCTGTAAAAATCTCTGTTGGATGTTTCCACATTTATATTTCACATGGTAAAGATTTTTAGCCTCAGGGAGATAGTCAGAGCTGATCTGTCCTGAGGCAGTGATATGACTACTTTTACTGCATGAAAAGCTTTCTTGGTATGATTTTTAGGGACCTGGCAGCTGAGGTCCACATGGACATTTATTTCGGTTACGGACGCTGTGGATTAAATAATTCCATGGCAATAGGTGCTGCAAAGTAGCTTTTCCTAGGGAGCTTTCTTTTGGATGTTTTGCTCTTGGAAATATCAAACATCTGCCCAAGGCAAATAGCGAAATAGCTGCAATTTTCTAGCTCCGTCTATTTCTGGCTTTCAGTGCCAGAGGCATTTGAACACCCATGTTGGAGGCTGGCTGTTCGTGGAGACTCAGGGAACTTGGGAGACCCAAGCTGTTTTAGATCAATTGCTCCCCGTGCTTAAAGGGCTAGTAAAACCAGGTTATAATGTTTACATGACTTTTTATGGGTCAGAGTTTATTACAGTTCTAGTCACTGGCCTACAGCGGAGGAACATTTTACAAGATTTTCCTGCATTCGACAGTTCTGTTTCAGTGTATCTGGTAAGGGGAAGTGGTTTTTTGCCCTGCCTTTCATTCTCTTTTGTGCTCTGTTTTATTTTTTCCCTTTCAAAAGGAGTGAGCTCATAAGACTCCTTAATTTCTAGCCATATTTCTCTTACTTGGGAGTCTCTAAGCCGCGTTAGACCCAAGAGTCTATGGACATTCAGAGACAAGAGATAATTTCGAATGGTTTCGAGCCTTGCTTTGGAGGTTCCTATCCGCACTACTTATAAACGGAAGGGCGTTTTAATTTTACCCGGAGACATCTGAGTTTGCATAAACGGCAGGCAACGTGTCTCTGCATTAGTCAGCAGCATAGGGTGGCCCAGAGCCCAGACTGTAGGGCTGGCAAACCTACCTGTGCACCACGGTTCCACCATTTGGTTGTTTATTTCTTGGGCAAATTTCCTAACCTTTCTGAGCTTGGCATTAGTGATACTTACAAGATCATTATAGGGGATTAAAAAATGAAATTATGCGTGAGTTACGCAAATGGGAATGGCCGTTTCCTTCATTATGTCATGAATCAGCTCTTACTAAGCACCTACTATGTGTTGGACACTGTCATGGACCTTAAAGATAAAGCAAGTGGACGAAGTCCTGGCCCCTGTTCTCAAGTTCTATGGGGAGAGAGACAGATAAACCTATGTCCGCCAACGTGAACGGCTAAGAAGAAAAAGGGACGTTGGGGCAGGAGTGACGATTCAGGTGTTATTTCAGTAGATGGTTAAGAAAAGCCCTATGATGGCGGTGGAGAGATAAATTAGGAGTTTGGGATTAACATATACATACTACTATATATAAAATAGGTAGACAACAAGGAACTACTGTATAGCACAGGGACCTATACTCAATATCTTGTAACAAAGTATAAGGGAAAAGAATCTAAAAAAGAAGATACATACACATTTAATATATATAAAATACATGTATGAGATATATATAATACATATATAAATGAATCACTTTGCTGTACCCCTGAAACGAACACAACATTGTAAATCAACTATACTTCAATTTAAAAAAAGAGAAAAAGAAAAAGCCCTATGACGATGCTGTGACATTTGAACAGAAGTCTACATTTAATGGCTAAGTCTTGAAGCTATCCAAAGAACATGGCAGGCAGAGGGGACAGGAAATGCAAAGGCCCCGGGGCAGTGTTGTGGGGATCTGGGGGGTCCACGTGCTGGACGCCACACTCTAGAGAGAGATAGGAGATGACCCGAGAGAGGTGTCCAGAGCCAGACCAGGTAGCACCTCATAGGTCGTGGTAAAGATCTGACATTTAGTCTGAGAGGGTCTGGGAGTCAGTCCCTGGAGGGACGAAGTAAAGGCAAAACCTAATCTGGTTTATGTACTGAACAGATCCTGCTGATTCCATTTGGGGAATGGACTATAAAGGGGAAACGGAAGACTCTGGGAAAAACCAAACAAAAACCCTTCTATATATAGATGGGTTGGGGCAACACAAATGTCAAAAGCCCGGTTCTCTGGAAACTACTAATTTATTCTCTGAATAGATCTCTTGCATTTATTAATACATGGCTTAGTTTCTAATCCTGAGATCATATTAACTTTGTTTATTTCTGTCTTCATTTTCTTCCTGTGATCAGCTTTAACGGTTCAAAATGGTAGAACCTCCCCTTCCATGTTTCTCTCAGCCTCTTGTTTCAGAAGACTTTGAGATCAGTGTATTTCTTCTATGTATTGTGATTTTAAAGATCAAGCAGCGTGGTCCATCTTGGTGATAGCAGAGAGGCTGGAGAGCTGTACGGTGAGTCAGAGGTGGGGGGTGTTTAGCTCACAGAGGGTTGTAACCTGGACCACGGTATTTGGTTGCTGCAGAAACCCAGCCTCCATCACAAGTGAAATCAACCACCCACTGTCTCCCTAGAACAGTGATGCCAGCGGGACAGAGCTTCTTGTGTGTGGATCAAATTCGTCTATGGAGTCTTTTAAAACTGCAGAGGCCACAACACCATTGTGGGTCCAAACACACAGTTCTACTGAGGGTCTGGCTGTGTAGCCCGGGTGAGGAGAACCTTGGTACTGTCAGCTAGAAACGCAACATCCAGTACATTTTGTGGGAGGAAAGGGGGTGTTTTCATGATAGGGACACTATAGAGTAATTTTATACATGGCTAGTCATCCATCCTTAAACCCTAAGCATCTAAAATAACTGTTTTTATCTTATGAATCATAGAGGAAGACAATCTTCAGAGCCGTTGTGGCCTTACCTGTAGGCAAAGCAGGGAGCGGTCTGTGGGGTGTCACGAAGGGACCAGATGGCAATCTGCTTGCCAATCATGCCTGAAATTCCACCCCATTTTGGATGTTTTACACATCTGACTCCTATAAAAATGCAAGAGATGCAGAGAGGGATAACGCATCATTAATACCATTTTATGAGTTTATCAGCCCCCTCCTTTGATGTTGTAGTGGGGAGAATGTGGAGGGCATCCTAGCATTGGAGGTGGCCGAGAAATGGAGGCCAGCGTCACTGGACATTGAGCTGTTTCACGATAGGGTCCCAACAAAGGCTTCGCCATCAGGTTGCTGAAAGTTTCACGTTCAAAATCTTGGTTGCATACACCCGTGTCCAGGAAGCTGGCGGTGGCAGCTGAAAGTACGACAACACCCAAATTATTGTCCTGTGGTTCCACTTATGCAGGGGTAATTAACATCATTTATATGGCTGGCTTCAGAGAGGCAGTCAGGGAGCCGGGTTTAGACTTCCAAGTTAGTCTAATTCAGCTGTTTGAAAGAGCAAGGCCACCACATCTGTTAAAAAATATATATGTATTCTCCTGAATTCTTATGAGTTGGACTCATCACATCTCTGCTTTGGCTTAAAAAAATAGTAAAAGCTAGAATATATAACTCATTTCCATCCCCAAGAGTGGGTCCACATATCATATTATGTGATGCTTGGAAAAAGTCCCTTCCTCTGCAAAATCTAGCCGTACTTGGATGTTTTCTTATGCTCAAATTGACTCTTTTTGCCAACTGTTGGACTCACTCTCACAGTACAGGTGGCCAAATCAAAATCAGGAATGAACACATGGCACAGATTTTTTTTTTTTTTTACCTTATCATATGTAGGACAAATATTACAAGATAGCCTTTGTGTATTTGCTTTCTATACAGGCCACACGCATAGACCAAGCAATGTATTCTTTGTTTGAGTGTATAGGACATGCTTAAAACTTTCACTGGGATTTTATGTAGAATATTTAGTTTTTCTTGGAGCTTTTGGCCATCAGCACGTTTTTGGAGAAATTCTCAGACCCACATAATTCAGCATTGGCTGTCACATCTGCAGATGTCCAGATAAAAACAAATGATCTGAGATTCCCAGTGCAAATATAATGGAATTGTAGCATAAAAATAAAGAAGGCTACTTTGCAAGTAAATCACTTTGTCTTTGTACCCTTCTCAGCTTAGACCCTAATGCTTGCACATACAATGCCTCAATAAGGAAGTACTAAATGAATAAGCAAAATAGAGTGTGTTAGGCGATATTGATCAGGATGCTGTGTAGCATGGAAACGATATCATATAACTATTGAAGAAAGAAGGGTGTTTCTTGCTTACACAAGAATGAGGATGAGCACAACCACTGCCTTCGTAGTTTTGGAAGCATTTAGTGGACTTTGGAAGCATTTAGTGGACTTTTCTCTGGAGACAAACTGGGGACAAAAGTTTGACCAGTTTTCAAATACTTAAAAATGGCATTTAGAACTCTTCAAATTGTATATATAACATGAAGGGTTGCTGTAGGGGTTGATAACTTCTAACTGCTAAAAATATGCCAGAAGAGGTTGGAGGAGGATTCCTCAGGTGTTGGGACGCACAGAGTCTAAGCTGAGAGGAGGGCTGGTAATCATTGTTCGAATCTACTTCAATTCTATTATGACATGATTTATTTGATCCCGTATTTATTAGTTCCTCATTTCCTTCCCATATGGCTAAGTGTTTCTCTTCAGTATATTTTCATCCTTCACATAATGCTCTTAATCACAGTGGTTATGTCTTGCTATCACTTGATATATGCCCATTAAAAAATGATTCCAATTTTCCTAGTCGGCTTGTGGAATCCATCTTGTAATTTTAAAGTCATGCTTTGTAAAACACTTGATGTTCTGGTGTGGCAAGTAAAGTGAAGTCTCGGCAGTCCCAAGTGCCCTGAGTTTTATGTGAAAGTATCAGTAGGTTTTCTATTTGTCACAGATGCACTGGATCAGTTAAGGCACTACCGGTGTTTTTATTCCAACGGACTGAATATTTCTGACAATAAGACAAACACTGAAGAATCAGCTTCTTCCTTGATGGAAGATAATATTTAATTTATCATTCCTTGATAGAGCCAAAAAAAGGACTACGTATGATATGCAAAATACAAACCATTTTTAATTTAATAAACTAGTTTCTAAGACAAATGGAGCATAAAAATTAATAAGATGCTACCTGTCAAGAAGTTTAGATTCTGGAGGGAGGAAAATGAAAGTCACAGAGAAATGACAATGGCACAAGATGGAAAATGTTGAGTGACAGAGTAGTGCCGTTCAATTGCTATTTCAGTTCAGAAAAGAGAGCCAGGCAAGATTGGAAGATTAAGGAAAAAGTGGCATTTAAGCAGGGCCTGAAGGGTGTGGAGAATTGGGGTACTTAGAGATGATGGGGACACATTTAGGCAGCTACAACAGTGGCACCAATGCAGGGAAGCAGGGAAAGCAGAATCTGAGAAGCTATGGCTTTGAATACATGAAGGGAAGTTGTGGGAAGTAACCTACGCGGTTAGATTATGCAAAGCCTGAGAAGCCATGGATGTGAACTTGGGCCTTAATTGTTAGCACGTGGGTCACCAGGGAATACTCCTGAGCAGATAAATGGACAGCAATTTTGTATTTTGAATATGAATGGGAAGTGATGGGCAGGACTGCTTAGAATAGGAACGGAATGGAGTCAGTGAGACAATCTAGAAAAATACTCTCAGCATCGAGACAAGGGATAGCATGAACTAGAAAATTAAAGCAGACAAATTCCATATGATATCACTTATATGTGGAATCTCAAATACAACACAAATCAACATATCTGTGAAACAAAAACAGACTCACAGATATAGAGAACAGACTTGTGGTTGCCAGGGCAGCTAGGGGAGGAGGGAAGGATTAGGAGTTTGGGATTAGCAGAGGCAAACTATTATATTAATATACAGGATGGATAAACAACAAGGTCCTACTGTATAGCACAGGGAACTAGATTCAGTATCCTGCAACACTGTAAATCATCTATACTTCAATAAAATTAAAAAAAAAGAAAGTGGTATGGAAACAAGGAGAAAGATGGGTACGAGAGAAACTGTGAAATTAGAATTAAGGTTGACGGGATGTGGAACGTGGGCTCAGGAAAGAAGATGTGACAAGAAGTTAAGAGAGGGAAGCAGGCTAGTGGAGGAGGATGCTGAGCTGGGCTGTGAGCACACTGAGGGTGGGGGGTGGGTGAGCAGTCAAGCTTAGATGCTGGTGGGCAGCCGGAACTGTGGGACGAACTTGTACAGAGTACTCTGTGCATCAGTGGAAACAAATTTGAAAATAATCCACAAAGAAATCTCAGCTTATGTTATAAAAGGATGAGATAACTAAGGAAAGAAATACAACATGTATTTTATGTATTATTTAAGCTTTTCAAAATACAAACACATGCTATTTTAAAACATGTATTTCCTTAAATGAATGAGGTGGACCTAGTGATTGGAACATTTTGTTTGGCACTGTTCCTCTAGAGCGAATTGGCTCTAAGAGAAAAAAATATTTCCTATATGAACCCTCGTCTTTATTTCATGTTTATTTTAGCAATGAAATGAACATTAAGCAAGGTCTTTAACAAAATATTTATGCTGTTTAATATCTTTCTGATAAACACAATATTTTGTAGCCAATAACTGATAAATTTTTTAATAAGCCACAATATATAATAATATTTTATTGGGATTCGAGAAGCCTGCCTTTTTTAGCTGTATATAAGCAACCATTCTCTGCAGTCTTCTCCTAGGAACAATTAACATGAAAGGAAATGCTGATTGGTGCTCAGCCTCTAGGTCTGCAATGGACCGGGAATTCACTGGTCTTTCCAACAATGATGCCAACCATTTACTACATTTAGCTTTTGCTGCCCTACCCAGTGGTTAAGAATCTGCCTGCCCTCTTCAATAAGTTGTACTGGGAAAACTGGACAGCTACATGTAAAAGAATGAAATTAGAACACTTCCTAACACCATACACAAAAATAAGCTCCAAATGGATTAAAGACCTACATGTAAGGCCAGACACTATAAAACTCCTAGAGGAATACATAGGAAGAACACTCTTTGACATAAATCACAGCAAGATCTTTTTTGATCCACCCCCTAGAATAATGGAAATAAAAACAAAAATAAATGCATGGGACCTAATGAAACTTCAAAGCTTCTGCACAGCAAAGGAAACTATAAGCAAGATGAAAAGACAACCCTCAGAATGGGAGAAAATATTTGCAAATGAATCAACAGACAAAGGATTCATCTCCAAAATATATAAACAGTTCATCCAGCTCAATATCAAAAAAACAAACAACCCAATCAAAACATGGGCAGAAGACCTAAATAGGCATTTCTCCAAAGAAGACATACGATTGGCCAAGAGGCACATGAAAAGCTGCTCAACATCACTAATTACTAGGGAAATGCAAATCAAAACGACAATGAGGGATCACCTCACACTGGTGAGAATGGGCATCGTCAGAAAATCTACAAACAGTAAATGCTGGAGAGGGTGTGGAGAAAAGGGAATGCTCTTGCACTGTTGGTGGGAATGTAAATTGATATAGCTACTATGGAGAACCGTATGGAGGTTCCTTGGAAAACTAAAAATAGAGTTACCATATGACCCAGCAATCCCACTGCTGGGCATATACCCAGAGAACACCATAATTCAAAAAGACACATGCACTCCCATGTTCATTGCAGCACTATTTACAATAGCCAGGACATGGAAGCAACCTAAATGTCTATCAACAGATGAATGGGTTAAAAAGAAGTACATATATACAATGGAATATCACTCAGCTGTAAAAAGGAACGAAACTGGGACATTTGTAGAGGCATGGATGGACCTGGAGACTGTCATACAGAGTGAAGTGAGTCAGAAAGAGAAAAACAAGTACCATATATTAACACATATATGCGAACTATAGAGAAATGGTACAAATCAACCAGTTTGCAAGGCGGAAACAGAGACACAGATGTAGAGAACAAACATGGACACCAAGTGGGGAAAGCGGGGAGGGTTGGGGGGGGGAAATGAATTGGAAGGTTGGGATACCAAATTGTACACTCTAAATATATGCAGTTTATTGTATGTTAACTATATCTCAATAAAAGTTCTTAAAAAAAAAAAAAAACTACAATGAGGTATCACCTCACACCGGTTAGAATGGGCATCATCAGAAAATCGACAAACAGTAAATGCTGGAGAGGGTGTGGAGAAAAGGGAACGCTCTTGCTCTGCTGGTGGGAATGTAAATTGATATAGCCACTATGGAGAACAGTATGGAGGTTCCTTGGAAAACTAAAAATAGAGTTACCATGTGACACAGCAATCCCACTGCTGGGCATATACCCAGAGAGCACCATAATTCAAAAAGACACATGCACTCCCATGTTCATTGCAGCACTATTTACAATAGCCAGGACATGGAAGCAACCTAAATGTCCATCAACAGATTAATGGATAAAGATGTGGTACATATACACAATGGAATATTACTCAGCTGTAAAAAGCAATGAAACTGGGACATTTGTAGAGACATGGATGGACCCAGAGACTGTCATACAGAGTGAAGTGAGTCAGAAAGAGGAAAACAAATATCGTATATTAACACATATATGCGGACTATAGAAAAATGGTACAAATCAACCAGTTTGCAAAGCAGAAATAGAGACACAGATGTAGAGAACAAACATATGAACAGCAAGTGGGGAAAGTGGGGAGGGTTGGGGGGAATGAATTGGGAGATTGGGATTCCAAATTGTACACTCTAAATAAATATATGCAGTTTATTGTAAAAAATAAAAAATTATAAAAAAAAAAAAAGAATCTGCCTGCCAATGCAGGGCACATGGGTTCAATCCCTGGTCTGGGAAGCTCCCATATGCTGTGGAGCAACTAAGCCCATGCACCACAGCTACTGAGCCTGCACCACAACTATTGAGCCCACATGCCACAACTACTGAAGCCCATGCACCTAGAGCCTGTGCTCCGCAACAAGAGAAGCCACTGCAATGAGAAGCCCGTGCAGCACAACGAAGAGTAGCCCCACTTGCCACAACTAGAGAAAGCCCGTGTGCAGCAACGAAGACCCAACATAGGCAATGAATAAATAAATAAATAAATAAATTTATTAAAAAAATTTTTTTTGCTGCCCTAGATCTGTAGTTATTAATCTCTCTTCTCTTTGACATAATGTACTGGAAAGCAGAAAGATAACTATTCTTATAATCTATGCGTCCTATGTCCCCAGATGGAGTGATTCCATGTGATCTTGAGTTCTTGAGCAACGGACCTCAAATCCTGTGTAACATGGAAGAAAAGTGAACCTCTCTATTCCTTTTTGGACAACTGTACATTTTCAACAATTTCTCTGCACAGTATCACCTCAAAGGGCTACTCTAATTAGTCAAAGAATCTTTCCTGCCGGGTGTGACATTTTCGCAGACATGATGTCACCTTCCAAAATTTCTTGGCTCACCAAAGGAAATATGAAACATATTGACGTTATGCGGAAGATTAATTGGGTTCTAATTTTTAATTTTGGAAATCTTCTTGGTACTTTTGAGTGGCAGCTGAGATCAAACCTGCGAATGTATTGGAATAAATTACCTAAGGGGATACTGTCCTCTGGGAATTTACAATCTTAATAGAGATGTCATACAAGCATGAGATGACTAGGAGGCTGCATATTGCAGACAGTCTGAGCTTTGCGTCGGGTTTCACTCAAAAAAGAGATTAGACTAATACAGATAAAACTAAGTTATTCCAGTATCATAGATTCTAGGCAATTCCTGTTGACTTTTTCAGACTAGCTCAAGTTTCTGGAAGACTTTTGAAAAGTAGCTGGCTTTGGGACTAACTGTTACTTTTTAAAATTTTAAGACTTTTTTTTTCCACCTTAGTCCAAAATACGATGGGGTGGAATTTTCTATTTTTAAATAAATCATTAACTATGAATGAATCCATTCAATATTAATGCACATATTTTGAAGTTAAGCCCCACAACTTTAAGTTGTCGCTTTTTCACATCTAAGTTAAGTACACAGAATATGTATGAATCAATTTCTTAGTCTGGAATTGAAAGCTAATACTACCTTAGTTTTATTTAGCACCTCATACTATCTTAGCACAGATATGGTGTTACGTTTGTTTCCTCCATAGGAAATAAAATAGACCATGTTTTAATAAGCCATTTCATTCCCACCCTTGTTGCAAAACAATAATTGTATGTTAATATTAAGAGTAGTTTGTCTCCATCTAATTATAACAATAAGTTTTGTGTTAAAATAAACTCATAGATTTAGTATGGTTCTAAATATATCTGAGAATATTAGAACAAACTATTACCAAAAAAAAAAGTGGAATGATTTTAAGGAGCGAAGTAGTATCTTGAGTAGGTCAAGAAGATAGTGGAGTCCAGAGTCTAGAAGTTCTAGAGAAGATTGAACTTGGAAATTCAAGGCCAGTCATTGTCAAGGAAATATTGCCAGTTAGGAATCCTGACACCTCCTCTCTGGATACTGAAATCCAGACCAGAGACAGGTATCCAGAGTCCTGAGTACTTGGGTCCGTAAAGAGGGCTGTGAAGCAGGCTGGCCAGGGAGCGAAATGCATGTTCAGACTGGAGCCCTGGGCTTTGTGAGTCCCTCTTCTCTAAGTTCCCAGACACTGGGATGGGCCCGTGTCCCAATGAGGGTCAAGGAAATCCTACTAATGGCAAAACAAGGGATACAAATGCTGGTATCCAGGCAGCATTTAAAACCAAGTAGGCCAGAGGTAGAAAATCCAAGTGCCTGTAAAGGTCCTCAAAGGAACAATTTTACAGAGCAAGTGGGTGTGAAGTAAGCGAAGTTGAACTGTTGCTTCCGTGAGCAAGAATGATACCTGTTCTTAGAACCCTCCCACAGGCGCTCAAATGGCCCTGCCAGGCCCCGAGGAGGAGATGCAGTCCAGAGGCCAGCAGGGCCAGACCACAGAGGACCGTGTGAAACGTGGGAGAGAGTTTGGATCTCCTCCGACGCTTTATGGGAAGCCTTTGGAGGTTTAAGCAGGTGGTGCTTCATCTGGTTTGTAGTAACTCACAAGTAGAGAGTGGAGGGGAGGAGTTGTGAGTGGAATTGTCCACACCACTAGGAGGCCAAGGATTTGCCAGGTGACACAAGAGGATAGCTTGGCGTAGGTGGTGGCCTTGCATGGGAACAGAGGAGAGGCCAGATCAAGGTGTGTTTTGGAGGTGGTGTCGGCAGGACTTGCTGAAGGAGGAATTGGAGGATGAGGAAGAGAATGTCCAACATGACTTCTGATTGGACAGGAAGGATTCTGAACACACCCCTCATTTACGAGATTCTGCAATTTCATGATTGTTTTAGATCATCTGCGCTTATCTTATATAATCTTCTTGTGACTGTCTTCCTGTGAAAACCTCAAGTAACCATCACTCAGCTAATACCACCCTTTCACCTTACCACCCAACATGTGTTGCCTCAGTAAGAGCCCAGACAGGTCTTTTAAATAATCCTTGTTAGGGGATGTGTAGACATCTTGTCCCAGGATCCTAAATCACTGGCGAATATTTCACGTGTCTTGTTCCAAGTATACTTTAATAGTGAAGACAGATGCATGTAACTTGAAAGTGTTCAAAAGAATGGGGTCTTTTGAAGGTCCAGGTGCACATGGGTTGAGGACAGTGTTAGGAGACAACCATGCTGATATCTGAGTATGTGCCTCCTTCCAAAAACAAATTTGGAATGTTTTGAAGAAAAAGTTGAGGGCTGGTGATGAAGAAATCTGACTCCAGGATATAAACTGTGTAAGAAGTACGTTGATGGAAGCGAGCATGGACCGAAAAGCCACTGGATCAGGACACAGATGAAGATGCTTGTGCTCCCCTCACAGTGCAGACTTTGAATCAGGAGCAAACCTGGCTTTCACTTCTGACTCTCACTTATTCACCCCATGACCTTAGGAAAATCATTTACCTTTCTGAGCCCCAATTCCTTTATTTGTAAAAGGTGATGATAGCCATTTTGTGTGATGGCCATGACATTTAGAGGTACTCATTTTGAAGCACCTATCATATTTATTTTGCCCAAAGTAATTTCTTTTTATTAAAATCTTTAATAAGATCATGCATTCATTTACTGTTTTATCCACAGGTTGTTGGAAGATCTCTGGCAGCTGCTAGGGACTAGGCTAGTTGCTGGGCATATAGGATAAATGAAAATATTCCTGCCTTGGCCTAATAGCATATAACAAATTCTAAACTTAGTGTGTACTGAGTGCTATTGGAACTAAAACTTAAAAAAAATTAAACATGACTTGGGAAAGTACCAGAAAAGATGAGAAGTTCATTTAAGGCTTATTCATAGTAGAGGAAGTTGGAGAAAAGCAAGTTGTAAAGGGAGGGCAGGACATGAACAAAATAAAGGCATGAAATTACATCATCTACCTAGGAGATGGTGAATGGTACAGTGCAGTTAAAAGGTAGGGCATATGTTGGAAAGAAGTGGTGGTAGATAAAATCTACAAGGGAGGAAGGGGGACTTCCCTGGTGGCGCAGTGGTTAAGAATCTGCCTGCCAATGTAGGGGACACGGGTTCGAGCACTGGTCTGGGAAGATCCCACATGTCGCAGAGCAACTAAGCCCGTGAGTCACAACTATTGAGCCCATATGCTGCAACTACTAAAGCCCACGTGCCTAGAGCCCGAGCTCGCAAGAGAAGCCGTGGCAGTGAGGAGCTTGTGCACCGCAAAGAGGAGCCCCCACTTGCCGCAACTAGAGAAAGCCCATGGGCAGCAACAAAGACCCAACACAGCCAATAAATAAGTTTATAAAAATAAATAAACAAAAGGGAGGAAGGAATCTTGGCCTGATATCATAAAGAGATGCAGATCAGCCGTTTTAAAACTAATTTTCCAACATTTAGCATACACATATGCACCTTCATAGCCCAAATTTGCCATTTTAAATGCCTAAAATGCATGTTTAACCTGCCCCTTACTCTGTACATAACTCTTTTAAAAGAGCTATAATGCAGTTACCCTTGACATATATTTAAAGTGTACAATATGGTAATTTTTGACATGTGTAAACCTATGGAAACAGCATCATAATAAAGACAGAAAACCTGGCTATTGTAACCAAAGGTTTCCCTGTGTCCCTTTGTAAGGATGCCTCCAATCCTTTTACGTCCTCTCCCTAAGAAGCCTATGGTCTGCTTTTCGTCACTATAGGTTAGTTTGTACTTTCAAAAGTTTCATATTAATGGAATAATACAACATGCACTCTTTTTTGTGGACTTCCCTTGACAGGACTATTCTGAGATTCATCCAAGTTGCTACATTTATTAATTGTTTATTCTTTCTTCATGCTGAGTCATCTTGTCTGGTAGGAGTGTTCCACAATTATTATCCATTCCCCTGCTAATGGACTTCTGACTTGTTTCCAAGTTGGTTAGGAAACCCTTACTTCCACTCACTTTCATTAACCGGGTCTCAGTCACATGGGCACTGCATATCTCAGAAAAGAAGGGACCACGTCTTCACGCTGATTTCCCCTGAAGTAGGATGAAGGTGATTTGGTGGGGAATTATCGTGTTGTCAACATTAGTGAGAGGCGTTAAGCCTGAGGCATTTGATTACCTAATCATGTTGAGTTCTCTTGGGCACATGAGGTAAGGTTGGTAGAAGCTCGTGTGAACTGCCCTGCATCAGAAGTAGGCTTGTTTACAAGTTAGGGAGTTTGGGATTGACATGTACATGCTGCTATATTTAAAATGGATAACCAGCAAGGACCTACTGTACAGCACAGGGAACTCTGCTCAGTATTATGTAACAACCTAAATGGGAAAAGAATTTGAAAAAGGATAGATACATGTATATGTATAACTGAATCACTTTGTTGTACACCTGAAACTATCACAACACTGTTAATCAACTGTACTCCAATATAAGATAAAAAGTTAAAAAAAAAAAAGAAATAGTCTTTGGAAGGGTATTCAAAACCATCTTGTACAGCACAATAGGCAGATATCTTTCCACATTGGGAGTCCCCAGTCGTTCCTACCTCCAAAGCAACTCCTGCCAGATATGAAAGGCAAATTCAGAATTTAAAAGTCATTTTTCTTTGTTCCATTTTTATGATTTATTCACAGCAAATTCTGATTTAATTGACAATGTAAATCTCTCTTTAATTTATCATCCATCAGCAAAACTGTGAAAGAGAACATTCATATGCACGTGGAATGTGAGCATGACCTAGAATGGCAGGTCCCCTAACTCTGTGTTGCTTTACGAATATTATTCAAACATGAGAGTCATATCAGCTTCAAAATAAAAATGTTCTTGAAGGCCTTTTTAAAAATTAAAACTTCAAGATAGTGATCATGAAGAGGAAAATTAGAAACTTGCACTCAGCTGAAAATAACTCCATGCTCGTTCTGCTTTTGTAAAATATACTTGCTGTGCCAAAAAAGAAAAACAAAAACAGGATGACCTAGCAATCAAATGTAACCATAAGATGTTTTGCTAAATATGGAATGTTCTGCACCTGCTCTTGTAAGTTTCTGTTTGGAAACTTCTGTGCTCTGTAAACCAAGTAACCAATCTACCCATGCTAACTGTAACCATGTGCACTGACCCCTATAAAAGTAAAGCTCACCCTGAGCTTGGGTCCCAGAACCTTGGAGTGTTAGCTCATCTGGGGCTGCCAGCTTAATAAACCTGAGTTCTCCAACCCTCTGAGTGTGGTGCTTGGTTTCTGGACGGACCGATTTCTGCAACAATCAAAACCTAAAACTTCTCTTTTAGAAATGTAACATCAAAAACACATAACCCAGGATAGTAAAATGGTTTGTAAACAATCAGCATATCTCAGTTATGTTATAATAAAATCATCACTGAAAGGAATACTATATTAAAATGGACTCAGATTCTCATTGTTTACAAGTTAAATATCCATTCTTGATTTACCTCTGTCTTCCCACCCTCTGATAACAAAAGCTAGCATTCAGAAAGGCAGTTATCAGTATCATTTAATGTTATATCTAGACTGGATAAACAATAAGGTCCTACTGTATAGCATAGGGAACTATATTCAGCATCCTGTGATACACCATAATGGAAAATAATACAAAAAAGAATGTATAGCTGTGTATAGCTGAATCTTTGCTGTACAATAGACATTAACACAACGTTGCAAATCAACTATACTTCAGTAAAATAAATTTTAAAATATCGTTTAATTTTAGAAGGAAAAAAAGAAATGGGAAACCAAAACAACAAAAACTCCTGTAAAATGTCTAAGTAGCTCCAAATCCTTTCTCCAGAAATTGAGGTATTAATGTTGCCTTATTCATATTGTACAATTCAATCAACTACTTCAAGTAAATGGATAGAATTAAAAATCATTTCAAGAATTGCATTTAGTGGAATAAGAGCAATGATGAGTTTTTTCCATTAAGTTCCAGGGGTGCAGTGAATATATTATCTTGCTGTTGCCACTGCCGTGATCAGCGTGAAGCACTACCGATGAGAATGGGGTTATTTATCTATTCCAACCTAATTGGCCCCCTTAGGCCATTGCCAATAGAACTGACTTTCTGATTCTAATGAATAATGAAGTTCCTCTGTAATTCATGCCAGTATCTGAAGTGTGGCCCAGCCTGGTCCCAGCCAGAATAAGCAGTAGTGTTGTCTAATCATGGTTGACCATCAGCATCTTCATAGAGCCCTACCCTGAAATTAACTCTGCAATCACCACTTAGTCCTAACCTAACTCAAATACTAACAATTGTTCATAATTATAGCAAAATATTCACATAAGTGACTTTAAGAAGTTAGTCATCTTCATATTTAGCACATTTTATACAGTGAATGGAAGGCAAAATAATTGTATACAATTAGTATAAATAGGATCCTGAATCATAGATTTTAGTTTTTGCTAGATTTGTGGAGAATAGTTGTAAAAGCTACCTCTGTTCTTGCTCCCAATATCCCGCATACTTGATCCATAAGGAGGCATCTCTGAAGAGTGGGTCTGTGGCCCAAACTCCCTTCCATGCTGGGGCACAGAGGAGAGCCTGGTGACTTGGAGAGACTCTCCTGAAAATCACTCCAATTGCTTACATTCTATTTCATCAATGTCTTTACTCTTCAGCTCATACATCTGATAGTCTGCTCATAAATTTCATGATATAGTAGAGCCAATGTCTTAGCCACGCAAGTCTTTGGCTTCTTTCACCTCAAGTTACTTTCTCCCTGTCTCCTTTAGCAAACTGTTTTCATTCTGAAATCTAGATTTTTGTTATCACCTGGAACTGTTGGGAACCTTGAACTTTCTAGTCACCGTTCTTATCTTTCTGCTTGTTCACTTGCCTTAGTCTTCAATGTCAATATTCCAATCTGTTGACCACCCCAAGCTCCCGTTCACCATTTCTGCCTGAATCCTTTTTAGTCCCATTTCCCCCTGATGTCTTAGAAAATAATTTCAATTGCAAACTCATTAGAACTTTCAGTTTTCTTATCCTATTTATATTATCTAACTTTTAAAAATTAATATTAAAAATAACCCAAATATTCTCTCCCCAGTCTTGCTTCTGGTTGAAAAAAATCGTTTAATGGAGGCTATTGAGCCCATCACAAATATTTTTACTTGAAAAGCAAATTTTAGCTGCTGCAGCAGGTTACCTCTACACAGCTTCTGGACTGGCTAAAATTTGAAAAAGATACCACCAAATGTTGGCAAGGATCTGGTGCATACATTGGAGTGTAAATGGATACACTGACTTTTGAAAACTGGCAGTTTCTTAAAAACATTCACCTACTTTATGATCTAGCCATTGCACTCCTCCAAGATATTTACTGAAGAAAAAGGAAAATGTATGAATATTAGAAGTCCTGTACAAAAAGTTTCATACCAACTGTATTCTTAATAGTCAAAACTTAGAACCCAACATGATAGTGGATAAACATACGACAATACAGTGGAGTAAAATCTTACACTAGAAAGGAAAAATAACATGCAACACCAAGGTTAAATCTCAAACAATTATGCAGAACCAAAGAAGCCAGATGTGAAAGGCTGTGTGCTGTGTATGCATGTGCTTCATCTGTATGAAGTTCTAGAACAAGTTGAATCCCATTATGGTAAAAACATGTTAGAAAAGTGGTTTCCTCTGCAAGAGCAGGGGAAGGTATACGAGGAGAATTTCTGGGATAATAGAAATTTCTGCAACTTGATTGGGGTATTATCACATGAGAAATGCATTTGTCAGAACTCTGCACACTCTACATTTAAAGTTTCTGCCTTCATGATATGCTTTTTAACAAAGGGAGATCAACTCGATGATGGGTGATGCCTTAGAGGTCCGGGACGGGGAGGGTGGGGGGGAGTCGTGGGAGGGAGGGGATAGGGAGATATGTGTATAAATACAGCTGATTCACTTTGGTGTACCTCGTAAGCTGATACAAGAGTGTAAAGCAATTATATTCTAATAAAGAGCTTAAAAAACAATTTATTGACTGTGTTGGGTCTTTGTTGCTGCATGTGGGCTTTCTCTAGTCATGGCAAGTGAGGGCTACTGTTTGTTGTGGTGCATGGGCTTCTCATTGTGGTGGCTTCTCTTGTTGTGGAGCACACACTCTAGGTGTGCAGGCTTCAGTAGTTGTGGCGCTTGGGCTTAGCTGCTCTGAGGCATATGGGATCTTTCCGGACCGAGGATTGAACCAGTGTCCCCTGCATCGGCAGGTAGATTCTTAACCACTGTGCCACCAGGGAAGTCCCCATGAAATGCTTTTGTGTTCCCTCTGTCTATAGATATGATACATAAACATCTTCTTTTAGAATTATTATCATTTGGCACTGACGTCTTCAGAAAATGCTTTTTGTATTCACATGTCTGCAAACTTTTTGAAATAACAATAGCAACTTCCTTTACTTCCAACCTTCTGGTCATACTATAACCTACTGCAATCTAGGTGTTGCTCCCGACATTCTATTAGGTCTGCTTGCAGAAATATTACTAAGAATCTCATAATTTGTATATTTACACTCTTCTTGATTATCTTCCTTGTTGACCCTTATGCTGTTTGATACCATTGACTGTCACCTTTTTGTCTTAAAATTCACATCTTCAATTGCTTTTTCATCTTGAATACTTTTGCACTGGATCTTCCCTCTTAACACTTAAATGCTAATCTTGTGTTTCCCTCAGATTCTTCCCTTGGTCCTTTTTTCTACTGTTTACTCTCAGAGGATTAAAAAAAAAATTACTTTGGTGCCATTAACTGCTATACATCTAGTTTACCTTGTGACCTATTGCCTGAGATTCCCCCATATGCCTCAAAATCAAATCCCAACTTTCTTGCCTTATCAACTAGAGAATCTCTTTTATCTACACCATTGCCTTTCTTGCCAATGGCCTCAGCAGTTACCAACAGTGTAAAAAACAAACAAATATCAAAACCCCAAAAAAGCACCTTTGCTCATTTTGACTTTTCCTCTTCTTCATTGTAGTTCGTAAAACCAGCCAATCGATTACTTTGAATACTATAAAGAGAACACCATCACAACAACTTTGTTTTCCATCCTTGGTTCCTTGTTCAGGCCCTCATCTTCTCTTGCCTAAGCTACTGTAAGCACTTCTTAGATCTCTCTTCCTCTGTTATTTTTCTAGCCCAGGCTACATTCTCCATCACCAACAGAGTTATCTTCTCTCTTGTCATGGTGATTTCCTGCCCACATCTTTTAATGGTTATTCATTCACTACCTGATAAAGTCTCATTCACTTAGCATGACAAATAAGGATTTCACAATCTGTCCCTCAAACTACTTGTGACAAACATTGTTTATTGCCCACCTCAATCCCTCCTCACCTTCTTCTTTGTCTATAGAACATAATTTTATGAGACATCTGGAAGAGACCCCTTTAACTCACTTGTTCAGGGTTGGACATGTGTTCCTTTTCTGTCATGTAATATATTTAGGAAAAACACCTGGGAGCTTCTGGCAGAGCTTTTCCTCTCTGACTGGAGCCACATTTTCTTTCATTTAAGCTTCGAATGAAATGGCTTGAGGGTACCATGTTTGAAGATTATGCAACCATACTGAAGCCACAAGGGAAAGGCAAAGGCCAAGGCAATAACAGAGACACCAACTCAAAATCATGATGTGGCTAAATAACACCAGAACAGGTCAAATCTGACATGATTTTTATGTGAGAAAAACACCCCCTGTTTTTTAAGCTCTCATTAGTCAAATAAACACCTTCTGGTATAACACACTGTCTTCAGAGAGGTGCCCTCCTCTCACTCCCCCCTCAAATCCCATGACAAAGTCTCACCCAAGTTTTCACTGTGTCTAGGGCACAGTGCTGCTGTTACTGAACTCAGGGTCATCTGCTTACTGCTCACAAGCCAATAATCAAGAGGCAAGTGTCAGTAGAAAGGAAAGATGTTTTAATCAGAAAAGCCGGCAATCTGGGGAGAAGGTGGACTCATGTCCCAAGACCAACTTTGAAGATTCTGCTCAGCTGTGACAGTTCTTAAAGGGAAAAATGGGTGATTGGGTGGGAGTGGGGGGATAGAATCTCAGTGAATCATCAAGGTAAGAGGTTGGATTCTGCATCATTCTCCATTGCGTGCAGACTGGCTGACTCTCTCTTCAGATGTTATCTTGCTGAATGTCCTGCCTGCAGGATTACTAAGGGGGCTCTTGGGGGCAGGGAGCTAGTTATACCTTAAGTGTTTAATTCTTCATTTTTACTTCTTTTAATATAAGAAATGAATCAACAGGTTAGGTAAGGCATGGTGTGCATTCAGGAGAGCATATTTCAGGAGTTAGGTTAAATTGCCTAATAATCTCATTCCTATAATTAGGTTCTTTCAAGTTTAGAGAGGGAAAGAAATGGCCAAACAGAAGAGGGACAACAGAGCTGCTTTCACTGCTCATTTTGTTTTGAATTCACATAATTTCATCTTTGAGCCTGGAAAGCCCTTCTCCACCACATGGCTTCTTACCCATCCCTGAACATCTGCTCAACCCAGGCTTCCTAGTGAAGCCTTTACCCAGAGTTAGCTCACATTTTCTTCATGTTTCCATAACCCCTGATATATATATAGATTTTTATGCTTATCTCTTTTTATTGTCATTAATTATGTGCTCATCTTATCCTCTAGAAGTTGATTACATTGTTACCAGGGACCATTTTTGTATCTATTTTTGGAATAGTAATCAGTAAATATTTGTGGAATGAAACAGAAAAGGAAAACTAATGAATACAACCCACATATATGTAGGCAGTTTTCTACAAAAGTGTTTATTTGATTTTGAAAAGTATGACTGGGTGCTATCCATCTAGGTGAGCAGTAAATATGTTTTGGATCACAGTGGTTGGTTTATACAACTTCATAATTTACTATGACTATTTTAAAATTCCATTTGTAATTTTATTACAAATTTTAAAAGCACTTATTTTATGTATATAAAATTTGCACATATTGTCACTTATTTTGTATTTTGTTTTCAGATGAAGAAATCATAGGTGTTGTCAACAAGCTATATGCCAGGCACACGTAAGTTCTGCATGAAGAAAACAAACAAAATCTTTGCCTTCATTGATTTTCCCTTCTAATAAACAATATGTCTGATATACATATGGCTAAAATCAACTAAATGCTAATACATAGGTGGTCATGTCACAAATGTTTTTGTAATCTTTTCTTTACCATATATTCTGTGAAAGACACTTTCCTTCAAGATACAAAACTATATAATATTTGTCTAATGTATAAAACACCAAATAATTCAAAAAATAAAGGCTTTATTAAATAATACATACCAATATTTTATAAAAAATCAGAAGATTTTTAAAAATCACCTATTATAATAACTATGATACTGGCTAAGAAAAGACTCACCTGCACCTACAACTATTCCAGACTGAAACGACACAGTTTGGAAGATGCCTGAAGAATCCCCTTGCTCTCATCACTGTCAAAAATTACTATGATTTTATAAGGTAAATAATTCTTGGAAGTATGAGTATATTCTTGAGTGTATTGTGGGAAAATGCATGGTGTGTGAGACACAGTGGATTTTCAATGAGTCCTCATTCTCTTCCCACTTTCTTACAACTCACAACATCCATTACCATTTTTCTACCTTTGCTTATGGTGTGGTTTCTTGTTTCAATTCCCTCACAATCAACCATGTCTCCTAACCGGTGATCTCTACTTTCACAGACCTACTCATTCTTCCAGGAAAAAATAAAATTCCAAATCTCTCACAAAATTGGGAATTCACTATAATAGAAAATGCTATTTTCTTTTACCAAACAACTAGAGCATTGACTACTTTGCCATTTGTTTACAATCACACACATTTCTGTGGGCTGGAGCTGCCTATCTGTTCCATCACATGAAGCTCCTGCTAATAGCTTCTTCTGGAAGAAGTCACTTTATTCAAAAATAAAAGAGAAGGGGAAAACAGTGATTTATGCAAAGATACTAAAAGAAAATGAATCATGGACTTCTATAAAGTACATCTCAAAGCAAAGCTGAAAGAAGTCATGGCCAGACCACAGAAGGAGATAAAACATAAGTTGGCAGTGTTCACAAAATATGCTGAATAGCAAAATAAATAGGAATGAAGACCACATTGGAAGCAGCAAACTGGAAATGTAATATTGCTGGAAACACAGTAAAGAACTAGGCGCATGATATAAAGAAAAAAAACATTATTAGCAAATGCTTACATAATGCTTACAAGTGCCTGGAATGATTATAAGCATTTTACATACATATCCTCATTCTCACTGCAACCCTATGGAGTACATAGGTACTATTATTAAACACATTTACAAGGATAAAACAAAAGCAGTTAAGTAACTTACCGAAGTGAAAAACTAAGATTCCAATTCAGGTAGCCTGGATTCAGAGCCTACACTCTTAATAATTATGCTCTTCTCCAGGGGAAAAAAAGATATGTATTGAACAAAAATTTACAAATAATATTAGGTAGAGAAAAGTTAAGTAGGAGTCATTCAAGAAAATACACAGAAATAAAACAAACAATCCTAAAATTTGCATGGAACCAGTAAAGATCCCAAAGAGCCAAAGCAATCTTCAGAAAGAAGAACAAAGCAGGAGGCACAACGCTCCCTGATTTCAAACTATATTGCAAAGCCACAATAATCAAACCAACATGGTATTGGCATAAGAACAAACAGGTCGTGGAACAGAATAGGGAGCCCAGAAATGATGCCACACATATGTGGTCAATTTATTTATGACAAAGGAGACTGGAATATATAACGGGAAAAGTACAATCTCTCCAATGGGAAAATTGGACAGCAGCATGCAAAAGAAAGAAACAGTGTCACTATCTGACACCATGTGCACAAATTAACTTGGATTAAGTATGTAAATGTAAGACTCGAAACCATCAAACTACGAGAAGGGTACAGGCTGTAAAGCTCATTGACATAGGTCTTGGTGATAAACTTTTTAATCTGAGACCAAAAGCAAAAGCAACAAAAACAAAAGTAAATGAGTGGGACTACATCACACTAAAAAGCTTCTGCAACATCACTGTAATGAAAAAGGCAACTTATTGAATGGGAGATAATGTTTGCAAACCATATATCTGATAAGGCAGGGGTGCCCAACCCCCAGGACCTAATGTCTGATGATCTGAGGTGGAGCCAATGTAATAATAATAGAAATAAAGTGCACAATAAATGTAATGCACTTAAATCATCCTGAAACCAGCCCCCCCCCCACCCTCCGTCCATGGAAAAATTGTCTTCCACAAAACTGGTCCCTGGTGCCAAAACGGTTGGGGACTGCTCTGAAAAGGGGATAATATTCAAAACATGTAAATAGCTCATACAACTCAGTAATGAAAAAAACCCTAAACAATCCAATTAAAAAATGGGCAGAGGATCTGAGTATGTCTACACTGTAATTAGATCAGTTGGTGTGACTTTCTTTGTTCAGTGTATTGTGAGTAGAAGTGAAATTTGTCAGTTCTAAGGGGCAATATTTAACAATCAGTGCTGACAATTTTCCTCCCATTTCCTTTCACTGGGTGAAAGTACATGTTGCTTATGGTGGTGCTTCAACAATCTGGGACACTGCATGAGAACAACATGGAACAGATTCCCTTAAAACCCAAGATGGATGGGTCATGTGAGCAAGGGATATGGTTGTGTGGTTATAAGTCAGGAAGAGCTCATTGCTGGCTAGAATTTGAGTTGGAATGTACATAACTAAGCCTGACCAGAAAATATGACATGTGTGAAACAGAATGAATGTGGAGTCCTAGATTATAGATCTCTGCCACAATCTTTTACTCTTTTCCAGTTGTCTCACTTCATAATTAACTTCTATTTTCTTTGTCTTTTTGTAATCATCTTAATAGCATTTTCCCAAAACATGAAACTTAGCTTTTGTAGAAGCATATCTCTTTCCTTTCATACTTATATTTGATTAGTTTATATTACTCTTAATTAAACTACATAATTACACTAAGAGATACAATTTGCATCGGTAACAAACACAACTAACTCATTAAACAGATGGTGGAGTGGAAGGGTGGTGAGAAAACCTACCATAGGCAAGTTATCAACAGGTAGTGGATGCTGGAGTAGTTTGTAAAGGGAAAGGGAGTTGGTGGGTTAGTTACATGAAAATTAGTTAAGATAGTTTCCATGATATTAATATTTAACAATATTATCAATATAATAATCTGTATCCATTTTATAGATATATTTTGTGCATGTATACTACACATATATGAATAAACATGTACGTATACCTACATTGGATTGCATTGCGTATATGTGCACGTGTGCATGTGCGTACCCGAGAATCTCTAATCTGTTAAAAGTTCTTATCTTTCACAGCGGTGTTAGGAATCCAAGGGGAAAGGAAATATACAGTTGACCCTTTAATGATGCAGGTTTGAACTGTGCAGGTCCCCTTACCTGTGAATATTTTTCAGTAGTAAATACTCCAGTACTATATGGTCCATGGTCTGGGAATGGAGCAGAATCTTGGATACAGAAGGCTGACTATAAATTTTTAATTGATTATAAAGGTTCAATTTATATCTTTTGTTTTTTTTTTCATTGATTTATCCCAACATATTACTCTTATAAAGTAAAATTTGTAAAGTAAATATTGTTAACAACAGTGTTAGAAAATGTCATTCAATATTGGATTGCATGACACTGTCAGTCTTCTGGAATCTCAATAGTCATCAGAATGATGCTTTCTCGTTGTTAAAGTTTGAACCAGTACTTCTTTTGCGATGCTGTAAGAATGTGCAGCGTATTTTAGTCATAGGAAACGTTTAATGAATGCATGTTGATTGCTTTTTATTGAAAAACTCGTATCATTGATTGAAAAGGAGAGACTTCAAAGAGTAGAAATTAGAGGGAAAGGATTTTCAGGACAACCCCTGAGTTCTTTTATTTCGAATAAAAGTGTTTTCCTATTTGTTTTTTTGCTGCCTAGTGTGTTGTTTATGAAACTTGTTTTCTCCTTATCTGGAGCTGTGGAATGAGCATTGATGTGAAAATCTGAAGACCTAAAGCCTAAGATAGGCCTGTTCTTTCACCTCCAAGAATTGTAGTTTTTTCTCAAAAGTAGTTGAACTAGATTACACAGACAACCTCCTTTAGAAAAAAAAATATGCATTTGAATGCAAATCAACGTTTATTCTCTGGCTGAGTCATGTCAGATTGTTTGAAGAAAAGTTTTTTCTTCTATATTTATTTCACTTAAAATTGTAATCAGAGACAATCTTATGGTTTGTTTTTCTTCTGCTCCCCTTGCAAGTGCAGACTGATTTTGAGGATTTGGTACTGAGTTAAGCGGCTCTGTTCCTATTCTTTCTCTAATTTTCTCTCCCTTCTTTTTCTTTATCCCAAACCCTGCCAGTTTCACTGCCAAGTTATTTTAAACTAATATTAGTTACATTTTATTTTATTTTAATTATTTAAAATTGTAGTTAGCTAGAGCTTGTATTACTCTGGTTCTTACTATTTGATTATATTAATTAGAGGAATTAAATACTTTCAGGAAGTGGTTTCATCTAACCTGAAAATGGTTTGAAAACCTCATTGTCTTATTCTTGTGTTACTATGTTTTCGCCCCAATATGATTTCTGACTCAACACATTTTATGTGAAATCTTTTATACAGAACTAATTCCTGTCAATAACATATTTCTAAGTCTGTATCAGCTACTCACTGGATACTTAACCAAGAATGTTTTATGCTTTCTAAAAATAAATGCATCTAGTCTAACTTTTCTCATTAGGAAAGATTTTAAAAATTCAATGACCATTAAGATCTCTTAAAATTAAAAAACTCCTCATTCAAAACAAATTCTGTGTGCAAGTGCTTGTTTTGGGTACCTTTGGTCAGATTGTGTAAGAAGCCATTTCCTTTCCTCGGGGCCTCTGTAGTAGCGAAGATGAGTTTCTTCGTTTATCAATATTTTAATCTGACATTTGGAGGCTAAGCAGTTACAGAGAAATACCCATGACCTAGATTTCACATCCCACCTCTGTCAATTAAGGCAGAATTTTTTTTAAGTAGAAAAAGAAAAAAAAAAAAAACATGAAAAAAAGTCTAGTGCTTGGTATTAAATTTTTGCCTGATAGACTTAGAACAATGGTTTCAATAGATAAAGGTTAGAGAATGTATATAATTCCTCCTTCTTCTTTTAGAAAATTGTTTAAACTTTACAATCTGGAAAAACATTTCTGGCATTTAAAATTTTATTTCATTTATTTCTATTTTTACCAAATTTTGGGGAGGGACTAAATAATTTTTGTATGTTGATAAAACATGGAGAGCTACATGAGGAGGTATTTTTTTCCACAACTTCATTTTTTATGACTTCACTGTATCCAGGCTTCTATGAATAATATTTCTGTGGAAGTTGATACTCTATAATAAACTCTGTATTGGCGTTCAGGTGGCCTGCTTTCAGGGGCTATTTCTACATGCATTTACAATGAAGACTTAGGCTGGTTATATACCCTTTCTAAATTTCAGGGTTTTAATCTAAAAAGCTGGAATCATAATATAACTCCTGGATTTGTTATTTTAATGTAAGAAAAGGACACACACACAGTATTAGAGGCGCAGTATTATACAGAGCATATAGGTGCATAGTACTAAACGCAAAGGCAAGATATTATTATTATGCTATTTTAAAGATAAAAGATTTACAGTTCTAAAAGTACAATGGACCTAGAAAATAAAAAAGAATTTTTGCTGGAAGATCTTTCTCCCTTTTGAGACAGCCCCAGCCATCATGCTGCACTACATGTGCAAAGCAGTTTATCACCTGGCCTTATCCCAAGACTAGGGTAGGCAGAATAATATTCGTTATTGGCTCTGAGTTCAGGGGGTAACAAGTAAGGACCAGAAAAAGTCCTCTAGGAGCTAGAAGCAGGCACAGCTGACCTCCAGCAAGGAAGCAGGTGCCTCAGTCCTACAACCGCAAGGACCTGGATTCTGCCAACACCCTGACTGATGCAGAAGGAGATTCTTCCTCAGGGCCTTCAGATAGGAGCCCAGTGGATCCCTGGACTTTGAGCTTGTGAGACCCAGTGCAGAGAAACAGGCCAATTGAGAAATCTGACCTGCAGATCTGTGAGAAAATTAATGCAGAGAGGTACCTAAATGCCCCAAGTTTTGCCAGAAGGCACTTCCCGCCCCAGACTCCCTGGCTACAAAGCAAATCAAGCAGCTACCCCACCCACAACCAACAGCCAATAAGCAAACAACCTAAAAAGGGGGTGTTTGAAGAGCACACACAATAAAATTAAAACCTTTAGAGAAATAGTGTTCTGTCTGGAGGGTGACGTCCACATGACAAGAAAAATTTGGGGTCATCACTAAGGAATGAAAGTCCTCCTTTTCGAGGGTTAGGACTGTTCTAAATAAATCTGCAGCTCAAACTCAGGAGCGATTTTAAAGCAGCCTCTTACTGGCTGAATCAATTTTCACCATATCCCTACGTTTCTGTAAATGATGTATTGGGCTTCTCGGCAGGGCTAGATGTTGATGTGGACTTTTATTTGTTGGACAGGAGAATATAGAGAATGCTCAATATAAAAGTGTCCACTCTGGATTTCATTAGGGAACAAATGAGCTATGGCCAGTCCTGGGGTTTAAACAGGGACCCGGGCTCCACACACAGCTGTTTCTTTCTCTTTTCCAGGCCAGAAAATAAAACAGCACTGCTCGAAATTGACCAGGTCCCCAGTCTCCCCGCTACTGGTCCTCAGGTTGCCCTTCGATTTCAGCTGGTCCCCAGCTGTCCAGCATCCTGCTTCCCTCCCTCCTCACCTGCCTCCTTCACAGCCCACCTCGCTCAGGAGGGATTAGGACCAAGAGGGACAGGGTGGCTGGTTGTTTATTTTAATCCCAGTTAATGTCACTTTGCTTCCTCCTGGTAAGGGCCCAGAAACTCCAGTTGTAGAGTGGATTAAATTTGGAAAAACATTTCATCTGATTTGGCAACTTGTTTTTCTGTCCCCCATAGCAGATTGAGTCAAACTTTTACTCCGACTGTTGTCTGAGGCATTTGTTTGCTCCCTTGTACACAGCTATGAATCACAGTGGGGACAGATTCTTATATTTTATTCCTACATCAGTGGTCATCTCACTGCCCTGCTCTGGGTGATACACAAAGTGTACTATACAAAGAAGCACTTTAGCTTTACTGATTCTAAATTTATTGCCTTTTTAATTTTATAGCATTTTTGCTCAATGTATTATGCATACTTTCATTTTTTGGCAGTCTGAATGTCTACCAGGACATACATCCAAAAATCCAGTCCTGGTGGTAATCGATACACGAGAAGAGTCTTTTGCAGGGTCATTAGTCTTTGCATTTTATTCTTTCTCGGCAACATGCTCTTTCAAAAAAAAAAAAAAATAGGCTGAGTGAAAACCTTTAACTAATGCAAGGCCTGTGGGTGTTACTGTCAGTCTCTTTACCTCTCTGTTAAAAACTTTTCTTTTTAATCAAACCTTTCAAAAAACTTTTTCTCTTCTACATTGATCAATACCTTCCTACAAGCAGTGGTCCGACTCTTTTTGATTGTTGCATTAAAAGTTTCGAAGGAGACGTTTTGTTAGTGATGCTACAGCCCAGCCGCTGAGCAGAACATGTCTGGCTGTTACGGCTGTACCAAACCATGACTGCTGGCTTTCCTGAAGTCCTCAAAGCGTTTTACTAGAATTCCTCTTTCTCACGCCTTCTTCATCCGCTTACCTCTTATCTTGAAATCTAGTACAGATAGGGCTTCTCAAATCTGAACTTGCCCCTGAATCCCCCGGGAATGATGTCCAGATTCAGACTGGGATCCCTAAGTTCCAGGGTAAGGCCTGAATGTCTGCATTCCTAACGCCCTCCACGGAGAGGCCCAGCCACCTGTTCCCAGCTGTGCTTGAGAAGCGAGTTCTGCTATGTGTGTTAGGAGCACCAAGTGTAGACTCAGGCCAATCCGGTTCTGCCGCTCACCAGCAGGGCGAGGTTTCCTCCATCTTGGTTTAGTCATCGAAAAATTTTGCAGTTAGGATAACATGAAATAATGTATGTAAAGCACCTAGCAGCATGCCTAGCCCATAGGAAACACTCAATAATGGACAGGTTTCTGTTTTGTTTTGTTTTTTGATCATCACTTTTATTTATTTACTTATTTATTTTAAAAAAAGTTTATTGAAATGTGGTTGATTTACAATGCTGTGTTAGTTGCAGGTGTACAGCAAAGTGATTCAGTTATACATATATATATATTCATATATTCTTCTTTAGATTCTTTTCCATTGTAGGTTGTTACAAGATACTGAGTATAATTCCCTGTGCTGTACAGTAGATCCTTGTTGTTAATCTATTTTATATCTAGTAGTGTGTATATTTTAATCCTGAACTCCTAATCTATCCCTTCCCCCGTTCCCCTTAGGTAACCATAAGTTTGTTTTCTATGTCTGTGAGTCTATTTCTGTTTTGTAAATAAGTTCGTTTGCGTCATTTTTTTAGTTTCCACATATAAGTGATATTATAGGATATTTGTCTTTCTCTGTCTGACCGACTTCACTTAGTATGATAATCTCTAGGTCCATCCATGTTGCTGGAAATGGCATTATTTCATCTTTTTCATTATATATGACAGTTCTAATGATTTCAATTATCTTTCTATCTCCCACTCACCCACTCCCACACAGCCGAGACTACTTTTTTATCCATTTACTCAAAGAGCAGCGAGGCAGGAAGCAGTGTCCAGGGCCTGTGCAGGGGGCATTCCTATGACAGAGGAACCTGGGCAGCATCCGCTCACTGGATAATTCTGGGGCCATCAGAGTCTAGGCAGGGGGCCTGGCACATTTCCTCATCTGAAGAGAGGTGAGCAGCCTGGTGGGGTCATTAGGAAAGGTGGCATGAGAAAATGATGTCCAGTCCTGGTGACGATAAGAAGAGGGGGTTGCCTCCAAGGACACCTGTGTTCTGGATGGGTATTTACACACAGGTGCATTCTAGATGTCACGTTTGAGGCCACCCAGAAATAGATCAGACTGGTCCAGTGGTGCTTCTCCCATCGTCCAGTTTATGGAAGAACCAGCACTGACCGGCAGATGCATCATGTGATATCCTGCATCTGTCTGGCTGTCTAATATTTGTTATGCATTTGCATACATTTTGTCTTGCTTCATCCTTACATCTCCCCATGAGAGAAGACCCGCTGTCTCAATTTTCATGAAGACAATGAGATTTAGAGTAGCCTCAAAACCTGCAGGGAGTGGGGGAGCTGGTTATCCGCCGTCCACAGCGATCCGGTGTCCCCTCCCGCTCAGAGAACTGGAAACATTTCAGAAATAAAAATTGATGCTCAACCTTCACAGCGGACTGGATTGAGGTGGAAACTCTTCTCTATGACCATGTCTGTGTGAAGCAAATTCATGTGCCCAACCTCTTCTTATTTACTTTTTCAAAACAGGAGGAAAAAATGCAAAGAAGGAAAGTGAGCAGAATGTCAGTGAATGTTATGGGCAAAGTGGTCGTGACAGGGAATACTGACCATGGCCGCAGATGAAAATCCCTGGATTGCCAAAATACCAGCCCAGCTATTTTTAAGTATTTTTTTAATGTGGGGGGGAAAAGAAAAGGATGAACACCAAGGGAAAGTACAGATAGCAAAGGAACAGTCTAATCCATCATGGCACACTTTTCTCTTTCTTCTTCTTGCCCTTTCTTCCTGCACTTGCCAAATTTGTTTCTTATTATGGCCATGTATAAAGAATTTTCAAGTTGGAAAGTGATTCAGAGATCATCTACGTCCATATGCATGAGTGGATAGTGGAGATGGATCTGACACAGGCATTCACAAGAACTGCATCCCCAGTGCATCTCTCCTCCCATCTCACAAGGATGCTCTCCTCCTGCCTTCTCTGCCTTCATTTTCGAGGGCAGGATCAGACCCCAAACCCAGCCCTAACCAGCAATGTATCTACTTCCTGCCTTCAGTCAAACAAGGAAGGTGTTAGCTATTGTTTTTCTTCTTGTCTGTTGCACAAGATTTCTCCACACATTTCTCTTAATAATTAACTGTTGGCTGCAGGAAGGGACATGCCACTCTGTCTGGACAAGTTACAAGATGGCAATCTGTTCTTATTGGGCTGTGGATGAATTATGTGACACAAAGTAGCCAATTAGATTCTTTCCCTGAGATTGATATAAGCAAAATGGGAGTGAAGGAACTGCAAGAGGGAAGAAACTGGAGACTGCTGAGCAGAATTTGGGAGGTGCTGTCTGTGTCCACGGGTCCAGGACGGCCTGAGACCACCTCCACCTCCACCTCTTGGCTTGTTGGTCACTTTACTATAATGAGTAGCATCCCAGTCACTTGGAACTAAGTGTCCTGACACGCTACTTTATTGCCCATGGCATTGAAACAGACAACAAAGTACCTGATATTTCAAGAATCTTTTCCAGTACCCCAAGAACTTTTTATAGTCCTAGCTACACTCACAGTCACCACCTTCTCACCAAGTAATATACCTACACTTGCCTACAGCATCTTCTATAGAGCACATAACCATCATGTTTTCCTCTGCTAGATATATCTCCCTGCTGGACGAGCACCATCCGGAGGGCAAGTATGCTCCAAGTTATTCTCAGAAGGACATATTTAATGTGCAAAAATAAATACCAGGAGGAATAGCAAATCTGGATGGATAGAAGAGTGGGAAAGACTTGGAATATAGGGTGTTATTGAGAAGACCATCTTTCCCAGGGACACCCATATGGAGATGCCCCATGTAGAATGAAAACAGTGACACCAATGGGAGTTCGGAAGAAGTCTGTTGAGGGAGGAGGGGAGTCACAAAAACAAAAGGGCAGCAAAGAAAAGAGCCCCTCCTCCCAAAAAAAGGGTAACTTTGCTTTCTTCATTTGCCCAGGGATCATTTCTGTTTATGGTTTAGGGCAATAGATCCCCTTACATCTTTTTATTTATTTATTTATTTATTTATTTATTAAATCGAAGTATAGTTGATTTACAATGTTGTGTTAATTTCTGCTGTACAGCAAAGTTATTCACATATATATTGCATATTCTTTTTTATATTCTTTTCCATTATGGTTTATCTCAGCATATTTAGTATAGTTCCCTGTGCTTTACAGTAGGACCTTGTTATTCATCCATCCTCTTTATATTTATTTTGGGTCCCAAATGATCTGAATACCACTTTGCTTGATCTGAGAAGAGACAAGGAAGTTATCACCATGTTTTAGACCCCTTATATGATAGGTACTGAGAACTCTGTATTTGTATTTCCCTCATAAGATCAGTCTATAGTTGACACATCACTTTTGCAAAACTGACCCAAAGCATCATGAACCACATTATTCCTGTGTAGCCTTTTCTTATATGCAATGTCTTGAAAGCTTGAACTCATTTTTTTTAACACTAAAAAAACCCACTGTATTTTACTATGAAAAATGCAGCTTTATTGTGCAAAATATGTTTTGTTTGACTCTGGTGAGTTCGCATGGCTCCATCTAAGGTGCAAGCCTGTGCTGTTTTAAAGGAGAAAGATGCACTTTTGTTAATATGAGTAATTCACTCCTATCTTGAGGTAGGGACTTCATTGGTTTTAGTCCTATAAAATAGACATTATATGTGATTTGAAATGTTCTAAATTCTTCAATTTAGTTTAAAATATTGATTTGGCTGTCACTAAAAATATGTCTTTTGGTTGGGTTATTTTATAACTCTACGAGGTTTAATTAAAATTGCATAGTGGTTTATCCATGTGAAATTTCTGTTTTTCAAGATTGAATTTTTAAGGAGAAAGGAAGAGATATGGTCATTCAGAGCTAATTTAATGAAATAGAGGAGAGTTTATATTTTGCTAATCCATGCAAAAAGATAGGGCATACATTTACTAGCCCCACAGACACACATACACACCAGCTGGAACACACATACACACACACACACACATGGACTTGCACACCTTAGCCAAGGAAATGGAGTTATCTAATTCTTTTCTATTCTTATTAGTTATGTGCTCCTTTTCTATTCATCATATTTATTTGCTCTCTTTCCCTCCTAAAATATATATATATATATTTATATATACTATTTACATGTATTCATATACATAGGTATACATATATATCTATTTTCTACTAAGACAGAGAGTCGCTAAGGAATGTGTACAAACAGGAGTCCTTAAATGGGTGTATTGTTTCCAGGGCCATTTATGCTAAGTGAAGGACTTGTGGGTAATTCAAAAGTCCTCTTCAACTTGGCATTATTTCTCAAACTTAACTGATGTTTGAGTGAAAGTGCTAAACATCCTATGATGATGTTCACTTTGCATATGCAGCAAAAGGAAAAAAAAAATCGCTTTGGCTCACCCCTTCCTTTGTATGCAAAAGACAAATGTTTTCCAGAATATTCCTGGGCTCTCTTGAGGTCGACTTGTGAGAAGGTCCAGGCAGGCTTGGAGAGGCTGTTGGGGGTGGGGTAGGGAGTGAGGATAGGGCCTTGGAGAGGGGTCTGGGGGGAGCTGAAGGGTGAAGGGCTGGGTAGTGATAGGGGGTGGTCAGTGAGGAAAGCTGAGCAAAACTCTTCCAGAAGACCAAGAACTGGAGGCGAGAGCAAAGTAGTCTTGAAGCATTGCCACGGCCTGTGTTGTTCCATCTCTTTTAATGTTCTTCAAGAAACTCAAGGAATGATTGGATTTTTAAAATTTCTTTTGGTTGGAGGACTCTTTCTTTGAAATTGAGTCTATGTGACAAAAGTCCTGGCTTATATTTGGGTATGTTGCTTTTATGTGCATTTTTGGATTTTATTCTTGCGATCTGGATTCTTTATACGGAAAACAAATGGGAGCTCATTTTATCGCTTTTAAAAAGATGATATTTTAGAGTTTATTCTTTTTCTATTTCTCCAGTTTTGAAAAAAGAAGGATTCTCCCTTCTTTCAACGGGGAGTCTCTGCAGTGACTCTTTTCCTCAGAACACAACACACCGGGATGTCCTTTATCTGGAACACGCCAGCCTTTAGAACAGCCCCCCACATGCGAGGTACTGCGGGAAAAGGTGGGTTTATGGAGGAAGCCGGTGCCGGCATGGAAACGGGGTCTGGGTAACTGCCCAGAGAGCTGGCAGCTGGTCAGTCCATCTGCTTCCAGATCAGCCCACCTCCCCTCCCTCCCTTCCTTCCTGAGACTTCTGCCTGACTTCCGCCTCTTCACTCCATCAAGGCCTCCTCTGTATTCCTTCCTCCCCACTCATGCCTTCTAGAACCTTCCTGCCTCACTGTTTAAACTGTGACAGCATAATGTCTGCTCCCATTAGTCTCCTGAACTGGCTTGGAGAGTCCCAGAAACTTTCCTTAGTTCTCACTGCCTGTTAACTCTGCATGTTCAATACTTCTGAACAGCATCCTTCCCCCTGAACCTCACTTTCTCCTTCACCATCTCCTCTTCCTCCTCCCTTTTGCAAAATGTGGTTGTTTGCTGAGATTTTGTCCTTGATCTCTGCTGTTTCCCCTCTTCCTACCAAACCCACACATGTACACACAGACACACACACACACACACACACTGATCGAAGTATTAGATATTTCAGTGAATACATACAAAAAATTAAGCACACATATTATTACTATTAAAAAAAGAGAGATAATAATATTTATTTCTCAATACACCTCTTGCAAGCTTTAAGACTGTGAATTGATTTGAAGGGGACATTGCAATAACCGTGATCAATTGCAGCAGGAAATATTTAATCCTGTTTTTAAATTTAAGTTACATTCTTGTGTTTTTCTATCAATCACAAGGAAGAATTCACTTATTTTATTATTGTTTGAATGATATGAATCAGAAACTTCGACTCCTGGAAAAATGAACTCTCAAGTTAGTTATCAGGTACATAAGCAAATGACTCAGTCATGACGGTGTGTGGCCAGTGGTTTATAAATTTTATTAGTAAATTTCCTGTCATTCCATCCATCTACTACAATTGTGCTTTCTTCTCTCAAAATTCTTACTCTCAGCCTCACATGAGTCACTTCATGATTATAAAATTAGTAAATGGTTAATCACATCCTGTTGGCATAAAATTCTTTGTTCAGTGGAGGAATCCGAAAGCTCAATGTGGTTGAGCCTCTCATCCATGTTATTCAAATTTGCAGTTGGGCAGCCAGTGATGAAAAGGTTTCTGATTTGCCACAAAGTGCTCTTTCAAACAAAACCTTTCTATAACCTTTGTCAAGTATGTAAATGTACGAAATTAGAGATAATCTGACCCGGTCTGTTAAGGGTATGTCATTCAGACTAATGTATCTGGGTTGGTCCATAAAGACTGACTCTTGGAACTTCCCCGGTGGCACAGTGGTTGAGAATCCGCCTGCCAATGCAGGGAACATGGGTTCCATCCCTGGTCCGGGAAGATCCCACATGCCACAGAGCAACTAAGCCCGTGTGCCACAAATACTGAGTCTGTGCTCTGCAGCCCGCGAGCCACAACTACTGAGCTCATGTGCCACAACTGCTGAAGCCCACATGCCTAAAGCCTGTGCTCTGCAACGAGAGAAGCCACCGCAATGAGAAGCCCGTGCACTGCAAGAGTAGCCCCTGATCACCACAACTAGAGAAAGCCCACTCACAACAATGAAACCCAATGCAGTCAATTTAAAAAAAAAAAAAAAAAAGACTGACAATATATTATGATGATCTTGGTAATTTCTTTCATGCACAAGAAGAAAAGTGTTTACTTACCTCCTGAACGCATCCGCATGCACCATCTGAGGCTAAATTAAAATTTAATAGAATATTACAACAGTTTGACTCCTACAAAAGCAGTTTAAAAAAAACTATAAATTACTATATATGTCAAGGGAAATGTTTATAGACATCCCAATATGCAAATTTTGACTTTGTAACACCTTTATAACAAGAAATAAACACACAAAAATTTATTTTTGAATTCTGTGGATATTGCTGAATCATCTTTAAGGCAAAATACAATTTTTTCTCACTAGGTCCATAGAATAAATTCTCTTTGGAGAAAAGAAATGATGATTTGTCATTGGTGCACCTGCATCGGTGATGGATTTTGGATCCAAGTCTTCCCACGACTCTATTTTTTATTTTTATTTTACTTTTTAAATCAAAGACCACATCAGAATTTCAAAGGAAATATAGAGTACCTGTTCATGCCAACCTGGCTGTGACTCGAGGTCTGCCCAAGTTCAGTGCTGCCTAAGTTTGAAGGTCCAGGATTAGCAAGTCCATTTGGTGCTTAGAGTTATAGCCAATCTCTCCAATTCTGTTTTCACCTTCATATTTGATTGTTTTCCTTCAATTTAGTCCTCAACTTCTTAGAGTGTGGAGGAGAGGGCTTTCTTTTTCTTTTTTAATGAGGACCTCCTCTGAAAACTCAGCAATATTGGCTTTTATTTATTTTTAGGTGACTGTTTCCCATTAAAGTTCATTTAAAGAAATTTTTCAGCTGCTTAAAAAGTGTTTAAAAGCCTTATCATGCTGACATCCAAGAAGTAAAAGAAGCATAGCATCTTAGATTTAAAGGATCACAGAGACCACAGAACTCTAATAATTGCAATACTCTTAAAACAGAGGAGGAAACTGAGGCCAGTTGTGTTAGTGAACTTGACTGAGTTAAGGAAAGTCAGAACATTCGAGCTGACAACTAGGTCAATCCTTATTTCCTTCTACTGTTTCCTCCTTACCGTCATTCCTTCGTGATATTCTGTACCATTCATCCTAGTGTTGTCACTCTTTTATTACTTACTTCTTTATTTTCTGAGACTACAGATACGGGGAAGCACTCAGCAGTATTTTCCCCTTTCTCCAAAGTACTATCAATAATCTTATTGGTCTTCATCCAGTCAACAACCATAGAATGAACATTTTCTATGTCCAGGGCATTTTGGAAGATCCTGGGGAGTTCAGAGTCGTGACTGTATTTATTGCCTTTTGGAATCATATGTATATAGACTGGAAAATCATTCAAGGTATGCCTGGAGAATTCTTTCCTACTGTATTTGGAGCTTGTTTCTCTGTGAAGAAGGCTCAGCTCAAGAACGTGGGGAATGGAGTGCTGCTTTGTGTGGAGAACAAGGGCAGGTGGAGATGGGAGGAGGAGAGCTGAATTTTCTCTTTCAACATCAACAAGCTTGGAGATGCCCAGAACACTCTCACTCACACTGATTATGTCCTACTTCTCTGTTTAAGGAAGGAAGCATTGTGTCCGGGAATGGGACTGCTCTCCCTGAGTCGATGAGCTAATAAGACCTATAAACCTCAGTTCACAAAGCATCTATAGAGGCTAAAATTATGAGACTTGGAATAATTAAGCAGTCTGGTCTCCGTGTGAAAATTATACCCTAATATTCTCATTATTTCCATCTCTGCTTGCTTCTCGGGTAGATAAGAGGTGAGTAGGAGAAAAATGATGGTAGAAAGAGGTGCTAATGGCAGGAACTTTTGGGGTCTTCATGGAGGGTTAAATTGGGCAACACTCCCTGATGAGAGACGGGGAGTCCTTGCTGCTGATGCAGCATGAATGTTCATTTGATGGTTGTTGGGTGCACCATCACCGATAAGACTATTGATAGTATCTTGGAGAAAGGGGAAAATACCACTGGATGTGTCCTCATACCCGTAGTCTTAGAAAAGAAAGATGTAATTAATAAAAGAATGATAATGCTATGAAGAATGGCACAGAATATTACTGAGGAATGACGGTGAGCGGCCAACAGTAGAATGAAATAAGGACTAAACTAGTTGTCAGCTCAGCTGTTCCAGCTCTGGTTAGCACAGTCTGCCCCCAGCTGAGCATCATTTCTATATTGAGGCCCTTTCCTGAAAACACATCTGGTATCCAGAGGAGCCCACGCTCAGTCCTCGGGTACCATATTCATCTTCCTGAGGGGAAGCTGAGTGAGGCTTCTCCTAGGAGTAGCTTTGGACCAGGATCTTGAAGAATAAGAAGGATGAATGTTGAGCATCTTTTGAACAGCTTGTGTATATTTGGTGACTCTATTTATTTTTATTGGACTACGAAGTGGTGGTGGTGGGAATAAGATGGCAGCAGTCTGAGGAGAAAGAGAAGATGGAGGCAGAACCACAGCCTACTTCCCAGAGATGTCCCACCCTGTGTGCACTCAGGACACATCATCTATGGGACTCTGGAGCCTTGAATAGTCATGGGACTGTGTGCTCAGGGTCCCTCTCACCAGATGGGGGAAGGTACACTTCCTGTCCTTCAGTGCATGGCCAGGACTTTAGTAGGAGATCTGGCACATAGTAGGTGCAAACTAAATGGACCCTTAATGATAAAATGAAAACCTTTGCTCTTATTTCTTGGCAGATTATGTCAATTCCCCCCCAAAAGCAAGCACCCATAAATTCGAACTTTCTGCCTATGAGGTCTTTACCCCTTCTTCTCATCTTTCACTTACTTTCAGGTTCTCAGGTTTCTGCGTTATACAAAAACCTTCAATTTGATACACTTAGTTTTGTTTAATATGAATTTTGCACCGTGTTACCCTTGAGGCACTTTAGATCTTATTACTATTGGGTAACCTCAGTCTAATTTCTGTTAGAGGGATTTTCAGCATCCATCAATGGGACATAAAGGTTTGAGGGGAGAGGAGTTTGAGACTGGGTCACTGGAGCAGGTTGTCTGGGTTCAGAAATGACCTTGTAGGCGCAGCAGCGGACCCAAGCAGGTCTGGCCTTCTCAGTGAGCGTCCCTGAAGACCTTGACGTCCTTCCTGCTCCTCTGACCCCTCCCACAGCACTCCCCTCTGGGTGGGCTTCCTGATGTGGCTTTGCTTTCAAAGGACTCTACCCCCTCCCCCCCCCCCCACCTGCTGTTGACTCTGATGAGCTCTGTCTTCACTTTCTCCAGCACTTGTTTTTGTCCCCCCATCTTTTATTTTAAAATAATAAAAATGAGCTGCCTGTTTGGGAGACCAAAACTGAGTTTTACTGGTAAGCTTAGCCTGATTATTTTTTTTATCTATCTTGAGTGTGCACATATTTTATCAAACTGCCCCAAACCAGCCATGTTTACATTATTTAAAATTTTCATAAAACCTCTGATCCTGGTTAGGGTTTTTCCTTCCCAAGATACATTCAATTTCACCCCAGTTTTTTGCTCTACTTTGTCCTGTTTGATGTGATCTGCAGGAATCCCACAGGGGGCTTGGGGCTGCCAGAGTTGGTTCACTGCCAAGGGTAAACTGCATGCTTCCTGGTAAGTAAGTGAAAATGTGACCTTTGAGTTGAAATGAGAAACAGGAGAACATCGCTCCCTCCCAGCTTCACCTTCATGTAATTCCTCACAAACAGGACTCATGTGCATCTGAGCATTTCCACTTCAAGGCAGAGGCAACAGCTGGGGACCCTTTCATGCTGAGTCAGCTGGATGTCCCTGTGACAAACGAAGCTCTTACCTAGAAAATGTAATAATGAGCTACCATATGCAAGGAAAACCTGAAATGTGTTTCTGATACTGTTTCATTGGAGCGGTAAGCTTGTTTTCTCATTTGCAGCGGTACAGAAAAAGAGATTGTTGAATGCAGAGATGACACAGAAAGTGAGGATTACAAGGAATGGAAACTGCAGTTGGAGCTTAAAAGACCCAGGAGTTATCTGCCCTGGGCTCTGGGTTTGCAGGCTGCTCTGCACAGGGGCAGTGGGGCAGGTCTTCTCCAGGGCAGCCTGCTGTTCAGGTGGTCCGATTGGGGTGTTTCATTGAGGGTGGGCTGGGGAGTAACCTGTGAAGCATGCTTTTCTACGAGGGTGTTTATTTCAGTTGGGATGCTGAGACCTGAATTTTCATTTGGCTGCTGCCAGAGAAACTGAACATGAGAGTGGATAAAATTTACTAAACAGCCACGTAGGAACCATACATGTACCTGAAAATATAGATAAGACATTTTAAAAGTAATTAATGAATGTATTCATTTATTTTATTTTTATTTAAGTATAGTTGATTTACAATAGTATATTAGTTTCAGGTGTACAGCATAGTGACTTAGGTTTTTTTTGCAGATTATACTCCATTATAAGTTATTACAAGGTAACGGGGATAATTCCCCCCGCTATACTGTATATCCTTGTTGCCTAACTTTTTTATACATAGTAGTTTGTATTTGTTAATCCCATACCCCTAATTTGCCCCTCCTGCCTTCATTCTCCCCTTTGGTAACCACAGGTTTGTTTTCGGTATCTGTGAGTCTGTTTCCGTTTTGCATACACATTTATTTGTATTATTTTTTTAGATTCCACATATGAATGATGTTATACAGTATTTGTCTTTCTCTGTCTGACATTTCATAAACATAACATTCTCTGGGTCTGTCCATGTTGCTGCAAATGGCATTACTTTGTTCTTTTTTATGGCTGTGATATTCCATCATATATATATGTACCATGTCTTCTTTATCCATTCATCTGTCAGTGGGCACTGTGGGTGCTTCCATGTCTTGGCTATTGTAAACAGTGCTTCTATAAACATTAGGGTGCATATATCTTATTGAAGTAGTGTTTGGATTTTTAATGGATATGTTTATTGATTTCAAAGCATCCTTGAAAAGCCTTCAGTGGGGAAGAGCAAATATTAAAGAATCTAATAACCAATGAATGTGCCTTGTATGCAAAAAGTTCAACCGAGAAGAAACATTTTGAAAACTGCAACAGCTAGTTGTGTCTATAAATCAATAAATTGACAAATGCTTTTAGAACCCTTCACGTGTCCTTCCCACTGTGATATCTTGGAAGTGTCAGAAAAAGTACAGACATGACCTCTGTCCCCAGGGAGCTTACAATCAAATTTGGGATGAAACCTACATAGTACAGGCGAGTGTATCAGCGCGTGCTAAATTCTGTGGCTCATTTAATAAGTGTTCTAGTGTTTCAGAGGGAAGGGAGAACAAGTGAATAATGTATTTTATTATTGCAAAGCCCTCTTATTTCTGTATATTTCATATCAACAACCAGTATGTAACAAGGAGCCCGTGACATGACATAAAATTCATATATGTCATCTGCTTCTTTATTTTCTCAAGGTCAGGCATGCATCCTTCTTTCACAAAGCTTTCCCAGAGCTGTTCTTATTTAGGCAAAGTCCTTGCTCTGGGGAAGAGGGGTAACCAGGCCTCGGGTGTGACACAGCCTTCTGATCGTGTCAAGTGCAGAGGCTGTTGGGGTAAAGGCAGGTGAGCAGGAAGAATTGACTTTTATGTGAAACCATTAGAGGGGAACGCTTTTCAGTTGTAGGCCTATGTGACTCAACCCAAAGTCTGCTCACGGGAAAGCATTCGATTTCCAAAAAGGAACTACCCAGGAAGAAAGTCAGATGCAGACTCTGGTCATGAACTGCTTTTAGTGTAACTTATGACCTAAGTATTTTGGGGAAGACCTGGCTTTTGCAGAGAGTGAGGTTAAGGTGGGAGGTCACGTGATAGCCCTGTCACTGTTGAGGTGCCGTGCTTCGGGAAGCAGAGGCTGGGCCCGCCTGTGTGGACAAAGAAGACAATGAACTTGCAAGTCATATTTGCTTTCCTCTATCGGAGGCTCATCAAGGGTGGTAAAAAATATCTTATGTGTGTTTCCAGTGGCCAGTGTGGTTCCCTCAAGAGTGTTGGTTAATATCCTTGATTCTCATGACTCATGTAGCTTCAGTGTAGCACTCTGAAGGATTAGGCTTTATATACACATTTGTCTGTGTGATTTTTCTCCAATAACATGAGCTTCAATTCAAATAAACACCAACTTTCAAAAACCACACTTCACAGCCTACTGTAGAGTTCTCTCAATCAAAGAGTTATAGCAGAGGAACCCGAACTACACAGCTTCCGTCATAATCACAAAGCAGGCTGCCTGGTTTTCAGTGCCATTTTGGAAACCCAGAGATTCAAGGTCATTAAAATCGGGGAGTCTTTTAAACCTTAATCACATGTTTTATTCCACGTAGTACTTGCTTTTTGTGTCATGTCGCTGCCTCTAAGTGCGAAGGTCCACTCTTCACATTTGTAGTGAGTCTAGACTAGCAGGGGCACCAGGACACCAGGAGCCATAGGGCCGTGAGTGGTGGGTCAACAGCAACATCAAGTGGAAGCAGCCACAGCCACAGTCAGGCCTGGCCTGACATTCCAGGTCTTTCTCTTTGTCTTATGTTTAGAAGTAGTGCTGACCAGTTCTGCACTTAGTAACTCTCTGGAGTACTAGAGTTTGAAGGGAAATATCAAGAGGGAGCTATTGTACTGTTTACCATAGCCGAGACATGGAAGCAACCTGAATGTCCATCAACAGATGAATGAATAAAGGAGATGTGATAGGCCCTCCTTGGTGGCACGGTGGCTGAGAATCCGCCTGCCAGTGCAGGGGACACGGGTTCAATCTCTGGCCCAGGAAGATCCCACATGCCAAGGAGCAACTAAGCCCATGAGCCACAACTACTGAAGCCCAAGTACCTAGAGCCTGTGCTCCGCAACAAGAGAAGCCACCACACTGAGAAGCCTGTGCCCTGCAGTGAAGAGTAGCCCCCACTGGCCACAACTAGAGAAAGCCTGTGCACAGCAACAAAGACCCAACACAGCCAAAAAAATAAATTAAATTAAAATAAAAACTGATTACAAAGAAAAAAAAGATGTGATACATATACAACGAAAAGAGTGAAATAATGCCATTTGCAGCAACATGGATGGACCTAGAGATTATTACACTAAGTGAAGTAAGTCAGACAGAGAAGGACAAATATCATATGACATCACTTATATGTGGATTCTAAAAAATGATACAAATGAACTTATTTACAAAACAGAAATAGACTCACTGGCATAGAAAAGAAACGTACGGTTACCAAAGGGGATAGTGGGGGGCAGAGGGAGATAAATTAGGATTTGGGGATTAACATATACACACGACTGTATATAAGATAGATAAACAACAAGGACCTGCTGTATAGCACAGGGAGCTATACTGAATATCTTGTAATAACCTATAATGGAAAAGAATTTGAAAAAGAAGGTACACATACAACTGAAGCACTTTGCTGTCCACTTGAAACTAACACATTGGAAATTAACTATACTTCAGTGAAAATAAATGAATAAATAATTTGAAAAAAAAGAAGGAGCTATTAGACTTCTTGTTAATGAGGCATTGAGATAGGAAGTCATTAATTGAGATGGCAAAGCTCTAACCGTATATGTTCACCAAGCTGCTGAAGAGGGGCATGCTTGCTACAGGGGATGGTGCAGGCTGGACCTCACAGGGAGATTTTTGACAATAGATGAGGAAGCTGAAGTCCAACTGAAGTTCAACAGCTCTGCCATTTGCTTAGTTTCACATGACCAGACAGGAACTGAGCAAAGAGTAAGAAGAGAATCAGAATTCCTTCTTTGATTCCTGGTCTGGGACACTTTTTATTTCTATGAGAGGGCTCTAGTGTGGTGGTCCAGATATTTCTCTCATTCATCAGAATATAAGGGATTTGAATAGGTAGCGGCATGTGTGTGTGTATGTGTGTGTACATGTGTGCTCATACACATGAAATCATTTCAATCAAAAATTTCTTTTTTAAAAATATAACAAAGTCTGGAAGAGTAGGAATGAATATGGTGTGTTTATTGGGCTCTGTAAGGCCCAGTCCCAACTCTTTGTTAACTTTCTGGGTCAACTTTAGATAAAAAATATAAATTGTTAGGTCTTAACTTATAATTAAATAACTAATGCATTTATAGTACCTCTGTGTCCCTCCCTGCTAAATTATAGAATCCCTAAATTTCTGTAATGTTTTAGGACTCCACCCCTGTCTTATTATTGGGAAAGGAACTTAACCAAATTTGTTGAACGGGTAGCTGGAGGGCTTTGAAATTCAGAGACTTGTGTTGTGAGCAGAGTTGTGGCAAAATGAAAGCAGCATTTTAAACTAGGAGATTAATCTGGTAAGAATATGCTTTGATAAATGGCTATGTCTGAATCATCACATATTGCAGAAAGCAAAAGCTATTTTAGGAGCTGAACTTTATAGTCAGTTATAAGGATTGGAAATATGGTGCTTCAAAAATTTATGTGGGTTTCAACTTCTACAAAAACCCAAAATTTGGGCTGGTGAGATTAACTGCAAGGAAAGCCCTTATTACCTAACAGGCTGAACTAAGACCAGGAGGAAACGTTTGGTGAGAAGTACTTGGGGTTGAATGGGAGAAACACTGAAATGGTGTTAAGTGGGAAAGTCAGACCTTTCGATGAGTGCAAGGAGTCAGTGAATGATCTTGAAGAACTGAGTTAAGCAAAGAGGAAAATTATGTGAATAGAATTCTGAAGGTGTAGGGCACCTGCTGGAGTTGGCCAGAGTGTCACAAAGAATGTGAGTTTCAAGGCAGAGGCCAATGGCGGTCCCGTGGAAGATGGAGCTGACTTTGATTTCAGGTCCTTACTTCGTGTGGATTCTACAAGACAGCCTAGCATCATAGTCCTAAGAAGTCGTACCTTTAAAAATGAAGTACGTGCTCTTATGAGGCTGACACCCTTCCTCCACCACACACACACACAAAGAATGGAAGTAGTATTTTTCTTTCTTTCTTTTTTATTAATTTTATTGGAGTATGGTTGCTTTACAACGTTGTGTGAGCCGCTACTGCACAACAAAATGAATCAGCCACACACACAGAGATATCCTCTCCTTTTTGGATTTCCCTCCCATTTTGGTCACCACAGTGCATGAGGTAGAGTTCCCTGTGCTATACAGTATGTGCCCATCAGCTGTCTATTTTATACATAGTATCAATAATGTGTATGTGTCAATCCCAGTCTCCCAATTCCTCCCACCCCACCACTTTCTGCCTTGGTATCCATACATTTGTTCCTTATGTGCAAGTAGTATTTCTAAAGAACATTGGGACTTCCCTGGTGGCACAGTGGTTAAGGATCCACCTGCCAATGCAGGGGACACGCGTTCGATCCCTGCCCTAGGGAGGACCCACATGCCGCGGAGCAATTAAGCCCGGGCTTACAACTGTTGAGCCTGTGCTCTAGAGCCACAACTACTGAGCCCATGTGCTGCAACTACTGAAGCCCACACGCCTAGAGACTGTGCTCTTTAACAAGAGAAGCCACTGCAATAAGAAGCCTGTGCACTGCAGTGAGGAGTACCCTCCACTCTCTGCAATTAGAGAAAGCCCGTGTGCAATGAAGACCCAATGCAGCCAATAAAATAAATAAATAAGTAAATAAATAAATTTATTTAAAAAATAAAGAACATTAACAATTTATCTTCACCTTGGTTGTAAGGTGGTTATAGCATCTGGGAAACAAGATGGATCGGATAAAAGACTAACTCATGGAATAAAAGTTATTACTGTATTAGTTCTCTGTAATCCTCTATCTCATATGTCTCTTTTTTTCCTTTTGAAAATAGCATCAGGACAGCTGACTGTCTTCCTTCTATCCACTTTAAATGGTGGTCAGCTTCTGCAGGTCCTTGTAACATAGGACTGATTCACAGAGAAAGGAAGAATGGTCTCGAAGATTATCCCAACGGATGAGTCACAAACTCCCAAGGGTTTCCCTTTATCAAAAATAGTAATCCTATCAGTCTCAATGTCTGCTTTGTAAAAAAAGGAGATGAAAGAATGACTTGGAATTTTCTATTTGTTTTCATTTGAAGTGGGTTATCTGAGAACCGCTGTTCCCTGGGCGCGGTAAGGCAGCAAACAGATGAGTCTCCTGGTGAACTGAGCACAGGGCTGCAGCTGCTGCTACATCCCAGCATAATCTTTATTCTCGTGTGTTATCGTTAAGCATTGATGGGCGAATACAGTAAGTACTGGAGTGTGCAAAAATGACCCGAATTCTGCAAGGGTGTCTCAGGGTGAATTGATCAGCAGGTCAATAACTTGCATTCATCGAATCCAGGTTCTTATAAGGCATCTCAGGATGTCTCCAGGCCCTTCAAAAAGAATTGTTGAAAGGGAAAATGTTGTGATGATTCTATCCAAAATGTCTTTTCATTTGCTGAGAATAAAGACTTTCCATGTCCTGAGTGTATTATTTTTAGAAAAGAGCTTGCAAAGAGCAGCCTGAAAACTGCCATCCTCTAATTTAGAAACAGCACACAAAAACTATAAAAATATACCCATTCTTTTTTCAGAAAAAGGATTACAAACATCAGTTTATGAAAACACATTTATGTTATAATTATAGTTATGTTTCAGTCTATTTAAAATGCATGCATGTACGTATATTCAGTACCCAAACCAAAAATGATCCAATATGCAATTTTGGTATTGACTGGTTGAGAAAAAAATACTATTTTTTAATACAATTATTTAACAGTACATGGAAGCATGTATACCATTGTTAGATGGAAAAAGATGAAATTTGTCTTTAAATATGAATATTATTATATGGTACATAAATACATGTAATATAATATTGAATAATTTGCTGACTTATTTTTGAAGTTAATACTGTATATTTTGTCACATACCACATCAAAGCAGTGAAATTACTTTTTTTGATTACTAACGGTGTTTAAAAAATCACTCTGTTAAAAGTTCAAGAATACACCTTTAGCAGATCAGCATAAATGTGTTGAATTCAGACCAGTATAACTCTTGAGACATGCTAAAATAAATTAGTAAATATCAGAAGATACAGATTGCAATTAACATTTGTCATGTATCTATTCTTTGGTCAACAGAGTAAAAAGCTAGACAAACTGAACTGAGGTTGCCATAACAGAAACCTCCCAAGGAACCAGAAGTAACTTATTTATAAAGCTGCAGAGATGAATGAGTCTAAATGTATTGCCCTTAATTGGTGAGGAAATTGGCGTAGGAAAATTTCCCCACCCCGAGTGATCTGTAGAGGTTTATCCTCCATCTACACCCCGCCCCCCCCACCCCGCCCCAGTCTTTCAGTGAATTCTGAGCAACGTTGATTGCGCTTTTGTGCTTTCAGGAAACGCCAAACACTGGGCTAGTCCAGTGAATAACGAGATCAAAAATACACAAAAACATTCCCTGTGCTCAGAGAGTCTCGGATCTAGGAAGCACTGACATCCCTTATCTATATGTGAATGATTTGCATCCATTCATCCCACAAACACTCAGGAGTGATCATGGCCCGGGCACTGTGCTCGGCAAAGGTGTAAAAAGTGATGGGTGATGAAATAGTGATAATAATGGTAACAGAGCTGCTGGCACGTAAGCTGTGTCTGGCCCGCAAGGCATGCCGGGCGTGGTGCACGGCATGCCGGGCGTGGTGCTCAGCGCCTTGCATGTATCCATGACCTCATTTAAGCCTGTAAGCTTTGTAGCGTCTCCACGTTAGAGATGAGGAAACTGAACCATACTGTCCCTACTTTCTCAAAATGTATAGTCTGTGGGCAAGCCAGAAGATGAATGCTAATAAATAACAGGGCGTGAGGTGTGGATGACGAAATGTCTCTGAGGAGCATCTCACAGAGTCCATATAAAGATTCCCTCAAAACACCACAAGCCTGCCAAAGGAGGATGATACATCTAAGTTATTAGTTTACTGATGGCTTAAACACACACTTTTGGCACAATGAAAAACTAGACATAGATTTCTAATGATCAGTGCTAAAGATTTTATTCTGTCACCTTGGAGGCATTTATGTTTTAATTCAATGAGCATCTGTTGCCCACCAAAGTATGAGCATTAGTCTAGAGTATGAATGACTTTCTGCTCTAGAAATCAGAAACTCATTTTCTTTTAAATAGATCCAAATCACAAGAAGAAGAAAATGAGCTTAGTAAAGAATTCCACACAAAGTTGCTTCAATGGTTTATTTTGGTAACAAATCATCTAAAGACACCATGGATATTAAAAGGTGATCAGATATTAAGAGCCTAAAGCCATGTTTGTACACAGTAAGTGCTCAACTAGTGCTCTGCTCTAGCCTGGACTACTCTGCTTGGGCTGCTGTAAGAGAAGGCCACAGACTGCACGAGCTATGGCTTCTTAAACAAAAGAAATTCATTTTAATTTCTGTTCTCACAGTCTGGAGGATTGAAGTCAGACCAAGGTGTCTGCAAGGCAGACTTGGTTTCTCCTGAGGTCTCTCTCCTTGGCTTAAGGATGAGAACATCCTCCGTGTGTCTTATCATGGCTTTTCCTCTGTGTGTGTGCATATTCCTGCTGTCTGTTTCTCTTCTCATAAGGACACCAAACCTATTGGATCAGGGCCCCACCCTTATGACCTCATTTAATCTAATTACCCCTTTAAAGGCCCTGTCTCCAAATGTAGTCACACTGGGGTTAAGTCTCCAACATATGAATTTGAAGAGGACACAGTTTCATCCATAACATCCCCCTCACCTCTTTCCTGCTCTGTAGTTAGCTTTCCCTGGTTGATTCTGTAACTTCCTTTAGAGGTTCAGGCTTCAACAGGGACCTGGAAGCCCACAGGGCAGAGGGAGGAGCACACCAGGGGCACCTGGTCAGGCAGGAGCATCAGCAAAAGCTGGGGGACCCCAGACCAACACTGGGTCCTGGGGAGGGGAGTGAGCTAGGCACCAGTGGGGATGCCAGTACACACAGCACGAGTTCCTCCTTCTAAGGCGAGTGTGGTATGGGGTGATCCCCGACATGCCAGTAGCCAGTGTCAGTAGGGAGAGTGATGGAGACGTGACCCTGGAGAGATCCTGGTGGTCACCACCATCGTGCCATTTTGAGGAGATGTCCACCCCTGCAGTGATTTTCAGGGAGGGCTCTTTGGGAAGTTGGCCTTTTTTTTTTTTTTTTTTAAATTTTTATTGGAGTATAGTTGATTTACAATGTTATGTCAGTTTCAGGGGTACAACAAAGTGATCCAGCTATACATGTACACATATCCACTTTGTTTTAGATTCTTTTTCCACATAGGTCATTACAGAGTACTGAGTAGAGTTCCCGGTGCTCTACAGTAGGTCCTTATTTGTTATCTATTTTATACATAGTAGTGTGTATATGTCAATCCCTTTTTATAAATGGTTTTGACTAATATAAAAGCAAGGAATTTGATGTAGAGAGTGAAGCAGAGGAAATAATCACATGAAGGGAAAGGTAAAAGGGTAATAGGACTGTACGAGTTACCACTGATGGTGGTTAAGGGTACCTTCCGCTTCCCCGTAAGTTGAAGTGCGTCACTGGACTCCAGCTACCCAAAGCGCGGTTGCCTTTCCAGAGAGAAACAGAGTAGAAAATGTTTGTTTCCATTGCCCCATTGTCGTGTGCTCAGGATTCATTCCAGAGAACTCTGTGACATGGCTTTCATTGGAGTCCTGGACTAAGCATGTGTCCACTTTCGTCAAAGTATTTTGGACAGGAAATTATATGAGAGAAGTAGCTTTTAAGATGTCTCCATAAACCCCCTGCAGAGAAACCTGATGAAGATGCATTCGGAAGGCATGATGTTAAAAACTAAACAAATGGAAGCACGCCCTTTGTCCACGTGGGCACACACCCATCGAGTATTCCTCTGAGGTCACCCCAGCAGGGATTTCCTGAGCATCCAACACCCACCACGGAGGGGCCGAGGCCAAGACTAAGCCCACATGCCTCCCCCCACCCCCTCAGCCTTTTGGGAGAGTCACGATATCAAGGCATCATATTGTGACTGATTTGAACAGGGCACAATACACTTTTCTAACATGCAATACTACCCTTTCTGAAACTGTATACAGTGTAATTTAGAAACATCAATACCCCCATTATTTTGTCCATTTAATAGCTAAAGACATGAAAACCATAGTTAGTGAGTAACCAATTTAGAGATTTTTAACAACTAAAAAGAGAACAGACATTTTCATCACCAGAGATTTATGGGCATTACTGATTACTGAGATAAGAATGTGCTTTCAGATATGAAGACAGGGTAATTTGGAATTCATTCTTTTCAATGCCTCAGGCCTTATTTTTGAAGTTCTCATTAGGAACATATACCTGTTCCTTTTATATTCTCTAAAAATCACAGAACTACAGATTGAGCAAAGCAAATGAATAACTGATGTGCATTATCTTTCAGAAAAAAAATCAACTGTTTTAAACATTATTAAGTTTTTGTTTACGATGAACATATTATTTAAAAGTCAATAAAGAAATAAAACTTATATCAAAAATTAGTTTTGCTTTAGGCTTCATTGCTGAATGAAAACCTTGCCTCGTTGTAAACTTTCTCTGTATCACACCAAATGCTGTTTTCTTTCTCAAGTAGATTGAAATAACCATCAGCTGAAGGGCTACAGAAATAGAAAACAGTGCTCATAACTTTTATAGAAGCAGCATCTGAAACTTCAGAGTATGTGTTTGATTATCACCTTAGGCTTTCATCTTTGTCTGTCATAACGTTAAAAATAACATAATTGTGTATTCTGCTGGTCTAAAGGAGGGTTTCTGAACCTTGGCACTATGACATTTTGACCTGGATAATTCTCTGTTTTAGGGGCTGGACTGTGCATTGCAGGATATTTAGCAGTATCTCTGGTCTCTACCCACTAGATCCCAGTTGTGACAACCAAAAGCATCTACAGACATTTGCCCTATATCCTCTGGGAAAGGGGTGCAAATTCACCCTGTGTTGAGAACCACCTGTCTGAAGGAGAAAAAAAAAAAGTTCCATTTAAATAACTGGGGCCGGCTACCATTCTTTCTAAACATTAAAAACTCAAAGCTGTAGCCTAAACAAAAATTTCATTTCAGTTGGCCAAAAGCACCACAATATACGGAGTCGTTTGCCTTAAGATTTAGTTGTATCTGCTCAGGGCGTCTTTTCCACAACTTTCTCTCTCTGCCTTAGAGAACTGTCAGTTCAAAACTATATGGATAGAGTCACAGCTTGTTCCAGATCTTATTAATCCCTGAGCTGTTTAAATCTGAAAGCTGCTCTCTGACATAAAAATCCTTGTAAGTCTGTGCTCCCTGAATTTCATCTGACACTTCTAGGTGACATTTAGGTATTTGGTTTTAAAGGACTGCTGCGTTCTTACTTAATCTTGTTATTTGTTTCTCAGGCAGAGTCCCCCCTCTTATGTGGGATGTTGTTTGCTACAAATTATTGTGTCACTGTGCTGCCAAAAGCATCACCCAAAAGGGATTTTCTCAGCAAACCAATATCAAAATGCAGACAAGATTATTATAATTTGAGAGTTGGCATCTTCTCTGCCTCAGGGGGTCTTTGTGTTAAATCTCTTTGTTTTTTGAGTGAAACCAGCGTGGATTGGAGTGGAGAAAGGCATTAGTAATTGGTATCCCCGAAAAGAGTGTTTGCATGTGAGTGTTTCATGCCAAGTTACGAATCTGAAGGTGATTTAAAGCAAACATTGGCGTATCAGTCCTAGACACATTTAGTCTAGGTAGCTTTACATGCTGATGAGAAAAAAGTACACCGAGTAACTGAAAAATGACTCAGAAAAAAGGTGTGTTCAGGGAAAAAAACACACACACACACAAACAAGCGAAGCAAGAAAGACAGTCTCAGTCCTGGGCTATCCCATTCAAAACATTGAAATAATACAATCATCGCTTATGAGAAAATGAAATTCACTTTACAAGTTCAGGTGAACCAAATACAAGAGAGTTATCACTTATTCCCTGGAGGAACATAAGAACAGTACCTGACAATTTTTTTTTCTAGAATTTGACATTATGTTTAACAAAGAAATTCAGGTGCCTTTTTAAATTAAAAGGAAGAAAAGTATAGGCACCTGAGCTTGTGCTACAGGAGAAGACCACGGAAAAAAAGAAATAAAGAATATTTCCCTGATGAAAAATAATCTACAAAGAACAAGGCTGGCTATGTAAGCAGATTAATAAAGGGGCTCAGAGAGTATGGAGAAAAGCTATGGAAGATTCCCCAAAGATGTGCCAGAGTTACTTAAAAAGGTATCACAGAAGTCTGCTGTGCATGATAGAACAGGAAAATAAGGCACACAAAATCCTCTTGCAAGACCTCATCACTCAACTACTGAATGTGTCCTATCAATGCTCTTAACCATGTAATTGTCATTGCACAGCAAAGGCCTCCAGACATAGAAAGTGAAATTACACCTATTTTACAATGTGGAGAACAGAGCCAAATTACATAAGTACCCCTAAAACCTCTACAACCTGGTAAAGACTAAGTGATCCCCAATAATGGCTCACAAATCATGCTTTCATGGTTGTGTAAAATAAATGCACAAACAAAAAATTTGTACTTTCTGTCTGATGTATGAGGGCCCCACAGGCATGGGGACACACACCGCTAGCTCGAGTGTGTGTCTGGCAGGGGGAAGGATGCAGATGGGGAAGCAAACTTGTAACGTGATGCTTCACATGGCACAACAAACCCATCCGATGGGAAATTTGTAACAAGTTACTAAGAAAACCTGAAAGAGGTATATGGATGGTTGGAACTCACAATTTCTCTTCACAGTAGCAATTTGCAACTTTCCTTCTAAATGTGAAAGAACGGAAAAGAGAGGGATTTTATTAGTGAGAAGAAATATTAATAATGATAACGTCAAGTGGTGCTAATACTGTACTGAAAAATGGTATTAGAAGCGGTTTGTTACAGGCAGCTTGGATGACCTCTTCCCTCCGTGGCACAAGGCCAGGGAAGCTAGACCTTCAGTCTCCGCCACGATGAAGCATGACGGGTTCTGCCAACTTATGCCACGTCCACGTGGCGAGGATCAGGCGAGGGACAGTGAGAACGTCGCCTCACCTGATCCTTGTGCAGCTCCTGTTTTTGGAAGAAACGTCATATATCGCAGTGATGCCAGTGAGTAAAAAGTTTTGGGGGCTTTCTGTCGGAGATGAATAAATATTCTGGATTATCTAGTTGATGTTTTTTCCACTATCGAACCTGCTAATTTTTAGGGCAACAGAACACAGTGGATTAAACGCAGGGCTTCCAGGCATAAACAGGATCTCCGTCCAAATGCCGACAGTGACCAATGGGCTCAATGACCCTGGGGTGTAGAAAACGGGCAACAGCATTCATTGTAGGTCATCCTCCTGACAAATAGGGCTGAGTCTAGTCTAACAAAGGAAAATTGTTCAGGGAGAGTGGCCACAAACTTATGCACTAATGACAAATTTAGGGTTGTGATTTTCTCCTGCTTTGTTATTCTGGAGATAGGGACAGAATTACTTATGGTTCCTACTTTTGAGAAATCGTGTCTGGAAAGATTAAACAAGAATCATCTGTTTGATGTGTTCTCTGGTTAAGACTCATTACCACTTCCAGGAGTGGATTGGCATTCCCCAAGGAGTGCTAAAGAAAAGCAGTGCCCAGATGATTCCTCCTCTGCTTTAAAAGGATAAAAAAAAAAAAAAAAAGTATATGCAAAAGAAATTGGAAAAATAATACCAAGACATGACTTAGTGAGTTCTGCATGACTGTTTTAGCACAGCCTTTAGGAAGAAACCACATTTATACCTATGAGTGCCCACTTAGCTGGCTTTCTCCCAGCTGCTCCTGACTGTGCCCACCCCCTCTACCTCCACATCCACTTCCTGTCCCAACTCTCTGCTCCCATGGTTTTTTTTTTTTTCACATTTCTTCTAGGGAGATTTTTTTTTTAAATGCATATCTGCTTATTATTACATTCTTCTGATTAAAGGCATGAAAGTCTCTCAGTAGTTCTCGAGATGTGCTCTGACACCTTAGCTTAGTGCACGAGGATCTTTCTGGCCTCATGGTCCCACAGATCTATCACGTTCCTCATTTACTTCTGCCCGTCCTGGAGATCTTTGGTTTTGCTGTGTCCTGCAAGTTCATCCCTCATACCTGTGTTATTCTCTCGACGTGAAATGTTGCCCTCCCCCACTTCTTTGTCCTTCCAATTTCTACTCATCATTCAGTATTTTGTTTGTTTGTTGTTTTTTGTGTTTTTAAGTAGAGAAAGATTTATTGCAGGGCCAAGAAAGAAGAATGGGTGGCTTGTGTTCAAAAACCCTGAACTCCATCATTCAGTATTATCTGAAGTGTCCCTACTCATGGACACTTCTATGTTATTATATATCCTTGGCATTTTTGTATTTTAATTGTTTGTATGTTTCTGTCCCCATTTTACTATAAACTTATGGGGACTTAAGGACCCCCATTTTATTAGACTTTCTGTTGGAGTTTTTGAAACAGTGCATGCTCAATATATTTCTTTCAAAGAAGAAAGAGGAAGAGAGAGGGAGAGAGAGGGAAAAATCCTTACTTTCTGCATCTTTTTCCTCTGTCTAGATTGTCTTGCCTATAGTTAGAGGACACATCTGCCCTTGAAATTAATTACCTAATTAATTTACAAAATGCTTTATTGAACACTTCTCTTAAGCCAGGCATCATGCTATGTGATAAAGATAAATAAAGTAGTCCTTGCTCAGAAGTGGTTCTATCACTTCCTTCCTGTGTGATATCGGGCAAATTAATACATTCCTCTCTGTCTCGGTTCCCTTATTTTTAAATAGGGGATAATAATACCACCTTCCCAATAGGGTTGTCACAAGGATGTAAAACTACTTAAGGACTTGTCTCAGAACAAGTGCTTCCTGAATAATTTCTGTCCCTCTCAACTCTGTCCTTCACCCCAGACTTACAGGGTATCTAAGGAATTGGGAGTGATGGAGGAGGTTAGAGAAATCCACATCCTCCCTTGTAACGGCTCAGAGTACATTTCAAAATCCAGGCTCATTGGACGTGGATCCCTCTCTGATACTGACCAACTGTCAGTGTGATGTGGGGCAAACTAGTTAATATCTCTGTGTTTAAGTTCACTTGTCTACAATATGGGGACAGTAATAACATATATCCCATTGGGTTGTTCAGAGAAGTAAGTCAGCAGGTGCTGACATTACCATTACACCAGTACAGGGATGTTATAAGCACTTAATGAGAGTCAGTATGACCACCCTTCTGACTTGCCTCTGGTGTTCTCACCCTATTTGCCTCACCATTTTTTTTTAACCCTTTACCCCCTTCCTTTTGTTCTGCTCCTAATGGCAGCAGCCCTATCCCATGGGCTTCCCTTTGGCCACTGTTTCTGTGTTTTGTATCATTATGCTCTCCATTTACTGGCTTATTTATTCAACTTATTTCTCTAAATCATAGTATGGAGACCATGGTGAAGAAGTGCCATGAGGAGAGTTAATTATTATTGATTATTAGTGTTACCCATGACTCAGTATTAGTGAATGCAGCCTATTGCATAAATACTATAGCACTTCTACACTAAGACACCTAGATCAATAGCTACCTTTCTCCAAGGGGTACGATCTCGGCGTCTTCCTCTCTTTTGGAGATCTGAAAGCAGATGGTAGAAGTGCTTTGTGATAAGTAGAGAGATTATGAGGCAGGGCATTGGGGCAGAGAACAGAGAGCAACTCTGCCTCCAGGGTCAGGGAAACTCCAAAGAGGAACTGACCTTTGCTCTGCGCTTCTACTGGAACCCACTGGAAAAGTGTTTACAATGTTGATTCATGCTGATAAAATTAAAAGAAAAGGAAAAAAGGCAAAGAATTCCCAGGCTGAGTCAGATGTAGATCACTTGTGTCTATGAAGAAATCCGACCATTTATGTCAAAGGTTCACTGTTGGTGACTCAAGTGGGTGCGATGTCAGAAAAAGGTAATCCTGCTGGATCTGAGGTTCCCAGACCCATAGAATGTAGGATGCCTCTGTAGAGACTTTTCTTCTGGAATTTTCCCTATAACAGGAAGTGTACTTCTAGAATCACTCAATTAAGTAAATGGTAAGAATTAGAATTTCTATAAAGTCAATATCAATTATATGTGGATTTGTATTTTGTTCAGTGGAAATTTGCATTTGGAGAAGCATAAACTTGAAAAGTATAGTGCATATATGTGCAAAGCCTGTTATTAATATTTTTTAATCTATATGGGTTCCTGGACCTCTTACAATAACTTCAAGGCCCCCTGGGGTCCTCTGCTACACTTTAGGGTCCACTGATGTAGATTTTAATTGGAAAGTTCCCATCGAGAGATTTGTTAAAGAAATGTACAAGCTATAAGAATTGTACAATTTTAGTATTATGAAATGTTTACTCATTTTATAGACAGTTTACTTGTCCTTTAATCTACAGAAATAACTCTGACCCCTTCGCTGATAACTAGAATTAGAACTTTGATCAATTGGAATTACAAACAGGCATAATTTGTCCCTGTTTTAACAGCAAATCGGTGCCCCTTGTCCCCGCTAATGGTGAGGGGTCTATAAATTAGGAAGAAATCCCCTGCCCTCCTGTGAATGTTCTTGTCTCTTGCACAAAGGTAAGCACAGATGGTAGATGACACGCAGGGCGAATTGCTCTGCAGGTCAGCGCTGCCTGAGTGATCTGTTAGGTGTGGGGATGCACACATCAAACAGTACATTTCCGGAATGTCTGAAAATGCGGGCCACATGTGGCCCAGGAGATATTTTTGAAAGCTTGGCTGCCAGATAGGCTGATTCCAAAACTCCAGGACTGTGGGTGGGGTTGGAGGTGGGGCAGAGGACATTCACCACTTACAGAAACTGACCAGGCTCGGAGAAAGTGTGCATCCAAGCCTCAAGCTGTGCGGGTGGTTCCGCAGCTTTACTCTGCTCATCTTTGCACCACTCAGGTCTCAGCCTGATCCAGCCCTGCCCTCCAGAAGCAGGGCTGAGGCAGGAATGAATCATTGTCAGGGAGCGTCTCAGCAAATGGGGTGGAAGGGCAGTGTGACAAGGCGGCCCTTTGCATTTCTTATCGCTGTAGGCTTCCCAGTGATGAAATATAATGCGAAGAACATGTGTTCTGCTGTCATCGAGACCCGAGTCCATGATCCTCTTTTAGGATTTATGAGCTTTGCGAGCTGGGGCTATGGCAGCGTGTTTCTCAGCCTCCACTTCCTCATCTCTAAAACAGAGCCATTGCTTTTTTGTAGGATATGGTGTGGGTTAAACACGATCATGTGTACTGAGTGCCAGGAAGAACCTTGTGGAGCTGGATTAGAAAGAGCAGAAAAGGATTAGCAATTTTTTCTGAAGCCTCTGAGTCCTTTGCATATTACAGCTTAGTTTCCTTCCATCTGAACCACTCTGAGGCTTCTCCACATGGTGAAGGACAGCAGAGAAAAGAGTGGCTTGCAAAGGACACGCTGCATCCTCCCTTACCTTCCTCCAGGGCTTAGCTGCTCTCAGTCACTCGGAACTTAATGTAAAGCCACACTCCATCCTAGATGCAGGCGTGTTACCTTCCCTCAATCCTCTCCTTTGGAATATCCTCATTTTTCACATGATCACCCAATATATCCTGAGGAATCCAAAAATGTGAGCTCCGTTGACAAGTTCAAGGGGGCAAAGAGCATGAAAAGACTGTGAAACCCAAAGGCCAGGCGTGCAGGCTGTAGACAGGTTTCAACAGGATGGTTAAAGCAAGGATCTGGGGCAAGACTACTTAGATTGGATTTCAGCTTCACCACCTTCTAGCTGTGTGACTTTGGGCAAACAACTTAATCTTTCTGAGTCTCAGCTCCCTCATCTGAAAAATGAGGAGCCTAATTACACTATCAACCTCATAGGTTTTTTATGAGAATTTACTGAAATCACAGATATAGAGGGCTTGGAACAGAGCTCAGTTAACGTAAGGTGTTAGTGTTAGCAAAGATTTGATATGGTTTAAGAGACGCTGTCAACTTAGAAGCACTACCAAGGAGACACTGCAGTGGTAGCCGGGCAACCGGGTGTATGAGGGGGAATCTGATCATCAGGGTTCCTCTGAAGAGTCCAACTCTGCAGCTGCTTTAGAAAAGTGGGGTCGTGTGGGAAATGACCTCTCTGCATTGGTAGCCTTTAAGTACAATCCTAGGAAATCGATCCGAAGGGTCGCAGAAGAGAAATACCCACAGAACAACTTAAAATGCTTATGGACCATGGCTTATTCATCAGTTTCAATCATACAGCTTGAAGGAAGGGGAAAGAGATGCAGTCACTTACCAGGACAGAGTGCAAAATAGGGTTTAGGAAGGACACGGATACCTAAATCCTGGGGCATGCAATGTCCACACTCTCCTTCTCTCTCCCCGCTTTCAACTTTCCCACAGACGGCAGGGGGTCGGGGAGGGGGGGGGGGTTGAGGTTGGCAAGGTGCCCTGGGTCAGTGACATACACCTGATCTCTTGGACAGACACAGGGCCAAGTAAGCCTGGACAATGGCTGTGGCTAGCCAATCAGCTGGCTGAACAGCCCTGGGATTTATCGATTTTTCTGGGGCAGAAGACTCTGAGGAGAGAATGAATGTCACCAAAAGATGACAGAGCCAAGACCTCAAGAATCCTGAGAGCTCATGTATATTCAGCCTGCACTGAATGTTTAAGGTTTCTTATATATTTGGTGTGTCATGTCTCATCCACACTTACAGTGTCTTGAATATTTAGTGCTCTAATGGCTTATGTTGATTTTGTGCCTCAAACACATTAGAAATCTCTTGATCTTCCCATTCCTTTCTCTCTGTGTTTAATACTCATTATTCTGTTCACTCATGACCTAACCAGATTATGGGTATCATCCATCCCATTTATGAATTTATTTTCCTATAGCAGAAAGAAAGTTATGAAACAATAGGAAAAATGTATTATATGGGGATTTCCTTTTGGGTGGCAGCCTTGAGGAAATATTTAAAATGCACAGTTTTCAGCTCTGAGAAGTGGCCTCTGAGCAGATTTGGGGTTCACTTAAAGAGGCTTTGAATTTGGCATCATCTACCTGGAGACCCATCTAACATCCTACATGCAGCCCAGGATATGACAGGCTCTCTAATGAAACTTTGCCAAATTAATGAATGCCTGCACTTTGCAAGTGTGAGTGAATTATCCTAAACAGTGTTTCTATGATTGCTTGTAATTTTCAGTGTGGTTTCACATCAAATGTCTCCTTTAGTTTTTACAACAATGCTATAAGGTGGGTAGAACAGGATTGAATACAGCTGTTTAACAGATGGAGAACTGAAATCTTGCAATGTAACTGGCTTAAAGATACACATAGCAAGTCCCAGATTCTAGAACTCAGATTTTCTGATTCCCAGTGCTCTTTGGACTGTGAGTCCTCCTTCTCTCTTGCTGTTCAACCCCATATAGCAGGTACTGTGTCATCCTCAACTGGACTAGTAGTTTCCTTGGCTTCTGGTGTGTAACCGTCACCAATTGGCTGTGAAGGTTTAGCATTGGTATGAGACACAGGTGAAGATCAGCCTGTTCGCAATAGGACATGATTATATGAGTAATTTAAAAATACATCTATCTATTACAGCCATTATCACTGGTCTGCAAAAATTTCCTGGGTCGTGTGCAATGCTAATGTTTATCTCTTAAGAGTGGCCTATGTTTATATTTGTAAAGCTTTGAAAAATGGGTTTAATCCACTGAAAGGCATTTGGAAACACAGTGTTAGTTTTTCCAATCAGATATTTGGAAGGTGCTACAGAGACCTACAACTGAAAACAATATTGCCAAATGGGTGTCTTCCAGAATCCTCCACTGCTTAGATATTTTGGATAATAGAAGCACTCGACTGTTCCCAGAGCCAAATTCACTCCATGTAGCTCCGCAAGGGAATTCATTCGCATAGCATGTAAATTTGTCCATCCGAACCCCAGGAGGCAAGTGAGTTAAACAATACTTACCTATAAAAAAAATTCTGCCCCTAAAAGAACGATGAAATTATTCCTAGAGAAGGAGTTTGTGGTCTTCATACTTCAGAGAAGCTAGAAATAGAAAAAGGTAGGCGAGTATAACCTGGGCTTTTCTGTCGCTGGACGGGCGATGCTTAAAGACATTAACCAGTGTCATTTACTGGAGCTGATGATCCTGGGTGGCCGCTGCCTGCCTCTGTTCAGACTGGCTTCTACGGTGGATCCCAGTAATGCTTCAGGATTTGCTTTTCCCCCCTTAAGTCACCAGCTGTGGTCATTGACTACAGTTGCAGTGAGAAGGCTGTTCCAAATTTAGTTTGGCTTTCTCTAATTTTGGACGCATTAAAGATCCCAGGAAGGGATTGGTAATGGGTTACAACATTCCTTCATTTTTTGGCCGATGAGTGTCGCACAGCTGTGTGTCTGTGTTTGCACATGTAGATACGTTTGTGTGTGTGTGTGCAGGCACACACCAAAGAGAGAAAGAGAGACAGAAGGAGACAGAAAAAGAACATAGAAAAAGCAATGAGGTCATTCTCTGGCAGTTTGGTTGCTTATAGAAGCTATGAAAACTTTAGTGCTTTTAAGTAAGATTAAGTGAAATGTTAAATGAAAATAAATGTTCATTACACAATGATTGTATATATGTCCATGTGGAATTTTTTTTCTAAGAAACCCAATGCCATTGAGAATGGCTATTCAACAAATCATAATGTATTAATAAAATAATAAAAGAAGCACAAAACTGTTTTATCCAAAATATTCTGGGCGGTTTGCAATATACTGAACAATGTAGTTTTCAGATCTTTGATAGTTTTCAAAAGTAGTGATGAATCTTGTGTCTGGCAACATAAAAATGTAATTAACCTCATGCTGGGAATAAAGGGGTAAGATGATCATACTTTATGACACTGAAAAAGCAAATGCTAAATAGAATTCCTTTCAAAATGTATCTACCATCACATATATTTGAACCATCAAATTATCTGTTTATGTATATGTATATATACATTTATATTTTCATATATGCAAATAGCAAAAGCATATACCCTTAATCATTTTCTTTCAATACTTCCTAAAATATTTTCTTCAATTTTCTTAATGACTCTACTTACAGTCCACTTACAGCTGACAATCCTAGTTTACGGACATCATTTATCTGAGGCACTAAAAAATAGCCCCAGTGCTTTTTACTATGCAAATCTCTTCATTCAGGGTGTGTACTGATTTCTGAATTTGTTTTGTTCTCAATGAACATCCAAAGTCTTCTTTCTTCTAGAGCATTCCAAATATAATGTTATCACTTGAGCTCTATAAGAACCTGAACAAAGCTAAATCAGCTAGCACTATGAATGTATACAACTAATAATTCAACTTTTATTTTACTAAAATAATAATTAGCCATCATTTATCAGGCAGCAAAAGCTCTTCTAAGCATTTTTCCAACATATTTTTATGAAATCTTTACCAAATCCTTGTACAATAGGTATTATTATCTTGATTTTATTGGTAACGAATTAAAGCATAGGAAGCTTGTTAAATAATTTTCAGGGGAGCACAGGGTTAGTAAGTTACAGAGCAGAAATTCCTTTTTTTAAAACTAATTAATAAATTAATTAATTGTCTATGTTGAGTCTTTGTTGCTGTGTGCGGGCTTTCTCTAGTTGCAGCGAGCAGGGCTACTCTTCGTTGCAGTGCACAGGCTTCTCACTGCAGTGGCTTCTCTTGTTGCGGAGCACGGGCTCTAGGCGCTCGGGCTTCAGTAGTTGTGGCAAATGGGCTCAATAGCTGTGGCTTGTGGGCTGTAGAGTGCAGGCTCAGTAGTTGTGGCGCATGGGCTTAGTTGCTCAAAGGCATGTGGGATCTTCCTGAACCAGGGCTCAAATCCGTGTTCCGTGCATTGGCAGGCAGATTCTTAACTACTGCGCCACCAGGGAAGCCCCAGAGAAGAAATTCTAAAAAAAAATTCTAAAATTCCAATTTACATTGTCTCTTTTGGAAATATCCTTTTGCTTATTCAAACCATTTTAATTTAAGAGGAGGATGGTATGTACATCAAGGATAGTTAACAAAAGTATGTTATGTAGATCTACATCTTCTCATATAGATCTCCTTTAATATGCAATTGCTAGTAAGTTTATATTGTAACACATGGTGGGATCTATTTGGAAATTGGAAATTGCTTCTTTTTGCTTTGTGAGATTTTTATTCTTAAATTTAAAATCAACATACACCCTGTTTAATGTTATTTCAATATTTTTAAGAGTTGAGATTTTTTTCTCTCTCTTTCTTTGGAAAGTGAAATATAATATGATAGTCTGGCTAGGCTGTTTTTTATTGTCGATTAGCGTGTACAGATTCAAAGGACCCTTGAGAATTAGTCAAAATTATCTCTCTGATTAAAAAAGAAAGCTTTCTCATATTTTGCACATAAGAAAAGTTATATACGCAGTATTGTTTTTCTAAGCCTTGAGTGTTAGGAAAACAAATGTGGTGTTTATCCATACTCTGCATGGTGAATACAGTAGTATAATTTGTTAGTAAATCAAATATTTCATATACATATATATACAAAGTATTGCATATAACAACCCAATTGTACGTATGTGGGTTGCTAAAGCAAATGAGATGTTTAGAGGAAATTCCTTCCTACTCTCAGGTTATTGGGGAGGGGAAACCTAGGCTAAGATTTCTCTGATTGCTTCCAGCTAAACCAAAAGATCTCAAAGTAGAGCTTTTCCTAAAGATGTTGAAGGCCAATATGGACTTGTTATCAACTACCAGTGAGTTATTACCCCATGAGCTGTGAACATACTTCTACCTTTCTATGGAAGCGGTATTAATTGCCTTCTTTGATTGGAAGGAACACTCTCCCCGTCTTCAAATCTGCAAACAGAGATAAGATTAGGGCAGCCCAATGTCATCTCTCTGAATGGCATCTTGAAACTATCTGGATTGCTCGGTTGATTTTAATACCTCTCTTCAATTGAGGTAGAGGCATTATATACTTTGGGCTTTTATTTCTACTTTTCTCTCCCAAATGATTGACTTGCTGATACTTGGGCTGCATGGTATGAAATTGTCTGTCATTTTTGCCAGGATGTGACTTATGATGCCTTCTGCCTGAAGTGTTATAAGTACCTTGTGTTTTCTGTGGACTCTCCTGGGGTCTCAATGCAAAGAACTTGGCAGGTGTAGTGAGCTGTTCCAAGTGGATAAACTGAAAGTGGATGAGGACTAAAAGCAGTAAACATAACCAACAGTTTATTAAACGCTGAGTTTCTAACAAATGCTACAAACTTTCCTTTATTCAAATAACAGCATTATCACTTATGAAAATTGAATGTCCCCACGTTGACCATTTAATTAACTCACGATATAGCGTTTACTCTATACAGCCCAAATTTCAACAGTAAGGTGAATGACAACATGTTTTCTATGTATTCTTCTATAAATTTTTTATACATATTCTATATATTCAGGCCCATGTATTCTGATTTTACAAAAGCCATCAGGGTTTTAAAAATCAGTCTTGTTTCTCAAATTGGGAAAACAGCAATATAGAGAGTATTTATTAAATTAAAAGGAAATTGAATTGAATGATCCAATATTATTTTTTCCCTTTTTAGCATCAAAATTCCAGGTCGTCTTCAATCTTCTACCTCTTCCTCCACGAGTGAACCTTCTAGGCGAATTCACGGACATCATTTACACACCTCTTGGATGCCATTGTATCTGATTCATCTTCACTTTCTAGAGCACTGTGCTTGCTTTATGCAGTTCTGTGCACTATGCCTGCTCTAAGCCTTTCTTTCAAGGTGAGCTCTGGTTCTCCCGTCATCTTCACCTCGCTACATGCTTACCTGATCCGTGGTGACTGAGAGCTGCACTTGGTTTGTTTTGTTTTGTTTTTGAGCAGTGGTTGGATAGAAATTTTGACTTCCTTGGAATTCCCTTTAGTCCACTCAAGCACCCCAAATAAACACGTGATCTTGGTAACAACACTGAGTTTGCTAAATTCGTGAGTTTCAGGAAAAGTCACCTAACTATCCCTCTCCTCTTTCCACCCTCGAGTTTGCTTCTGCCCCTAAGTTCCTTCTAGGTAGACATTTGGAAATGCTCAATGGGACTGTTTCCTCCTTCTGCACATTGTGACGTGTTGCCATGCTTTCTGGCCCTGGATCTTTACCCTCAAAGTAGTTCATAAATCCTAACCTTTTCTGTCTTATTTTTTTCCAGCCAGACTTGCCCTCGCGATTTTATGCTCCTAATGGGACACTTATCGAATCAGCATCCTAAATCAAACACTTCTTTGGCTAGTTTTTCTGAATTATTATTATTTTTCTAAGCTGAGAAAGTTTTGAAAAGAAACTGGAGGAAAACCGTGGAATAAATTAGGTCATGTTCTCATTTTTGTCTTGTTCTTTGGAAAGGTTTTGATGAAGTCCTCATAGAGACACAGGTGTATAGGAAGGGAGGGGAAGCTCGCCTCGAGCAAGGCTGAAATCATTGTCACGGATACCAGGAAGCCTGTCCCTCTCCACCTAGCTCCTCAAACCAACCAGCCGAAGTGTCATTTTTAAAGATGTCTTCAGAACCATGGACATAGAGAACAGGCTGGTGGTTGCCGAGGGGGAGGGGGTTGGGGGAGGGATGGAGTGGGAGGTTGGGGTTAGCAGATGTAAGCTTTTACATATAGAAGGGCTAAACAATAGGTCTTATCATATAGCACATGGAACTATATTCAATATCCTATGATAAACCATGACGGAAAAGAATATAAAAAAGGATGTATATGTATATGTATAACTGAATCATTTTGCTGTACAGATTAATACAACTTTGTAAATCTATTATATTTCAATAAAAATATTAACACTGAAAAAATTTAATAAACAGAAAAATAAAGATGTCTTCCTTTGGCTTGTATAGGGCTCGTGAGGGTGAAGAACAGTACATTTTTAAGATGTTATCAGTCACACACATCTTAGTGTGAATTTGCCAAGAGAGGTGTCAGTGAAGAAGTTAGCACCTCAAAGACACTACTGGAGAAGGCTGGGCTAGATTCCTACTGTGGATACCTCCCAACAGGTAGCAAAAGGCCTCGGGTTGACTCTCCTTAGTTTCTGGTGGGGACTAAGGAAAAGGTGAAAGAGGTAGCAAGAGAGGGAGATCCCTCCCATTGTAAGAAAATGTGCTGTGTAGAGGTTCCCATAGGAGCCTGCAGAAGCATATCTGTGCTCCGAGGAGACGGGCAGCATTGTTCTTATCAATTGAAATATAGTTTATTTACAGTGTTATGTTAGTTTCAGGTGTACAGTAGAGTGGTTCAGTTTATACATATAAAGTTGTGTGTGTGTGTGTATATATTCTTTTTCCGATTTTTTCCCATTATTGGTTATTACAAGATATTGAGTATAGTCCCCTGCGCTACACAGTAGGCCCTTGTTGGTTATCTATTTTATATGTAGGAGTGTGCATTTGTTAATCCAATACTCCTAATGTATCCTTCCCCCGCTCCCCTTTAGTAAACCATACATTTGTTTTCTATGTCTGTGGGTGTGTTTTAAATAAGTTAATTTGTATCTTTTTTTTCAGATTCTACATATAAGTGATCTTATATGATATCTGTCTTTCTCTGACTTGCTTCACTTAGTATGATCATCTCTAGGTCCGTTCATGTTCCTGCAAATGGAAATATCTCATTCCTTTTTATAGCTGAGGAATAAATATTCCATTGTGTATATAAACCACGTTACAGACAGTGACAAATGTTAGAAAAGTCAAAACAGAGGGAGCCCAGGAAATGAAGGAGAATTTTCTCTCTCTCTGTCTCTCTGCTCCCCACTTCCTGACTGGAAGACCTAAACCAGTTAGAAGTAGGAGACAGGACCAGCTCATCCCACTTGACCTTATAGGTCCTACAGACTTGATTCTTAATTGTTTGGGGAAAGGGGAGGAAAAGTGCTTTGAATCAAATATAAGACCATCCAAACCAAAAAAAAAAAAGTGTTAAATTCTCAAATAAAACTATTTAAATTCTCAAAATGGCAGAAAGTACGTCCTTTGGCCAATGGTATTATTTTGCGAAAGAGATGTGAAGCGTAGCACAGGAGAAAACAGGCGTCAGAAAAGTAAAACCATTGCACCACGCTGATGCACGTACACTTCTTACGTCCAGCACTCACGTGACTTCTCCGGTTATTGGCTTGTCTTGGGGGCTGTGGTAGACAGCGTATGTGTGTGAATCATGCTGTTGAAATGAACTGCCAGTTCTTTATGGTTTATGTTTAGTCTGTAACATAGAGCACCAGCTATGCTAGCACATCCATATTGGATGGGCCATGGTTTAAAAATACATCCCAAATGATTCCATGGATACAAAAATGAAAATGACTGAGGCAAGCTTAGGGTCACTTTATCAACCAATGTGATTTGAGATGTGGAAAGAGTGAAAATAGGGTTGCTTATGCAGATAGAGATATCATAGGATACCTTAGGGTATAGAATAAGGACTCGTTGTTGATTGAATTGTTGGTAACAACCTGTATTGAAATCTAGATTCTGTCGGTCAGCGGTCAGCGGTCAACAGACAGGAGAGCCCGCGCCTCTCGCTTGAGCCAACGAGTTCATCCAGGGCACATAGCGAAGAAGGATTTAATATTTGAATAGCCCCTCCGTGAGTAGTTACATATGTTTGTTGTTATATATTTCCCATAGAGAGAGACTGTAATCAATATAGTTAAATAGGCAGTTAGAAAGATGACTAAAAACATTGGTACTTTTTTTTTTAATTAAAGGGTGATTTTTATTTTATTTTTTTCATTTTTTAAGCTCTTTATTGGAATATAATTGCTTTACACTGCTGTGCCAATTTTTGAGGTACACAAAAGTGAATCAGCTGTCTCCACCCTCCCACAAAAGCATTGGTATCAGGTGAAAAAAGTATGATGTTGCATTAACATTATTTTAGATTTAGCTCTGTTAATTTAAAAATTGACAGTGTAGACTAAATTCTATGCTGAAAGGAAAAAGTGATTCAACTCCCAATTTTTATCCAGAGGTCTTAATTTATAACTGATTTCCCAGAGCAATAGTGTCATTTTTTTTTATAAGCAAAACACCCAGTAAGCCATGTAAGTATCATGTTGATATTTATTAGTCTAATTAGTTGCATTTCCAACATCTATTTAATATTCAATATTAAAAATTCCAGGATCCTCTAAGGAAGAAATATCATCGCCTATCATGAAATTAAGCAGAGCTTACAAAATCACATAGTTTTTATGTTTTATGTTTTAATATGCATAATGCATATTAGGTATTAAAGGGATTTGCATAATAGTGATATTTAGAGGCTGCATCTTGTACCTTGCGACACACCCATTATAGCTTTCATGGAGAATGTCTCACATTGTTTTTATATCTCAACACAATGACGGGCTTTGGATCATTAAAACTCTTCGTATGCCCCACCGTCTGCTTGCACGCACGCCTTTTGACTGGAGTGTGTTATTCAGTGTTCTCCACGGGCCTGAATAGAAGATCACTTTGACCTGCTGCACATTTTTACTTAAGAACTGCTTTTAACAATAAGCCACTAGTGTACTTGTTTCTGGACTGGCTTGAGTTTTTGGCACAATATGAAAAGCATTTGGAAAGTGTAAGTAAAAGCCTTCCGTTTCAGAAGAAATAATGGCCCCATTTGCCATGGAAACCAGAGGACTTCATGAAATTGCACTCAACTGTTTTCTGTAGTGAGCCTAAAATTATTCTAAAAATAAGTTGTATTCCTGGCATCTGCTAGCCAAGGCACCAAGATTTCATCTCAGAAGGCTTTCCCTTTCAGAGGAAAATGCCCTACCATTTGAATATTGAGCTTTTCCTATTGTTCAGAAGGTATAGGGAAATATATGTGATACACATAATAAGGAATCAATAATGACTTTTTAGTTAAATTAAACAAAACGTCTTGAAAGGCATGAGAAGGTCATTTGAGTACTGCCTCAGAACACAGACCATAATTAAAGAGACCAAATATAGGATTTTTCATCAAAGTTAGAATGAGTGGTATTTACACTTTTTTTCCCTTTTCATACAGATTATTTTTTATTAATGTCATGGGAAACAAACAAAATAGGATGCTAAATGATTATCCAAATTTGAGCAGACACACATGAGTGAATAGAAACAAAGGACCAGGTCTCTGACCAGAAGTCCCATCAGTAGATCTTGTCATTGAATCCAAGGGCTCCAGTCATTTACGTGGGCAGAACAGCCATGAGGGGCAGAAGTCACGTTTCTGATCAGCTGCGGATGTCCAGGGTATTTGTGAGAGGATCTATCACTTAAAGTCTAAAGAGGCCTCATGCTAGGAGGTAAGATGCTATTTGTTACCTACAATGCCAAGGTGGCAGGCTGAAAGCGTGAAAGAGCAGAGCAAATAAAACCCTCAAAATAGGATGAACCAAGAGACAAGCAAAAATTCACATTTGCCTCCACATGTCCTCACCATCCTGAGAATATGTTCATAAAGTCACAGAACCACACTTGTCAGATCAGGTCATTGATGAACAGAAATATTAACTCAATTTTCACTCAGTAAATATATATTGTGTGCCTATCAGTTCCAGGCACCCGGCGAGCTGCTAGGAATAAAGTAATGACATTGTGGCCTCAAATATTTATCGTTCTGTGGTGGCAAAGATGCCCAAGAACTCAGCAGATGTTATTCAAAGAAGGAGAGAAAACTGCCTTCCTAAACCAGCTTGAGAGGTAAGCAAGGGATGTTACTGTGGACGGATGGGGCATAGTTGTAGAAATGTGGCTCCACTGCCCATACCTCAGGGATCGTGAACATAGAGTTTACCATCCGTCTCAGGATGCTGAGAGAGTGATCAGGGTCCCAGGTGTGAACTGGGACTCCTTGGTGGGTCAGCAAACATAATTAATCTCTCTTTAGACCTGATGTCTATGTTGGGATGAACAAAACAGTTTCTTTTCTCTAAAATTTACCATCGTTTAATCGGTGGCGATTCTTATAGTTCTATATTTTATCATTTGATTGATGATGATTCAGTTACTAGAACAGCATGCGGTGGAAAACCTGGTGGTGAAACTTGCCTCTGATATCAGCAACTCCAGAAGCTGATATCAGAGGTTCCGCCTGGCAAGCAAGCTTGAGTTTCAGGAATACGACTCTGCCTTGGGTCAACATTTTTCTGACAAGGTAGGTGACATCATGGCACATCTGCTTGTCATAGGTACAAACAACCCAATGTTGGGAAAGCTAGTGAACACCCTGACTCCGGTATGTTCTTAATAAGCTAGAACAAGGGAACGATATTTTTCAGGTTGGTATTTCATGGGGAGAGATGTAAGATAGTGCACTTAATTTTACACAAGCAAATAAAATCTACTGCATACCTAGGGCAAGGGAAAAACGTGGTTTAGCAGCAGTATTTGTCAAAAAACACATACATCTTAGCTATGCATGCTAACACTGGGGCGGCAAAGATTTTGGCAAAGACCTAAGCTTTGGCAAAGATTTTGTAGAAGAGCTTCATCTTATCTGGATCATTAGATGAGAATGTGCTTTCCAATCCTGAGAGTCTGTATTCTGGAACTGATTTAGCAGAGACTGTACCTTATCATATCTGTCCCCTAGCTATAGAAGGCACAAAAGTGTATTAGTTGAATAAACCAATAGATGTATCATGAACTATGAGAGCTTAAACAAGGGAGGTGATAGATGTGATACACGTCTGCAGCATCGTATGTCACCCATCTCCGTCCTTCCCCGAGGTCTTCATATCCAACCTCCCATCCTCTCGTGGCCTGGTATTGCTGCCTTCCTTTATTAATACAATTAGAAGATTGATGATCAGACTAAGGAACCAAGAAGGCCTAATAATTTTGTGAAGGCAGTTCTTGTAAATCAGTAGTAAGAATTGTTTTTTCTCTCTCCATCAAAGCATTATTGATACAAGTGTTATCAAGTACATCTAAAAGATAACCAGTGGCCTCACCTCACAGCCAGTGAAGAGATGGATTTGAACAATGTATTCCTGAAATATCTTGTTATCCACACCCATGTTTACTTTTGTTTCTCCTGGGGGCAGAAGGTTGCTCACAGATACAGGTGAAGTGTTAACTTGTATTTTGCACATCCAGGAGAAGAAATGCCTTGCATGTGATTCTCTCCCCTGCTTTCCTGTCCACTCATGCAACTGAGAGTCACCGTTTTATCTCCTTTTGCCCAGGAGATAATTCCTCTTTCAATTAGCCAGTTGGTTGAGGAACATGCAGACGACTAGGGTTTGAATTACCTTGACTGTCCAGTTCCACAGCTTAAATCCACAGGATAATTGTGGACTGTTCATTGCGTTTCACACTCTGCCCAGCTGGACCTGGCCTAAGAGCAGGAACCTTCTCTTTCTTAGAGTTACATAAAGATAAAGGATCAAAAGACCATTTTTCAAAGTGGTTTAAAACTCTTACACATCTATCTATTAAAACCTGGAAGCACTATTTAATCTATGAACTATACATTAAATTATTATGAACTATAAATTAAAGTTTTCTAATTCTAGAGATAGAACTCATGCCATAAGTATTCTTAATGAAATAGTTTAACTTAAGTACTTGAATTTGCAGTGGAGTGTGCTGCAAAGTCAACTTCCATTAAGCAGACATTACGCCCAAGATTTCCGTTCTTTAATGTCAACTGGTTTTGTTTCTTCAATTTTTAAAAGTTTTTAGGTGGACATTGTTTTGAAGAAATGATGCAATTTCATCACTACACAGACAATCTTTATTTATTTTTATTGAAGTATAGTTCATTTACAATGTTGTGTTAGTTTTCAGGTGTACAGCGAAGTGAGTCAGTTATATATTCAGATTACTACAAGATACTGAGTATAGGTCCCTGTGCTATACAGTAGGTCCTTGTTGGTTACCTACTTTATACATAGTAGTAGTGTGTATATGTTGATCTTAAACTACTAATTTATCCCTCCCCTCCTCTTACCCTTTGGTAGACATAACAGAGGCATACAAGATAATCCTATTTAAAAAGGGCTTTAAACATGTTTTAAACAATGTCAGACTCTCCAGACTGTACAATTATGGTAAATTGTGTGTGTGTGTGTGTGAGCATGCACGCTGGTTGCATTGCCAGATGTTGTAGGCTGCTTTCTACACAGCTCTGCCAGAGAATATCCATCCATTTGACAACAGTATACAGTATTTAGACAATGGCAGAGAGCAGCTCAGGAAGCTCGGAAATATCCATTCTTGCTAGTGAACGAAGACTCATCCCACCATTTGCTGGAGTAACAAATTTGGATACAGGCTTTGGCAAACTAATGAATGTGCTTCCTCCTGAAGCAAATACATTTTTTGTTTGTTTAATGGCAAGAAAACTTATCAGGCACAGATGACATGTCAATAAGGGAAATTTAGCAAAATGCTGGTCATTTCTAAGCAGGTTTGATGTCTGGAGCTTGGAAATGCACACTGGCACTTCTTTTAAATCTATAGGACCAGTGTTCCTCAAGTAAGAGACATTTGCATTTGTAATTTTGATAAAGTAGGACTCTTCTAGAAATTAAAATAGATACAGGAATTTTGTTGGAATGTATACCCAATGTGTCAATAAGTTTGCAGTGGCTGGGGGACCACCTGATGGGGATATGACGGCAGGAATTCTAGTGCGGTACACAGTAGGCGCACACCATCACTTGGGAAAATTGTTTAATGTGTCCTAACTGACCCTTCTTTTCTGATAGGTCTTATTTTTTAACCACTCCCCCTTGACAGATACAACAAATACATAAGTAGAGTAACTTCTGTCTTCAGAGGAAACAGAAACACATATTTAAACAGTTGAAGAGGCAGTCGCCAACGAAGCCACACATGACAAACATTTAGATTTAAGTTCACAGAGGGTTTAAAGCAAAAAACCTGGTACTGAATTTCCACTGATGATTAGAGAATTTTCAGAATCTTTGAAACACTGTATTAGAGGGTCAGCTGTGTGACTTTGGACAAATTACTTAATCTCTCCGTGCGTTATCATCTCATTTTAAAACGAGGCAAATGATAGGACCTAATGCATAAGGTTATTGTGACGATTCAATGAGTTAATATAAGAAAAATGCTTTGAACAGGGGCAAATACACATTACATGCATGTTTCTATTACCAATATTAATATTTGTTAAAGTATGGAGATTTCAGATGTTTTCTGTTACCACTCTTGACCAGAGCAGCATGGATGAGATTTATAGTTACCTGATCTGTGAGGAAATAATTGTAGCATTTTACTGAATCGTGGTGATGGGAAATGAGATATTAGTTATACAGTATCATCAGTAATTTCATTTCCTTAATTTGAAGATATTGCCAAGTGATCTCCCCTGAAGTGTCAAAACCTATGTAAGAACATTGATGGTCATCTACCTAAATAGATTATTTCACTGACTTGACACTGTGATACATATTTTGATAAACAAGATTATTTTATAAACATTTTATCATACTGTTCCAATGCTGGTATGAACTGGTAAAGCTCTTTGTTCCTGTACAAAATGGCCTGTGATGCTGTGATTTTAGAATTTTTGTCTCCTCCTCCTCATTTGCTCTTCTTCCTCTTCTCCCCCTTCCTCTCCCCCTTCCTCTCCCTCCTCTTCTTCTCTCCTTGGGACTAATTCTTACTGTCTAATGCTGTCTCAGTGACATTATTTTTCTAGACTTTTCTAGTACATACCACAGAATTAAATGGGCTCTCAAATTTAAGTTTTAAAGCAAGTAGTGCTAGTTTTATCCACAATTTTAAGTCAACAACCCCTTCCTGAGGACATAAAAGTGACTCCATTTCTCCACTTTTAAAGAGGATCTTCTCCACGACTGTTATTTCTACCCGTTTATACTTTCCCCAGTTCTCTCAAGAGGACTTTATGAGTCCACGGCTTTGTTTTGGATGGCAGACATTTGTGAGTGTGTTTATTGCTAGGTATGGGGAGGAAAGAGCATCTGGATTTTATTTTTTAAATGCTGGTGAAAAACAAAAAATAAACAGTTTGCAAAGATCATCAAAGATTCAGAAACTAGTATTATCTCTTTACACCAGCGATATCCTGTTTGCCCTGGATAGCCAATTCTGATAAATGCTCATTTATTTATTATTTATTTATTATTTTTTACTAACTTTTAAGATAAATCCACTATACTTTAGTATAAATAACATAGACTATGAAAATAACCCTATTTTTCCTAACAAAAAGATGAGTGGGAAGAGTGGCATTGTTTTATGTTTGTGTCTAATCTCTTTAATGGCTGGCTTAAAGGAGGAAGTCTGGATTCCCAAATCCTCATTCAACCTGTTGTATACGTTGTTTTGGTTGAAGTATATGAAGGAAATTCAGCTTCACACAGATATGTAGTTGGAAAAGAGATGAGTATCTTAACAGACTTTTCAGATAATTGCGAATATTCTTTTTTGACAAACAATAGTTTCTTAAAGATCAACCGCAACGTGGAACTGAGACCTGTGAATTTTTGTACTTTGTTATACTAAAATCCATTCCATAAGCTCATGTAAATGCTTATTTATTTTATAGAGACATCATTGAAAGATCTGTCACAATTTCCTGGGCGCCAAGCTTCAGGCAGCACAGTGAAGCAGTTACATGGGAGAAAAAAAGATGCAAAGCTCTGCAGTGATGATCGCAGCTTGGTGGAAGGTCCCTGAAAGGCAACCAAGACTGAGGAGGAGACTAAGGGGAAAAATTGGCTTTTTCTGTTGGACTTGTGCATCATCACAGAATTAAAAGGCTGCTGCCAAGAAACTTCTTTTGTAAACAGCTTTTCAAATCCAAGCTTAATTCAGTATTTTGTTTGCCTTTGGTCCATTGCTGGCTTGAGCAGTGGCACATAGCTCCATGGTGTTCCATTAAACGGTTCTTTTGCATGAACAAAATTGGGCAATCGTTCTCAGTCGTTCTCCCCTCAATGGGACTTTTCAAAGGGGTGCCGGCCATAATTATCTTGTAATTTCTCATCGCAGGTCATTGGAGCCTCCAATCGGAGTTTGTAAGGTGAACCCTAATTATTTCCATTTAAGCCGTTAATACATGGGAAGATGGTGCTTTCAGCATAAAAGGGACAAAGTTTATGCTCCGGTCCAAGGCTCACTGAGGTTTGGCACAGTCTGAAGGCTGGCAAGAGAGATTCAGAAGAGATAGGAGTGAGATAAGTCAGAACAGTCAGTGTTGCCTTAACCCCTGGATGGCTGAGAGTCCCACAGAAAACAACTCCTGAGCAGAAAACTGGTAAATCTCAAGGCTCTGAACTCCTTGCAAACCACTGATAATGGTGATTTGTAACTAGAAAACTGGGTTATAAGAAACACAATCTTGAAATGTTTTAAAGACAGGCAGTCTAAATGTCTGCATGAGAAAATGATTTTAGGAAAATATTTTCTATGTGAAATAGCAAAAATAATTTAGCTGGTGTGCTTCTTCTACCTCACTTTAATTTAAATATGTGAACCCTAGATTGTTCTAATTAAAGTCTGTCATTAAGTTTGAAATTTCAACTTGGCATAAAAATCTGGCATAAAGTGACGTTAAATATTTGTACCCAGTCATAAATTATCAAATTACTCCATGAGATGTTTCTCATGAAAAACAAGATGAGCTCAGGCATTAGATTAAGTAATCTGTGTGATTTGGGGTAAGTATATCATGCAACTGTGAAGGGCAATTTGTGTCATTTCTTTTTTAATGGGGAAAGAAAGCAAAACATTTCTGTAATTTCTAGATGCAAAGATTCTAGAACTTCTGCCATTGACAGAGGAGGAGGCATGCGGCAGATGCTCACAGTTGTGAAAATACTGAAGTTGCAGCAAATGTACAAATGACCCATCTGCTTCTTATCTCGAGGCCTTGGAGTGTGCTTATGGGCTGTATTGAATTTCTTAACTTGGATAACTTATCTCAGCACTTTTATTGATAGATACATACTGAATATCTCCATATACAAGGTCACTTGAGAAACATAAATGTAACCAGGTCATGTTACATCACCCAGGAGGTGTGCAGGGTAGCAGAGGTGAAAAGACAAAGGGATGCTACAAATAAACTTATTTACAAAACAGAAATAGATCCACAGACATAGAAAGCAAACTTATGGTTACCAAAGGGGAAGGGCGGGAGGGATGAATTAGGAGTTTGGGATTAACAGATACATACTAGTATAGATAAAACAGATAACCAACAAGGACCCACTGTAGCACAGGGAACCATACTTGATATCATGTAATAACCTATAATGGAAAAGCGTGAAAAAAATATATATGTATAACTAAATCACTTTGTTGTACACCTGAAATTTACACATTGTAAATCAAGTATACTTCAACTAAAAAAGAAGGAAAAGAAAGGAAAGATATAGGTACATGAATAATAGCTCTAAACAATAGAGTGTGTACATGTCAAGTTCAGACAATAAGGACGATGTGTACTATGAGCGTTAGGGAAGGTGACGCCCACCAGCCACATAAGATGGGGAGAGGGCCTGGAATACTTCTTCACCAAGAACTCAAGAGCCCTCTCAGCCTGGGCTGGGCTGATGGCCTGATACGTTTCTCTGCTCTGTTCTTTGCTCTGCTGAGGCTCAGGTGTCAGTGGAGCTCAGGCACTTCCCCAGCTTGCTCTCTGTCAGATCTCAAGAGGAGAGGAAGGGGTCCTTCCCCTGCAGCAGGAAGTGGGTGATGTGGGCTGCTGTGGAGTGGATCAGAGGACCTGGCCCTGGGGGAGCAACGCAGTGCAAAGGGCTGCAAGTAAACGCTGCACCACTTACTTGATCCTGGTGCAGATGTCTGTGCCCAGTGACCTTCAGTCCAGTCCTGTGCTTTCCCTGCGTGACATTTACCTGCCTTTCAACCTTCACCTTGTGCATGTGGAATTCTACCCTGAGGCACAGCCGGACAACCCCACGAACAGTGGAAAAATTAGAGCTGAGTAGAAGGATAACATTCAGTGTCAATGGTCTAGTAAGATTCATTGAGGAAGTCGGCTTTGAGCTGGACATTGAGAATGGATTGGATTTTGATAAATACATACCCAGAGACCCTTCCAGTTGTGTGTTTGGCACCTGGAAATGTATAGAGAGTAGAAATCAGTGTCTGCTCAGAGGCTGAGTGGAGGCTTGTCTGACCAGAGGGGAGAATTTCTGTAGCAAAATAGTGGGCAGAAAGGTTGAAAGAGTAAACCAGAGCTGAGATGGGGACAACATTGGCATCTTGAAATCGGTGCCCTCAATCAGCAAATTCAAGTAGAGAAAACGTGTCAGGGAATCATTTGCAGAAGACGGTTGCCCAATTGCCACATGAGAATTTCAGCTGGAGTGTAAGTTCAGATTGAGAACGCTCCCCAAGAAGGATGTTGGTGCAATCCAGTGATACTGAAAATACTTGACACTGGTACGGGATGTGTCCTGACCCATCAGAGGGGGGCAAATCAGAATCTGAGCCCTGCCCCAGCCCTGGGTAAGGCAGTGGGGGGACCTTTGAGCTGTAGAATGATGCAAATGATGTGCTCCTTAGACAAACTGACAAACCCCTGTGGACGGATAAAAAGAATAAAGCATGTAATTCAGTTTTCCCGCTTTTTGCAACCATGATGAATCCAGATACTCTTCAAGTGAAGGAGACACAGGAATGAATTGGAAGATGCAGTCGTGTTCGCGAGATGGAGGAGATAAAGCTATTTTTAGGGACCAGAGCCTATTTACAGGGAAAGTCCATGCTGTCCTAACAGAAAGAGCAGTCATGTTTTAGGTGTGTTCAGGTAAAGGTAAGAAGTTTATATTGCGGTACAGATACAGGGTCAGACAGACCTGCATTTGATTCTTGGTTCGGCCTCTTTCTAACAGTCATCCTTGGACAGGTTATTGGACCAATTCAGTTTTCTCAACTGAATAATGTAAGTAGAATAGTATGTCTCCAACAGTGCTATGAGGATGTTCAGAGGTTCAGGGTTCTCCAGAGAAATAGAATCAATAGGATATATGTATATAAGGTATATAACAAAGCACTATAGGAGACATATTCCTATACATGTCTGTGTACACACACACACACACACACACACACACACAAACACACACGTACTTCCAATCTGAATCCAAAGCCTGCATTCTTGGAGACCTGATGGTGTAAGTGCTAGTTGCCAGTCCAAAAGCCATCAGGCTTATGACCCAGGAAAAGCCAATGTTTCAGCTCAAGTCTGAAAGCAGGAAAGGACCAATGTCCCATCTCAAGATGGTCAGGTAGGAGGAAACTCCCCTTTATCAGGAGGAGGGTCAGGCTTTTTGTTCTATTCCGTGTTCACCTGATTGGCTGAGGACCACTCACGTCGGGGAGGGTGATCTGCTTACTCCGTCTACTGATTCCAGTGTTCATCTCCTCTAGAAACACCTTCACAGACACATGGACAATCATGTTTGAGAGATGTCTGGGGACCCCATAGAACAGTCAGGTGGACCCATAAAATAGACTCTCACAGGGGCAGGGTAATAATATCCACGTAAAATCTCAGCGAACTGTGCTGCACCTGTAGTGTGTCCCATATAGTAAATGCTCTGAAAAGTTCTTGTACTGCAGACGACTATCAGGGAAGCCCTGAGACCAAGATCCTGAAACAGCCGATGGTTGGCTTAGGGTTTGAGAGGGAAGCATTTTGAGTTACTGCATCACACTAAGACGTTCGAGTCCTAAAATTAGAATATATGGGGCTTTTAACAATGAACATGATATAATTTTGTTGAGTAAGAAAAGGAAGCCCAAAGTGAAAAAGTGAATGGAACCTTATTGAATTTTGAAGAATCAAGAGAAATTTCAAAGTGCTGAAAAGATGCAGAATGAGGAAAGGACCACATTCAGAAAATTATGTGTTGATGTCGTTGATGACCTTTGAGAGTTTAGTTTCAACAGACAGAGAGTGATCTTGAAATGCTTCTAAGATCAAGAGGCAGTCACATATCAAGGTGTATTGGCATTAATAACTGTTCTTAGCGGAGAAAGCTACAATGGATATTGTACTGGTTTCCGCAGACTGGGTGGCTTACACAGCGGAAACTTGGTGCCTCATGATTCTGGAGGCCAGAGGTCAAGGTCAAGGTGTCAGCAGGGTTGGTTCCTTCTGAGGGCTGCAAAGGAGAAGCTGTTGCATGCCTCTCCTGTACCTTCTTCTGGTGGTTCTCTGGCCACCTTTGGGGTTCCTTGTAGATGCTGTGTGTCCCGTGCTTTCAAGTCACCTTCCCCAGTACACACAGCTTTCTCATCACGTGGTGTTCTTTTTATAAAGACACCAGTCGTGTTGGATTAGGGGTCCGCCTTACCCCAGTATAACCTCAATGAGTTACATCCACAACCACACTGTTTCCAAAAAGGTCACATTCTGAGGCACTGGGGGTCAGGACTTTAACATATAAATTTTGTGGGGACACAATTCAGTCCATAATAGATACGATGGTTGTCTCCAAATATTTGAAATGTTCTTTAGGAATAAGTTGAGGGTTTTGTGTGTTGGTACAAAAGATAGAAATGAGAGAAAGGGAAGACGAAGGAAGGAAGGAAGGGAGGGAGGGAGGGAGGGAGGGAAGGAGGAAGGGAGGAAGGGAGGGAGAGGGAGAATTTTAGCCAAGCAATTTTCCTGGTGGAGAAGGAAAGCCTTCTGCAATCAGCTGGTAAACATCGTCTAAAGAAGAATATGGGTCTGTCCTCCTCTTTTTCTTGCCTGAACCGTCAGACTCCCTCTTGTAACATTTCCGCAAGCAAGCCTTCTGTGGGTGTATGTTGTGACTTGGTTTGATTTACGTGTAGTCATTCAGAGTGGAGGATGAGGCAGGAAGAAGTCACAGAGTGATGTTTTCAAGTCTCCTGGGCTCCCAAAGGACACCCCAGTCCCTAGTAAGGACTTCCTTATGTCACCCCCTAGAGAACTTCAGAGTTATTTCTCTCTCTAAGGGTTTATGGCAAGCTGACCTCTCCCTTGCGGTCACAGAATCAGACATTTCAGAAAGGAACTGTGCTTCAGAAGTGATACGTGCTTCGCAGGTAAAACAAACATAATCACTGTGAAAGCTGTATCTGGGCAAAGAAGGATTCTTAAGCAACATATGAGGGATTCTTAAGCAACATATGAGCTATTCTTGTTGTTATTCTATAATTAGAAAAGAAAAGAAGCGTAGAGAGTTTAGACATAATTCTAAAAGAAACTTTTTTAAAACCAATCTGCAAGAATGTCTGGTGTAAGTTTCCGCAGCTGTATTTGAAACTCAGGAATTCAATTTCCAGACTTTCTACCATAAGCATCAATAACTCACATCATAATGGACTCACCTATTAGTAATAAAGTGTTTGAAGTACGTCTCCTCCCGCTTAATGGAGGCACTGACCTTTCCCGGAGTGAGAAGATTTTAAACAGTTTGCTCCCATCCCTCCCTCAGACTCAATATTGTGGAGAACTACGCGCAATTTAACGTATCCTCCACCTGAAGTCCATTCTCTACCCCACGACACAGTATTCCATTTCTTAGTAATGCATAGAAACCACTTTATTCTGCATGGTTGGAAGTTGCTGTTTTATGTTTGGAAATGCATTATGTGTCAAGAAGAGTGTGAATAACATATATCTGTGTTATTGGCCAACCGGTATTCAGACGCTCTAAAATCTGAGCAAATGTCGTAAGCATTGGGATTGATTTCTCAAAAACAGAGCTGAATCTCAAATTAACAGCTCTGTGGCTATAAAATGAAGTCTTCTTGCACAACTCATCTCCTCGGTGTTTTCTTTCTAACTAGACTCTCCATCCCAAGAAAATTGGCAGGTAGCAAATAACCACGATGGACATGCAAATAACAGATGGCTGTTTGTCCTGGTTTAGAACCAAGACCACATCTATATCAGTTCAGGAAAAAGGCTTCACATAGTTTGGTATTAAATGGAGAAAAATTGTAGGAGACGTACTGAACAGAAAGATGTTATTCTGGTAATGAAAGTGTAAGTTCAGTTATTCAATGAAAAAGTGCAAAGAATTTTGGTGACTGGAAACCTCAGAGGTTTTCTGGTCCAAACACCCCATATTACACATGAGGTCATCGAAGCCCAGAGATGTTAGACAACCAAGTGGAACTGATAGCTCAACATGACTGCAAACAAAGCCTTCTGACAATGCTGTGTTTTCCTTCATCATTTTTCCTCCCACTGATTTTTCTGTGCAAGATCGTATCACAGTGAACAACTCAAACCTACAAAATGCTCTTATCTGAGAACATTTTCACTCCCAATTAAGGAACTTCCACTTAACCGAGTTTGGAGTAGTCATGTTGCTTTTGCTCTTTGTGTGTGTATATGTGTATGCGTGTGTGTGTAAAACTCTCTTAGCAAGATGTAATTCACATTTCATACAATTCACCCATTTTAAGTGTGCACTTCAATGTTTCTAGTATATTCACTAATTGTACACCACCATCACCACAATTAATTTTAGAGTATTTTTATCATCCCACAAAGAAATCTCCTCCTCCTCTGCAGCCCTGGGTGACAGGTATTCTACTTCCTGTCTCTATGTAAGTGTTTACTCTGGACATTTCATATAAACGGAATAAGATAATGTTTAGTCTTCTGTGGGTGGCTCCTTTCACTTAGCACAATGTTTTCAAGGTTAACCTGTGTTATGCTATGTATACGTACTTCATCCCTTTTCATGGCTGAGTAATATTCCATCTTAAGGCTGTGCCACATCTTAACCATCCTCATGTCACTTTGCTGCTCACTTGAGTTTTTTCCACCTTGCAGCCACTATGAATAATGCTTACATAAAAATTCACGTTCAAGCTTCTGTGTGGACGTCGATTTTCATTCCACTTGGGTAATATATACCTAGAAGCAGAATTGCTGCTCTATATTCACATGTGTGAATTTTCCAATTTTCTTTTTATGTTGATTTCTTTTTTTTTTTTTTTTTTTGGTAATCATGAAAAGCTGGTCATCGTCTCATTTCTTAATAAATTTATTTATTTATTTATTTATTTATTTATTGGCTGAGTTGGGGTCTTTGTTGCTGCACACAGGCTTTCTGTAATTGCGGTGAGCAAGGGTTGCTCTTCATTGTTTTACGCGGGCTCCTCATTGCAGTCGGTTCTCTTGTTGTGGAGCACAGGCTCTAGGTGCATGGGTTTCAGTAGTTGTAGCACATGGGCTCAGTAATTATGGTGCCCAGGCCTAGTTGCTGTGTGGCATGTAGGATCTTCCTGGAACAGGGATGGAACCCATGTCCCCTACACTGGCAGGCAGATTCTTAACCACTGCGCTAACAGGGAAGTCCCCATTTTATGTTGATTTCTAATGTCACTCCATGTGGTCAGAGAATGTGCTTCGTGTGACTTCAACCCTTTACAATTTCTGGAGGTTTGTATATGGTTTAGCACATAGTTTATCCTGAAGAATGTTTCAAGTGCACTTGAGACAACGTATGTATGATTTGAGATAAATTTTTATAGAGTGAAAAGATAAAGTGTACGGATCTCAGTCTATAATTCAATACATTTAGAAAAATGTGCCCACTTGAGTAACCATCACCTGAATCACCTGAATCACCTGAATCAAGATATATCATCAACTTTCCTTGTGCTTTCTCCTAGGACAAATGTACCATTGACAGGGAACCATCATTCTGGCCTCTGCTACCATATTTTAGTTTTGCTTGTTATGTGCCTTAAACACATGAATTCATAAAGTACAAACACTTGTGTGTCTGGCCTTTTTGTCACTCAACCTAATGTTTTTGAGATTTATCCATACTGGTGTGTGAATCACTATTTTATTTCTTTTTACTGTTGAGAAGTTTTTCATCGTATGAACATACCACAATTTGCTAGTCCATTCTCTTGTTAGTTTTTAGTGCTTGCTTTTATGAGTAAAGCTGACATAAACATACTAGTACACATCTTTCATATGCAGCAATTTTTATTTCTCTTGGATAACTGTAAAGAAGAGAATTTGCTGAATCAGGGTGTAGGTGTATCTTTAGTTTCATAAGGCACTGCCAAACATTCTTCTGAAGTCATTGTACTATTTTATGCTCCCATAAGGAACTGTATGAGCATTCCATTAGCTCCGTATCCTCACAACTTTAATGTGTTCATGTGTTTTTCTATTTTGTTTTAGCAATTCTAGTAGGTGAGAAATGATATCTTATTGTGGATTTAATGTGAATTTCCCTGATGACTTGAGCAGTTTACGTGATTTTTGGACATATATCTTCTTTTTTTAAAGTAGCCATTCAAGTCTTTTGCCAATTTTTTTATTGCGTTATTTATCTTTTGCTATTAATTGGTAGTTCTTTTTCTTTTTGGGTGCAAATCCTCTGTCAGATATGTGTATATATGTATATATTAAAGATATTTTCTGTGTCTCTGTGTCTTGTTTTTACATTTTCCTAATGTCTTCTATTTATAAACAGAGGTGTTTTCTTTATTTTGATGATGTCCAATGTATCAATATTTTTCTGTCATGTTTAAAAACACAACACTTAAGCATAAAAACAATACATAAACATAAAAATGTTTAAAATATGTTTTGTGTCTTCTTTAAGAAAATAGTGCCTACCCAAAAGATATGCACATAATTTGCTATGTTTTCTTTGTGAAGCATCACATATTTAGTTTTTACATTTAAGTCAATGACGTATTTCAAATTATTTGTGTTGACACTAGGTAGGAGTTGAGATCCATTTGTTAACATACAACTATACAAAACAAAACAAAACAAGTAAAAATACATCTATCCAGTTGTTCTAGGAAAATACTTTTTCCCTGTTGAATACACTAGGTGGCTCTGATGAAAATCAATGGAACGTATTTTCATATATGTTCTGTTTTGTATCTATTCTGTCCCATTGATCTATTTCTCTGTCCATGCAAAAATACCATACTCTTTTGATTACTGTAGCTTAATGGTAAGTCCTAGAATCAATCTTATTTGTGACTCTTCCAGTTTTGTTCTTCTAAGTCAAGATTTGTTTGGGCTGATTTAGGTCTCTTGCCTTTCCTTATATTTTATAGTAAACTTCTTTCTTAAAAAAAAAAAAACAGTTGTCATTTTGGTTGGAATTGCATTAACTCTAAGTATTTATTTGGGGAGCATTGACATTTATTATTACCGAGTCTTCAGCCCATGAATATAGTGTATTTCTCCATTTACTTAGATTTTCTGTTTTTTCATTTGTCAATTGTGATAAATTTTGTCCTTCAAGGAATCTGTCCATTACATCTAAGTTATACATTTAATAGCATAAAGTTAGTCACAGTGTTCCCATATTATTATTTTAATGTCTCTAGGATCTGTCATCATTTTCCTCTTGTATTCTGATGTTGTTATTCATGTTTTCTCTCTCTATTCTTCCTCAGTCTTGCTGACAGTGTTTCAACTTTTAAAACCATTTTATCAAAACAACGTTCAGATTTATTCATCTTCTCTTTGGCCTTCTGAATTCTTTGCCTCACCAGGAAGGATCCCAGATTAGGAGTCTCTAAATTTTGGAGTAGGAGCTCTACTTGTCTGGATCTAAGAGTGGTTTTTGTGTCCCCTTTGGTACCACTGGAAAGATTCTCACCATTGTCTGTTTCAGCAATATCCATGCGGCAGACCGTATTGTTGTTAAAAAAAAAAATCCCAAAACACAAAACTTACTACCTTATTAAGGGGGATGGCTATATTTCTTTGCCTTATTGACATAAGGCTTGGCCCTGTGACTTCTTTGGCCAGTGGAATGGATGCACAAATTTGGCAGAAACTATAAATATTGTGAATTACCACCACTCTTTCCTCTTTCCAAGGCAGGCAATCCCCCTGACAAGCCACTCCATCAGCTTTGGTGCTAAAGGGAAGAAGAGTGGAAGCAGAGTTCCCAGGTGAACCACAGTAGTGAACTAGAGAGAGAAAAGACAGCCCAACAACCAGTCAAACAAAAAAGCAACAACGACGAAAACCTTTTGGGGTTATTTAGGGAATAGGTTTCGTTTGGGGTTGCTATCACAGCATAACATAATCTATCCCAACTGGTCAGACTCAGTTAATGCCCACGAGTTTTACACAGAAATGAGGTGATGGGTCTTCTTATTCATTTTTCAGAGCAGGACAGTGTGGTCCCTGAGACTCCACTCTCTCTGAAAATGGCCCCTGGAGCTGTTGGCTTTCAGCCCTCAACTCACTGAGGCTTAAAGCTAATCCAAGAGGCTGGTTGGAAGATGTATAATAGGCGCTGAAACTTTTTTGTTCTTATCCACCTGCTAAAGTGAGCAATTGAGCTTGGAAAGAATGTTGCTTCTCTCGAATAATTTTGCTTTGGGTTGAAATCAAGTCTAGAAAGTTAATCTAAAAGAGAGCTTTTTGTGGAAAAGTTATGAATAAGTGAAAAAAAAGCAGAGTGTGATATGATGAGCTTTCATGAATACCACAGTGTTTTCCTAAAAACACTCTAATAAGAAAGGAAAAATAAAATTAACAACTTTTCCAGATAATCAGCTTCATTTATAAATGGTAGAGCACAAATTACTCTGACAGGTTTACTAACATCTCTTGCATGAACCAACTAGTCTCAAATATACATTTTATTAAAACACGAATTCAGAATATGAGTTTCCCATTCATATTCTCTTTTGAGCAGGCACTATCCTGCTTTTTTTTTTAATAAATGGGAGTATGTAGAAAAACAGACTTTGTGGGGAAAAATTTTCAATTTTTGCTCTTCTGAATTCAATAAGAGAAAATGTATTCTTTTAAATAATATCACTGCCTGCCATATGAGTGTTGTACTATTGGTCAGTGTAAACTGTAAATTTGTCCATATGAGTGTTGTGCTATTGGTCAGTGTAAACTGTAAATCTGTCGTCAGTCAATCTTTTGTATTTCTTTTACATTTATAGTAGTTTTATTTTATCATAGTATTATCATAGTTTTGTCAGCATTATTTTATCATAGTTTTTCCAAAATTTTATGTATCTTTGCTTCTAAAATTAGCCAATGATTGATAAAATCCATTGCTATCAAAATATATGACAGGGGTGGGAGGAGGGGAAGCTGGGACGTAGTGAGAGTAGCATTGACACATACACACTACCAAATGTAACATAGATAGCTAGTGGGAAGCTGCTGCAGAGCACAGGGAGGTCAGCTTGATGCTTTGTGAAGACCTAAAGAGATGGGATAGGGAGGGTGGGAGGGAGGCTCAAGAGGGAGGGGATATGAGGATATATGTATACATATAGCTGATTCACTTTGCTGTAGAGAAAGTAACACAACATTATAAAGCAACTATACTCCAATAAAAATCTGAAAAAAAATATACGGTACATATTAACCTACCTACTGTTTATAAAAGAAAACCCTATTATATTTTCTTAACATTAATTTCATTCTTCAATTTCCTTTCATAGAATCTGAAAGAAGAGAGTGCTACCTAGGGACAAGATAACTCCTTTTGTTTGGCTTGCAGTTGAAAAGTCACAAAATCTGGAAACATTTTTTCTTGTCTTGACATTATTTAACTTATAATTCTGATAATTTGATGAAAATGCATGTACTCATTCCTAAATTACTAATGTCCCAGAGTATTTATGCTTTAGATTGTTTTTAAATCAACAAGTGTTTTTAAAAAAATCATCTAAATCAAATACATCCTGTTATATTTTCTTCAGCTTCAGCAAGGCAATTTACATTTGGATTGAGACCAACTCTTGAAATTTAATCTGAAAAAGGATTGTTTTGTGTAAAGGCTATGAACACAGAAAATGAGCAGAATATGCTACACTTTCACGTACACCATTGTTTCCCCTGCAAATACTATAATAAAAGGGGAAGTTCACAGAACATTAAAGCAAATAATGAAAGGAAATGCAGATGGTTCCCATATCTTCATGTAATGCTAGTGACTGAAACAGGAATTGTGATGGCCTATGATTGCTTAACTGTATATACTGTTATGTGTTGAGGTGTGACATCACTCACCAACAGGGATTCCCTTTGCTCATGGTAGTAAATCTGTTTTTAGCCATTTTTAGTCTTCTTTAAAAAACTATTTCTGTATAGTGCTCTTCGAAGTACCTTGCTTTTGGAGTAGATGAAAATATGTGTTTTTTTCCTACTGTTAAACTGGTGGCATTGGTTTTAGACACTTCAGGTGCTGGGGAAGCATGTATAATCAGGGTGTTTTTTTCCTGAACAAAAGGTAGTTATTGAGCAGTTACTAACAGTATTATGAAGTAATAAAGGATTTAATTCTCATTTAAATACAAAGCCTAAACATAGCCAGCTTATTTTTAGTGACTCAGGTTGTCTTAACAGATCCAATCCCTTTGTGCTAATTGTCTAGTCTACGGCAGGAAACCCAGAAAAGATGAAAAATTGCTTGTGCTGTGACCTCAGCAGCAAAGCCAGGGCAACGTATAGATATCTGTCTTCATCTGAAGGGATTCCAAGTAATATAGCCCCACCCTCCCCACTCATGAACACTAGATGTTCGGCTTCCTTAAATACAGCTTTTAGGGCACCCATTCAGGTAGATTCCAGAAGTGCACATGGGCATTTGCACCGCCTGTAATATTCACCATAGGAGCACGCCTGTGTCTGACAGTCAAATGGCATGAATTTGGGAATCACTTGAGGCTAGAGCAGGTTGTTTGAGGAAGGAAGCAAGACAGCTTTTGTCTGATAGAAACAGCAAGCAATGCAAGGGTCAGAAGCTTCTAAAGATCGTATGTATCTAGGGAAACTATCATCCGTTTGCAAATGAAGGACAGTTACCGTACGATTCACAGCTGGCGCTCAGGAAATCTTCCACAATTTTCTTCTCCTTTGTCTAGGCTCTTGTTGTTCAATAAAGACAGTTTTGAAAATGGCAGCCTGTCTGCAGTCCTAAGAAATTTCTTGGTCCTAGTTTAGACACCAATTTTAAAGGCACAGAGGCGTTTCACAACATGGCTAGTGGCAGCAGGGTGACGCCAACGTGAGGAACCCAGACAAAGAAGGAAGCCCTAGGAGCAAACTCCAGGGCTCGCCTGAGGGACCTCTCGTCACCTTGAGACTGTGACCTCAGAACTCCCCGCTAAGCTCTTGACCCTTCTGGTTTTAAAAACAAATGCCACTCTTTTTTAAGTCATGGAGAAGAGCTAAGTGGGACCTATTTGGCTCAAGGCATAGAGTAAACGATTAAAAGAGACAGCATGCTATGTACTGAATTTAATTTCCAAGAAAAGAAAAACCAGGTTAACACCTTGTGTAGCCTTGGGATGACTTTCAGTGCCCGAGAAAGATGCCAAATGAATCTTTTCCCCAGCCCTAGACAAAATTGTCGATTGACACGATTGGTCTTCAGAACCACATCTTTCCTGTGTCTGGTCCCCTGGAATCTTCCATTCATTCTGCCACTCTCCACAATCTCCCCTGTTTGGGCTCACCTACTTCTTTGACTCCAGGAAAAATATGCTGCTTTATTTGCTTTTTCCATTCTCCCAAGATAATGTTACCTCATCCAAACACGTTTTGAATTTTTTTAAAATTGTATGTGTATCTTAAACATTTTATTTTAGTTTAATGTAAATGTACCTCCATACAGCAATCTTTTAATGAGGGCTTAAGACCTTTTATTTTTTGCATATTGATCTTCCATTTAGAGTTCTGCTGCTTATCTCTGGCATAAACCACCCCCATAATGCTTTTTTCTTTTAAGTTTTATTTATTTATTTATTATTTGGCTGCATTGGGTCTTTGTTGCTGAATGCAGGTTTTCTCTAGTTGCAGCGAGCAGGGGCTGCTCTTCATTGTGGTGCACAGGCTGCTCATTGCGGTGGCTTCTCCTGCTGCAGAGCCGGGCTCTAGGCGTGCAGGCTTCAGTAGCTGCAGCACACAGGCTCAGTAGTTGTGGCACTCAGGCGCTAGAGCATGTGGGCTTCAGTAGTTGTGGCTCACGGGCTTAGTTGCTCCAAGGTATGTGGGATCTTCCCAGACCAGGGATGGAACCCGTGTCCCCTGCATTGGCAGGTGGCTTCTTAACCACTGCGCCACCAAGGAAGTCCCAAACTTTGAATTTTAAGAGAGACACTTTACGCATTCACTCACACTGGACAGTATGGCAACATCAATACGGAAAATCCTTTCTGTCAGGGTGACAAAGATCCGGTGTTCAAAGCTAATACTGCTGACGTTTCCCTGATTATCTACCAAGTGTTTGCTTGTGTGAGGCCCATCTGAAGAGCAAGCATTGTCCAGAATTCCTTCTTCCCAATCCAAGACATTTTGAAATCTCTATGCAGTCTAATCCTACATGTTCAGATTTATCTTTTAAGAGGAATTAGGTGTAACCCACTTAAACTGAAGGTCACTTCCAGAAGAAGGATCAAATTCTCACTCTCCACAAATACTGCCATCACCCTAACACTCTGGAGTGTTTCATGCACAAATCCCCAAAATGTGACTGAAGATTCTTGCAGTCAGAGTTGGTTTCTATCATTTGGGACCAGCTAAGCAGTGGCTGGGGTTTGACTAAAGCCACTGTTTCCTATCAATCCAACCATATTTATTTTAGAATGCCCATTCGTTAGAATTTTTTCCCTCTCCAGCGGGCAAGTGTAGAAAGTGTGGTGAAGTTTACAGTCCCAGTAGGTGCTCATTTTTCTTGTGAGAGAATCAGTTTCTTCAGGGACCACTTAACTACCTGCAGTCTTTAATCTTGTATGTTTCTAAAAATGTTTAAAGTACATATGTGAAGGCATTAGGGAACTTCTTGGTAACTGACATTATGTTTGTTCTTTGAAACAAACTATATGGATATTTGAGATGTTAAAAACCTACCTTTGAGTCATCACTTAGTGAACATGGACACAGGAGGATGCTAAATGTGAGCCTTAAGATGGCAAAGGATTGTGTGCAGCCCGTGGTACAGGTCCTAACATAGTGTACGTGTTCAGTCAATCCTTGTGCGGTAAAAGGATGAGGATGAAGGTGATAAGCCAAGGTCAGAAGTCGCTTTGTTTCCAAAGCTGACTTGGCTGGAAGGACAGGCGGACATTTTTCCAGGGGGCCTCTGACATTTTGCACAGTAAGCAGTAAGGGATGAATCTTCATTTAAGGGTGCAAAGTAACTGCTCCCCCAGGTTAGGACTAGCACACAGGTTCTAGACTTTTCTTGAGGGTAGGACATCCCTTTGAGAAAACAAGATCAGGAAACTGATAATTTGTCTTAAGCGTAAGTGTCCCTATTGGAACCAAATTTAAAACACTCATGCCTTGATTCTCAGGATAAATACTTCAACTGGAGGCAGTGCCCAGAGCCAAGTTATCTTGCTAGTTATTGCTGAAGTAATCCCTGAGGAAACCAAGATCCAGACAGTAACGAGTGGTGTAAAGGATGATGTCAACACCTTGAATTAAACCTTGAATATATGTATGTGTATGGTCTGCCATAGAGAAAGTTTTGTTTAAACATACATGTAATATTACGTTTTCTTAGCCATACAGGTGAAAATAAATAGTCAAAATCACTCCATTCTTAGACTAATGGCATTTCAGGATATGGACATGCTTCTAGCTTGTATTAATTCTGTTTTCTTTTCATACATGTGTGTAATGTAACTGGCAGTGGATTTTTTTTTTAATTTGTGTAGTTTCTTTGGAGAAACAGTGACATATAGGAGTAAAGGATTATTATTTCTTACCTATGGAGAAGCATTTTTTTATGTAAAATTACGGAGAAATAAATTTCAATGTAATTCAAAAGTGATCTTTTAGATTTTTAACACAAGACAGCATTTATGTGAAAAACCATGGTATGCCTTTTGGTGTTTTTGTGTACAATATCTAGGAAGACCTATGATGGTGAGTGTTTCTCTTGGCTTAAAGGGGGTATCTAAATAGTTTCAGTGCCAAGAATAATTCTCAGAAATATGAGCATTAGTCACTGCATTTAAAAATCTGTATACGGTAAAATTTATTAAAGACAGACATGTTTTATGAGCTGCCCCAAACCAAGCATTAAGAAGACAACCTGAAATTTTACTCTTTCTTTTGTTCTCTCTCTCTCTTTTCTTTTGTCATCCACCTGCAAGCTGTTTACAGCAATAACCTCTCTGTTGACATTATTTTCACATCTAGAAATAATATATGAAATAATGTGACTTCATTTGTAGCTTTAATTGCTTATTTTGAGCACCCGTGAACCAAGAATTCCAGGAGCTGGAGTCCTCAGAGGGAGGCATAGGACTTATACCTTCCCTGTAGTTAGAAAGAATATTTATCATTGCTCAGGAAGCAATCACAGAGTGGATATTGCCAATGTGTAAAACAGAGATGCAAAAATCCCTCTGTGCACAGAGCCTGGGTAGGCTGCTTATGCAGTGGGGGTGATCCTAGCTAATTGTTAGCAGAGGGGTCTTGACGGGTTGGCTAGGAGTGAACATCAAGGTATTTGGAGAGGAAAAGCCTTAGGGGTAAACTTGAGCCAAGCCCTGGAGAGAGTGTTGAGAGTCAAAACCTGGAGAGATCACATTCAAATGTCAATGTTAAAAATAAAGAATTAAGTCAAGAATCCAAAGAGAACAAAGTTATGGAGGAAGCAGATTGGGAAGAAAGAAACATGTGTTGAAGACATTACTGTGAATTGCTAACTGGGGAGGGAGCAGTGGAAGCAAGAGCTACCCTCGTTTGCTGCACATGTGCCGGATGTATCTTGCGGGGTTGGTAGAGCACCACTGCTCAAACTCGGTTGCGTATCGCAATGACCTGGGAGCTTAAAAAGTGCCTGCAGACCCACTCCTGGAGACTCTGACTTAATTGGGCTGAGATATAACCTGGATAATGAAATGTGTGAAACTCCCCAAGTGATTCCAACACAAAAACAAGGTTAAGAACGACCACCTTGCATGTAGTATTGAAGGTAAGCCGTAGCAGCAGCATTCGTGGTAGTCAAGGGCGCAGGGAAGGAAATGGAAATCAATGTTTCAGCATGACTTGCCCCAAAAAGTCTTCCAAGAGCCACAAGCTGAGCTAGGGGTCCTTGGTGTAGACGTCCTTGTACTTTCTGTATAACTCCTTTACAATGAAACTCACACAAAAACCAATAGTCGTGAAAATGTTCAAGGTTTCACAAATGAGCCACTGCAGCCGGGTGGCATGTTTAATGGTGTTTTGTGGGAAAGATCATGCCTCGTGATTCATCCTGCTGGGGAAATCGATTCTCAGTCCAGTGTCCCTAAGAGAAGCTGCTCTTTCTGCCAAAAAGTTTATGTTTGTCTCGTTACTATAGGGTTAGTGCCACAATTCATGTGGCAAAGGATTTCCAAATACAATACTAGATTGCCACTTGAATTTGAAATTCTGATACATAATGAATAAATTTTAAAAATATAAGTGTTTCTCTTGCATTATTTGAGACATACTTATAACCAGAACTTTATTAGTTATTTGTCAGAACTTCACATTTAAATGAGCACCCAGTTTGGTTTGTGTTTTTGTTTTTCTAAGTCTGGCATTGCATTGTATAGTCAGCTGAATAAGTGACCTTCACAGATAAAGCTGAGAGACGGATACACATTTACTGAAAATGAAACCCCATTCCTGGGACAATAACTAATGAGTAGTAGGTATTTTGTAGACTGTGTTCCATAAATCCAAGCTCAAAACAACTGTCAACACCACAATTTGGTAGTAAAATTAGTTTTTAAAATTTATTTTATTAAAGTATATTTGATGTACAACATTGTATTGATTTCTGCTGTACAGAAAAGTGATTCAGTTGTGTGTGTATGTATACACACACACACACAAATATTCTTTTTCATATTCTTTTCCACTATGGTTTATCCCAGGATATTGAATATAGTTCCCCATGTTATACAGTAGGACCTTTTTGTTTATCCATTCTGTATATAAAATTTTGCATCTGCTAATCCCAAACTTTCAATCCATCCCCTCTTCCCCCTCCCCCTTGGCAACCACAAGTCTGTTCTCTATGCCTGTGAGTCTGTTTCTGTTTTGTAGATAAGTTCATTTGTGCCATATTTTAGATTCCACATGTAAGTGATATCCTATGGTATTTGTCTTTCTCTGTCTGACTCACTTCACTTAGTATGATCATCTCTAGGTCTATCCATGTTGTTGCAAATGGCATTATTTCATTCTTTTTTTATGGCTAGGTAGTATTCCATTGTATGTATATCACATCTTCTTTATCCATTCATCTGGATGAACATCTAGGTTGCTTCCATGTCCTGGCTATTGTAAATAGTGCTGCTGTGAACATTGGGGTGTATGTATCTTTTCAAATTATAGTTTTCTCCTAATACATGCCCAGGAGTGAGATTGCTGGGTCATATGGCAACTCTATTTTTAGGTTTTTGAGGAGTCTTCATACTGTTCTCCATAGTGGCTGTAGTAATTTACATTTCTGACAACAGTGTAGGAGGATTTCCTTTTCTCCCCACCCTCTCTAGCTTTTATTATTTGTAGACTTTTGGATGATGGATATTCTGACAAAGATACAAATGAACTTATTTACAAAACAGAAAAAGACTCACAGACAGAGAACAAACTTACTGTTACCAAAGGGGAAAGGGGGAGAGGGATAAATTAGGAGATTGGGTTTAATATATACACTCTACTATATATAAAATAGATAACCGACAAGGACCTACTGTATAGCACAGGAAACTGTATACCATATTTTGTAATAAGCTATAAGAGAAAATAATTTGAAAAAGTATATACACACACACACACACACACAATAACTGAGTCACTATGCTGTATGCCTGAAAGTAACATGATATTATAAATCAACTACCCTTCAATAAAAATATTATTAAAAAAAGATACCTTCATAACCTAACTGGACACACAGAGAATGAAAGACAGTAAGCCTGTAGCTGGCCTACTGCAATAAGAAATAGACTGTTTTCAAAGATATCAATTATGCTGTGAGGTCCAGAAGTAATGAACAGAAACAGCAAACATTAACGAAAGGAAATCACTATTAGAGCTGGATATATACTGATATTTTACACACAGACACACACACAGAAACAACAGAAAATTATTACCTATAAAGGAATGGTACACAGTTGCTTCTTACAACATTTTATCTTATCATACACGTGAGGAAGGCTGAACACAGCTCTTATATTCAGATAGATAAAAATCTGTGAAGCAGGAAAAAAAAAAGCTGGGAACGAACTCATTCACTGCAATTAAGTTTTGAACCCAGGGAGGGTGATAAGAACATTTAACCAGAAACAATATTTTTCATTTAACTTACCTGTTGCCTCTTCTCCTCCACCTCCCAAAACCGACAAGGAGTTTCTTTCCAGCAATGTTGACATGTCCTTACAAGGCTTCGAACAGTTCTTGGGAGCACCTGAGAATTCAGTGGTAATGTCAACTGGTGGATCCATTTGTATGGTATTTACTTGGAGAGGGGGAACAAGTCTTATTTCTCCTTTATATTTCCTCATCAAAGTTTTTGATTTTAGCTACTGTGCAAAAAGGGAACCAGAGGCTCAAGGAGTAGGGCTTGATAAATGTTATCAATCTGACAACATCATTAGAAAACACCAAGAAAGCTCTCAAAACTTCACAAAGAAACCTGTGTTGCATTCCCTACAAAAGAGCCGTTCATGCTGGTCTTTACACAATTAGGAAGATTTTTCTCAAACTTATGGATGTTCTACCAATTCACGAAATGTAGAAACCATGGTATAAACCTACCGATAAATTATACATTTAGGAAAATGTATAGGAATGGGAGAAAATTAGTGGTTTTGGATACTGTGAGAATATCTGAAATAAATCCTCAATCATCTTCAATCTGTTGTTTGCTTCTTTAATTAATTTATTAATTTGAGTTTGAGTTGTTTATACATAATGTTATATTTCTTCAAAAAAGAATGAACAATGCAGCAGCTAGCTCAGTCTTGATCAGATGGCCGTAATTTGGCTTAATTTGAGAGTATGTGATGGGTAATTTTTTTTTTGTTTGCTTATCGAGAAGAACAACATTAGGACCTATTAATTTTTTTAGTCAGCAGAGGGCCTTAGGAATATCAAGCTCTTGATATAAATGGGTATTTTTGAAAGTTAAAAAAGAGTTAAGAGGATTGTAATGTCCTGAAACTCTCTTCGAGTGTTTGGGAAAAGAACCTCATGTTATCTTTTTTTTTTTTTTTGGGGGGGGGTACACCAAGTTCAATCATCTGTTTTTATACACATATCCCCGTATTCCCTCCCTTCCTTGACCCCCCCCCCCCCAGTCCGAAAAGTTTTCAATTAGCAATAATCGCGCCTCGGATAAACCTCATTGGCTACGATACTGCCACTGCGCAAAGCTCATGTTATCGTATAATAATAACAATATGAACTCTCTCCAGCCATTAGACTTAAAAGAAGGTGAAAGAAATTTCATCATCAAGTTTTCTTCAATTCATTTTTAAATCAAATTTGATATTTGACAAATATTTGGGGGAATTAAAATTTTAAAACATCATTCTTTTTAACAAATGGAATGTGAAAATTTTTTAATAGTGTGATGTTCTCATATGCAACTATTGAAATATCTTAAAATAATTTAAGTAATAAGAAAATGCTTATGTTATTACTGCAGGTACTTCCCATGTTGGCACTATTGACATTTTGGGCAGAGAATTACTCTTTGTGGGGAACTGTCCTGTGTATTGTAGGGTGTTTGACAGAATTCCTGGTTTCTACCACTAGAGACCAGTAATAGTGCCAGTCTCCAGACATTGCCAAATGCCCAGATAGGGGCAAAATCCCTTTGGTTTGAGAACAATGCTTGAAACAAAAAAGAGAAAAAGAAAACATTTCTTTCTATGCATTTTTTTCAAAAAAAAGGGACAAAAAGGAAATACAAAAATTTACAGATCTCCTAGTGGTGAAATTAGAAGTATATATATATATATTTTTTTCTATTGTTTGTTTACTAAGTTCTCTATTTTAATTATTTATTCATTTTATGCTAAAATTACTTTAAAAATCCAACACAGTTTCCAAATTTAACAACTTGTAAAATATGGAAAATAAATTTATGGTTACCAAAGGGGATGGCAAGAGGGATAAATGAGGAGTTCAGGATTAACAGAGACACACAACTATATATAAAATATCAACAGCTAACCAACAAGGACCTATTGTATAGCACAGGGAACCATATTCAGTATCTTGTAATAAAGTATAAGGGGAAAGAATCTGAAAAAAATAGACATATATGTATGTATAACTAAATCACTTTGCTATACACCTGAAACTAACAAATATTGTAAATCAGCTATACCTCAATTTTTTAAAAAAAATCCACATTATTAAATAAACAAAAAAATTAAAGATCATTTTTAAATGGAAGATTCTTATTTTTCGCTCATGAAATTGACAAACTACTTTTGTTTTCTGAAGCATAATCTAAAATATTGTAGAAGGGTGGAAAAGTCAAACGCATTTTTAAAAGTTATTCCTCCTTATTTTTGAATGTTCAGAATGCCAATATCATCTTAAAGCCATCGAAAGTTCAATTCTCATTCACATGTTCGCATCAGAGGAACATGAAGGTGCATTTAAAGGATATTATTCCTGCCTCCTTTCAATCCTGTGACTGGTTTTGTCCTTCAAGAGGAATAATTGATCTGACTTTACTGCACCATGTTTGTAAAAGCTTTTTCAGATAGTCACCTCATCTTTTCTTTACTTAGGCTCTCCAGACTGAACTTGTCCAGTTTTCTAATATTTATAAAATCGCTCAGTATTCCAGACTTTTACCCATTCAAATTTTCCTTGACCTCCATTGTATTAGTTCGTGTTTTAATTACACATGATAAAAGAATGAAAACTTTAATATATAATAGAAAAGTAGAATAATTTCATCTTTAATATAATATTCTATTAAATAGCATTACTTTAGTAAGGTAGATATCTTTTTTTACATAATAATTTTTATCCTATTTACTTTATTTTTTATTAATATTCTTTTCCCTATAATTAAAATATCTATTATTCCTGTGGGACCAACTTACACTCTTCTTCTGTTCAGATCTTCACTCATCCACTTTTTTCTAAACCTCTAGAGATCATCCTATAGTTCACTTTTTTCTTACAATAACGATAATAACTTTGAAATTCTCTCTCTTCCATCAGTCATAAATATCGTTTAAAATGATCTTTCCCACCTTGCTATCATTAGAGTCAACTGTACCCACATTCTTGCCTAATTACGCAATCTGTTTTTATCACTAATAAACCCTTTTAATTACCTTTGTTCATGTTCCCCCCATCAAGTAGTCATTTGTTTAACTGCAATACCATTAATACTTATACCTTCTAAAATTCCTGAACAAAATCCCACACAGAATGTCTACAGTAATTCACAGAAGTAAAAAATAACAGATTTCTGTTATTTCTTTGTCATTATTCGATAGTTACCTTTGCTATATTAAGAAACCCTCTTAAAATTATAGGCAAAAAATGACTATTTCAAGTGCATATGTGTTACGGAGTATATAGTATGCGGTGGAATGGAATCTTGTCCAGTTTCGCTCAGGATTTGCTAAATTGCAAAGTTACTCCTACCAGTGTGTAATTCATTGTCTACATTTTTTCTCCTCTGTATTTGTGAGCTTCTCGTTTTGCTTTGTTTTGTTTCGTTTTCTTGAAGTAAGGTCAATTTACAACATCATGTAAGTTTCAGGCGTACAGCACAGTGATTCACTTATACGCGCACACATACATTCCTTTTCAGATTCTTGAGCTTCCTGTTTTGTTCTTCAGCCTCTGATATATCTTCTTTAACTTAAAAAAATCATTGAGCTTTACTACTAATCCTGATAAATGTTTAAATATTTGAATTGTTTGCCATGAGATCATAAATTTGTTCATTTACTCAACAGACACTTTCTGAACACAGACCATGTACCAGACACTGTGCTAAGTCAAGAAGTGCCACGATGGCTAAATCCCAGTCTCAGAGTAGACCTCACTGTGATTTTTCTCTGTGTTGAAGAAGGTTTTTTCCTTGCCTCTTTTGGCTGCTTACCTCGCCCTTTTCTCATTAACTGAGATTATATTAAATATTCTGTTATTAGCAGTTTTAATGAAGCCTAAAGTAAAGCTTCATTCCACCTATAATTTCCTCCAGTCCCCCGAAACATTGCAGTTAATCATGTAATGTACACTATTTATAACATTTTTTTCTCATTACCATTTTCACCCTAACAATGAAATTGCTTAACCATCACATGAATAATTCGAAGTTAGTTAAACCGAGAATAACTGGGAATTTGAGGAGAAAATGAATTTAAATTTCCGTATTTTCCCACCAACTTGAATTCAAAAAAGGCAAAGGAATGAGAGCATGAGTACTTTGGAGCATCTTAGTAAATTCACATGTTTGTTGGCAAACTCCTTTCAGTTAAAAGAAACCCTGTACACATTTAATATATGCAAATTATTTATAAATTATATAATAACATGTGCTACTATATCAATTATACATGCACTTTACAAATCACAAACAGAAATTAGAAAAGAATGAATTTTTAGAATATAAATAGAGAATTTGCATTTTTTAACCACACCCCTGTGCTGGTTTCAAGCCTCTAATTCCAGAGTAGAGAGATTGTGCCCTTGGAAACAACTATAGACTCTGTTTTCTGCCTACAGAAAATTCTATTAAGTCTGCTCAACTGCAGAATCCCATCGAAATGACTGTACAAATCTATGGTAAAATTGCATTGGATGTGAAAAAATGTAGCCAAATATGTATATAAGAAAGCTAGATACATCAATATTGAGATTTTCCTTAGAAGACTCTGTATGGTTTCTGGTTCAAGATCAACGGGAAATCCCTTCTAATATAAAGGTTTGCTACCAGCTTAGGTGATAGCCTAACCAACACATTTTTAAAAAACTCCAAGCAAATAGCAGACACCTGAAAAAGGACACATACCCCTGCAGGTAAACACACACACACACCCCCTACACATCTCTGAGGATTTTAATTAGAATCCAAATCATCACAGCATAAGAGATATACTAATCCTTCAAGCAAGGTGTTAATTGTTAATCTCATTTTTCCTGTCTGGTAGCCTCCTATAACACTCTGTTTATAATAGGCTTCCTGTGGTAGAAGAATGAGCTACTAAACCTCAACACATGCTTTCCAGTAATCATTTCAGTGGCCATGGGTCCTTATAATAGAGGCTAATCTCCATAACATCATCATTACTGGATGAGGGTAACTAAAATTATAGAGACCCTTTGCTCTAATTATAGACTCGGAATTGCAAATCCATTCTTTAATCAACTGTAAATGCATTGTAAAGGGAATTGTAAATTCTTTCCAGGGAGCAATATGCATGCAAGCTAGCTGACTAGAACCGAGCAGAGTAATGTGTTTGGGGAATAATAACTGAACGTGCTTCTCCTAGAGCCCGCATTACAATACGGCTCCTGGCTGGAGAGATTGTTGCAGTAAGTCATAAGTTTCCAGTTTCCTAGTGTCATTACAAAGGCGTGGCATTCATATTTCACTTGTCCAGGATCCTTCATACGAGGGTGAGTCAAAAATTATCTGTACTCTGGCTGTGTGGCCAACAGAAGTTTTAATATAACCGGGGTGCAGATAATTTTTGACTCACCCTTGTAGCAAGCAAGTCAAACATGTTCTCAAATGTTTACTTTTTCCCCATTATTTGCTTGCTTTCTGATGTTCTTAAAGAGAGGCAGTGTGTCTCTCAAAATCCAGAAGCCCATGGACTCCATTCATTTCCATGTACTTTGTTGGTATAGAGATGAATTTCCATTTGCTTTAAACTCTAATAGACAGAGCCTAAAACACACCTATTTCACTAACCCCACAAATATTTTATCATTTACAGTGGCAAGTGAGATATACATGTTTAGTCTATTTGAGTCACAGGCAGCAGCTTGATTTTAATCAAATGCTTGGCAATTTATGGAAAGTCCAAAACATCTTACCGTCAAGAGAATTTTAGCGATGAATGGGCTTGTACAGTGACTGCTGTCTTTATTGTCTTATTGATGGAACAGAACAACACAACGCTGCACATTTCTTCTCTGAACTTTTGTCAGCAGAGGAGACAGATGCAAAAAGGGAAAGAAGTGTCAGGAGCCCCATTCTCAGACTCTCAAGTACTCAGTATCTTCCCATTTGAAAACAAACTCCTCCTCCTAAAAAACCTTTCCAAAAAGTTTTATTTTCACTGTGAAATGATCTCATGTCTCACCCGAAGGAACCCAATGAGAAACCAAACACTTCTATCATAACAAGATTTACTCAGTTATTCAAATAACCCAGAATTTTTCTGGAGTTTGTTACTTTCCTTAATTAAGTCCTTATCTCTGTTCCTCTCTCCTCAAACTATCTTTCACCTGTGAAATTAAAACAAGGATCATCGTTTAACCTCAACCCCTTTCATCTCATCCTGTCTTTGTGTTCTAATTGATCCCTGGCATTTTGGGGGAGGAAATATAATTTATTTGTAATTATATAATATTCACTCCTGGGAAGTATTAATACATTATTCACTGTGCGTTAATAGAAAACGCAACTAAGTCTCCGGCATTTTGATTTTTAAATTATTATTTCTCTTTTATATAGTAGCAGTTTTTGTTCTTAAGCTTTGGTGTTGAGATGTTTTAGGTTTTTGATTGAAATAGATAATTAGAAAGAAGCAGTCTCTGTTTTCCAGGTGCATCCAATGCAACAACGAATAACGGCATTCAATATTAATAAAATCTTGAGTTTAGCTTTTAGTGTTAAAGTAGAATAATAATAACCTGCTAGTTTCCAGGAAAACTGAGGGATTCATTTATTACCATGACATTCTTCTCTTTGCTTTAATATTACTATGCTTTCTACAACAATTTTCCTATATTTGAATTATTACCAAAAGCTACAAAGGTTAACATTAAATATATTAACTTTTTAATGTTATTCAGCTTTTTCAGCCATTAGTCTTCCTCAGACATCTGCCACTATTTACATAATTATTTCGTCAATCCAGCCACAGCTGTTACCTTCAGAGTGTAATACAATGAGGATCCATATTTCATTCTGCTCCAGAAAGGCAAGGAGCCGGATGAATGGCGTAAAAAGTGTCCATTCATAAGGCTGACCTGAAACAGATCTGCCGCTCCGTGGGAAATTGACTTCAAATCCACAGAGGAGCGTGTGGGGCTAGTGGGTTTCGGGAAAACATCTGTTGTGATAGATACAAGATTTAAACGTTTAAAAAATGCTTATTTACTTACTTATTTTTATTGAAGTATAGTTAATTTAGAATATTGTGTTGGTTTCAAGTGTACAGCAAAGCGAATCAGTTTTATATATATGCACATATATATACACACACATATATATATATACACACATATGCATACACATATATATACACATATATACACATATATGTACACACATACATATACACACATATTCTTTTTCAGATTCTTTTCCATTATAGGTTATTATAAGATAGTGACTATAGTTCCCTGTGTTATACAGTAAGTCCGTGTTGTTTACTTATTTTATATATAGCAGTGTGTGCCTGTTAATCCTAAACTCCTACGTTAGCTCTCATACACTAGTGCACCATATTTTTAACTTGAATAATTCAGACTTCTGTGGAAGGAAGAGCTTTTCCCTTTCATTTCAATTTTGGCGAGCCTGGACGTCTTCCGCGCTTCTTGTTGGCTCTTGCTGAGTAAATATACCTGGTTGCATTGAGGTTTAGTGAGGCGGCTGACATCCAGTTGCTGCCTTCTTGACATCATTCAGTCACTCTCTGTGTTTTTGGTGATTATCCGCTGAGGTTTATGTGCTCATTGTGTACAGCCAAGGGGCCACTGTGACAGTGCCCTGAGCTCTCTCACCCTCCCAAAGCAGCAGTCTTGAAAAGGCAGACTTAGAAAGGATTTTTAAAGCTTAGTTTCACTCTTTTATTTCTCATAGAAGTACCATGATAACAAAGGATTCTATTTAGGTTTCAGACCCCACTGCCAATAGAAACTACTAAAACATGATGGGGTATCTTATTCCTGTCTGATTTCTAGTCTAAAATTTCCAACTGCAGATTCCAAAATGATATCTGGCCAAAGTCTGGACAAACATGGTAGAACTTAGGTTTGTTTCTCTACGTGGTTTTCAGTGCTACATTTTCATTTTTAACTCACCTTCCACAAAAGAACGTCATCATGGAAAACAGTATCCTCAGGCACGAAACAAAAAAAGTGTCTTCTTGAAGCCAGAATTCCAAGCATTGTGGTTTCTGTCACCACTCACCTCTGCTGAGCTTTCTTCTCTGAAGGATTTTGTTCAGGATTTTGTAGCTTCAGAAAAATGTCTCTGCAGCTCAGTTTAAAGTTGGTAACATTTATATTTACCGAGCTAAGGAAGCTAGTTTTTCCTTTTTTTTTTAATTCATGAAGAGATGCTATTCATTTAAAATATAATCCTTTTCATGATGAAGAAATATGGCCCTTCTATGAAATACAGGGAGAGTGTGAGCTGATGACCTGATGGTGTTGCTTGTCATTACTGCTCCATTACTGCTCTATTATTTACATTAAATCCAGAGAATAATATTTACTTTAAAGTGGGAATCCAGACGATTTATTGCAATGATCTTTTCTAACACATGGCTAAGTTCCACAGCCCTTCACCTTCTATCCATTTGGCCTCAACAATCTTTGTTTTACAACTTTTCCCTGAAGACCCTATCCCTGGCCCCTACTGCCAGGACTATTTACCCTCCTCAAACTCATGCCTTCATTTACTTTCTTTGAACTTCTTCCAACCGTTTCTCATGTCTCATTAACTAATTAGAAAAACCAAAGATTCCTTGCTAAGAGCAGAATGAAGAATAACACGTCCAGAAGAGAAGGTATCCAGAAGGCAAATATTACCCAGCTTTAAAAACCACACTTCGCAAAGCAGAAATAGAGACACGGACATAGGGAACAAACACATGGACAGGGGAAGGGAGGGGTGGGATGAATTGTGAGATTGGCATTGACATATATATTCACTACTATGTATAAAATGGATAACTAATGAGAACCTACTGTACAGCACAGGGAACTCTACTTAATGCTCTGTGATGACCTAAATGGGAAGAAAATCCAAAAAAGAGGGGGTCTATGTATACATAGAGCTAATTCACTTTGCTGTACAGCAGAAACTGACACAACATTGTAAAGCAGCTATACTCCAATAAAAATTAATAATAAAAAAAGATGCCATAAATGCATATTTCATGATGAGTAAAGGATGTCATGATCTATGTTAAGTAACAAGGCACATTATCAGTGAATTTTCAAATGGGAAAACAAAACAAAACAGAAGCAACAACTACAAAAAAAAACCCCACTTCAGATGCGTTCTGAAGCTCAGCTGTGTATGTTACCTGCTGAAGTCCTCGTAATGTGTCTGTGGAATATTTAGGTGTGTTGGTTATTTTCCACTCATCTTCTCCCCAGTCCATTCTGGGTAGTTGTTCTCCTGGGTGTTTGGTCTGCACCAGGCTTTCTTGCAGCTGGCTTTCCAGGTTTGGTCTTCAGGTATCACCAGGAGAAGTTCCGAGATGGATGGGGAGAGATGGGGCTTAGGTACCACTCTGGGCGTGGCTGCTCCCTCTCAGCCAGGCTCCCACCATGCCATCCCTTCTCTACAGCTCCAGGGATCAGTGGGCTACACTGTAGGATATCCCTTGCTCATCCCTTCAGTCCCAAGGTTGGTAACAACTTCTGTTCATACTCCCTCCATCCCTCAATCTGCCCACACGTTTGTAAGTAGGGCCTTATCCACATGTTCACTGGACCAACCTAGGGTGAATTCTATTTCCTACATGTACTTTGACCAACAAAACTGGGCATATATTATTAGCTGCGAATTTTGTCGACGGGGAAATTAAAGCACGAGGAAGTAAGTGACTTTAAGGGAGTTGAGGATGGAGTAAAGCCTAGAAGCCAAGTCTCCTTGTGATAAGTTTATACTCAGTATCCTCCTTATAAAGCCTAATGATGATCTCAGTCAAATGGGTAGTAAGTAGCATTGCTCCATGTTATTCCCTCAAGTATCCCAAGACCCTAGAACAGGCTCGCCTAACATGTACTCGACTCCTCCAGCTTGCCTTCATGTACCATTGAGAAGGGAAAGTTGAAAACATGAATCTGACCTAGTTTCTGCACATAGATGCTGCTGGATGAGTTTGGGGTGTAAAGATGAGGTTTATAAAGCAGGGCACACATTAGGCAGGTGCTTTATTTTCAAGCTTGTGATCAAGTATCTGTTTCCTCCGCAGCACCATCCCAAACAGCACGGGTGGTGACCAGCAGCTCACAGCACCATGGCCTTTTGGCAAGAACACTTCAGGGTGCAACTGAGGATCAGTCCAGGCTCAATGTTTATGACTACATCCAAGTCCAGAGGTTTTTTGAGTCATCACACTTTCTTTAATAAATCCCATTATGCCTCAACTCGTGAGAAAACTGGATATTCTATTGTCTGCAACTAACAATATTAGTCTATGGCTTCTGGGTGAAATGGCAGTTATGCTTTTCTCCCTCCATTGAGAGCTTCTACATTTATCCTGAAAACTTTTCCCCTTTATTTTCTATGCCTTCCTTTTTCTTCCTTATCGTAATAGATCTTACACATCCATTTTTGAAAGAGACCTTTTGTTTATTACCAGGCTCAAGGTCCCTCTCCTTTTTGTCAGCCGTAATTTGCCATCATCGACTCCTTTATTTCCTTCTTTCATGCAGTGAAACAGGCTCAAAGGAAAAGATCTCCGAAGTTTTTTTCCTTGTGGCTGCAGCTAGAGCTGGTTCTCAGGCAGGAAGGCTAAATATAGAAGTTGGAAGGTGTTTGAAAAGCTCATCCCTCCCCTTTTCTATTGTGGGAGAAATCCTGTATAACTAGACTTTGTAGACTTTTACCCTCCCTTCCATACGCCTCTGTCTATGTTCTTATAACCTGAGTTATAGAGCCAAGGGAAGAAAGAAGCAAGAATAACAGAATACTTTGGAATTTACATGTGCTGAAATCCACCCTGTTTTTTCAAAGAAACCTAGAGAATAGAGATAGGCTTGTGCAAGTTCCACCAAGTAGCTGGAGAAGCCGGAAGTATTATGAAGTTTCAAGACTAACATTCTGTTTATTGACAATCCCAGAAGGTAAAATTACTGTCTTCAAGACGTCCTTGGAAGTCATTAGGAACTGAGGCTTATGATTTCACTACGTCCTTTCTCTGCTGTTTTCATCCATCAGCCCTCGTGATTTTATATTTTAAATTTTGATTCCTTAATAGTGTTGTAAGTAAAATTAATATTAAGACAGTCTTGAAAGTAGCACACGCCCTCACTCACACATACAATGCTAACACACAACCGGATAGGTGTATACGAGCTATCTGAAGGAAGCTCTCTTTTGTCTTTCTGCTGTTGACAAAGGGAAAATCGTGTCTTGTGGGCTGATCATTGTATGCTTACAGATATATTCCAGGTCTCTCTTGTCCAGCTGGTAGTGTCCGTCCTTTTAACCAATAACTCCTTCTGAGTTATTGCCCAGTAAACGCCCTGTTGGAAAAAAAACCCTTCACTCCATTCCCATTCTCAATAAAGGATGATCTTGAAGGCTCTGATACTGAAGGGACCTACCTAGAACTAGTTAACACTTTCAACATTTTTTAAATGTACACATTCATTTATTTCACAAACATTTATTTTGTGACATTGGCAAGATGCCAGGCATTTGCTGGGTGCTAGAGATATGCAACTGAACAAGAGAGACGTGGCTGGGAAAAGATGCTCATAGCCATAGGATGGGCAGCTCCACCAACTGTAGATCATTTGCTGCAAGAACAATGACAAAAGGGACCAAAGGAGCAGGTTTTGGAAAATAATTGTGTTCCTTTCATCCTTTCCTCCTGCTGTTCTCAGTCAAAGCAGAGAGTTCTACATCTCAAATGAGCTTGGATGTAAAGCACTAAAGCACACATTTGAAGAACAATTACTCAATCAGATACAGCTGAGAAACACCCCAAACTACACATCCTTTGAAAATGAGGACCAGACATTTATATAACAATTTATATAACAGTTAGATTTGAAAAAGAAATTGCATAAGAGAGTTTTTATATTCTAGGATGAAGCAGTTGTCTTTTTGGTGAACTAATATGTGGCTTTCGTCTTCATGTATAAGCAGAGTTAATACGACAGTCTTCAAAATGGTAATGTGCTTTATACACTGGTTTTGTGCGTTTTAGTCAATTCGGGCTTGGGAGGACATACAGAGCACTCCATGTTTGCTATCTTATCAGTCTTCACATTCCTGCAAGCTCCTGTGATTGTAAAGTAATTAACATTCATTTGCCAATGTATTGAAATTAATTAATGAATATTAATATATTTATTATATATTATTCATGTATATAAAAATGTACCTGTAAAATATACATAAATATATTTCAACATATTTCTGACAGCAGCACGCAAGATTGAATTCACTGACTTGTTTTCATTTCAGCCCACACCATCCAGCACTAGCTGCCGATACTAAGATAAAAAATTGCCTACAATTTATAATAAGTTTAGAAATTCAGCATATTTCCTTATCATGGCAATTTTGAATTTAAGTTGTATGTTCTCTTCGGTTATTTTGCCTTAAACTTATTTTCCAACACTCATTACTCTGGTTTCTATATGAATGCAAACTTTCCTTATGATTTCAGTTGTGCACATGTGTCGGAGATCAGATACTTGGAGGCGTATACGAACTCAATCTCCTTTGCCGTGCTCAGGATGCAGCCGTGGGATGTGTCCCAACAGCACTTGCTTCTGGTCTCCCGGAAGTACTGTCCTTAGTGAAATGTCCCTGTATTTACAGTTTCAGCATTTAGTATAGCACGTAGCCACTCATCATACTCTTAACTCAAATGATACAGCAACTGTACCTATTTACCCTGTATTGTTAGCATGGCTTTCAAATTCAGACAACAAGCTATCCACCTCACTACAGGATTTTAGGATCAGCAGGAGTGATTTGACCAAGAATATGAGTTGAACAGATCCGTACATAAATCCTTTTCACTCGCCTGACACTTCTCCCATCTTGATTTTACAGGTATGAGAGGTTTGTAAAGCAACTATACTCCAAGAAAAATTAATTAAAAAGTTAATACCTAAAAGAAAAAGAAAATATCAAAATAGAAGAGTATCAAAAATATCAAAATATCAAAATAGAAATAACTTTCCCCAGGCATATAATTAAGTTGATCAACTCACTAGGCGTGAGAAAGAAATGGATAAAGATAACAAACTCTACTCTATTTTCAAAAAGTAAATAAATAAATAAAGGTACCAGAGGTGACCCGAGTGGACCCACACAGAGAGGCAGAGCCGGGAGGAAGAAATGCAGTGCTGGCCTCACCTAACATCGAGGTGTCCGCTGAAACGAGGCTGGTCCATCACTGTCTTTCCTGATGTTAACCGATTATTCCTCAGATGCGCCAGAAACTGTGATTTGCACTTTTTAACTTTCAACAATTTCAAGAACCACTAAAACTTGTCATTTGGGAGATTTACTTTAACAGGTTAGAGGGGAAACAAAATCTACATTTAATCTATATTTAATGTTTTTAAGTACACAGAAATGAAATTTTACAAGTGACGCTTTGTTTCCAGCAAAATAATCACGTAGTTGGTTACATCTCTAAACATGTATCAAATATCTCATTTTCAAAGTCTATCCCCTTGGCAAGTTTCTTTTAAAAAGAAAACATTATTGAAAAGTCACCAGTACTTCTAAGGAGCAGAGGAAGCCTGTGGCTTCTATCAAAGTAAGAGAAGTGTCAGCTTTGCACTCTGCTTTGCTACTTTCTTATCGTCCATATGTGTTTGTATTAGTAGTATTACTTTAGATACAGAGGTTGCAGGGTTTTGGGTTTTGTTTTGGGGATTTAGGGGAGCCTTATTGTTAAGGCATTGTGTAATTTGTAAGGATTAATTTATTAATACTAGATCTTATGATCTCTCAAAACTCTAACTCACAAACATGAAGAACGCAAGGCTACCCGAGTTGATATGCACTTCAAATAAAACTTTTTTCTTCTTTTGTAGATTAAAAAGCATAAATAGATATTCTGGTACTCTGTTCCCTTCTTTAAGGATCCAACACTTACAATCTGGAATGCATATACCCCGCTCACCCTGGGGACCTAGGAGGCCACCATTTAGCAGGAAGTGTAGTGGGAATACAGGTGTTCAGGGCTCAGATTGAGGGCTGAGAAGTTTGTTTCAGTCCACATACTTTGTGGCCCCAGTTTTGTCAGAGACTCGAGCATTTAAGCCATTGCGTGGCTGGTTTGCCAGGAGACTGAATCAGAACTTCATAGCGTAGCTTCAACATTCTTGAAATGGATTCCCAAATTTTCAGATATTCATATTCAAGTTCAAGGAAGGTGATCGTACGTCACATGGCACTGTAGTTCTTGGAAATCCAAATTGCCCTGAGGAGACTAAACCAAGTGGGCCTGGTGATTTTAAAGCTCTTTGTAAGGTTCTTCCCATGCATAGAAATGCCGCTCTGAGATTTTGCAATTTTTCAGTCGAATCATGAAACGATATATAAATTCCTTTTTGGATTGTTCATTTGGATACTTCATTTTGGATTATCCTTGAATGTTTCTGCATTCTTTCCATGAATACATACCATTCCCATGTGTTGATATAACTGATTAATTTCAATGAGGGAAACACTGCTCCTTCACATGTTGAGTTCAATCCCATCTTTTTGTTTTTTTCAATCAATGAGCAGAATTCATATATTATTGTATGTGGGGGAAGTGACTGATTAATAGGAAAAGACTACATAATCATTTGATTGTAGCTTAGGTTTAATACTAAGTCTCAGCTGTGTTAATACAACTGACATTGACAAGCAGCTGGAATGATAATTGGGCTAAAAATCTGTCTCCTAACCCCCTTCCTAATGACAGGCTGGCAAGAGATGGTAACTTTATCACAGCTGAACTTTTCCACAAATGATAATACACCAAGGCAATCAACTGGTATTAACCATCAAAGCTTCCTGGCTGTAGAATGTAAACTCTTCTGTATTTGAAATATCTCTTACCTATGAACAGATAAAATTAAAATGGTACTTTAAAATGCCAGTGTTTAGAGCCATGTAATTTTAACTTTCTGATCATTTCGTAATGTATAGGAATATTGAATCACTCTGTTGTGCAGCTAGAATTAACATAGCTTGCAGGTCAATTATATTTCATTTATTAAAAAAAAAAGACAGTAGTAGGAAATGCATCAAAACGCTAATGGTGGTTATCTCTGGGGGTTGGGGATTTTAGGTGATTATTTTTACTTTATGCTTTTACGTATTTCTAGTTGTTGGCAATGAACATGTAAAATTAGAAAAAAAACAACAAACGTCATTGAAATTGAGGAAGAAAATTCTAGACTCAGTACAGTGGAGGCAACACTTTCGTCCTTAGATTATGTCAACATGTTCTTAAACACAGTACACGGTTTTCTCATTTAAAAAACCCTTAGGGTTTGATAACCCTAAAACAGACCCAATGACCGCCCTCATTTCAGAGGCTCTCTCTTTGAACCCCCGTTTCCACAAAAGTACCAAACCTTTTTTGATTAGGGCATGAAGAAGTGAGAAGCATGAAGACAGAAAGACAAGAAAGAGTTTGCATTCTCCTGCCTCCTTTATTTTTCTTCCCTTCCCTTGGGCATTTCTTCTTGCCCCCTCATCTCTCTGAGGACACGTAAGGCTTTGTTCTCCTGTCTCCTCGTGGGTTGCAAACAAGCACTAAAGCAGGGATTGGAGGAACCCACTGGTCCTGGAGGGATCTGCAATCCAGGTGGTGAATTTGCTGGCTGTAGGGTGGAGGTAGAGGAAGGGAAACAGAGGGATTGTCGGGGGAGGAGCCAGCCTTGTTGCTTGTAACCAGGAGGTAATGAGACTTACCTCCCAGGCTTGCAGACGGGATTAAATATAGTGACTTTTAGAAGAGTTCCATTGCTTGTAACTCCTGCGGAAAGCTAAGGCACTTTGGGAGACTGGCGGGCCGTGTATATATGTCCATGTGGTACGTGGGCTGGCTTTCCTCTTCTGGGGGCTGATGAATACTTAACTAGCATGAAAATAAGAGAGAAAGAAAAATTGGTAAATTTAGAAATTTTTTCACTGATCATTTGTAAACATGATTCAATAAGTAGTGCAAATTTGGGTTTTGGGGATTTTTTATATGTAAAATTTTTATATTTTTAGTTTAATTTAATTTTTTTCCCTCAGATCTTTATTGGAGTATAATTGGTTCACAGTATTGTGTTAGTTTCTGCTGTACAACAAAGTGAATCAACTGTATTTATACACATATCCCGATATCCTCTCCCTCTTGAGCCTCCCTCCCACCCTCTGTATCCCACCCCCCTAGGTCATCACCAAGCTTCGGGTTGGTCTCCCTGTGCTCTGCAGCAGCTTCCCACTAGCCACGCATTTTACGTTTGGTAGTGTGTATATGTCAATGCTACTCTCTCACTTCCTCTCAGCCTCCCCTTCCCCCGCTGTGTCAAGTTGGACCATTAGTGAAACATCGTATTCCACGGTGGTCGGCCCTAGAAAACCATCCTGGGAGGATTGGAATCAATTCTTGCTGCCATATTTAAGAGGTGTATTAACCTACTAATGTGTGATCATAACTTATCCTTGAATGCTTCTGCATTGAAGGGGACAGCATGATGACGGTTCTCAAAAGCCACTTCACCAAGAGAACAAGTAAAAGGGTAAGGTTTGTCTGCTAAGGAAGGATACTTAGGGGTGGGGGTGACAGAGAAGGATGCTTACATGTTTAAACATCGAAAAATCTCAAAAAAAAGAATAATATTTTGCAGAATGTGAAAATTACATGAAATTCAAATTTCATTGTCGATAAATAGAATGTATTAGAGTACAGCACAGCTATGCACATGTGTTTCCATATTTTCTATGGCTGCTTTCATGATACAAAAGGATATTCGGGCACTTGTGGCAGAGACTGTCTGTCCCACAAAGCTGAAATATTTGCTATCTGTTCTTCTGCAGAAAAAGTTTGCTGATCCTGTTTTAGGGGATCCCTGGTTGAGGACTTTTGACACATGAGGGTTTGGGGGAGAGAGTATTTTGGTCTCTAGGACTTCATCCCTGGTGAGCGGGGGATAAATGGGGCATGGGCTGTGTCTTGGGGGGGTCGGAGAGACACTGATGGACCTAAATATTAAGAAATGTAGGGCTTCCCATGTGGCTCAGTGGTTAAGAATCCACCTGCCAATGCAGGGGATATGGGTTTGATCCCTGGACCAGCGTGCACCACAACTACTGAGCCTGTGCTCTAGAGCCTGCAAGCCACAACTATTGAGCCCCTGTGCCACAGCTACTGAAGACTGCACACCTAGAGCCTATGCTTTGCAACAAGAGAAGCCACCACAATGAGAAGCCCGTGCACTGCAACCAAGAGTAGCCCCCGCTCGCCGCGACTAGAGAAAGCCCACACAGCAATGAAGACCCAACGCAGCAAATAAATAAATAAAATTAATTAAAAATTTTTTTTAAAAAAAGAAAAAGAAATGTAGACCCTCAGCAAGACAGTGAGGCTTAAGATTTTGAAAATTATGGAATCACAAAGCATGGGACAGGAGACCTTATGGTTAGCAGATAGAATGAGTCCCCTATTCTGGGTACATGGAGATTTTTGGTTGAGTTCCTTAGAAACAGTATTTCCTCTCTGGGCAATGTCCTTCTGCCCGTCCCCTGTCACTAGCCTTTCTGTGGCGGGGGTTTACATCTTTTCTCCCCGTCTTACTCTCTATACACAAATAACTTCACCTTTCCAGACCTCGACCTCCTCATCTGTAAAATGGGAAGAGGTGTGTATATGCTGGGCTTATAGTAGGACAACTCCTCAGGGCAGCCAGCTGCTTCCTCCACTGCATTTCCACACATTCTCTGTTCTCATCTCTCTTCCTTCCCTTGACTTGTCCTGTCATCATTTTACCTGCTGTGCAAGATTGTCCCTTCCTTCAGACAGAGAACCTTTGAAAGTAGGAAACTGCGTCTTGTGCCTTCACCCCTCCAGAACGCAGTACACCGCCTACTACAAAGTACATCCACAGTGTATGTTTGGTTTTTCTTTATGATTACGTGCATTTGTTTCACTGAGTATACGTCTGTGGAGTGTTAGACTTTTTTCCCAGAGAATGTCAATCCCATGCAAAAGGCTACATATCTTATCTGATGTAGAACAGAGCTGTTGAATCCATAATTCTACAGCCTAAAAATGTATTTTGGGATTGCACAAAATACTTAAATAATTTCTGATTCAGCTGAAAAAGTCACAGTATTTGGCGTGGCTGTGAAAATTAAAAAATGGATCTTTTTTAGGCTTGAGAATTGGTCAAATATTCTATAGCAGCACTGTGCAATAGAATCATAATATGAGCCACAATGACAAGCCACAAATGTAACTTAAATTTCTCTGGTAGCCACATGAAAAATATATATACTAGTGAAATTCATTTGAATATATTTTGTGTAACCTGATACATTCAAAGTAGAACTTTAGCGTATAATCAATATCAAACTATTACTGATGTAGTTTCCATTCTTCTTTTTCATACTAATTCTCCAAACTCTCATGTGCATTTTACACAGACAGTGCCTCTCAGTTTGGACCAACCCTACCTGTAGTGTCAGTAGCTACTTGTGCCCAGTGCACACTGCATCAGACCGCAGAGTTGTTTAGTATTTGTAGTAACCCCAAGAGAACATGACTATATATTCATCAAAACACTTCCGTCACCCACTGGAATTTAGAGGAGAACACTTCCTTTCAGGCCGTCATTTTTCGGAGATGATTCTGTTAGTCAAGTAACTCTACCTGTGTATGAATGTGACAAAAAAAAAATGGTGTTTGCACACAGCCCTGTGTGTGTTGATCTTATTGTCCCTTCTAACCAGCCACGGTTAGAACTGCTTGAAGCTTTGGCCCCCGCATCTTCCCCGGTGACACCTGAGGAGGCTGTTCAGAGGACCCCTTGCTGGTAAAATGCACAGACGCAGTGGCGTTAAGCGCCCCTGTGATGGCTGTTTCCCGGGAGGTGCCGACTCTGGCAGATTAGGTGAAGTGATGCTCAGGCGTGTGCCTGTTCTTGACCGATGTGTCTAGGGGCAGGCCCCAGTCTGTGCTGTTTGACACCCGAGAAGACAGGCTTTGGGCTTCTGGCTAAGCTGAACCAAATCCTACGGTCCTGGCTCAATTTCATTGTCTCGAGTAGACGCAACCCTAAGATATGCTTTTCTACGTAGCTATGTTCATGTTCGTACTTCTCAATGCAAGACCTAGTTAATTACCGTGCTAAGTGAAGTATGCCTGCCAAAGAGAAATATCATATGATATTACTTATATGTGAAATCCGGGGAGAGAAAAGATACAAATAAACTTATTTACAAAAGAGATATAGACCCACAGACATTGAAAACAAACTTATGGTTACCAAAGGGACAGTAGGGGAAGGGATAAATTGGGAGTTTGGGATTGACATACACACACTACTGTATGTAAAACAGATAATCAACACGGACCTACTGTATAGCACAGAGAACTATATACTCAACATTTTGTAATAACCTATAAGGGTAAATAACCTGAAAAAATAAATAGGTATGTATAACTGAATCACTTTGCTGTACATGAGACACTAACACAACATTGTAAACCAACTATACGTCAATAAAAAATAAATACATAAAAAAACATAAAAAAGGAAAGAAAAGGAAAAAATAGCAAAATGTGCGTTGTGGTTTTTGCTGAGAAAAGCAGATATTGGTAATTTAATTTACCTGTTTATTCACAAACACCTTATTAGTTAACCATAATGGGATTTTTTTTTTGATTGTTTTGTTTTCCTTTAAAAACCATATCCATGAAACGTATGCAGCCGCTATTTACATATTTAAAAAATAAATAAAAGGAGCTTTTATATATTCTATTATGTAGACTTTGAAAACCCATTTTGTTCTAGATAGCTGTTTGGAAGGTTTTCACCGGCTGACAGCCAAGCCTAGACCTGGATTTTCTGGCAAAGCAAAGGAGCGATGAAAAAGGCCCCTTGCAGTCCCGCCGTCTGCCATTCTTTGACTCAGAGATAAACCTTTTGAGATACGATGACTTCCTAACGTCTGAAGTGCGAGTGGCTTTACAACACCATAAAGAGAAAATATCCAGCTGCAATTTATTACCGTCAGGTCAATTAAATAGGTTCCGAGTATCATCATCTTGTTTGTGTGCATCATGGATCATTGGAGATGAAAAAAATATCTTTGTGGCCTCAGATCCTGTTCCCCCTTTCAGAGAAAGAGCTGTAGAGACCCGTAAATAATTGTCGGAGTACATTTCACCAGCAGCTTCTCCACGTGGGCAAGCGATTACATTTCCATTGGTTAATATCCTATTGTTAATGGTCTGCCTTTTATATAGGAAGACATTCAGGAAAAGGATTGGAGCCCTCCATAAATAACATGACTCTGTCCTGGCTTCGTCCTGTGAAGTTCCTGCCAAAGACGATTGGAGTCTTCGTGTTTGTTCAATGGGTAAAAAAAGCTTTTGCTTGTCACAAACGGTGTCTCATTTGCTTATTGAGATCCTTTTCCTTCTGTTTCTCTGCATCCTGTTCTAAAAATATAAGCACATGGATGCTGACAGCTCTGGTTTCTGCCCTGTCAGTATTCTGTTAATGCCACTTGTTTCCTTTAGAGAAAATTACCTGCCTTCCATCTGACATCTCCTGAGACTACTTTTACCATCAAAATATAGTGTTTAGATGGCCAAGTGATTAAACAGATAAGTCAGAATAATAGCGGCGGCCTTTAGAATTTCACATATTTTTCCAGTGCTTCAGGAGAAGTGTTTGGAGGCTGTAATTTGAAAAAAAAATCCAAATATGGATGAAGACTAATTTGAAAGAAATGTGTAGCTCAGATTCCAAAAGTCTTTCAAAATTTTCACCCACTAGTTTTCAATTCTGAATTGCTACCTGTAAAAACAGGGCTCGTCACCATGAGGAAAAGTCCTTGAGATGGTGCCTGGCTCTGTGGTTTTATCTTTGTTCTATTAACTTTATAATTTCAGAGTTCTCTTGCCTAAAGGTGAATGTCAGAACTCTGAATCCCTATTGAGATGGCTGATTTTCTTTTTTCTTTTTTTTTAGACCAACGCCAACCCAGGGCAGTTGTTGTTAATGCCACTTATGGACAATTTTGACAATTTTTCCAATTGGCCCAAGTCCCTATTCCTACTCCATTTGCTTCCCCCATCTCCCAAATTTGCGTACAACCTTTCCATTTAAGTCCTTATCACAGAACCTCTAATTCCTTTCATTGGCTGAGTTAGAACCAAGTGGGAAGACAAAATCCAAAACAAAACAAAACTAATGGAATTTCAAGATGGTAGACAGACCATGTGGTTCCAAGCAGAAGCTCCTCCCAAACCAGATTGCAGTGGGCTGCTCATCAGCTTGTTAGTGAGTCCTTTTGTGACAACACTCCAGCCAGAGGCCACCTTGATGTCTCCCAGCTGCTACCTGGAGTCCAGGGTACCGCTGCAGAGGGAAGAGACGCCTACAGATGGACATAGGGGCTAGGTCCTGCTTGTACCTGTGTCCCCTTGGACGTGACATTTTAATTATCCATGCCGCTGTCCAATTGGTAAAATGATATTTCCTCTCCCTCTCTTTCAGAATTATTGAGGGGATCAATGCGCAAGTGAATTTGTGAACGATGTGTAGACAGGAAAGAGTTTTTGTAATGAAGATGCTCATTCTGTGGACATTAGTTTGGGTATGTGTTTTGAGGCTGATGATTTCCTATTTCTGTTAGTCCAACGTCCGTCCTTTCCTTCCAGAAACTTCTATTGCCCTTCTCTTGCTCAAAGGACACCCCTTGCGACAGGTCATGAGTCAATCCTTTTTGTATACCTTGTTGCAGGATAGAATAGAAGCTGAGGGGAGGGAGAACTAAGCTTCACCCACAGCATCTTGAGGAATTCAGTGGCAGAGACTGGTACTTGCTCTTTCTAGCACCAGATTGGTGTTTGAAATATGGCATGTAATAAAAATAAATAAAATAAAACACGACATAATGGAAGTGATTCACTGGGTGGTATGCACACATGTTGGTATTTTACATTACCTCTTACTTCACATTAATAGAATTTCTCTAACAATAAGGACTCAAATTAATTTGATTTTGGAAAGCTAAAGCTTTGAAATAAAATATTCAAAATTGTGCTTCTTGGGAAATTAAGATTTCATATTTCGAACTATTCTTGTCTCAAATCATTTGTGTTTAATAGGTTCTAGCTACTTATATTCAAATCATAGAATCAACCATTTGAGCCCTAAAATTAATTATAGTCAACATTATAATTTTTATATTTATTTTATATATGGAGAATGCTTCTTTTCGATTAGATCATCTGGGTCATTTAAATTTTTTAAAACGTCTGTCCTTTAACCAACATTTACTGTGAGTCTACTAAGTGCCAAGCACTGTGCTAAGTTTTGAGAATAAAATAAGAAAGACCCAGTCCCTATATTTCAACATTGTAAGGTCTAGAAAGCAAACAAATATGCCATAAGTAATTATTATGTTACTGGTTGCATGAAAGAGTTATGAATAAATGTTATAAGAGCCTCGAAGAGACAGTTCCCTTTCTGCCATGAATGGAAGATGATTAGCTTTGAAAAGAGGAGGCAGCTTTTGTGACCCCCGAAAGAAAGGTAAGAGTTTGTCATTGGTGGAAGAGAGAGAGAGAAGTGTAGATGGAGGGGATGATGTTGAAGCCATGGGATAGCAGACATGTGGGCTTTGGGAAGATCATTTGGTTGTAGTAGGTAGGGAGTTTTGAAAGGTGAAAAGAAAAAAAAACTGGTAGGGAAAAAAAGACTGGTTAGGTAGGAGATAATTAGGAAAGTTTGGATGAGTATTATGAGGTCAAATATAAGAGAGGAGCAAGGTACATAAAGAGTAAGGCATGGATCCAGATGTTTTAGAAGTTGAATTCACAGAAGTGGGCTGTAAATAGGATTTGTCTACAGGGAGCAAAGCAGGGAGGGCAAATGTGTATGATGGTGAAGTAAAGAGATGTGTGTAGTGGTGCTGGTGGGCAAATAATAACGCTGTCACCTGAAAGATGGAGCACAGGACGAAAAGCAAGTATGGGAAGAAGACAGTGAGTTTTCTATGATCCTGCTACACAAAGAGTGGACCTTGACCCAGCAACATCAGGTTAGGGTTAGGGATGCAGTCTCTTGGGCCCCATCCCAGACCTACTGAATCAGCATCTGTTTGACAAGATCCCTAAATGAATCCCATGCACGTTGAAGTGTGGTCCAGGAGCATCCTCTACAAGATGCGCTGAGGTTCAGATATCTGCATATTGTAAAACAGTGGCTACAAAACCAGCTTCTTACAAGTCATGGAATATGAGACCTGAATGTGATTGTCCCAGGAATTAAAGATGTCAAACGTTATTTTTAAATAAAATGTCTGCAAAATTCAGGCAAAACGGGAGCCAAGGCTTAGAAGTTCTAGACATTGACAAATTTATAAATTTTGTTTTAAAAGGAGATGCCTGCATTAATCAGCTGCTAATATAGGCTATGTCTCACTCATATGTAAATTTTAGGTGCTCATGGAGTAATTAGAAAGGGATAAGGCTCGGCAATGTTTTCTAAATACCAAGGTTTTCATTTTTGCAGGACTGTGCCGAAGGCACTTAATTTCTGAGCTCTGATTTTGGCTTGAAGATACTGCATTTCAAAAGCATTGTTTAGAATCATGACTTTTACATTTGGACTCAAAATGGTGGCAGGCGCGTTTTCTGATTATCACTTTTTGGGTTATTGTGTCTTTTCAATCTTTAGTTACAATAACATACTATATTAAGCAATGACAAAGTCACAAAAGATGTTTTGTATTAACATTCGTACTTCACCTATTTGGAAAAGTTTGATATTATCAAGGCTCCCCCCCTCCCTGTTCTACCCAATTCCATCAGCGTTGCCAACCCTGGAAATGAATCCCTTTATTAAACTAAACCAGGCAAAGCCAATCAGCGCCAGTCATATGCCAACTGGTTACAATGGCTGATTCTAATGATGAAATATAACCCAGTGTTAAAGTCAGACCCAAAACAAACAAACAAATTCCTCCAGATTGGATGCCACATGGGCTCATTGCAGACCCTGGATACTCAGGATGAATTTTCTAATGGATGGAATCAGATTGAGTATGAGCGTTAGTTTCAAGAACCATGTAATTTCTGTTCTCTGAAAATAATTCTAAAATATGCTCCAATACCTTTGGAGTCTCCCAGATTCCTGAGCTTGGCTTCTTTACAGTAGTTAATTATATTTATTGTAGTGATGTGATGTTTGGAATGCTACTTGGTCTTGACACTTGTGAGTTTGATCCAGGCAAAAGTCTATGACCACAGGAACCACATTAGCCTGGCTCAGAACCCCCGTATTATACAGAATAATTCAGCACTCTCCCCCCTCCCTAAAAAGCCTTCAAGATAATCATCTATTTTTAAAATACATAACATTTGAAAGCACTTTCCCGTCTCCCTAGATTAACAAAAATGAAAAACATTTTCCATTCTGAAAATATATGATGTAGGCTAGGGACTGACTTTCAGTCCAGGCCATCATTTTTCTGCAAAAATAAACATACCATCACATAAATTTAAAAATATATATACACATAACATATATCTAAAATATATTACAGATATATATTGTATGTACTTTAAGATGTATTTTTTCCTGAAAATTTTGTGGAACTTTAAATGTTATGATGCTATTCACATTCACTCATTCATACGTGAAATTCGTTTATATGAATATACATTTTGGGGATTCTGTTCAAGGATGTTGCTGGCTCCAAATATTTTGCCTGCTTTATTCTGCTGTTAGGTTCAAAGGGCTATGTTTTGAAATATGAATTGAAGTACAATTTGCCTGAGCCATGACTTTGTCCCTTGAGGCCTAAATGCTCCTCATGTGGACGTCAGGGGCTGGGAGAGCAAAAAAAGATGAGCTGTTAAAATTCATGTTTACAGAATTGGAAAGCCATGTACCTTCTTCTTTCTCCACAGATAACTCTTCGTCATCTGGTCCCTTTAACCTGGTCTCAGGAGGATCTGTGCGCACAGGGAAAGCATCTTACAAACTGGTCTTGTCCTGAGCCACTGAGAAGGTGTAGTTTTGAGGCGGGGCCTCACAACAGGGGGGTCTCCTGAAGAGTTTTAAAAAATTCAGGACTTTCCTGGTTGTGTAGTGGTTCAGATTCGACACTCCCAGCGCAGGGGCCCCAGGTTCGGTCCCTGGTCAGAGAACTAGATCCCGAATGCATATCTCAACTAAGAGTTCGCCTGCCTCAACGAAGATCCCACATGCCGTGACTAAGACCCAGCACAGCCAAATAAATAAACACTTTTTAAAAAAATGTTTAAACAATTCACAAAAACCGACCTGGATAGAATTTGGCCATCATACTTTCACTTGCCTAGTCATATTTACAAATGCAATACCCTCTTTGCTTCCTGCGTAATTTGAAATGCATTCCAATTAACACCCAAATATAAAGCATGCCCCATGATAGTAGAATCAGAGTTAAGATTTGTAAGACATATACTAATTTTTGCAAGTACCAGAAAGAATATCCTATCACCTTTTTTTTGTGTAACCATGTGGTCTTCTGAGACATAATTAGTGAATTGGACTTAAATATTCTGGTTACGTTAGATTTAGCTAACATACATGTGTGTATATACAACTATACGCGTCTAGAAATAATAGCACCTCAAGATGGTTCATAACAAAAATAGAATTTGTTAATATTTTTTGCACACTCTAAAATTCTTTCAAGTTCTTATCTCCAGTTTAAATCTCTCTCCTGATCCCAGACTCATCAGTTTAGACACTTCCTTGAAATATATTCATGAATATCTCATAAGCATCTTGGATTCACCACATCCAAACGAAATCCTGATTGGGCCCCTGACCTGCTCACCCCCTGTCCTCCTGTTCTTAGTATAAGGCACCATAATCCACCCCGCTGCTCAAGCCTGAGACCTAGGAGTCATCTTGGAAGGGTCTGTGTCCCTCATCTGCCCATCTGATGCACAGTCCACTGCTAGGTCCCGCTGCTTTCTCCCAGGTGTATGTCAAGTGCATCGGCTCCTCCACGGCCACCACCTCTGCTGTCCTTTCCCCTGGACCCCTGCAGTGGCCTCTTTCCCACTGCTACTCTTTCTCCCAACCAAATTAGTCCCTTCACAGCGTCTGGAGATTATTTAAAAATGTGAACTGTGTCATGTTTCTCCTTTGTAAGAGAGCTCTAATTCACTTGGAATAAAATCCTAACTGCTCACCAGGGGCTGCAAGGCTGCAGCCGACACCTATCTCACCAGCATCAACTCGGACCTCTCTCCAACTTGCTCACCAACGTCTGCCATGGTGGCCACTGCTGTAGGTTGAATTGTACCCACTCCTCAAAAATATGTTGAAGTCCTAACTCCCAGAGCCTGTGAATGTGATCTTATTTTAAAATAGGGACGTTGTAGACATTCATTTAAGATGAGGTCATTCATGAGGGGCTAGTCCAATATGACTGACATCCTTGTAAGAGGGGCGTCTGGTCACGAGAAGACACAGACCCACGAGGAGAACACCGTGTGATGACAAGAGCAGAGATGCGTGAGATGCAGCTGTGCGTGAGGGAAGCCAAAGGTGGAAAGGCACCATCAGAAGTCAGCAAGAGGCAAGGAAGGCTTCTACCTTGCATCTCAGGGTGTGTGGCCTTGGAGATGCCGTGAATTCAGACTTCTAGTCTCCAGAGCAGTGAGAGGATACCTTTCTGTCTTTCTAAGCCCCCAAGTCAGTGGTACTTTGTTCCATCCATCTGAAGAAACGAATCCACTTCCTTTCTCTTTTCCAGACACGTGAGGTCCTTTTCTGTCACAGGGCTTCCACACACGTGCTTCCCACTGCACACAATATTCTTTCCCACTCTTGTTTTCCAAACTTGAATCCAGCCTTTCGGGTCTTTGCTTAAATGTTACTTCTTAAAGATGCCCTCTGAGCCCACCCAGTGTGAGCTTGCTGCCTGCATTCAGCTTCCCCGTGGCCCTCTTAGGAGACACCCAGGCTGATGGGGGTCCTTTTGGAACTGGTTCTGTGCCTGTTCCACGTCCCAGACCTCGCCTCTGACCACATCTTCATAAAACTCTGCCTGGTTTCCTTCTGCTCAACATTTAGCTTGGGCTACAGCATCATCTACTTAGAGAGACTTTTCCAGACTGACCCAACCCATGCACTTCCAGATTCTATCCCTTAGTTCTGTTTTATTTTTCCAAATAGCCTCTAACCTATGCTTACTTTTTTTTTTTAATATTTATTTATTTGGCTGTGATGGGTCTTAGTTGCTGCACATGGGCTTCTCTAGCTGTGGCACACAGTCTTAGTTGTCCCACGGCATATGGGGTCTTAGTTCCTTGACAAAGGTTAAAACTTGCATTCCCTGTGTTGGAAGATGGATTCTTTTTTTTTTTAATTAATTAATTAATTTATATTTGGCTGCATTGGGTCTTTGTTGCTGCGCACGGGCTTTCTCTAGTTGTGGCAAGCAGGGGCTGCTCTTCGTTGAGGTGCGCGGGGCTTCTCAGTGCAGGTGGCTTCTCTTGCTACAAAGCACAGGTTCTAGGTGTGAGGGCTTCAGTAGTTGTGGCCATGGGCTGAGTAATTGTGGTGCACAGACTTAGTTGCTCTGTGGCACGTGGGATCTTCCTGGACCAGGGATTGAACCTGTGTCCCCTGCATTGGCAGGTGGATTCTTAACCACCGCCCCACCAGGGAAGTCCCTACTCTCACTTGATTTTTATCAGTCACCTCCCCACTCCCCCCACCACACACACACTTAAGAGACTTAACTATGTACATAATTTAAAATAACTGTTTCCCAGTCCCTAGAATAGCAACAGGCAGTAGTAAGTATTCAGTAAATCACTGAACAAGGGGTGGGGGCCAAATGAGTGAATGAATACTCATTATATCCTCCTGGATTTCTTTCAAGTCTTGCATACAATGGCCAGTGGTTTTTGTTTTGTTTTGTTTTTCCACTGAAAATGAATTATCAAAGTGTTTTCCTTCTCTTAAAGGAAATTTGAAAGTGAAAAAACCATGTTGATAAATCAGTTGTTTCCACAATGAGTTACTGTAACACAACACCCAGCAGAAAGGGATAAAGCAAAGAATTTGCATGTTGACGTTATACTTTAACAAGGGAAGCACCTTGTTTTGTCAATCAAGATGTCTCACACCTTTGATGAATGATAACTTTCTGGAGTGAATGGAACAATTACCAACATCTTCAGGGGCTCACTGAATTTGCTTGGGTACGTGTTTCCTGGTTTTGTTTTTAGCCAGAAACGGCGGTAAGAAAAGGCCGTCTCCTGCTAATTATGGCTCTTGCTCATGTTAGTACAAACTTAAAATCCCTGGATGTTTTTACAAGTGGGATTCCTGAATATTTCTAAGCTTCAAAGGGTTCAGTTTAGCTCAAATAGCAGGAAAAATATGAGGTCATGGGTCTCCTTAGCTAAATTTTTACATGCATCAAACATGCTTATCACAGAGTAATACTGTTTTTTTTTTTTCTTTTGGTAAATCTTCATATGTTAACACATTACGCCAAGGGAATAAAAAATATTAATAAAGGGAAACAAATCATGTATAATATTTTTATATTTGGTTTGCAATCTGTCAATGTCAATGAGCATGTTATACATAGGATTTTATTTTCTGCTCAAATGTGTTATGATATTTAGCAGTTGTATTTACACATATTGGGAGAAGAAACACTACAATTCCATAAATATTCAGAAATATTAAAACAAAGATTATATATATATAACAATAATATATAATATAGATAATATATATATGTATCCCTCCTCCCACACCCCCCCCCCCGTAGGTCCTAGTTAAAAGGCTATTGTCCACATAGCTGAGCTTAAGCTTTTGCTTTAGAATATGGGGTCAGCTGAAGTCTAACTGTCCCAGTTGTGTGCTGAGATTTTCTTTGTCCATCAATATCTTGCAGTTCTGGGAGGCTATCAAACAGGCTGCACTGATACGGTTAAGAAACAGAGAACGATGTTTGCCACGCTGAGTGTGTTTTTACCATGCAGAGACCACGGAGTGGTGAACAGAGTTCAGAGTGTTTCAAGTCCAGCATTTCTTGGCGGTCGTGGACGTTCCTGGGAGAGGCGTTTTCTGTGGATTCTGTATCACGCAGGTGGAATTTCCTGATGCGTGAGCCTGCTCCGCCCCCAGCGGCAGGCACCTTGGACAGAGCTGTTCTAGGCTGGTTGAGTTCAGGGGTGAGCGCGCTGGCCAAGTGCGTCTCTCAATGTTCATAGGGCCATTCCTGTTTGGGGATCAGGCTTTCTTAAGAAAGCAGGGAGCTGTGTTTTGTGTCTTTCTTCACAGGACTGATAACTCATCCCAAATACCAAACGCAGCTGCCAGGACCACTGAGGAAGCATCACGGGGGCGGCATTCCTTTCTCTGCGACTTTCTGTGGTCCAAGGACCGGGAGTTGATGGGGAAACTTCAAAAGCAAGAGAAAACACAGCACACCTGTGAATAAAAACCCAGGAAGGACACACGTGCTTCATTATTAAGTGCCTTAGGGCCAAATAGGATCCAGGCCGCCACCACCTGTTCTTAGGTCTCTCCTCCCCATCCTGCTCCCCACCCACCCACACACTATTTTTTTCTTGTGAAATTGGAACAAGGAAAAAAATAGACCAAGGAGAAGAGAAAGCATGAGGGTTGTGTCTCCTAGGCTGTCATTCTCTCCCATACTTTCTTTTCCAAATCTTTTTTCCTTTGAAGTTATCAGCCCAGGTTTGCCTGTTGCCTTCCTAAGTCTATTACCCTTAGAAGTATCATCGATAATCTATAACCTTTTATTCTTAGTGTGATTGTTCAAAGGGATGATATTTTTCAGACATATTTAACGCTCTTATTTTTTCTGGAGTACTAGGAGAAAATAAGATTTGATTGATCGAACTAGTTCAAATAGCTCCAAATCAAATTCGTGATAATTATGCCATTCAGAGATGAAGTGATTTGGACAAAACTTTAGCCAAAAGATTCCCAGGCAGTGTTTCCCTAAGAAAATTCCTGGATCCAAGTAACATTGCAAACCTGGCCCCAGAACTTTCCCTACAATAAGTCTAGGGTCCTCTCTCCTGAAGGTAATAATAACAGGCCTTTTCGAGGAGTGGGGGTACAGTGTGTGCTTACGTTCAGATATCATTTTTCAGTAGTTAATCTTGTTTCTGACTTGACTGGGGGAAATGTAACAAATTACACGGATGAATTATCGCTGTCTAGTAGGACTCCAGTGCAGTACTCACAGAGGTGCTGGAAATATTACAAAAGACTTAGCCACGATAGAAATCCACATCCCTGTAATAATAATTTTAAAAAATTGGATAATTAGCCCACTTCTGATCCCAATTCTAAGACTCGACGCTCTTTTTCGCAGCACCGTGCAGCAGAAAACCACCCTGTTTGTGCTCTGGGGCTGCTAATCTATTAAGTGACCCAGAACCTCGGTGGCAATACCTCCCAAAAGGGGCCAGTGGTACCCAGAGCCCATGAGCGTGTCTTCAGACACATCCATGGCTTATCCCAGGCTTCTGTTTCCCTTCTGGAGCGTTCTCTTAACACATGCTTCCTTCAAACAGAGCACAGAAACAGGACCCGCTATATCCATCACAGACATATGAGGTCTTCAGAGACGGTAGCAAGTTCTCATTTTCTAGAAATCTAAGTGAGTAACATTTTCTTTGAAATGATGTGAAAACTATCTCTTTTTTTTCCCTGCAGGGTTACATTTGTCACACATGAACATTCTATTCTTAGTCCCCAGTGCAATCCATTCACTACTTTTGAGACCCCAAGTTTTCTCGTAAGTATGAGAAAACCACATCACAGACAGCTTGTGAGGCCTGCGTTTTGCATATGGGTCTTTGATTTGTCTGACGGCTGTGGAGGCGCCCACAGGCGGACGAAGCTCTGGGGAGCCAACATGTGTGGGGAGAAGTCTGCATGCAAAGGTGGGGCTTAGCTTACATGCACCTTTTTTTTCCCTCCTGATTTTCCCCCTTTCTGCTAGAATGATACACCATAACTGGGGAGGAGGAATGTTTCCACCCAGCAGATGCCCTTCTGGGGGAGAGGAGACTCAATCTGGGCCCCCGTTCTGCTGTTTCTTGTCACTGTCATCTTCGGCAAGTCCCCCAATTTATCCGGGTCTCGGTTGCATCCTCTCTGGAGTCTGGAGGTTTCAAGTGTGACAATTTCTAATGTGTATTTTAACATATCTGCAAGGTGACACAGGAGGATAAGACATCCTTCCAGAGAATGAGATCGTCTTTGGGGTTGTTCTGGATTTCTTTTTCCCCTGCTACAGATTTGCACACACTGTAGCTGTTAGGTTGCCCCTTTAGTAGTAACATTCTAGCAACTTAAATGTGGAGTGAGAAAAAGCCAGATCAAGGCTCCTTAGCCTCTAATAAAGGCTGCCTGTTACCTGACTCATTAGATTATCAGGACAATTTTGAGAGATAGATGCTCCCATCACTCCTTTTAGAGATGAGAAAAGGGGGTCTCAGATATGCTTGTTGCCTTGCCCGCATATCACAGAGCTGGTATAGCCCAGGGATTTGAACCCAGACTTCCCCTCTTTTCCCAACTCCATGCCACTCTGTGCCTGGGGATGTGATCCTTGCTCCTGTCCCCCCGCCCCCACCTCTGTTCAGGTGGCTGCATCCTGCAGCTCCATGAACTTGGTGCTGGAGTTAATCCCCCAGCAGCTCTGGGCCTCCCATGTGTGTTGGGGGGGCCCCCAGAATCCTCTCCCAGGCCCTAGCCTGGGGGAATACAGATTGGCGGGGAGCTGTCCATGTGCACCAAGCAGACAGTCTGAAACCAGCACTGCTCTTGAACTCTCCGTCTCCTCATCCACTCAGACCTCAACAGCGGACCCGAACTCAGATTTCCCTTCTTTTCTTGCTGCCACGGCTGCCAGCCCTGCTCTCTGCCCCTTATTTCAGGGTACACTCAGCTGCCGGAGGTACTTTAATCAAACAAGGTAAACAGATGTGAAAATACCAAGGTGTCCTGCCCAGGAGTCTGGTGGCCATGGAATTTTGACCTACGCAAAGAGATCCTCTGGTTTCCCACTTTTTCCCTTTCCCTCCCCAAGAAGTCAAGTATTTTTCTATTTGTGGGAAGTTTTTGATCATTTGAAAATGTGCTTTGCCTCGTGCCTTGAAATACGAAGCCACCCTGGTGATATGGAAACAAAAGCCTCATTCCAGGGTCCAGCTTCCTCCAGAATGACCTCCGTGATATCTCCTATGAGCGACTGGCACCAAAACAACCCAGAAAAGAAGCAGCCCAGGGAGAGGGTAAAGTTTCCCCTTAAATCATCTAATTGGGTCTTATTGGTTCATTCTTCCTGAGCACCAAGAACACAGATTCACTGATGACTCGTCAATGTAGTCTAATACATTTTTTTTTTTGATTACAGCACACGTTAGTGAGTAGCTAATCCGGAATCAGGAATTTGCTCCAATAAATATCCGTAACACAGCAGTAAGTATTAAAGGTGATTGTTAACAGGAAGGAAGAAATAACTCAGAAAAACATCTTGAAAATTATTACTACATGAATTTCATTAACAAGGATTCTGACTGTCCTCAGAGGCCAATCAGTGCCCTGCCCAGGGGCCTGTGAAGTCCCCTGAATTTTGACAATTTTTCTGCAGTGTAAAGATATTGAGATGAGAAGTATGAGTGGCCTGCCTTCTGCATAGCGGGATGTGAATTTACCCTACCCCTAGTTAAGCCAATAACAGCGTCATGTAAAATTAGTAGCATTCTCAACATTAACAAATTAACTAGGCACAACTCCATGTTTTTAACTATGAACAATCTCATTGTAATTCAAAGGATCTCAGATAATTAGATTTAATAGAATCCGGTGAGTACTCAGTCGCTTTCTCATTCATTGTATTTGGTAGCAATTTTGTGGGCAATTACATGTACTGCGGTTTGGGATGCCTGAAAAATCCAAGCATGTTTTTGGTATCAGAGCAGAATTAACATAAAGTAATTAAATGGCATGAATAAATATGCAAATAGATGATCAGTCATTGAATAGGAAAGAGAGGAATGGAAGAAAATCAAAACAGGCAGATGAGAAGGATGGCCAGGTGGTTAAGGCAGGTAGAAGGAGGTCAGGCTACAATGTAACAATTCCGGTGAATTCTCCGAGGTCAGCTCTTCACAGTGTGGTGTCAAAGTAGTGAGAATAAGTTTAAATTCTGAACTAAGTCAGAGATTTTCTCTTTTCCTTTATTATTTTTTTAAAGATTTTTTTGATGTGGGCCATTTTTAAAGTCTTTAGTAAATTTATTACAGTATTGCTTTTTGTTTTACATCTTGGTTTTTTGGCCATGAGGCATGTGGGATCTTAGCTCCCCAACCAGGGATCGAACCTGCACCCCTTGAACTGGAAGGGGAAGTCTTAACCAGTGGACTGCCGGGGAAGTCCCTCTTTTCCTTTATGAATGGCAGTTTCCTAACGAGGCTGTTTACCTCTCTAGGTTTTCTGAGACTGCTCCACACACCATCCACTGCATTCAGGTCACTAGCTTTCAACTTTCTTTAGTCTAAAAGGGACATCCTGCCACTAGCCAAACAGGAAAACTGTCAGGAGGGACCAGAAGGGATACACTAGTTTTGATGAGAAACTGATGAGGGTGTAGCTCACAGGAGATGACTCATTCTTATTAGTTTAAAAATAATAAGTAGGGACTTCCCTGGTGGCACAGTTGAGTCCGCCTGCCAAGGCAGGGGACACAGGTTCGATCCCTGGTCCGGAAAGATCTCCCATGCCTCAGAGCAACTAGGCCCATGAGCCACAAATACTGAGCCCACATGCCACAACCACTGAAGCTGGTACACCTAGAGCCCGTGCTCCATCCACCACAAGAGAGGCCCCCACTCACCGCAGCTAGACAAAGCCTGTGCACAGCAACGAAGACCCAACACAGCCAAAAATAAAAAAAGAAAAGAAAAGAAAGAAAATCTTATTGTATTTTAAAAATAAATAAGTGAAGATGCTGTGTGCCAGGAATCAACACTGGCTATCACCAGCTCGGGGAACACAGATCTGAGACTACAGTTTGAAAATCACTCACGTAGAATCTGGTGTAAGTGGGCTTGTGCTTAGTTTGCTTTTAAACTCTTCCAGCCCATTTTGTTCCTTGTCCTCAGTTCTTCTCTCCATCCGGTAAGTATTCATTTTTTAAAGACACGTTGCCCAGATTTCAGTTAGAGCGTCCCACTGTGACAAATTTCCCCAAATCTTCTTTAAACCTGTATTATTTTCACTCAATATTTTTCTTCAATTCAATTTGCTTTTTAAAGTGCATGTCTTGTATAGGAAACTGCTATAAATGAAAACGCAGTATCATGCTTCATTCATAGGAGAAGACCTTAAGCGTTGGGGCAACAAAAGTGATGTTATTAAACTTTAAAGTAGGATCAATAAGCAGGAGAACGCAGGGAATAGCCAGTCTAATTCATTTTCAATAAGGTATATTCTTGGGGAAGCGGCTGGCGAGGAGAGCAGCGGGGGGCTGTGGAAAGTGGGGGTGATAGACAGGGCAGGGTCTGGGAGAGAGCAGTATAGGTGGAAAAATCTGGATCCTCTCGCAACTCTGAATAGTTGAAGGGGCTTAACCACCAGCTGCCCATATTAAACCCACTGCCCGGAATTTTTCTAGTACGACATGACAGCCAATTGTGGAATAAAAAGCTATTTCAAGGGAAGAATATGGGAAAACCTCACATAGTTGAAACAGCCAAACCAAGACCAAAAATTATTACCACCCCAAAGTCCATTTCTAAAAAAGTGCTAAAGTTTTTTTTTTCTAGAGATTTTACTCAAAACGTTGTCAAAAAATAGTTCACTACTTTTAACTAAAGTAAACAGCATTTTCACAATAATATCTGTGAAATCACGTTGGATTGCGCTAGTTATAGGTAAATGTGGGAAGATGAAAGTCATCTGAGAAAGTTTGTACCCCGTCTCTTACGATGTCTAGTACTGCGTCCAGGAATCCCGTGTGGACGGGCATTCATATTCGGACCCGTTGCCTCTTTTCAATCACTCTTCTTCCTCCCAACACATCCTAAGGCACCTCTTCCTCGTCCGGTGAACTCTGTGATCAAAGACCTGCCTCTCTCTCCTTTGAGGGTAGAGGATGTTGTTTTACCAGCCTGTTTGAAACTGATCTCTCTTCAGTGGTTGCATCCCTTGAGGAACATAAGAATCCAGCAGAGACCCAAGTCACTGGATTGACTACGTCGGTGAGTTATCTGAGAAAACGATATAAGTGCACTGGGAGTAAACGTGTGCATCTATCCTATTTCCTTTTAGAGCAAACACTCGGATATCAAGTCTGGGGACGTCTGGAGAAAACGGTCTCACAGTGAAAGAAACCAGTCACAAAAATACAAACACGGTATGATTCCACTTACAAGAGATATCTAAAATCATCAGAAACAAAAGGCACAATGGTGGTTGCCAGGGCCTGGGGCGAGAAGGAAATGGAAGGACGTTTAATGGGGATAGAGCTCCAGTTTTGCAAGAGGACAAAGTTCTGAATTCTGTTTAGACCACAGTGTGCACATACTTAACACTAACAAAGTGAACACCTAAAACTGTTTAAGGTGGTACATTTGATGCTAAGATAAGAACACCTGATCATTCTTGATAGGATCAAAATGTGATTTTGTTTTTACCTACTGAAATAAAAACGTTACATCCATTAAAAATAATCAGAAGAATAACAAAGGCGACTGTACCAATCACACAGGGTAAAGAAACAAATGGAACAACCGTGTCTGGGTTCTTCTTAGCTCCATAAAAATGCCTGACCATTAGTCTGTTGGTCTCTTTTTATTGTTTGTTCATTTCCCCCATAGCACTTAGTTTAATTTTCCCATTTCTTGCATTTAAAAAACTCGAATCCTTGGAAGCATATGTTGATTTTTGTTGCTGGTATTATTATTGCCCAAGGGAGGAGCAGAGGCAATAAATAGTGCATCAGCTTCTACATGTGGATGGTGGGACCGAGACCATCCCAGCTTGCTAAAAATAACACGGAGGGAAACACACGATTTGTGCTTGTAAAAACATGCATGCGAAGTTCCCTCGATGCCTGGCATTAAGCTAAACCACATATAACCATTCAGATGAGACAGAGGGAAGGCAACTGAGCAAGAATATTTCAACAAACCATAAATCTCATCTTAATTGGAAATTTAAAGTGCTTGAAGCGAGGGAAAAGTGACAGAAAAAGAAGTAAAACTAATATGATCAAGCTGAAATCAACCCTGGTCACCAGCGAAGACGCTTAGCGTTTTCAAAGGGAGATGCTTCTGGATAATGTTTCCTGGAAACCAGATGGGAAGTTAGATTAGCTCTTTTCTCTCCAAAATAACTTGTGTTTTTGTCATTATAACGTAACATTTACAGAAATGCAACAATATGCTGGCCTTCTGTTAGGCAGGGTCCTATAAGAAATGGTCCTATTAGGTATGAGACAAAGTTGATCACAAGAGAAGCCCACGTCTGGGGCCACATAAAAGGTCAGGGACAGAAATTAGAATAGGAAGGGATAAGAGAGAAAAAAATGAAAGATGAAAGCCAAGTGAGCAACACAACTTATCTAAAACTACAGTTATAAATTATTTTTTTTAAAGATAGCAAAATCGGAGCGTGTTACCATAACACTTCGTTAACATAAGAACTTCTTATGTGATTTAACAGATAAGTGAGGTTTATACAATTGCTAGGTCAATTTTCAACCCAACAATTTTTGCTGAATCTGGGCAAGAATGCTTGGTATATTTCTCTTACCGTTCTAAAAGAGAGGATTGAGCATATTTTGGTCCTTAATTGGCAATTCAGAGGAAACACTATCAGCCTGTGTTATCACTAACATGAGCTTCAAATGCATTATCCAAAGCAGGACACTTTTAAGAATGAAAAGGGAACTTTTAGTAAGCTTCCCAGGACTTGGGTGGAAACGGCTGTGTCCCAGGAAGATCGAGGTGCGGTCACCACACAATTCTATGCTGACACAGAGTTTTCTGCATGCAGTTTGTTTTTTCTTTTTAATTAATTTTTATTGCAGTACAGTTGATTTACAATGTTATGTTAGTTTCCGCTGTACAGCAAAGTGAATCAGTTATCCATACACATATAGTCACTATTTTTTAGATTCTTTTCCCATATAGGTCATTACAGAGTTTTGAGTCGGGTTCCCTGTGCTGTACAGTAGGTCCTTATTCATTATCTATGTTATATACAGTAGTGTGTATATATCAATCCCAATCACCCAGTTTAACCCCCCCACCCCCCGGCAACCATAAGTTTATTTTCTACATCTGTGATTCTATTTCTCTTTTGTAAATAAGTTCATTTGTACCATTTAAAAATATTCCACATATAAGCAATATCATATGACATTTGTCTTTGTCGGATTTACTTCACTCAGTATGACAATCTCTAGGTCCATCCATGTTGCGGCAAATGGCATGATTTCATCCTTTTGTGTGGCTGAGTAACATTCCATTGTGTGTATGTACCACGTCTTCTTCACCCATTCCTCCATCGATGGACACTGGGCTGCTTCTGTAGGCAGTTTTGTTTTTCAGCATCATTTGCCCTTGAGAAGCAGGGCAGTCCTGTGCCTGTCATCTGCCCGGATCACATCCCCAATTTCCTCTAGTTGACAGCTTCAAATGGTGGGCACCCAGGTGGGAAATCAGACTACCGAGCTAGTTTAGAAATGTGCATTCAATAAGCAGCACATGTCTCTGAGTCAGAGAGGAAGCGCTGTATAAATGACCCTATTATGTGAACTGAATCAGGTATTTTCGCTCAGGATTAGAACCCAGCAGAGTGAATACAGGTCTGGGGTTAAGTAAGGGTGGGTGTTAAGTGAAACACATGTTTCTGAAATCAGGTGAAAAATCAAGCATCCTTCTTTCTGTAAAGTACGTTTTGTTTTGTTAAAGTTGATCTTGTTCTCTGTGATTTATCATGAAAATATGGGAAGCTGTTGCTGATGTCTCTCCTGAAGCATTTCAGTGGGCATGGGTACGGGTATGAGCTGGCGGTAGCCCTGGTCAGTGTTTACACAGCCTCCCTGAATAAATGGGAAAAAAGGCAGAGCGATAACTGCCAAGCCGTGCCCAGTGCTCACGAGATGCCAGGCGCTCTCCCGGGCACATTGCATACGTCAGTGCACATGCTCCAATATTTTACATAGAATAGTGTCATTTTAAAACCCAGGTTATATTAATGAATTCTAATAATACTATGAGGGTGAGTCAAAAATTATCCCCACTCTGGTTATATTAAAACTTCTGTTGATCACACTGTTTTATCAGCGTTTTCTATTCTAGGCTATTGTCTCCCCAGTCACAGCTGTGCAGGTGTGAACGTGTTGCATCAGTTCATTTGTAACTGTGGTGCAAGCAAAAACAGATGCCCCACTTGTCATTTGCATGAAAGAAAAGCAGTGTGCAGTGACTCGATTTGTGGTCTGAGGGTGTACATGTCCACACAATTCTGCCCACACTGTCGACACTCTGCAAAAACTTCCTTTTGAGGTGTTAAAGCATCCTCCCTATAGCCCTGATCTTGCTCCATTGGACTTTCACCTGTTTGGTCCCCTAAAAGCAGCTCTATGAGGACGAAAATACACTTCTGACGAAGAAGTGAAAACAGCGGTGCATCCGTGGCTCACAGCTCAGCCTAAAACATTTTTTAATGAAGGGATATAAAAGCTTGTTGACAAATGGACAAAGTGTATTGAAAAGCAAGGAGATTATGTTGCAAAATGATGTGCTTGTCTTTTCTACAAGTTAATTAAAATAAATTCTACAGGCAGAATTCTTGGGTGTGTTTGCCACATCAAGATTTTAGGGACTGGGCTTGTTATGTAGTGGGGTTGCAGTCTGAAAACGGGTCCCCTTCCCTTGAAGATGAGAAAGGAGCTTGAGGGGGAGATCTGAGCAGTGGGGTTAAGCCAAACCCCTGAAGTGACACTTTCCTCTTCACCCTGCTCCTCTCAGGTCCTTAGAAGGACGTTCAGTTTTTCAGGGCCCTGTACCTCCAAGCCTGGTCTCGCCTGAGTCCCTGCCAGGCTCATGCGTGTACCACATTATCACCCCAGTGACCTGAAGATTCTATGCAATCATTTGATGTATACATGCAAATACATGAATGCCAACATGGAAAATAATTTGATAAAGTCGCTGTAACCAATAAACAAATAAATAAATAAATAAATTCTACAGCCAGAGTGTGGATAATTTTTGACCCACCCTCGTATAAATGATACCGTAGTGAACATTGGTCCCAGACAGGAGAGAGAGTGGATCCCAGTGGAATACCCAGGTAGCTGGAAAGCCTGGAACTGAGACACTCTGGAAGCAATAGTGCTTCTTGAAAAGCAATTCCTCCTTTCCGAGCAGTGCCCGTCCCTGATGAGAATGTCAGGATTCAAACATCCCGAGTAAATCTTGTCTGTCATCAACATTTCAGAGACAAAGAACAAGAATTCAACCCCTTAAGATGTTTATCATCAATTATTTTGACTTTACTACCACTATCTGTGGCTTATTAAGATGGGCACTTAATCATCCTGTGATCATGTGTTAGACAGGTGTTGGCAAGAGCCAGCTGGCCTCGCACCTGCTCTTTAAAAGCAAGACAGAAGTAAATGGACTCGGCAGACTGTGTACTCATCTCTCCATTACTTTACTTTACATTACAGAAAGATATTGACTTCAGGCTTGTGTGAGACATGGTTCTGTGATTTCAATTCTCTTTCTTAAAAAAAAATCTAACTTTAGGAACTCATGTACCAGTTACTATATTGAGAGAGAGGAGCAATTTTGCCACTCAGTAAACAATCACTTTTTAAGAGAATAGAGTGGGTTTGTAGAAAATTATTCCCAGAACCCAAGGCTAAAATGTCTTTAGGTAAATAACACAGAGTGTATCACATCACACAAGGTTCAACTCCTGTTTCTCAGATAAACCCACCGTAGCACCAGCACGAGTGGCCGTCAAAGGCACAGCAGAGCCCGGGTGATTCTGGCAGCTGAGCAGTCGGCTGGGGTAAGTGGTTACTTAATAAATCTAATCCTTGTCCGCTTGGAGCTTTCAATCCAAACAGAAGGGAAAATCAGAGTTAGCACAAACATAGAAAACAAACTTATGATTACCAAAGGGGAAGAGGTGGGAGAGATAAATTAGGAGTTTGGGATTAATGTATACACACTACTGTATATAAAATAGATAACCAACAAGGGCCTACTGTATAGCACAGAGAATTATATTTTATATTTTGTAATAACCTATATGGGAAAAGAAATATATTTGTATATATATATTTCTGAAAAAGAATATATATACATATATATGTATAACTGTCAGCTGTACACCTGAAATGAACATGACATTGTAAACCAACTATACTTCAATAAAAAATAGAAAAAAAAAATTAGCCACACAGGGAATGTAGACGTTCCAAGATGACTGAACATCCTGGAGTTGAGGCCTTTGAATGAAGAAACAAATAATTATTTTAGACCAAAGAGAGTCGCTCTCATGTGGGGTTTTGTAGGGAGTGGATTCTTCTACTCCCAAGGATGAGTCCTTTCTCCGTGTGCAGTGGCCTGGGAGTTGCCATCTGAGCTCTCCCTGGGAATGCATTCCAGGGCAGGAGAGATGGGCCTTCCCAAGTTCTTTGAAGCAAAAGGGAGTGTGCTTTATGACCATGGGAAAGAGACATTCTGAGAGTGGGCTGTCAGGCCAGGAGGGAGGGAGGGAGGGAGTGGGGAGGATGGTAGGTAGAGAGTGAGGAGGGAGGAGCAGGTTTGGGGGATGCTTTTCGTCAGTTTAGTGGTATTTCTGGGTCATAAAACCAACTTCACTCAGATCGTGATTTCTTTTTTTTTAAAGCCATTTTTAAAAATTGAAGTGTAGTTAATTCACAATGTTGTGTTAGCTTCAGGTGTACAGCAAAGGGATTCAATTTTACAGATATGTATATATTATTTTCCATTATAGGTTATTATGAGACATTGAATATAGTTCCCTGTGCTATGCAGTAGGTCCTTGTTGTTTACCTGTTTTATACATAGTAGTGTATATATGTTAATCTCAGACTCCTAATCTATCTCCCCCACCGCCACCCCCTCCCTGGCCGTTGCTATCCCCTCTGGTAACTGTAAGTTTGTTTTCTACGTCTGTGAATCTACTTCTGTTTTGTAAATAATTTTATTTGTATCATTTTTTTAGATTTCACATATAAGTGATATCGTGATATTTGTCTTAACTTACTTCATTTAATATGATAATCTCTAGGTCCATCTATGTTGCTGCAAATGGCATTATTTCATTCTTTTTATGACTGAGTAGTATTCCATTATACATATGTACCATATTTTCTTTATGCATCCATTCATCGATGGATTCTTAAGTTGCTTCCATGTCTTGGCTATTGCAAATAGTGCTGAGATGAACTTAGGGGTGCATTGTATCAGATCACAATTTCTTGTTCCAATATTACCATTACTACTTAAACTGGATTTAATTCTCTCTCTATATATATATATGTAGATAGATAGATAGATATAGATATATATATAAATACACATATATATGTAAATTTGATAAACAACATACAATAATGTCATTTAAAAGTGATCCCAGGAATAGAATTTGGCTCATTCAAAGACAAGTGCATGGAAGGTCATGGTATATTCAAGAGAGCCTAGAACTTAGGTGCAGAGGGTGCTTAGGTAGAAGCAAAGGCTGGAGTTCTCTAACTCCCTCACCCCACCTCCACCCCCAGATGGAATATTCTGACTCTTAGCTTTCCCCTGGGTCATAGTGTGTATTTACATCTAGATGTGCTCCTGTCAGCTGCTTGGAGCAATGATGATCTGGTCCAGCCTAGCCCTCAGCATCCTAAGGCCCTCAGGTGAGGAGTTGGAGGAGGCAGAGGAAGCAAAGCACTTACAATGGAGACTTGGAGATGTGAGGAAAGAGCCACAGTTGAGTATCCTGGCAGTCAAGATGCGCCAAAGAGAGCTTTGTTGTACAAATAAATACCATTCATCTTGTTTCTTTAAGATCCAGCTTGAAACTACAAATTTTGCATCTCTTGATTACTACTTGGGAAGAGAGAAAAATAAAAGATCGTTCACTTTTCCAGAAAGGCTGTGCTTCAGAAACCAGTAGTCAAATCTTCACTCCTCCTTCTAATAGCAGGCTACCTTGTTACTTAATTTTAGGGCCTGAGTTTCCTCCTGAGCAAGATCAGAGAGACAAGAGCCATGCCACGGGACTGAGCATTAAAGAAGGCAGCTGATGAGAACGGACACAGAGCGGAACACAGTCAGCCCAGAACATGCGCCTGTTTCCTTCCTTCCTCCCCCCTTTCTCCATGACCTCCAACTACCTTTGACACAATACAGAATCTAAAGTTTACATCAATCTTACTTGGTTTGAAATACTCACTGCCTCTAAAACATACAGCGAAGGCCACAGCATTGGCGATTTGCAAGATCACATCTGTGACACTGGGAGCTGTATTAGGGCGATCAGGGCAGAATTCAGGTCTCCTGAGAGACAGAGCTTCCAGGATGCACTGATATCTTGGTCTATGTAGTCATTTGTTGACTAGGGAAACTTCAGGTTTTTTAACCTCTCATTCTTATATTTGAGTTATAAAATATTAACAATGGTGAGAACTACCAGCAAATGAGGATTTAATGTGCTCTACATGTTACACTAAGTCCCTTACACAAGTCATATTGCTTAGTCTCTGCAAGAAATTTGTGAACTTAGTCATACTATCTACCATCCACTTATGCAGGGGAAAGCTCAGATTCTGAGACAGTGTCAAGTCACTGTTTCAAGGTCACAGAGCTAAAAGGTGGCAGGAGAAAGAAGGAAAGTCAGGGGACTTCCCTGGCAGTCCAGTGGTTAAGACTTTGCCTTCTAAGGTAGAGGGTGTCGGTTCAATCCCTGGTTTGGGGAGCTAAAATCCCAGGTATCTTGCAGCCAAAAAACCAATACATAAAACAGAAGCAATATTGTAGCAAATTCAATAAAGATTTTAAAATTGGTCCACGTCAAAAAAAAAAAAAATCTTTAAAAAAAAAAAAAAAAAAAGAAGAAGGAAGGCCAGGCTGTCTGACTCCCAGACAGGCTCTTGTATAGCCCTGCCTGCCTGTCCTAATGCAAGATTCAGGAAGCACACAGGGCTCTGAGAAACTGCATGGATAAAACAAGATCCCCAATTTATTCCCATAATTCAGTTCCAGTGGCCTCATTCATGGGTGAGCACAGTGGAGGCCATGCCAGTGGGTTTCTCTGACTTTTCATTTCCGAGTTGCTGCCATTGATATGCTGTTATGAAAAGGCTCCTTAATTTTCTAGGGTGTTGTTTTTTCTATTTTCTCTAGCTTACAATCATCAGGGAAAGGACACTTAGAGTCTCCCAAATTAGATCTGATATCTCTCTACTCCACAGAGCTTACGTGAAGCTTAAATGAGCTTACGTGCGTGAGGTATCGTTTCAATGTTGACATCACACAAATGGTAAAATAATATGATGTTGGTTACAGAGAGTGCATAGCATGTCAGCACTTCTTACGTTCCCCAAAGTGAATCAATAAGATAGTAATAATGATAGCTAACAGTCTCTGATAGCTAACCAGGTACACTGTGGACTCGGCTAAGTGCTTGACATGGATTCTTTCGAATATTTTCCAAACAACGCTGTGAGATCAGTAGGATAAAAATCTCCATGTCAGAAATGGAGAAACTGGGCTCTGAGTGCTTAAGAAATTGACACGATCATCTGGACGGGAACCCTGGAGGTCTGACTCAGGATGGTTTTTTAGGTTCTACCCATCTATTAGTCCTACACCTGGTGTGTTTTGCCTAATAAACAGAAACTAGAATTTGTAAATCAGATTTTCAGGATGGCATTTTCTAATGTGATAGTCCACGTTTCCAGCTTCATTCTAAGAGGATCAGTTTTTTTAGAGTAGTTCACATATACCTTTGCGCTAAGTCCTGGTGGATTTTTCTTCCTTTCTTCTTGTGAGCAGACATCCCTCAACCCAGCCCAGTCTGTTAAAGGCACAGACACATGACTGACAATAGTTATTAATACCTCCTGACAGGCCGAAAGTCGTCAGACACGTGTTGTCCTAGAGTGGAACGTATGTCTGAAATGTATCACTCTAAATGAGGAAGAAAGGTAACCGTTTGCAGAAATCTAGCTGCTATTGACTCAGGTTCTGGACAGATTAAATGCAATTAATACCATGTTCTTTAGACAACCATAGTCTTTGTATCAGAAATCTGCAGGTATGTGGGCAAAGTCATATTTTATGTGTAAATGTATACTCTGTTTTTGATATTTAAGGGTAATATAATTATTTCTTCATGTTTTAAACAGTCATCCGTACTGCATGTTTAAAAACTACAGAATAATATATATGAGGGTGAGTCAAAAATTATCCACACTCTGGCTATAGAATTTATTTTCATTAACTTTTAGAAAAGACAAATACATCATTTTTTGACATAATCTCCTTGCTTCTCAATACACTTTGTCCATCTGTCAGCAAGCTTTCGTATCCCCTCTTTAAAAAATGTTTTAGGCTGAACTGCGAGCCATGAATGAACTGCTGTCTTCACTTCTTCATCAGAAGTGAATCTTGGTCCTCATAGGGCTGCTTTCAGGGAACCAAACAGGTGAAATTCTGATGGAGTAAGATCAGGGCTATAGGGTCTAATGCCTCAAAATGAAGTTTTTGCAGAGTGTTGACAGTGTGGGCAAAAGTGTGCGGACGTGCACACCCTCAGACCACAAAAAAAGGAATCACTGCACACTGCTGTTCTTTCGTGCAAATCACAAGTGGGGCATCCAGTTTTGCTTGCACCACAGTTACAAATGAGCTGATGTAACATGTTCACACCTGCACAGCAGTGACTGGAGAGACAGTAGCCTTGAACGGAAAGTGCTGATAAGGCAGTGCGGCCAACAGAAGTTTTAATATAACCAGAGTGCGGATAATTTTTGACTCACCCTCATATTTAACAAATCTCTAGGGTCAGAAGATGTATTTCGTACCCATTCAAAGCTTTATAACTAAGATCTTGGGACCTGTGTCTAGAGATACAATGAAAGCCAATTGTTGTATTCCGAGCTTCTGAAGCAGGTGTTCTCTGGGCAAACTCATCAGAAGAGTACAGCTTTTGTGTCTTCTGAAGTCTATCTCAGATTATACTTCATGTTCAATAGTCGCTACACAAACCAAGAAGATCTACATGATGGTTTTAATCTCAACCTCGTAATAATCGGCCTTCCGGAAGTTTCCTGAGAGAAGGTCCTGGCAGGGGGCCCGTATACATGAGCATGTAGTGGAGGAGAGGGCTTGGTGGAACATGGCTGGCACAGGTGTTCAAACAGCGTGTACTGTTATACACTCAGGACTGGTGATGTCCGACGTCTACACATCTTCCACCAAGATTTCCAAGCCACCTCACAACTCCAATTGTCATGATGTCTTGGTGTTTAAAATGACACCCAACTAAATTTCTCATCTTAGCAGGTCTTAGCGGTGAATTACATTCTCTATGAATCTACATTTTAGTCTCGAATCAGAAAGTACTGGACTTTTGGAGGGAGGGGCATTTATGTTTAATAACGAGGCGAACGAGTTACCTGTGTAACTGCGGGGGCCCCGGGTGTCATCCTGTTCCATTCTGCTGACCCACCAGTGATCTTGGGCGCTTTCATGCTCAGATAGCCGTCCTACCTGAAACCAGGGATCGCCGCACAAGTGCAAGGAGGTGGGCTGAGGACAAGGAGCTTGTGGCCATTAAGGACCAGTTATAAACATCAGGTGTTATGCTGCGTGGCACATGACCTAGATTAGTCCCCAGCAATTTGGGTACAGTCTGCTACATTTTCGACTGAGAGAAACACGTTAATATACAAAGGGAACAGTTAACAGAAAGCAGCAAAGCTGAGGGGCAAGCTTCTATCAGCGAGATTGTCCATGTCCTCCTGCTTCTCTGCCTTTATTCTTCTGCTCGTGTTTCTATTACCCCATCCCTGCTAAGTGTGTAGATACTGCTTGGGAATCTCTTGCTGCCCAGTGTCCGACTCTGCTTCCTGACCCTCCATTCGTTGGTCAAGCCTCTGTCATGACTGGCTTCCTGGGCCTGGGGTGCCCACCAAACTTCCTCCAGATTTCCTTGAATTCTTGGGATGTTATGTCTGGCCTCCCACGTGGAGGCTTGGCCCACCTAGTTTGAGATCAAATGGTATTCTCCTAAGAAAGTGTGCATGTGTGTGTGTGTGTGTGTGTGCGTGCGTGTGTGTGTCTGAAAGAGAAAGAGGAGGAAGAGTAAACATCACACAGGAACAAACTCTTTATAGGTGAACTTTTCTTTGAACCTGAACGTGGCCTCAATCATCCTCCTGAGCATCCACGTGAACCCTGGGCTCTAATATACACCCTCCGTGGCACACGTATCTGATGGCCTCCTGCCCAGGTCTTGTGGTTGCTCTCATGAGCCTGATTCGGCCAACATCGCCTTTGGGGCTGGGCAAGGCTGAACCTGCAGGTAGAAGGTAAGTCTTGCTGGCAGTGGAGGAGCTGAGTTTGGCAGAGCCTGGCCTAACACTCAGGCCTCCAAACATGTCCCAGACCTGGACGCTCCCAGCCTTCCTTCTTCAACTGCTGCTCAAACCTCAGCAGGACAGGGTAACTAAAAGCTCATCAGTTTTCTGATAAACCCTTCACTTTTGCTCCAATTATTGGCAGTGTTTATCAAAGGCTATGTCTGGGTCAAGTTAGAGTTTAAAAAGAATCTCATATCGCTATTTCCACACCGATGCGTACAGGAGCATCTTGAACTGCTACAGGCGTTCTCCAGTCATTAGTGCTAACAGATGCTGTGCAATAATTCTTGAAACTATTGCTTGAGGAGTGCTCCTTTGAATGATCTCATTCCTAATGATGAAGGCCATAAATTCTGAGGAATGTGAGACAATCAAATTCCTGACCTGTCTGTGACTATGGGAACTAACTGCTGCGTTCAGGTAGGGCCTGAAGTTCAAAGAAAATCAGCCCTGCAGCTTTTGGTTTTTTATTTGCATGACTTAAAGCTGAACCACCCCCCTGTGCTTAGTGAGGTTCAAAATAAGGTCTAAACAATCATTTCCATCTCAGGCTTCCTGCTTTCCCAGTGACACCTTGTTCATTCCAGTTTGGGTCAATACCAGAAGCAGAATTGTCATAAAGCCTGAGGGAAAGTTTCTGGTTCTTGGGGCCCAGAGAAGGACACAGGGATGGGAGGGGATTCCAGAAGGGATCATGATACAAGTCAGTTTTCCAGAAAGATAAAGAGACTGATGAACAAAGGAGACCGAAGGAAAAAGAAACACAAACAGATAAAAACCCTGATTTATGCAATCTCTCCAGCCATCTATGCTCATGCACGAAGTTCCTATCTCCCTGGAGCTGCGGGTATCTCATACAAACACTGAATGTCAAGTCCACGCTCCTGCTTTCACCTGTTTGTCCTCTTCTAATCTCCAAATCAATTCCTCATTGCTTTACATTCAGGAACCATGGAAAAATATATTCTCTCCCTGTGGTTCAAAAATCCTTAAGACTTAACCTAAGTCGTTTATGTATAATAGTAAATTTTATAACAAATTATTCAGAAAAGCAACCTTCTGTGTCAACACAAAGGGAAGGAAAATAAGTTAATTTCCTTAAGTAATAAATAAAAGCTGCCTCGGGACATCCATTGACCTTCCCTTTTTTCTCAGGCCTTGTTAGAGCCTGATAACACTGGCAAATTACCCAAGGCCCTACGTGAAATGAACAGATCTTTAGCTCTATTTTTGCTAAAATCTGCTATAGTTTTTGGGCATTATATTTTGAAACCCTAGGGTCAGATACTGATAGTTTATAATGCAACTATCCACAGTTTTGCTGGCGTGCTCCAAAGGTTTCCATTTTCACCAGAACAAAAATCATTCTGAATGATGGGGAGAAACTTATGTTTAAATCCAACTCAGTAGAATCATTTCACACGATTCTGTTATCGAAAGCAATGCTAAAAAGCCTGTGATTCCATACAACAGAAGTTGATTTAGCACATATTATGAGAGGTCATTGATTACAGTAGCCAATTCTGCAGGAATAGGAAAATGCTGAAGATGTAGTGTGGACCTCAGAGACCAGAGCTCATCAAAGAACACGGTGAAGAAGGGGTTAATTATAGATCAAGGCAGGCTTGACCAGGTGCCAGGAGAAAGGTTTCAAGTTCAGAGGAGGAAGCATCTTTGTGTCTCACTGACTGCAAACCACAGACTTTCAAACGTTTTCAATGTGTAGCATGTTTACTAAGGATGTGCTGGGGCCAGGCTCCTTCCTGGATATTGTCTCATTTACATCTCTACGCAATTCCTTTCCATGTCTATCCTCATCTTACAGATGAGAAAACTGAGGCTCAGAGAGTTTTCTTGATTTTCTGAAAGGTGGCCAGCGTAGCAACCAGCTGGTCCACACCTCGGCCACCAGCAGTTAAAGGTGAGTATGTGACGAGATGGCCTGGGTGATAAGTTCTTGAGAAGTTACATATTTATCCTCTGGTTTTCATTATAACTTTGTTTATGATATTTTTTGGATAGTGTCTGGTTGTTCCAAATAGCTTATCAAAGAGATAGTCAGTGATTGGTTATAGGAAGTCCACCTCATTTATCTGCGTCAGTTTAGATCACCTGAATGTCTAATCATCCCATTTATTTCACGGTTTCTCTTTGCTGATTTTCATTTTTGTTTAATACAGAATTTTGAGAATTGAGGTAATTTTCCAATAACAATACAGACCAAAGAAATAGTATTATAGTATTTAGGTAATTTAAATGTTATTCAAATATCTACTATTTGAAATGTTATGAAACTATCTGGACAACTTAAATTTTATTAAAAATATCTAGATAATCAAGAAAACATTTCTTTATGGGACTAAAGTATATTTTACTTAACAAGGGAAGTGAATGTTATCTGTGCACTGTTTCCTCAAACAGTCTGGAAAGTCTAGGGTATCAGAGTCAGAAGATCACGTACTAGTCTGAGCTCTGGTCCTATCTGAGGGTGATGCCAAAAACTCGGCATCTATGCACGGGTGCTGAGTCGAATCTCAGAGACAGAGTCTTGGGTGAAGTAGAAAAGAATAGCTTTATTGTTTTGCCAGGCAAAGGGGGCCACAGAGGGCTAATGCCCTCAACACTGTGTGTCCCAACCTGGGAGGATTTGGTGAGAAGTTTCTATAGCAATGGTCCAAGGGCAGGGATGCTGTTCAAATTAGGATGTGTGCAGTGCCTGCCCCAAGGCTGCACTATTGTTTCCTGACTGTTCCTCCCTTGTCTCCGCATCCCCTCCCTTCCCTGATTCGCTGTTCAAATCTGCCCTTTGGGACTCAGAGAATGTCACAGAGTCTGGAGTCTTTCCCCTACAAGAAACGGGGGACAGAAAGGCTTCTGTGCCCAGAAGCCCCACAGCGTCCCGCGCAGTTTCAACCGCACACACTTTGGTAATCCTGGTGGAAGCACATGTGAGATGCACTCTGAGGGTTGTGATGAAGGGCAGGTGAGAAGATGTGTAATAAAGGGCTTGAGGATAGCTGAGCTCTTTCTAAATGTGAATGTCCCTAATCCACCTCGCTGAACAGCCATCTCTCATGTGCTTTCATTCTGTCCCCTCCTCCATCACGACGGATGCCCGTCTTGCTTCCTGACCGTGCTGATGGCCCTGGACGTCTAACGAACCAGGTACTTGAGTCTGCCAGCCCTTTTGTGCACATTGCATTCAGCATCTGGATTTCTGGTAATGTGTCAATCTTAATGAAGTTGTCTTGTTGTTGGCTAAACACCTTTGGACACCGAAGGGCATCATGACAGAGCTGGGGTGTCTGATAACGACAGAATGTGGCACAGGCTGGATGGGCTGTAGCTTGAGTCGAGTTTGACGTGACATGATGAGATTTCTTGACATATAATCTGCTCCTTTTAGAAAAGAGCCTTTTGGCATTGACTCACAAGAATTATAGTCTACGAGACAACATTGATTTGTATGGCATGACTCACGTTGGATGAAAACAAGTTTGTATTCAAGAATCATGCATTCCCGGTTAATTAATCGCCCTTGCAAATGTTGGGGTGGATTATTGGTTAGTCACACACATTTTTTTGTTCCCAAGATGAAGACAGGTGTGCTACTCTGGTTCACTCTATAATTTTTCATGCCTGAATCGGCCTTGTCTGCTTCTGCCGTTTTCACACCCTCTTCATTAAGCTCTGTCTAAATACTTAACTGTCCAAGTGTGTTATTATAAAGCAAGACTATCCACAAATATTTCAAAACTCATTTAGTTAGCATCTCTGCATTTCATGGCTTGAAAAGGACCCAATCCAATTCCCTTTAGTTCACAAACATGGAAGGAGAGACACTGAGAGACTAAAAAAGCTGCACAAGGTCAAAGCTTGTGGTGTCTGATGAGATTGGCCGCTTAGTGAGGGAAGCTTGGGGCACTGGGGACCAAAAGAAAATAACAGATTTATGTTAAATGCAAACTTATAAGGAGAAAAGTTTCAATTCTTGAGGAAAGCTGTTTTTGTGATATTTTGTTGAATAATTAATATATGCATAAATGGAAACCTTACCAAATATTATTCAAATTCATGTTCAAAATGATTTAAAAACTGAACTCAAAATTTTAGAATTCATTCAAAAATTCCCTTCTATTTTTCTTTAAAAATAATAGTATGTTAAAATTACTTAAAGGGTTTAAGGCCACCTTTAGTAATAAAATAATTTATCATTATGCCATTTTGAACAGGGAATTCTGCTCTACACACATTATAAAATAGACAACCGAAGCAAAAGGAGAAATAAATTATAGCATTTATCAAGAAAAAATAGCAAATCTGGATCTTGTAATGTATAATATATACTCAGATGTTTATCCCTACAGAAAGCTATTTTTGGTACCAATGATTCTGAGCTGTAGATTTGGTAGCTTAGAAAAGGCATCACCAGAATAATTTTTTAAATGAAATTCAGTTTAATTCTATTTTACACCCCAAAAGAGTACATAGCACATGGTCCTCTGAGTTCACAGAGGGAACAGCTGTCAGTGGCATCTCCTCCAAACCAGCAGAGCCCAGAGGGACTCTCAGGTCCAAACAGTCCAGGAGTTTTTTCTTATTCTATAAAAAAGTTGTTTTTAACATACATTTTGAAAATACCTGATTGAGGCCAAAAACATCGATCAAAATGCCAAGTGATCAGCTCTCAAGCAATCCACGTTAATTTTCTTTAGTGTAAATTTTATTTTAATTATTTTAATTTATTATTTATTTATTTTAAATTTATTTATTTATTTATTTTTGCCTGCGTTGGGTCTTTGTGTCTGCATGCAGGCTTTCTCTAGTTGCTTCGAGCGGGGGCTACTCTTTGTTGTGGTACACGGACTTCTCATTGCAGTGGTTTCTCTCATTGCAGAGCATGGGTTTTAGGCTCACAGCCTTCAATAATTGTGGCACGTGGGTTCAGTAGTTGTGGCACTTGGGCTCTAGAGGGCAAGCTTAGTAGTTGTGGCACACGGGCTTACTTGCTCCTCAGCATGTGGGATCTTCCCGGAGCAGGGCTTGAACCCCCGTGTCCCCCGCATTGGTAGGTGGATTCTTAACCACTGCACTGCCAGGCAAGTCCCAATCCACATTAATTTTATATTACATAGATAAAGTGGACAACAGGTACAAGCTACAACTCAGAGGGCAGGCTGCTACAGGTTGAATTGTGTCCCCCAAAGGGATATGTTGATGTCCCAGCCCCCAGGACCTGTGAATATGGTCTTCGCAGATACAATCAAGTTACGATTAGGGTGGACCCTAAACCAATATGATTGGTGTCCTTATAAGAAGAGAAGAGACGCAGACACACAGCAAAAAACCTTGTGATGACAGAGGCGGGGATTGGAGTGATGGAGTTCAAGCCAAGGGACACTGTGGACTGAGGGCCCCACAGAAGTTAGGAGGAGGAAGAGGGAGGTTCTACCCAGAGTCTCAGAGGAGGCATGGTGCTTCTGACACCTTGATTTCCAATATCTATCCCCCAGAATTGTAGGAGAATATATTTCTGTTGTTTTAAGCCACCCAATTTGTGGTAGTTTCTTACAGCAGCCCTAGGAAACCAATACAGATTTTGATTTTTTAAAAAATATATACACAAAATACGGTAAGCATCTCAGAATGCATAGAGAAATATGACATAAACGTCTAACAATAGCAACATAAATGAGGATCCACTTATAGTTCTTCTATCTCACTAGAATTCTTAGTGCTATCTTCAATTTATTGTGTTTGTCTCTTTGAAATTATTGGCTTATTTCTCTAGCCTTCAGCTTAATTTTAAATTTCAACATTTCAAAATTTCAGATTTAAATTTTTGCCATTCGCCATGACACACCTAAAGTGGATCCTCTGTCAATACTCAGTATTTTATGCATTAAAGGCCCCGTATTGTCCAGTTTACAGAATGGTTGTTTCTTCTGACATCTCTTGCTATAATGTTGTTGTCCTATTTTCTCAGTGAACCAGTTTAAAGAGAGCAATGACATCAGCATTACACATTGTTATGGATTCAATTTGTTCCCCAAAGAGGTATATGGAAGCAGTAACCCCCCAGGATTTCAGAATGTGATTGTATTTGACAATGGTCTTTGTACCTGCAATCAAGATAAAATGAGATCATTAAGGTGGACCGTAATCCAATATGACCTATGTCCTTATACGAAGAGACACAGGAAGAGCGCCATGTGACAATGGAGGTGGAAAGAGAGTAGAGTCCTCCAGCTGCACGTCAAGGAATGGCAAGTGTTGCTGGAAACCAGCAGGAGCTAGGAGACAGGCATGGGACAGATTCTCCCCTAGAGCCTTGCAGAGAACACTGCCCTGCCAACACTTCTGGCCTTCACAGCTGTGAGAGAATACCCTTCTAGTATCTTAAGACACCCGGTTTATGGTACTTGGAATGGCAAGCTTAGAAAACTAATAGGCATATGAAGTATAACTATATGTCATAATAGACATATGAAGTGTAACATATGAAGTCTTTACTATGTTTTTCATAAAAAAATATGAGAAGTAAATTACGAAAGTCTTTGACCTTTCTATTTCAAAAACATAATCTTAAATACTAATTTTCTAAGAGATACAGAAGATGCCATTTTCAATTGGTTAATTCATAGAAAGTTGAACAATAATCATTGACTTATCTGTGCCGTCACACTGTGAAGAGTGTGGGGTTTTAGAATTTTAGGGGTCACAGGTGATCAGCAAGGATGCATAAGTCACTGGTCCTGCATGTGCGTGCAAAGAAAGGAACCAAATGTTCACCGTGCTCTGTTCATTGTCTCAACAAGATACTTTGAACTGTATCATTTAGATGAAACAGTCATGAATGTGGAAAGCAAAATTATTCTTTCTGAAACAATTCAATATTATTTTTAGAGAGAAACATAAATTTAAGTGACTTGTGCCATTCACCATGTTTCCATATTGCTGAATTGTCTGGCTATAGCACATGTCTTACCAACAGAGTCAACTTTTCCTCCTAGAGGGCTCTGTCCCGTCATGTGGCTCACATCTCCTTGACATGCCTTCCTACCCTCTAGCGTCTGCCTTTTTAGTTCAAGGCATACATTACTTATTTGAATAGTCTTATTTGAAGAGTCCCAAAGGAGTCTGAATTTAGGATTTCTTCTGAGTAACTAGAGTCTTCCCATGCATTAGAAAATGGTGACTGTAGGGACTTACCTGGGGGTCTGATTGTTAAGACTCAGAGCTTCCACTGCAAGGGGCTCGGGTTCGATCCCTGGTTGGGGAAGTAGGATCCCGCATGCTGTACAGCACAGCCAAAAATAAATAAATAAGTAAATAAATAAATAAATAAATGTGACTGTAGCTAGTGCTCCCTTTAGGTCGTGAGTTCCCTTAAGGGGAATGAATGGAGCATTTGTTTTTTATCTCCAACAGTCGGGAGTGCGTTGGGCACATGGTTGACAGTGAGATCAAAGTTAGGTTCAGTAGGAAGGGATATGGGGATTTATGTATACATATAGCTGATTCACTTTGTTGTACAGCAGAAACTAACACAACATGGTAAAGCAATTATACTCCAGTAAAGATTTATATATAAAAAGTTAGGTCCAATGAAAGCACCCATTCTAATAACTAAGGGTAAGTGAAGGGATGCTGGAAGGTTTTAAAAAGGCTACTTTTTCTTCCTTTATTTCTGCTTCCCTTCCTTCCTTCCCTACTTTCTTGATCAATCCGTTGCCACAATACTTGCTGAATCCTAAGAATTGGGATTATTGATTGAATTTTGGTCTATTGACATATAAATAGGCAAACAAATAAACAAACAACTAAATAAAACAATAAAACTTGGTTAAGGGTACTTTCTCAATTCTGCACAGAATATTTGATCATAATGTATATGTTAAAAAGTAGCAGAGACTTGTGTCAACAAGTTTGGAAAGACTCGTTAAGCATTCCTAAACTTGTCATTTGCATGGATTATAGCAAAATGAGGCCACTATGTCTATTTTATAGAAGAAATCAGGAAGAGGCTGGGTAATACAAAACACTCAGTAATGATAGTTTAACATTGTTTTCTCAACTAAAAAAATACATTTTACTGTTAACTTGTTTTTATTGGAGTTTTGATTTTGTTTTTCTCTTTCCCTATGTGAAAGGGTGTGTTATCAAAAAAACTAAGCAAGTGAGAATGAAATTTAGGAAACAAAGTATAGATGCAAATTGGCCATTCTTTGTCAAAAGAGGTAATTTGATCTATTTCTAGTTTTTCAAAAGGCATTAATTTCTTGATTTTGCTACATCAAGTGTAAGGAGATTACCTAAAGAAGCTCTCTTAACAAGGGCAAAATAATACATCTTTGAAAGAGTTAAAAGCATACATCCTAAATCATAAAATGTAACCAGAGGACGATATTTCCTGAAGAATTAAATTACTCCATGCAGAAGATTAAAAGATGGGGGTAGAAGAAAATTCTTTCTCTATTTTTCACTTATATTTGTTTCTTTTTAAAGTGTTAGCATTTTAGATGGGTGATTCTCTCTCTCTCTCTGTCTCCCTCCCTCCCTCCTTCCCTCCCTTTCTCTTTCTCTCTATCTGATTTTTTGTTTTCATTCTGTGACCCTTTCAGGAATGCTATCTACAGCTGAGGCCCTGAGTGTGTCCAAAAAAAATCCCTAAAAAGGTATATAACTTGAGCTTAACCTTTGAGGGATCAAGTGTTTAAAAACGAATTGGTTTTTATGTACATTTATGTAATTGACCAATAGTTGAGATCAGCATGAAGACAAAGGCAGCAAGAAAGGCATGGCAGGTGATTTAGAAGCAATTTGGAAAACTAACAAATCAATAGGTCAAGGGAATGTTAGAAGTGAGCTGAAAAGAGTCTTTACCTGTTTGGAACTTTGATTGATTGATGGTGATCACTCATCCAGAGGAGGAGAACTGAGAGCTGAGTATGGGCTCAATGGGAGAAGGTTCATGGCTGGCCCAGGGTTATCTGCCATGGATGGGCATGTGCAGGAGTTTGATAGGCTTCCTCTATGTTTATAGACCTACATTACTGTAAAGACTGATGAACATGGTACAGAATGTGCTGAGAAATACAAAGGTGAAAGGCCCAGAGAGTTGGAACTCAGCTTGGGTGACTAACCTTGGGGAGGTCTTCTTCAAAGAAATTCAATGTGAGCTCAGGCAACTGCACTTAGTTTAGGTAAACTTGAAACCAAGATGAGAAAGTAGGATTCATACTTTAAGGAAAAGGAGAAGGAGAATGAAAGAAAATTACCTTTATTAAATGACTGTTTGTGTGTGTAGCAGATATTAGGCTAGGTACTCAAGATATGTGAGCTACTCACTCTTCAAACAAAGTTGATATTTTTTCTTTGCAGATGAAGGCATCGATGCTCCACAAGGCTGAGGAATTTCCTCAGTGGCATACAACCATCTAAGTTGATATAACTCTGAGCCATTTTTCTTCCCAAACTATTCTTAGTTTTTTGTTTTCACTTCTCTCCTGCCTCTCTGAGTGTGACCATCTCCTGGGAGTACCTATAGGATAGACTAAAATTCTACCTATAACCCCACCTCTTACTTATCCTCAAAAAAACATATTTGAACCCATGCAAATGAAATGATAACACCATTTTTAAAAGGTAATCTTGAATACATTCTAATAAAAATCTCGGCTATTGTTTGTTGGGTTCTTACTCAACAGGGCCACATAAGGAGCTAAATGTCTTGTAAGTATGATCTTTTTTAATCTTCACACCAGGACAATATGGTAGTAAAAAACTAGGCTTAGAATTTAGGAAGAGGGAACAGCAATGTTTAAATCAAATTTCTAATTCCCAAGTCCTCTGTGAACCACTGGTCAATACTACTGCATATAGGGAACACATTTAGTATACTGAAATATAGAGTGACTGTGCCCAGGTACTTCATATGTACTTAATAAATATGTGCTGTATACATGAATACATAAGTGAAAATATTTACAAAAAATGTAAGCCACTGTCAATCTTTGATATTGTAGTGTTCATGCTAATACAATATTTATAGTAGTTCTGATAACTAATGCTAACCCACAAATGTGTCCTAAAAATGTAGGTGAGAAAACGTCTTTTGGTCAGTTTGCCTTCTTTTTATGGCAAATGCCTGTAATTTACTCATGGATGAAAAGAAAACTGGAACCAGAGAAAGCAGGTGAAATGGCCAAAAGACATCATGGGCATTATGGGTCATGCTTACAAACTGGTAGAGTTCTGGCTATTGTCAATGAAATGACCCAAATGTAACATATTCTTTGCCTGAGAGAACTCATTTCCATATGAGGGGGGAGGAAAACTAAGCAAAAAGTTCCATTGTGTTTTGTCAAGTGTTCTAACAGAAGGGGTAGATAGCTCAGTATCCTCGGGACCCAGAAGGGTCTAAAGCCATCTCAGGATGCTTTAGAAGTATAATGACAAAAACAGCAATTAGAACAGGATCAAGGTGAAAACTGGACTTATGCAGGGGAGTGCCAGGTTTAGCAAAGAAAAATACACATAAACAACGTAACATTGTTTTTTTAGAGTTTTTTTTTTTTTTTTTTTTAGCATACGTATGCTCTAACATTGCATGAGACATACTTAACCTAAAAAATAACCCATAGTTTATCTGGGACTTAACTTTAACTGGCATTCTGTATTTTATCTCTGGGTAGACTAGAAGCCAGTTAAATTGACTAATAGACCTGATAGAGATTTTCATATCTAGTTTGTACTCTGAGGTCCTCATCCTTAATAATCTTTTAATTAAAAAAATATATTGTGTGTGTCCTTATAGCAGGTCTGCTACAAGTTTGTGAAAGTAGAGAATGAGAACTGTACAAACTATATTCTCAATTAAGAAGTAAGATATTTTTTAAAAATGCTAAAACTTATCCTGAGCCCAAAGCAAAAGATCTGATTTACCAAGGGAACGTTATATATCATCATTTAAATGAAGCACTGGGGAGAGTTACAACTGAGTGAATTTCAGATTCTTTTCCATCCCAGAGACAGAGGCAGTGACATTAAAAAGCGGTTGGAGGTACAATCTCTTACTCACTTTGAAGAATATTGCCCGAATGCCACTTGGAACAGACCTGGACTCATAATTTCCTCTCTGAAGTTTTATCTCGCCTTCTGTTTCACTAAGATTTCTTTTACAGATGGAATATTTACATAGTTAATAGTGGTTAGGTGACTTGCCTGAGATGACACCTTGAGTCACAACTTGAAAGCTGTCACCAGAGTCCACAGCTTTCAGTGTTCAGTCCCTGCCTGTCTCAGAGGCAGGCTTAACCCGGCTTTAAAACCCATGTCCCTGATGACTGAAGACAATAGCCATCATCAGTGATTGAAGAGACACAAAAGCCTAGACCTTGACCCCTAGAGGCAGAATGTAGATGCAGTCTGGAGTGTTAAGGCTCTGCTGTGCTGGAATGTTCCCTGGCAGCCTGGTTGAGGATTAAGTTGCCCTAGAAAGACACAAATTCACCTCTTCATGAGACAGCACACTCATCCTAATCTCCGTAAGCCAAATGAAAGAAAAATGACCTGGCGTTTTTAGAATCCTCTACTGGAAGATAAATGTTTACATGGAAAATTGACCTTTTTGATACCCACTTGCCTATCAACTCTACTTTCAAGAGGAACTCTGCATTGGATGGGCTAATGTGAATAAACTTTGAAAGTAAACACAGGCTTTTAGTAGTTTTCAGGGGTTTTTTTCTGGGTCAACTTGTTTCTCTCACTGCAGAGCTTGTGGAAGAAAAAATCCTCCTCCTTTTTTATGTGTGTGCCCTCATTTTCTCCTCCAGGAAATAAGTTGCACCATACTGCTGATCATTACTTTTAAATAATTTTAGAAGAACAATTCCTGGTATTTTATTCTATACAGGTACCTTCGACATATAATCTATGAGTTTCTCTGCTTTCTTTTTTTCTGTAGTAAAAAGGTTACCGTTGTTCTACCACATACTTGTCTCTGTCATAGCCTCCTGAAAGAACCCATCCCAGACCACGGGGATAGATCACCTGTCTATTTTCCGCATCTGTCAGTAGTAGGAACACTCTTGTTGGCAGAAAGTACGCAAATCACTATTTTAAAGGCCTCCCTCTGGCTTTGTCTCCTGAGATCACGCACAAGAATTTTATACCAGTCAGTCTGCAGTGCAAACGGTTATGCGTGCCAGTGTTAATTAGAAGGGGAAAAAAAAAGTACCGTATATTCCTTTTCCATATGTTACATGCGTTTTTCTCCATGATTATTGTTTATGTCCTGCGATGATCATTACTTGTGTTTAGTATTATGATATGTTGAGTAGCAATGGAATACTTGAGACATCATCTTCCAATTCAGATGGTACATTTTCTGTCAGTCTGGAGCTCTAAGTCTTTCTGCTTTATCATAATACAGAGGCTTATATATCAGAATTTTATAATCTCTACATTTTCAACTGCACTATGAGTGTTTATGGAAAAGAGTAATGTGGGCTTTCTTTTTTAATGCAGTGAATTAGATACTTTATTTTTCTCAATGGGAAACAAAAATAATAAGAAAACATAATAGGGACACAAAAATAATAGGAATATAGTAATAAGAAGATAAAGAGAGAATATGAAGAAAACAAAAATAATAGATGCCCAGTGAAATACTTTTATTTCTTTTTTCCCTCTTAAAAATGGGTTTCTCTCAGATTACATAACAGAATAAATTATATAACCAAGTCTTTCATTTCTCATATTTTAATAATTGAGACCCCATTAAACCAGGAAGAATACCCATAGGATCTATAAGATGCAAGAGCACTTAATAGTTCCTTGTGGTGAACTTTTCAAATTAATATTTAGAAGTGTGACGCTAAATTTTCTGTTTGTTATGTGAATATCTCAATGAGTCAAGAGTTTCTGGTTTTTGAAAGTTTCCTAGAGTGTCTTTTGATCCTAATGAAGTCAGCCACGTAATTCTCCATGCTTCCTTAAGGGCCAGTTCATATGTTGTGCTTTTATTCAAAAAGCCTTTATATTACAGTTAGGACTTTGGATCGATTTTGCCAAGAGCTATGTGTCAAAGATCAACTCTTTTATGAGTCTAATGTGAATAAAGGTTATAATTATAATCAAATGTGATTGATTTATGTGTGTCACTTTTCATTAATTTGTAATAGTCTTTGGATCTCGTGTAACATCTTCGGTATAATTTTGAAATATGAGAGGAGTCTGTTGAAAGATGAGAGAGAGAATTATATTCTTTTCTCAACAACATTTTTACCTATTGGAGTTCTGAAAAACAGTAAGTCTATCTTAGACAGTGATTAATATCCAGGTTCTCCAGAACCATGAAAGACCAGAATTCACTCAACCAAAGCACTGTGCAAAGATTACCCACTAAAATCTACTTTGGTTGCTTCTCTAGAAGTCTGGATCTATTTCAAGGTGAGAAAAATAAAATACATAAGTGATGAAACTAAAAATGTTCAAGTTAAATCAATGGCATTTCATTAACTTACACTGCATTAAAATGACAATAACAGAGTCAAGTAATAGAAAGTAAGAGAATAATCAGAACCGAAGATTTTAGGTTTGTAAAGCTACTACGATTAACTTGAGGCTTCAGTCAGAGCTTCCCAGTAGCCAGAGTAAATATAGAACGTCAGAGGTTTCATGGCTCTGCTTTTCTAGTAAGAGAAAGTATATTAATCAGTCTGTAGAGACAACTTTCTGCCTAATCTGAGTTTTCCCACGTCTTTTTTATAGAATATTGAATGCCATGGGGAAGGCTGTCTTCAAAAGAAGTTTTACCAAAAAAGAAAAAAAAAAAGTGGTTCCACCTATGGCTATATCTTATAGCCATCTTTTATAAAAGCTGCTAACAGACATTGTTTGGCTTCATGAAGGCGTGACGCTACATTATCTGCTAACCTGTCAGCACTGAAAAGAGTGATTGGCATCCTTAAGTACCTGTGAAGCGTAGTCTCTGTGCTGTAACCACTCATGAGAACACAGGCTCTGAATCAGACCACCTGCGTTGAACCCCAGCTCTGCTCCTCTGTGGCCGTCTGACCAAGGGCAAGGGCAGGGTACTAACCAACATCTTTATACAAGGAGTATATTGCTTAGAACCTGTCTGATGCATATTAAGTGCTTGAAGACAAGCTAGACATTATTATTTTTGTCCGCTAGTATTATTATCAACATGTCCTTTCAAAACCAGAGATATCCTGTGTCTTCAAAAGTAGTCTAATAAAGAAGCATCTGTGACCAAGTAGACAGCCCTCTTTCTTCTTTTCCTCCCACTTCTAGCAATCACAACATTTTGAACAATTGTGTCCTGTGGCTCAAAGATACTGTGAGAAAGGTTTTTTCACTGAGAAACCAACATTCATAATACTTGTCACATATTAAGCTGTTCTTCCAATGGAACGTAAAATATACATGAGAGGAAAAGAAGCCGTGTTTCAGTACACAATGGTGCACTTTTTAAGTGCAAAATAGAATATTCACGGTGGTAGGCAGTGCTGCAGAATAAAGAGCCCTTTGTAGCATAGTCCATTGTGTCACCAGCTAAGAGGCCGTATGACAGCCTTAGCGAAGTCTGGGAATATAACATGTCACTTCGCTCATTGCTATTTGCCCAGAGGTGTCCTTGGGTTTGGCTTATCACTTAGATCACGGAAATCCTGGGGCCAGAACAAAATTCCTCTGCCTGCTCTCACTCACATCAGTAAAATCAGCTCAGCATCCATTCTTACAACCATTTGCCCAGGATATGCAAAATGGTCTTAGGCAAAATGCTCAGGCTCTCTGGACATCACTTAGCTCACCTGCATTGGAGGTTAAAAGACCTGGTCTCTCTGACTCACAGGTGTGCTGTGTTAATCTAGTGAGACCCACGACAGTGACCGTGGTATTGACTGAACAATGGGATACAGTGGGGACATCTCTGCTCCCCCACTTAGTCCTGTTACTGGCTGGGTGAGGTTCCTCGTTTAAAGCCTCTGAGAATGAGCTTATTCTCTGTCACATGTTGGTACCCGTGTCCATCCCACAGAGTTATGCTGTCGTATTCACTGATTCTTTCAGCACCCATTTATTGAATACCTAGTGTGTGCAAGGTACTGATTTGTGTGCTGACATAACGATCTACTGCATCAGAAACTGAGATTGAAGAACATATCACCATCATTGCAGCAGCTACCCTTCTTTCTGCAGTTATAATACGCGTCTCACTGTGCCTCTGTTTTCACGTGGATTATCTCATTTCCTCCTCACAACACTTCTATCTACAGCACAGCGCTGATTTCGCCATTTCGCAGATGGAGAACTCAACGCTCCAAGAGCTTAAGGAACTTTCATGTTTTCACACTGAAATGGTTTGCCTCAGTTGCTATGACATTTGGTCTCGACTGTTAACAGATATTTTTCCTCATAGCCACAGTTTACTCTGAAGGGTTTGGGGGCTCCCAGATGCCAAGGGGTGGAAACAGGGCTGTCTAGGCACGTGGACCCCACTCCTGTTTTGTATAATTATGGGAACAGATGAGAGAGGCTAATGACTTTTAGTCCCAGTTGCGTTGAACAAGATTAAAGATGCCAACAAGGACTAAAGATCTGTGCTGAAGACCTCACATCTCATTACCCACATCCCACGTCGTCCTGTCTCTTAGTGTTGCCCTTAAGTCTTCCGGTCTGCACCGCAGACTGCGTGTTGTACGTGAAGGTGTGTGCGTTACTGTGGGGTTTGGCCAATGGTGTCTCAGGGCCCTGATGCCCCTGCTTCCCAAAAGTTTTGGTTTTCATAGTATAGAAGTCGACACTGACTGCAGGATTTGTGTTTGCAGCGTCATCGCTGTTTCAGGGTCTGCTACGTAATTCACTGTTGGTGGACCATCTGGGCTGTTCAGAGTTTCGCATGGTATTTTCTCTAACTCACCTTGAAATCTTACATTTAGACACATTGGTCTATTTATGAACGAGGTTCTTTGGTAAACAGCAAGATCTATGCATGAATAGATGAGTTTTAGTTTAGGATTGGGAAAGCTAAAAACGTACACGTTAGTCTAACCTGGAATTATTCTGTTTGTCGTGTAAGCTTTCTACACGAATTTTGGAGAACGGTACCGCCTTAAGCACCCCTCACCTCGCATTGCTTTGTGACTCAGCCTTCTTGCTTTAACTATGCTCAACGTCAAGTTCCGGAAATTGAACAAAATGAGATACGGGGGCATGTTGCAAATACGTTAACCACGTTTCCAATATTAGAAAAAAGATGTTCGTGGAAAACATATTGTTTGGTATATGTTTTCCTTTAATTGGTTGAATGATGTATTCCCTTTACACGCCAAGGGTTCTTTGTAACGTAAGGCATATCCAGAGTCTGCCTGCTGTTGGCATTGCTGTGTGGCGTGTATGCGTAATGCATTTCCTTATGAATAAGTCTTCAGTCTGCGAGCCTTGTGAGCTAGTGATGGAGATTTAACGGTCTCAAACAGGCACACATATAACACATTAAAAACAAATATATATGTGTGTACACACACACGCACACACTGACACACACACGCTCACACACATGCTCACACACACACACACAAATGTGCTCCAGATTACTTTAAGATATACTGGAGGGTCACGTCTGTTTGTATCTTGGGCTTAAGAAATTGTAAACAAGAAATAATATAAATCTTTATTTTTCCTGTGCAAATGCTCTTGGATATACTACTGTGTAAGCAATTTGTTTCTTAATTTCTTTGAGCCAGTAAGTTTAGGAAATTCTTTCTAATAAACATAGACCATGACATTTGTTTTTTTCTTTCGGAGAAGGAAATATAAACTCAATCTGTAAAATGTAAGCAGCTTAATTTAGAATGACACAAACATATTTGAATAGGCATTGAAAGATTTTTAAAGACAAACTAACAGAGCAGGATCATATATGTATAAAATTAATATTTGAAGTTCTTTATTATTTTTGTCATTTTTTTCAAAAAACAAGACTTCTATTCTTTGTCTTACTTTCTCTAGTCTTATATAAGACGAGAGAATATAATCATTGAGAATGATATATTCAATGAGAATATTCGTTGAGAATATATTCAGTGAAAATATTTATTGAATATTCATTGAATAATCATTGAGAACGATATAGTCAACGAATATGTCATTGCGACCCATTGAGAATATAAACATTGTTATTGTAACAATCCAAATGGTAATATATGTGAATATACTTAACTGTAATGCATCACTCCGAACAAGTTCTAGGTCAGCTGAACAGAAGGACAGTTGGAAAAAAGAACAACAGGATGGCAAAGATGGTGACGATGGTGATGTGATAAAACTAACAACAGAAATAATGAGGTTATCATTCTAAAGTAAATTCAGTCCTTAGGAAATTGCCATGTGACTCTGAAGAAAGATATTACTGGAAAGGGTTTCCTTTTTTTTTAAACGTGAAAGCAGTTTTGCTTTGTTTTTTTCTTTCCTAAGTCCCTTTAGCATGCTTCAACTCTCATCTGACAGGACTTCTAGGTTTTTAATAAGTACAGAGCCAATCAGCCACAATTCTGAAGTTTTCAGCCATGACAGAAGTTTTTGGGTTGTTGTTTTTTTTTCTGACTTTTTTTTTTGATATCGACCATTTTTACAGTCTTTATTGAATTTTTTACAATATTGTTTCTGTTTCATGTTTTGGGTTGTTTTTTTTTTTTTGGCCATGAGGCATATGGGATCTTAGCTCCCCGACCAGGGATGGAATCTGCACTCTCTACATTGGGAGGTGAAGTCTTAACAGCTGGACTGCCAGGGAAGTCCTGCCACAGCAGTGTTTGATCAATGTGACAAGGGCAACTTGCTTCCCTGGCTGCTCTGGGGAGCTTTTTGGTTCAAACTCCCTCCAACCTATACACATGTTTATGCTTCTAGTCCTTTTATGTATTATTGTCAGTGGTTTCTCCAAACAAATTTTCATTAATTTTCCCTAAACTGTCTCTAAGGTGCTTATAATCTTAAAAGTATACTTAAAAATAACCTTGGAATTCTAAACTTTATGTTACAGAAGAGACTTGTTATATTGTAATTCTAAGGGAGAAATATACTGACAAAACTATGTAATATCTTCTTATAGTGAACATGGGGGCGTTTCTTTAAGTAGTATCACCAAAGGCCAACATTTTTTAGTCTTTTTTTCTTACCAAATAGTTTTCAGGAAATAAATTTAAAATAATGGGAAATATTTAAACAGTTTGGAGGCTTGCTTTTCTTGGTTTTCCTTTCCCTTAATAAACCATCCCCTTTTTAAAATAAAGTCTGGTTTTTTTTATTTACTTAAGTTGTTGGGGAAAGAAGAATTGAAAGAATGTTAGATATTTTTGAAAAGGAAATTTCAGAGTTTACATTCTCTGAGATGGGCACTAAAGGGAAGGAAGACACAGGACAGTGGAGTCACCAAGGACTTTACTCTCAGGGTCAGTAAGACCGGATTTGAATTTTGGCTCTTTTGCTTATTCATTGGATGCCCTCGGGTCATCGGATTAACTTCTGAGTTTCTTGATCCTTAAATGACAGAAAATATAGTTACGTATTCCACAGAGATGTCATGAGATTCTTTGTTTTACCGGGTTTGCATGTTTTTTTATTATCTCTTCCACATCATGTATAACTCTCTACTGTTGGCAGCTCCACACCATGTCTTGACCAATAAATAGAGGATGATTTCTTTTTTTTTTTTTTTTAAATAGGTATTACTATCCTTTTTTTTCTATTTCTTTTTCTTTTCAAAAAAATGTATTTATTTATTTAGTGGCTGTGTTGAGTCTTCATTGCTGCACGAGGGCTTTCTCTAGTTGCAGCAAGCGGGGGCTGCTCTTTTTTGAGGAGCTTTAGGTGCAAGGGCTTCAGTAGTTGTGGTGCACGGGCTTAGTTGTTCCACGGCATGTGGGATCTTCCCAGACCAGGGATGGACCCGGTGTCCCCTGCATTGGCAGGCGGATTTTTAACCACTGTGCCACCAGGGAAGTCCGAGAATGATTTCTTGATAGAATGAACAATAGAGCTTTTGGCTAAAATTATTCAAGCAATGACCTGATCTAGTTCAGTAAGTTCTAGAGGTACCCCAAAGGAGAGGATCAGAAGACATTAAGGAACTGAGCTGATTTGTGGAAGAAGTGGCAAGGATGGAGAATTAATTTCTTAACGTTCCAGGTAGGACAGTTGCTATATTGTATAAATTTCCTTATTATCCAAAATAATATCTATGGTTCATTGTAAAGCTCCCTGTGTTAACAGAAGAAAACTCAAGATGTAGGGGAAAGATCGTGGCCAGAATCCAACCTCTAGGAGGAATGAGAGTCCAACTTAATCCCTAAGGAGAAGCATTTCAATGAGTCAAGGCTAAGAACACTGATGGCTGCAGAGCTAAAAAGTGAGAACTGAAAATGAATGAAGAGAAATCAAAAGCTTTTTTGTTCACATAGTAGGCCAGCTCTTTGTTCTTCACTCTGGACTTTTTCTTGTCCCCTTGGTTCCTTATTTTGAATTGCATTGTTATGCTCTTCTGTCCCTTGGAAATCCATATGGATGGTGAACTAAAACGATGACAATCTCCTCACTCTGAGAGTTGCTCCCTAATATTTTTCCCATCCCCCACCAGAAGGGCAAGTGGATCCCAAGGTAACAGGCAGAAGGATGGAGTTTTGAGGGTTACTCTTTTCGCTCACTCTTTTGACTTTAGTTCACGTGGGGCTGATATTTTGACATTACAGAAATGCTTCTCCAGTTGAGCTCGCAATATGTGACATAGTGGCCCGTGTCCTCAAAGCCACGTCATCAACGTGCTATATCTTCCTGGAACATTGGAAGATCGGAAAAACCATTTATAGGAAAATGAACATGGGCACATTATAGTGGAATATTTGAAATTCACATACATTTCTAGGATGAAAACAAGGCTTCAGGAAAATGTTTTATGTTCAGTGTGATGCATTAGGACCTGATTGTGGCTGGTGGTGGTGGTGATGGCGTGGGGGTGGTGGTGATGGCGTGGGGGCCGTCGTGGAGGGGAGACGAAGAAAATGCTTGAAAGTCAATGTCACGTATTAATAAATAGTGTGTGTTTGTCTGTAGTATGTATGGCCTTCAAACTATTTCTGTTGGGCATCCAAGTCATTGACATTGCCAAGTCAGAAATGCTCATCCTGGGCACCGTCACCAGGACTAAAAATTATATGCACAGTGGCAGTTATACTTCGCAAGTCATAGAACAAATGGAAGGTTTTTTTGTTTTTGTTTATGTTCTTTAGATTTTTTTTTCACCCAGGGCCTTCTGGGAACCCAACACCCATCTAGTATTTGCTTGGGGTAGAAGGTGAAGTTCACAAAAGTTAACAAAATATCAGAAGTCAATAAGCAGAAAATATTCCTCACTTGTGTTAATAAAATTTTTTTGAGTTTCCTTTATTTATATTATTCATATTTTTTCCATGTCTTTAGGATGAACTGTTGAAGGTTGGTAGTGGTATTCAAATATTGCCTATTTTTGTGCAACATATTTAAAATATAATTATATAAATTATGCATATAATTGTGTACAAATATAATGCAAAGGAAAACCTCTCAAAAAGGCTATTTTCATAGCTATTTTACTTACATCCCCATGAAAGTTTGGCCTCTGCTTGCTTCAGTCTTCAGAATAAAAGGTTTCTTTTTTTTTAAATGATTCTTTTGATGCTTAATTTTAAGATTTTAAAAAATATTCTGGGTTGGTTGCTTTATCTTGGCTAGAGAACACCTTTCAATCAAATATTTCTTTGAGAAGACCTGTAAAGGAACTTGCAAACATATGTGTGTTTGTATAACTGGAAGCTTTTTCTAAGAAAATTAGTTCTTTCTCTTGTGTAGTGCATTCTCTCATGGAGTTATAGCACAATAATGGCTACCTAGGACTAATAAATAACGGAATTACAGTGTTTATAACAATTTACTCTTCACATAGAAGATACGCAATTGTTTGAACTTTTTTGTTTGTTTTCATCTACTGATACTTCTCCATGAAAACTTTAATGAAACTTGTGGAAATGGAAAGTTAGGAGAACGTCATTTGACAAACAGTTGCCTGAATTGCATTTCTCTACTCTTGCAATTTTTATAATGCCATAAATGTTTACACATGCATAAGGTACAGGAAATTCTCCAAAGGTTAAGAATTTGTTTAGGCTGATCTAATTGGTTTATTGGCTTAGCTACAAAAGCTTTGGAAAAGCACATGTGGAACATCTTAATGATAACTTTTTTTTTTTTTTTTTGAAGTCTCAAGTAAAATGGAGGCAGTGGTAAGTGAATCTGACTAGTGTCTTCCTAAGCTAAACAACCACAAACGTACTAACGTTGTTATTAAGAATATCGTGTATGTGAAGAATTGATATGTGTCTCCCATGACTGAATATCTCCTTTTAGGCTCTTTTCACCTCTTTCATCACATTAATAGCCACCTAATGATTCCTGAGCCTCTTTCGCTCACCTGCTGTTCCCAAAGCACCATTTTCATCACGTCACGACTTAGCCCTAGAACCTAGATGAGCCTCTGTGCCCCACAACTTCAAGAGCAAACAGCTCTGCCAGTATTTTCAACTTGTAAAATGTTCATTGTCTTTATATATTTATTACTTATGTTCGTATGTGTAATTCTAGGGATGAAAACAGTGTTTTCATTTTTGTTTTACTTTATCTAAGACCCCAGGCATTGTTTAAAATCGTTAAGGCATGTAAAATTGACAGATGTGGAATCTTCCCTAATACATGTGAGATCTGTGAATTTACATAGAATTGTACAGGTCAATCATGGATTTCCTTTTTAAAATTTATTTAATTGAGGTATAGTTGATTTACAATGTTGTGTTAATTTCTGCTGTAGAGCAAAGTGATTCAGTTATACATATACATGCATTCTTTTTCATATTCTTTTCTATTATGGTTATCATAGGATGTTGAATATAGTTCCCTGTGCTATATGGTAGGACCTTGTTTTTCATCCATTCTATGTATAATAGTTTGCATCTGCTAGTCCCAAACTCCCACTCCTTCCCTCCCAACACACAACTCCCCTCCCCCTTGGCAACCATGAGTCTGTTCTCCATGTCTGTGAGTCTGTTTCTGTTCTGCAGATAAGCTCACTTCTGTCATATTTTAGATTGCATATATACATGATATCATATGGTATTTCTCTTTCTCTTTCTGACTTACTTCACTTAGAATGATAACCTCTAGGTCCATCCATGTTGCTGCAGATGGCATTATTTTATTCTTGATGGCTGAGTAGTATTCCTTTGTATATAAATGTACCACATCTTCTTTAAATCATGGATTTCTTGTAACTGACAAACCATAATGAACTAAATGAGTGTGACTTCAAACAAAGCAATAAGCATCACTCCTAATGAAAGTATAACCCGAGCCCAGTAAGTGCACTTGCCAAAAGTTCTCATCTGATAATCAGTGTGGTCTTTAGCTTTCTACATATTCATTACAATCCTTCATTTTATTGATATGTATGTACAATACCTATTAGAAACAGTTGCTAAAATATCTGACCTCTTGGAGGCTATAGGATATTTTAAGTTGTTAATATTTGCAATGTAAATTAGAGAAGCATGAAATTAGAACACAGAAATGTTTTTAGTTCTCTAAAATTTAAAAAAATACAATTTTTTTAGTTTTTGAGGTTGGTTTCCTAGGATTAATACCATTTTTAACCTTTTATTCCAGTGAACATAAGAGATGGAATGAATATAAAGGAGTTATTCAGATCAGTAGAAATGCTGACTTAAAACTGTTGATTTCTCATTCGTATAGTAGTAGTCTATCATGAATGTTATATACTAAGTTTTTTCAAATAACCCAAATACAGTAAAAATTAGAAAGTGCGAATTGGAGATGGGACTGGCATCTTCATAGCTCCTGTTATTTAAGAAAAGATACATCTAAGTTGGAAACTAATTATAGTTTGATGCATTCAATTATCACCATCATAACAGATGTAGACATATATTCGGTCATTTGCAACTGTGAGATGAAAGATTTATTCAATAACTTTAAAAATACCTTTCAAATCCGTTAGTGACTCAGCTAAGATGTCTACAAATGCACGTACTTAAACAGGTTTCAGCTTGTATCAGGCTCTGTGTTATTCAACGCTTGCAAATTCAATGTTCATGCTAAGCTCTGTAGGTGTGAAAGGTTTAGTTGATATTTTTAGTTCAATTGGCCAGTGTGTATCCTTTTCATGGTTCTTCTGCAGAGGAATTTTTCAAAATTTAAACATAAGTACATTTTAGTTGTTTACCATTGGAGGGGTACATATATATATATATATTCAAATGTGTATCCATCTCTTATAGTCACTGGAGAGTATCCAGTGTGGTACATTTTTGTCCATATTGGAAATATTTATAGACAGAGCAGAAAGCATAACAAATAAAACTAAAGGCACACCCACTGTTATATACACTTGGTAAGAATAAGGACTTTTCAGTTTTGTTTACAACTGTATTCCCAGGAAGTAGAAAAAGGGTTTGGCACATAGTAGGTACTTAATAGATATTTGTTGAATCAAACAAAAAAAGGCATAGCATCCTCCCCTTTATAAAATGGTAAGGGCCTGATAGGCTGTTCTTAGTGCTGGCACCTGATTACTCCTTCCCCGGGGACCCCAATATGCCTAGGTTGAATTCTGGTGTCTACGCTTTTACTAGTTCTATGACTCTGGACAGGATACTTACACTTTTTAAGCCCAAGTTATCTCACGTATAAAATCAGGATGAAGCACTTACTCTTAGGATGTTGAATTAAATGAGTAACAGATGCAAATTGTTTATAAAAGTGCTTGGAATAAAACAGACACTCAGTAAGTCTTGTTATCACTCCTTTATTCCCAAAGGTATTTCCGTGGGTACCATGTGACGATGCCGTAACTAGGTCTGTTATCTTTGCTCCGATTTAAATATCTCTGATAGTTGGATACATTCTGCTCTGCTTTGATCTGGTCTGTGGATGACTCTGGAAAGTGATCTAATAAACTAACACCCAATTAAAGTACTAGTAACAGACAATAGATTAATACTTGAAGAGTGACGAGTTAGGTTTAAAGGGAATTCTTGAAGTTTTAAAAGTCTCACCGCACTAGAAGAGAGATATAATGATAAACTTTTAGATATAGTGTCAAGAAAATGAGGACAATCGTTTTAGCTAGGAGTGCGACCCTCCGATGACCTAAGATCATTTGATATAACTACCTGTGTCCAATATCAACCTGGTGATCAGAATGAACGTTCTCAGATTTTCTGGGATGAAGAGCTCATATGTTTTCTCCCTTAAGCCTTGAAAATGAGCTTGAGGCATGTAAGTGCACCAGTGGATTCGTGGTGCAGTGCAGGCAGGCTTCTCTCTCTTTGGGATTTCAGCACATCATGGAGAAATGGAACACGAGAGACACATATATGACTATGACACTCAGTTTTGGACAATTCTGGTTATGACTTTGAGAGTTTCTGGTCTAGCATAGCGAATAGTTGGGAAAACCTGGTAATATCAGAATGTGGCTTTTCCCTGGACCCACTCTCTTGTCCTTAAATACCAGATGCTCTGTGGAGCAGGTCAAGGATATCAAAAGGACGTTGAAAAGATGCCAGAATTCATTTGGAAGAGATAGAAAGTTGCTTTTCAAAGATAACAACGACATCAATTCATAAGTTGTTCCCGCACAGAGAATTTCAGAATCTGTACATTGTACATGTTGGCTAATGACTGACCATGACAACATAAAAGATATTTTAATAATGATGAGATATGAATAATAAGACCATCTATTTCACAGAGTTATTCTGCTTACCAATTAAGCTAATTAAATTAAATAACACTGACCACAGAGTCTCCACCCAGGTCTCTCTCAATCTTAAAAGCATTGTGTGATTCATTTCCAAGTTCTATGATGTAAGAAGGGATTTTTGTCAAGATCTTAACTTGCTGCATGCAGCTGGAGGAAGCCTTTTCTGGCGTCTTGTCACCTCAGTGAATCTCCTGTTTTTAGGGACTGTGAGATCTCGGGAGGAAGATAAAAGGAAACTATGTTAGTGGTTTAAAAATGATCAACAGCCCCCCAAAATCACCAACTGTTTGTTCCCACTCAGTACTTCAATGTATATTGACTGCCAACATTGAGATTCTCAGAGGGCCCTGAGGGCATAAAAATGAACAAGAAAAGTATCATTCTCTTCAAGACACTATACAGTTTTAGGGAAAAACAGCTACTTAAAAGTATGGTGAGAGCTATAGAAAAGGAATACATAAAATGCTTTTTGAGAACCCAGCAGAGAATATTGGCTTCTGCCCAGGAAGACAAATAGGGTCAGGAGATGCTTCTAGGTTTCAAAAAAGATGAGTAGGTATTTTTACAAAAAACTAAGAAATAATGAGTTTACAGGCATTTGATCTGTTCAGGAAGATTCATGTAAGGCAGTACCATTATCATTTGGATATATTAAGGGACAATGACAAAGAATAGGGCTGGAAAGATGGCCAAGGCTTAGACATTTGATCTTGTGTGCCAAGCTAAGGAGTTAGGCTTATAGTGTTCTGTAAGAACATTAACGAATTTCAAGCAGAAGAACATATGATAATATGATTGGATTTGGATTTAATAAAGATCACCCTCAGTGATAGGAAAAGCAATATGTAGTCCGGCAAGACAAGAGGCAGGAAAAACAGTCGAAGTGTGTTGCATCCATTTGGTCCAGAAGTGATGGGTTTTGAATCAAAGCAGGAGGGGATAATATGGAGGAGGGCCACCGGGAATTATAGTCTGTTGGGTAGAAAAGAGTGTGTCCAGCTAAAATGCAGGGTGTTGTTAAAGGAGGAAGGGGAAAAGGAACATTGGGACAGGCAAGTAGAGTTGTGTGCCATTGTCAACAAGAAGCAGTCAATGACATTGAACAATTTTCCGTCAACTTCTCCCCCAGTCCTGGCCTCTCCTAAGCTGATGGTCTGGCCCAACGAGACAACATTTACATTGGAGTGTTACATGATGGTAATTTCAATGTTTTTAAACTTGGGGTTTGAAAGTTTGTCTTGGCAGATTTCCCTGGGTTTCGGTTTGGTTTGTTTGGCTAGAAAGTGGCATATTCAGACAGGCTTAAATCCCAATCATGGCAAACACAATCTTAGGCTTTTCAGATTCTGTAGTTCAACACACCGGTGATCCTAGGGAGACAGCCCTGGATCACACGTGTGACGTTCTGGCACGATGAGGGGGTTAGGTCATGAGCACAGCTTCCTTGGCTGCCTGGGAGAAAAACAGGAAGAAAACTGTGTCTGGAGTCTGGAAACGTGGGGCAGCCCTGACTCTGACACATGCTCATTTTTATCTCCTCGGGGAGAATACATCAAATGTCAGGTTTTGGATAAACTGAAAAATAGTTTCATTTTAGACAAATTTTGTATAAACCATCACCTATCCATTTCTTTCTCAGCTTTATCTTTCTAGCTAGAAACCATTTACAAGCAAAGCATGTTTCTGTTTTGTGCCTTCATCCTCTGATTATCTTCTTGTCTTCAGCAAAGCAGCCTTGTTGATCATTTAAAATCTATTTTCTGGGTATTTATATGTATATGGAATTACTGGCTTGAATAAAATGATTACTGGCATTTGATAGTTTAATGAATCTTTATTTTTCCTGGAACTGAGCACATCGATGTTGTAAAGGAAATGATTATAAATGTTTCATTAAAAGAAAATCCGGTAATCAAATATAATCTAGAATTAAGAGAAGTGCATATGGCTTAGAGCACTGGAGGTACATCATGTCTTTTAGCAGAAAAAGATCTATCATAAAAGAAATAACCACCAGTTGTCACCTTGACAACTCTTTGGTCCAGGGATGTCTCCATCTGATATATGGACTCCTATTAGCTAAGATATGCTTGTTGCTGATCTTGTACAACTTGTTCAGAAGCTGGAAATAAGATTGGTCACCTTGTTTCACTGGGTAGTGAAGAGTAAATAAAACGATGTATATAAAAGTACACTGGATGTTTAAAGTAAAATACAAACGTTTATTCTTGTTCTTCTCATCACAGGAGACAGATTTTCCATTAGTTAGAAGGGCTCTAAAGAGACTTCAGGAAGCTGTTTCTTGAGACACAGTTGGTTGTATAGACATAGAGTTTGGGGGTTTTACTCTTAGATGATAAAAATGGTTAACCTTGCTTCAATTACCCAAGGAAAGACATCCATCTCACTAAGGGGACTGGGTAATGACACTATAAAACATCCTTGCAGATGGCTCTAGTGAGAAATATTAAACTTAGAATGGACATGGAAAATTACCTATTGCAGTATAAGATAGTTGCTTTAAAAATTGTCATGGAATGTATTGATCCAACCAAGAATGGCAAGAAAAATACATGGGAGCTGCACATATATATTTATGTATACATATATATTTATAAATATATATTTATATATAACCTCTTGTGGAAGAGAAAAAAAAAGAAAAAGATTAGCCTTTAATAATTAAAATAACCCTCAATTACAAATGATTTACACATAGAATGGTGTTTGTTTTGGGGTGATTTAATTATGCTTTTAATGCTAGAAGGTATAGTATTCATTGATAGATGATTTAATATTCATATACAAACTGTAACTGTTAGATTATTCTAATCAATCCTCTGCAAAAATACCAAGTTAATTTTTACCCAAAGTTTTTCACATATTCTGTAGGTGCAATTTGAGTGTAAGTTGAATTTTTCTCTAGCAGTAACAGTTTTTTTATGGAAAAATATCCCAGGAAATATGTTGATTTCTTTATAAACATTATCTCATTTTATCCTCCCAAAGGAACACTTAAAGTAGGTCTTATTTTCAGGGCCAACTGAGTCTCAGACAGTTAAATATCTATCTGTAGGTCACCAGGCCAGTAAATACAGGACCAGAACTTGCCAGTAGGTCTGTCTGATAGCAAAAACCCTTACTCTTAGGCAATTTACAGGACTGAGGCTAGTGGATTATTATCATCTTAAAGAAGGACTTTCAAACTATCCTTGGAGAAGTGCCAAGTATTGTTTTTGTTTTTTTTAAATTTTCAGCCCATGGAGGACCAATATTTTTGTAAAAAACAACATAATGTCACAGCAGTGTCCAATTGCTATAAAGTTCCTAAACACTTTCATTGTAATTCTATCAGAAAACTGTCCACAGACTGGTTTTAATCTCCTTTCAATAGCATGAACTTAAATTCCAATTTGGGACTTCTTAGCTCTCACTTTCTAGAAGTTTTTGATGTCATTGAATTCAAGTTGCAGAAAGTTTCCTCCAGGAATTTGATTATTTTCATCCTTTGCAAAAACCAATAGAAAATGTCTAATATAATCTGAGAGCACATGAAGTTTTATTATCAATTCTCCAAAAATAGCCCTGCGATATAAATTCTCACAGTTATATTAGCTTTATAGATTGCATATTATAAAATACGATAGTTTATAAAAAAATATCCATTTTTACTTAGATATGTTTTTCATCATTATCCAAAATGTTATGGGCTCGTTTTAGGGTTTATGGTATTATTTACAATGGGAGTAAGAATTCAGTATATTATGTTGTGCTTCTATTTCTTTCTTCAACCTTAAAATTCCCTTTTCCTTCAGATAATTTGATGAAAGCCTGAAGTGTGATAAGATTCCCTTTCACATGGCATGGAAAGTAAGAGTACTGGATAGTTCCTTAGATCTATCTACTAATATTTCTGGAAAGTCTCAACTTAAACGGGTCAAAACTACATTCTCTGGGTTGGATAAGTATTAAAAAAACACAGAAATTGTGCTGTGTTCTTTAACAAATATGTTGGCTAAGAGAAGGTTATTATTTATCTATCTGAATCAGAGATAGCAAACTTACATGACCACAGGAGGCATGTAGTAATTTAAATGAGTGCAGGCTTCTGGTTTAAAACAAAAGATCCTGGTGGGGCCGTCGCTGAATGGAAAACACTTACCCCATAGGAAGGCATTCACGTTCAACATTGTAAAGCCCTCTACGAAGCCAATAAAACAGGTGTCTGGGCAGATTTGGTTATTAGCATTTCTATTTTCATCCTTTGTATATATCAGCAGCATGAATTTTCACAGCTTTACAATAAATAAAAACGAATTCTAAACCATTCAGTCTCATCTAATATAAAAATGCTTTTAATTTTCTGATTTACTAGCCATTATAAGGGTTTCCCACACACAGATAAAATCTTCCCAGGTTTGAGGATCATACTGAAGAGAGAGGAGAAAATACAAAAATAAGAAGCAGAATGGGAAAGGCATTTGGGACTAAATCTCAGCCCCTGGTCCAGCGAGGCTGGGATGCTGGTTTTGTGGGGGGGTGAGGTGGGGTGGGGTAGCTGAGGAGGGGTTGGCAGGCGAGGGTGGAATCCAGTTGAAGAAGTGCTTTCACTTATGGTCAAAATTTAATGAATCGTTACTCTGTGCAGGGCACTTTCCATGAAGTGTATCATTTGCTACTTCGAATAACTCTATGAACGAGTTACTCTCAATTTCTCATGAGATGAACTATGTTCTCACTAGGGATGCTTAAGTATATTTAGATTCTTTTGTGTGTCTTTATTTACCATATTTACATACATAATTCATAACTGCTTGTAGCAAATATTGAGGATGGAAGAGAGTTTATACATTTTAAATATTCCTATTTACCCAGGTAATGACTTCTTTTGTGTTTGTCCCTCGAGTATCCTCCAGCTCAGGGTCATGTTTCCCTTCTGTTTGGAGCCCATGAGAACGTGAGCTTCATAAGGGCAGGAGGTTTCCTGTCCAGGCCACTGATGTATCCTCATGTCTAGGGTAGTATCTGCCTCGTGGTGAGATCTCAATATCATCTCCAAAGGGTAAATGAGTGCATGAATTATTCTCATTCCCAGGTGAGTAATGGAAAGATTTAGTAACCTGATTAGTGTCACATGGTCCAAACAGTCTGAATAAAAACCATTGGTCTTAACAATAATCCTGATCTTTGTGCAATGAAGACCCATGAATCAGAATAATTACTTGTGCGAATCTGACTCAGGTAGGTGATCCTGACAACAGTGAGGATAGAGGGTCCTACAGAGGATTCCAGGTGTGGAGGGCATGCAGCCCAGCACTGAGCATCTTTAATAAATGAAGTAGGTGAATTAGAGAGATGCCCTCCAGGGCAAATGGCTAGTGGGAAATAAGAGAAGGATAGTCACAGGTGACTGTAAATGATCTAGGACTGAAGACTTCACGAGTGTCCAGCCATTTCTTTCTTATCCTTGACCAAAGACCAGTTCCCTATTTGACTGTATTACCCTCTGTAACAGGGATGCCAGTAAGAAAGGAAAAGAAGAATGACATCATCCCGTGGCCAGCCCGTCCAGTTGAGTCAAGCCTGGGAATTCCAGAACTTGCAGAGCCCAATCCTCCTCATGTCCAGTTTGAAGTCCCGGCAAGAAAAGAGAACACAAGGGAAGAGTCCCTCTCAGGGCTGTGAAGAGCAGAGGCCCGAACTCACCATCCCCACGCAGCTTGGATAGCACTTCCAGGTCTGGCCCTGGGAAGTGTATGCCAACTACCCACATTTACTCTGCCTGCGGAGGTTAGTGGGTATGATCTTGGTCGTTGCCTTTTCAGCTTGTCTGTTCTATCGTATCCTCTTTCATTTCCTTAGAAACTGTTTTAGCACTCTTCTTCTGTAATGCATGTTGGATATATGTTTGAATTTTGAGTAGGTCATAAGCAATTAGAGAGAAAAGACCATATCTTTTATTTACATATGTATATATGTATGTGTACACATATATATATTGGATCTCTTATAATTTGTGGTATAGCCATTGTATGTTGTATGTGCTCAAATGTTGATAAAGAAATAACTTCTCAATTGAATACACCCCCCCCTTCAAGTCAGTGATGATAGATAGATATAGATAGATAGATAGATAGATAGATAGATAGATAGATAGATAGATATAGGTAGATAGGCAGATAGATTTATGGTACATAGATAGATGGACAAGTAGATGATATAGCCTGGCCTGACTTTTCCCAGGGAATAATTCATATCTGCTGGAAAATTACCTACCTTTGAGTAGGTGAATTTTCTATTTTTAAGGCACAAAGGTATCATTGACCAAAGAAGAAGGTTACCTTATTCTGTTTTCTTGGAAGGAAAGTGTCTTCTAAGTGTGGACAGTTTATTTCTAGGGACTAGTTTACTCCCTGGGAGTACTACACATGCAGTAAACATCTATTAGTTGATATAAGACCCTAGGCAAGATACAGTTTTAACTTTTTCAGAGCCTACATTCTGAAAGGTACTTGAACCTATTTGAAATTCACTGGAGAATCTAATACAAAATAATAAATATTCAGGAATCAAACTAATAGTGTCACAGGACTCTGGAAAATCTTCTCTCCCTCTGACAATTTGCCTTTGCTGAAGTACTGATTCAGTGTCATGGGGTCAGAGCTCTGTGTTTCATTGGAATACAACACGTAATGAAACTTCATGCCAGGTAAGCCTTTATCACCTTCTGGAGACTGCATTGCAGAAGAATTAATTTTAAAGATAATATAAGCTTGAAAGCATGGTTGTTTGCTAAAAACATTATAATGCTAAGCTCAGTGATTCTTTATGCCAATCAATGATTTCTGGAGTATTTATTAGGGCATCTCAAGTTCACAAGAAGTTTTCAAAGCACAGAAACTGTTGGCCATACTGTCATCTCAGAAGCAATAGAAAGTAAAGCAAAAAGGAAATGCTTCCGCCACCTTCATTAAGAAGTTTATTGAACTGCTCATTTCAACAGCAGGATCTAAACAGAGAAAACAGCCCTTAGAAATAAATATTAAAAGTGCATCCTCATAGACCTGTAGGAGAAAACAGAGAGCTAACAGCCTTTGATATAGCTTGGGAGACTCTTCCTCAGCTGGAAATGCACCAAAGGAAATCTTTCCAAGAAAAAAAATCTTTTTTTTTCTGAGAAAGAAAGGGAAATTTCCTGAAAGCCTATTAAAACACCCAGTGTGAAATAATAGAAAAAATTAACGGATGCATCATAAAATAATACAGCCTATGAAATCAGCGGGTTATAACAGAAAAGGAAAAATACCACCTCAGTCATGTTAATAAAATGAGAAGTGAAATTAAACACTATAAATAAGATTTCTCACAGCCTTTAAAAAGAAAATGGTTCAAAGGGAATCATTTTCTGAGGCTTAACTGTTTCAAATAATTCCTTTTCCAATGAATCTCTATCATTCTGAAGCTCCCTCTGGCTTAGGGTCTTGGCCCCTGGGTGTTGAACATGGTGGAAGGAACAGGGCTTTGCAAGCAAGTGAAGTCGAGTTCAACTCTCCATGCTGCTTCGTGCTATAGGACCTTGGACTGTTACTTACTCTCCATGGTCTCAGTTTAATCATCTGTAAACTAGGTGATTCTGTCTTGCTGGTGGTGGAGAGCATGGGTGGTAGAGCTGGACCAACCTGAGTTGGAATCCGCTGTTACAACCTATGGGCAAGCAAGTCACCTTCTAGAGAAGCCTGTGTTTCCTAATCTGTGAGAAAGGTGCTAAGATGCAGCTCTCACAACTGCCAGGGTTGAATAAGCCAACTGGAAGTGTTTGGTTTAGCACCTGGTACACAGTAAGTGCTCAATAAATCAGGTCAACGTGAGGTTGGTGATGGGAGTAAGAAGATTATGTGATGCACCCCACACAAAGCTCTTGAAACCTGGCAAGTTCTGAGTAAACAGGACTTCTCTTGTCCCACTATGTTTGTCCAAGACATGAGGTACTTAATGGCAAAGGCCAGTGGTTATTATGGTGCCCAGTACATATAGAAAATTAGTTACTATGTGCTCAGTTAATGACTGATTGAAACACACACACAGACACACACACACACACACACACACTGCCTAGGTGGGTATGAATCGTTCTTATGGAAAAATGAACCATTCTTCGGTCTGTCACCTCATCTGAGTCATCAGTGCCAAAGCACAGCCATCGTGTGAGGTGATACCACTAGCTTTCCTCATTTTCTAAAAATGGTTAGGATTCAGAAGAATTAACTTGTACTAAGGGAGTGTCATGGCTGGTTCATAGATCCAGTGCAGCTGTCACTTAATTACATGTACTTTCTATGACCACACACTGATCTCTGGGAAGTTCTAGAATTCTGTACAGAGGACTTGCTGCTCACGTGGAAGAAGCAAGCCTCTGGTTAGGAGCACACCAGAACTCCCCCAGAAAGAGAGTTCTGGGAAAATCTGTAACGTTGACAGCTCTGCCGTGCTCTTTTGAGGAGACCCCAGAATTTCACTGGCCCCAGTCAGATTCCTCAGAATATCTTCTCCAGAGACAGAACTAAGTATAATTCTGCTCACTGCACACAAAAACTAAGTCTTTTGATACCAAAAGAGCACAAAACAGATGTTCCTTTAGTCAAAGTTCAGGACCAAGTTTGCACTCAGCTTCTAAAAGTCTGCAGATGTTATGGGGCCAAAAAATGGACTGGAAAAGAGTAGACAGAGAATGTGCAACAGGAACGCGTCTATTTACTGAGAAGGTAATGCCTCTACGCATCTATTTACTGAAATTGAACTCCAAAGAGCAGAGGACTCTGAGACAAGATGTCCCCCACCTCCCTCTGCCTCCTCGGCTTATCAACCTTGTTCTTTTCATGTGAAGTCAATTTAAAAATTCCTGGCTCCTGACGCCCCCTTCCCTTCCTGTCTTAAGCTCTGTGGATTAATGTAACTGACAGTCAGAGCTGGGCATCCAGGGACCACAGGTGGCTCTTGCTTGTAAACAGAAAGTTAAGGTGGTTTTATTGTTTATATGGAATGACTGAGCAGATCACTGGGTGGATTAAGTAGAAACCTCTTCTTCCTGGGAAAGGTCGGACTCATGCAAATAGGAAGGGTTATTTCAAGCCTGTTCCCACTGCCTGAAAAACACCACACCTGCCTGCCCTCCCTGTCCTAGGACACACGTTATCTCCCCATTTTATTAACAATAATTAATTAATTGTGCTATGGTGGCCACCTCTCTGATATTCTTAAAATGGAAACACTCAAGAGGGGGAACAGGGTAAAAAGAAATGGGATTTAGAGACATGGGTGAGGAAAAGCTTTAATTTGGAAAGAGGCAATTATTGCCCCAAAATAAATGGTACCATCTAAAGTCCTGGGAACATTTGCAGTTTCTTTGAGATACATTTCTTGAATCGGTAGTATAATTTACTCTGAATGTGTAGATAACAGAAATCTGATTAAGGAAACAGAAAAACTGAGAATACCTTTCCAGATACAAGCAGTAATTCAGCTGCCTTTGGAGTGGTTTGTGGCATCACAGAAAGAAGGTGGGCTTGACTGAGACTCGGGTCTTGTTTAAAATGAGTTTTCCTCTGATGATCAGCTCTGTGGCTTTGGAGAGTTTATTCAGCTTCTGTTGCTTCCCTGGTAGGGTTTTTTGTTTGTTTTTTGTTTTTTTGCAACACGTATGCCATAGCTAATGGTGAGCGTTCAGTAAATGCAAGCTCCCCTTCTTCTAAGACATCCTGTCTGATTAGTCATTCCTCCTACCAGCATCATCATTTTGCACAGCAGAGTGAGATGTATCCAGGGTGTTTGTTTCATCTGATTTTTTATATCTAGTTGTGTCGTCAGCAAGGGGCGCAAATATGCTAGAAACTTTTGTCACTCTGAGCCAATTAATTATGAACTGTGATGGCCAGTCCTCAAGGAATCATCTCAGTGTGCTTAGCTTTACTTCTGTCCTATAGGATCCTCTCTCTCCTGATCAGTGTAGACAAAGATAATTTAGGAAACTTGCTTAATCATTTTGTCAGTGTACCTTGATCCAATGAACTGGAGCGTTGCTTGGTGCAAACAGCGTTGCCAGTTATTCTAACGAAAGCCTGAAATACTGAGTTAACAATAGCCACGTCAGTGATGCAAAGTGTAAATAGCTAAGCATTAGTGTGTGAAGGTGAGTACAACGGCTAATGCAATCATTATAGAATAAAGCACACTTTTATGCCAATACATCAATGAGGAAGAGAAAGAAAAATTCACTTGGAAATGAACAAATGGTATGGATGAAAAACAGAGGATGTGAAAGTAGGTGCTCTCAGCTCTCAGCCATGACTTTGCGAGTTGGTGGAAGGCAGAATTCTGCGGGGCTACCCCAGACTGCCCGCCCGAGGATGGCAAGACACTGGTGAAGCAAACATGCTGAGATCAAAGGACACCCGGTGATCAAATAAGGGAGACTTTTGTTTGTGTCTGCCTTCCTGGGGCTGGGGATTGTAAACAAAGACAGTGGCCTTCACAAAAGCTGTCCTATCCACCAGGATTTTCAGGCCTTGAGTAAAAGCGTCCTCTGGAATCAAAACTTCTCAGGGGTATTACATCAAAAAACCGTCACTAAAATCCCTTGTCACTGTCTTTCTGTCCTAGCAGTCTCCTCTGAAAAGGAAATTATGAATTCTGTGTGTGAAAGAGCTGTCTGGGTGAGTGTAGAAGAAAATAAAAATCAGCAATTTTGAATCAGTGAGTCAGTACGTGTCTCCAGAACCTGCATTTTCATAAACATCTCAAGTGGCATGATGTTGGCTGTCTGCAGACACTCAAAGTCTGGCCTCTGTGAACTGGCAATTCCAGCCTTGCATTGTCTTCTGGAAGCTGGATTCTCAATTCTCTGCTTTCTGCCAGCCTTCTGCAACTCGCTTGTACTTTTGGTTCTGATCACACCTGGGAAACAAAGTTGTTACTCTAGAAAAACGTTCTGTGTTGCCTTCATGGTGCATAGATAAGACAAAGATAGGAAATTTAGAAAGTAATCAGGGGTCTTTGGTGGTGGTGGTGGTGCTGTTTACTTCTTGTCTTCCATTCTGTTCGGAGGCAGGAAAATGTCTATCAGAATACACGGAAGTAGTCCAGGAAGATGAGAGACATTCAGAGGATACGGGTGAGCTACGGAGGGCAGGGGCAGTGGGGAAATCATACATATTTGGAAATAGTGGATGGAAGCTGACTGGCTTGAATTGATTCCTTCATAAATTCACAAATAGATCGCTAAACTGGATTTCAGATTTCCCAACCTGTAACCAACTATAATTGACTTCTAACTATCCCTAAAGTTTTCTTGGGCAGTTATCAAATAGAGGAACATACATTTTATTACTTTTTTTTTTTTTTTTTTTAATTTTCTTTCTCTTCCTGCCTGCATGGGGAGGGGACTTCCATGTCACACTGGTAAGGATGGAAAGTCAGGCACTTACCCCACCTTTGACCATCATGAACCTGTTTGGGGTCTGAACCTCTATTTTTCATCAGATGGGGACTGTTTCAATATTAACTCATGCTTATTTGATTTATGTAGCCCAAACCTTTATATCTTTTTTTGATTGTGAAAACTGATAAATAATTGTGGGTAGTAATTTTATCATAAAAATTTGCTACATAGTTTTTAAATTTAGTAACATTCACAATCACTGAATGTTTAATGTAAGGTCAAGTTACTATACTGACTGAGTTTAAACTAATTATCCTTTCCACCAATACTAGTAGAAATTAGGATATTTAGGTTGTAAAGACCCTTACTGAGAATTCTTCTGTTTGCCCAAGTGGTTTCTTGCTGCCTTCTGGGCACTGAAGACTGACACCGGGTGAGATTACAAGGCGTTATCCTTTATCTAGTTCCTTATCCTTCCCACGCTCCAAATTAAGTCAATTCTTTGGTATTCCTAATCCATTGCCCAACTATTAACTAACTGCCAGTGAATGTACAACACGATAATTCTGAATGCTGCATGCTTATACAACGATAATAGAATGCCTGCTATTCCTCATAGGTCTGTTTTCATTTTGACAGAGAACCCATAAAGGTCAAGAATGCTTAAAACCAACATTGCTTTCTCTCAAACTATGAGATTTCAAAAATTATAAATAGCCAGGGTAGTGGTAAACCTCGTATCATACCATGAAGATATCCACGTTGCTTGCTGGTGTACAGAGTTCTGTACACAATTGCAAATATATTAGCCTATGTGTGAATCAATGTATCAAGTATCAATGTCAATTACATTTGTACTTGGAGTAGTTTTTGACTTAGGCATTACCTTCATTTTTCTTTGTGATGTTTCAAAAAAGAATATTTTCTGTTTCTATTTTATAACACTGACATTGATAAAGGGGTCTTGAATGCTCTGTGTGGGATTCAATTAGAGTTGAAGACATCATCAATATGAATTCACATTAGGTTAATGTAGATCACTTGGCTACACACAGAAATATTTGTTGATGTGTGTGTAAACACGGTAGTACACACGTATATTTCCTTGCTTTGTCAGCTATGAGGGACCCCAGTACAGTGAACACATCCAGAACCCAGATCTGGATCTATAATTCCATTCTCTAATGGAAGCAGCCAGGGCTCCTTGGAGCAACGGCTGCTTCCAGGACATGAACAGGAAAATACAAAATGATCCTGGATCATCTTGAAATATCAAAAGGTATGGAAATGCTCAGGTGGAAAAAAAAAATGTTACATTGATGGAGGTATGGCAAAGGGACATAGCAGCCAACTGGAAGAACCAAATGGCCAATCCTGGAATAATTTGAGCAACAAAATGAATAGTATTAGATTATAACACAAGGTACAAAATCAGTATCTAGGAGTCCACACCGATATAAATAAATGATAGAATAAATGAATACACGGGGAAAGAGAGACAAATTGCCAGTGCAAAATAATTCCAAAGAATGTGTGTAGACGCCCTCCGCCCCCTCCAAAGTAGAGAAGAGCTTTCACTCCTATGCATAGGTTGCCCATAGTGGCTTCCTTGCAGAGAGTATATACAACAGAAAGGGTTATAAACGAGTAACTTTACAGTCAAGAAACCTGACAAACACTATCTCAGCCAGGCCATCAAGGTCAACATCAATGGTGGCGAGTGATACATCACATTAATAGGTCCCCTTGATATGATGTGATAAAAATCACATGCTAGCTCTGTCCTCTCCCACCCTAAAACACAGAACCCAAGTCTAATAAGGAAAAAAAAAATCAGCCAAATCCTAATTGTGGGACATTCTACAAAATATATGGTCTCTCCTCATCAAAATAGTTGAACTCATTAAAAAGAGAGAAAAGTCTGAGAAACTGCCACAGTGAAGAGAAGTCTAAAGAGATACGATGACTAAATGCAATGTGTTATCCTAGAAGGGATCCCAGAACAGAAAAAGGACAGTGAGTAAAAAAATAAGAACATCAGAACAAAATATGGCTTTTAGTTAAAAATGACATGGCAATGTTTGTTCATTAATTGTCATAAATGTATTAGATTAATAGAACACGTTAATAGCATGAGAACCTGGGTGTGGGGTATATGGGAATTCAGTCCTATCTTCTCAACTTCTCTGTAAATTTAAAAAATAAAATTTATTTTAAAGTGGAAAAGATATTCTTTAAAATTTTACAAGGGAAAGAAAGAATAACATTTTAGCCCATTCTGTCTAAACCATCAATAGGAAACGTACACTCTCATTCATCCATCATTTTTAACTTTTGAAAATTTCAAGAGAGCATTTTAAATGTGATATATTTTATTTTCTACTCTTTACTATTGGTGGTGTGTTCCAATGGGGAGGCATTAAACCACCATCACACTAGACAATTTACTTCCACAGGCTTTTTCCTCCAAATACATGTTTTGAAGGTTTTGTTTTTTTTTTTTTCCTATTTGACACTTCCCTGTATTTTTGCTCACTCAATTCTTTTATTATCAACTTTTAAAGCCAGAATTTGAATCCCTCAACAGTACGCATAATAATTTAAGCTTCACCAGTTAGATGTGGATTGAAATGTTATCTTCTGCTTACACAGAGATAATTTAAGTGACACAAATTATGCTAGCTCATTTAGGAGAAAAGACATGGTCCTTTCCATAAACCACAAGGTCTGAGATATATCGGTACAATGTAGAAGGTTACTCTTGCTATATGAGACTAGTTTACTAAAACTCACTCTGTGTAGGTAGTGGAGACATTGCTTTTAAGAGAAACAATAAAAATGCTTTTAATAAACCAAACTTATTGCACACATTTAATGATTCTACTCTCCAGTGTACATTTTTATATTATAAATGCTTTTCTATTAAAAAGCACAAGGCAAGATTGAATTGTTTTTAATGTAGAATTAAGGAAATGGCCAAATCTAGTTTTAGAAAAACGTACACTTTATTTTGCTATAAAATGTACATGTTATACATACAGAATTAAAGTGTTGTGCATCTTTTTTCTTTTTAATGTACTAAGAGCAAGAGAGGAGATTATGATTATTTGCTGATTAATCCCAGATTCCAATGTCTAGTCTTAAACTCTGACTCTATTGCCTGAAGTCACTTCGCTTCGGATATCTCATTATCACTTCCTACTCAGGGCTTTTGAAGGTTGCATCCAATCTAACTTGCTTTCTCATTTCTATTATGAGTACCATTCTACTTATCTTCTTATTCTTGATTCCTTTCTCTCATTTTGAAGGCTACACATTCATCACTGATGCATTGACACCTGAGTCTGTAGAGACCTCTTCTATTCTTCTTGAATTGCGTTGTTCTTTAAAGTCTCAGTCTTCAATATCCTAGAATCAAAACTGATTTGGGGGTGGGGGGTTGCTTTTAAAGTACATTTTGGATCTAGATAAGTTGTCACTATAGATCTTCTGTCTTTAACTTCTAAGATGCCAGTGGTTGTGCTGTCCAAATAGCTAGTGAAGAAAGAAGGTGAATGACAAGACTGGAAGGTATTTATAGTTTAGGGAGTCAGGCTTGAGGATGTCACACATGGCTTTTGCTGGCAATCCTTTGGCTGCAACTCAATCCCTTGGCCACAACTGTACAAGGGACCCTGAAACAGAAAGACTTACTGTGTGTCCAGTAGCAGAAAGAACCTTGGATTTGAATGAGCAAACAATGGTCTCTGTCACAGTAAGTAAGTCTTTATCCTCAAACGTTCACTAAATTAAATAAAAATTTGGTTAACACATAGCATTTTTATTTTTCCTGTCTCGACATTTAAAAATATCCAGATGTTTAAGGGTTAATATCCAGATGACTCAAAATTTTCTGTCTTCACCAACTTGAGGGTGCTGCATGGCTCTATCCTGAATTTGCATGTTTCTGTTATTCTCTCCAACTGGAAATCGGATGCTCAACTCCATTTGACTAAAATAACTTCCTATAAAAAGATCTAGGAATTCCCATAAGTACAGCTCAGTCAGAAACTTTATTTAGTCTCTTTAAAATGGAAAACCATTTGGAAAATAAAAATTTTAGGATGAAACACTATGCATAGAAATCGTAATTAAAATACACGTATGAAAAACAAGCAGAAAAAAAAAGCATTATCCTTGGAAAATCTTGGAGGAGAAATACGCACAATACAATGTAATTGTCATCACTGTTAACTGCTCTTAAGACATTTACAAGCTTCTATATTACCCATATAGGTCTAAGATCCAGCAATGCTGTTTTGAGTCACATTAGTTCTCAACAGCCGTGAGAGATGATTTGGTAGAATTTCTCAGCATCTTCACATTCTGCTGACCCCCCACCTCTTTTTCCCATCTCTGCTTTTTCTTCTCTCTCTTCTTGCTCCTTACCCATAAAGTTTCTCTTCATACAGTCTTCCCTTCAGCAATCCTATCACCTTCCTTATCTTCAACTATTAGATGTTTCCCCTATTGATCTACTTCTGATCACCGTAGATGTCCTTCTGTGACCTAAAAATATCAATGCTCAACATCACACATGTTCCTAACGGTCTCTTCTTGTACCCCTACCTTTTGAATCTGAACTGTTTTTGACAACTTTCTTTCCCCATAGTTAGTCACCAGTCAAATGCATTGCTATTAATTCCATCTTTGTGATAGCTATCTCTCATATTTTACTTTTACTGCCTTATCATTTCTTGCATGGACAAGTGGTACAACCTCTCAATTCACTTTCCAATCTCTAAATCTCACTCACATCCATAGTTCACTTTTTTTTTTTCAAAATTAACTTAAATCATAGGTCTAATATGTCATTCCTATATTCAACAACCTACAGTAGCTTCTCATTATTCTAATGGCATAAAAGTCCAATGATTTTAATATAGCACACAAACTCCCTTAAAATTTTGGTCCAAACTTTCTCTCTTAAAGTAAATCTTTACTTTTACTTAATTCTTTTTCTTGTGCTTTTTTCTTGAACTGTTATTAAACTTTGACAACTACTGTTAAGGAACACGATTATGTACTACCTTATATGACTATTTAGAGTGGATATATATAGAACAGATGTATTATTTTCAGGGCAAATATCTGGTATTCAACTTTCTATAAGCTCATTTTTTCAAACTCATCTTTACTTTGAGCTTATTTCCCTCATGGAATAAATTTTATATAGTTAATTAGGGACTGTCTAAATCTAATCCCATATCTTCCCAGGGAATGATCTGCAATTCTAGAGAATTTTTGGTTTGCAGATTTTTGTTTGTTTTTCTTTCTCCCTTCCTTCCTTCCTTCCTTCCTTCCTTCCTTCCTTCCTTCCTTCCTTCCTTTCTTTCTATAATAACAGTATAAGGGTGTGGATGTCTGATCTTGGTTGTCTGGTCCACACTGGCATCCTCATAAATGGCATTGTCCTGTCTGACCCTCATGAGCAGACATTAAGATCATGTTGATCTCATAAGCGATCTGGCCTATGTCCCGCCGTCATTTGCAAGCATGTTCCCTCATCCCGATCCTGTGGCTTATACAAGTGTGCTGCCCACTCTCTGCTCATTTCCTCCCTTCCTGAGAATAAGGGAGACACTGCTGCTTCCCAGGTGTCCACTGGGATCCAGTGCATTTTGTGAGGCCATCACAGGCCCTAGTACTTGACATCGTTCTCAGCACCTGTGGCTTCCAGCCTGCGGTGTTTTGCAGAGCCCTGCAAGGTGACTGCTTCTCTTCTGCCATCTGCAAGTAGGGAGTGAAACATGACTACTGTGTACTTTCATATCCCTAAACGTACCTAGGTTTTGATATCGCTCCCCTTGACACAATTCTTGGTGATGGGGGAAGGGTGTCAGGAAGAGAAGAGCTCAACTCAAAGACTCAAAGACCCCATCCCAGCCTCTCCTCCACTCCCCAGCCCAGAGAAGGGAAACTGGCTCCTATGCATCAAACTTTTAATCTCTCTCTGTAGCAAACTGCATACACATTATGCTGGGAGCCCTTTCCTATCAACAGGCCATGCTTTCAAAAACTTTCTCTCCCGTGGTACTTGACATTGACTCTTTTTCTTGCTCTATGATTCCTTTCCTGAGCTAGTAGCCTAGTCAAGCCTAAGGTATTAGCTCAAATGGGTTGGAGGAGCAGAGGAGAGGCCAAAAAAATATTGTAAGTTTAAACACCCGGGGTAACAGTTCCAAATAACCTTCTCGGAGAGAAGGGTATAAGAGATATAGAGCCAGATAATGTAGATACAAACATAGAGTCTCTCTGGTACTAAGAGATCCTTGCACTAGACCTTATAGGTTTCAGACATGGGTTGAATGAATGAAAAATATAAAACATATCTTTCTATATATAATGGAACTTTTAACCATGTTGTTCAAAGAATCGTAAAACTGAGTTAATTGAGTAGTAGCTCAGGTATTCCATTTTTATTTGATGAGTAAAGTGGCCTTAAAATATTATGTTTCAAACATTGGTAGGAGTTTGTCATTTAATTTGTTTCATTCACTTGTAAATGTTCACAACCTATCAGTAGGTGATAAAATTTCTATAACATAGGTATAAAATGAAAGCTTTCAAAGTACTATTTTTCTCAGTGCCAGATATTAAAGTCTTAAATGGTCAATTCTAAGGATACTTGAACATTGCATATTGTTTTACAAATACTTTATATAACATGTAAAAAGAGGCATTTATTAGCTCCCTGGTTATTTTTCTTTGTAATTGTGAACAATGCATCCCAGGAAGGGAAGAAAGGGAATGCATTTGAAAGCTGAAAAGGCTACAAATAATTAACTGGAAAAAAAAAGTGGCCAGAGGGAAGAATGAGAGAAACAAAAGAATGAAATTAGACATTGATAGAGTGAGAGGTGTAAAGCGCATTCAGAAAATGAAAGATTCACATTTCCTCTGTTATTGGATATTTTATCTCAGAAGTCTAAAAATACCATTTTTAAATTAATAAAAAAATCAAGAGTTGTGACTATAATCTTAGAAGAGACTAAAATTTATGATAAGGATTTTTGATTTCGTTGTGGTCAGAATGAGAAATAAAAGTTTTGTAAAAATAAGTGACATGATATGTTATTTTTTAATCTATTGTATCCACTCACTGGGCAGATAACTACTGAGCATCCAGTATGATCTTGATTCAATGATGTGTTGAACCAATCTTAAAATTATGTAGTAGAAAAAGCATAGCATTCAGGTAAAATTAATAAATCATTTGAATCTTCTGTTTTATCCTTTGTAAAAGGGAATGATGAAGAGAAAGATTATAAATGTCTCACTCAGATAAACCATAAAGGAAAAGAATATGAAAAAGAATGTTTATACATATATATACATGTTAATCTGAATCACTTTGCTGTACAGCAGAAATTAACACAACATTGTAAATCAGCTATATTTCAATAAAATGTTTTTAGCAGTCTCACTCATATACTTGATGCATAAAACTCCAAGCTAATGCATATAAAAGTGCTTTGTAAACTGCTGATAAAAATAAAGTATATTTCACATTTCAGTCTAAGACTCTTTTCCCTTCCATTTCAAATTTTGCAAGTGTTGAAAGTACCTAGAGCTAGAGGGAAATGTGTAGGATGTGTTCATGAGAATTCTTATTTGATTCAGGTCTTACCATTTTCACCCACCAAGTTCATTGAAGTCATTTTCATTTCCTTTATTTCTGAAGTCTCTGATGCTATCTGATACCTATCTGCATTGAGTTGAATTGAACTTGGAAAATTATTTCTCCGTGCAACTCCAAGGGAGCCTGCGATCACGTGAGTCAGGTATTACTGTAAGGCATTGTGACTCAAAAGAGAGAGCTGCTCATTATGTCAATTACATTTATGGGAAGCAAGGGAACCCAGTTTCCCATCCCTCCTGTGAATTCTTTCAGCAAATTAAATTATGGGCATGCAGACTTGTTTAATTAATGGAGTGCATTGCAACTTGGAATTGTAGCGTCTGTGCAAGGAGAAATCAGTCTATCGCAGTGTCAGAGATATTTTCTATTTGGCCTTTCATCATAGATGGCTATTCATAGCCCTCAATTTTCGAGAGAAGAGAACCTCCCTATGGTTGTGTTTATACAAAATGTCAACAACCTCTGAGTCTAGCATTGTGCATTGTGCTAATAAATATGTTTGCTTAGAATAAAACATAAAGATTGTAGAGCATGCTCATTGCACAAATTCTTTCCCCCGTAATTTTTGTTACATTTTAAATTTTATATTGGACGATAGTTGATTTACACTGCTGTGTTAGTTTCAGGTGTACAGCACAGTGATTCGGTTATACATATACACAGATCTATTCTTTTTTAGATTCTTTTCCCATATAGGTCATTACAGAGTATTGAGCAGAGTTCCCTGTGCTATACAGTAGGTCCTTGTTGGTTATCTATTTTTTTTCTTTAAAATATTTTTTTATTTTTCTAAAATTTATTTTATTGAGGAATAGTTGATCTACAATGTTGTGTTAATATCTGCTGTACAGCAAAGTGATTCAGTTATATGCGTGTATATATATATATTCTCTCCCAATTATTTTGACCAATAAGTAACTATGATACTTTTAATGTCACTGACGCTGGAATAGTTTGTAGATTCTTTACCCTGTGTTGTATGATCAAAGCTGATTGGATTAACACAAATAAAATGAACAACTCTGAAATATTTCTGTTGCTAAGTGTATAAAAGTTGAAATTAGAAAATGTTTACTGAGTTTGTGTTTTATGCAAAGCCCTTTCTTGGGCATCTTGGTTTACAACGTTGAGAAGACTTAACCTTGGCAACTAAGAGAGACTGAAATGTAAACGTAAATTCCTGCGTATCTACTTGATTATTACCTTAACAGGGACGTTTGCAACGCGTCACGGAAAATACAGATCCAAAAGCAATTATATCTGTCAGACGAGTGGTGGACTTGTGAAGATGAGAACCAGGAAAAATTCTGCGGTACAAGTGCTATTCTAGCTAAGAGAATAACTTAACCCGTGGAAGTGTGAAAAACGAATCCCATTTCTGAGAAAACTGAGCAGTCTAGTTTGGACTGTGGTTAGAAAAGGAGCCTCGAAGGGACACTGGAATAGCCTGAAGGCTATGCTTAGGGATTTGAATACTTGTGCCAAATATCCATTAAGATGCTTTAAAGGAGAGTGACAGAATCACACCTGTTTGAAAAATCCTAATTTGAAAAGACACATGCGCCCCAATGTTCATAGCAGTGCTATTCACAATAGCCAAGACATGGAAGCATCCTAAGTGTCCATTGACAGATGAATGGATAAAGAAGATGTGGTACAGATATACAATAGAATACCTACTCAGCCATAAAATAGAATGAAATAATGCCATTTGCAGCAACGTGGATGGATCTGGAGATTATCATACTAAGCTAAGTAAGTCAGAGAACGACAAATATCATGTGATATGACTTATATGTGGAATCTAAAAATATGATACAAATGAACTTATTTACAAAAAAGAAATTGACTCACAGACATGGGAAACAAATTTATAGTTACCAAAAGGGAAAGGTAGAGGGAAGGATAACTTGAGAATTTAGGATTAACAGATACACACTATTATATATAAAATAGATAAACAACAAGGTCCTACTGTATAGCACAGGGAACTATATTCCATATCTTGTAATAAGCTATGGCAGAAAAGAATACGAAAGAGTTATATACATATATATACACACACACATTTAACTGAATCACATTGTTGCACACTTGAAACTGACACAATATTATAAATCAACTATATTTCAGTACAAATTTGAAAAAATATTTTAAAAGATTATACCTGCTTTTATAAAATCAGTGATCCCACCTGAATGGAGAATATTGGAGAGAGAGGAGGAAGAATATTCTCTTCAGGGTAGTAGATGAGCATGAGAGTTACGTGAAGTCTCCTGGAGAAGGATGTAGAAGACTGGACAGTGGCAGTGGGTGTGGAGAGAACAGAGCAGCACATCTGCATCCATTGTCCATCCTTCTAGGTAACAGGACCTGTCTTTGGACAGATCACCTCTTCCTCCGCAGTCACCTGTGTGGTTTGAGGAAGTTGGCTTTGTCTCTTCTCCAACTTCAGGAGCTAGTGATGAACAACAAGCCAGCTTACATGTTTTCATTGTCAGGGTGCTATCGAGGGGTCAGGGGTAGAAATATGCAATCAGAATGAATCTCAGGACATACTAAGAACTGACACAAAGAGTATATCTTAAAAATTTTTTACATCTTCACGTTTCTTCAACGTTATTTCCATGTACTCACGTGAATTTCATTATATCACCATTCATTTAACCCATCCCCTGATTGTGGCCATTCAGGGATTTCTCCTCATATCTTTTTTTTCTGTTATAAACAATGAACATCCTTATAGAAAGTGTATAATTATGTCCTTAGGATAAATTGTTAGACTGGGTTTATTACAGGATCAAAGTGGGATATCTAATTGCCTTTTATATGAAAGCAAAAGTTCCAGATTATCCAACTCTGACAGAGCTCACATCCTGTAGTTAACAGCAGCTGACTTATAATTGGATCCATCCAAGTAATGTTTTTATAAACCTTAAACTTACAAGACTAGAGTCTGAAGTGCCTTCTCTCTACACTGACAAAGATAATGCTCAAGCAGATGTGAGCCACCAGTGGCCACTCAGGAGACTTTCAGAACGGAGTCCAGTCATTAGAAAGCAAATTTAGGGCTGAAAAATTTTCTTTGTCTTCCCCTACCCCCATTTATTAATGTAAAAATCCTATTTATCTATCTTTCAAAAGACAACTAAAATCCTGCCATTCACAAAAACTTCTTTATCTAGGAGTAATCTCAGTAATCTCTCCTTTTTTCCACTTTCTTTATTTCACTTCCTTAACACATGTTTTTTCTTCCCTACAACCATCTCCTTACCCCCATCCTTAAACTTGTCCTTGCAAAGTGTGGTCACTTCACACACGTGTTCTCCATGCCCCCATCTCCCACATGTTCCTTGACCAAGACACTGCTTTTTCACCTACCACTTTTTCTCAACTGACCCTCTTGTCTGTGAAATAGCAGCAGTTGAGAGATGGCCTCTCCTTGCCATTGTGCTGGTACAATGGAGACAGGGTATCATTCATGTGTGTAATGAACATTTCAGTCCTTTGATGCCCAGGGGCTCCACTTTCTGAGTCTGCCTTACTAGAAAAGAGAGAAAGAGAGAGAGAGGAAGAAAGAAAGAGAGAGTGAGAGAAGGAGGGAGGGAGGGAAGGAAGGAAGGAAGAGAGGAAGGAGGAAGGAAGGAAGGAAGGAAGGAAGGAAGGAAGGAAGGAAGGAAGAGAAAGAGAAAGGAAGGAAGGGAAGGAGAGATAGAGAGAGAGAGAGGAAGGAAAGAAGAAAAAAGGAAGGAAGGAAGGGAGAGATAGGAAGGAAGGAAGGAAGAAAGAGAAAGGGAGAGAGGGAAAGAAAGAAAGAAAGAAAGAAAGAAAGAAAGAAAGAAAGAAAGAAAGAAAGAAAGAAAGAAAAAGAAAAAGAAAGAAAGAAAGGAAGGAAGGAAGGAAGGAAGGAAGGGAGAAAGAAAGGAAGAAAAAGAGAAAGAAAGAAAGAAAGAAAGAAAGAAAGAAAGAAAGAAAGAAAGAAAGAAAGAAAGAAAGAAAGAAAGAAAGAAAGAAAGAAAAGGAAGGAAAGAAGGAAAAGGGAAAAGAGAGGGAGGGAGGAAGGGAGAGACAGAGAGAGAGGAAGGAAGGAAGAAAGAAGGGAGTAGATACTTTCTTTCTAGAGCATCACTAGCTCCAACAGGCCTAGGAGACCCAGGTGTGTGCAGGGGAATGTCCTCAGTTAGGCATTGGCATGCGTGGCAGAAAGGGACTTAGTATTTGTTCTCCCGGAGCTGGCAGTGTATATCATCCAGAGACAGCAGTGGTTGGTCGTCCAGGGCTTACAGTGTCTGCATACAACTTCAGTTGTTTCTGTGAGTGACCTTAATATTTGTTTTAGCTCACCATCTTTCTGAACCTGGGTCTTGCAATTTGGTGGTCCAGGTTCCCTGTTGATTCTCTGAGTTACCTATACGCCTATGGTTCATTTCTTTTTGCCTCTGTTAGGTAAGTCCATTTCTTTCTTTCCAAAAAGTAGCCTTGATTGACAAAGGGTTGGCCCTGTGTGACAAGAATGTCAGGCTTATGCAATTTAGATTATTTGGGAATAACTAGACCTAAGTTCAGAGACTTGATAGAATAAGAAACTGGCGAGGAATTTTTGTGATACATCTCATAGACTGAAAATGAATGATGGCTAGATTTCTGAAAAATTGGAGCCTACAGAGTAACTTATTTATTATCATTTTGGATCTAATTGTGCCTGGGAACTCATCTGTTCTGACAAAATAATGTTACAATCTTAGACTAAACAAAGTACAGTTGTCGCATTATTTGTAACCCCATCTCATCTGAAATTGTTCGATGTGCATTTTTTAAATCATACATTTTTAAAACACTATCCCTTGCTTGAATTTATTTCCCATGAATTAAAAACTTTTTTTTAATTTAGTATCCTTATCATATTTCTTCAGAAATTTTACCATCTCAGAATCTCAATTACTTCACATGGACATCTGGATCAAGCCAATTATTGTATCTTTCTCATCCAATACACAAGCAAGCGTCCACAAAGAACAGCACCTGCTGTCTGGTTAATTGCACAAGTGTCTGGGAAAATATGAAATAATTTTATGTGTTGTAAGTAGTGTAACTCAAATAGGAATCTGGGGTCATCTTTCCCAGAATCCTCTTCTGATTGTCTATTTATAGTCCAAAGTGATTGAAGAACAAACTTTGGTATGATTGCTACTGATAGTACTTTTTATAAAAATAATCATCTCACTATTTCACTTTCTGTTTCCTTCCCTCGAAATGCCAACTATCACCACTTGGCAGACAGAATAGTCTCACTCAGAAGACAGATTTTCTCAACAGATTTTTCTGAGAGGAAAAAGAATAATAATGAGTTGGAATTTATGATAAGAGGGTAACAAAACATAAATATAAAGTGATTTTCTGAAGATAATTATTAAACTAGTTTCTCTCCATTGCTTTAGCTTCAGCCATAGTTGTGTGGGCTACAAACAAATACTTAAAAATTATAATAATTATTTTTTGATGAAAGACTGTTTCTTCCAAGCGGGAAGGTAAATAGGAGGAAAGGTTCTGAGTAGACCTCCGCTTTTACTCTCTCAGTGGAAATTCTACACGAAACAGTATCTATGCTGGTTTCAAATCATGCTAAATACTCTGTTACCGGAAAGTGATGAAATCACCATCGCATTGCTCAGACATCTTGGATTCTGCAGAGGTACTCAGAGCTACTAAAGTAGGTAAGGCAGAGGCAGAAGGAAAATGTTCATCTTTAAACTGGCAGGTATGTTGTACTGTTATAAAAGAGTTCATCTATTTGCTCCTTTTCAAATAAAATTTGAAAATTACTGCCTTAAAAGTTGGCATACAATTCTTAAAAAGAAAACTACATTTAATTAAATTTCATCTTAAAGAAGTGAAGTATTTGGTACGCCATATTTAGGAAGTTCGGTGACTTGGAATCAACCTAGAGGGTGACAGGGTCTTAGGGCAATAAAGTTGATCCACAAAACAAGGTTTCTGCGGATAGAGTTTCAGGTGAATATACCATTTAACCTGTTCAGTTCGCTCTAAATTAGAGCTCATTACTCTTCATGATACATGTGATTGCTCTCCAATTCTCAGGAAATGTACCACGAGAGGAGCAGTGCTATTACTTTTGATCAGCATCCAAAGCTTCTTTGGGAATAAGTCAGAGACGTCACTCATCTCTGGGCACTAGGAAGAGTCCAAACAGGAGAGCTCTTAGAAGCTGCTGACCTTGAAAGAGCTCAGAAAAAGTTCAGGAGAAGCAAATGATCAGAAGCAAACAAACGACAAACAATCTAATGCCAAGAGTCCTCACTCTTTGAAAGTTCAGTGCTTCAGCTGATAGGACCCGTTATTAACATCTCTCTCTTTCGCAAAGCTTCCTTCTTCTATGTTCACTAAAGTAGGGCACAGACCTCCTCCATCCCAAGAGTATGAATAATTGACTACAGAGATGTTTAATTATTTTCCATATTTAGGCTGCCCTGGCCGGAGAGCTCTGTTGGAACCCACTGTCTGTTGCCACAATTCAGGTTGAAGTTGGGGAGAGATATGGAAAGGAGTGTCATATATGCATGCTGATATTAATCTATCTCCAATAGACACTATATAATCAGTATACAAAAATCAATACATATACACAAATACAATCGGCATATAAAATATCAATATTATATGTATACATATGTAATCAGTATGTAAAATATCAATACAATATATACACATATATAATTAGTATACAAAATATCAATAGCATATATATACATATATAATCAATATATAAAATATCAATGTTACTTACACATAAATAATCAGCACATAAACTGTCAGTATTCTATATACACATGTATAATCAGTATATAAAACTTCAATATTATATGTACATACACACAGTCAAAATCCCTTCGGTCTTCCTTTAGTTTTTCCTCTTTGATGGCAATACTCTGCATCTTTTCAGGCTACCTGTGCTGCATTTCGTACAGAAGGTACGCAAAGGAATAACTAACATTTGCTTCTGTGAGAAAGTTTGGTGGAATAATAATATTCTCTTGCAAACGTAATTCCTGTGTGCCTACTACGGCCACGAGACAGGTTCCTGGTCTTATGAAATTGCAAACCATTACATTTCATGATAGACTGTTTTAAGGCTTAAACAGATATTCTCTGCTTTTACTTTTTTTTTCTTACTCCAGTTAACCAGTTACCCTCATACTCAGGAGAAGTTTTCTGAAAACCACAGAGATTCCTGCAGAAGTGTGCTGTCTCCCAGCTGCTTAGCTGCAGGGCAACACCCTGCCTCTCACACCATGTCAACTGCTGCCCCCGCCAGTGGCTCCAGATCCTTGTCTCTTACCAGACCCTGGGAATGCAGACCCCTCACTCATTTATTTCTTTGCCTGAAAAACTAAAGTCTAACCAGTATATTCTGGGTTTCTTCCTGTCGCTCTTAAACGTGCTCTGATTTTTCGTTGATCTCCACCACTGAATTTTACCTCCAAGTTTTTAGGATATGCTGTTTCATTGCTGAATCTACAAATTCACTCAATTTTTTAAAAAAAATATTGGAGTAGAGTTGATTAACAATGTTGTGCTAGGTTCAGGTGTACAGCAAAGTGATTCAGTTGTACATATATATCTATTCTTATTCATATTCTTCTCCATTGTAAGTTATTACAGAATTCTGAGCAGAGTTCCCTGTGCTATACAGTAGGTCCTTGTTGATTATCTATTTTTCATACAATAGTGTGTATCTGTTAATTCTAATATTTTCACAATTCTGCCATGCGGTCATCAAATCTCATCTCCTCATCACTGATTGTACATCTTTCCTTGGGACACAAGCACCTTAAAAGAAAGCTTTCAACCCTTCTTTTCCTAATTAAGGTTCATGATGCCTGATTTCTTCTCTGACTTTGGGGAAACACTATTTTTACCATATTCTCCACTCAGGAAGACATCCCTTTTGTTCACGGCAGTTTTGTTGTTATTGTTGCTCAGGCTATTAACTCAGAGCTGCAGGGAAATGCCTGCCTGAACCTATTTGATTAATTAAACAAATTAATTATACTCATTTTTCTATTCTCATTTTTCTCGGTTTCATTGTTTAGCTACTGCTTCCCACTATGATGTGACCTTGAAGTTGACCCTAGAGTCATGGAGATCAGTGTATTAATCAAAATGAAGAAAGCAAAATATCTCAGCCACGGTCAAGACTCTTCCCACGCCTGTTGTCTTTACAAAGCCATGAACAAGGCTACTTACAAAGTTGATGCATATGTTACCCTCTACTTGGCATCATCCATTAGTAAATCAAACATGTGTTTATTAAAACAGATTTAAGTGTCCCCATCGAGTCCCACAATGTACAACCAAACAAGTTTTTGAGTATAAGCAATGGGAAGACAAGAATTAGCAAATATAATAGATATTGTAGTGTTAAAGGCAATATAAATATGTATGAAAAAATTGCGAAAAAGCTAAAATTGCAATGAAGTTCAAGGGACAAAGAGGACTGAAGCATCCCAGAAGATCTTTACGGAAAGGTAAACACTGAAGCTGAGGCTTTTTAAAATACATTTTCTTGATTTTTTATAATATGGTAGAGAGATTGCTATGATAGGTGCAAACCTTTGCTTTGTGCTTTTCCTAGAGTTTCATCAATCTGTTCGCACAGCCTCACTAATGTTATCCCAAGGTAGATGTCCTGTGTGAGTCAGTGATACCCCACTTTACAAAAGCTCTGGAAAAGTAGGAACATCATGGACAAGTGGGCCCTGAATTTTCTCCCTTGAGAAATTTCTCCTGACCTGCCAAAGGCCTTGGATCTTTAGTAATAGGGTACAGTAAGTCCCCTACATGCGAACATTCAAGCTGTGAGCTTTCAAAATTGGGAATGTATGTTCGCATGTCCAATTGCGTAATTTAGTATATGTCTGGTGTACATTGTCACGTGTGTGCACCCTCTGCAAATGGTTATGCTTTTGTGTACTTGATTTCAAGCTCAGAATGTCCGGAAGGAAGCGTAAAGGCAGTGGTGATGTAGCTGGTACCGCTAAGAAGAGCTTCACGATGCTGGAAATGGCAAGGGGGTTTTCTTTATTTGGGGAGGCACTGTTAGTTTTTGAGGCACAAGACCCGAATGTAGAATTGTACACGAAGGTTGCCGCAGCCGTTCAGAATGCCATCCAGTACTACAGCGTCATCTATGACGAGAAAAAAAAGAGCTACTACTCAGACATCACTGTATCATTTTTTCAAGCGCTTAGACAGGATTGAATCCAACAAGGAAGCAGCACCTGTGTCGTCAACGTCAGGCGTGAGTGAAATTGCAGCCTGTCCTTCGTCTCCTGTTGCTGATGATCCTTCAGCTCCACCATCTGCCACCTCCTCTCCCTCCTCCAGTCAGTAACTCTTCTTGCCTGTTCACTCGATGCCAGCCCCTGTGTGCCAGCTGTTGTACTGCACTACTGTACTTTTGAAGGTACCGTACTGTAAGATTAAAAGTGTTTTATTTACTTTTTGTGTTTGTTTTTCATGTATTACTTGTGTGAACAGTATTATAAACCTACTACAGTACAGCACTATGTAGCCAATTGTGTTAGTTGGATACCTAGGGTGACTTTGTTGGACTTATGAACAAATTGGACCTATGAGCACACTCTCGGAACGGAACGCATTTGTATGTAGGAGACTCAGTGTATAAGAGGATTCTCTGAAAACCTGTTAAATTTCAGATGCATATCACCAATAGAAATACTCTGATTAATATGTCTTGGGTAGGTCTGGAAGTCAACACTTTTAACAAGTATCCAAGGTGATCCTGATACTGGAGGTCCGGGGCTGCTTGGAAAAATGCCACCTAGTGTAGCCCAAGTTCATACACCATTGGTCATGTGTTTTACGAGTATCCTGCACATTGGCGTCTGGCAAGTAATCTTGCCTTTGGTATCATGAACTGTGCATGGCCACCCTACTTAGGACAGTTCTCCCCACTCATCTAAATAGAGGGATGGAGCAATATTCTCTAAGGAATATCCCATACACGCTGGTGCCGGAGAGTGGAGAATGTTCTGAGAACAGCAGGAGTTTCGCCCTTAAGTACAACTGGCAAATAATAGGTTAAATAAAGCGAAACCAACTCCTTGCTTGTAGATGGCCTCAGAATATGAATAAAAACACAGTTACAGATGATTAGGAATCTCCAGTAGGACGTTATTATATGTAGTTCTTTCCAAATGTGTTTGGTCACAGAAATCTATATTTTTTGAAAGTCATCCTATAGAGAAAATAAGCTCGGAAATGCTGCCCAAAAATGAAGAAGCTCAGACAGGGAAGGCGCTGTTGATGTCTCTCCTTTTACCCCTTTCATGTTGCATCCGTTTATTATAGAGTCATCAGCTCTATCATAAAAAGGTTGCCATGGGCCCCGCAGGAGCACAGCTGACAGGGGGCGCATGTAAAGGACCAGAGGGTAAATAGCTTACTCTAAGGGAAGCCATAGACAGAGGTAAATGAGTGGGTGTGATTGCTTCCAATTAATCTTTATTTAGGAAACCAGACCACATATGGTCTGGCGGGACGTACTTAGCTGCCCCTGGGTCTAGAGCTGGATAGCCAACATTCTGAGAAAACTGCTTTCTTTTCACTTCTCCATAGTATTTGTTTCCTCCTTAGAAAATGAAAATAGGGAGTCAGCTCATTTTATCTCAGACTTTTATTGCAAACATGTTTGCAGACAAATCGTTTATTCATTCATCCCCACCAATTTGTTGAGCATCTACAATGCGCCAGGCATGCTGATATTTTCTCCCCATTTGATGTTGACTAATAGTTCTTATTAAACTGTGAGAACATTATGGCACTTTGCTTGATGCTTCACGTCTCTGTTTGGGATAATGACAGATCCTTTCAAGTGAGATTTGGATGAGGGATTTTAGCAGCTGCTGCACTGACTCCTCATCTTGCATTTACACCTAGCTCTCAGTTCTTTGTAACTTGAACATAGGAAACAGACAATTTTTAAACTCAGTGGAGAGATTTACATTTGTCAATCATTCCTTTCTTTTAATTTTGGGCCAATATTTTTGTGATTTTTTTCCCCCATAGTTACCTACATGCACTGCCTCACTCAGATTTTCAGAAGAAAATATCTGAAACTTTCTAACATCCTTTATAACACCTTACATAGGGTTAGTCCATAGTAGATCTTCAGTAAGTGTTTGTTGAATGAATTAGTGCTATATTATTTCAAATGATCTATAGGCTACTTTGATAAGTATAACAAGTTTTTGTTTCTAAAGTGGTGTATTTACTCCCATATTTCTTTTGATTTGGTTCATTTCACAAAGGATAGGGGGTGAAAAAAAGGCTGCGAAATGTTCTCTGGGAAGATCAAGAATAAACATAAAATAATACATTGATTTTTTTTCATCGAATCTCTACTAATGTGGATAAAAGTCATTTACTATCATTAACTACTCAGAGGGAAATGAGAACTGAAAAAGTAAAAATTGGGCATGTTAAGGTAAGAAAAGTAATGATTCGGAAGATACAGAAAAGTTAATTCCATTTCAGTGTAGAGAATTTCTATGCCTCTATCTTAAAATCCTTGCCATGGAAGTGTTCTTATATGATAAATGTTGAATTCAGTTTTCTGTAGAGTTTATCACTTGGACAAGAATTTTGTTTTCTGGAAATAAAGTCAAATCTATTTAAACCTTAATGAAGGTAAGGATCAATCTCTATATTTCACTTGAGGGAAACTGTGTGTACATATAGTTTAAAATGAATTGTTAAGAGGGATATATATAGAAGAACAGAAGTGATCTTTGTTGTTATAGAAAAGGACAGGTTGATGGTCACAGTCTATTGTAAGAATGTAGCCATCAGCACTTCTGCACTCAGGATCTCTCATTATTTTTCTCTTAGGAGCTGGATGTCAAGTCCATCTTTTACAAATCTCACCTGAGGTTGGGTTTAAACAGGATTTATTCTTTGTGAAGTGAGCATTTTTTCGTGGGTTTAAAAAAGCCTTAATTTCCTTTCTAGATTTCTACCCATAATTTGGCAGAAGTAACACATTCTTCTTATAATTATATTTATATCTCTGTATTTCCTAAGTGGTATTTATTATATTTCCTTCTCAGGAGGGAATTTTTTGTTCCCTTAAAATTATTCAAACAATAGGTCAAAAGCTAGGAACAGTTAAAAAGCCATACTCAGCATAATTTCGTACAACAATGCTTCACTTCTCACGAGCTCTTCATTGAATTTACCAAGGAGGATCTAAGCATGGGGGGCCGTTTCCTGTAGTTCTTTCATTACTATCTTGCTTTAGAGTTAGGGTGATTTTACCATAGTCTCCAATGACATCTTGAATAAAGTTCAATGTGGATCTAAATGTTTTAAAATCAATTTAAAAATAAAGTTTAGGATACTATATTTCTTTCATTGTTCTAACATGTATATATTCCCCCAAATGGTCCCAAATTTGAGTTTCTACTAAATGTGACTTGAGAGCACTGGGGAGTAGATGGTGCTCTGATGTGCTTTTATATGTACAAACTTTAGAAGGTTATTTGGCCAATTAATCCAAGGATAAGACATGCATACCTTCTTACATTTTGCATACACCTCTAGGAATGTATCTTACTGCAACTTAAACACAAGTGGCAACATATACCTATAAGAACAGTTATTAAAGCATTTCAATAACAAAAACTGGAAATGGGCTATCTTCATTAGCAGTACGGGGGTTCAATAAATGAAGGTGTATCAAGGGAGGATAAGGAAAGGTGGTCCCAATAGAACATTAAGTGGAAAAAGCAATCTCACACACAGAAAAGTATGGGTTGCAAAGTCAAAATGCTCCCAGAGGCCAGACAGGTAACATCAGGCCAGGTGTGACCTAGGACAGCTGACCCTGGACAGGTGAGAGAGTAGAGGGCAGTGTGAATGGAACACAGGATCCTCCCAGTGTCTGCTTATAATTGCCATGCGGGAACCAATATGCCACTCATCAGATATTTGGATTTGTCAAGAGATGGTGGACTAGACTTGAGTGCTAATGTATACTTTTACGTGTGTTTAATGTTTTCATTTCATTTAAATGCACTTAAAATACAGTGTCAGCCAAGTGTAATGCATGTGCAGGCAAACCTTGGTCCAGCCACAATGTAACCCCTGTTGTCTAGACATTGACACATTTAGAAAGCTGTACATTGAATCATGATACCGTGATAATACCTTCTGCACAGTAGGTTTGGCAATGATATGACTGAATGGTATTGTTCTTTATACATTTCTACATTGTTCAATCTTGTTTCACTGTGTGTAGAGAATATATTTTCCATGATCATACTGGGGGTGTGGTGTTGGGGGAGAGACATCCCTTAAAGTCCCATGGTTTTTTTTTGGGGGGGGGACTAATTTTGAGAACATGCACTGTCCCTATCTCTGTGACTGGGGCAACTTACTCAAATTTCTAGAGCTCAATTTCTTCATCTGTAAAAAGGGGATAAAAACTTGCCTTACGTGTTGGTAAGATTTATGTAAGAAGATATGTACAAATGCCCCGTACGCAGCCCTTGCTTTGTCAATGTTCATTCCTTCCCTGTCTGTTGTACAACAAAACTAAAATGAAGTCACTTACGTCAGGACAAATGGAGGCGGTCAATGCAGGAGGATAAAGGAAACCTAACCTCACTGTATAGGAACTGACAGCTCTTCTCAGAAACAGCAGGGGATACCAGCCATTTCCTAACGCCAAGTTTCTTCTCGCTATCCCTGGAGTTCCTTATTCACCTGACTTAGCTACCCTGACCAAAGAAAGAAAGAAGACGACCAGGCAACCATTCAGCTGAAAAAGCTGAATAATTTCCACATTTAGCTTCTAAAAATCCCTTACTCTGTGAGCAACTCAAAACGCATTGCTCCCACTCCCTTGAGTTTCCCAGCTTCGCAGGTCAAAATCTTGCAATAAACTCCTCTCTGCCTTGTTTTATTTAGTGCACAGAGCTTGGTTTTTGACATCATCAACTCCACCACCCTTTGCGGATACCAAGAAGCAAGTGAAATGGAAGACTATTATAAATCTAGTTTTTTAAAGTATGCTTCTTTATTCATCTGGCAACAAATTACCAAGACGTGGCTACTGTCAAGACAGGTTTGTCTACATTACAGATGAAGTAGTTCCATAATTGTTTTCTTAATATAACTAGGGATGGGGAGATATCACTCTTCATTTGCTCTGTCAGTAACCCATTTTGGTGATCATTTGCTCTTTTCAGACTTTAAGAGTTAACCCGTAGTTTTAATAGCGGGTAAAAAGCAATGGAGTGCATATCATTCTAAGTGTTTAAAACTTCATTCAGAGCATTTGTCATTTTTTTTTTTTCTTTCCTCGTTAGAGAATCTGGTTCCCTTAAACATTTTAGCATTTAAGTGAGTTATCAAAATGAGAACGAGAAAAGAGAAGATGGAAGTCTCCTGGTATAAAGGAGAAAAACTGACTTTGAATATAGACACTCAAATTAAGGACTGCATAGAATTCATTCCATTAACGAAAATAAGAGAACTTCTTACTGCTACCTTCCTAATACTGCTTTAACCCAGAAAAACCTCCCCGTGGATGTTACTTCCTAAAGCATCACCAATATTCAATTCAAGGGAAGAAAGCAGCATGAATATTGTTCTTTGCAAGAAACCCAGGACAAAGTTAGAGGAAGGAAAAACCAACCCCCTCCCCCCCGCCCGCCGCCACACACACACACACACACACACACACTCAGACTCAAAAACAGAAACAAACAAAAAGATTGAATACAGTTATCAAAAAGTTATTCTAAAAGGAGCCAGTGAAATTCTAACGAGATGTTAAATTCTTCCATATATTATATTACGAGATATATCAGTTTACTTGAACTAGACGACCTGTACTTTTCCACACATAAAATATCAGCTGTTCATTCACACTTAATCATGTTTTTGTGAAAGTTGCAAAATAGTGAAATTTTTCTCTGCCCCTTTAAGAAACACCTCAGCCCTCCAGGTAAGCCTCCTACAAACAAACAAACAAACAAAACAACAAAAACCACCACCAACAAAAATTACAGCGTGGCAGCTTGGGACCCTGCAGGTTTCTCTGCTCAGGGTCAGGCCGGCCTTTGGGAGTTAGTGCCACCACCTCGGAACTCACTCCTAGCTCCCCTGTAGGGGTGTACGTATGCTGAGTTATGTTCCCTCAAAGCCCCATCCTCAGGCATCAGGCTTCAGTCATAGTGAAAAGAGCAAGACTTTGAAAGCAGAGCATCCTGGGGTTCAATCCCAAACTCACCGCTTGGTGGGTATGTGGTCTAAAGGGGCAAGACCCTTCATTGCTCTGACACCCAGTGTCCTGATCTGAAAAACTGGTGTAATAGTTCCTGGGTGGCTTGCAAGATAATTGTCAGTGTTTAAAAAAATATACACATGAAAAGTGTATGTGTATCTCTGGCACAAGGCTTTCTCTATATAGAGTGGGTATTACTATGATTGCTGTTTTATTATTATTTAATTAGCTTCAACCACATTCAAGTTCCCTCTTGGAAAAATATTGTCATTTAAAACACTACACACATGTGTTTTAAAATGCCAGCTGCTAAGTATTTAGGGCCTGGTCGAGCTATTAACATGCACAGCATGGCAGAGGGTTGTCAGGCTTGGACACTAGTTTGAAGGAGTCCAAAGAGACTGAAGTTTAAGAGGAGGAAAAAGTCAGAGGGAGGGACCGTGAGCTCTTTACATCATCTTTTTTTTTTTAAGCTCTTTATTGGAATATAATTGCTTTACACTCTTGTGCCCATTTTTGAGGCACACCAAAGTGAATCAGCTGTATTTATACATATATCCCCATATCCCCTCCCTCCCGCGACTCCCTCCCACCCTCCCTGTCCCAGCCCTCTAAGGCATCACCCATCATCGAGTTTATTTTCCTGTGTTATGCAGCAACTTCCCACTAGCTGTCTATTTTACTTTTGGTAGTGTATATATGTCAATGCTACTCTCTCACTTCCTCCCAGCTTCCCCTTTGGCCCCTCCTCCACGCCGTGTCCTCAAGTCCATTTCCATTATCTTTAAAATAGCAAAAACAGTAACAACTAACCTGTAGTAGGGATTTTGCACCTGGTGTCACTCTAACTGCTTTGTGACATTATTTAACCACCCTAGAAATTCCATGTTGTGGTTTCTATTATTGTATCCTGGATGAGAAAACTGAGGCACAGTGAGGTTTATTTATTTATGTATGATGGTGAAAAAGAAAAGTTAAAGTCCTTAATCTCATGAGATTTATATCTAGACATAAAGGGAACAAACACCACCAACAACTGCGGAACAACAAAAATATATATATATTATATAAATATATATCATATATAATGTTTATATATATTTTATATATGTGTATATATACATATATATATAATGTTTGGAAATGGTAAGTAGAAAGAAGGAAAATAAAACAGAATAAGAACTCAGAGAGTGGAGATGGTTCTGCCAGTGGAAGGTTGGCCAGTGAACAGCAGCTCATCTACTAAGGTGACAGCTGAGTGAAAGGACAGCTGGTTCTGTATGACACAATGGACAGTCATTATACATTATACATTATCCAATGTATTTATCCAATGTCATTATACATTTATCCAAAGCTATCGACTGTACAGCACCAAGAGTTAACCTAAATGTAAACTGTGGACTCTAGGTGATAATGATGTATCAGTCTAGGTTCATCTGTTGTAACAAATGTACCATCTCTTGGGGCGTGTTGATAGTGGAGGATGTTGTATGAAATGGGGCAGGGAATATATGGGAAATTTCTGTATTGTCCACTCAATTTTGTTGTGAACCTAACACTGCTCTAAAAAAATAAAGTCTATTTTATTTTTAAAAAAGGGAAATAACTGGCAGCCTTGTGGATATTAATCTTAGGGGGAGAAGGCAAGAAGCAGAAAGACATGTACAATAATTGCCTAGGTGAGAAATCATGGTGCCTTTTATCAGATGGTAGGTGTGGAGGTTCTAATAAATATTAGATTCTGCACCTATTTTGAAGATAGAGTTGATGATACATTTTTTTTAATAGATTGAACAAGTTGTATAAGAGGAAGTGAGACATCTGAATGACTTCAAGGTATTTTGGCCTGAGCGCCCTGAAGAACTGAGATTCTCTATATAGAGAGGGGGAAGTTTGGGGGAGGATCCATTTTGGGGATGAAGGTGAAGAGTTTGGTTTTGTACATAAGTTTGAGATATGACACGTTTGAGAAGTTAAAGTAATTCCCCATGGCCACAAAGGTTGTAAGTAACAGAGTGAGGATTAAGACCTGATCAAGTGAAAACAGAGCATGGCTCTTTCTGTAAGGCCCATGTCTCTTCACCTTCCTGCAGTGCTCAGTGTACGTTTTCATGTCTAATAGGCTCACAATACATGCTTAGTGGGTGGAAGGAAAAGGCAGCTATTGTGCCGATTTCATTTACTAACATGTGCTCAAAGAAATGAAAAGGCCAGCGCCTAACATAATGTCTGGCATGTGTTCGAAGAAATAAAAAGATACTAAAGATGATTCTTTAATTCATAGGTATTTTTTCTTGTCCATTACGGTTTATTATAGGATCTTGAATATAGTTCCCTGTGCTATACAGTAGGACTTTATTTTATATATAGATGTTTGTATCTTCTCATATATCCCAAACTCCTGTTATCCCACCCCACCTCCTCTCCCCTTTAGTAATCATGTTTGTTTTCTGTATCTGTGAGTTTGTTTCTGTTTTGTAATGTTGCTGCAAATGGCATTATTTCATTCTTTTTTATGGCTGAGTAATAGCCCATTGTCTACATGTGCCACATTTTCTTTATCCATCATCTATCAATGGATATTTAGGTTGCTTCCATGTCTTGGCTATTGTAAATAGTTCTTAATTCATAGATTTTTTTAAACCCTGAAATAGAAATCTCTTAGACATAAATTTGCTGCAGACAGATATAAAAAGTTTCCATTAATACTGGAGAATCTAGACAGGTAACTCATGCTTTTTTTTTCTCTTTTTTTCTTTTTAATTAACTCAGCAATCAGAGAATACAATTCTTACTAAAAAAAATTAAAACCTTATTCAAGGAGCAAATGAATAAAAATTATGCATATTTTGACAAAAAGTTAAGGTGGAGACAGGAGAAATGGATGAATTGTTTTAGTTTTTGTGGGTTTTTTTAGTTTGAATTTAAAAAGAAGTTAAATTAGAGATAAACTGTAAAGATTTAATCATTTGCTAGAGAAAAGAGTTCAAAAGAAAAAAATCTAAGAAATAAATCTATGCAGCAAATTATATGATAAACAGTAGAACTGAGATGAGACTTTTCAACAAAGAGGATGAAAATTTACTCTTTTATTATAAAGAAAACAAACACAAGTAGATAAAAAAGTATTAGGTAAAACACAAAATGCCAATAAACAGGCTCAAAGCAGACATTCGCCTGATGCGCTGACCCTCCCGGGGCTGTGCAGGTGGGCCCAGCAGGGAGGGCTTTCACAGGTGCATCAGCTGCCTGGAGCAGGCCAGGCCCTCGGCGGCCCGGTCGCCGACTTCCCACATGCCAGCCAAAGGGATTCCGCAAAAGTGATTCCGGTCTCTCTGGACAAAGTCAGAACGGCCAAGACTCAGCTTCTGGAACAGGAGCCAGGAGATCTGAATCCAGGAAAGTAAGCACAGGAAGGTTAGCTCCACTGGGTACTAGAAGAGGCTTCTGGAAGATAACATGGGTGAGACATCACTGTCTGTACCTGGGCTTTGAAGACAGGGCATTGTGTTATGTGAATGGACTAGATTCCATCCATGGCTGAAAGCAGAAATAGGCATAACTCAGAAGAAGACAGGGTAGTTGATAAACTATTATTTTAAAAGTTTGATATTGCTATCAATCAGAGAAAAACAAAATAGCATATCCATGTGCTCATTCATGCACTCCCTCCTTAAAGACATATGTTTGAAAGTCGTCTAATTGCAGGCACTGGGAATATAGTAATAAACAAAACAGACAAAAATCTCTGCCTTCATCAAGCCTATGTTTTTGTGGGGTATAATCAAAAAAGTACAAAATAAGTCATGCATCATTCGATGTTAGTGTGAAGTGCAAGAGAGAAAACGAAGCAGGAGTTGTTCAGGGAAGGGTCGTTGAGGACGACGGGACGGCAGGGGTAGCAGGTCTAAGTCAGACACACAGAGAAGGCGAAGGCGACACACAAGCAAAGCCCTGTCATGGTATTTTATTGCATAACGTTGACTGTCCGTGTATGAGTCCATCCCCGCCCCGGATACTGTGTGGTAGTTTCCTCATTTGCAAGTTAGGTGTAGTGGTGATGCCGGCTCTTGGACTGTCGTGAGGATTAAGTGAGATAATAAAGAAAAACGATGCATGGTGACTCACACAACAAGCATGAGAGGTTAGCTTTTGCCTCATCTATTAGTCAATTACTGCAGAAAGAGTTTTTTGAATGCTAATGTTCAGTGCTGATGAGGATAGGACCATCTATCTTGGTGAGGATAGGGCTCAGTTGATACAATCAAGGCGGTAATGTACTTTAGTTAGGATGCTTTCAGGTTCATGCGACTTAAGTATATAGACCTTTATAAACATCTGACAGGGACTCTGGAGTTAGGGCAGAAGTGAGGGTTGGTTTAGTTGGGGGACTAAGGATGCTCCACCACGTGGGTTTCTCCCTTGCTCCTTTTTGCCATCCATGGTGTTTTCTTCTCTGCAGGCTTGTAACATGACAGTGACCCTGTATCCAGGCATGACACTGCCTGGAATGATGCTCTTCAATACAATAACCACTAGGCACATGCAACTATTTACATTTAATTTAATCAAATTAAACACAATTTCAAGTTCATTGCATATATTGCTGATAGGGAAATATATTTATAATGTCTTTTTTTTTTTTACTGTTTCATCTTTATTGGAGTATAATTGCTTTACAACATTGTGCTGGTTTCTGCTGTACAACAAAGTGAATCAGCTATATGTATACATATATCCCCACATCCCCTCTCTCTTGAGCCTCCTTCCCATCCTCCCTATCTCACCCCTTTAGGTCTTCACAAAGCATTGAGCTGATCTCCCTGTGCTCTGCAGCAGCTTCCCACTAGCCATCCATTTTCCATTTGATAGTATGTATATGTCAGTGCTACTCTCTTACTTCCTCCCAGCTTCCCCTCCCCTGCTGTGTCCTCAAGTATGTTCTCTACATCTGCATCTCTATTCCTGCCTTATTTTTTAAAGTTTCCTCTTTTTTGTTTTTCTTTTGTCTACTTTTTTCTGTTTTTTAAAATTTTTCTAATGCCATTTTTGCAGAGAAATAATCATTATGAAATACACACCCACACACATATGTATTTTATGTATGTATTAGATATAGCTAGCTAGGTATATATATGTATGAACTTACATATCCTATCAAAATGTCTTCTTGGCTAATATAATATAGAAAAAGTATTCTTCATATATGGAGAAGGAATATTGTATATTTAATATCATCACAACTGAAAAAAATAGAGGCATAGAATAAGATTGGAATGGAATATGTAGAAATTTTGACAGACGGTGATACATTGTTAGAAAAATTATAGGTGAAAATTTTTCCTACCTTTCTAGATTTTATCAATTATATGTTATTTTTATGCTGGAAGTTTAAAAAAGTACTTAAAAGTAAAGAAATGAGGAAGAAAGAAATGTATATTTTAGGACTACTGTGGTTTACAAATCTGGGCTCATATGCAACTATTTCACAAGAGACTCATGTCAATTCTTTTACTGTGAAAAGAAAAGCAAGGAAGAGCATTGCTCCCTTACATGTTGAACCTACCTTGTCAATTATTTAAAATTTTTTTTACGTTATAAAGCACTGGATAGACCATTTTATAGCTAAAGACTTAATACCTTACAAAACAATTATTTATATTTATCATTTTGCATTTTAGCAAGATACAGATTTACATACAGATTTGAGTTTTTCAAATTGAGGTCAGTCGAAGTCTGGAGCTAGCTAGGAAGTGCCTTTGACCTGCAAGTGGCCATTTCAGGGCATAGGAGAGAAAAAGATGGGCTTCGAGACTATGACCAGTGCCTTTATTCAGAGAAGCTGCACTTTGATCTGCTATCTTTTACACTGAATTGCTGTGTAAATTTTTATTTAGAAGAAAATCATGTCTCAGTAATGCCAGAAATCACTTCTTTACATAGCGGAAATGCTGTCCAAAGATCACATTTCTGTTCTGCAGGAGAACAGCTGAGAAAAATATTAGAAGGAACTACATTTCCCTATAATCAAAGCTGTACACAGCCTTCTGTTTGCATACCAGCTAGGCTTTCCACCTCCAGTCGCTGGATGTGCTAACTACTGTCACAGGGCAATCTGCCCCTTAGAACCCAGTGCTGAAGATGCTAGAAAGGACTGCACCTGCTCTGGCTCTTTTCAATGAACACACACAGTTTGGGTGTTCCCTACTGCAGGCATGTCAGATACACAAAGGAAGAATAAGGCATGACTCCTGCAGTGAAAGAGCTATACTTGAATCAGAGTAAGGATGGAGGATACAGGGTGATATAAAATTAGTTGGGATGTTTTAAATGCATGCAGTAGTAATCTAAATCTAAACAATAAAGAACTGTGTAAATATCTAATAAAGAATCAGAATTAAGGTAGCCATCGGGCTGTTTTATTTAGAAGCTCAATGATGCACTGACATGTGTTTTTTTTCCATTGCTCCTTTTTGCCATCCATAGTGTTGTCATTTTTGCAGGCTTGTGGTGTGTGTGCGACCTTACACCCAGGCATGACACTGTTCAGAACTAAGGTCTTCAATACGGCAGCCACTAGCAACATGCAACTATTTAAATTAAAATTAAATAAAGTTCAAAGTTCAGTTTCTCAGTGGTCACATTTCAAAGCTCAAGAGCCACATGTGGCTAGTAGCTGTCACATCAGACAGATAAGGAATGTCTACATCTTTCCAGGGAGTCCTATTGGATAGCACAGAATTTAGCAAAAACGTCAATGATCTTCCTCTGGGTCTTTCTTTAGAGACAGGACATTTTCCTGTAAGCATTCAAGTAATCCTACCCACATGGTTCTCTGACTAGAATTGATTCTCATATTCATTTGGATTAAAATCCTCACAAGGCAGTAGCTGGACCCATCAACCAACCACAGATGGAGGACGGAGACAGTATCCTCATTCCTGAGTCTATTCTTCAGGGGAAAGGCTCTAAAAATAGCAGCGATGGTCTCCTGGGATGAATTCTAGACACTCTGCGACTGATGGGAGGCACAACTGGCCCCGAGGATGTGCAATGAAATGATGTGTTTGGGTTGCTGTGGCCTGGGACATCAGTAGATGTGTACCTCAGCAGATGGGGACCTCGGGCAGATGTGGACCTCGTGCAAATGTGGACCTCAGCAGATATGGTCCTCTGTAGATGGGGACCTTGGGCAGAAGGGGACCTTGGGCAGATGGGGACCTCTGCAGATGTGGACCTGTGCAGATGGGGACCTCAGACAGATGTAGACCGCTGCAGATGGGGACCTCTGCAGATGGGTACCTTGGGCAGATGGGGACCTCTGCAATTTGGGACCTCGGGCAGATGGGGACCGCTGCAGATGGGGACCTCAGGCAGATGGGGACCTCGGGCAGAGCTGCCCAGAGCATTCAGCGCCCATAAAAGTAGATTTGCGGCCTGCGCAAGCGCAGTTCGCTCCCCGGTCTGCCCACAGCAGCTCCCCTTCCCCGGCTCCCCCCTCACGGCTCCCCTCCCCCGGCTCCCCTTCCCCAGCTCTGCCGCCCCCTGGCCGGCCCCCCAAGCAGCACCCCTGCGCTGGGACTCTGGGTGTGCTGTGGTGGGGTATCCACGAGGACTGAGGTTTGCCCGACGCCTTACGGACAAGTCTGGGACGAGGGGTCGCGGGCACTCGGAGGATCCGGACGTCTCTCATCCCAGGACTCGGCCTCAGCCTCGGGGAACTCCCGAGATCCCGCGAGACCTCGCGAGGTCTGGCGCTCCCTGGGACATCGGGGCCGCAGCCCCTCGGGCCCGATTCTGTCACCCCCAGGGCTGCCCCTGTCGGCCAGCCTATCCCGGCCCATCCGCCCCCTGCCCCTCCGTCAGGGCCCCCACTTACTCGCTGCGCATACCCGCTAAGCCACGGAAGTGCATCCTGTGGGCTTTTCCCGAGAAACCCCACGGCCAGCACCCTGGCCTTGGCCCCGAGCATCCCTCACGCTGTCGGGAAGGATGCGGTCTAGGGAACACTGGATGCGGGGAGAAGGTGGGGACCTGCCCCCGAGTGGATTCTGTGAAGAAGATGGGGCGCTGGGGGCCAAGCAGGAGTGGCTGAACAACGATGACTCGGTGCTGATTGAGCTCCAAGGAAGGCAGATCCCAGAAGTCTAGAACTGTCAGGTAAAATCTTAATCTGGAAAGTTTGATTTGAGCAGAATTTGCGGTTAAAAAAATTGGGCTTAGCTCTCTCGAGAGTGAGTGGAAGGATATTTCAAGCACGCTTTCTACTTTTTAAGATCTAATATATTTAGTTCTTTATTTTACATCGCCTCTGGTTTTCTAATTAGAATAAAAATTATGACTGAATTTGAAGAAGACAAGACATAAAGGGATTCTTAACGGACAAGAATGGGCTTTTAGAATGGCCGTTCTCTTGAAGAGGAGCTGGACTGGGCCCTGGAGTCGCTGCAAGGAAGGGCATAGATGTATTTTACCTCTGAGGCCGTTTGGAAACACTGATGATAAACGATAAACAGTAGACTCGTCCTTTTGCGGTATGCTTTTCAATCCACGTTTCCTATGAAAACCTCACTGTAGAGTTTTTTATTTACTTATTTATTTTTTAAATTATTGCTTATTTTATTTTTTTAAACTTTTTATTTTATATTGGAGTAGAGTTGATTAGCAATGTTGCATTAGTTTCAGGTGTACAGCAAAGTGAATCAGTTATACATATACATGTCTCTATTCTCTTTAAAATTCTTTTCCCATTTAGGTTGTTACATAATATTCCGTCTCCCAGAGTAATGCAAATGAAAACAAAAATAAACAAATAGAGCTTTTTAAAAATAAACATTCTTAGATGAATATAAAACAGGTCATGAATTTTTTTTTATCAGATTTTACAGAGAGTTCTATTGCCATGTCACTATGTCTCCAAATAGGCCTGTTGCTTAAGAGGGGAAAGAAAAAATCTTCCTTTGCTTCCCATCGCTTTCAGAGTCAAGGTGAAGTTCCTTGAGATTGCATCAAGGCCCTCCAGGATCTACCCCATCTACCTCTTCTGTCTTGTTTCTAGTTCCTTCTCTTTCTGCTCTCTGCAGTGAAACTGTATCACATGCAGCTTCTGGAATGGAAGTGCCCGCATCCTTCTTTGCCTAACTCATTGCTGTGCCTTTTTAAGAGCTAACCCTGGCTTAGCATCCTCTGGGAAGTTGCGGTTGTTGGTATTGCTATTATTCAGTATCTAGTTCTCCTGTAAGTTCTCCTTCTTGCAGAAGGACTTTCCTTTGTTTTGTTGTTAATTCAGTCACACCAGACCCTGTGACTTTGACCAAGAGCCTGTGGGTGCAAGTGATGTATGTCACTTCCCAGCACAAGCTTTAAGGACCAGTTTGTGTGTCTGAGATGCTGTTTCTTGTTTCCAGTGCCAAGGTTACTGGCAGAGTTCCAGACAGCAGCTGCTCCATCAGCTAGCTCTTCCTATCTGATGACCACGTGCAACGGAGCCCCCAGATCCCACTGATGGCCATTAATCTGAACAAGAAATGAGCTGTTTTACATCACTGTCATTTGGGGTTTCTTTGTTACTTCAGTGTAACCTAGTCCATCTTGACTGATAGAAAAGTGGTCCAAGACTCCTAGCCTAGGTTTGGTTTCATATTGAGTATCGAATTTTACCAGTGTCTTAAGCCAGGGCTCAGCAAACTTTTTCTGTAAAGGGCTACATGGTAAATATTTTGGACTTTGTGGGCCATGCAGTCTCTGTTGCAACTACTCAACCCGGTGTAGCACAAAAGGAGCCATACATAAAATGTAAAGGAAGAAGTGTGACTGTGTGCCAATAAAGTTTTATTTATATCAGCAGACGCTGGGTTGGATTTGGCCCTCAGGCTGTAGTTTACTGACTGCTGTTTGAATTCACAAGTCTCAAATCAGTAGCAAAAGTCCTTTGGTTTGTATTTTAAGAATCAATTAAAATTTTCTTCTCATGTCTCTATCTCGTTTTATATTCTAATCTGAATTTGGGGATATGGTTTTTAGTAAGAAAGTCAGGATAGATTTGAACTCAAGGGTATAAGTGCTTGAGAAATTATACTTGGGGTTTGGAGAGAGAATTTGAAAAATTAATTCCTAATGAGTAATGAAAGAAATGGCATATCTAAACATGATCTGAAAAGATAAACAGTCCATTAATTATTTTACCTGCCACTTCTAAATAACTGATATTAGGAAGGGCCATATGAAATTGCACTTCTGTAGAGAAATATTGACAATATCATATGACATAAGCCATTGCTGATAATTATACACCGGGATTTTTTAAAATTATAGTTTCTATATGCAAAAACCTAAAGCAACACCAGCTTCTGAGGAGATAGGTGACCTGGTTCATGATAAACCCACACTGGTGTGCAGATGTGAACATGATTTTTACTGCATGTGTAAACTTTAGTGCCAATGTCCTAAAATCTCTAAGAGAAATTAAGCTAGTTCTATGAAAAAAAAGCACTCTGTGTTCAGCTCTCTCTTTTTGGTTTGTTTTCACGCGAATGTGTATTTGTGAAGGAACTTTCCATAGGTACCATGCAGGCGAAAGCTTTCATCCTTTAGTGAGACTGATGAAAGAAGCATCTCAAGAGGTTACCAGTGCTACGACAGGAGGGGAAACAGGGTGCTTTCATACATTCTCTGCACATTTTTCAGCCAAAGGGACTGTTTCCTCTTTGGTGACTTCTAAAAATAAAAGTAAAAAAAAAAATGGCGGGGCATCTCTACCATCACAGACCATCACAGAAACTTGCAAATTGTGACATATAATACAATATAGCTCATATTTTCTGTGGGGCAGAATGTTTATACCATGTTGCTTTCCCAGGGTATTTATAGATTTCCTGAGAATGACTAATTGTGCTCCAAAATTATATTTTTGGTTGCCTTCTCTCCATCCACAGCTCTAGGAAATGTTAGCCTGAAAAAAAACTGAGGCCTGTTGCCGGACTTCCATCTGTTGTTAGTGGTTTCATTACAAAAAATGTGTGTATCTCTAGAAAAAAGTTTTTAAAAAGAAGTCATTTCAGCTCCATATCAATTGATAGCTTTACAAGTTACCTGTCATAGTTTATTTAATGTGAGATATACCCTTTCAGGGAAAAAAAAATCCCTTGAAGCAATCTTATAAAAACTGTGCTAGGATATTATATGTATGAGAAGACTCTAAGAAAACAAACCTATGGACTGAAGCTAATGAATTATCTATGGGTTCAAGTTCAGATTTCCTAGGTTTACTTAAGAAGATGAATACATTCAGAGAAATAAGTACCATTACTATTTCTTAGTCTGTTAACAAATGACATTGCCAATAGATTTTATTTTATAAGATGTGCACATTGCTTTACCTAGGGTAGCTCAGGAAATACTAATAGTCAGAAATAATGTAAATTCCAGTAATGTATTTATGAAATACATTGATGCTGTCAGTCTTTATTTATTATACTGTGCCGTGAAGTCTAGACAGAATAATAGTGCATTCTTTGTAGAGGCATGCATTTCAAAAATCATCGAATTTGCTGTAATGCCAAGTCCCTGGGTCTCATTCATGAATTTTTTACAGTTGGTTTTACATTCCATCTATAGAGAAAAGTAATTAGCAGCACTTTTTACCCAATTCAGCTAGAACTTTGCCTTTGGTGTGTACAAGTAACCTTTAATTTGACCATTGAGCTATGTCTTCTCTCTTGCCTATTCCACAAAATTCAATTTCTCATGCAAATGTCAACAATTTCAAATATTTCCCTCCTAAGAACATTTCCTGGTGATACAGCTTCTGTCATTATACAAACATCCATTTAAAAAATTCTAATTCGTTGCAGATCCTCATTCAGCCCCCGAATAAAAGCAGTACCTCTAACCCTGAAGTTTTATTGTTCATTAGCTTAAATTCAACCTGCTTTTCTTTTCCAACCTAAAAGCCATAGCTAAATGACCCAAATGTAAGGAAAAACAGAGCTCCGTCTTGACAAATCTAAAAGGACCAACTGACAGAGAATGAGGAATCTATTAAATCTTCAAAGATGGAGTTTTCTGCAGCCCGACCTCCTTTGCTCCAGGCGGCTGGGAACATCCAGCATCCATCATGCATTCGTTCCTCTTCGCCTGCTTCCTCTCCTGTGCCTCCTGAAATGCAGCATGATGTTGGTTATCACCGCCCCTGGAACTCATTCAGTGCACACCACCACTCGGGAGAAGGATCTATACTGAAATTATGGACTCTCCAACAGTTCAAACATGTTTATTTTCCCTTCACCTTGCTCTTGGTCTCGTCCACAGGAAATTGATTTTTTACCTGACAGCCATCCATTTATAAAAAAAAAAAAAAAAAAAAGGTGCTTTGTACAAACTTCTTTATCTTCTTTGCTGATGGTCTTATTTTCTTTGTGCTGTTTGTCTGCCCTGATATTTTGCTTCATGATAAGAATGTTATCTGCCAAACGGCAATCGAATAGAATAGACTTAGTTCCAGGTCCTGGCAGTATTTTAGATCATCTTCTTTATTATGTTAACTTGCCCAAAGAAAAGACACAGTAGATGTCCATTAAATGGAATTATTTTAAAGTGTGCTTATTCACATATACAATCAGAACTTCAGCCTTCCATCTCTGGGCAGAGGAATAACCCTCCATAAGGAAAAGCCCTGTGTTTTGCTGGTAACATGTGCTCTTGAGGCCGACTGGCTGCTTTGAATCCTGTCTCCACAGTTTGCTAGTTTTGGGCTTTGCACAGGATATTTAATTTCTGTGTCCTCACTTCTCAGCTGCAAAATAGAGATGTAAATATCACCTTCTTTGTAGTATTGTGGTGAGGATAAAATAAGTTAATATGAGTGAAACTCCTGGTTCGATGCCTGGCACGTAGAAGACACTGAATTGACGTTGGCCGTTCTCATCTTTGCATCGGTGACTCTGTCTCAGTGCACTCCAAGAATCATTTAATATTTATTCAGTCGTGGATGTTTTGCCCATATGACCGATGTGATGGCATTTTCATTGTATTAACCATTATTTAAGATGGCACTGATGGCACTCGACTGTCCAGTGATATTATTACAGATGCTGAGTGACACCCAAGAAAAGTCTGAGCAACATTATTCTATGACATTGAAGAAGCTTTGCAGTCAGTTTAAGCACTGGGCACTAAACAACCATGCTCCTTCCGGGGCTGTTTTCCTGGCAAGGTATGTTGTATAGTGCAATTGTACATCCACATGTGGGGGCTCTGACCCTTATTTAAAAAGCTAAATATAAATGTGAACATAAGAATATAAAATAATGTAAAGCTATTTTAATTGTGTGTGTGTGTGAGAGATGACAGTATTATGACAAGAATTGAAAAGCTTCTTTTATTCCATTAGGCCTTCACTTACAGAAATGGGAAAATAAACATTCCCAGATCCCATTGAATGTTAGAAAGCATTTAATATTAGACAGATTTGCAGAAGCAAGGAAAGTGGTTTTATGAATACTATGGGCATCATGTTTTGAGACATGAGACTCTAGAAAGCAACGTACTTAAGTGTTGATGCCGGAAGCAGGGAGCTGTGGGCGATGCTCGCTGCTCCTCCCCGGCTCCTCCCTGGCCGCACTCTGCCGCCTTCCCACCTGCTTTCACTCAGCCCTATTAATGCTGCACACGGAGAACCTCCATCCGTCCCTCTCTGGGATGTGCCACCACCACCTTGAGCGGGGACGACTGCGGTCTCTCCGCTGGGAGGCCAGGCTGCTGCTTTCCTGTGGCTGCAGCGTGACCCTCCCAAGGTCTCAAGCCTTGAATGACTCGCTGTTGCCCATCCAGGGAAGTCCCGAAGGCCCTACCAGACCCAGCCCTGCCTCCTCGCCAGCCCCACCCTGGTCGCTCCTCCTCACTCCGTCTGCTCAGCCACGGTGATTTTCTCTAAGTGGGGTATGGCCTGCGCTCCACCAGGTTGACTCGGTACCTCCTTCCCGCCTTAAATCTCAGCTTGCTCCCTGTTCACTGCTGCTGGCCTTTCCTCCATCCGTTGGCCCTCTCCTCGCACACGCCTGCTCCTGGACGTCAGACCAAGCCCTGCTTCTGCTCTCAAGATGTTCACCCACTCATGATGGCTGCTTCCTGTGCTCCTCCTTAGAAGGTGAGCCCAGAGCCCAGAGCCCAGAGCAGGCAGCACACACGTCCTGTCGCAGAACCAGCCCCAGATTCAGCAGAGGACCTCCGTCATAATTTCTAATGCTTGCTGAATGAATAAATAAATAAATTTAGAGGAAGCCTAGGTACTTTCTTTATACCCACTTACTATATTATAGAATGGCATGTGGCACTAGTTTAAATTTGGGCCTGAATAATGTCAGACCCACTCAATTAAGTTTGAAATATCTTTAGTTAGATTACTGGACCATGTGAGGAGAATAGAATGGAAGTGTAGAAAACTCACCATGGCTGTTCTGCTGGGTTCGAGTCCCCTCCGTGCCACGTGGATGTTTTCCTCGGGTTAACTGTTGACTTGTCTGTATTGCCTCCGTTTCTTCATCCGGCAGATTATCTGTAATCTGGAATATGTTAGTACAGTGTGTAAACCGCTTAGAGCAGTGCTTCGTAGTAGCGTGGTGAGTCTCATATAGTACTCAGATACCATCGTCTAAAGGAAGCTGCCTCCTTTTGTCCTTTCTTCAACTGGGTGCTTCTCTAACTTTCCCTTTTACAAACTAAAATATTAAGTTCTGTAGAACTCTGAAGTTGTACAGAGTGGAAAAAAAGAAGCCCCGGGTCCTTTCCTTTAAGTAGCAGATTCGTCTGAACATTTTGGATGCTAGGGTCTGTGTGCAGCTCGCTCAGATGCCCTCCAGCTGAGTCAGCTAGACCGAAGGAATTTCTGTTGGTTTCATGAGCCAGGGTGTCTGCACACCATGGGCTTTCCTTCTCTCTTCTATCACTGAGTGGAGTAGAGACAGGCTCCTCAGGCACCTCCCGGTTGCACATGGCAGATTTCCCATCAGGGCAGCAGCGGGTGACCAGTTGAAGAGAGAAACCAAACCTTTTGTTAGGATGCTTGATAAGCTGCCAATATCTGAGAAGTCTTTACTTTTGCCCAAACAAAAATGTCTATGTAAACCTGTTTTCCTACATTTTGGTGACAAATTTCTATTCAACCATGTTAGAAGCTCAAAATAACTTTTTTGGGGTAGTTGACAGGAGCTTAACAAAAATCACATTGAATTATGGGTTCTGGGTTTTCTAAAGAACATACCTTCATCAAGACCTTCAGTATGTTTCAAAAATTAATCAAATGGAACTATTAATTTTCCCCCTTTACCCACCGCAGGCTGCTTTATAGAGGAGTTAATCCACTGGTATGCTACCAAAGGGAAGACATATTTTCCAAGGTAAATTTGCTCTTGAGAAATAATCAGACTGCTTTGGATGAATTTTGAAGTCTCTGTATTTCAAAGAAATAGCATTTAAAGTACAAAATTATAATTGGCTATTCCTGTCAAACTGAAAAAAGACCCTATCCCTGTCAGTAATTAATTTTAGATATATAGTGATTCTAAAATTTTTCATCTTTTAAATTAACTGCATATTAGCACATTTTGGTCAATGAGTTTATTTTTCTTTTTATTCTCAAAGATGCATTAAGTAAGAGAGAAAAGCTTTTAAACAGACTTAATTAACAGCCAGAAATGACGTGATTTATTTTCGTGAATAGTACATATGGCTGTAGTTCTTCCTGTGCCATATTTTGAATACATTAAAAATATGTTTTACACTCTGACGTTCTATAAAATTATCCCCAGCAGCTCCAGGGAGAACAGCTATTATATCCTGAGGAAGATAAAGGGATCCTCATTCCTCTGGGAGTTTAACACGGAAGAGCTTTATAAGCCGTAGAGTACGGGGACAAAAAACATTTTCCTTTATTTCCTTTTGTGTTTCTAATTAGACACCATAAAAATGCAGAGAAGAGCAGACATGGGAAGTAATAAAAGTAAAAATGTTGCGTATCTTCCCTGTACTTCAAATGTATACTGACCCATTTTGTCTTCAGAGTAAATAAGCTGGGGAAATATATTTATTTATATATTAATGTGGATGTTTAATATATATTTAATATTTATATCTGTAATATTTATATATTTAATTTATATATGTGATTTTTGTCAAGCTCCTGTCAGCTTTCCAAGAAAAGTTACTTTGAGCTCTTAATCTGGTGGTATAGAAATTTATCACAAAGGTGTATGAAAGTAGGTGTGCATAGACATTTTTGTTAGGCAAAATGTATAAAGAAGCGTATTAGATCTAGTAATATATGTGTACCTTTAGGATCGTTAGATTGGAGGCTAATAAAAGGCTTGCAATTTCCCTGGATTACTATACACACATTTTAAAACAGAAAAAAGTAGATTTACTATTGATGACGTTTTAAAACAGGAACATTTGGATGACTGGGAAAGTGAACCGATTCTGTGACTCAACTATTTCCATGGCAGCTTCAGGGTTCAGAAGTCATCCTTTGGGGTAATCATTGGGTGTGCTCAGGTAAAGCCTGGGTGATTTAGTCCTCCTTTTCTCAGGGATGTTAAATGGAACCTATTCATAAACTGAAAAATGGGGCGACTTAGATACAATGTTCTGGTAGGGGTCAGTATCCCCAAGAGCAGATATCATTAATGCTGTATCCAGCCTGAATCCCCCACTAATAGATGGGCTTGTTTCAGGCAGAGTGGGGCTCACTTCCCTCTGCTTTCTGGAATGGTGTAATGTTAGCCTCGCCTAAAGTGAAGGAGGCTTGTTGGTTCCTTTAACCAAATTTACAAATCATTTCTTGTTCATAACTTTTACTAATGAAAGTAAGTATAGTCCCCTATTCACCCACCCAACATATTCCTGCATTAGAAGGGGCACGGGAGAAGCATGAATTGTCTCCCTTGGAGGAAGAGGGTAGACACACACACACACACACACACACACACAAACTCTCACACAACCAGGATGCTTTGGCAATGTTTCCTGGACCTTTTAGTGAACAAGGACCATAATGACAAATGTTTTATCTTTATTTATAAATTTGGAGACTTTGCTTAAGGAGAATAAAATAAGCTCTTAATCTTCCCCCCATTTTTTAAATTGAAGTGTAGTTGATTTACAATATTATATTAGTTTTAGGTGTACAGCATGGTGGTTCAGTATTTTCAGAGCTTATACTCCGTTAAAAGTTACGACAACATAATGGCTATGATTCCCTGTTCTGTACAGTATATCCTTGTTGCTTATCTATCGTTGACATACTAGTTTGTGTTTCTTAATCACATAACTCTAGCTTGCCCCTCCTGTCACTTCTTTCACCCCATTGGTAACCACCAGTTGGCTTTCTATATTCTTGAGTCTATTTCTGTTTTTCTGTATATACTTGTTTGTTTTATTTTTTTAGATTCCACATGTAAGTGATCTCATACTGTGTTTATCTTTCTCTGTCTGACTTCACTTAGCATAATATTCTCTAGGTCCATCCTTGTTGCTGCAAGTGGCATTATTTCCTTCCTTTGTATGACACACGCGTAGTTAGTAGGGTGTGGGCACCTGCAGGAGTACCTTTTGACTGCTTCTATTTTCTAACTGAAATAAGAATGAAGGAAATCAATGCAGAGTGAGAATGGATAAGGAGGTTTTGAAAGTGTGAGGAGAAAAGAAAAGGTGTGAAAGAGAAACGTTGGAGAGCAAGAGAGTGAAGACACACTCTCATATAGTTTTGGTTTCCAGGCAGTATTAAGGACCCATTTAGGGTTAGGGATGGTGAACTTGCGGTGAGACCTATCAGCATGAATGTTGTTTTTCTCAGGTTGTGGTTAGTTCCGTAAGTGGTTGTACATGTATAGTAGTGGAGGAGGCATAGTGAATAAAATCCAGTCCAAAATGTGGTTTCACAGGTAACTGCAGTGGAGTGAGAGCAGGACAGAGGTTGAGAATACATGGGAGGGAGTGTTTATATCCATGGTCCATGGAAATTGTTCTGAATAAAAGGAGGAGTGAGGTAGAGAGGGAGAGAGTACAAATATAGAAGAATTAATGAGGTCACAGGGAACCAGGGTCTAGTAGGTGGTGTTTGTAGAGAATGACCTTTGATCCTTCGTCTTGACGGGATCTGTGAAGTGGCCACGGGAGGAATGATAAGTTGCATGAGGACAAGTTCTTTGGAGGAAAGGATTCTCAAGGACTGAGAGGGCAGGTTATTGGAAGGATCATCTGTTCACGTGTTAAAAGCACTAGGAATCATGGCAGGAGCAGAGGGACCAGCTAGTAAATGACAACAACGAGAAGTGGGAGAGAGCGACGAGCAGTGTATTCCAGGCTGGACGTCTAGGGGGAAATTGTCTGGGAGGAAGGGTGAGAGGCTAGGAATCTTGTACCTGACCCCAGGCTCAAGTGTGTGTCCGTGAGAGGGGGAAAGGGGACACGGAGAGGGCTGCAGAGAGTGCAGACTCTGGGCTCCTGTCCTCACTGAGTGCCTCAGTCCCTCTGATCCCCAGTTCAAAGTCATGGAGGCTGGAGAATAAAGGTCAAGATGCTTTCTCTTTTATGGCAGACAGAAATTGGATCTTAGTTTTCTTCTTTCCACCTTATTTTCTAGCTAATAAAATTAGTGATACAAGCACACTGAAACAACTTGAGACAATTCATTTATGTACTTTGTTATGACCCTACTTCACAGGATTTCACTAATACTCCCACCCAGTTGTCACTGGACACTTCATCTGCAGATACGTAATAACAGTTTTTTACCGTATTTGATTTGTAAGCATGGAATTTTTGTCCTGTACTTATGCTGTTGACGTCTATGTTAAACCATAAGCAGTAATAACTAGGATTGCTCCTTTCAGTTAACTCTTATAATCATTTATTGCAACTATGGTAATGGTTATAAGTAATAATGACCGCATAGCATTTCCTGGTATAAAACAACAAAGTCACTTAACTCTTTCAACATAGATGTGAACCCTTTCAGCCTGCTCAGTTTCACTGAAATGTTAATAATGGCCTTTTCTCATAATAGCTTTTCTTACATCATTCCTTTTTGTCTTTCATCCAAACAAACCAAGATCCAGACAGCATGGTATTTTCAGACAACTCCTAAAAGAGTTTCCCAGCAAAATTGCATGCAGTAAAATTTTCCTTGTGATAGAAAGTATTTGAGGTCTCACAGAAATCTCACAGTGCTTAATTCTAGTATAAGCACAGAAAAAAAATCTTGATATTTTACTATCAGTTAAAACAACTTATATCAACAGAAAAGAATCTCATTTCCCACCTTTGTCGCTTAATTTATTGCAGAGGAGCAAAAAAGAAGTCAAACTACGGAAGCTAACCCCCTGCAGGAAGACATTGTTTTATCAGGTTATTTTCCAAAGAATCCTTGAAAATATGTGATCCTAAAAATCTGTGACCTAAGTCTGTTAAACAGAATGGCCATTCCTGAGGTTAATTCCAAATTTGCTAATAAATAGATGCATATTTGTCAATAGTTTCAAATTCCCAGATCATTAAATGTATTTAATATCCTAAGGGAGAACAGATAAACAGTGTTTCTCCATTAGCTGCTTATATATTTTTGCTGATGTAAATATTTTAGAGGACAAAAGAAAGATTGTGCAGAGACAATTTTTTTTGATGAAATTTTTCCCCATCACTGGCAACAGACTGTGATTTCTTTTTTATGTTCATTTATTTGGCAAAATGCTGATTTAACTGTTGCCAATTTTTTTTTCATGAAGAGCTACAAGATAAAGCTATTCCTTAGTTTTCTCATTTGCAGATGGCATCTTCTGAGTCCTTAGCAAGGTACTGCAATTAATTTCAGAGGCACCTGCCGTTATTCGTTTACCGCTATCCTTAAAATGAAGCAGCCTTCAAAGTTGCAAATATTTTTAGCTGAATGTGATACAGATTCATTATCTATTTGAAACTGGTGAAATATTTAACTACAAAAGATAATACCATGGTTGCAGACAGTGTTATCTAATAGTCTATTTAATCAGTAATGGGAAAAAAAAATACAACCCACGTAAGAAAGAGCTTTTCAAAGGATAATGGTAAAAGGATTAACAGGAAGTGGATTTACTCTTTTACTTCAAAAAACCTAGAAAGTGGACTAAATGCATAAAACAGTGCATTGCAAGGCACTTTGCATCAGGGAGAGAGGGCAGTGATGCATGCGTAAGAGATCAACAGGTGATGTGAGTGCTGCAGCCCAGGTCATGGCCTGCGCAGGGGGAACCCCGTCAGAAGCCAGTGGGAGTCTTCTTTGTTTTTCTTTTTTTTTCCCTTTGGTTTTCTTTTTTTTTTCTTTTTTGCTCCTTGGTGATTTTTAAATGCATTTAATCTTATATAATCGTCTCATTTTAAACACAATATAACAAACATCATTAAAGAATTTCTCTTTTAAAAAAAGGAAAATCTCCCCTACTGAAATCATGTACCTGAGATTGGGACTTGAACTCATGCGACCGGGACTTTAACCCGGCCAAAACCCATGGTCTTCCAGCTGATATCACACCTGGTTTTAGGACTTAATGAAGCTCAGGTTCTTGATGTCTCATTGCAGAAAGAATTCAGTAAGAGACAAAGGGATGGGTAAGAAATGGATTTATTTAGAAAGAAACACACTCCACAGACAGAGTGTGGGCCATCTCAGAAGGTGAGAAAGGCCTCCAGTGGGATTCTTCATCTGGGGAGAAGAAGAACAAGGTAGGTGGATTCTTCAGGACAATATTCTAGAGAGACAAGAAAGTGGACTGTCATAAATTAACATTGTGTATTATAAACCCTCAGGTAGCCTATTAAATAATATAAAGCATCTTATCTGTTAATAACTAATAAAAGAAGTAGACAAAAAGCAGTGAGGACATAGACCTGAACAACCAAATTAACCTTGTTGACACATATAGAACGTTGCTCTCAACACCTGCAGAATTCATGTTATTCTCAGATTCACGTGTAACCTTTACAAAGATAGGCCATATTCAGGACAATAATACAAGTTCTTAATGCATTTAACACAACTCACTTCATGTAGGATGTATTCTGTGATGCATATAAAACTAAACTAGAAATAAGTAACAGGAAGATCTCTGGAAATGTCCCGATTATTTGGAAAGTAAATAACATACCTCTAAGTAAGCCATGTGTCAAATGAGAAACCAAAATGAAAACTGGAAAATATTTTGAACAAAATAAAAATGTAACAGAGTAAGTGGGGTGTTACTAAAGCAGTATTCCAGGTGGAGTATATGGTACTTGACATATTTTTTAGACAAAGAAAAGGCCTCAAATCAGTAATTTGACGTTCCAACCTAAGAAACTAGAAAAAAGACACACAGATTAATCACAAAGTAAATAGGATAAAGTAATAATCAGAATAGTAATCAATACAATAGAAAGTAAAACACAATAGAGAAGACCAACGAGCTGAAGCTGGGTTTTTGACAAGATCAATAAAACTGATAACTCTTTAGGCAGGATGATCTGGAAAAAAGTAGTAGAACCAAATTACCAAGTAACAGGAGAGGTGACATCACTGTAGATACCATAGACATTAAGAGATAAAAAAGAAAGTTGTGAAAAACTTTATGCAAGAAATTCGACAACTTAGAAAACAATGGACAGATTTCCTTGAAATACACAAACTACCAATATTCACTCCAATAAAAGTGCTTTACGGTGTAGTTAAAAACATTTCCACAAAGAAAAATTTCAGCCCAGGTGGCTTCACAAGTGATTTCTACCACATATTTAAAGAATAAATTCTGTTTAAACTTTTATGTTCATTCTGTCCAAACTTCTCCAGAAAATTTAAAAGGTGGAAACACCTCCCAACATGTTAGATGAGATAAATTTCATCCTGATATCATAACCAAAATTATTTCCAGAAAAGAAAAGAAAATCATATTAGAGGGAAAGATGCAAATTTCTAAACAGAACATTAGCAAATCAAACCCAACAATATTCAAAGCAGATAATACATAGTGACGAAGAGGCATTTATCCTAGCAACTGAAGTTCAATTCAGGTTAATATTTGAAAATTAACCAATGCAATTTTGCATATTAATAAATACAAGTATATTCCTGGTAAATACTTTTATGAAAGTTAGAGTAGAAATGTCTCTGTCTGATAAATGTTATCAAAAACAAGCAAAGGAAACAGACCCACAGTTAACATAAAGCTCAGCTATGAAAGACTGAGATTTTTCCTACTAAGATGAAGAACAAAACAAGGATCCCTCTCTCACCACTTCTACTCTGCATTTTTACTGGAGTTCCTAGTCCATGAAATCAGGAAAGAAAAAGAAAAATACCGAGATTAGAAAATTCTAACTTGTTATTAATCAAAATCCCAGGCTAATTTTTGGTAGAAGTTGATAGATGTTCTAAAATAAATATGGAAATGCAAAGGGTCTAAAATAGTCAAAATAAATAAAGAACAAAGATGGAGAGCTAACACTGTCTGATTGTAAGACTTGTTACAAAGCTATAGTAGTAAAGATGGTGATGTATTGGCATAAAGACAGATAGATCAAGGGACCAGAATAGATGTTCCAGAAATAGACCTATGCACACACTGACAACTGATTTTTTACAAAGCTTCATAAACAATTGAGTGGAGAAAGGATTGTCTTTTAAATAAGTAATGTTGAAATAATTGGGTATCCACATGTAAAAAAAAATGATCTCTGATCTATACCTTGCCCCATGAAAAACATTACCTCAAAATTTATCATAAACTTCAATGTGAAACCAGAAGTATAAAACGTCTAGAAAAAAAAATTCTTTGTAATTTTGGGTTATATACAGATGCCTGAGATAGCACACCAAAAGAATGCTCAAAAATAAAAAGTAAATTGGAATTCATCAAAAATAAAACTCCTGCTTTTCAAAAGATACTAAGTGGAAGAAAAGAAACCAAAGTTTGGGAGAAAATACTTGCTAGTTTATTTATCTAATAAAGAACGTATATCCAAAGTAAATAACTCTAAAAATGAAAACAAACAAAACAGACAAAGAACAACCCTGATAAAAATTGGCAAATGATTTGAACATACACTTAACCAAAGAAGGTACAGTATATGGGCAGCAATAGGCACATTAAAAGATGCTCAAAGTGATAGCTGCAATGGGATACGCTGTACGCCTATTTGAATAGGTAAATTTCAAGACACTGGCCATGGAAATTTTGATTCAGATATGAAGGGAAAAAGAACTCTCATTCACTGCTAGTATGAATATAAAGTTATGAAATTATTGTAGGAAATAGATTGACAATTTTTTTAAAATTCTAGGTATTTCCCTGTAGGAAAATAGATACACATACATACAAAGACTTGAACAGAATTCTTCTCAGCAGTTTGATTTGTAATAGCGCCAGTCTGGAGCCATCAGAAGTGTACATCAACAGATGAGTGGATACACAAATTATAGAATATCCACCCAGTGAAGTACTACTGAGTAATAAGAAACGAATGAGCTGTTGATACAGGCAGCAATGAGGATGCATCTCTGAACAATCATTTTGAGCGAAAGGAGCCAGACCCAAAACTAACACGCTCTTTGATTCTATTTCTAGAAAGTCTTAGGAAACGCAGGCTGACATTGGAGAAGGAAAGCATATCAGTGGCTGTCTTGAGACAGAGGAGTCAGGATCAAAAAGTATAGGAGGGAGAGTTTAAATGGGGCGTGAGGAAACTTTCAGGGGGTGTGGAAATACTCATTGTCTGCATGGGAATGATAATTTTAAGGGATTTAAAACGTCAAAGTTTATTAAATGGTGCACTTTAAGCGTGAAATTTTTTGTATATCTGTTATTCCTTAATAAGGTAGTTAACTAAAAGATAATTTTAAGTACTTCTATGACAATATTTAGGCTTCATAAATGTGGATTCATAAAGAATTACCAGAATTATGGCTCAAAAATCTCATTTTTTGCATGTGATGGGATAAAAAGAGAAAATGGTAATTGCTGCAAAATGTGTGTCAGTGGAAAATTTGTAATTCTTTTTTACATAACCACACTTCTGGTTTACCCATAAAATATTTGGTTTAAGAGTAATAAGAAAATGCTCTTTTAAGGACTTTTATTCATTTTTTCACTTACGCGCACATCAAATTATGCACTTGCTGTCTGAAAGGATGTACGTGAAGACATTATATATCATATTTGAAAAAAATACCAGGCAAAATTTTGTCTTCATGCCCTCAAACAGAAAAGGGGCCACAAGATAAGGACACAAATACATTATTTCAATAATTAAGTTGAATGATGTTTGTAAGATACATAACACAGAGCTTGATACACAGCACATACTCAGTAATATTAGCACATCATTAATAAAGGAGAGAGAGTGACAGGTCGTATGGGAAGGGTGAATAAAGTATCACGGGAATTTAAAGAGTGAGAAGTAAGAGACTTTTAGCTCTCCCTTCACATATCTCCCTGTCTGTCTGTCTCTTTCCCCGACTCCCCCTCTGTGGACAGCCCCCTCCCCAGCCCCCGTGTGTAGGAGGAGTGTGTTGGGGTAGATGTGACTGTCCCATCCACTGCATGGCTGGGGTGACTTTGAGAGCTAATGAAGGGTATCCTGCAGCATAAAGCTCTGTCACATGAAGATGAAGCTGGATGAATGGATGAAGAGAGGAAAAAAATGTTTACGTCTGAATTCCATATTTTTCCTTAAATGTTATTGATTTCATCTTCCTCTTCAAGGTAACCTTTGTTAATAAAGACAGAGAATGAATTGAAAATGAATAAATTGGCAGTTTTATAGAATATACCAGAAAATGGAGATTTAGAACATAATTATAGATGATGAGATAGCCACCTGCTCTTAAAAATAAACAAATAAATAAAGGGGAAACAAAATGAAAACCAAATAGGTCACGTAAAAAGTTCCCAGACCAGATTTTCTGCTGCCCTTTATACCTTTATTTCCTCAGTGCACCCCCTCCTCTCACCTTGCCGGCCCCAATGCATGATAGGGGCCATTGGCTATAAACTAAATTACGGGGAGAACGTCACACGGCTCAGGGAGTTGGGTTCAGGAGTCTGGATCGGGTGTAAAGTCGCATTTGCCAGTGAATGTTTCTAGGCCTGCTGCGATGTACAGAGCACTCCTCTGGGCCCTCGATGGGAAAGGGAAATGCTGTAAAAAGTCGCCTGTCAGAGGAGACCGCATTACCCCAGTGTGGAGGGTGGAGATAGCAGAGCTGTGTTCTTCAAAGGAGTGACATGCAGGAGAGGAGGAAAGATGTGCTGAGTATAGAGGAGGCTTCGCTCAAGGGTCAGGAGCTCCTTGCTGCCGACATTCCTCCCGCGTCTCTCTAGATGCACTTTCTAGATCGTATACAGATAGAGACACCGTGAGGTGCTCGAGAGATGGTGTTTCATGCTTATTATTCTTTTAGAACGCTCTTTGAAAAGGTTCAGTGTTTGAAGTGTTAGCAAGTGTTAAACAGTGACTGCATATGTCTAATGAATGTTCTCTGCATTGTTCCATGGTGTGAGTAGGCCCGGGGTCCAGGGGACAGAAGATCCCGTCTAGGTTGTAGGACATGGGTGTAGGTCACGAGTGATGGCCCAGTTGAAGGGCCATCTGAGCACCCTACCTCCTGCTTCCTTACTTTTTACTTCTGAGAGGAAAGCAAGATGCCCAGAGATTCCCCCTCCCATTGGCTCATTCCATCACTTTCCTTTAAGTTGAAGGTTCCTGTGTTTGAAAAGTCATATCATTGGTCTTCAATTTTATAATGCTCTCTTTGGCCAAATACACACAGCCAAAAGGTACTGAATGGTAAAGCAAAGGAGAGCACTGCTACATCCCTTTCAAATTCATCCACACGTTCACCAGTGGTATTTCATAGACTTTAATGCTATCATGTCACTTCCCCATCTAGAGCACCCAGTCACTCTCCAACACAAAGCCTTGCTCCTTAGCACAGCTCAGCATGTCATTACCTCCCAACCTTTCTAACCCTTCCCATCGCCTTCACTGCAGCGCTGGCTGCACCTGTAGTGCACCCCAACACGTCCAGAAAGGTACCAGGCTCACCTGTGCCTTTGCTCATGCAGGTGCTTTTATGTCCTCTGTCCATCCGGCTCACCCCTGCTCGTTCTCCAGGATGTGTCCTTCTAGTGTCAGCAGATCTGGGGCATGCCTTTTCCTCCACTGTGAGCCCAGTGCCCCTTTGTGCTCCTTTTTCACAGTGTGCTTACAGAGCAACACCTTACACTGGCATCTGTGCCTGGCATATAGCAGGTGCTCAGTATTTAATGGACTGAAGTAAAGTACAGTTGACCCTGGCCCTCTGTGCAGTTGAAAATCCGTGTGTAACTTAAAGTAGGCCCTTTGTAGATGCAGCTGCTCCTTATCTGCAGTTCCGCATCTGCAGATTCAAACAACCTGGCATCCTGTGGTACTGTAGTATTTACTACAGAAAAAATTCCGCGTATAAGTGGACCCTCGCAGTTCAGATCTGTGTTGTTCAAGAATCAAATGTAAATGCTGTTTTAGACAGTCAAGTACAAAGCATAGTTTTTAAAACCTAAATAATTCAGTATGATCATCTGTATCAGAAATTGTGGTTAAAAAAAAAAAGCCTCTCTGAAAAGGCTTGTAAAATAGGTAACCTCCAGTATGCAGTTTAAGTAGACACCATAAAATAAAAAGGTAATCTGTGTGTGTGCAAAAATTCTTCTGGTTATCAGAGAGGCACAATTTCTTTCAAAGGCCCTAAGGGAAAAGGATGTACCTCCAGATGCTCAGAGAATACCCGCTCAAGTCCAGGGCAACGCATCCTCTATAAAAAGGGATTGTACAACCATGATGCTGAGGTGGGTACCAGCATCAGGTTGCCTGAGTGCTGATCTGTGCCCTTAGTCAAGTCATCTACGCTTCCCCCCCAGTTTTTAAAATTGTGATAAAATACACATCATATAGAAGTTACTATGTTAATAATGTTTAAATGTACAGCTCAGTGGTTTTAAGTACGTTCATTTTGTTGTTCAATCGTCACTACCATCCGTCTCCAGAACTCTTTTCATTTTGCAAAAATAATACTCTGTACCAATTAAACGACTCCTCATTTCCCCTCCTCCTTGGCCCCTGGAAACCACCATTCTATTCTTTGTCTCTATGATTTTGATGACTCTAAGTACCTCATATACATGGACTCATACAGTATTTGTCTTTTTTTTTTATTGAAGTATAATTTACAAAGTTGTGTTAGTTTCAAGTGTATGGCAAAGTAATTCAGTTATACGTGTATATTTCTTTTCAGATTCTTTTTCATATAAGTTATTACAAGATACTGAGTATAGTTCCCTGTGCTATACAGTCGGTCCTTGTTGTTTAGCGTTTGTCTTGTTTTGACTGGCTTATTTTCCTTAGCAAAATATCCTCAAGCTTCAGCCATGTTGTAGCCTGTGTCAGAATTTCCTTCCTTTCCAAGGCTGAGTAATATTCCATTGTAAGCATAGATCACATTTTGCTTATCCACTTATCCATCAGTGGACACTTGGGTGGCTTCTGCATTTTAGCTATTATGAATAATGCTGCTGTGAACATGGATGTGCAAACAATCTAGCTTTTTCCAACTGCAGATTCCACACTATAAAGTGAGAGGAATAATAATACAGAAAACATTAAATGAAAGGATCTATGCAGAGCAGTTAGCACAGCACCGGCACATCATATAATTTTTAAGTGAAATGTTAACTCTTATCTTTATGACAGTGTTGGCTCTGCACAGTTTAGCAATATACCTTTCCCAGACCCCCAGGAACTGAATATTAAGTGTCAGGCAAATCCAGTATCAGCAGTGTGTAGGGAAGGCCAACTGTGAGGCCATGTCTCTGTTCACTCAACTGAAGTATGTTTGTTTTTAACCTTAATTTTTAGAGTTGCATCTTTGTATTTTACCCTGCGTAGCTATAATAGGCCAAATGGTGAAGAGGTTTGGAAAATTACAACTTCCCGCATCTGACCCTTTACAGGTCTGGTCATTCGAGGGCTTGACCTCATCTGTCTCTCCACTTATCCGTCCCCACAATAATAAAATACAGGATTAAAGTGGCTCTTACCTGTAGTGGGAGAGTGGGTGTATTTTATATGTCAGTTCTTTAAAAGGGGAAACTCTTTCAGAGCTTCAGAAAATATCACTGAAGAGTTAAATGAGTATTTAGGAAGAACATTTCTGAGTATTACCTGTTAAGATCACAGTTTTACCGCTTTAGAGTAATTATAATTTTCATTGCAGGATCTATTAAAAAGGCTTTTACCTGACAGTAATTTTTCTTGTAGTTACAGGTCATTGTTAGAATGAAAGGAAGAAAGGAAGACTTGAAGGGGAAATGGGACTGTTTACCAAGAGTATCTTCACAGACAAAGGGAGATGAGAAGTGCTGAGAACCTTAGCGCCTACGGAGCATAAATCATTTGCGAGGCGCGAGAGCCGGGCTGCAGCCTCCCAGAAGGCTGCTCATGCAGGTGTGAGTACCCAACGTGATTTCACTTCGCACCCATATTTCTTTATTAGATAATTTTATTTCAAATCTAATCTTAGATTTTATGCATACTCTGGGATATATAACTTTTTTATGTTATCATTTATGTCATCAAGAATGGGCAGAGATTCTTTTTTATTTTTATATTATGTTTAAAAAACTGCAGCTACAATTTTTGAGCACTTCTAAATGCCAGATAGCACAAACCACTTAATTTTATGTCACTAATGTGTCCTCATGACAAACATTTGAACACGTTTATGTGTGGGAAGAGAGATTTGAAATTATGCAAATTATGCAACTTTTCCAAAGTTCCTCTAATACCCATAAAAGAGGTAAAACTAATTGTAGATCTATCTTCAAAGCCTGTGCTCTTCCCCATCACACAACACTGAACATTCATGGATGTGGACTTTCCTTATACCTCTTAAATAAGTGGAATATCTAAACTTCACTTTTCAAGAACTTACGTTCTAGATCCATCATAGACCAAATGACCAAACATAGTCAGAGGTGTTTGTATGTTTGTTTTGATCTCAAAAGAATCTTGAAACTTTCCTAGAGCTTTGCATATCCAATGGTACTATTTGGAGGCTGCTTGAATGGTGATATTAAATGAGCAAGGAAGAAGGAATAAGAACGTGATTGATACCAAATAACATGTTTGGCTTCTGAGGCATAAAGAGGAGGGAAGCTTCTTCCAGACATTCAGGTAGCTGGTCCTTCATACTCACTTATGGAGTTTTGTGTCTTCATGCCATGAACTAACTTAATTTTGAAGAAATGCTATATCAGCAGCAAGTATTTCTAATATTAAAATATCAGTTTCTGAAATTTTGTATAGTATCATCTTAACCAACAAAATCATCCTCTTTCCATGTATTTGTATAAAATTTATTGCACAAAATAAATATAGCACAGCTTCATTCATAGTCATTAATGCTTGATAGGCAGTCACTGTCATCCATTAATAATCTAAAATCTCATTTTAGCCACTCTTTGCCTCTCATTTGTGAATATTTTTAAAAAGCACTTAATACCTTTCCCCCATCTTTATGGAAGTACTGATATGGAAATAGGTTAAGCTAGATGGCAGCTTGCAGCTGGAAGTACCATGTGGGTACAGCATGAAACCTGCATAAACAACCTCTCAGTTACCTAGAATTAGCTGTAAAAATCTGTTGTTGGCTCCAGTTATGTTACACCAAAAATCCTTAATTTTCTTAACAAGTTGTATGTATTTAATAGACTGATTTTTGAAAGGGACGCTAGAATTTCAGTTGAAAGTGTTTTTTTGAAGTAACTCAATATGGACTAGAGAAGCCAGAGTAAACCACAACACTGAAATCTGGAAGGCAGCCTCCAATTTACATTTTCTGCATATGACCTACTTTAATGAGGAAGTGAAAATCATAAAATTGCCTTTTATCTAATGTTTTAAAACTTGGTTATGAACAGTGTTGCCGGTGACAAAGGAAACATTACCTCATGCTGGTGGCTGGGAGACTTACGGGCACCTCAGTGACCCACAGCTGAACAGCTGGTACCCGAAACCTGTTTTGTCAATGTCAAGTATAGGCTATCTTCCCAATTCACCAGAGAAAATACAACCACACTTTGCTTACAGTGTCTGGTGTCAGAAGGACCACGTTCTTGGCTCCTATCCCTTTAGGACCGTGGAGAGAAAGCCAAGGCATACATCCAGAGTGCCCGCCCTGTCAGCTGTGGGGTGGAAGGAGGTGGAGAGTGCTGTCCATTATGAATCATTGCTTTCAAATATTCAGAGGCCAAAATTGGACAGAGTTGTTTTTTTTTTTAATATAATTATATAAAGCAGAGGAAGGAAAAGAAGTCAAAATTATGCCTCCCTGTACTTCAGTTTTGCATGTGTGGAGATCAGACAAAAAAATCCATTTCCTTCATCTCTTAAGCTTAGGGTTGAGACATGTAAGAGATAATCTCTATCAGTAAATTATCCTCAAGACTTATTTGTTCAAAAAAGGAAAGCAACTCAAGATAACACTATAAGCAAACAGCTAATAAATGCTGCCATAAATAAGATTAAGTGAGGATAAAGATGAAAGTGGGTAGGACGTATCAAAGAAAAATAAAATAGAATTTTCCAGAGCTTACGAATACAAACAGTCACATCAAAAAGAGTTCACCCAAAACCTAGCATATTGAATGTAAAGACTTAAACAACTCTTGAAATCATGGAAAATACCCACAGAGAAAAAATATGGTCAACTGCAAAAAAATAGAAATCAGACTTCCATCAAAAATCCTTCCTAGAAGAGGACACTTTCCCTCTCTGACATTCTTCCCACAAATCCATAACCCAAGTCTAATCATGCGAAAAAATCAGCCAGGGCAAAACTGAGGTATGTTTTACCAAATACCTGACCCGTACGGTTCAAATTGTGAAGGCCAAGGACAACAGAGGACTGAAGAACTATCTCAGGTTGGAAGAGTCCATGAAGACATGAGGACCAGATGCATGCGGTGTGGCAGGTGGACTCCTAGAACAGCACAAAGGGCACCAGTGGGACAACTAGCAAAATCCAGATGAAGTCTGTGTTTTAGTTAGTAGTGTTATATCAGTATTCTTATTTGTGACAAATGAACCACTGTTATGCAAGATGATAACATTAGGACAAGTGAGGAAAGAGTATATAGAAAAGCTTTCTACTATCTTTGAAGCCATTTTGTAAATCCAATATAGCTTCAATATAAAATTAAAAATTCTTATCATAAACACTGGCTGCTCCAAGACAATAGAGAAGCACCTAAAAATTCTGGAAAAAAAATTGACTTTCAGTCTCTAGTTACCATATCAATCCTGTGTGAGGTCCAGATCATGATATTTTCATAATATGGAAAAATTCTTTAAATTTAGTTTCACCAGCATTTTCTTTAATATGTTAGAATATACATTAGCAAAACAGAGGCACAAATTAAGAAAAAGTATGATATGGAATATAGAAAAAGCATAGTAGCAGTTTAGAAAAACAATGAAGGGAAATGCCACAATAATAACAGTACAGGAATCAGTCTAGATTGGAGCAGAAGATAAACAACCTCGGGTGTGAGGACTCTGAAAATAATTAAATAAAGAAAAATATTCTGATAATATATGTGGTTGGACAGAGATGTTGGACAAATCACTGATATGATGAAAGGCTATACTATTTAAAAAAAAAAGAAGGAAAACAGAAGGAAACAAGGAAGAAAAAAAGGCAATTATAAATTCCAAGAAAACGAAAATGTTGTATAATAATGAAAATAATACATAATTATTTCCTGCCTGGCTCTTTAAAGAACAGTATTTATACAGCCACCACACTGAAATTACTGTTCACTGGCCTTAAGTGAACAGGCATTTAAGCATCAGGACTCTGATAAAGGAAACACCACACAGGAGGGGTACTGAGCCCAGACTGTCGGGATCAAGAAAAGCTTTCCAGGGGAAGTCCTGTCCACGCTGAAACCTGGAGACTGACTAGTCTGGCAGTGTAGAGGATTTCAGTCAAAAGAAACAAAAATTTGAGAAGGCCCACAAGTAAAAGAAAACACGCTGTATTCAAGGTCATGAAAGAAATGAAGATTGGGACTTCCCTATGGTGCAGTGGTTGAGAGTCTGTACTTCCAAAATGGGGGTGGTGGTGGGGGGGAGATTCGACCCCTGGTTAGAGAGCTAAGATCCTGCATGCTGCACAGCCCAGCCAAAAATTAAGAAAAAAAAAAAAAGAAATGAAAATTAATAGGAGTAGAAACATCTAGTCATGGGGAGGCATTGGGTAAGTGGTAAGAAATAGGATTTGAGGAGAAAGGGCTGTGTCGTGAGGTAACATGTATTTCTTTAGTTTTGAACCTGTTGGAGGACTAATAACAAAGTTGTTAAGCAGGAGATCTGGTTATGATACCACTCTTACAAAGATGACTCTGAATGCATTGTGGGGAATGGTTGGAACTGAGAAAGAATGAAGGAAGAGAGGAGAGGAATTACTATAACAAGAAGTACTCTGGCATAGATTAGAATAGGGCCAGGAAGGAAGTGGAGATGTAAATGGATCCGAAGGGCCTTTAGAGGGAGGCATAGGTGAGACTTAGTGATTGTGTGGACTTGGGGAGCCAGGAAGATGCAAGAGTAAAGAAGAGTATCCAGTTTCTGACTTGAGTCACTTTGTAGGTGGAGGTGCCAATCCCTTCACTCAGCACAGGTGGTGTTGGAAAGTAGGGGGCAGAAAAGCTGATGACTCCAGGGGTCCAGTTGCTGATATCTAAGAGATGCAGGATGAGATATAGAGCAGGCAGTTGGGAGACTTGGACCAGAGGTATTTGTGGGTAGCATCTGATAATGGTTAGTGATTGAGCTCATGGTGGTCAGTGTTGCCTCAGTGTTCTCTTGAGGGTCTTATCCTTCCACAGCTATCTTATGTCTTTATTTTAATGGGATAAAACAAATGGTAGTTCAGAAGTTTCTATAGAGAAAGATCAGCAATAAATACTCATCCCTTCCCTTTCATTCACAAACCAGACATTAAATACCTCGAAGTGTTTGGGAAAACGTAGGTAAAAAAAATTCAAGGTGCCCACGTATACAAACTGGTTAGGAATTCCCCCAAATGGGAATGTAATGTGTTCAATCAGAATGTGGAGAAACACAGATAAGGCAAATCTAGGCAGAAATATTCAATTTGGTTGTCATTTCACACTGAGACAGATTTTGCAAGTATAAACTACATTCTGTTACAAATTCAGATGCCTTTGGAGTGGGTCTTCTCTATAGCTACACCTGTACTGAGGTTGTATTTAACCTACTGTTCTAGAGCATGTGGTTTAGAAACATATTTAGGCTGCCAACAGGAAATACCACAAGCCCGAGGAGAATCTGGCTCAGTAGTTGCTCTGCTGCCTGAAAAGTGCTGGTTGGGGGCTGCGTGCAGTAATAGGAACCTGAGAGCCTGGGGTGGGGTCTCGGGGGGAGCAGCCTTCTGTGAAGCATGTTTACTTATCTGTCTCCAGATGAAGTAAGCTTTGAGCAGTACTCCCGAAGTTTGAAAATCTCATCGTTTTGGCCCTAAGGATATATTTATTTGACCATATCATCTCTAATCTTCTAGAATGTTATTAACCTGAGGTTATTGTTGGGATCATATGATGTTTATTGAATAAGAATATGCTCTGATATTGTTATATATTAAGTGAAATAGCTGAAAACTGTCTTTACTTTGACTCATTACCAATGAATTCCAAACCACCTTTATTCAGGGGGTTTTAGAGATGAAAAGGGCCAGTAAAAGAATGAGCAGGATCAAATGTAAGAGCGAGTTAAGTCCACCCGGATTTGAGAGTTAGGTAATGCCAGGGATGAACATGGTGAGAGCAGAAGGAAGTCAGGCCAGGAGGCAGCATGTTAAGCAGAGCCTGACAGGAGAGGAAGGAGCTGCTTGAGTAGGCAGGTGGGAGGATTCAGGGAAGCTGTGTGGGAGAGGCTGAGGGAAATGGAGGGCTGGTGTCAGTGGATGTGGGAATGAGACTGGAAGCTGAAGAATGGACTGATTTGTGCATAGAGTGAATTTCAAATTATACTGCGGCTGGAGAAAAAAATTAAAGCATTAAAACATGTTGGTGGCTCCTGAATTACATTCATGCTTAGTAATTCAATGTAAGGAATAATGGGAGATGCTCTAGGTTTTGCGTCTGTTTTAGGGAAAGGGTTAGGGAGATAATGAAATAAAAATGCTAAACAGATATAGATGAAGAGGCTGGTTCTCTTCTTCAAAGGAAGCAACAGTGAAACTGCTAAGAGAGATAAGGTTTGAGTTGTTAAAACTTAAATTAAGTCTTTGATGATAAATCATTTTTATGCAGAAGAATATGGAATTATTTCCCAGCCAAGAAAAGTTTTTAATAAAATAACATGCATAAAAACATATAATAAAGTTGCTACTGTGTTTATTTTCAATGTGACAATTTTTAGCCACACAGAATCAGAAGAACCTCAGCTGAGGGCAGGCTTGATCCCAGGTAAGAGAGGATTTAATCTGGAGCAGTTGGATCTAGGAGGCATTGCCAAGATATTGAGGAAGATTGCTGGGCTTTGGAAACCCAAGTGGTTCTGGCACAAGAATTATGTGATAATGTAAATGCTGAATTATGGAATGATGGTAATCAGTTGTGAAGTGATAGCCAGAGGGGTGGAGAGAAATGCTTCAACAAAAATAACTTTTTAAAGAAAAATAAGAACAAGTTGGGATGAGATTATGGGGTAAAAAAAGTTGGTAAAGAATGATGACTCCAAAATATACTGCAAGAGCTGTGACACCATACCAGGGACAGAAACAAATTGTTTTAAAAGGAAGCCAGCTTTTGAAGAAAAATGATGAGTTAAGAGTTTGAACATACTGAGTTTGAGGTGACAGTCAGTTATTCAAGGGGATTTCTATTTGGACATGTAAACAGATGGGGCAGGAATACCAGACATAAAAGTAAAGTCATGGGTACATTTACTGAGTGAATTAGCACATAGAGTAAAATGGGGGGGGGGGGATCTCCTATTCAGGAGCAGAAAGACTAATGAAGTCAGTAACAGAAAGTTAAAAAGAGTGAAACAAGGTGAACAAACTATTTGAGATCCACGGAGGCCAAGGTAAGTGAGATTTGTAAGAGGCAAACATTATTCAGCCATTGGAACTTTTGCAGAGTTCCAAGGATGATGCTGGGCAAGAGTAGGTCCATGGCATGGCACTCAGGTAGGCGTTAGTCATCTAGGAGCAATTGAAGGAGTTAATGAATTGGGGCAACAGAAACCAAGGTAACTGGGGGCTGAAAAAAACAAGCAGCAACTAAGGTTTATACTTCTGGGAAGGAATTTTTAGAAAACTTTCTCTACGTTTCTATTTTAGGCCAGAAATCTTTGAGGATGTGCTAGAAAGAAAAATGGATTTTTTAAAAATATGATTAAATGAGGTGGTTGGTAGTTTTGGCAAAGAAAGGTTTAACTTTAGAAGACCAAAAAAATTTAACAGCAATATTTAGACCCAAAATAGTGTGGCATGAAATGTTTGTCAAATTCCTGCTGAATTTGAAGAGCCTCCAAATTACAGTTTTGTTTTTTTGTTTGTTTTTGCAATAACTTGTGTTCACAATATATTTTAGAGCTAAAATGTATGACAGTGGAATAGTATGATTATTTTATTATCAAATATTTAATGAAGAATTGATGAGGTGATCATCGCTGATGGCACCATTAGGAAAAGTGGTGCTAAAGAACAATTAAACTGAGTAGATTTGAAGATCTGCTTGCCTTTATTGAATGATTCATGAATTGGGCAGCATCCCATCTAGCAAATAGAAAGTAGCTCCAGGGATCTGTACAAAATGGAAGACTTGTATAGGCAGAAGGAGGTGGAGCAAGGAACTTATTCTTGCAAAGAGTAGGTTGTTTCAGGCAAGGTCACCTTCCTTTGGAGGAAGGCAGGGGTCTGTCAGGCAGATTATCTTGCTAGTGCTGACCAGGTAATGCCAGGTTAACTGGTTAAAGGTTACATTCCTGGAAGAGGCTGAAACTGCAGTCAGTTTAGGTGGTAAGTCTTAGTTTACTGAGTCGTGGGTCTTAGCACAAGTGACTCCATTTTGGATTTTTCTTTTTTAACAATGGTATAGTTCCAATTTAAACTCAAACTTTTCAAAGTAGAATTGAGTCCCTTCTATGAGGTAGATGAAGAGTGGTGTTGCAGATATTAACAAATAAAAATGAGGAACAAGTGGTTTTAAGGTTGATACTCAGTTTACTGTTGACACAGGCATAACACTGAGGTATCGCAGATTTGGTTCCAGACCACCTCAATGGAGTGATTATTGCAATAAAACCAGTGCCACAAAGGTTTTGATTTCCCAGTGCATGTAAATGTTATGTTTTCACTATACCATAGTCTATTAAGTGTTCAATAGCATTAAGTCTAATGTCTATTACATACCTTAATTAAAAAATACTTCATTGCTAAGATATGCTAATGATCATCTGAACCTTCAGCAAGTCATAGTAGTCATGTCAAAGGTCACTTATCACAAATCACCATAACAAATATAATGAAATGAAAATGTTTGAAATATTGCAGTAATCACCAAAACAGGACACAGAACCACAAAGTGAGCAAATGTCATTGGAAAACTGGCACCAACAGACTTGATCAAAGCAGAGTTGCCACAAGCCTTCAATTTGTAAAAAATGCTGTAATATCTGTGAAGCGAAATTAAGCAAAGTGCAATAAAGCGAGGTATGCCTGTATTTCTTATATATATTCAAGGTGGGGCTAGAGAATTTCATTCCCCACCGCATCATAAAGTGATCCCAGTTCAAACCCTGTATATAGCAGAAAGCTGCCCAAGAACCACTGCCGAAAAGGTACAGGGAGTGTACCCAGTGTCCCACTGGGCTCTGCCCTCCCTCTTCTCTCTCCCTTTGCTTCCCTCCCTCTGTCCATCATCTTCTCCAACCTCCCCCAGTTCTGAGGACTCAGCTCACGGGAAGCTGCCTCAGAGGTTTCTACTCCTAAGACCACACCCTGTTTCTCAGAGCAACAGAGGGGAGCCCTTTGAAGAAAGGACAGTGAACCTCAGGGCTTTTCCTGGCTTATTTGTGGCTCCTGCTTGCTAATCCCCAGCCAAGGGGAGGGTGGGGACAGGTAAGGAATCCGTCAGAGCACAGGAGCGCAGGTGTGCTCCGGGCCAGGGAGAGGACTGACACCCGGTACCAACCATTAGGCATGACTCTGTGTCCTGGGTTCTTCCAGGTCTTGTTTGAGGTCACAGGTGGCTCCCTGCAGTCCTCTCATCAGGTCCGTGGGCTACATTCACATCCCAGACAGTTGCCAAATCCTGTGAATGGCTATTTTAGAGAAAACAAATAGAAGACCTACTCAGAAAATCCAGAGAGGAAAGTCCCATTGTACTTTGATTTTTCCTTTGGAAAAGACAAAGGAGTTAGCTTTTCTCAGGCAGGGTGGCTCCTGGTAAGTCAGATTTTACCCTTATCCATGTGTATAATAACCCACTGTCTTGATCACCAATATGCAAAGGTTCGTCATGCTTTTACTTTTACATGTTTTTCCATTGGAGTGACTTTTAAACCCCACAGCATTCCTTATTATATATTTGTTAAGGAAACTCAAATGTAATTTAAAGGCCCACCACAAATCACTGGAGAAAAAGAAATGTTTCCAAGAGATGTGGATATCTTTTGAAATAAAATTTCTTCTATAGAATTCAGTGCTTCTCTGCTGTCTTGAAAAGATGACTTCCCCTCAGATGGGTGAAGTAGGTATATGTATATTGTATACAGAATAAATAAATTCAACAAAATAGGCATAAGGAATCTAACAACTTAAAACATTACTTCTTTATTCTGTATACTCACAGAGGGAATATTCCCGGGATTATATGATGAGAAAACACTTTATTGAGTGTATTCTATATACTGGATAATTTGTAGAACCCTACAATTATTGTCCAGATTTTATTAAATGGTCTTTTTCCTATTCAGTGCCAAATCCTAAGGTTTTTTTTTTCAAGCTACTCTGGCGCTCCCTGCGATCGGGTCCCCATTAGTGTGTCATACATGCAGATGCAGGTTAGCATGTGTGCATGCACATGCTGACACGCGTCTCTTGCATTCATAATTTTTATTTTTACCCAGTTGCTTCATAAAAGATTAAAATGGAAGATTAGACCCCATTCAGAATTTCACAATGCCTCAATGATACATCAGTCCTCATCATTTGAAGAACATTTCAGAACTATGAGGTGGGACAAAAGCTGATTTGAGATTCATACTGTTGCATACCTACTCTTAAAAAAAAAAAACGGAAGCAATTTACACATCTGCAGATCTTAGGAAAGGGCTGAGAGAACGTGCATTTGCCTGATTTGGGCACATGAAGGCATTTTAGCACACGGCTTCCTTCCTTTCATCTGTAGAGGGTGTCAGAAGGACACACACATATTTTTCGCAGATGATGGGGATTATTTTCTGGCATAAATAGTAACTCACACTAATGCTTCAGAAATGTGTGTTTTTAATTCAGTGAAGATGGCATCCGGAAAACATATGTAGTGAAAGCCATGTTGTATGAGAGCTGAAGATACGGAGTGGGATATACTACTTTTTTATGTGCACTGTAAATAACATTAACCTTTTAGGTTGAACTTTGTTGCCCATGTAATGTGTATACCTTGGTGGAGACATGTATTCTCTAAGATAATAAAATAATAAGTAAGAAAACTTGGAAATTGTTCCCTAGACCTTTACAATATACACTAAATGAGGTGAACAAAAAGGTAAATATGAGTTTTTACCTACTAAGGGAGACCATTAGAAGTCTGTTTCATTTTTTAAAGTGCCATGCAGTGTATTCTAAAATGAACCCAATCCGATTTTCTGTTAAAGGCCTGCATTAGTCAAGGCATTGTAAATAGTTTCCCTGAGAGTGAAATTTTTGCACCGTAATTCAGACAATCCAAGGACTGTAAGCAATAAACTGAAGTGTAAAGTCCATGAGCTAAAAAGACCCTGGTGTTCGCCGGATTCAGTTATTCTTTTACACATGGAAACTGAGCACAAGAACATCCCAGCAGGTAATGAAAGCTTACACATCGTGATTGGACAAAGCCAGGACAAAATCAGGCAGTTGAAATTCTTTTGATTCACCATTTACTGGTCTTTCTACCGCATATGATAATCTGTCTTTTTAAGAAGATAAAGTGAAACTTTGAACCATTAGCAACCCGTAATACAGACATATCTCACTTTATTGCGCTTCAGAGATACTGCATTTTTTTTTCACAGATTGAAGGTTTTGGCAGCCCTGAGTCTAGGAAGTCAATCAGGGCCATTTTCCGATAACATCTGCTCACTTTGTGGTTCTGTGTGACATTTTGCTAATTCTTGCAATATTTCAAACATATTCATTATTATATTTGATCAGTGATCTTTGATGTTACTACTACAACTTGCTGAAGGCTCAGATGATGGTTACCATGTTTTAGCAATAAACTATTTTCGAATCAAGGTACGTTCTCTGCTTTTTTAGACATAATGCTTTGTACACTTAATAGTGTACAGTATACTGTAAAAATAACTTTTGTATGCACTGAGAAGCCAAAAAATTCATGTGACCCATTTTATTACTGTACTTGTTTTATTGAAATGGTCTGGAACTAAGCCTGCAGCATCTCTGAGGTATGTTGTGCCCAGGTTCTTGGTCTAGAGGACTCTTTACCCCAGGGAGCATCTCAGACATACAGATTCATCTTGGGTGCAACAGGTGGGCGTGCACCGTATAAACAGTTCAGCTTATACAAATGCAAGATAGTCTGATGTGATCAAAAGAATGTCATTTTAATGTGTTGAATCTAGTCTGATTGGCTCTGTAAATGGCAGGAAATTTATAAATGCTAAATCTGTTATTGTTTTTTGCCTGTTGGTTAACTGTAGTGAATCAAATTGTTTGACTGTAAAGCTTCATGAGGTACGGAACAGGTTCGGATGGTTTTATTTTCCTGCCCCAGGACTTGCACATTGCCTAGTGCGTAATGAACTTTATCATTCTCTCCCTCTCTCTGTCCTTCTCTCATACATGCAGTTGGGTTTCCATCTCTGCAGATAACTGCACTATGCCATTTTATATAAGGGACTTGAGCATCCATGGATTTTGGTATTCACAGGGGTCGTAGAACCAATCTCCCTTGGATACCAAGGGACTACTGTGTACACATATACATATATACACACCTACATACACATACACACAATGAATAAATAGTTGAATGTATATTTACGTGACTAACTGGAGAACATATTTAGTTGTGCCTTTGGGCTATAGTAAAACCTAAGGAATTGCACAGATTTGTCAGAAAGCCCTGTAATTGAGTAAAAATTCTTGAAGTAAAATTCAGGATCTCCTACAACCCAATCATTTCACTCTAAGGTATTTATACAGCAGAAATGTGTGAATATGTGCACCACGAGACATGCACAGAATGTTCCTGCAGCATTACTTGGAATCGCCCTAAGTTGGAAACAGTCCAAACGTCCATTAACAAGAGAATGGATTAGTTGTGACATAGGTATAGATGGACATTCTCTAAGACAAGAAAACTGAGTGAATTGTTGTACCCAACAACATGGGTGAAACTCAGAACTTCTGGAGTGGATCAAGCCAGACACAGAAGATTGCACTCTATATCACAACATTTATTTAAACTCAGCTACAAGCATAACTACACTATGATGGTAGAAGTCAAATGGGGGTGTACCTCTGGGGATTAGTGTCACCATGAGGAGGCCTGGGGGAGATTTCCAAGATGATGATTTCCTTTGGGTCTAGTTACACTGATGGGTTTACTTCGGAAAAAATTCATCAAGCTGATTGTGTACTTTCTGTATGTTCATATAAATAGTTCAGGGTCATCCAGTTCATCGTTGTGTGACCTTAGACAAGGTAATTTTCTCCTCTGTGCCTCCATTTCCTCATGTGAAAAATGGGACAGTGATGCTGCCTGTGAAGATTGACATGAGTGTGTTTAAAGTAACCTGGAATGGTGTCTAGAACATGCGTTCCGCATGTGACTGGAGAGACAATGGCCTCACAAACAGAACATGGGGGAGACTTGTGATGACCTGACTGTTTTAGGCCCACCCAGGGTGCGTGGGTGATGATTATCACTCACAGCATCTTCACATGCCCTGAGATAGCTATGAAATAGTCTCGAGTTAACAAGCAGTTAGTAGCTGTGTTTCAAAAAATCTCTGAGGTATATCGATTGATATTTTAAATCTGATTCATCCACCCACTCGTCCATCCATCCGTTCATTCATTCACTCTAAGCATCTTTGAGGGTCCACTGTGTAACGTGCAGTGCACGAACTGTTGGGACTCCCAAGTTCAACAAGATTCCACCACTAGAAAATATGTAAAATCCTATAAGAGGGAACACAGAGGATTATTTTAAAAAATGTACTATAACAAAATACATAAAAGGGCAATTAAGATAATCTCACATTTTTGAGCATTAAATGTGTTACTTAACTGGTTTAGGGGTACTTAGGAAAGCACCCATGTGCTGAGATGTCTTTTTGTTCAAGACTGATTGATCGATTGATTGATTATGGTGGTAAACATAGAAGAAAATTTGTCGCCTTAATCATTTTTAAATGTAAAGTTCGGTAATGTTTACTATATTCGCATTGTACGACTTACATCCAGAAACTTTGCATCTCTTAAAACTGAGACTCAACACCTGTTGAACCACTACTTCCCATTTCCCTTTTCCCTCAGATCCTGGAAAATTCCATTCTGCATTCTGTTTCCTTGAGTTCACTTACTTTAGATTCCTCCCATAAGTGAAATCAAGATTTTTGTTTTATTTTTTGTGTAAGTGTAATACCAAGTTTCCCTCACTTTGCATCAACCCATATTGTTAATTACTGTGATGTTATTTAGCGTTTTCAAGTATTGGCTTACAAAAATGTTACCTAAATCTAAGGGTTCTTATGCTGTGCTGGAAATTTGATGGAAATCTGGATAATTGGTTGACACCTCATGTAAAGGAGGACTCCATGTTCTCCCCCGCCTGTCCTTTTGGTGTCTCTTTCAGAAACCCAGTGCTGGGTAGATGTTCCGCAGGCTTGACTGGTTTCTGGTGTGGGGAGGATTAAACCAGGAGAAGGGATCCAGTGGACACTCCCCTTGGTGCCTTTGCTCCCCCAGCATCTCTTCACTGCTTTTCCTGATCCCGCAACTGAGAACAATGGCATTTAAACAGTTTTAGCAGCAGAAGCTCCTTTTACCTGAAGCAAAAGGTGTATACATTCACATTATCACACAATTTAAAACATATCAAAACAATATCTTTTTAGTATTTTTATAAATTCAAATTTATAAAAATTACTTATTTCAAAGCCAATCCGTATAAATGGAGATCAATTTCAGTGCATTTTAATGGGCTGAAGTTTGGTTTATAACTCATTTGGGGAGTACATAGTCTAATTATACTTTTAAGGATACCGCTTATACATAAAAAATGTTAAATAAAAATTTGAAGACACCTTAAGAGTAGCTGTGAAAAGAGTACTTGTGAACATTTAGAAATAACAGACACATTTTAAGGGCAGAGAAGGAGTTTATTTTGTAAAGAAAAGGGCAGTACAGCTAAAGGAGTAAGAAAGAGCTTAGGGGGTACAGGGAACTGTACACAGCTGTTGGGTCCTTAGTGAATCTAGGTTTCTAAATCGAAAACCCGACTGGACGGTAGTGTGTATATAGGTTGTGGTTGAAATCACAGGAACGGATAAATCAACCAGGGAGTACGTGTTACAGCTTCATGTCCTTCATTTGCCCCTAGAGCTGCCCTTGTCACTGTGCTCTGGACCCCAGGACACTGGCCCAAGTGGAATGTGCTAATGGGCTCTGCTGCCCTCTGGTTCTTGCTGAATCCATCAATGGGAGACATTGAGAGAAAATCGGGAGATAGAAGGGAAGTGAAAACGTATCTATTTCCTGAGCTCCTTCCCTATCGGATCAGTGACATGAAAAGTTGAATATGATTCTCTGTAAGAGACTAGAGCTCCAGCAGACAGACCTCTTCATACAACTCCCTCTGGGGGGCGCTGTGACTGCTCATTCCTCGATCTCCTTCAGGCCTCGGGATGCTGAGGTCTTCCAACTGTTGCCAGCCCTGTAGTTTTGAACTACCCTCTGTTGATTTCCCAAAACCTGCCATCCCTTTCTAGATGGTACCTTGATTAAACCTTCCTCATTAATTAAAAAGCCATGGCAGTGTGCCATCTGTCTATGCCATTGCCCTGGCTGATATGGTAGCATAAGGAAAGCTGTGGCCTGAGGATGGAATGTAGGGGAAGGATGATCTTCAGAGGATGAGTGAAAGAACAGCTCAGGAAAGAGATGGAGGGGGAGCCAAGAGTAGGAGGGGCACCAAGGACTTTATGGGGATAGAGTCAGAGGGGACAGAGAGTTTAAATGTAAGGAAGGGAAAATGTCCATCGTATTAAAAGGTCATGAAATGCTTCTTCCTCAGAAGTTTTGTGGTCTGCTGACAGCAAAAACCAGATGACAGGGCACCAGGGCATGAAAGCAGGTGAAGAAGTGAAGACTAGTTATTTGACAAATTAATGACAGGAGGAAGAAAGTGCATAGAATTTATTAAAGGGAAGACTTAGACTTAACCAATTTGTTGATATCATTGAATACTTTCGATGAAAACTGTGCTCCATCTCCCATTTTTATGACAGAATACCAGTAACATCATTAAGAGACTTTGTAGGTGTGTGTGCAAGGTGCATAATTTGTGCTCTTAAGGTTTAGATTTTTGTTAGTCATTCAAGGAAGAACACCAAGGTGTTAAGTGTTGATTTAAAAAGTGAGCAAAGGCATAAGCAGATGAAACATAGAATATGTACAAGTAAATTCCGATCTATCCTGCCTATTTGGAAATGGTTCCTGGATTATGTCAGAGTGTCAGACAGCTGAATATTTGGACATCATTTAGTGCCCTTCCTCTCCTCTTTCCCAAAAAATGTCTTGCCAGGTTGGACTTTGCAATGATATTGCTTTATCTGGAAGGGTATTTAAGAAATCAACATAAGATTTTTAAAGATGGTAGTCACTGTATCACAGAGTGTCTTCTTTAGGGGAATGAATCTGAAAATTGTTTCCTTTATACTTATAGCAGCCTCTTTCATTTCACATCAGCAGACTTGCTTTTCACCCAGGGACTGTACTTTTGGTAACGACTTGTATTTTGCAGTTCACCTCCACTGCCGGAAGTTCAGAGTTGACCTTGAAACTCCTTGTTAGGAAAAACACAGGCAAATTTCATGGATTAACTTCACTCCTGGCTTCTTACTTTTTAAACTTCATTTTACTTGCCTCATTTTTCTGATTTTTTAAGACATTTTATTTTACTTCTTTATCCATAAAGCAAACTAAGTTTTTTTTCTATTTTTAGGAAAAGTGAATTTAAATGCATAAGTAAATAAAACTAAAAATAATGAAAAGGCAAGAAGGCTGTAAAGTACTAGATGCTCCTTGCTTGGCTTTGAGTTTTGATGTGTGTGCTGTTGTTACTCCACCTGTTTCCCTGTGATTACTTTCCAATCAGCCACAACTTCAGTCACACCTCAGGCTGCATTTTTACATCACCAAGTAAAGCAGAGAACTGGCAATTTCCTTGATTTAACTGCATCAATTGAAACAGTCAATCATGAAAATTCAGCCTGCTAATTTAACTTCGTCTACGTTGATGAAATTAACTGACCTATTGCCAAATCCCTCCCCCTTCTTTCTTCCCTTGGTTTAGAGAATTTCAAAAGAAAGAAGGAAAGAAAAAAGGAAGAAAGGAAGGAAGGGAAAATGGCTCTTCTAGTCAGCTGATAGACACCATTTAAGATCTGGGCAAAAAAGGAGTGTAGAGTCATCTGAAGCTTTGCTAGCTTTTTTATTACAAACTATGAACACAGGCTCCTTAACTGAACGGCCAGCATGTTATGGCGCAAGTGGATAAGACTATAGGCTCTGAGAACAGAACTAAGGGGTCTACTCTAGAGCCTGTGTTTGTGTGTGTGTGTGTGTGTGTGTGTGTGTAGGGTCCATTGGCTTTTCACAACTATTTGCTCTTATCTAAAGAACATAAAGTCATATAACATGGATACTATTCATCCAGTTTGAAGGGAGATAATGGTAACGTTAAGGTAGGCATAAGGGGTTTTCTGAGATGGACAGGGACCCAGCAGCCTGGCAAAGTCATAGAATGTAGTCATCAGCTACAGACATATATTCCACTGTCAGAAAAGACACTGCCAGTGAAAGAATCTGAAATGGGAAAAAGAAAACAAAACAAAAATCTCCAAAAGGCTTCCTGTATTTCAGAATAACCTTTCAGGTTAACTGTTTTAACTGTTTTTGAACTGGGTAGAAATTCACAAATTGTGAATGACAGTTGTTAAAGTGACACCTGTGCATAGAAATGCACTTGAGTCCTCTCTCAGGAAGAGACAGCTGATTCCTGGTTACCTTTCCCCCGATCTCCATGGAAAAGCCAGCTTTGCATCTATTTGTAAATTCATTTCAGCATTTCTGTATGGGAGGAACAATAATTTTTCCTCTTCCCTCTAGGTTTTTGACTGAGTTGCTCTTGAAATAAAGGCAAATTAACAGGAGAAAAACATAGACATTTAACAACGTATATACTGCCTATATACATGAGAGGAGACCCTGGAAAACTACCATCTCCAGGTAAAGACAAAGAAAATATGCTGGGGGTCAGGGGCATTTTGGGGGGGTTACCAGGAAACGCACAGTAAACAGGGTATGGTTTTTATGCAGAGCTAAGTCACTGCCTTCTTCATTGTTAAGAGTTTTTAGAGATTTGGTCATCCTTCTCTTCCTAGTACAGAGAGGGAGACACCCTTAAAAGTGTAGAGTTCCCTTATAAATGTAAATGTGTCTTACAAAAGGGCAACTTCTACCCTGTTTTCAGAGTTTCTCCTTGTCTGCAGCCTCTCCAATATGAGTACTTTGCCAAAGAGACATATTTTAGGATGGCAGATTCTGCTGCCTTTCATATATATATATATTGTGTGTGTGTGTATCATTTTAATCAAATGATATACAGTGCATTTTAAGCTAAAATATATTTATATTTATGCTTGAGATTATTGGAACATAATTGTGTAAGAATTCATGTACTGCGTTCCCAGAATCTATATTCAACCATACTAAAAAGGATACAGAAACGTGTATTATTTATTCCATTGTGTGAGTGCCTGACTAAGGAATTCCACATACCCATCAGCAAGTCACATAAGGGTTTAACAACAATCCTATTGTTGGTGTCTGGTTTTTATTTGTTCTTATATTAACAGATAATTCCTATAATGTTGATCCAATCAGGTTCAGGGTCTAAATGACAAGGCTTTGTGTAATCCACAAAGTTATTGTGGTTTTAATTGAATTAGTTGCTTTCCATGAATTAAAAATAACAGGTGATTTTCCTTAAAACCTGGATTTCTAGGCTCTCTTTAAAAATTGTAAAATTTCCCAACACTAGTCCACATCCTCCCACGGTGATGCCGTACAGAGGCTGTCTTTCTAAGATTGGGCATGTTCCTTCTGCTTCCCTGCTCCCTGTGGCCTCCTGGACTCTGAAATTGACCATATAGCATTTCCAATTATCACCTACTTATGCTGTCATTTTTCTTAAGGGGAAAAAAAACAACGTGAAATATTTCTTTATCCATGTCACTGTCAAAGTGAAAAAATGAAAAAATATAACAAGATCACTGGATATAGAAAAGGTGCATGATGCAAATTTTTATGAACTAATAAATTTCAATAGAATTGTTTTTGAATCTAGTAAAATTAATGATGCTACAGTGAAATGCTTTAAAACTGTTGGCAGTGATGAGTCTGTGGCCCTGCCCCTTTGCTGATTTGGACCTTGCTTGTCCCTTGAGGCCACTGAGTTTGCAGTTCCTGGTGGAGGACAACACTCCTGGTTCTCTGTGCTGAGACTTCTTCTATTAGTGTAATTTCATTTGCATTTTTAATGAATCGTTAGTTTATCTTCATTAGGTTAAGATTTGATTTTTAAAAATTAAAAATATGTTATATTATTAGTCTTCTTGGACTGCCAAAACACAATATCACAGGCAGGGTGACTTAACATAAATTTATTTTCTCACAGTTCTGGAGAAACTAGGAGAATATGAAGTCCCACATCAAGGTGCCCCAGATTCAGCTCCTGGGAGGATTTTCTTCCTGCCTTGTGGATAGCCACCTCTCCTGTGCACCCTTGACCTTTATTTATTTATTTTTTTGTGTTCAGGGGAGAGAAAGAAAGCTCTCAGTCTTTTCCTACAAGGGCACTAACCCCCTCGTGGGGGCCCCACCCTTATGACTCCATCTAACCTTAGTTACCGCCCCAAGGCTCCATCTCCAAATACCACCACACTGTGCAGTAATGGGGGGGTAGGGCTTAAGCAGGTAAATTTGTGGGGGACACAGACATTCAGTCCATATACATTGAAATGTAATACATTCAGAATGTGTGACTGAAGTTGTGTGTTTCTTATCTAGAGAGGATGATTATTTCCTTATAATTTACGATATTTATTTAAATTAAACAGGCTTGGGTGGCTTCTCTCTTGCTCACCTTCTCCAAGAGATCCCAGCTTATATACAGTATCCGTGCAGAATATGTAAATACTGAACTACCACCACAAGATTTTTATTCAGCATAATAAATGGTTAGTGGTTAGAACCTACCCCACTTTGGTTTTTTTAGCATCACATTTATTAAACTTACTGCTGCTATTCTCCAAGAAATGGAAATAGTTTGAACTGTGCTGTACCTTCAAAAGGGATTTTTTTCTTGATTTGATTTATTGAATTCAACGTTGGATGATTAACCAAACTTTTTTTTAAGTGCTTAAAGTTCCAGATAACTTTTCGTAGAATCACAGTGCAAATTTAGGGATAATTTTAGTATAAATGCCACAGAATTTTCTAAGTAACCACTATGATATTTTTCACTCTTTATCAACCAAAGTCACCTTAAATACTTCCCAGAACAGGACCTCAGTAACTCTCAGGCAGTTCATTTCACTAATGCATATTTGTGGTTGTTAGAAAATTATTTTTATATCCATTTGAATCAATTGATCCAAGTTCCACCCACTAAAACAGCACAAATCCAGTATATTTCTTCTAAACGTAACAGCCCTTTACATCTTTAAAAGCAATTATTATGACTCCTTGAGTTTCTGTTTCTCTCTGTTTTTTCTTCCAGGCTGTGTGCCTTTCCAGACTCTACTCAGGCTTCCTCTGATTTTGGTCCACAACCTTTTACAGAAGCCCTGTGCATTGTTGTGTAGATTCTTCCCCTTGAGCTCTGCTCAGGCTGGCCCAGGCTGGAATGAAGGCTTCTTCTGATGTGGACTTTGCCATCGTCTCCTGTCATAAAAAGGAGATTCCATTATTGGTGTTTCAAGGTATATTTGTAGGAGCTGAGCCAGAGCTCCCTGATTCTGTATTTTAAATTGATAAATTGAGAGCTTTCAAATTTTATACTTTGAGTCCAAAGGAACCTTGAAATCATCTGGAAATAAGGATTAATGTTCCAGCTTCACTGTGAAATACTTATGTGACTCTGGACAGGTTACTTATCTTCCTGGGGCCTCTCTTTTCTCTTCTGTAATCTGGGAGTAATCATGTTATCTCCCCCTACCTTACAGATTTTCTGTGAGAATCAAGTAAAGAATACCTATGAAAGTTTGTCTAAAGGAGACAGAACTCAAGATCTCGCTGGTTTATGCATGTATTCCTTGACCCTATATTTCCATTCCACTACTGCAGTGTCCTTGTCAACATGGAAACCAAACTTCCTGAAAAAGCTGTTGGGGGGTTTCTTGCAATAGTTTTTCTTCCAACAATTCTCTGACACCAAGTGGGTATCTAAGAATTCAGTTCAATTCTGACACTAGCGACCGTGAGTTAGAGAGGACCCCACAGTACAAGGGCTCAGTCCCACAAGACTGCCCCCACTTTAGAGGCCAGGCTACCCACACTTCTGCCCAGCCAAATACAGCTTTGGGTTTCCATGATTTCCCTTCAAGTTTGATATTTTGCTAGAGTGACTCATTGAACTCAGAAAAACACTATACGTAGCAATTATCGTTTTATTATAAAAGATGGAAGTCAGGAACAGCCAAGTGGAAGAGATGCAGAGGACAAGGTATCGGGAGGCAGGAGTGACTAAGAGCTCCCGTGGCTTCTCGGAGGAGCGTGCCACCTTCCTGACACATGAGTGTGTCCACAGACCCAGAACTCTCCGAAGCTTTTTGTTCAAGAGAGTTTTTATAAGTCAGTATTGCTTTATAACCCAATAACCACCAGGGAGAGGAGAGGGGCTTGAAATTGGGTTATAAAAGCTCTTGAACAGAAAGAGTTCTATTCCCCATCCCCCACCCCCCCCATTAGCATAAGCCCAGGTGTGGTAGAAAGGGGCTCCTAGTGAATCACAAAAGCACTCCCACCCCTGAGGAAATCCAGAGTTTTAGGAGCTCTGAGCCAGGAACTGGGGACAAAGACCAAATATATTTTTTATTACACCACAGCTGTCAATACCTGTTTCCAGTGTTTTCAACTGACATAATCTCCCTCTGCCCCTTCACTCCACTAAAAGATTTTGTGTTTTTCTCTCCTCATCCTACATAACCTCTCAGGAATATTAAGAGCAGTTAAGCCTTCATCTTTCTTGAAAGCACTGCCTCTCTTTGGAGATGTTAATATCACAATTTCCTTATTTTCCTTCTTCAGTTCTGACTATTCCTGATTTGTCTCCTTGGAGACATATTAATGAGGGGAGAAATAAGATGTTACAACTGGTTCCAATGAGAATTTGACATACAGAGATATATATCTCCCAGGGGACATGATGCTGTTGTATCACTGTGAACAGTAATTATTTGCATGCCTATGGAAGGAAACATTTGTATTGCTATTAATTTTTTACAACTGGAGTTCTTTCTCTACAGAATTGTAAAACAACCAAAGATGTACACTCTTAATGAATCAGACAGTCACGCAGAGGTTCTGCTAGACTAACTCCCAGCATTTCATTGAAAGCACACCCAGTAATTCTGCTGCCCATTTGCTGATAATTTCCCTGCTTGTGATGAAATTAATCTCCAAAGATAATTCTTGATAACAAAAAGACAAATCTCATTAGATCTGACCTGATTGTTTACATAGGAGCAACAGTATTTAGATTAGCTATATGGGCACCCTTGAGTTTGCTCTGTGGCTGTAAATCAACGAGTTACTAAGCTACTACTGAGGCCAGGAAATATAGTTATGTCTGGGAGTTTTCACGAAGAATCTTGGATTGGGCTTTCAAACGCCTCTATTGTTTGCTATTCCAAGGCCAGGAAAGCAGGCTTAAGGAATTCTTTCCACCAGCCTTCGCTCATACAGTATTTTCTACACACTTGGGTGAATACCTCAAATCGGCTAAGGTATGTGATGGGCCAGGGAGTGACCCTTGTGATCACCTGAGGCAGAGGCAGTGTAAGCTAGGTACCTGGATGATTTTTCAAGGAAGGCTTTGGGCTTGGGCACCACACATAATGTCTGCTTAATAGCGGGCTTGTCAGGCCTGATGAAATGAGAATCATTTTCAATTGTGGCTCTCCAAGTCAAGTCTTGTTTACACAATCAGAGTGTCCACTCACATCCTTTAGAAAGGAAGTTCTTAGAGAGTATGCAGATACCTGCACAGCACTTCCATAAACCATTAGGAGACTTCATAAAGTTTGACTTCTGGGGAGTCAGCGAGACTCAGACCTTTGAAAAGTGTTTCATTTCATCTTCAAAAGCAGAGTTTATGAAATCAAGGGGTAGATTTGCTTCAAAAGAGTCATTATATACCTTTTAGAACATTACATAAAACATTAACAATGTTCCAGAACACTTCCATTTCTCTACCAGTTCACACCCATGTAATCCATTCATGTTCTGCAGGATCTTGCTTTCAGGAAGGAAGTTTTCTTCCAGATCATCAAGTGGCCTGCAAAGCCGGACTCTGTTTATGGACACCCTCTCAGAATTGTTAGGCAGTGTCATTTTAGAAGTCTGTACACAAGAGGCCATACTGGAAGTGTGAATAGTTAAAAATCCTTGGTATAGACCTTTCCGCGAGGCTTTAAGACTGTTTTTTATCAAAGACCAAAACTCTGGTGTGAGGCTTATATAAATTTTATAATAAGCATCAATATAAAAAGAAACTACCTACAGCTGGTAAAAAGTGAATGGCTGTGGGTATTGTAAGAGCTAATCATCTCAGGATGGAGGAGAGAGGAATCCTCTGTTGGGTATACTGCACAACTCTTTCATAAGTGTTTGGTAATGTAGCCTCTGAGCTGAGAACACATCATGGGTAGCCAGAGCATTGACAGATCTCCAGGGCCTTCCCGTAAGTTGTATAATTTCTGAAACATTTGTGTTAGTAATTATTGTGAGCTGAATTATGTGTGTTCCCCCCCTCCCCCACCCAGTTCATATGTTGAAGGCCTAATGCCCAGTGTGACTATACTTGTCAATGGGGCCTTAAAGGAAGATATTAAGGTAAAATGAGATGATAAGGTTGAGGCTGTAATGCAGCACGACTGGTGTCCTTATAAGAAGAGAGGGAGGGGCCCAAGATGTGCACCTGCACACACAAAACAGCCACATGAGGACACAGTGACGAGGCAGCCACCTGCAAGCTACGGGGAGAATTCTCACCACAAACCAAACCTGCCGCCACCTTGACCTTGGGCTTCTAGCCTCCAGAACTGTGAGAAAAGAAAGTTTGCTTTTTAAGCCTCCCAACCTGAGGTACTTTGTTATAGCAGCCCAAGTAGACGAACACCATCATGTGTTCCTGTTCAGACTGTATTTAGCAAAGGCCAAGCATCTCCTCTGATTTAACGGTTCTTCCCAAGCTCGTACTGCAGCATCGAGATAAGAAATATGGAGCACATCAAACAAACCTAACTGTTTCTAGTATCTTTTCTTTAATCAGGTGAAAGAACAAACTTTGTGTTTTCTTAGGCATCCTTTAGGAAATATCAAAAATAGTTTTAGATGTAAAGGTTGATAAAGTTTTATTTTATGTTTTCTTAATTTATGATACAATCTTAGAAAGGCAAAATCTAAAGAATTATCAGAGGAGATTTGAGCATTTGTTTAAGATAAAATCATGGGTACCTGAGAAAGAGTACTTGGTTAAGTGATTAATCAAAGTGACAATAAAAGCTTTTATGTAAACATAGAGGGTAGTCCAATTATAAATAACCTTAGCTATTTCATAAGCTAGAAGACATTTTTTAATAATAAAGAATATATTAAAGTCAACATAGAAAATTATTCAGGTGAGATACAGGTTCTCTACTACACTGGCAATTTACACAAAAGATAAAAAATGGCTGTTGATATTGTAGGTGAGTGATGAATAAAAACACCATGGGATAAGCACATCAAAACTGAGTGAAATCTGCCAAAGTTTAAAACATCCAAGTTTCAGGTCAGGCTCAGGTATTACAAACAATGACATATAAAATTCACTTTCCAAGTTTTGTCCTTAGCTCTGCTCTTTCCTATTCTGGAAATACCAGTCACTTGAAAACAGAAACTGCTCATTTTCCTTGGACGATATACTCACTTGTGTTTCTGTGACTCTGTTAATCCTAGGATAGTCTCAATCACCCATAGGATTACAATTATTTCACAAAAGAAGCTGAGTTTGGGTGAGCATAACTGAGAACCGATGTCATACGCAATTATTTAGCGTATTACAAAAGGTGGTGAACACGCACAGCACACCTTCCGACAGCCTCATGCATCCCTGGACACCTGTCTCTAAATGGCAAAAATGAATATGCTCTTTAACGTTTAACATGATCCCAAAATAGAGCCTTCTGTATACTGTATAAAAAGAACAAGCAAAAGTATATAGGATTAAATTTTATAGTTAAGGCTTCACTGTTGTATCTTAAAGAGAAATTATTTTCATTTCTTTGGATTCCCAATAGTCCCAATATTTAAGTCAGTTTGATATTAGCCAAGATTGTAAGCAACCTAAAGAATTTGGAAGTTATATGTCAAGCTGAACCTCTACAACACAAAATTACTGTTGATTTAGAAAGTATATCACAATAATGAGTTAATTTAATTAAATGCAGTGGTTTTTTTTTTTTTTTTTTGATGTATTAAGCATGTGGAAGGAACATTAAGTTTTTATTTTCAGTAGACAAATATAAATTTATAAACTGCAGTTTAACTCTTATCATCATGGGAAAACAAACCAAAATAAAATAAATTGTAGGGTTGAATTGTAGTTAACATTGATAGATCAGAGAAAAGATAGACGCTATGTTTTTCAAAAATCTAATATTATTAAATCAATCTAATTTGTCAAAGATTTATTCAATTATATTAACTTGGAATCTTAAAATGTTTCTGAAGTAGAAGTTTTTTTAAAGATATTTTAAAAATCTAGTCTGATGTAAAGTATTAGAAGTTCTTTCCTAATTTTCTTTTAATTTTGAGAATATTGAATGTATTGGATGCTCATTTATACCTATAAGCTAATTGGAACATACATTTTTTAACGCAAGGAGAAAGGAAAATATTTCTTCACAGGCATAACAAGAGCTCAAGGCCTTTATTAATCACAGACACAGATTAGAAAGCTCATAGCTTCCATTCAACCACTTCAGCTACAAAGATACCAAAGTCCCTCAGTCCAGATGTCCAAGAGCTGTTCTATTTCCCAGTGTGTATGAAATATGTCGTTGCTTTGAGCTCACAAATAAAAAAAATAAGCAATGAGACTAATAAGTGAGGTCACTGGTCATCATTCACTCAACAGAGAATAGGTCTAGAGAGAGAACCAAATTGTCAGATAATAAAACCAAATTCCCAGTTGTTTCCTTGTGAGGAATACATTACCAGCCACTTCAGTAGCCAGGGAGAAGACAAAACACAGAGTCCATGGCACAGCAGTGCGGGAGAAACTGCACAAAACTGCGTTTCTGTTGTCATTTGTGACCCTCTCTTTGAGGCAGGAGAAACAGTATCTGGCTTAAGTTGATCAGCTGAGCATTTTGATAGATGACCCACCTCTAAGTCTGTTAACACATAATTTTCAAAAAGGTGAAAGCGTGATTCTAAGAAAAATATAGAATGGACACCTATTGAAATTTTATTTAACTCATCAATGAATGAGGGAACAAGTAAGGTGTTAAAATCAGCTCTCACAAATGTATGTTTTCAACCCAGAAGTCTCCACTGCCCAGACCTGTCAACAATTGCTTATTTGACATTCCATCTTAACTGCCTTTCAAATTCTATGTCCAAGAGGGAGTTCATGAGTTTTCTTTCCAAACCTCTTTCACTCCTCTTCTAGTACTTCCTGCTTCTGATAATGGTTCCACCTTCTGTAGAATTATTTTTGTCAGAAATCGAAGACTAACACTGAGTACTTTCTCTCCCTACACATGCACCAGTCATCATGAGCACTCTATTACCAAGCTCTGTCGGTTGCACTTTCTAAATATCCCTCACCTCTGTCTCCTTCCACCTTAACCATCTTCACCAGTATTCTCTTACCACTGTCACCATTTCCCTAGACCATGTCCCATAGATGGCGTTGGCCTCGTTTCTGCCTGTTGCTTCCACTACCTCAGGCACCCTCTCAGCCACCGAATATCTCCCATATATCAGCCAGAGTGATATTTGCCAAATGCAGATCTGATGACTTATTGCACGACTGAAAGCCTGTAATGACTTCCCATTGTTCTTAGGGTAAAGACCCACGCTCCTGTCCTGGCCTACAAGCCTCCCTTATCCTGCTGCTCTTCACCCTCCTCTCCTCTTCAGTGTTATTGTGATCCAGGCCGCCCTTCACTTTCTGGTTCAAGCTACACGAGTTACATGTCTTTCAGCTACTTCTCACCATGGGATCTTATTTATTTATTTTTTGGCTGCGTTGGGTCTTTGTTGCTGTGCGTGGGCTTTCTCTAGTTGCAGCAAGTCGGGGCTACTCTTCATTGTGATGCCTGGGCTTCTCAGAGCAGTGGCTTCTCTTGTTGCGGAGCACGGGCTCTAGGCACTCGGGCTCAGTAGTTGTGGCACACGGGCTTAGTTGCTCCTCGGCATGTGGGATCTTTCTGGACCAGGGCTCAAACCTGTGTCCCCTGTGTTGGCCGGTGGATTCTCAACCACTGCGCCACCAGGGAAGTCCGCACCATGGGATCTTAGCGGTGCTATTTTCTTTCCTGCTGTGGTTTTTTCTAACTCCCCCATCTTTCTTGATTCATACCTATAATCAGCAAAGTTTATCTCATTTCCTACTTTATCAGGGCTCTTTTTCTTGACTACCAAGACAAAGCCAGATACCACGCTCCTCCCATAGCACTTAAAAACCACTGACTTTTGCGATTACTCGAGTGGTTTCTCTCCCATTGCACCATAAGTTTCAGGAGGGCAGGGCCATGTTTATGTCTGCTTATGATTATATTCCGAGAGCACAGTGTTGTCGGCACACTTTGGGTGGTGAATGTATGTTTACTGAGTGAATGAATGAATATATTGTTATTATGTAACCTATGTCCAAGGCAGATTTTATCTTCTACTAGATTAAATAAATTTACTTCCACATTTGACGTACACTTGTTGTGATGTGTTCTGATTCCAATAAAAATGCATTAAACCATATGAGGCTTCATGTGTCACATCACAAGAAGGCCAGAGGTAGAGAAGTTGCAGCCTTTTAGCCTCTGAATCAGAGTAGATGGGGGTCACAAATGGAAGTCCATCTCTCAATCACTCACCAGCTGTGTGAGGGCAGTTCTGTATTTACAGATTACTGTGAATCTCTTTTCAACTCAGTCTTAATAAAAACGTGGGGATGATACCATCACCTTTCACACTGAGGTTTTCGGAGAACGACTGCATGAACTCACTCAAGTAATTATCTGAGTACTGTTCAAGCACTTCAGTATTACCTGTTATTCCAATTTCCTTTAGTATCTTGGACATTATTCACTTGGGCCTGTAGAGTGTTAACTATCTAAAAGACATCACTGACATTTCCTATCGCCTCACTTATCAGTCAGGACTAGGTTCACCTGCTGGAAACAGGAGATATTTCTGTCATTTATTTCATGCTGCAAGAAGTTCAGGGCGGCATTCGAAATCAATGACAGCGAGAAACCAGACCCTCATGACTTCCTGCAGTGGCCGTGGAGCCCTGAGCAGGAAAACCAAGACGGGCAGGAAGTAGCCTTGGTAGACCGGCTTTCACAAAGAGGAGGAGAAATCAAGTTTTTAGCTTTCACAGCCTGTCCAGCAGAGGCAGACAAGGCAGCAGGAGAGGAAAGAGAAGTTGGGTCCTTCGAGTCAGAGTGCCTGCCGCATATTCCCTGGTGCAGGAATTTGGTTTTTCTTGGAGGTGAGGGCCATTGGGCCATTCAGTGGGTGTGTGGCCAGCTTGTCATCTCTGAGATGTGTGGGAACTCACCTTGCCTCCGTTGTTGTTCGTAAACCATTGCAAATTGCCATCTTGAAGATCTTGTGAAATGGGCAATATTTCCTTTCTGTACTGGATCAGACTTACAAATGACTGAGGCACCCACTGGAGAACAAACACCCGTTCAGAGCTGATGTGAAGTAAACATTTTCAAGAAAAAGAAATACTTCTCATTTTTGAACTGCTTAGGCAACTCCTTACTTATTTTTTGAATTCCGAAACAGCAATTTGAAAAGAGAAAAATATTTTCTTTTCTGAAGGCTGCCAAGAATAAAAGCTATTCTTATTTGTTAAAATAAGAAGAAGTAATAGGTTAAAATAAGAATATTCTGACCTTATTTTCAAGCCCAACTGCCTCTAGGAAAACACATCAAGTGAAGGGAAGTTCAGTTATTTTTGCAGTCATTGCCTTTTTGTAGGTTCTAGTTGTCTCTCAAGTTTTATCAGTAATAGAACTTATTGTTGCAAGGGAACTTTTGAAATCTATTACTGAACACTTAGGAGTCTATGTCATTTGGCATTCTTACAAGGGAACTGCTTTGTGGTTTTCAACCATTCTGGGTGCAGGTCCTTTCATCCTATCTGTTAGACACGTAAGGTGCATGAAGATCACCAGGTATTATTTTCATAGGAAAATGCAGACCATAGTAATTTAGTAACTACAGTGTTGTGTGGACTGAACGCTTCCACTCTCCTCACTTTCCTACCTCAACACTCTGCTTTCTGGAGCTATGATACTCCACTCAGAAAAATCGCTATTTTAAGGTAATAAGCCAGTGTGAAGGACAGACTCTATAAACATCCAAATAACCGGGACAACAGAATGCAAACTATTTATCATGAAGCTGAACTGTTCTGTTTGACTCCATGCGCTGCTGCTAATAGCCCAGACTCATTTGGTCAGTGCAGATACTCCTGTAGGCCTAATAGTTCTTACAGACTCAGATTCAATGTCTTTAACTATCTTCGTAAGAGTATAATAATGAGAAGAGATCACTAAAAATAATCCCATTCTTTTCTCTGTTTTCTTAATAATTTTCCCCTTTCACAGGTATACCACTTTCTGAATTTTTACCTATATTCTGATTTTAATAGAAATTAATGCTTAAGATGATAGGGCATCGCATCACAGGCACGTACCGTCAACAAGGCTTCCCACCACCCGCGTTAATGCCGGGCACCTGGCGGACATACTGTTTGTCGCCCCCCCGCCACCGCCACTTTCCTTGTTTCCGTTCTGGATGTTTTTGGAAGGAAGTCACTAATGCTTAAGGAGTGGAGAGTTTTGCTTCGTATCCTTGGGAACAAAAATAGCCATAGAAATTATTCAGAATTCATCTGCATGAGTTATTTAGCTCTCCTCCGCAGTTTGTTTCCTTATTTAACCATTTATTTATATTAATGCGGTTCGTGAATATTTATTTTAAACTTTGGATTAAAGTCCAAACCTACTTTATTTGTTCTTGCTCAGGCTGTTCCGGCTTCGGCCATTTGGCCCTACTGGGCACCTCCCATGGCGACTGTGTCTCTTTGACATAATCATGGATTTGGGGGATGCACTTTCTTACTGTCTAATGCTTTAAGATGTTCCAGGCTCATCCTGTATGTTATCTAACCCGGCCCTAGACTTGGCCGTTTCTCCAAGGTTGTGACAAATGCATAGTGTCATAAATCTACCATTAGGTATCATACAGTAGCATACAAAACAGTTTCACTGCCCTCCCCTCCAATAATCCCATGCTTCACCTGTTCAACCTTCTCCTCTTCCTAGAACCCCTGGCAACCACTGATCTGTTACTGTCTCTATAGTGTTGTTCTTCCCATAATGTCATAAACATAGAATCGTACAGTATGTAGCCTTTTCAGACTGATTTCTTCCACTCAGTGATATTAATTTAAGATTCATCCATATCTTTGCATGTGTTACAGCTCATTCCTTTTTTATCTCTGAACACTATCCATTGCATGAATGTACCAGTGTTTATTTAAGCTTTTACCTGTTCAAAGACATTACGATTGTTTCCAGTTTTGAGTTATTATGATTAAAGGTGAATACATATTTGTTTGCTGGTTTTTGTGGGGACATTATTTTTCAAATAAGTTGGTTAAATACCAGATTGCTGTATTATATAGTAAGACTGTGTTTTGCTTTGTAAGGAACAGCCCAACTGTTTTCCAAAGCAGGTGTACCATTTTGAATTCTCATGAGCAATGAATGAGAGTTCTTACTCCACATTCTTGCCAGAGATAAATATTTTCAGGTTTTGTGGGGGTTTTTTTGTTGTTATTGTTGTTTCAGACATTTGATAGATATGTAATAGTATCTCATTTTAATTTGCATTTCCCAGTGATTTTTTTGTATGCTTATTTAAATATGTAAGTCTTGTTTGGTGAGATGTCTGTTTAGATCTTATGCCCATGTTTTAGTTGTGTTGTCTGTTTTCTTTTTGGTTAAGTTTGAATTACTTATCTCTATGTAATATAAAATACACAGAGGAAGAGAATTAGTAAATATAAATAATAATCATTTTGGTTCTAAAGACAATTGTGAATGTACCCAATAAAAAAAGGGATGTCAGTAATTTGGAGGCAATTTTTATTTGGACAGTATGGACATTACCCTTTTACTTTCTTTTTCCTAATGAAGCCCAGTATGAAGTCTTTGGACCCCAAGAAAAACACTTCCTGTCAACTCCTGAGCTATTCTTAATTTTGCTTTTAGAGTGGAATCACAGCAGGGAGCAGTGGAGGAGAGAGTTAAGAAAAAAAGGCATCAGTTGTTGGCCACATTGGACAAAGGACACAGGCACATACTGAGGTGATTCGCACCTTAGCTGAGCTCACATCAGGTGGACCAAGAACAGCACTGAGAGAGTGGGACAGTGACAAACCACTACTCATTCTGCCATTGGTAGTTCTCTTCCATTTGGCCAGAAATGTCAAGTTATATTGAAAAGAATAGCCCGTTTGCATGCAAGAAACGTTACTAAAACACATGTATTTCCACATAGACTCTGTCCTAAGTCACACATGCTATGGCACAGTGAGAAGGAGTGACTTCAAGATGGGAACACGTGGTGCCAGTCTGTAAAGCCTGGACCTAGAGGCTGTCATACAGAGTGAAGTAAGTCAGAAAGAGAAAAACAAATATAGTCTATTAAGGCATATATGCGGAATATAGAAAAAATGGTACGAATCAACCAGTTTTCCAGGCAGAAGTAGAGACATAGATGTGGAGAACAACCATATGGACACCAAGTGGGGAAAGTGGTGGTGGGGTGCGGGTGGGATGATTGGGAGATTGGGATTGCCATATATATATTACTAATAAAAAATATCAATTTATATACTTTAAATATGTGCAGTTTATTGTATGTCAATTATATCTCAGTAAAAGTTCTTAAAAAATAAATAAAGCCTGCAAGCCATGCACTGCTCTCTCCTTGAAATTTCGCAAAGGTTGTCTTGGGCATTTTGTTGCCTTTGCATCCATTTTAGCACTTGGACAGAAGGAGCATCAACACATGTGAGGCAAGAATAACTGCGGGGGAGGGGCTGGAGTCGTTAAAATAAAGCAATACAATTTAATGATTTAATAACATAATGAATCTTGTTTTACACCTCGTAATTTTCATGTGTACGTGATGTACCATATTGTATTCATAGCTATGCCATTCAATCCTAAACATTTTGTTTTTAGACCTACATAGAAATCATATAAACATAAACAATATAAAATCTAATAATTCTGTAGCATTTGAATTACTAACTAGAGGTACTCTAACTTCATTACCCTTTTTTTTTTTTAATATTTATTTACTTATTTATCTATTTGGCTGCATCGCGTCTTAGTTGCGGCATACGGGATCTTCATTGCGGCATGTGGGATCTAGTTCCCTGACCAGGGATGGAACCTGGGCCCCCTGCATTGGGAGTGCAGAGTCTTAACTACTGGACCACCAGTGAAGTCCCTCGTTACTCATTTAAATTGATTGCTATTATAAATCTTATGAGGGACAAAGTTTTTCTTCTTTATACGCTGTGTATAAAGTATATTGAAAGACATTGCCAAGACTTATTCCATGAATGTTTCATGGATGCTATTGCATGAGAGAATTCTTTCCCTCTCTCCCTATTAACCATGCAATGTTATGTCAGGCTCGTGGCTTGTGCTCTGAAGCAGTGGTAGAATGGCGAATGCATCCTATTACTGAAAGCCATAATTACAGTTACTTTTATATCTGGGTTATTTGTGTTCAGAGCAAAATAAAAGACTGGCTTATAGTTTGTCAGGAAGAAGGTAACTGTGATCTAGTAAAAATATCTCTGGATCTGGGATCAGAGGAGCTGGTAACAAGTTTAAATCCAGCTTTTGCTTTTAGTGGCTGTATTAGTTATCTATTGGTGTGTAACAAATCATCCCAAAACTTAATTTCTTAAAACAAGTGTTTGTCATCTTTTATAGATTCAGTGGGTCAGGAATTTGGGGATGGCTTAATTGGGTGATTCTGACCTGCAGCCCTGCATGAGGTTGCAGTGGAGCCGTGAACCAGGTGTGTGAAGCCTTGACTGGATGAGACCATCGGCTTCCCTATTATCTCATTTGCAAGGTTTCTGGTAGGAGAAACCCGTGCCTCATTGGTGGTTTGACTGCCCACATACCTGGCAGCTGGCATCCTGCAGAATGAGTGATCCAAGTAAGAGACATCAAGAGAGAAACCATACATCGTCGTGTCTACATATTTTATTCACTGGAAGTGGGTTATTAAGGTGAGCTGATGCTGCAGGGCAGAAGAATTAGGCTCTGTCATTTGAAGTGAGGAGTGACAAGGAACGTGTGGGCATATTTGAGACCACCACAGGAGCTGTGTGACCTTGAGCAATATCACCTCTCTGAATATCAGTTTCCTTCACAAATGAAAATAACACCATCCACCTAGGAGAGGCACCGAGGCTGTTAAATAAAAAGATGCCTGTGGTGGATCTGTAAAGTGCTGACTGCTGTGTGAATGGAAGGTGTGAGCAGGTAACAGTGTTGGTGCCAGTCAGCGCCATTCATCATGGACCTGCTGTGTGCTGGAGACACTGGGGTGATGACCTCTGAGGTGGGCTGAGAGCCACACTGTGTAGAGAACACTCCTTCTATAAGGAAAACTTTTACTTTCCAAAGAATGAGGGACAGTAAAAAAAAAGAATCAGAATTATTTCTTACTTCGTCCTGTGTTGTTGCTGTTTTGCCCACGTGGCACGACGTTGGAGACGGGCAGGCAGCGCTGGGCAGAGCCAGGGCCTGCAGGACCGCGGGCCACTGGGACTCGGCCCGTCTGTCTCCACCCAGTCATCCTTGTCTGGTCCTGGTGACCTTGTCTCTGCTCCCCTTGCAGCAGTGAGCCTGCGTCCCAAGCAGACAGAAGAGGGGCAAAGGATAAAACGGGTCTGCAGAAGAGGCGCTGTGTTTTTCTTCTTTTATTTTGAAATAACTTTAGACTTATGGAAAAGTTGTAAAGATAGTAGATAGTTCCTGTATACCCACTTTCCCAGCTACACTTGGTGTTAACGTCATCCCTGACAAGAGTGTGTTCATTGAAATCAGGAAATTAGTGTTTACTGGAAACTAATTGCTAGTAGTTATATTGGAACTCATTAACAGCTATTACCATTAACTCATAGTACCATTATTTATTCATAATATGGTAATACTAGTAATATAAAATACTAGAATATAGAATATATAGTAATATAGGATATTAATAGTAATATTATTCATATTTTTAGTTAATAACACTACTAACTAAATTATAGACCTTATTAAAATTTTGCTCGTTTTACCACGAATGCCCTTTTTCTGGCTCCACTTTCCACAGTGCATTTATTCATCATGTTTCCTCCGTTTTCTCCGATCTATGCCAGTCCTTAATTTTTTTCTTGTCTTTCGTGACCTGGAAAATTTTGAAGAGTACTAGTCAATTATTTTGTAGAATGCCCCTCAACTTGGGCTTGCCTGATGTTTTCACATGATTAGCTTGAGGCTGTGTATTTTTGCAGAAATACTGCAGAGGTGGCATTGTGCTTTTGTTGTCACATGGCGTCAGGGATACATGAGATATAAACCTGTAAACCTGGATCTTTTGGTTTTGATGGTGTCTGCCAGGTTCACATATTACGTACCCCCTGATACCATGTAATGAGAAAAGCACAACTGTTTTTGACTTAGTAATTTATAAGTATCTTCTGGAGAGATATTTTAAGGCCATGGAAACATCTGCTTTTCTTTGTACATTTGCCCAGTTATTTTAGCATCAATAGATAGCTTTTACCTGCAACAAGTAGTTCTGTAATATTGGTTTAATTTGATGACTTCTATAGGTACAGATAAATGAATCAATGAGAAACCACAGAAATTACAGAAATCAAATTCATAGCTTAATAGCGAAATGTGAATGTCTACTTGACCAAAAAAAAAAAAAAAAGTTGGAGCAATTTGGTTTCACCAAGGGAAGCAAAGAAAAAGTGAGTAGTTTGAATTTCTGATCATAAGGACAGTATTCTTGAGCCTTCTTCTACATATGAAAACCACCTAATATATTAACAACAGGAAGAACTAGATATACTTGCAAAATCCAAAGGTACCAAAACAATGTAGCTTAATTCTCAGGTCTAGGACCAGCCATCTGTCAAAAATGATAGAGTTGCTAAAGGCATGTACTTCTCAACCTGGGCAGAAAGGGGAAGAGGAAGAGCGAGTACTTGTGCCGGCCAGTGTGTGAGGAGGAGCGGAGGAGGCTGTGACTCTTTATTCCTTCTAAGTCACCTTCAGATTGTTTTTAAAAAGTCAGATGATTGGAGCTTTGCTTTCTTATTGGCCAGTGAAGTGAAGTAGAGAAAAGGGGTGTGCGAACGAAGACTGTGTGGTAGCTGTCACAGTCAGTGATCCACTCTGGGACACCAAGATGGAGTTTTTGGATTGGCTGTCTGTGCAGAAATGGGTCAGCATTTGAGAAACAACTGGGCAGCGTCAACCAAGAGTGTTTAAACACACTGATCTGGAAGTCAGAGGGTGTGTGTTGCCGAGGCTGGTGGTGTTAATTCGACATGGATTAACTACAGTTATTTCCTAAAACAGAAAAGATGTGACACAATGTGTGAGCCCAGAGTCCTTTCTTGCTTAAATTCTAGAGCAGGCATTTATCATTTTCTTTGGGCTCTCTCATCAGTGTAGCTAAATAAACAGCTTCTGAACCCATCACAGAATCCAGTTCTGCCCTTAGGTCTCAGCAGACAGGGAAGCACCCTGGACCCCATGTTGCAGAGGACCCATTCTGACCCGCCTGTGGGCAATCATTTCATCTTCTGCCACGGAGCAAGGAGTCCGAGTATCCTGTGGACCAGACAGCCTTGCCCACAATCAGCCTGCACCAGCTTCCACACCCTACTCCCGGAGTTTCCTGCTCTCAGAGTCTAGAGCAAGCAGAACCTCTTGTGTGGATTCCTTGTCTTGAGGCCAGACCACACCATCACCTCCGAGGGGATGACGGTGGGACCGCGTTGCATACACATGATCACAGAGCCCCATGAGGGGAGGGAGAAGCCAGGGTAGGAAGAGCAGAGAAACGCCTTCCGGTGTGTGTGCACGGTGGTGGGTGGCACAGGGTAGGACGCTGCCCTGTCTGTACCACCTCATTCCAGATGGGAGACAGAGAAATCGACCACACCTAAACTCAAATTATGCCAAGAGACCTATTTATCAAGATAAAAGAATAGGGTATAACTTATTTAACAGATTGTTTCCTTGTTTTTCTAATACTGTATTTTTTGAGCGGTAAAATATACATTAAATATAAATAAAAAATATTTATATATAATTGAATCTTTAATAATTTTCAGGTGTACTATTCAGTAGCAGTAGGTACTTTCACTGTCACCACTACCTATTTCCAGAACTTTTTCATCTTCCCAAAGAAAAACTGTTATACCATTGAACACTAGCTCCCAGCTCTCTGCTACCCCCGGTAAACTCTATTTTTTACGACCTTCGGAATTTTCCTGTTCGAGGTACCTCACATAAGTGGCATCATACGATGCTCTTCCCTTTGGGTCTGGCTCCTTGCACCGTTCACAGTGTATCCCAGGTTCTTCCATGTCGTAGCGTGTATCAGAGCTCCATTCCTCTTTTGGGTGAGTGAGGTTCCAGTGTAAGAACTACCACGTTATTGTCTGTCCATTCATTCGTTGATGGACCCTTGTGTTGTTTCTCCCTTTTGGCTATTGTGATTAATGCTGCTGTGCACATGGCTGTACAAGTCATCTGTCTGAGCCTTTGTCTTTCCTTCTTTGGGGTATAGACTTAGGAGTGGAATTGCTGGATCATATGGCAATTGTATGTTGCACATTTTGAGGAGGTGCCAAACTTGTTTCCTTAGTTTTAACTTATACTCTTTGCACGTATGGTATGTGGACCTCCATGGTAGCCCTGGGGCCTGCAGATATTAAGGGTAGGGCCTTATGGGTCTATAGATACAGCCTGTCCAGCCTTATAAATGTTGTTCTCTTACTTCTTTCTCTTATGCTTCCTATATCACATAAATGAGAAATCTGGGTTTCCATGAATGTTCAAGCTTGGAAACTTTTGTATCATATAAAAAAAAATTCCAAGTCAAGCCGTTTTATGATATTTTAGATCTGGCTTAAACCAGGAAGTAATAGGAATATAAAAAGAAAACTTGATCTCCTGAGGTTTTTTGCACTAAAATACCTTGGATAAAAATTAAGTCTTTGAAAATTTTGAGGTTCATCTATCAATGCCACTGATTTAAAAAAATAAAAATTCTACTGCTAGCTTCTTTCGAAAGTAAAGAACTCAGTTCCCCTCCAAGGCTTTGTAGAAATTCTTTGTCTTAAATAATATAGCTTAAAAAATGTCTTTTAAAACTGAAGGATGTCAGAAAGAAATGTGAAGAGCGAAGACAAGCAGAAATTAAAGGAAAAACGAGCACTGTGCTCGCAGGGAGACCCAACTCATGCCGTTTGGGTCCAGCCAGAGCTTTTCAAATCTTTTGAAGCTCGTACAATATTCTGATCCCTAACAACCCATATTCTTGAAAAATTAACCAGGAAACTAGCATGAGCGAAATGTCTTTCTGTTTGACTTGGAGAACAGAGACAGGGCTTGCCGCCCTCAGGGAAGGCTTTTAATCAGACTGTCTCTTCATCCTGGCTTTTGACCTTTCTTAACATTCAATTGTTTTTTCACACTGGTCCTGAAAGAGCCTGTGGCTCTAAGAAAAGAAGCATGGGTGTCTTCATCTTGCTTAGCGTGGTTTATGTCAAGATTTCGCCCTTGTAAAAGCCCCCACGTGTGCTGGTGACAGACGCAGAGCAATGGTGATTCGCAAGTAGTTTCTGCTCTTGTTAAACTTTTATTTCAGGCCAACTGGAGACACATCCTATCACTGCCACGAAGAAGTCTACCTTTGAATTCATGAGTAATTCTTTGGAAATTGTATTTTCTGGTAAAAATATGTATTTCTCCAACAAGTTTCCTTCCTTTTTTCTAGTAAGGACACCATGCATTTTGGACCCCCCATATAACCTTTCTGTCCTCCTCATATGTCTGAGAATATCAAGTGGTATTTTCCAAAGACTATACCGAGTTAGCAGCAAATTAGCCAGTTTTTCAAGTACTGAAAGCCATAGTGATGATCCTTAAAAAATTCTGCATAACATCCTCAGGTAAGCATTAGAACCAGGGAGCCTTCCCACCCCTCTTACTCTTGGGAGCCTCACCTCGCTCTTTGCCTACTGCAGCAGCATTGATATGTATGTGTGATCAGTCCATTAGTAAATCTTTCATTCTCACCTGACTTTAAGGATTTTGAGGGTAGGACAGTAATCAGTTTAAACATCGTAAGCCATCTTGCTTCTGATATTTTCCACCCCTTGGCATTCAGTGTATTTTGTTGGTGACTCCATAAGAGAAGGTGTGGGCAGTGGAAAGGAGGAGGACTGCAGAGGTTCAAAGTATAGCCACTCAGAAACTCTGAGAACTCGGCAGTTGTGTATTAGATCCGTGACGTCTCTTTCCAGTGCATCTATTTTTAGAAATAGTCATTGAAACAAAAACAAATATCAATAATTGTTCCATGATACAGAATGTAAAGTGTGATGCCTAAGAAACAGACAGAACTGAGAAATGAAGAAATTTCAGAGAATCACATGCCTAAAAGCAGAAATCATATATTACGCAGCAGACATGACATCCATGAGTTTGAAAAACTCTGCAATGGAAGGGAACGAAGGGAACGTTTATTGTTTTCTAATATAGCACACATTTGAGGAAATGGTTCTGTTGTCAAACTTAAACTTTATATTTCCCATAAATTTTTGTGTATCAATTTTATCAATTCAGTGATACTTGAATAAACATTTATCGATTTCCTACTGTGTTCCAGGAACCTGTTATGTATGTAACTTGTATATATATAAAACAAGTTAACAAGGAGACCTCATACACACAAACACAGACACACATCCTTCTCTGTTACTCACTGTATAGAACTAAGTGGAATCTTCAAGTCTGACATGGCTAACAAATAATTTAAATTTCTAATACAAAACGACCTTGCAGAGAAATCATCATTGAGATGTAGAAAAATTTACAGATCTTTTGGGGGCATTCTGAAAATTTTGATTGCATTCTAATGGAAGAAGCTATTGGCCTGGGATAGTTTTCACACAGGTTGTCTCCTTTTCCCCATCGCGAGCTCCGTGTTTTATACAACGTGCATTATGAATTGCAGCCCTACTCCTTGCAGAGAAGCAAAGGCATACATTTTACATCCTATTCACCTTTCTCACCTAGATCACGCCACTGCTCCTCTCGCTCACCTTTTGTGGCCCCACGCCTGATCTTCCACCACTTCTGTCCGCGTCTCGCAGAGCTTTCCACCTCCTAACCTGCCACTGAAGCTCAGAGTCTGACTTTGCACCTCAATGACCTCTTCTTCCTATTTTGAACACATTACTTAATTTTAAATGTCAGCTCTCCTTGCTGCAACTTTATTTTTTTCAATCTCTTTAAGAGAAAATTAAAAACCTTTAATAAAATAGCTGTAGTCTACACTGTGAGTACTCATTATACTGGTCTTTTTCTTATATAGTCCTTGAACTAAATCATGGGTGGTTAGCTCAGAGAATGAAATACAATATGGCATTTTCGACACTATTCCTGGCACCATGCCAGTTGTAAGTAATCCACGAGCAGAGTGCAAGTTCTAGATCATGCGATTTTATGAATTTGACTGTCATCGTGGTGTTTATACTTAATAAATGTCATAATAAATGTTTATACTTAACAAATAAATAAATGTAGCCCCTCTCTCTGAAATACACATGCCTACACACACACATTCTATGCATGGTAGCACTGAATAAAGAGAGAGCAAATAGAGAAGTTTCAGGTGTGGCAGTGACTAAATATCCAAAACATATTATTGACCTGATTTGTTAATCAACTTATAGTTAATAAGATGGTTGAAAGACCAGTTAAGAGGGACACAGCCAATTCAGGAGAAGCATGTGGTCATGTTTGGGTCCTCAGCGGGGGAAGAAGTACAGCTAAGAGCTGCAGACGCGTTAGGACTCAAGCCTGTTTGATTATTTAAGTCACTGAGGCAAAGTAGACACGGCGTCTCAGATGTCTGCTGATGGTCCCATGTCTCTTTCCCTTGTGAAGGTTGATCTGGCCTCACAGTGGAGGAAATCAGTTAGGTCTTCTGAGATTAACGTTTGCACAAGGTAGAGTTTTCTAGGAAGATGCAAATTAATCTTTAGGATTTGAGTTAAAGAAATCTAAAAATGCTTATATATACTGTGATTTTACCACTTTGCCACTGTGGGGTGCGTGCCATGGGATTTTGCAAGTAGTTCTAAAAATCGTGTCTTGTTGGACAGTAGCCAAAGCAACTGCAAGCACACTGTATCACGCTCACGTGGCAGCTTTTCTATATTTAAACGTGGGTATAAAAATGGTTTTATATCCATCTTTATATGTCTAGCTAAAAGAGAAGATCCACACATTGACAAAGACGTATAAAAGCAGTGATATTTGGTGGTTTCTATTATGATACTATGAGTTAAGCAAAATATATGCAAAACAAAATATTTTTGTGAAGGTACTGAGCATGCATAGGGAGAACATTTTGGACTTAGAAGGATCTCTGGGACTAGAAACAATTATTTTTTGTCAGGGACCATGTGTTTAAATATTTATTGATTGATTGATTGACTGGCTGCTTTGGGTCTTTGTTGCTGCACACAGGCTTTCTCTAGTTGTGGCGAATGGAGGCTACTCTTTGTTGCAGTGTGCGGTCTTCTCATTGTGGCAGCTTCTCTTCTTGTGGGGCACGGGCTCTAGCCTCGTGGGCTTCAGTAGTTGCGGCACATGGGCTTAGTTGCTCCCCAGCATGTGGGATCTTCCTGCACCCGGTATCGAACCTGTGTCCCCTGCATTGGCCGGCGGATTCTTAACCACTGCTCCAGGGGACTCCAGCGAAGTCCAGGGACCATGTATTTAGGTGCAGGTCATTACCATTGTTTTGTTTAATATTTATTCAGTGAATGGTACATGCCAACTGTGTGGGCAATTAAAATTCATAGTTATAAGATTATATTATGACTCCTGCTTCACTTAAATTTTTTTATAAATGTGGTAAGCATTGGATATATTTCATGTAATTTGCAGGCTCAGGGAACATCTGTTATAAAAAGTTCTTCCTGTAGAAAGCATTCATTGATGTCCTACCTTATCTCTAGTTAGCCTTGCTCATTAAGTGTTGTGGAATCATAAAATTTAAGACATCATAATTTACATTTTTGCTGTTATAAGTTTTGAGGAAATTATATTTTAGAATGCTTATAATTATTTCATTATATACTTTACAGAAATAGCAGATAGCATCTTATGTGATGTCAGAATGAGACACTAGAATTTCTTCAGTAACTGGAAGGTAATTGTGCTACTTTGGGCTTATTGTTTCAGATGTGGGTTAATTAACATGCAGCATTGACCTGTTTATCATTTCATGATCCGGTTATTGTAGACCAAATGCCTCCTTGATGCCACCTCCTTTATTAGTTAGGATGTGCTGTGACACTGTAGTCACATGACTTCACATCTTAATAACTTGTAATAGAGGTTTATTTCCCACTTGCATTACGTCTTCACTACTAGTTGGCTTAAGCTCTGTCCACATTACCTTCACCCCAGGATGCAAGCCGACTGAACATCTCCTCTTTAGAAAACTGCGATAATCAAAGAGAAAAGGAGCGCAGTGAACACATTTGAGCTGTATTCTCTCGAAAGCCCTCCTTGGAGGACACGTATTATTTCTGCTCACATTCCACGGGCAAAACAAGCCAACTGCTAAGCCTGACGATGATGGTGTCAGCGCAGGGGGAACGGTAATTGTGTGAACAACACTACAGTCTACCGACATATCATAGAACGAGGTTAGAGTCACCGAGCCTCACTATTGCTTATATTTGTTTCGTTTACATATTTTTCCAGAATCTAATATAAACTAAAAAACAGAAAACAAAAAACAGACATTCCGGACAAATTGTTTTCTCATATCCAGAATCGATGTCCTGAATTCTACTTACTTTAATCAGAGTATAAAATAATCAGATAGCTGAGGTTTTAATGAACTAGTAATTTTTGCCTAATTGTTTACTATAAATGTCTTGTATTGATCATATTATCTAGAAGGAAAAAGCCTCCTCAGACCTTTTAAAACACCCCCCCGACATACACACACATACACACACACACACACAGATACACACACACACACATGCCCCCCCCCACACACACACACACAGCAGCAACATTAGAGAAGTCGCTGTGACATAAGCTTTTCTTAGCAAGTTATGTTTCGATAGGTGGGTGGGGAGAACCACTGAACTGCCGCAGTTATGCTAGCAGCGTCTTTGACAGTTTCTTATTATTTTCTGGTCATAGGCTTTTTAGAGCAATTATCTCATCAAATATCTGTGTAGTAGGGCCTCTCCTAGAGGAGAAAAAAATAAATCTGTCCTACTGATTACAGTTGACTAAAATATCCTTAAAAATTGGTGATTTTGGACTTTTTTGGGAGAAAGATTTTGTTGGAAGTGATGGAACTCCCTAATACTCTTTAAGATGTTAGAAGACAATTTTTACCTACCAATAATATCAGAATTTAGCTGAGAATCATCTTACTATTGAAAGCCCAAGATATTTTTGTGCTATAGTTATGAATATCGGAGTTAAGTAATTTTAGTTCAAATATTTTTCCTCTAGCAGTCTCATTTTAGTATGCCTAACATTTTTGTGTGTGTGGAATCATATTTAAAAATACAGTTTTAATCAGAGGGTTATGTAGCTTGATGTGTATTTCATGGTTCTAGTTTTACAGATATAACATGAGAGGTTTATCCCACTGTTTCCAGAGTCATCAGTTTCTTTATCAGGCATTGAGAATTTATTTTTCCTTTTTTTTAGACTTTCTAAAATATCTGATAACTGAAACACAAAGGGTTACCATCATATGTGTAATGTGGTTTCCTGTATGTAATGCATCACGTGCAATATCTTCTTCCAGCTGAAGACAATTATTTTTTTTAAAGCCACTAAGGACCAAGAAATAGGGACACATTACACAAATAGACAGTAGTGAATTCCGAATGCATAGTGGATGTTCAAATTAGAGCAAATGTTTCCATGCCCAATTACCTAATGTGTAATTGCAACTATTCATTGCACTTGATTCTTCCCTTCAACTTCTTCCTTTGCCTTCCCCAACTCCTCCCTCCCAGTTTTTGTGTGACAGCTTAGTATTAAACCCAGAATGCTCAGCTATTTCCTCCCCAAGTCACCCCACCTTTCAAGGCCCAGGTTCAAGAACACATGCTATTAAGGTGCTTTCAATAGGAAACTAAAATCTTTGTGAACCTCATATTTCTCCTTGAAGGCTTTAGATGTAAATAACTGTGTCAGCCTTAAGCAGAACATTATTTCTGTGCTCAGAGACAGGTGAGAGATAAATAGTGTGTGTGTTTGTGTGTGTGTGAGAGAGACAGAGAGAGACAGACAGAGATAGAGACAGACAGAGACAGAGGGATAAAGAGGGAGAGAGAGGGAGGGAGAGAAGGAGGGAGAGACAGAGAAAGAGAGAGAGATTTACAGAGGCAGAGAGCACCCTGGTACTAGCTTTGATAAGATGTTGTAGAGGGAGAAGGTGTAAAGAATAAGCAAACTATACGGAGAGTGGTGGTTCTGGAGAAATAATAAATCCTTGCTTAGAAATGATTATTTAAAGCTAATATCATTTAGTACTTAAAATCTGATAGATCACGTTAAAGATATATTCAAACACTTTTTAAAGTACGTGTGACAGGTGTGGCACGTGGGAGTGTTAAACACACTACTGTTTTCAGCATTCAAGCCAGTGGATACTCAGGCACGTTGGTCCACTTAATAATGTCCCGCAGGTCCCCCAGGCTCTGTTCATGCTTGCTTAATCTTTTCATTTCCGATTCTCAGACTCACTCATTTCCATTGTTTTATCCTCAAGTTCACTGATTCTCTCTTCTGTCTGCTCACATCTTCCTCTGAATCCCTCTAGTGAATGTTGCACTTCAGTGATTGCACTTCTCAGCTCCAGAACTTATTTTTGGTTTCTTTTTAGATTTTCTTTCTATCTATGTTTTCACTTTGTTCATTCATCACTTTCTTGACTTTCTCCCCACCTTCCTTTAGTTTGTAAAGCATCTTTAAGACAGTTTTTAAAAAATTTGTTCAGTGGATCCACCATCAGATCTTTTTCAGGGACAGTTTGTGTTGGTTTATTTTTTTTTCTTGGAATTGGCCACACTTTCCTGTTTCTTTGTGTGCCTTGTGATTTTGTTGTTGTTGTTGAAAACTGGACATTTGAATCTAATAATGTGACAACTCTGGAAATCATATTCTTCCCCTTCCCTGGGGTTTGGTGCTTTTATTTTCTTGTTTTTTGTTTTTGTTTTTGTTTTCTGATTGTTGCAGGCTGTCTCCATGCTGAGTATCATCCTGAGGTGTAAACTTAGGTTCTTGTGAGCTCTTTCCTGGGCCTGGGCCTTCCCCTACACGTGCATAGCGATGTTCTAATTTTCCTAATCAGATCTCCCTCACCGTACAGTGGGGTTACACCCTGGTAAACCCATCCTAAGTTGAAAATATCTTAAGTCGAAAATGTATTCAATACATCTAACTTACTGAACATCATGGCTTAGCCCAGCCTACCTTACATGTCTCAGCGGCTCACCGCCACTGCCCAGCATCACAAGAGAGTATTGGACCATATATCTTCAGCTCAGGAACGATCAAAATTCAAAATTCAAAGCACAGTTTTGAATGCATATTGTTTTCCCACATCATAAAGTTGAAAAATCCTAAGTCGAACCATCTTAGGTCAGGACCGGCTGTATTCACAGGGGCTTTTGAATGCCCTGGTCTTCAATGACCCGTTCCCAAAAGGGGATAAGGAAAGAAATGAAGGAGGACGGTGAGGGGGAAATATGTTGGCTCTTTAAATCCCCTGGAAATGACTCCAGCCAGGGGGTGGGGGAGGAAGGTGTGACGATCATAGGCGCTGCATCTTGGTCTGCACTTCTGTGCCCAGAAGCAGCGGTCAGCATCAGAGCACCGGTCCTCAATATTTGGTGGTCAGGGTCCTGTTATGCCCATCCTGGCTTTTGCAGGCCGTGTTCAAGCTGCTCTGGGAAGATACACACAGCCGTGTGCCCTGGAGCTGAGGGGTGGAGGATGGGGTGTTTCTACTAAGAACCTGTGCTAAGAACCTGTAGTGACTAAAATTAACCACTGTCTTCTGTCCAAACCTTCCCCCGGGTTGCAAACCTTCAATAGATTGCAGGGCTCCAAAGCAGTTACATCAGACAGTCTGCCAGTGCAAGTGTTGTCTGTGCAGGGTGATGGATTTCTAGTACTTCCCTACTCCACATCTTCCCCAAATCCCTTCTCCTCAAATGTTTTCTATCATAATATCTAAGACTGTTGCCCAGTGATGTATATTTAAACAATTTCCGTAGGTGATTCTTTGCCTACTTTGTTTACAAGCCAAAGATAGTATTTAAGCCTTCTCTATCCTCAGTGTAAAATGAGGCACCATGAAAACATTTGGCTCTGAGTATAGTTACCACATAATTTATTTTCTGAACCAGAACACAACTGAGAGTAAAAGGAGATGCTATTAATAATTTTTCTGTAATAAAGGATGTGCAGTGGGACTGTCTAAGGCAGCCATTTGAGGAGCACTTAGATAAAAGTGTGCTCTGGGAAATTTCTTTAAGGGATATCTCTAATATGCTTTGACCAGTTTTTTGTATCAAAATCTTGCCTTTCATAGTGAGGTGACATCCACAAAGTCCAGGTATTCATATGCAGGGATCTGAAGGCGTTTCTTTGCTAGGGAAAAACTTTGGACGTATTGAATCCATGTTATGTCATATGAGTTACAAGTAGTTTACTACTTTGTTTTTATGTACTCAGCGTATGTGGTGTGTAATGGTTTTCTGATGCTAACTTCCAGCTCCTGTTCCTCACTAGACTGGAGAAGCCTCTTATCCAGGGCATAGTGTCTTCTTACACCATCCAAGTTCTATTGTCTCTCTTCTGTGAGTCATCTTACTATTCTTGTTCCATATCATTGTGCAGGGGACTGATCTCTTCCTTGTGTTAGAATCAATATTATTATTTTCAGACAATCTTGGTTTTTCCATTGGCAAATGCTCAAATAAAACTTTAAACCAAGTCTTTATAATTCTGTTGCCAACTTTGCTTCTTATGATAAAATAGAGTTACTATAGGGCAGTTGTGCCGTGGGATGGGGGTGTGTGTGTGTGTGTGTGAAAATGGCATTTTAAATACTTTTTTGGAGAAGAACAACCAGTCTGGATTGAATTGGAAGCTAAAGTGGCTTTCCATTTGGAAAATATTTAGATGTTATTGCAGTTCTCGTATAAGAGCATTAAACCTCTTACCCTACGTGAAGCACCTCAGGGGATATCATGATCTCTGCAATGTTTATGGAGGAAATATTCACTCCGAAAACGTGAGGGCCACAGGAACTTGGGAAAGGAAGGCCCACCGATATCCAGCTGGGCGCCAGCAGGGGAAATACAGCTATGTTCCCGGGTCCCGTGGACTCTCGTCATGGATTTCATTGTCCAAACAATATAAAATAGACATAAACAAGCGTAATCAGAGCTCTGTGAAATGTGACTGTTGTGTTTGAGTTCAGCTTGTAAACAATACACCCCGAGTAGATTTGCTAACAAATCAGCCGTCATAACTATCAGCCTAGAAATCACCTAAACTCTGATAGTCTACTTTTCTGCAGTTAGTAGAAACTAGGCATTAGTGTGTGCTTGCCCCAAATCTATTTTTGTATGCTGTCTGCTATAGCCTCTCTTGTTTTTAGGCTCTGCCTGGTACACCTTCTCTATTTCATTTTAGTGGAAGGGCTGAGAACACCCTTGTGGGTCTAAAGCTGCGTCTGACTGGCTGCTGTCCAGTGTCCCACGTGGGTCTTCAACATCACGGGGGGCCTTTTGCTGAGGCCCCGGTGCATGTTTGTTGTCCTTCCTTTTCCAAGGCCTTGCAGTACCCACGTTTTCTGAGACTGAATATTTTCTCCATGAACTTGATAGCGCTCCTGGCGTCCCCTGGAGATGTTTCATTTAGGGTAAGATGCTTAACTCCCTTATACAAGACTTGCAGTGACATCTAAATATTTTCCAAATGGAAAGTCACTTTAGCTTTCAATTCAATCCAGACTGGCTGCTCTTCTCCAGAAAGCATGGTCCTGAGTAAGTGTCATCGGTCACTTCACCAAAAGCTAATGAACCTGAGTCTTCCGTGGAAGTGGAAGTGAGTTCCAGTATTGCAGCTTTTCTCACTGTCAGATGCCTCAGACGTGAATTCTTCACTACGGTGCACTCTGACATTTTAAAATCACCTTTCTTGCTTTATAAATATTTATTAATAGCTGTAAAGCTTTTGTATTTTGGCTGTTTAAATGCCAAAACTTCATGTGCTTGCTTCTGCTTTGATGAACTACTACATGTTGTACTGAACAGTAGAAAAGAGATTGCATGGGACAAATATAAGAAGATATACTTGCACTGACATGAAAGGAAAAGAAAAATGTGTGTCTGACAACAGACAGCACCTGCACGAACACGACAAAATTCTGGCTGCTGTCTAGAACGCGTACTTTAGCAGTATGATGTCAGTGATGTGGATGTTTTATCTAGTTTCCATTTTATTATGTTTGTTTTGTTTAGATGTAGCTTTTGACAATCTCTACATAATTTTAACAAAACAGATCTAACTGCAAAAAAAAATCCTAAAATTAATTTTCCATGATGTATTTTAAAGCTTGTGTTATCCCTGATGACAGTAATTTTTGTAGTTCTATCCTGAGAGGGACAGCAAGGTGATCTGGGATCTACTGCTGAGTTATCCTTACTAGCTGTGTGCTCTTGGGCTGGTCATTTAACCTCTGAGTTCTAATTTTCCTCTGAGCTCTAATACCTGCTGTTTTCCAGCTATCACCAAGTGGAATGTGGAGGTTGGCATCTTTTGTTCTGATAGAAGAGCTTGTTTCCACATAATCTTGTCTGTGAAAATGAATGAGTACAGCGTCAAACTCTTCTTTTATAAAAACTTAGCCTTTGGGTTTTGGGCTACGTATAATGAAATGGAATTTGGGTGTTAAATATGAAATTAAACTTACAAAAATATCCTTAACTGATTCAAATGTATCAAAGGTTCAAGTGTATAATCTTCATGATAGGGATAAGCAGAAAGGCCCTGAGTGGTGACACCAAAGCCAAGGCTGGATTTCCATGAAGCTAAACATTTTGATGAAAACTCCAAAAGGCCTATTTCTCGATATCATCCTCCTGTATCCCACACATGATGAAATACATTTTCTCTGTTTTCTTCCAATTATTATCCATGTACAACTATAACCTTAGAAAGGCTGGCTCTTGTTTTTTCTTTTTCTTTTTCTCAACTGAATCAATTTTCCATGGTGGAAAAAGTTTTTAAATATAATGGAAGCAAGTGGTATTCATTTAGAGGATTTATTGAGAAGTAGGGAAATATAGATAATACAATATTATAACATCAAAGTAATTCTTTTCTGTATTATATTAGACCTTTTAGGGCAAATGAGGCTAAGGATTCATCACTGTAAAGGACCCAAAGGAATAAGCGAGGACACTAAGATCAAGACATAGTAATGCATCAGTTTGAGTTTTTTTTTTAATAGTGCAACTACCATGAAGGGGTTAGTATACAGGGTTGTGTTTCTTTCTTTTGATATGCATGCAGTCTCACTTAGAAAAAAAGAAACAAGTAGAGTAAAAAAAGCAAGAAAGGAAGGAAGGAGTTGAAGTAGGGAAGGAAGGAAGGGAGGGAGGAAGGGGAAGAGACAGAAAGAGGAAGAGAGAAAGAATCTTTCATCAAAGAGAGAGCGTTTTGATCATTAAAGCCCATGCAGAAGTGCTTATTATACTGAGCTTGATCCTGATCTATAGCTCTTGACAGTTACCTCTTGAAAATATGTCTGTTTTCTTGGGTATCATTCTCAAGTGTAGAAACCCAACTTCTACTGTAAAGACAGGCAGACATACAGGTGGACATAGTATGCTTATTTCCATAAAGTTAATAGGTGACAAAGCTCTTTTCTGCATGTATCATTGCTTAGATGTTTTATTTGAAATTCTGTTCACAGTCACATATGTGCATTAAACTAATACAACAATGTATGCATTAAAGTAGCTCAGTGATGTCCACATTCATCAGTGTTTGACTGTAACTTCTCCCCCTACACATCCTCCCCACCCCAAGGTACATGATGTTGGAGAAAAGCTAACAGTGTGAAACTCAGAGGAAGTCTTTATCAGGACCTGGATAATTTTTTTAAATCCACATTCCTTTCGCCTCCTTAGTTTCAGTAATCCTTGAAGAGAACAGAATTAAACCCAGTATTTTAATTAGAGTTTTTCAGGGCTATGGCCTTCAGGAGCGAAAGTGAAAAAGAAATTCTGTGGATGTGTGCAAAAGAAAAGAGGAGCAAGGTTGCTTCCTTTGTGAGCAGAATTTATATTTTCTAACAGTAAACGACAAACCTGAGATTAGATTTGTAACATGGAACCAAACGAATTAAAAGAGAAGTATAATCTTTGAAATTAGAGATAGTAAATCAATGCCTCATGTGATATGACCTGGTGAATAGTAAAACAGAATATGTAAGAAGAAAAATGCACTAGAAATTATCATTAGAAATGATAATTCTTTTTTTTTTTTTTGGCTGTTTTGGGTCTTTGTTGCTGTATGCGGGCTTACAGGCAACTGTAGCTGTGGTGAGCAGGGGCTACTCTTTATTGCGGTGCACAGGCTTCTCAGGGCGGTGGCTTCTCTTGTTGCAGAACACGGGCTCTAGGTGCGCAGGCTTCAGTGGTTGCGGCGCACGGGCTTTATTGCTCTGCAGCATGTGGTATCTTCCTGGCCCAAGGCTCGAACCTGTGTCCCCTGCATTGGCACGTGGATCCTTAACCACTGTGCCACCAGGGAAGTCCCAGAAATGATAATTCTTAAATGAAACATTTGCATTCAGACTTTTCATGTGCCATCACTTAAATATCAGTCAAGTCTAAGGTACAGGCAAGTATTTTTCATTTTTAAGGGTCTTGACAAAGCAGAGGAGCTTGCCAATAAATGAATTGACTGGCCTTCTAAATGTCTTTACTTATAACTACAATTACAATTTTCCCATCACCGTGCTGTGAATTATTAAAGGAATATTGGCATTTTGCTATATATTTTAATTATCTGTAAATCATTTCTCATAGTGGGTATAATATTACAGTAATTAAACTTTTGTTAAGCAAATTTTCAATCTGGGCTAAGTTTTTAAATCAATTCTCATTTCAGTTAACACATAAATTTTTTTTCTTCTTTGAAATCAATGTTCACATGATTCCTTATAGATAAAAGTATCCTATTCCTGAAATAAGAATGAAAAGTCTGTAATTTTAATATCACCTAAGTTCTTTTAATGCCTTTATAGATATATATTTTAACTTGAACTACATAGAGATATATAGACATATCTACATATAGAGATATGCACATTGGGAAAAAAGAAGAATCCTTCCCAAAGACCCATAGAAATATATATCCCCTATGTGTAAAGTACATTAAAACTGCCTGACCACAAAAGATATCCTGTATTTATAGATCTACTTACATTTCTGTGTCTGCCAAATTTTCACATCTTGTTGTTGCTATTTGTTTAACAAGACTAAAAGGAAATTTAAAATATTTAGAACATCCTCCTTAGGATTCAGTTGGAACTGTGTAAAAGGCATGAAAATATTGATCTTGGACTTCTGCATAGGTTTGAGGGACTTTAAATTTGTAATGGTATATTCTCCACTGACTCTAAGACTGTACTTGTAGTTTACTGCCTTGTAGGAGACAATACATTAACTCTTTTTTTAAAAAAAATTATGAAGCATTTTTATTTTAGTTTTAGTGTTTTGCTGCACCCTGCAGCATGTGGGATCTTGGTTTCCTGACCAGGGATTGAACCCACACCTCCTGCATTGGAAGGCAGAGTCTTAGCCACTGGACCACTGGGGACGTCCCAATACATTAATGCTTACACCAACACCCTTTCTATGAGGTTTTGCCGATACAGTGACAACATGCCTCTTCATTGAACTACTAGGTGGGGAGGTGGTTCACCCTGACTCATCCAAAAATGTTTCCCCAGTTCTTGTTGGACTCAGGAGTTTCTAATATCTTTGTGAAAAATTCCCTTCTAAAATTATTTAGGTTGAAACTAAGTACCTCTAACTGCTGCAACAGGATGCTGTCTGCATTGTGGCAGGATGCTGTGTGTGTGAGGGGCACGTCCCCAGCCCCCAGCCCCCTTGTTCCCCGAGGATGGCACAGTTTTCCAGTTTTCTCTCCTTGACCTGAGAACAGACGGAAGCTTGTGGTGGTTCTCAGCCCAATGCTCCAGGAAGCATTACACATTAGACTGAGCTGCCACGGGAAAGAAAACTGTGTTGCCTGGCTGCCAGATAGAGCTTATTTACTTTTGTCTTTCACCAAGGGTTCTTCTAAAAATGAAATTGTCGTCAACTAATGGATATAAAGATGTTTATTTGTGGTGATATTTTTAAGATTCATGTTTTGAGACAACCCCCCCCCCCCCCAAGCTATATAGAAAAAGACAATAAGATAAAGAGAAAAATTAAATGGTCAAAAGCAAAATGAACATGTGAACGAGCGAGACCAGGAAGAAAAGGCAAAGGTAGGCAGAGCTGAAGGGTCTGGAAGGAGGCAAAAAAAAAGCAGTGGCACCACATCCAAGGTGAGTGGCCAGGAATGGTTTTGCTGCTTAAAATAATGAGCTGGGTTTGGGCTACCCAATTTGAGAAAGGATGCTGGGAAAATTATGTGCTGTTGCCCATTGCCTGGGGCTAAGGCTTAGGTAGTCACATTTATGTCGGGAAGAGGAGGAAGCCAAAGGGGCCAGGTTGCCTGTTGGTTGTGCTACAGGACCTGAGATATCCCAGCATCCCTGTGGAAAGGGGGCACTGTTCTAAGACACAGTTCTGGAATAGAGACCTCAGGAGGGGCAGGATAGAGGCCAAAGAGAAACCATAAGGCCTGTATCTCTAATGAGAAAGAGTAGGATTATGGGAAAAGGACAAAGAGTGAAGATTTATCTAGTCCAAATGAAGTACGTATAATAGAACAAATAGAACAATATGAAACGATTCTAAATATATTAAATATCTTCAAATCAAAAAAGAAAGACATAACCTTAGAATTCGTTTCTGGGTCCTGCTGTCGCAAATTATCACAAACATAGTGGCTTGAAATAACACAGATGTATTAGCTTATGGTAGGTTAGATGTCCAGCAAGCCTCTGGGCCAGAATCAGAGCTCAGCAGGGCTGCTTTCCTCCTGGAGGCTCTAGCGGGGAGTCTGTTTTCTTTCCTTTTCCAGCTGCTAGAGGACACCTGACTTCTTTGGCTCAGGGCTCTTGTATCTTCAAAGAGCATCACTCCATCCTCTGCTTCTGTCATTAGATCTCCTCTTTGTCTCTCATATTCCTGCCTCTCTTATAAAGATTCTTGAAATTACTTTTGACCCACCTACATAATCCAGGATAATCCTCCCATCTCAAGATTCTTAACTTAATCACATCCACAAAGTCCCTTTGGCCATACAAGGTAACATATTTACAGGGTCCTGGGACTAGGGCATGCACATGTTTGGATGGTATGTGGGGGGGGATATCGATTTGTCTACCACAGCATCCATGTAAAGAACTAAAAAGATTAGGAAACAAGCAGATGCAAAAATAAACTTGTGGCTACAGGAGAAAATAGACATAGTAGAAGTGAAAGGTGTATCACTGTCATAAAAATACATGATAGATAGTTTCTAGACTGGACACAGGCATGAAATAACTCACCCCAAATGAGAATGACTTGCACTTGTGCACACGTGCACACACACGCGCACACACAGACTGTGTATAAAAGGGCAGTTCAGAGACAAAGAGGGGAGATTGAGAGACTCAGACATGCTCAAAATAAGAGGAGAAAGAGAATAAAAGAAAAGCGCTATTTGAAAAAAAGTGGGGAATTTGCCACAATTGATGAGAAACATGAGCCTTCAGATTGAATGTGCAGGCCGAGTACTGAGAAAAGGAAATGAAAACAAATCCACACAAAGGTCCAGGATAATGAAATTGCAGAACATCAAAATGTATATTCTGAAAAACTACCAGAGAGAAAAACCCTGTCCAAAATAACAATTAGACTTCTCTTCTGCACCCTAATTTTAAAAAAAAGAGAGAGAAACACCTGTGACTCCAGCATTCTATACTCAGATAAAACATCAATTAAGGTTAAGGTGGGGGACAGAATAAAGTACAGTGTGTCTTACAGCCTGATTTTTTTTTCATCCGGGTTCAGTTTCGTTTTCAAAGGAATAGTACTTAGTATTTCTTCCAGTAATATTCAACTCTTTGTACACCTGAGTATTTCTGTTTCTCTGGTAGCTAATCCGAGGTACAGGAGAATTGAAGACGTGAAGGACAGAACTGAGGATGGGGTCAGGCCATGAGAGGAGAGGACCCCCCCAAAAAACTTTGAGTTGACCAACAGATGTGAGATCCTGCGAGTTCTCTTGACCAACCAGACTGTATTCACACGAATGAAAGCAAGTGTGAAGCGTTAAATGACAAGGTCATAGTCCCAGGAAGTTCCATTTTACAGGAACGAGTTTATTATGGAGTGGTTTTTTAAAGGAAGGTCATTGTCAGATGGGCTAAAAAAATAATTGGTGAACAGCCTGATTTCTTTAACCTGAAAGTCCTATTGAAGCCCCTGTGGTTCCTCATAGAACTAGAACACTTTCCATGTTATTAGGGAGATAACAGTAGAAAAGTTTCCTTCGGATCAGGAAAGTGTTTTGATCCTTCCAGGACTGTCACACATTCTCCTGTCTATCTACCTAGATGCCCATTATTTATCCAAGTCAGTGTCTCCTGTAAATACTGTACACATGTTAAACTGCCGAGTGGGTGTACACTTTGGAGCCAACGCTAATCTTCGGTTAGTGGCAACTTGGAGCCTTGGCTTTGGAAAGATTTTTGCATAATCACAAGGCAAAATCTAATGGAGTGGGGTCAATCACAGGTATCTGTCCTCAACCAGCTGGAGTGGAAGGGGTGGCCACAGGGCCCTCATGCATCTGCGGCCCGTACAGTAGATCGCTGGTAAGTGTTCAGCATTAGGCTATCATGGCCGGTGGGGAGGGCCTGATTACAGCATCTGCTAATTCCTCTGGTGTAAATATTCCTACTGTGGCTGATTTAAAGTTACTCTCATGACATCATTCAATTCTGAGCGCAAATGATTTTGCTAACGGGGGTGAGCTGGCTTCGACCCACCACCGAGCCGGAGACTTAGTCCTTACACTCCGTATCTGAAGTAGTTACCTGTTGGTCACCCACAGGTTATCCTAGGTAAGCAAAGTGTGGAGATAAGAGTCTGAATTTAGATAACGTTGTTTCTATATTGTGAAGTAGGCTTGAAGAAATCTGTGTTCTTTATTGTGGAGTGGAGGCAGCTGAACGGTGAAATGATCTCTGTGTTCATGCATGATTTTTTGTTTTTTTGTTTTTGTTTTTTGACAGAGTATAATTTCCAGTTGCTTTCCATCTATAAGGATCAAATCCAGATAAGCATAGTCTGAAGCATTCCCCTTTCTGACTGCTCATTGCTTTGAAAAAGATTCCAGAAAAAATTTTTTTTGTAGAAGAAAATCTTTTGTGGGTTGTCAGTGCATCCAGTTTTTACACTTTAAATCCCGCTTTACCCTTTAGAGTATATGAAGGATTGGGCAATCAGTAGGGAAGGTCCAAGGAGGATACTTTTGAGGCCAAATAATTCAACAGAGTTTGGAAATATGGGAGGGCGAGGGTCATTTCACCGAGTCTCTTGAGCTAGGAATTTCATGCCTTCCTGCTCCCTGACGTGGAATTCATCACGCTGCTGTATGAGTTCTAACTCTAGATGTTCTCTTGAATTTTTCCTGGCCCTTCATCTCAAATCACTGGCCAGTTCAAGCTAGTCTCTGTGATATTTTCTGTTCTTATTTCAATCGAAATAAGCAGAATAGAAAATTGCTGGCCCTATGTGTTAAATTTAGTCGCCAATCTGACAATTTTCCCCCAATACATTCTATCTTAAACTGTACTTCTTTGGCGAGGGGGTACTTTTTAAGTCAACCCATGATATTATAAATGCAAGACTGAATATCTTCTGCACACGTTTCTATTGGTCAAATCTGAAAGATTATACCATTTTTAAGAGGTTATCAAATTCCATTGGCATGGAAATTCTTGTGTTGCAACATTCATCAGTTTAATTGCCCTGAATCCTTTGCCTAATAGGCAGATATTATTTTCCATGAAAAAAAGACATTAGATTTTATGTAAAACCTCTCAATTTTTCTATAAAATTTTTTTCTCTAAATCTTGAAAATAACTTAGAGTCATCAAACCTTTAGGGAAATCCCTAGTGAGAAGAATGAAATTTACAGTTCATGGACAAGGTTGAACAGGAAAACATCTGTTCAACTTAAAACATTTTATCTCAAATAATAAGTTAATTCATAAATGATGATGGAGTAAGTAACTGCATTAATTATTTATTGATTCATTTATTAACCCAACTCTTTAAGGACATTACTTTGTGTGAAGCATGTGTGTGAGGGATATAGTAAGAAAGAAAGCTAACATTTGATGATCTCCTAATATGTGCTGCTGTGCTTTATATTATTGTATTTAAACAAATATTTCAGACAAATACTACCTCCCTTTTTTGAATGAGGAAACTGAGGCTTAAATAATTGAGTTATAGGATTTAAGTGTGTCACAGAAATCAAGCGAGAAGTAACAACAATCTATATGCAATTCTTACCAGTTCGGAAATCTCTATTCTTTCTCTGGTAAAGAAAGAACGCTTTTCCTGGTTCTGTGTAGCTTCATGCAGGGAAAGGTAATATGAACATATAGCACATAGGTCTTGCTTTCAAAATTTTAGCCTAGATAAAGAAAAAAGAAATGCCCAATTACCAATACTGCTTAAAAACAATGTGTTTTATTTAAAATATGGTTAAAAATAAGTAAGTGGAAATGAAAGTAAATGTGTTTTTAGAGCTCAAAGATAGTTATTCTTTGTAAGCTAAGGAGTTTCAGTTTTATTTAGTTATTGCGTATAATGAAACAGCCAGTATCCCATCTGTCCATCCATTCATCCATGCATCCATCCATCCATCCATCCATCATTCCTTGCATCCTACCATCCACTCTTTCATCTAACGTTCACACATCAATAACTATTTTTTAAGGAAGAAGATGAACGTATTCAGATTTCTGTGTGAATAGAAGTATTCTGAGATTAAATATGGATAGTTATAGTTATAACTTCATTATTACTTCTTTCCAAATGTATGCAAATCATATATTCATAAAACTTATACTAATAAAGATAAAATTTATGAAGAAAGGCGTATTTTAAAGCTGGTTTAGATATAGTACTGCTACTACACACACAACTAGAAGAAAAATATTTGCTTTAAAATATTAATTTAAAATAAGGGAGGGATTGGATCAGCTGGACAAGAAAAGCATCAGTTTTGCTTCAATAACATAGAATACCAAAATCTCAAAGACTTAAAAGCACAAAAATAATTCTGTTTCACATACTATCCACTTGGGTTCCCGAGACATAGCAAGGAAACCAGGTGTCTTTACTATGTCAGCTCGGTTGACGGAGATGCTGTAATCTGTGGCACCTCTGTCTGAACATAGTACTTTAGGGTTCAAGGAAAGGACACCTGGATACTTAAGATTTGACTCTGAAATGCCTCCTCTTAGAGCGACACACACCACTTCCACTAACATCTTATTGGCTGAAAAACATTACTATACATGGTCATGCCTCATGTGAGTTAGAGAAGTCAAGGAAGTGAATTTTATCATCTGTCCAGGAAATATTGATGACCACTAGCAGTGTCCACCATGACAAAAAATGTGGCATAATTGTTAATATTTAAGACCCAAAGAGATATTCACCAAGATAAAAAATAGTTAAGACATACAGGATATTTACCAGGAGAAAAACATAAACCTGGGAGTGAAATTCTAAGTAGCATTAATTTTTCATCTTTTCTTAAGCTAACATTACTGAAGAAAAACACCACCTTCCATTCAGTGTCTTGGAGAACAGGAAAGGAAGCATTATATTACACACACATGTGTGTACATGTGTGTCTGTATATATAGGTACACATGCACATATATGTGGATTGTATATATACCAATGCATCTACTATTGCTATGCCAGTGTGTATATTTTAGTTTTGTCTCTAAGTCACAGTGAGAGTTTTTGTAATCAGTTGTTAATGTCATGTATTTTTTTTAAAGCGCTAAATTCTCTTAGCTTTTTCTTTGAAATAAAAATAGGATAGAAAGATTTTTACTGTTGACAATTGTGCCCTCAAGTGTTATTATTCACAAGTGTTTAAAGGAATAATTAGCTTCATTTCATTCTATCCTACTTGTACTATAATTATAACATGACCTTTGTTCTATTTATACATACAAGTAGTATATTCTAATAGGATTTTTTTGTGAAGAAGAAACACTTGATAATAGCCTAATTTCCTGACAGTATTATACAATAGATCATAAATGACCTTACCTTGGAGAAAAAATTAAATGAAAGACACCTGCCTTAGAGATCAGTTTCCTAATGTTCAGTTTAAATTCATCACGCTAAGCTATCCAAGGACACCTTTCTTGTCCTATCATTTGAGGGAAATGATTTCCATGTGTTTTGTGATTCAACTCCATTCTGCCTTAGATAATGCAGTGACATCAAACATTTCAACCGGCCGACTACGCCTTGTAAAACTCGCTTTTTATTGTCAGGGTCCTGGAAGTTGTAAATAAGAAGAGGAAAATACATTTGGGGCAAGAATAGTGGCACTCACATTTCAGAGTGATTTTGCATTTCAGTATTTACAAATGTGACATCAAATATTAGTGGTTTTATTTCATGTTTATATCAGAGGCATTCTACAATGGGATATGACAACCTTAACTCTGAATTTCTCTATTTTTGTCAGTTTAATCCAGATCTTTGCTTTGCAGTTCTGAACACTGCCATGCTTCTCACTTTTAAACAAGAAACACTTGGTTAAACACATACATACATACAACTCTGACAACTTGACCGTAGCTTTGCGTGTACTATTTGGGTAAAGCCTAAATATCATGCTTGCCATCATCAAGAGGAAACTTATTATGCCTTTATCAGTTCCATTAAATAGCATATTAATAGGAAATTAATTAAAGATGGATATTAATAAAATCTTAATTTTCTACTCAGTGTCTTAAAAGATAACACTTTGGGTTTTGTTATTCATCTTGTGTCAGTCACATCCAGGTTCCATGAGCATGCATTTGAAGGATATTTTGAGGTTCGTCTTTCCTTGACATACCTCGTTTTATAATGGAATCACAAATGTATGATCTGAAATTGTGACCCTTGATGAAATGAAGTCCTGGGGAAACTTGGAGGTATTTTTCACTGCTTTACTGCCCCAACTCCAGTTTCTGGTAGCAGACTTACACGGGGTGAAGTCTCAGTGTTGCTCAGAGAGATTTCTCCTGGTTCCCCTGACCTGCAGCTTCTAGTGGGCTCTGTAAGCCTCAGTGGGGATTTTTTTTTCAGATCTCCTACTGTGACCCCAAACTTGGGCCTGTTCCTTGCATGCGTTCAGTGAAAGTCCCATTTGGAAAGAAAGTGGAGGTGGGTGCATATTCCTCTTTGTCTGGGCTTCTTCAGGAGTTTGAACCACCACACCAAACGTCATGGGCTTTTAAAACTTTGTTGACAATTTGGCCTGTTGCCTCACATCCCTTCCCAGTGAATCCATCCTTCGCCCTTCACTCCCCTCAGGAGAAAGGCAGCAGTCAGCCCTTCTCTTACAGGGAAGACATCACTTTCTGGATTTTAGTTCACTTACGTTTCTGTTTCTTTGTTATTTTGGTATCCTCAGTTCTTTGAGTTTTTTGTTTGTTTCGCTTCTTTGTTTTTAAGTTATCTATCTTATTCTCAATTTTAGGTCTCTTACAGATTTCTAATTCCTAACCAGACGTGAAAGCTACCTGTTTTTATTTACAATGTGCTCTGCTTGCTATTTGTAGCGCTTATATCTGAATCCGATGCGGAAAGAGCCAGAGACAGATGCTAATGCTAAGCAGCATACTGCCCTGAGAACTGTCTTGCCTTTACCGCCTCTGCTGTGCTGTCCATGGAATCGTGCCACCTCGGGTGCCTTCTCATCACGCCAGCGCTTTGTCTTCCAGGAACGTCATCCATACAAATAAGCTTCTTGAAAACCTTGAGCTGGTATCTCAAGATATGTCTGAATGCCAGCTGAAGATACAACTGAGAGTCTCCATGCTTTACTCTCTCCATAGGTCCCCACCCACACAACGGATTTAAGAAAATGTCTTAACAAATTTGTAGATGGATCTCATTATCAGCGAGTTTACATTGGGATGAATTTCCAAATCTTGTTTGATTTTGCTCAGGAGAGTAATTATTGGCTAGTCTGTGTGTTTCACGGAGAGGACAGGCAAATGCATGACCAATGAAACAAGGAAAGGCCCAAAGAAAGGAGTAATAGAAGTGGACATCCAGAATGAGAAGATGTAAAAATAATGGCTAGTGTTCATGTAGAATGGGAATGACCAAGAGTAACTGTTTGGGCAAATCTGTGCAATGATGATAAAACCCTGACTGGAAACCACTGAGAAAAATTAGTGGTAGAAATAGACAAATGTCGAAAAATGTGAACAAATATGTATATTTCCACCAGCTCTAGTGACCCTTCCTCTTCATGTTAAAGTAGAGATATGAGAAAACTGCCTTTGTTCTACCACCATGCACTGCAGGAAGCCAAGGTCTCTTCCTATATCAGCACAGCCTCACCTGCCACCAGGATAACTGACAGTGGCTCAGGTGGACACTCCCTGTTCCTGCTTCTTAGATATCGGCCTCATCCCACGAAATTGTTTTCTTCGTTGTATTGCCTGTGCTCTCCTCAGCCTCAGAATATCTCACTAGCTGTCTATTTCTCAGAAACCATCCCTCTTTCCTCCTTCTTTCTCTCTATAGCCAACACCATTTCTCTAGCAAATCTATTTACTTCATCCAGGCTTTACACAGACTGCATCTGCACCATAAATGAGTACGACCCTAAGTCTCTTTTGTCTAACAAAAAGAGGGGCTCTGTTTCTAAAATGATACCAATCTTCCTTTTAAATTGATCAGTTCAAGCTACTTCTAGCTTTTTAAAATAGCTGTCTTTTTTTCTATTTTACTAAATTAATAATACAGTAAAAGTCACTGTTCTAAATGATATACATTTATTGACATTTTTAACACCCCCCCCCCAAACACCATTTAAAATAGATACATTTACTTTTATTCCATGCTTTGAGATAAGCAAAGATCTGAAAAGGCAAATTACTGGCCCAAGGTCATATATGTAATAAGTCTGACTCCTGAGCCTAAACTCTTGACCACTTTTCTCTAAATCATGAATGAATCATGAAGCCAGCAGTGGGGTATTCTTCTCCTCAAGAAATGGCAGAATATGTAACTCATTCAGTACCTAACAATAGCTTATGTTTTTCCCTAAACACTGGCTATTGCAAATGCCAGAGGCAGTATGTGAGAATAAAAGAAATTTATAAATTTGTTTTTTATGCAATGTGAAAGTTTTTTAATTTCTTAAAATTTGATGAACTATAAAAATATCTCTCTCCCAAAAATGCACCTTCTTATAATGAAACTCCCATGCACTCCATTTTCATGAAATAATTGAAATGGTATAACAGCCAAATATGAAATTATTATGTTACCAAAGAATTTGGTGATGAAATGATATCCACTGATTTCTAAGTAATTAGCTTTTCTGTGTTTCATGAGGCAATTTTAGACAGTCAATTTGTGTGTGAGTATATTTAAAACAAATATCAATTCTGATTTAATCCACGATGACTGGATCAGGTAACTGTCGGCATTTTTTCAAAGAGCTAGATGAAGGCACAATACTTCTTATATTTTTATAGCTTTACTGTTAAAACTATCTGTATCAGTTAAGAAATCTTTCAGCTACAGGGAAAAGAAAATCTCTCTCACAGTGTTTTTAAAGAATGAGGATCCATGTTTTCCTGGATGTAGGCAGATTTGGGCATTATATTAGTGACAATGATGTCATAACCACCGTATCTTATGTTCTTGACCTTGCTCATGGGACTGAAATGCACTGGTTGCTGCTGTGTTAAACTTCATGTCCACATTCACAACAAGGAAAAGAGGGCAGGAGACAAGGTCATAGGTTCTGCTTCATCTGGAAAGCAAATAACCTTTCTAGAAACCCTCTTGACTGTCATGCATTTGTATGTCATTTACATCTTTTTTGGCAGAAACTGGTCATTTGGCCACATCCAAGTGAAAGAAACTTGGAAAGTGGGAACATGAGGAGCATCTTTGGCTGGGCCACTTGTGTCCCATCTGCTGAGTGGGGGCAGGGGGGATCAACACTGGGTAGCAAATAAAGAGTTAGTGCCACTCTGAACTGTAGTACCTGATTCTGGAACTGCGAGAGGTTATTTCATATTCATTAAAATTATAGTTATACTGGTAATTCAACCACATGTATAAAATTTAAAGAATCATATATATATATATATATATATAAAGGATAAATGTGAATTTGATATCTATAGTAATTAAAAAATTTAATGGTAATATTGACTACTCTATCCTTTTAAGTCTTCCATTCATTTTGTTGTTGTATCTTTATCAATTTAAGAAAAAGCACGGGTCTCATTTACTTTCCAATCCCGAATAGAAGGATCATGTTATAGTGAAATCATCAAGGTTCCTTTCTGGATACACCCTCCACCCATTCATGCATATTCAGGAATGAGAATAGTGTTGACATCCATGGAACTTAGAACAAATACCAATGCCAATCATATCTCAAATATAAACATTTCAAATTAATGTGGATTTTAAACAATCTGCTTTTTTTTTTTTTTGGCTTGTAGAAAAATTGCCAAATAGCATATTGCTTTAAGAACAAAATGTTCTTTAATCAGGATCAAATTACAATTTGATAGTAGTAACATAATTATATAGATGGAATATTAAATTTTTTAAGCATATTCTTTAGACAAAGTATCCAAAGACACCAATGTTTTCTTTATTAAAAAGTTATTTTCCAGTTCACTGAATAAATGTAAATATTAAGATTTTGGTTTTATTATGATTAACTCTAAATTTTTTACTTCTGTATTCAAAGCATAGAAAAAATGGTAACTACAGCATAGTTTGATGTCTGATAAGTCTGGCATAATTATAAGGCAGCTTTCCATCTGGCTGGTACAGTAAGCAAATGGAATTAGAAGAGATTTGGTCTCTGTTTCTTGACGTGAATGATTATGATTAGTACGATTTCTTTGGTTTGCTTTTATTACCGTTTTTACTTTCTTTGGTTTATCTGTGTGGATATGCATAACGGGTGACATTTCTATAATGGCTTAGCAAATAAAATAGAAAAATATTTTGGACCTACTGTTGTTGCCTAATCAACAGCCTCCCTTTTCCTTCCTGGGACCCTGCTCCATGTAACCACGTGTTTATGGAAAATGACGTCATCCCCAGACCCTGGGTAAATCCCTGCTACCCAAGGCCGGTCAAGATCATCCCCCCAGCAGACTACATGGTGCACACACCTAGTTCTGACCAATGAGAAGTGCGGGCACCTTGCTGGAGGCCTTCCTAGAAAAGGTTTCTTTTGGCAAGTAGAACAGGTCAGGAAACCAGTCCCTTTTCTTCTGCGGCCAGAGTCCCAAGTGCAAGGAATGGCTGGAGGTTCTGAAGCCCGTTGCAGGGGGTGGGGGGGTGAGGCAACCATTGCAGGTAGAGAATGAGGACAGGCAGCCCCTGAGCCATGTGACCCAGGGAGTCTTAGTGACAAGACAGGATGCATTTGCCTTGTTTCTGAGCTGTTTTCTAGTATTTATAGCTCAGTGCATCCTGACCAATATAATTGGCCATCCTTACACATTTTGAAATCAATGTCCATTTAAGTGAAATTTAGGATTTTTTATACAGTGGTTACAATACAGTGTCTCAAGCAACATTGTGCGTGTGTGTCTGTATTATATTCTTAAGTAATACTTGGAAAAACAATTTTTAAGTCTAGATTTTAACATCTACCTTACATGCTGACTATTTGATATTTTTTAGGGTCAAATAATGTCACCATATATATTGTCCATATGGACATATGGACCTTACTTTGTGCATAAGATATAAATATTAAATTATATAGTTCTTTTGATATTGATATTTTGTAATAGATGATTTTGGAGTTGTTAAAAATAAAAAAGTAATATTAGAAATAATCAGCTCCCTATAGGCTTCATAGATACTCTTAATTATTTGGTTGTTGTCGTGTTGTTTCCTACCTCATAATAACCATTATTATATAATTGTTAATAGTTTTTACCAATTATTCTCTTTTTTCTAGAGTGCTGGTGAAGCATCTCTACCAACATATTAGTACAATTTCTAGATAACTGACTCTTCAGGTATTTCTAGAACAAAATTTCTGAACACCTCAAGTACAACGACTTTAAAAATATGAATTGATATAATTTTACCTAATGTGGAAGACTGAGAGAGGAGCGAGTTTAATATCATATTTTAATGTCTAAGTCTATACATCTGAAATTAATAAAATTAGTGCAATTCAGAACACACGGTCAGTCTTATGCTGCACAGTTGGAGTCATATGAAAGCAAATTAAAGTCCTTTCTGGTGGGTCCTAGCCGCAGCCATGGACTCCTGAGTAACTTCTAACAAATGCAATAATGAGTGTCAAGCCAGAGATTTGTGGTTCTAGCTAAATCACCAGGTTCCCTGGGGATTCTTTGAGAGAATGCCTGGAGCTGTAACTTGTCTTCAAGAAAGACTAGACTAAAGAAGAGAAAGACAGAAAGAGAAAAGAAATACAGGTGACCTCTCCTCTGCTTAGTAAAAGATTCTCCTCATCCTGGGGTAAAGGCTACTCAGGAAACTAAACTGACTGCATTTTCTGGCTTCTTTTGTGCTTGGTTTTGATGTACCGTTGGTGCTGGGAAATTCTCCCCTCAAAGCCTTAATCCCTCATGTTCAAATTTAAGCACATTTCCTCATCTGTAATCAGCAAGGAGACAGAGCAGATGGTCACCATCTTCTACATGCTAAACCTTCAAGCTTTTTCTTCAGAATAAATGATCCTACTTCATAGACTCATAAAATTAGATGGGACCTTGAAGCCATCCTGTCCTTCCTCTGCCTTTACACAAGACTACCCTTTACCCATTCCAAACAAATGAGCACATTCATCCTATTTTTAAAAGAAATCAAGGGAATCTAATCAAAAGCCTCCAATAGTCACACATCCCTCTGATGAAAAACCCTCACTTTCAGGAAATCATCTTCATTATCTTCAAATGGCATTTTCTAAACACCCACATGTGTGCAAAATACGCTGGTATATGCAGACCCTAAAGAGAGCCCAAGAGGCCTAGAAGAAGGGGCTGAAGATGCTTGCCAAGGTGCAGAATCCCTATTAGGCGCTCTTCAAGGTGGTGAGGGAATCTAGCTACGGCCACAAACACACCTACAGAAAACCCATCAGAGCACACACTCTTTTTAAGGGACATTCCAGAAACCCCAGAGGATCTTTATGTTTTTATTTAGGAAAACTGTCTTGTAATTAAATAATATATCCACTTGAAGCAAATCTGTATTAAAGTCATGGCATTTGCAACACACATAATATTGAATCAATAGCCTCTCTTACAAAGGAGTGGGGAGGGGACTGTCTCTAAAATCTTTGGGTCCTTTTCTCCCATTTCCAGCTCTTCTTTCCTGCCCCTGCAGAGCCAGAGCTCAAAGGCTGCCCTCAGAATTCTAAAACATCCCCCATCCAAGGCTGGAATGCCTCTATGTCCTTCAATTTCCCTTCCAGTCAAGGAATTCCCATCCTCTGAGAGTTACTGATTTCTACTACGTTTCAACTGAACAGAACAATTTATTTAGAGGTAGTCTTTTCTTAATATAAAGTCATTTGATTAAAGGACAAATTGTTGACTCGTCAGATGGGCTGGCTGTTGAGGTGGGGTAGTTTTTCACCAGTGTGGTCCTCCAGGCCCACCCCACCTTTAATCGTTCTGCCAGGGAGTGAAGCACAGGGCCTGGAATCACACAGCATCCCTGTTTTCCTCATCACCTTTGTGGGCTTCTCAGCTACACCCGTTGCTCACCTTGGTGAGAAACTGTCTCTGTGGAAGTAACCACCGTGCTCCGCATTCAGGAACTGGCAAAGCACCTCCAAATCCTTGAACGGGGGCCCTGAGAGGATGTGCATTGCACCCCAACAGGCTTCACAACATGTGATGTATAAGCAAAGGGGACGTCTTCATCACAATTGCTATTTGGTTTTGATTTACACCCCTAACGTGCAGCAGCCAATTCAGTACATCGTTGTAAAGTCTCTGTACTGGGGGCCGCAGGTGACTGTGTAGGAAGGCTGTACCATAAACATAAAATGTAGTTATAGAATATACGACAATATTGGCATATGATAAATTTTATTTTATTTTATTATAGATCTGTCTATTCTGTTCCCTAAACTTATTCAAGGCTTAACATTTTCACTACCAATGAATAAAATGCCTAAATCTTTTAGGGAAATGACAAACTTCCTTATTAATATTATTGAATGTCTCTTATGTTTGAAAGAAAAGGAAATAGCACAAGATGCTTTCATAAGGTATCACGTTTATGTCTTTTAATTGCATTTCAAAGTAAGGACATTTATTCTCTTTCTCTCTTTTTTTTTTTTAAACAGAAACTAAGCCTAAGAGAGGATTTCTTTATAAAAAACTGAGTCCAAACACATACATCTCTGGTCCTAAAGTGTGTGTACGTACAATCATGTAATTAATTTGATCTAAGAATCAACTATCCTAAATAAATGCTAAGTTTCTAGAATTTATGGAAAAAAAAAAAACACCTCTGAAGATTGACTCTTTTGTGTTTCCCAATTGCAGTATGCAGGGTAGATATTTTCATTTCAGGACAAAATCAGTACATTCTCTGTATTTGATCTTGTATTTACTACACAAAGGTTATCCTGTTGTAGAATATAATTCCATGAGGAGAGTATAGTATATAGTCTACGTATTTTCATTAATCCATATTATTGATTATTATGAATCACTATTCAGATTAGGCTTTTGTCCCACATCCCTGAAGTTCACAAGGAAATGCAGAATTGATCTCGTTCAGTTCAATTCAGGCTCTACAACTTCATGATTAAGCAATTTGGAAAAAATTATAGGAAACAGGAAGTGTGCCCTTCTAAAAGAACTGGTGAGTTCATGGCTATAAGTTGTCCCAGTGAATTCTGTAATCTGTGGAAATATAGGGAATTCTCGTCTTTGAGAATAACGAGGTTGAGTGAATTCAGTTATCTCTACCATCATTCAGTTTGCATATCAATTTTATTATGTGCAAAAAAGTAATGGATGTTCCCCTTAAAACAGCTTTACAAATTAAAAACCAACCACACTTGTATCTTCTTTTAATGGAAATTTATCTAAGTGTGTGAGGTGATTTTAATCCCCATCCATTTTTTAAGAGTTTGTCCCATCCTGTTAATGATCTTAAATGGCTCCTGAAATATAAATGTTAAGAAGCTATTAGGTCATTGTAAGTTCAGACGGCTTCCACAGTAGATGGTAGAATGATGCTGAGAAACTCCCCTCACTCACTGTCAGTCCTGTTAACCAGCATGCTGCCTTTTCAGCTCTGCAGGACTAGAGAGTCGGTCACGCCTATTTCATTTTTATGTCCATTTACTTTGGTCCTTGGTTTAATCAACAATTGGAGCTGAAACCATCCTTGGAACAGCTTGGGTGATTGGATTCTTTTATAAGCAAAATAGAGCCCTATGGACTTCTCAGATGCTTCTTAAATACCTGTGGTCAGCCGGTGTAAGTAACATAGAAAATTTGTGGTCCGCCAGCATAATCTTCCTTTGTGAGCAGTGTGTGCTATTCTTGTACGTACACCAACAAAATCGTCTCTGGATAGTGGACAGTTTTACTCAGGAAGAGTCTCAGGTAGGTTTTACCATCTCAGTGCCTTAGTCCACTTAGCTTGTTTCAGCCATGGTCTTAAAAGCCTCCTTTGCTCCCTTTACCACCACCTCTTTCTTATAAAAGCTGGATTTTAGCAAGATACATTTTAATTAATCAAATCCACAAGGCAGTCAGAACAATGCTTCTCTTGCACTGAAAAGGAAAAGGATGATATCACAAGGTGACGAAAATGACATCTGTAACTCCATTTCTCTGAGTGGGCTCCGGTATGTGCCTAATCTTGAATTTTCCCATTTTGAGAACTTTGCCAAGTCAGCTCGCAGACAATTCATAGAAGATGTTGCTGTGAAACTATATCAAACACTATTCTAATTCTTGACAGGTTATTCTATACAATTGCACATACCTGGCCTTCAAAGTAGGGTAAACTAAAACCCACTGAGGAAGAATGAAAAGACTATTATTACAATCCTTGAGGAGTTCAAAAATCAATGATCCTGCAGAAGGAGAATAGGCCATTTATCATTACTCTGTCTCTTTGATGTCAAGGGAAAAAATTGCCCTTAAAATCTCAGCTGATATTAGTAGCTTTAGAATTTACCAAGCACTTGTCGATTCGCTATTCCAGTGAATTCTCACAATGTCTTTGCAGCCAATATTAATATTGCACATTGTAATTGACCAGTTTGAAAACTGAGAAATTCGGGGTCAAAGGATGTATATCATTTTCCCAAGGTCATATAGCTGATAAGTGATGATTCTAGGATTCCATCTCTAAAAGACTGAGAGTCAAATCTATTTTTCCCTCCAACTGCAATGTATGTTTTACTAACAGGATGTCCAGTTATGAATTGGAGAATAATCTTTATTTAAGTTACTATATTCAGAATATATCTTGAATGTTTCTAAAAGTGGTGTGTAAATACTATTTTATTTGAGCAAAATGAAGAGTAAAAGGAATATTTTTACTTGCTCACTAGTAACAAACACAGACCCTCTGTGTGAGGACTTTTTCATTGATCCTGTAATTTAAACAATAATATCATTCCAGATTATTTGAGATTAGGCAAATTTATTGAGATGAGGTTCTCAATCTTGGCACTATTAACTTTTGTACTGAATAAGTCTTTGTTGCAGGGAGCTGTCCTGTGCACTGTAGGATCTGGCCATCCCTGCTTTCTACTTGCTAGATGCTAAGAGCACTCCCAGTTGTGACAACCCCAAATATCTTGAGATGTTGCCAACTCACACCCACTTGAGATTCACTGGTCTACCTTAATTTAACTGGCAGGACATTTGCTCTCTTTCCTTATTACATTGGACCATTGGAAAGAATTATCATAGATTAGCAGAGGCATGAATCTTTTCGTATTAGTGTTACAGTGGATACGTTAGCATGCCGTGTAATTCTCTAACCTAATTCTATCCGTGATGTCGGCCAAAACTGACAAGTTTCCAGGCATCTCTTTTAATCTTTCTTTGACTCCTCTTTTCTGGAGTGAAAACCTTTAGCTTGTTTTGTTTTCTCCTCCGGAATATCCCTATTGGGAGATAATTGGTCCCTCACATTTTTGTACATCTTGCCGGTTAGGCACTGACTGCCCTTTTGTTCTAGACCATCTTTTCATGGATGTTTATAGATCGGATGGTTTTAGAAAAGACTCGTTGTGGAGAAGGCAGACATGCTTACGCCTCATGGTAAAAATTCAGGTTCCCTGAGCTCATGATGCTCTCTGTTCTGTGAGTGCCGCTTCTGTCTGATCCTCTTTGTGTTGTCCTGTGGGACTTTGTGCTGGAGAACCAGCACAGGGTGTTGATACTGTGGCTTCTGGTAATTGCTGGGGGTGACAACTCTCCTTCGTCCCGGAGCCAGGAGTCTGACTCTCTCCTACCAGCACCGTAGAACTATGGCAGCCTCAATTTTAATATTGCAAGTAAGACAGTTCTTCAACCCTTCATGTTTCTTGGTAAGCTATCCTTTGATATGGATGGGCAATTAAAAGTCTAGTTATTTCTCAGAATGTTTTTGCATATATCACTTTGGTGTACTCATTGATGCTATCACATGAAATATCTTTGTGCATCTATCGAACGGGCATTCTCAAGAATGTCGTGCAGTGTATCACACACATTTTCCTTTTTATATAAGCATATTGTCATTATAAAGGAGAAGCTGTTCTTTTCTTAAACAACAGTTTTATTTCATCTCATGGACGTCACAAAAGTTCTGATTTACTGCATTTTCATCCTTGCTACATCTTTTAGGAAATGAAGACTTCCTTTTTCAGTCGAACTCTAGCAGCTGCATAGTATCATTTGGTAATAATGTTTGGTGTTAATCTTACCACTGATTTATTATTTTTCTACTTTTAAATAATTGGACACCTGGGGAAATAGAATTAAAAAAATAAGCCAACCTCTTAAAAGGTTCACATAACAAGTCACCTTGGAACACATTTTTATTATTAATGGGGAAAAAAAAGAATCAGTTGTGGTCCCCCTTATATGGCTGTCTCCCAACAAAGGGATCACAAGGTCTTTTGTCACTTTCCTTGGGCCTCTGGGTTAGGGGGCAACTTATTTGCACAAAGATTCTAGGGATCCTTTGGGAGAAACATGATTGTGATTCAATCACAAAGTTTGAGAAAGTGGTGGAATGCACTGAAGTAGGATTTGTCAAAGTATTTCAAGAGTATGACCCAGGAGCTTCAGGAAAACTCACCAGGAGCATAAGAAAAGCCTGGTTTGACACTTGTTTTCAGCATCTGACATTCCTTAGGAGAGGCTAATTCTGGTGCACGGTGTTGTGGACTCTGGAAATTCTGAGTACCAGTCCCTCTGGCATGATAATCTTCTTGGATGGATAATGAATAAGCATTTGAATGTAAATTTTATTTTAATTTTATTTATTTTTTAAAAATATTTATTTATGTATTTATTTGTTTAGCTGAGCTGGGCCTTAGTTGCGGCACGTGGGATATTCTTTGCCACATGTGGGCTCTTTAGTTGCAGCATGTAGGATCTTAATTCTCTGACCAGGGATTGAACCAGGACCCCCTGCATTGCAAGCACAGAGTCTTAAGCACTGGACCACCAGGGAAGTCCCCTTGAGTGTAAATTTTAAAAGTTTTAATCATGGAATCCAAGTATGACAACTCTTAGCTTCTGGGGGGCGGCGGGGGCAGAAAGGCTGAGTGACCTTCAGACTGTGTGTGGCAGCCTCAGAAGGCACAGTTCTAGCAGATGAAGATGAAAAAGCATACTCCTCACCCTCTCTCACTTTTGGATGCATGATTACCACAGAATAAGTCGACCTGGTGTTCTTGGACATTGTGGGTCTTTGTTCATTTGATTTGTTGATTGTCTCTTTGAGGGGAAATGGTAATAATATCAAGTAGGGAAAATAAGTGGATTGAGATTTGTTATTAGTAAAATAAAGGGAATGTGATCCTGAAGAGTGCTACACTTTTTTAAAAATTTCTACCCCATTCTCTTAGCTCTTTATCTCATTCTTTCATGTGAATTTTGAAAGCTACTTTAGGCTTTTGTAGGTCAGATTAGTTTATTAATTAAATGCATCTACTCTGTATTAATATGGATGAATTTATTTTTATATATTTGGAATGGCAGTAAGGATTTTGGTGGGCAAATCTGGCCAGTGCAGGAAAATATATTATCTCTGTTCTAAAGGTAGAATGTTATTATTATTCATGACTGCATTGTTGCCTGCCTAATGTATCTGGAAAAAGATTCATAGTCATAGTGATTGATACCTTTTCAGAATGGGTTCTTCTGTAAGCACATCCATAGACCATGATCTCAGAGTTGGATAGTACTTCTAAAACACACTATTGTCAATATTGGCAGTTGTTAATGATCCCTAGTGATATGAAACAACTAAATAAAAAAGAATGAAAAATGACTCCATTTAATTGGTTCTTCTGGGAAATTCAGGTAGGTGTTGAAGTCATTTTAGGCGCTGGGCAAGTTACCAGATGGCATAATCTATATCTTTTTTTTATTTCTGTAAGCCTGAAATACGTGGTATTTTAACTGCTTTCTTTATGTACTGCATTCAATCAGGAAATAGTCTCTTGGCTTGGTGTTTGAGATGGCAGTGCAAAAAGCACTCTGGTTTGAGTGCTGTGATGTGGTTGGTCACCATCTGTCTGCGACACTGAGATACAAGATTCTGAGGAATATATAGGTAAATGGTCATTTGGAAGAATGTAACATTTTCTGAGAAACTTTTTAAGTTTTCTTTGATTTCACTAATTGTTTTTCTATATCACCTGTTTTATCAGCCCTAAGCTGATGAATACTTACATTTATAAAGAATTTTCAGTAATAGACAACTTAAACAAGTTTAAAATGACCTTTGTAAATCTACTTGTATAAATCACAACACTAATAGTAACAATAAAACAAAACAAAACAAAGCAGAACTAAAAAGAGTTCTTAGTATTTGGATCTGACCCAAAATGACTATTAAAGTTGTAAATTTTCCCATTAACCTGATAACAATGTAAGCAGTTCTATCAATGGAAATGTTGACATTCTTCTGAGTAATAGCATCCTTTCTAAGTGGCCTTTGATATGTTGATTCTGCCTTTTAGGAGCCTGAGTACATTTTTGATTGTGAGGAATGTGTTGATAGATGGTGCTGAATTGGAGGCCTACCCAAATCTAAAGGGGTTCTTTGCTGCTTCTAGCTGTTACAGTATTTTCCTATTGAGTAGGTTTTGCTTACCTAACATAACCTTTCTCAGTAGATGTACGGATAACCTTTCTCTGGAGATGTGAGTTCTCTTTTTCCAGACACAGTAATGGTCATAGGGCTGTACCCTCAGTTTTCTTTGATGTCCTTTAGGATTGTTCAAACTTGACATTCAGTACATAAGTGAGGACAGCAGGGCCAGAGGACTTTGCCTTGGCACAAACTGGAGCTGGTGACTGAGCCCCGCTCTCTGTAAGACCAGGAGGCTCCTTTCAAGTAATAACCCCTGTCCTCCCACTAGTGGTTCTGTTGGTGAGAAGCATCTAAGTTTGATGACATGGTTGTAATGACAGCTGCCTTGTGTCTCCATTGTAAAGATACAATATTTTGAGGGCAAATAATAGGTGTTATCAGTCCTTGCTTTGTGAACGTCTCTTAATCCCAAGAACTTTCATCCAGTGGTTTTAGCACTTGATGGCTTCTTGCCAAAACAAGTCATTATTGTGGATTGCAAAATGGTGTTATCTCTAATTTTGTCATATTCTTCATATTTAATAGCAGGCCTTCTTCTGTAAAAATTTCCTTTCTCTTTAAAAAATATATTTCACTTTGGTGTACCTCAAAAGCTGGTACAAGAGTGTAAAGCAATTATATCCCAATAAAGAGCTTAAAAAATAAAAGTTATATACTTAAAGCATTTAAATATTTTAAAAATCTTGAAGATTTTAAAGAAATATACTAAAGTCTGATTTTTCTATAATGTCTATGAATGTGTTTTGATAAACATAGATAAAATGCATATTATATGAAATCATAAAAGTCTTTTCAATTTATAAAATATATATATATTTGTTTCCTTTCAAGTAAGTTTTGTTAAAAGTAGAAAGAAGTAAAATCTCCTGTGCCTTGAGTATGAATTTTCTGTTCACACTAAGAAATGCACAGCTACAGGAATGAGTTCCTCAGTCATTCAGCCAACCTTTCTTGAGGACCAGCTATCATCAAGGTGCGATGTTAGCTATAAATTTGATGGAACTTATGTTTTTACCTCCACTTATGAAATAGAAATGTTTAAAATACATTTTTTTTAGATTCTGCATATAATGATACAAATGAACTTATTTACAAAAGAGAAACAGCCCCACAGATTTAGAGAACTTATGGTTACCTGGAGGAAGGGTGGGAGAGGGATAGATTGGGAGTTTGGGATTGACATGTACACGCTGCTATATTTAAAATGGATAACCAACAAGGACCTACTGTATAGCACAGGGAACTTTGCTCAGTATTCTGTAATAACCTAAATGGGAAAAGAATCTGAAAAAGAATAGATGCTTGTATATGTACACTGAATGACTTTGCTGTACACCTGAAATTAACAGTGATAGTCCAATATAAAATAAAATTTTTTAAAGTACATTTATAATATTATGTATACATACCATATATTTAGACATATATGATTTATGATATATGATTATATACATATTATATGATATATATATGATTTCCTCAATAATTCATAAGGGCTGAAGGCCAATAAACACACAATTCTCCTGGTCACAAGTGACCATGTCCATTTTATTCATTATAAAACATTTTTTTATTAATGGAATTTAAATGAAGTCTTAACATCAAAAACTCCCATGGAGATCCAGATGATTAAATATAGTATATAATATGTCTGAACGGCTGATTTTGTTGTTGTTGTTCTTGTTGAGGATTGGTCATTTCCATGGAAAATTTTCTTATCATAAAAGTTCAAAATGTCATTTTACCTAACAAACTGTAAAGGTAATTGTCCCCATTCTGTAGCCTAGTACCCTCTTTCCATGAGACTCCCATGGCAGAACTTTCTTGAACTATCATTCTAAATATAGAAGAAATACATCATCTGCTATTCAGTTATCTTGTTAACTTGCTTTTGCTTAGTATTTGAGTAGCTCTTGAATGAATTACAATAATTTACATAGCCTAATCTAATACAGGATATTTATAGCACGCGTAATAATGGAGGTATATTCTTTGAGGACTTTTACAGAGATATAAACACTTGTTTAATAAAATTCTTATGAAATGTAGCAGATGGAGAAAGCCCAGATTCTGGAGTGAGAGACACACGGCCTTAATTTTCACCCTACAGTTTACTAGTTCTATAATTCGGTCAAGTTCTTAATTTCTCTGAACATCGGTTTTCCTTATCCATAAAGAGGGTGTGGTAATGCATAACAAATATTTTGACAGGCTGTTAAAGTCTGGAAATGATGTGTGTAAAGAGCTGGACCATAGTTGGTATATGAGTCAGGTTTCTCCGAGAGGCAGCATCAGGAAGACGTGTGGGGCTGACAGGTCTTGACTCTTGCAGGCAGGCACAGCCAGGACACCCAGGAAGAGCAGGTGTCACAGCTGCAGTCTGAGGGCATCTGGAGGCAGAATTCCATCTTCCCTTTCCTTCTTGGTCCTCAGATGGCTGGATGAGGTCCATCATGTCATGGAGGGCAATCTGCTTTACACAGAGTCTACTGATGTAAATGTCCTCTCATCTTAAAAAAACACCTTCATAGCAATATCTGGACTGGTGTATTTGATCAACTTTCTGGCAATGGTGCTTTAGCCGAAATAACACACAAAATAAACCGATCTCAAGTGGCTTCGACACACAGTGGCTTGAAGCAGCATTTCGGTTCCCAGCCAGTGACTAAGGTTGGGTTGCGTCGGTGACAACACGGAGTCCTAGCCGCTAGACCAGTGGTCAGTGACAAGGCCCTGGCCCTATGGCTTTGCAGAAGAGAATTCCCACAAAGGTGGAAAGCAGTGAAACAAGTATTTGTTAGGAAAAAAAGTACGTGTGGATAGACACACGGCGGGCTCAGAGAGAGTCACGCCCTCATGGCAATTCAAGTCACTTATATGGGGCATTTCTTCCATGTTTCCTTTGACTAATCCTTTTGATTTGCCTGATTCAAAGTCCATATTTGGTGTATCTCAGGATTTTCCCACATGCACGTGCGCATCTCTTAGCCAAGATGGATTCCATTGACGAGGCCTATGGGTAGATTTGGCCACTTGGCATCCCTCCCCTTTTGACCTCCAAGTAGCCTTTCTGTGCATGTGTGGTTGGGCGAGGTCTCTTGACTTCAAGAATGGGGAGTATGTGGCCTCTCATCTTCTATCTGGGCAGGTCCCCGCCTCCTCGCTCAATTATCCTTTTGTTATTCATCTCAGAGTATTGGTCCACAGGGAACAAACTCCGACTGTTTGCCCTGGGGGCCCTCCTCAAAACCTTCACAGTAGGTCTGCATTGAAAGGGACCTACCCTTGCTAAAACACCATGGAATTCTACCTGAGGTCTCTCTGGAGAGCCTCGTCCCCTTGAGGACGCTCCACTTCTTCCTGGCGGTTGCTTGGGTAGTGTCTCCAACTGGCTCCTCTTACTTTCTGTCTTACTGTTCTTTCACTGATGTTTCCGTGTGAAGCGCATGGTTCAGGCCAAGGGTGCCGCTGATGCTCCGTATCCCAAAGGCACCACATGGGTGAGGCAAGCGATACCTGATCCCACACACAAGACACACCTCTTTTCCATTCTCTGTGTTCTACTTTGCCACCTGTGCCCTAAAAGAGCACTTTTTATTTGCCAGGGATTCATAAAAATGTATCACAAAAATAGCCACTTCAGCTTCTGATTTGGCTTTGTTCTCAGATGGTGCCGAAACAGTCCCTCAAAGAAAGGACACCGATTGCTGGACAGGTCACGTTCATTACTGCTGTATTTCCCCAGGTCCATGAGACTCCTTTCTCTGTTTTCAGACAATCCTTCCCCTCTCCCAACAAAAGATCAAGTCAACACAGGGCAACAGTCTTCCTGTGAGCCCATCAGGGCATGTACATTGCTTTAGAGATGAAAGCTCCCAGTTTCCCCCAACCAAATTCAAGCTCTAGTTGAGCTCAGTTAATGCTCTCTTAAAAAAAAATTATTCTATTTATTTTACCACTGCCCTGTAAACTGAGAGATAAGTACTGGCATTATAGTTCACTTTAAAGATGATTTTGAGGCACAAAGCAAATAGGACTGAATATCTATACTCTTTAATTACAGAATACACATTTTCTCCAAACTTTATCTCCTTCCACTCAGGAAAACAGCTGAGTATCTTTGTTTTCCTCCCATCAAATGTTTTTATTATCTTGTTCAAAGCTTCTGATTAAGTTGGCATTGTAGAAAACCCTTTTCTATTTTCTTTCATGTTTTTCTTGACAAGTCTGAATCAGTACTTCTGGCTGGTGTGACAGGCTCATGTTTTTGGGTGCATTGGTTTATCATGGAATGAGTCACTTTGCTGTTTTTTTTTCCATATAATTCTGAGAGGCACCCACAGAAGCATTACAGGAATGCAGGGCTGCGGCAAATACATTCTTATGCTGGGTCTGCACTGTGTCTCCATGGTTAATCTAGCCAACACAGCGTCATCTTTGAATAATATAAGGTAAGGGCTAGGGGTAAAAGTATGGGCCTGGATAAAAAACCATATTCTGCCACCCTGGATATTCACCCCACATTTAATCTGAAGACAGATATTCTAAAGAAGTTATTTTTTATGGCCTCTGTCCTGGACTCCCAATAGTGAATTTTTTTTTTAACCTGGTACTTCTTTGTTTTCTATTTGCTTTTACTATTTCCTTAATTTTAAATTCTAAGCCTCTGGGTGTTTTGTTTATAAAAAGAAGTCTCAATTTTCCACTTCCTTTATGCTTACTTAACCATTTGCACTTTTGCTAAGAGGAAAGGAGAATCTGTACAATATTTTTTGCATGAAAGGAGACTCTTTTATGGCATTAGATCAAAAATATAAAAGGAAAATTAATTATCAGTATACCAAATGTAGATTGATGAATGAGATTTAGTCACCTGAATATATGTGTACAAGTAAATTCACAGTAAACAGAAATTAGATGCCACTTCTGACTCAGGTTCCTTCATTTAAATTGTACCAGAGGATCTGTTATCTGAAAAGGCTACAGTTTTTCACAGGGAAAAGCAGGAGCTATTCCAAATGTATAAGGCAGCAGCATAATTCTTTCAAATCACATTTTTCTTGAAAATCTACATATAAACAAAAGCATAAAAAGGGAGCTCTCCTATTTAAAGGGTGGGAAGAGGGTAGTGAGTACCAGATCCCACCTCATCAGCCTCCTTCCAAATGCTGAGATACCACAGACCCCCGGCCCTGGCCTCCAGGACTTCAGGTTGAAAACCCTGCACTAGAAGCATCCGGGCATTTAAATCATGAATGGAGACGTATAGAGAAAATGATACGGCCATTGCTCTCCCCTCCCCGTTACCTATCATATGGTCTCTGAATCAGTTCCTTCAAGTCCTTGGAAGAATCTCTGTAGAGATTCCCCTGTGGGTGCTTTCTAGCCAGTGCCTGGAGGTGAGCTGGCTACGGTAAAGTAGTGACTTGAGCTTGCTAGTACCATGTGTTCGTCTTCCCCAAATAATCTCCATGCTGGGAGGGAAAACATGATTTTCCTCTCTTTGTCTGCATTTTAAAAAAAAGTGTCCATGATCAAGCCTAGATTCCTGCCAACTTCAGTTATTTTCTGACACTTCACGGATACACAAACGCTTAACAACATTGATGACCCTTCCCCTCAAAATGGTTGACATTTGCCTTGTAAGGTTGGTAGAAGTGAGAATATATATTTTTAATTCTGCAGGCGGTCTTTATGTATCCATAGGGAATACTGTGCTTCATCCTGCTTTCTCACTCTGTATGTATTTGAATAAGGATCAGTTAAAAGTTTCCTCACATCAATAGAAATCACTGAGCTAGAGATCGCTTGTTGAAAAATTTATGGGCATAATGTATCTTCAGAAGAGTGATGTGGTTTTTATTTTTGTGGATCAACGTAAAGGGATTCATAAAAATAGATCTGTCTACTAATGAACCACAATGATTAAAAATTTAAAAAATGTTGCTTTTCCTCGCTGGAAGTATGTGATGACCCAGCGTCCATCGGTCACTGATATCAGTGAGGAGATGACCTTATTGAGGGGGAATCTGGACAAGATGACCTTCAGGGTCCCTGTCAAATTAATGATGGTGTGAAAAATCCGGCTTATTTATCAAAAAGAATACAAAGCAATAGACTTACTGGGAGTCAAAATTTTGATACATTTTATGTAGTATTTTGTTATAAATCGGATACATTAACCCTTATTATTGCAACTGACACATTAAATTGAAGTCTGTATTATGGGGTGTCATGAACTAAAAACTGGCATCTGTATCAAACAGGTGCAGAAAAGCAGTGTGTCAAATTGTGATGATTTCATATAAAATTGAAATGCTACAGATAAATCCTCACGGTGATTTATAAGTTTTGTCATACACACATAGACATGTACACAGAATAAAAACAAACCAAAACTTTCTTCCACAATATTTAAGAAAAAAAACTTGGGTTGGAAGAATCTATAAATATTTGGCAGTGATTTAAATGTACAAATTTCCTTATGTACTTTATGTTTATTACCTTAGCATAATATTGATTTTAATAGATAGACATTCCATTTCTTGCTGATGTAAATATATTCAAGCAATAGTATATCTGTTTAGAACAAATTTTCATTAATGAGGCTGATGCATCCTCTGTCTGGATTCTCCCAAATTTGGGTAAGTCACTTTGGTAGCTGCATTAGCTCTTCTAGGCCACTCGAGGACCTACTTAGTGAATTAAGTGGTGCCCCTAATAAAGGAACTCACGTGACTTCCCATGAAATTAATTTATAACTGAGAACTATGAGAAACCTTTTAAACCAGAATTAGTATCTTTGAATGAATTAGCATAGAACTCATAGTTTGAAATTTTCTAACAGCATACAACTTTTGTATTTTCTAATTTTGTTATATTTTGATTTGAGTATTTATCCCCAAATATTTTTGAACCCAGTCATTTGATTCTTGCCTTAGAGGGTCAGGACAGGGAGGGGGAGAGAGAGTCACGGGAGGGAGGGGATATGGGGATATATGTATAAATACAGCTAATTCACTTTGGTGTACCTCAAAAATTGGTACAAGAGTGTAAAGCAAATATATTCCAATAAAGAGCTAAAAAAAAAAAAAAAAAGCTTAGACTGAAATATGCAGAAGTCGCTTTAGCCATACATTTTAAAACTGGGATCATAATTAATCAGAAGGGGAAAATCATTTTAGTGGAAAATAAAATTCAAAAAAGCCAAACATTAACTGCTGAAGTTTCTTTTTGCCCTTTGCAAATTCTTTCTACATGATATCATTCTCTATATATTTTTGAGTGCATATTTTCAAAGAAATTACGTTTTTGCTTAATGTAAAATTCTAGGCAATTAGATGCAAAAGTGTAGTAAAGCAACATGAAAGTTGCCAATTTAAACACAGGGAAGCAAAACAGTCCAGGAGTTAAAATTCTGACAGTTATGCTAACTGCACACTTGGCACTGCCCACCAGGTAGACAGACACAAAAGGCTATTTTCACAGTCACGGAGGAGCTCTAAGTGAAACAGAGTTGAACTTACCTTTGTTAGAAAAACAACATAATTTCCAGATAATTTTCTGACTATCCACACCTGAAGTATTTTGCAAAAATGATGAAAATATGTAAATGCCCCCAAGATAAATAGACCTAAGATAAATAGTCCATGAAGCTGCATTCAGTCATGCTGAGGCAGGCAGACGTGAAAGTAACATCTGATGATAGCCATTCCAAGGCTGGAGAAGGTTACTTCTTTAAAAAAGAAATATGTAAATTATTAACAAAAGAACTTTAACATATACACAATCGATACATTACTAAACAAATCCAACTGTCCACCTAGGTTACTTTTTGCAGCAAGCTACTGAAACCACCCAGCAAGGCCTAGGAGAAGCTGAAATATGGGTACACTTGGCCGTGTGATGTTTTCCTAATCAAAATCCCAATGTTTGTTTTTCACTTTCAAACACTGAGTTGCAGTATAGACGCAAATAACCAGACAGACCTGAGTTCCAGTTCTGGCCTGCAGCTGGATAATGTGGGGCAAGTAGTTTCTCATCCTGGGTTTCCTCATCTAAAGTTAAAATAATCCTAATTATCATGTTCTAGTGAAGAGTAAAGAGGATAACATATAAAGAATTACGCATGCAAAGGGCCTGACGTAGGAAATACAACAAACTGCAAGATGAAATGGTGATTCTCATCACGATATTTATTTTCACCAATAGGTTGCAGGAGATTTTTAAAATATCGATGTAAATATGCAGATAAATCTAAATAAGCTTTCATTATAAAATCACATGTATTTCCTCCTGGAGTAAGAAAAAGACATGAACAAAATGTAGAGTTAAAATATTCTCTACCACAGCATATTTTTCAACTAAGGGATAGAAATAAGAGAAAATGCTTGTAATGCCATTATATGATTCAGGAGGAGTATAAAGATGCCAGTTCATTGTGCACTTAGATAAATTAAGTGTATGTGGTAACATTTCTAAGCAAAGAATAGAAATACAGCATGTAATTCCCCAAAAGGTTGTGAACATATTCTAGAATGAGACAATATTATTCAGCCAGCGAAGCAGGAACAGTGGAAGAAAGGAATATCAAGAGTGGCTGGAATCCCAGGGGCAGAAGACAGAGCTAGAAATCCTCAGCTGGGAAAAGAGGGGAGGGGAGAGAAAAGGGGCAGAGAAAGTAACTGCAGACCCAGCTGTTAACTGGAGTCTCTCATCTTCAGGGAGAACTTGATTTTTCTTAAAGAGAAGATCAAGTGAGGCCAGGAAGGATAATATCCCATTTGATCAACACAAAATCAAGTGATTTGGGATGTCGGTTCCTATCTGAAAATCCCTTCACAGCAGCACCTAGGTTCACACGTGATGCGGAGGCTTGTGCCTGCAACAGAATAACTGCCTTGCTGCTTCTCCTGATTCTCCCCAAGACAGTCTCCCTGGGTGAACCTCCACCCTGGTTGAAACGTACAAGAACTGGAGCTCTGGGGCCTGCAGTTCAGCTGAATGAACTTGGCGTATAACAAGTGCATCATAACATCCATTTTAAGAGATTATAAATTAAGAACAAAATAAGCCAAAAGATGAAGAAAGAAGAAATAAGAGATATAAAAGCAAAATTTAATGAAATTGAAAACAAAAAGTAAAAGGATCAATAAAACTAATCATTGGTTCTTCGAAAAGACTGAGAAAATTGGCAAAAGAAGACTGAGTTAGAATAAGGAGAAAGAGGAGTGAAAGACACAGATATATTTGTAAAGGACTGAGTCCTAAATGTTACACACACTTTAAAAAGAGAAAGGGAATTTTATAAAACTTCTGTGCCAACAACATGAAAATTTAGATTGCACTGATGAATTCCTAAATATATCTTACTTGAATCTTGTTGGGAAATGGTATAGTAGTGTCAACTCAAAAAAATGAATCAGGCAAAAATCTTCTGCAGAAATTAAGCATATCCTGTAATTTCTAGGAGTGCTTACACCAAACATTTTATATGTATATGTGTATATGTATATATATATATTTTTTTTTTCAGTTCACACACACTAATAAATACAGAACTCACAGAACTCACCTGACTTATGAGGCTAACGTAACCTGGTTCCAACTCTTTATAAGACAATAGAAGAAAGAAAAATTATACACCAATACTAGTCACAACCATGTACACAGAATTATAAAGCAAAGTTAGTACATCAAATCAGGCATATATCATAAAAAGGATTGATGACTAATCAACTTTGGTTCATCCCAGAAATGCAGTGTGGGTATAAATTATAAATGTAATCATTGTATTTCATTCACATTAATAATGATGAAAATTATACATACTTTAGTAGATGCAGAAAAAAATCCGATAAATTTCACTGTCCACTTATGATTTTTTTAAAAGTCATTTAGCAAAGAATAGATAATTTCTATTCTGCAGATAAAGAATATCTACCAAAAAATCTACTACAAGCATCATAACTGTAAAACAGTGAAAGCTTTCTTGAGTTCAAGAAAAGGAAGGATGTCTGCTTTTCTCATTCATATTCAATAAAATAATGTGCTGGCTAGTACAATAAGATAAGAAAAAGAAAAAATAAAATGTACAAAGTATGGAAAGTAACAAAATTATCTTGTTCACAAGCGCGTAATTGTGCTGGTACAAAATGCAAATGGATCTATATTTTTTTAAAAAACAAAGATTTTGCAAAGAAGTTATGGGGAAAAAAATAAATAAGTCAAGAAAGATTGTGGAAAATACAGAGAGTAATAAGAATGAAGTAGCCTTGCTAGTTGTTACTGCATTTTATAAGGGTGCCATCCATAAAACAAGGAGGTTCAAGAGCACGTGTGCATAAAACATGAATCCAGGTATGTACTTAATGCACAGAGTAACTTGTTAAAAGCTAAGTGCGGCATTTCATAAAGTAGGAAAATGATTAACAAATGGTAAGAGAAATACTGTTTAGACTCTGAAAAATGAAATGAACTTTGATTTCTACTTTGTATCTTATATCTAATCTGTCCCCCAAATGTCAAAGTATTGATGTAAACAAAAGTGCTAGAGGAAAACATGGGAGTTACTGGTTTTGCTGGTTTTGTTTTTGATGATCATAGTAAGGAAAGCCATTTTGGGTATAATATAAAACATAGAAATCATGAAGGCTTGATATATTCAATTATGTAAAATTTTAAATATCTGTAGTGACAAAGTAAAAAATCCACAAACGAAATGCCAAACTGGGAAAAATTGAGACATGAACTAAGCATGTGCCTGATTTCCTTATACTTTAATATATTAAAGAGACTCTAAAAATTTAGTGAAAACAAAAAAAACAAAATAGTTCACTAGAATCATAGGCAAAGGTTATGAATAAAAAGTTTCCAGAAGTCTTTCTGATAAGTAAAAGGCTGCTCTAGCTTTCTCATATCAAGAGAAGTGAGAAAGTCAAGGTAACAGTAGTTCACTTAATTAAATTGGCAAAAAGTGAAGCCTTTAGTGAGCAGCGCACCCTGTCCCAAGGTTGTGAGAAAATAGATCCTTTCCCATGGGTGTAAATATTCATAATCTCTCTGTAGGACTCTTGCCTCATATTCATCAAAACTTGATAGGAATAACTTTTCTACCTACTGATTCCACTATTTAGTAGGAAGTCTACAAACATACCCCCATATGGAAAAAAACTGGACACGAGCGAGAATAATTGCTGCAGCTTTATTTGTGATACTAAAAGAACAGAAATAACCTCATGTGAGTATAGGTGATTGGGTAATACCAATGAAATATCTGTTTAATGAGATATTAGGCATTCCTTAAAGAGAAGAAGGTGGTTCTTATATGCCCAGATGGAGTTATCTTTCAGATATAATTTTAGTACATGCATTGCCATTCATGTGGGAAAGTGTGTGTGTACACGTGCACACACAGACGTATGTGTGGAATCTCGTGAGCATCTCTGGACAGATGCTCAGGAAAATGACTGTCCGTACAGAGGGAAGCCAGGTGCTTGTGAACAGCCAGGGCAGGGAGAGTTGATGTTTTTTCTACCCCTTGCACCTTTAAAATCTTGCCTCACATGCATTAACGTTCACAAAATAAATATATCTTTTAAAAGTTGATGTGATCCTGTTTTTTAGTCAAAAACATAGTTAAATAAAATAAAAGCACCCCTATAGTTAGTTATAAACTGCACACAGTAGAGAATATTGCTAGGAAGTACCCCCATTTTATAGGTGATTATATTAAAGTTCTGAGAGCTTAATTACCTTCTCCACACCATCCAAATATTGACAAAATTTAAATTCAACTTCAGATCTCTGTACAAACTCCAGCCTCTTAGTTCTGTTAGTTCATACCCCCACATTCTACTTTTTAAAATTCTACACATTCGCGGCTCTATGAAATGTGGCAAGAAAATTCAAGAGAAAATAACTGGATTTAATTTCTTTCTAATTTAATTTCTTTCTAATTTAATTGTTTTAATAAAATTTGACATGAGTCCCCCAGTCGAAGTACAGTGTATAGTATGTGGCATAGGCTGGGTATATGTTTGTTAAGTGAGTAAATGAATAAAAGGATGAATGAGGGAATGAATGGTGCATGTTGCCTTTGAAGGTCCTTGCTGTGGAGTGTGATAAATGGCATACACCTGTGAACCGCTTTCACATAGTCGAACGGAGCTATTCTACGATACAGCATTATTTTTTCAAATTAACTGAAATGTGATCCATGTTATATTTATTTTATGTAGATTCCCCAAATAAAAGGGAATCTTTTTCTCTCACTGTCCGTGTAACTTATTAGAATACATCTATCTCAAATTATGGAGTGATATTTAACTGTAGTATCGTATAGTATCGATGGTGTATTGATAGATACAGACACCAAGGTACAAGAGAAATGACTTGAGCTTTTTATCCAGATCTTCTTATTGAAATTGTCAATGATTTTTACTATGAAGGTGTGGCAATATGACATTACCTTCAGAGAGAGTCAAAGCAGCAAAAGCATGTCATGGATCCAAATGCGGCTCCAAGTGCCAAGAATAGAGCTAATATACATGGGAATTGTTCCAAAAAACCCATATGGCAATGTGAGTTGAACATCTTTTATAGCAGCAATTCCATTCTAGCCCAAGTTCTTTCCCTTAAATAGCACCTCTTTTATTTCCTGTAGTCAAAACTGGCTGTACAATCTCCACTCCTGCCAAAGCCTGTGTCTGGGATGTGCATCTCCAGGAACCAAAGTGCTAAGCCTTTCTTTTCACTAGCCCACTCTGCCAAAATCCATCTTGACACACCTTAAATTATATTAGATCAAAGGCTGAAAATTATATGCCATCAAAAGTAGAAAGATAAAATGTTTATCTACCGCATTAAGGGTGTGCGATGTTTTTAAAGCACTTGAAGTCTGAGTGAAACATTATTAAATGTCTCTCCAGTGCAGCAGGGCTTACTTCCTTGGCGAGGTTGATGGATATATTGTAATCGGCTGGTGGCAAATTCGAAGTGGCATATTCAGTATGTGTTTAGGATGTTTATGCGTTCCCCGATTCTTGTGGTCCTCAGTCTAATTGGAAATAATGTTTACGTGGTGAGAGCAGTGGGGCAGTGACATGCAATGCTATATAAGCGAGTCCTGCCTCTGGCGCACCGTTGCTTTTAATGGATTGCTACATATTTGGAAAGTTTTATAATTTCTCCTTAAAAAATAAACCCATAAATGTCAGGTAGAATATTTTTCCCCCTAATGGAGTTTGCAATGCCAGGTTGACTTGGCTGCTGTGTCTGTAGGTGGGCTGGGGTAAAAGTCAGGGGGATTGAAAGAATTTTCTGAAATATGTTTCTTTTTTTAGGACTATTTTCTTAAATAAAATATAAACAAGGCCCCGAGCTTCAAATCGGTAAGCAGATAATGCTATCATCAAATATGCTTTCTCAAGGGGTCTGATGGAAGTCTCTAGAAGCATAAATCTGAATAATCCACTACCCACTCAAATGTGCATTGAGATAACAAAATTAACAATTTGTGCTGTTGCCAAAATGACATTTTTCTCATGAAACTTAACTATTATATGCCCTTGGTATTTTTGCAACCTTAATTTTTTTGGATTATTATGTAGATTTAAAAACATGTTAACCTTTGGGAATATTTTATATGTCTGTATGCCACTTAGAAAATACATTTTAAATACAATAATCATATAATATTTTCTATTGAGTGGTTTCATAGTAGGTAACTAAAATTAAAAACATTTTTCTTTAAATAATTAAGTTTTAGGAGGTAAGAAGTTATCCTGGCATGAAATTATCCGAAAAATTCACTTGAAAATAATTTTCATTATCTTATACTCTGAGTGGAGAAAATTGAAATTAGTTTGTTTTATCATTTGTTTCTAAGAACATAACATGAGTTTATTTAGAATTTCTTAGGAGGGTAAATGTATTCTCAAAGTTGTTTTTGGAAGCATGTATTTAATGGAATGACCCATTTTTCATTCAATCATTTATAAATTCAATGTCTAACTTAGCAAAGAAGGATAAAAAACATATCTGTTAATTTCTTTAAAAAATAGAGTTAACCTTCAATATATGCTAAACCTTGTATTATACGTAGAGAATTAAAAAAATATTGATGGCATGTTCAGATTCATTTAATACAAACAGCATTGAGATCCTATTCCATGAGGTTTGTTAATGTTGTTTAAAAGAAGTAAGGCCCACACATAATAGAATATGTCAAACTTTAAAACAAAAAGATACCACCGCCATATATTTATTGAGCCCCTTTAGCGTGATGCTTTATATGTTACACTGGAAAGAATGCTAACTCTTGTTAAGATGCTTGCAGTCAAGTGATGACAAGAGATGTCCAATGAAATCATCTCCACACCACGTGGTGGTGAATGCTCTGGGGTGTGTGGATGCCGTGTTGTAGGGACGTGAGAGACATCTACACAGAGAGGCTAGAAAAAGCATCAAGGAAGATAGAACTTTCAAATGCAGGTCTTGAAATTCTTTCAAAGCAAAGAAATAGCTTGAGCCAAGGCATGAGAATTTGACATATTTTGATAAGTGGGGAAGGGAAGAAATTTGGTGTAGTTGGAGTCTACATTTTACAGGAGAGACTGGCCAACGATAAGCCCAAAGACGGTGGCTGGTGGCAGACCTTGAAGGTTTTCCATCCATATGCCAAGAAATCTAGGCTTTACTTTTGAGCCTGAGGGAGGGTGGGGACAGCCAAAGTTATTGAAGTGACAGATTCCATTTTGGTTTAGCAAGACCTTCTGCTGATCACGAAAGAGTAGATGGCAATGGGGAGAGGCTGGAAGACATCAATTTCAGTGGTCCGTGTGGGAAGGTGACTAGTGATCATGGAAGTGGGGAGAAGAGGCAAGGGAGTGTGGGTAGGATTTGCTGGCCAGCTGGACATCAGTGATGATACTTGGGGAAAAGTCAGGGAGTAACAACCTGGGCAGTGACATCATTGGCCAAAATTTGGGAATGTCGTTTTTATAGAATGGGTTCAAATAAAATTGACCATGTGAAACCTCAGCAAAAGAGCTGTGATTTCAGAAAACGAAGATTTTCAAATACCAGTTATAAAAGTGGAAAGTCATTTTAACTGTGGTTTTCCCCACAGAAACGGGTTTAAACAATTAAACCCACAACACTGCATTTTGAAACCCTTTAACACACCATTGGCTCAATTTAAATGATTTATCCACTCTACATTCATACCGCCTTTGATAAATCCCTAGCTAATTTTTTTTGGAGAGCACAGCAAGGGGTTGTCATGCCTGAAGGGACAAAGGGTTGGACAGGGATGAAAACTGGAGACAATGAGAGTGTAGGACAGAAACCGCTGAGTGGGCAGGGGCCTTGCCTGGGATCAGAGGGACGGGAGGATGGGAAGAGCAGCCCCGGCTGTTTCCAGGCTGTCACTGGATGTGGAAAGCTAAGGCAGGGAGGCTCTCAAAGCCATAGTCCAGAGGGGCCACTTGAGTGGCCTGGGGAAATACTAGCCAGCTAACCGGGAGCGAGTAAACCTATGCCTGTGAAATCTATGTCTGCTATCATTGAAACAGCCATAAACACTCCCAGCTGGTGGTGGGTGGGGGTGGGTGTCTTCCCGTGAAATGTGCTCCACCTAACTGTCTTACTGCAAGATACTGTGCTAGGTCATTCCCATTGCCTGGTAAGTTTTGGACTTATCTTGCCAAGGGTGTGATCCAAAAATAGGGTGGAATGATATAAAGTGGTGGGCGGCGCTTCAGTCACGTACAGAGTTGGCCTGAAAATCTCCCAGGTATCTGGACTGCAGAACTGTAAAGGAACCATCTGTCTGGTGAATTACAGCTGCAGGGCGGAACACAGACCCTCACCCAGGGCCTTCAGGAAAGTGAGTTCTGGATTTTTATTGTGGGCACAGGAGAAGCTGTATAGCAGTGCAGAATTATGGATACCTTTTTCTTTAAGCCTATCTGTACTTCTAATTTCTTTGCTTCTTAAGAGTGAGAACTACTTTTCCTACTAGGTTGGGTCTTATTTTACAGTTCTTCAATGCATTAAACTATTTTTGGGTCTCTCCTGAACTATCACCAGGTTTTCCATGTGTCCCTGACGTTATGGAGATGGTCTTCTAGAAACATTCCGTTTGTGACATCAACCCAATTAAAAAGCAAAACCAAACAACTAGACCAGACTTTTCAAACCCTGAAACACCAACACTTCTCTTTGATCTTTTAGTGAATATGAGTTATTTAAATTAAAAATTTTTTATTTGCTGTTAAATAAATTATTTGCCAAATAATCCGATTCTGTAATGCAGAATGGTTATAAAGCTGTGTAAACTTGTGTTTCTCTGGTGTCCTGTCCTTTGACTTTATGAGTTCTAAGATGTTAATTTATAGATATTTTTTTCATATCTTCCAATTTGCTTGAGTCCAGGCAAAATAATCCACAAAAATCACAGTCAAGGAATTCTGAAGAGCTATTTACTAAAACCCCAATTCCTGGTTTGGGTTGGCCTTTGAAAACCAGCCTAAGCATTTCAGAGCTGCTAGTGAAATGAATGGTCTTTAAAGGCTTTTACAGAAAGTTCAGTCTATGACTCACACTAGTTTTGAGAAACTTCCTTAAAAGTCACTCCCTGAGACTGAAATGTGTCTTCCATGGTCACTGCTGTGTAAACTCACACCTTTTTTTTTTTTTTTTCTCTCTCTCCAATTCTCCGTTCTTTGGCATGGTGCTTCAGCTTCTACGTCTATAAGGACTTAGTATACTTCAGTACTATATTGTTATTTAGACATTCTTATTTCAATCTTTCTTTCTACTAGATTATTTTCCTGATTTGTGATTAACTCATCAAAGTGATTCAGGAGCCTTTTTAACCACATTGTTACATGTTTTAATTTGAATGTGGTGTTTCCGTACTGGAAGTGGGGAAAAGGGCTGACATTTAGAGTTTAAAGAACAGTTTGAGTCCACTTCTCAACTTGCACGCAAGTTATCTATTGTTTAACAAATTAACCCCCCACACCTAGTGGTTTTAAACAACCACCATCTTACTATATTTCATAATTTTGTGGGTCAGGAATCAGGCAGGACTCAGCTGTGTGCCTCTTCTGTTCTATGTGTATTCATGGAGGCTACTCAGAGAAATATAGGTGGTGGATAGGCTTGTCTGGAGTGGTTGCAAGATGGCTTTGCTCATGCACCTGGCCCTTGGCAGGGATGCTAGAAGGTTGAGCTCATCTGGAAGTGGTACCTACCACACTTACCTGTGGCTTCCCCAGCGTGGCAGTCTCAGGCTAATAACACTTCTGCAGGACACCCAGTAAGGGTTTCCTAAGACAACAGATGCAAAACTGCTTATAACTAGTCCTGCAAGTGCCCAGGAGTTACTTCTGGTGGGTCCCATTGGATAAACAACCACGAAAGCCAGTAGGTTCACTTCTTATTGGGAGGACTAGCAAAGAATCTGCGCTGTCTCTAGTTTAGCACACCTGGGTAATTTTTGCCAGATATGATTTTTTTTTTTCCTAATCTCATTTTCATGATTTTTCTTCAATGAGAGTAAAATAGTAAATGCCAACCTCACTGAGTTGTTATGAGGCTTGAATAAACTTTATGAAATTACTTCTCAGATTGTTATTTGCATTCCTTATTAATTTGTTCTTAGTGGAATTAATTTTGTTTCTGGTCTCATTTTTAATTATTCATTATTCTGAATTTGGATCTCATCCTCAAGTTGGCACCATTTTACCCCTTGTGAATACTTGTATTATGTCCCGAATTTAATAAAATCCTTTTAGATGCTGTCTTCACTGAACATGATCTATATGATCCCCTGGTGGGTCTTAGTTCTAATTATGTCTGCCCACAAATTAGATTTCCATCTCCACCTACCCTTAAAAATGTGTCATTTCTGTTACACAGGGAGTGGTTGATGGCCTTTGAACATATTATTTTCTCTGGAAGAAACTCTCTTCTTTCAGATATCAAGTCTCTCTCTCTTTACTCAGCTCTCTGCTCAAAAATCATCTTATCTGAGGGGTCTTTCTTGAGCACCTTGTCCTAAACAGCTTTGGCTCTCATGCTCTGTTGGGTTCCTCTCTATCCTTTTATCCTGTGTTATATTTTTTTTTAAAAGCACTTTCACCACCTGACATAACGTGAATGTATTTATTTATTGTATTTCTTCACCAACTGAATGGAAACTTCATGACTACAAAAGTGTGTTTCTTCATCTCTGAATCCACAGGACAGAAAACAGGGTCTGGCACCAAGTAAGTGTTCAACAACCTAAACAGATAACTGATTGAAAAAGATTTAGGGGATGAAGGTCACACACAAGAAGCTAATACAGTTGCTAAAACATCCTTTTCTATAGACCAGTAGGTATCAAATTACTGCTTGTAAAATTTGATTTCATTGGCTATGATGTATTTCTGAAATAGATTTAGATGTGTCTATATAAACAGAACTGAACTACAGATTGTAATCAAGATGTTCTTCTTGCTCTTTTTCTCTTCTTTTGACTCTTTATCATATTAGCCAGCCCTGCTTCCATCCCAGAGGTGGGATGGGATGGGATGCTGGTTTGGGATGTGACCTCAGCCATACCCGCAGAACGGTTGGTTCGGTGGTCGGTTGCATATCTGAGCCGTGAAGTCCATGGGCTGTTGAGTATGGGGAAATCCCATGTTTGGGCAATGATACCACAGAAGAGAACATCTTCGGAGTGGTCTGGCAGGGTCCAGCTCTGGAGTGACCCCAGTTGGGTTGGCCAGGCTGCGGGCCAGGTGGACTTATCAGCCCCCTCCGGGCAAGAGCTGAGCAAGGAATGGGGGTGGAGAAACGTTTGTCTGACCAGTTTTACCACTGTCATGTGAGTTTGAGTCTTTTGTTTGGTTGTAAACGAAACAAAATAGGAAGAAACATGTAGAAGCAGTCCATTTCATCAAGACATATTAACGGTCGGTTGTCCTTAGTCACCACATCGACACTTCGCCTTCTGCATTTTCACATGGGTTTTGGTGGTCTTGTAGACAGAGGCCCCTCAGCCATAAATGAAAAGTAATGATCATTAGCCACATGTTCTTCATTATGCCCGGGCCTTTGAACCTGTCTCCCCACAGCTCGTGGACTTTTCAGCCACAGGTAGGATAAGCAACTACATGATTTCAGAATCTCTTTTTTTTTTTTTTTAGGGAAAATGAGCAGGAGAATTTTAAAGCAGAAGTGTGAAATGCGAGTGATTGCGAGTCTCACTGAAGTGGCAAATAACATGCTCCGTGTTGAATATCTGATATTTGCTTTCCGGTGCGCTTTTGATCTCAGAACACCTAGCAGGGCTGGGGCGAACAAGTTTTGCTGACTTGTTGCATCAGTGCTAAAGATGAAAGAAAACAGTGTCCGCATTCTCCCTGGTGTTGATTGTCCTATAAATAGGAAACTATCCAGTTAACCTTGCCTGTTGTCATACCGAGAGTTTTATTAAAAATAAACAGTGCGTGTCAGGGTAGCTGAATGTGGGATTTCTGCTTAGATGCCCACAACTCTTTCAAATACTTCATTAAAATGTGCGGGAGGACTCCTTCAGTGCTGTGAGCAAAAATATTGTTATGGAAACTGAGGTCTGTTATCATAGCTTCAGCGATTTGCAGTGATTATTTAATAAATGAGTTTGTGTTTGAAAATATCCAATGTGATAATATGAATATACACCCCCCACTCCTATTTCTTTCATTTTGACACATATGGAGAATGCTGTTTTGTTTTGACACCCCGGGGAGATGCTCTTTTTATTAAAAATCACTGAACAGTAATGAGCCTCTAGTTGACGATCTTACCAGATTTCCCTGACATAAGGAAATCTGATTCTGATGAATCTACGACGTCCTACAATAAGTAATCTTAGGTGTGTGCATCATTTCCAAGGGGGATTGTATTTGGCCTTACCAGGATTCGTCAGAAGGCTTGTTGTGTAGATCTTGTCTGGATATAAAATACATCCCATAAGCCAGAGCAGGATGCAGTCCATGGTGTGAGGAGGGAATGATGTTCTATCACCTACATGACATCCTCTTCAGCTTGAGAGCAGAGCCCTTGGCAGTGGTAGCTGTGCATGGGAACAAGGTACCCTTCCTCTCTGAGCATGATTAGAACTAGTCTTCCTCCTAAGAGGGCACAAGGGTGAACAGGAAATTGGAAGAGCAAGTGGTGTCCTAGAAAGGGTGCAGGGCTGGAATCCAGAAGTCAGGCCAGCTTGCAAATGGGTGCTGCTGGGAGTGTCCATTCAGGTCTCCAGGGGCCCCTTTTCCAGAAGCAAAATCAAAGGGCTGTTCAGAGATGCTGGAAAGCCCCTTCCCACATCGAAGTGCATGCGATTCTATGGATATGGTTATTATAGTTTCATTTTAGTGCTGTCAAGGACACACCTGTGTCTATGCTGCTGGGTAGAGAGGGCACCTCCTTTTCCCTCCTCGTCATAATCCGTTATCTGTGAAACAGCAAGTAAACCCATTTAAAGCTCTGCAATGGAAAGTCATTACCCAGTTTCCCCTAATCATTCCTTCTCATTAACAGGACATAAATGTCATGTCTTATTAGAAAAACAGAAAAGTATGTTGTCTCCTGTAGTCAGACTACTAGGATTTACAATTCAGCTCCATTATTTACGTGCTGCACAACCTCATGAAAGTTAACACTTTTTTTTTGTGCTTTGGTTTTCTCACCTGTAAAGGGGATAATAATAGTATTTACTTTTTAGGAGTATGGGCATTGAGGGAAGAATCCCCTATGAGGAACTTAGGAAGGGCTGAATAAATATCAGTTATTCTTTTAATTTTCTTGAACAAATTAGAAACTGGTGTGAAACTAAGTTAATGAGAATAAGCACTCTGAGATATGACTAGGGGTCTTATCACAATGGTTAGTCAATCTCAGATAAGTGATAAAATAGTTTATTGGTGACTGTATTAGTCAGCTCAGGCTGCCATAGCAGAAAACCACAGACAGGGTGCCTTAAACAACAGAAATTTGTTTTTTCACAATTCTAGATGCTGGGAAGTCCAAGGTCAAAGTGTCTTCGAGGTTGGTTTCTGATGCGGCCTCTCTCCTCCTCTTGCAGAGTCACCTCCTCGGTAAGTCCTCACTTGGCCTTTCCTCTCGTTACCGAACGCAGGTCTGGCTGCTCGCCCCTCGAAAGCCAGTACTCAAGAGAGAAAATTGTTGGTAGAAAGGAAAGTTTGCTTTACTGCAGAGGCTGACAACTGGGAGAAGGCGGACTCATGTCCAAAGGCCAACTCCTCCCCACCGATCTATCAGTGGGCAAGAGCTTTTAAAGGGGTGTTTAGGTGGGGGGGAGGGGCTACGTGCAGCGGCAGCACAGGCAGCTCTGACGGTCATCTTGAAATGGGTCATCAGTGGTCTGACCAGCGCCATCTTGATTGTTTTAAGTACAGGTCGTCTTCAGTTCCACGGTCAGTTTGTTCCCATTTCTTTGATGCCAGTTCTTGGAATTGTGGCAGCTTATGTCATGGCTACAGTCTGGTCATCAGGTAGTTAATGCCTTCCATCTGGTGGGGGTTTCAGTCTCTACAACACAGCTCACAGGACAAGGCTCAGAATATTATCTATGGACTTTGAGGAGGAACTACAGGCCTTGACTTTGCTCAGTGACTAAACTATTATTATTAGGTCTTATTTGATTGCTTTCCTTTCCTTCTGCATTTTCTCACTTCTCTTATTACATTAACTCTTTGACTAAAGTTTCCCTACAGACAAAAGGCAGGAGGAGGACCTAGGGGGCAGTCTGCCCTGGGAGGGGTCCATGGGGCCCTGCTCTGTTTCACTCTGTGCGTGTGGGGAGGAGGGGGGGATCTCCGGTATCTCTTCCTCTTCTTGTAAGGACATCAGTCTTATAAGATTACGGCCCCATCCTTGAAGTCTAAGTTAACCTTAACTACCTTTCTAAAGACTATTTCTGCATACTGTCACGCTGGGGGTTAATGCTTCAGCATCTGAACTTGGGAGGTGGAGGGATGCACACAATTTCATCCATAGCAGTGATATTTCAACACGTACAAAATTCAGAAAACACCACTGCTGTTTCTTTACCTCAACATAGTTTCACGGCCTGTGATGAGATGGTTAGCGTCTTCATTTTAACTGAAATCAAAAGTGTATTAGAGTAAGCGATGACCTATATGGATTTCAACATGTTTCCTCTTACACGGATAATGTCTTTTTTTTTTTTTAATTTATTTATTTATTGACTGTGTTGGGTCTTCATTGCTGCACACAGGCTTTCTCTAGTTGTGGTGAGCAGAGGCTACTCTTCATCCTGGTGTGCGGGCTCCTCATTGCGGTGGCTTCTCTTGCTGTGGAGCACAGGCTCTAGGCACACGGCCTTCAGTAGTTGCGGCTCACGGGCTCAATAGTTGTGGCTCACGGGCTCTAGAGTGTAGGCTCAATAATTGTGGTGCACGGGGCTTAGTTGCTCTGCTGCATGTGGTATGTTCCTGGGGCAGGGATCAAACCCGTGTCCGCTGCATTGGCAGGCAGATTCTTAACCACTGTGCCACCTAGGAAGTCCCAATAATGTCTTAACAAAAGACAAGAGTTTGATATTCCTTAAAAATTTGTCTAGAAGTTGACTAATATTTTATTTTAGCTTTATGAAAGCCTGTCCTTGTCACAGTACCCAGAGGTAACTCAGGGTTCTTGTAATATTGTTCTTTATGGTAAGTTGGAGGAGTTATGGTCTGTTAACTGAGGTGAAAATCCTGGTAAGAGTATACACTGTTGGGTCAACGCATGTGTTTGTTTTTGAGGCACGTTGAGTTTCATATACCGTGGAGACACTTAAGAGATGTCCAGAGGGTGCTGAGCTTCTGGGTAGGGAGATGAGCAGCTGGGAGGAGAAGGCTGACCTGCAGACAGACATTTGTGAGCATATGCGTAGTAATCGAGGTGGATTCCTGCACATGGATGGAGTTGCGAGAGGACCTACATCTGACAAGAAGGGGGTCTACTGACCAACATCAGCCCTGTGGGCACAGAGCCTCAGGCCCACAATACTTTTAAAGGCCCATGAAAAAATTTCAATTTATTTTAAAATCAAGAGGAAAAAAAAATTAGGGTCAAAGAAAATGTCCTAATTTTATTGCCACATCAGAATAAAATGGCGTTTTCAGGAGCCATAAGAATCTGTTAAATTTTGCCTGAAACAGAAAAAAATAAATGTTTACATGTTTAAAACATATTGTTTGATATTGATGGTATTATGATAGTAAGATTCAGTGAAGGCAAACTTTCTTAGGGCCCACGAAGTTATATTGTGGCCCTGGATTGATATAAACCTGGAAAGAGCAATCTTAAAAAGATTTGGGAAGAAACAGATCCCTACACGAATGTTTACAAATGTCCCAGGGGGCTACCATAATTCACTTTCTTGTATCCCTCTGCCCCCAAGGACAAGCGATGACATTTTCCCACAGATCTTTCTGGTCCCAGAAGGCAACATGGAGGAGGTCTCTCTGCTCTGAGATTGTTATTTTCCTATTACACCTCAATTACATTTATAAAGTTCTTTCATGCCAGCCTAAATGGTTTTCAGAGTTATTAATTTTAATGTTTAATAAACCAGTTGCCATAGCAACAGTCACATCACAGATGTTTTGTCAAAGCCTCTCCAAAGCATACACCTTTGTCAATATGTTATTTTGAACATCTCAAAGGGTAAATACTTGAAAAAGCCAACGCATCTCTCAGGTTTCAAGCTCACAATTTGCATCACTAATTATACACTCTCTTCAAAGGATAAAAAAAAAAAACTATATAGTATTTAAGAGAAAGTTGATGAGGTAATTTCAAGAATATAATGCAGGAAGAGGTCAAAATAAAACTTCTCTCTCTTGGAAATGAAGTGTAAGATCAAGAAATTAAAAGTGATAATCATGGAATGCATATATGTTTTTGGTAAATGTTAACTATTAACCACAAGTGCCCCAAATGATTCACAATTTTTAACTCCATGGATATTTTTCTCCGGTGAGTGGCACTGATTGTTATTTCACTTGTAGAGCACGGACCCCCGGCATGTATGGGTCACTGCCTGGGAAATTACACAATCTTGATTTACTTTCTTAACCCTATCTCTTATCTGATCTTAAAGTGAAGGCATTGAAACTAGCTCAAAACCTTGATGAATTTTTCCAAAATTCAGATGATAATATTTAATAGCCACATATTTTAATGACTAATTAAATGTTTTGGCTCTGGTTTCCTTTTCTATGTTTTGTATTAAGGGTTTTTTAAATTGCTTTTTTATTAACAGAAGGTAATAACAAATAACATTGGCTAAACGTCACTCTGAAACTCAGAGAAACAGCAATTTTTGTTTCCCCTAATTTTCATCTGCTTCTTTGGAAAAACCAGAAGGAGAAACTCAGGGGTTTCAGAGTTCATTCCGATCTTGACCCGTCGTGGAAGCTGGTCACTGAACCATCTCTTGCCTTCACTTCCTTGTTTGTAGAGCCGGTGAGGACTCCTGGTTCATATCACCAGGTCCAAGTTAGGACAAATGACCGTGAACTGTTTTCTGAAGGAGCCCCAGGCCTTCCCCTTCTGAGACGTGGCTTGGGCATGAACTGCAGTCAGAGGTGATTTATACCATCTACGTGGGAAGTGAGTTTTTAATGAGTTCGTGTGCAGAGGACAAAGGAAGAGGTCGGTGCTTCCTCTTCCCCAACGCTGGAGAGTCAGGACAAGCCCTGTCTTATGTCTCCCAAGGGTCGGAACCTTTGGCTCCTTCCGAATACCAGCCTGCCCCGTGCTCACATCGGAGGAATACTTTCCCGCCACAGAAACTCCACATCCATCTGTGTAAGGATGCATGGCAAATCTCATTTAGAGCAGTGGTGGAAGAGTCATATTCAAATGTGAGGCAAGAGTGAGCACAAGGCTTTTATTTGTTCCTTAAGAAAAAATTATTTCTTTGTGAGTTTAAATCATCAACCATGCTGCAGGAAGAAAAATGGATTTTAGGCTGGCTTGGTTTCTTCATGACTGTGTGAAAGTGGACCATTAAGATCTCCCTGAAAGATTACAGACCTGCTCGTTAATTCTAAATCTCAGGACTTTGAATTTGGATAACATGAACGAAAGATTTCAAAATAAAAAATTTTTTAAAAACGGGTCCCCTATCATCTCTGAGAACCCTCAGGCTATGTACAAATGCAATGCACAAGACCTTGCTTTATTTACCTAGGAAAATGTTATGGTCTATTAAATTGGTCTTTTTAGGTTGACAGTGAGTTCATGGAATGCTTTCCAGCCAGTATTTGTAAAAAGGTGAAAAACAAAATGGGCGATTTTTTTCTCTTCATTTTAGATTTTATGTTTTGTGGTTGGGTTGGTGTCTTGGGTGACCAGCTGTTTCATAGGTCAGGATGTGGATTTGCTTCTTCAGTGGGGCCCACGTGACACCACTGACATCTACACGATCTGCATCCTTTTCTGGATCCTCTTTGGGAGTAAAGATACATGTTTGCAAGATAAGGAGCAGGGATGACAGTAATAGTTTGCCCCAGAGAGCTTAGTGATGCTGATTAGACCATTCCAGGATTATGGCCTTTTGGCATGATGCTCTTTCATTTTATTTCCTCGTGGTTCCTCTGTGAGATATATAAACTCTACCCCCAATTTTCTCTTTTTTTGCATTTCCTAGCTCAAAAAAGAAAAAAGAAAAACAGTTTAAAAGATACCCGTTAGAGTAATAGTACTCTTAGTTGAAATGGAAATTTTATTTTACTTTTTTCAAAAATAGACATGAAATAGTATAGATTCTTTTATTTTGGAAATCTGAGCTCTTTGCCTCAGAAAATAAGGAAAGCTTCTTCTGCTTTTCATCACTTTCAGTGATACTATTGATATTATTGTACACTTTTTTTCTTTATCAAATACATCATATGCTTCCTGAGTGTATATTCCAAACAAGAACATGCTTTTCCAGTTTGACTTAATTGTCACTATGATTATAATTAAATAACTGTCTCCTCCAAAATGTTTGGTTAGGCAACAGATTACTGCATATTTGAAAACCTAACAAAAGGTTTTATTTTAAAGCTGTTCACTCCAAATACACAATTCTGCATTGTTGAGTAGTTGTTTAAAACCAAATAAATGGTTTGCCTATTATGTAGAGAGAAAAAACAAAAACAAAAACATGGCCTCTAATGGAGATTGTCAGTGTATCCACCAAGTTGAAGATGATGAAGGAGTTATTAGCTGTTATTTAGGAAATTTTCAGGAAGTTCTAGAGCTGCTGGGAAATAGAAGATTGTCCATGTTGACCCTTGGGAGTAAGTTGTCTTTCAGACCACTCAGAATATGCTAGATTCCATTTTAGATTGATTATTACTGATTTCAAGTTTATGATGCCATTTCTCTTTTCCCTGTATTTCCAAAAGTCCTGGAAGGCTTCCTGAAATGATTCAAGTTTATCCTCATTTTTTATGCCTAATGACCAGTCACTCAATCCTTAAGTAACCACTTTCAATCTAGAGTTTACCTTATCCTTTTGCCATAACTTCTCCTAGGTCATCAAGAATAATCTTATAACAAGATTCAGTGGCTTTTTTCATGTTATAATTCATACCCTCCCTGAAGTATTCCATCTTCATTTTTTGAACATCTTAAGTTCTGCTGGTTTTCAATCTATGTCTCTGAGTGCTCATTCATTCTCCTTTTTCCCTTCCACTGCATTTCCCATCAGTGTCTCTTTTGGAATGAATAGTTAAATCTCTCTCGATATATGCCGAAGAAATATGTAAGAATCAGTTATAAATGTTTAACTATAAGCCAGTTATTTAATCTCCTAACACACTACCTGGTATGCTTGTTATAAAATCCAGCTAATTCCCTATATCTTTATTTGCCATATGAACTTTAATAGTTTATAGGCATGAGATAGGGCATGAGAGAAATGGAGGTAATCTAAAACCATAGAACCTGAATCCCTTACTCCTGCATAGGGGTGGCCTGTGGGGTTTTGGCATCCCTTTGCTTGTCTCTAGAGTTCAAGTTCACAGCCAACAGAAGAAGCCGCCTGGCTAGAGCCTGCATCTCTGTTCTGTACAGTGTGTCGATGAATACACGTTGCACCTCCGCCTCTGGTATGTTGGAGCGTGTTAAATGTCAACTAGCAGTAAGGCACCGGAACACTGCAGGAGAAGATGTGCTTGCTCTGAGTCATGCTGCTTTCAGAGGAAATGGCACTGATTTAAATCGGTATGGCAAACCTGCCTGCGCTAGAATTTGACCAGAACCCTAGGGTTAATAGCTTTGCTCTTTGAGAGAGCTCCAAGCTATTTTCATTCCAGGCCACTTTTACATTTACATAGTCCATGTCACTGAAGCCCCCAAGGTACTTTGCCAGCAAGAAGCACATATTTACTTAGTAAAGTTAATGTGTCTCCCCAATGCTTTCTAGCCTTTGGGCACATTTTCAGGTAATAAGAACAAAAAATGTGTATATATATGTATATATATATATACACACATATGTACATTCCTTTTAGGTTTTAAAATAGAAAGAATAAGGGGATATAACCCAAAGCCTGATACGCTTTAAAAAGGTATTTTCAGTGGTAGGTCCATTTAAAATCTAATGACAATCCTTCCATATTTATTAGTCCACTATTTTAATTCACTCCTATGTCACTTAACAGAAAAAAAAAATTAAAATCAGGAGAAACCAGCCAGTGGGCAGTAGCAAATGTGTGGTGGGGTATGCAGCCCACCTCAGGACCACATGCACATGATAAATTAGATGAGGCCAAGAAATCTGAGCTCCTAACTTTTAAGTAGAAGTCCTGATCAATAACAATTATGGAGGGTGTCAAAGACCATGAGTCAGTTAGCATGCTTTTTGTTACAAGTGAGAGAAAAGCCAACTTAGCCCTGCTTAAGCAAAATACAATACTTTATTGGCTTGTATTACTAGCAGTTCAGGAGCAGATCTTCAAGCGAAGCTAATTTAAGAGCTCAAAGATCACTACCAGAATATGGTCGATCTCATTTTATATTTATTTGTTAAGCTTCATCCATGTGAACTCTATTTTTAGATGCCAGCACCTGCAGAAAGAGAGGGACACTTTCCCAGTGTCCCTAACTAAAACCCCAGAATGGAGTCTTAGAGGACCCCAAAGAGCCCAATTTGTGAACGTGCTTACTCCAGAACCAAGCATCATGGCCAGAGACATGGAAGGTGCTGAATCTCAAACATGACATCAGACATCGAGTCTCCAAGTCAGTAAGAATGATGTTCTCTGGAGCCCTGCAGTTCACAGCCTGACCTGTAGTCAGCCTGAGCTTAGCAGAGGAGATGGTGGTCACCCCAGGCAGAATGCGGGTTTTCTGCTGCCACAAGACGCTTACCGCTGGGGCCAGAAAACATCAAAATTCATTGTAGACAATAATTAATGAAATATACTGACACTTCTAGCTCAGCTGGGCCCCAACAGGTTGCCATTTCACTTCATAAAAATTAAGACATGAGCACAGTTTTTGAGGACTTACTGTACACTGGATCCTATGTTAAATAATTTAGTGAGATTTTTCTAATTTATTTCTCACAGCAGTCCTGTAATTGTAGTTATTATTCATTTTTAGAGCTAAGGAAACTGAAATGCAAAATAAAGGTAGTAATATTGACAAAGTCACGCAGCTAGTGAAAAGAAAACTGAATTTGGACACAGATCTGATTCCAGAGCATAGTGGTTGAGAAAATGTAGATTCGAATCTAGTTTCCACCACCTCGCAGCTATAATTCTTTAAATCCTCCACCTAAGTTGGAGATATTTCCTCCTATAGCTAATATTTAACACAAAATTATTGTTCCTGTTAAGACAAGCACCTTCAGAGACTTGTGAGTAAAAATCAGCCTTAGTGCTCCAATTTCTATCAGTGTCTTTTTGCAAGGTGGGCGTGTTAATTACTCCAGGGAATTTTAGCTAAGTCCACCAACCTCCACTTCCAGGGTTCTTCCCTGGAATCCCTTTTCTCTTTTCTCCAGTTTAGCTTGACTCAGAGTCTGTGCGATCCTCTATAAAGTGGCTTCTTCAATGCTATATTTTCCTTGCCTACACGCTGCCTGGTACTCAGTACCACTCTGTGCCGACTCTGTTCCACATCTACCTTGATCATCAGGCCCAGCTCTCACAGCTGTAGTAGCACAGCCAAGAGGACATCCCAGCAGACCCAGTTTCTCTAGACCCAGGCCTCTTAAAGGCACCAGGAGAGTAAAAGTCTGCTTTTTCCTAGTCTCTCGCTCCTTCCAGGTAGTGATTTTAATGTGTGGAACCAGAGAGACAATATACTAATGCAATTGCATGAGTAAATATTACCCACGATGACTCGGTTAGGTTCAGAGGAAGAAACAAAAGCTCAGCACTCTCCAAGGACGCTGGCTCCTGCTCCTGCCTTAGTCCACAGCATCAACTGCTCCCAGACTTCCTTGCTGATCTTGCCTGGAGGTGAGGTTAAGTAACCCCGTGCATATCTGTCTCAAATTACTCTTTACCTCATTTGCACAGAGTTATGACATCAAGAGGTGGAAGGATCCGTTTTGGCCTCAGTGGGATGCTCTGTTCTAGCAAATCAAGATCTAACTGGATTCTTGGCTCGCCTCACTTTTGTGGCTGAAGACACTCTATTTATGTGACCTGTCCTTGATAAAGTACACTCTTCCGGTATCATAGACTTCCTCCCAGCTTGATCAGTAGTGCCCACTCAGATTGTGTGGTTGTTGACTGATTGAATGACAAAGTAAATGATGAAATGGATATATGCAAGAGTTAGCATAAAAAATAAACAGTATTAGGACAATGATTTGCAACTCCATTTGTTAAGCAGATAGTTACTGAGTGTTTTGTATGTGTTATTAGACAAATAGACCCTCACACATAGTAGTGGACAAGATAGAAATGGACCCTTCCTCATGTCTTTGGTTCAATGATAGGATACTGCTGATATCCCGTAGCTTTTGATGTACATTAATGTCATTCTCATTTGTTTCAACTAATCGTAAAGGAATTTAAATTTAAAATTTAAATCGATGAGGGCAAAAAGTGACTCAGGAAGAGCACATCACATTGAGTGAACCATAAACAATATTTCATGGCCCCTCACTGTTTCCTTCACTTCAAATAATTTAATTAAATTGAGCTCAGTTTCACAAGGAATCAGAAACTAAGATGAGAATATAGCAGGGAGTGGTATCAAAACTATAAAATCTGTGTGTAATTGCAGGTATATTGTTCAACTCAAGAATGTGACGTAGAACTTAGTGAAAGTGCTTTAACACTCTCTGGTCAGTTTTAAGAAAATTATTTATTTATTAAATTTAGGGCAAGGAATCCCTGAGCAATTTACCACACAGGGAATTGAAAATAAACATATTGCCTGTTAGTATTTCCAGTGTTTGACTTTTTGTTCAGTCTAAATTTGACCATGCAATGCTGGGATGTAACATAATAAAACAGAATTGCTTTTTTGTTTCGTTTTGTTTTAATTTGTTTTCACAAACAAGTTTCTGCATGGACCCGGATATTTATAGTGAGAAGGCTATTTGGTCATAAGTAGAAAATATGTTTGAACTGAAGCAAACCAAGTTTTCAAGATTACTACATCTTTTAAGATTACTACCCAACTGTTTCATAAAACGACTTTTACCTGGTCCAGCCTTACTTCCTTTTCTAGAAGGTGAGAATACTCTTCTTGAATTGCTGCTGAGAAACAAGCTGGAGAAGGGCAAATTAAAAAATTATCCTTCTAGACTAAAAAGAGAAGACAATATATTATCAACTTTGGGTTTTCTCATAAATGAAAAATATATTCCTATCTCATTTATTAATTATGGTCAGAAGGTTATCCTTCATCTGTCCTTATCTCTGTGAATGATAATTCCAGGACTATTATCACTGAATCGTTCCATGAAAACAAACTAATAAAACCAACAATTATTCAGAAATATGTTTTCTTACATAACTCTAACATTTTTTCATGCCCTCTGTTCCTAATTTATATTTGGATCTGAAAATTGATAATGTTACTAGTTTAGAAAGAGTTAACCGTGACTTTTTATTTTAGGAAACACAAATGAGGATGCCCTTCTCCATAGGGCCTTTTCCACATTCTTTTAACAACCAAATAATTCCCAATTTTCTGGTGTATAAATTCCATGTGATCAGTACAAATAAACAAAAGGACAAGATTTGGGCTCTTGAAGCCCATTGTTTTACAGTGTCTTCGTTTATACACTTTCATAATTCATCCTCAGAAATGGCCTTCCCAGTAATTAGTTACCTTTAATGTCTTCATTTTCATTTAAATGTTCAATGATCAGGATAATTAGAATTAATTTGGCATTGCCATTTGATGGAAATGGAGCTTCTGCCACTTATCAGTCGCGTCCTGCAGGCAGTGTTACCAGAGAAATACGCGACTCCTCCACTTCACACACTGGGTTATAGTCTTTGGTTAAAGTGGTAACAGTAGGAACTGGCCTGATTCCAGTTTAAATTTATGCCATTTCTGACAGAGGATTGCAGCAGTCAAGCTGGGAGCCTTGCCCGTTGTGGATGGCATTGCGTGTGACAACTTGGTTCTCTGCAAACGGTGCAAGAAACTTCTGTCTCCATTCATCTGGGTATTTTACAGCCTGAGATGGACCCTACCATAGAACAAAAGGAAATCTTCCTTTGTATTAAGATGGAAAAATACCAATCCTAACTTTTTCCAAGATTTTAGGTAGGATACAGGAAAGCAATGTTAAAAAAGCTGTGAAGAAGAGAGTGTGTGCCAGTAAATTTTCAAACTGGAAGAGACTTTTTGCATTACCTGGTCTAGGGTTTTCCAGTCACATAAAAAAGTACATTTTCACTGTCATCTCCAATGACTCCCTGTCATACCTTTGCCTCAGCAATAACATTGGCTTTCCCATCATTTCTACCCTTTCCTGGGAAACATTTAGACTAGGTGAACAATTTAGTTGACCCCAAATCTGGGGTGAGAGATAATACACATACATAGATTTGTCAAATGCTTCATTCTTTAAGGCTGCACGGTGATCCTGTCCCAGTTTCAGAATTTGAACCTTGTTCATCTATGAAGCCTACCTTTTCTCTGCCACACTTTCACCTTGATCTTTATTGCGTGTCTTCTCAGGAAGGAATATCATGTGACCCATATCATTATTACTCTGAATTAACATCAGTAATAGAATACTTTACAATTAGACATGAAGAGAAATGTTTGCGTTGGATAACTCCAATTGCTATGAGTTTGAATACATTAGAAAGAAGGCCAAGGTTACGTAGTTTAAAACAATTTATTTTGCTTGTGATTTTGTGAGCCGGGATGGAAGTTGGGAAGGGTTTGGGCAGAGCTGGAGTCTCTCCTGTGGGTATAGTCAGATGTTCTCTGAAGCTGCGATCCCATGAGGTCTAGACATCCAAGATGGCTTGTTTTCAGGGCTGGGGAAGGGATAAAAATCTCAGCTATCCATGTGGGGCCGGGTGGAGTAAAGAATTTGCAGATGTGTTTTAAAACTGTCATAGAGTGTGAAAAAGCTAAGGGCACAAAGAGGAAAAATACTTTGAAATTCCCAGAGGATGTGGCTGGTAGCCACGATTCAGAGCAATGCAAGCGAAGGAAGATACTGGGACCTGCACTGGAGAATCCCAGTGAGGAAAGCCTTTGACAGTGAGCTGGAGCGGGTCCACAAGGCTTGCGAGAGCCAGTTATCCACGCCTTCTCAGTCCCAGCTCTGATTCGATGGTTTCGCATGGATAGCGAAAACAGCTGCAGTGGGATATTTACACCACAGAAATTGGCAGACACTACAAACATAAGGGCTTTTCCTCCACCAGAGACCCAGTTGCTAAACACTTACTGACACACTGGTGGTAATGGGCCAGCCTAGGAGCTACTTTTGGGAGACCTGTGCTGTCTGAAAGCAATTCTACACTGTGCACCATAGGGTGGAAAACACTCCTCTCCTGTGAAATCCTCAGTCAAGTTTGCAAGATTCACTATTGCTTTTGCACCAGTTTTGGGGCTATCCCAGAGTTGTCCACAATTTGAGTCAGTACTGGCTGTTGCAGGATTAGCACCTATTGAAGCAGAAGAAACCGTGAGAAGTCCTGATAATTAGCAGAAATAACAGGGAGGCTCTGGACATAAAACTGAGAGTTTGAATTACGTTTACTTAAGTCTCCAGAGAAGGAGGAAAGCCCTGCTCAGCCAACACTTAGGTTACACAATTGTGTGTTAATTTATTGTTCACTGTACAATTTAACCTCTCTTATTGCATTTTAACTGAGTTATTAATGAAAATATTTAAATATAGAAATGGACAGGTCACTTAATTTCTCTCATCTTCAGATTCCTCATCTCTAGAAATTATCTAAAAGTATCTTTCTGCAGTGTTATTTCAGTGGTGCTGTAAGATTAAAAAAGAAGTAAAGAGATTATGACTTAGGTAAATGTTGCCCATCTGTGGAAGATAATCTGTGAGATGGGGTAAGATATCATTTTTGCATTTATACATAATATTAAGGAGTTTTTACTGGAGGGAAGATGTGAGTAGAAAGGCAGGATTTTTATCCTATGCCACAAATAGTCCATTTTTTAATATTTTAGGATATTAACAAAATTATCTTGGAAATAAATGGATTACTTTTTATATCATGTGTGGGCTGGAATGAAAGTGTGAATAAATTCAGGATTGTGAATAAGTTCATCTGATAGTGGGTCTTCATTGGTGTTCATTTGAAGTCAGGGTTTGGTAGGTACATCTCATTGATATTTAATTTTAGTATTTGTTTAAGTATTCCAATGTTTTATTTATTGTTTTTTTTGTTGTTTTTTTTTTGTAACAATGACAACCTGTGCCTTTTTTACCCACGTTCTTTAAGTTTTAAGTAAAGCAGCTTTATGACAGTTTTCAGGGGGAAAACCAGACCTTGTTTATCATTGGTAACAGATTATTTTTCATTTCTTTTACTATCATAAAATAATCAACACTGTTTTTGAAAATACAAACATGAGTGAAAAAGGAAAAAAAAATCTCACATCTTTCACTTTCATCAAACACAGCAGCAAATAGTTTAACATGTTGCTTCTATATTCTATACATCCTAGGTGGAGTTAGACCGATGAGTGAATAAAATGGGTAGAAAAATTGATAGATTAATAGGTATATAAAATATAAGTATATAGAGAAATGATAGAATCAGATTGCCCTGATAATTCTGCATATATGATTTTGTATCCTTTTCAACTCAAAATTAGATACATATTCATGTTATAAAATTCTTATAATTATTAATTTTAATGAATAATAGTCCTGTTGAAATTTTACCATAATTGACCATTTGTTCCTCCATTATTGTACATTTAGCTTTAATTTCAAAATTTATCTGATATAATTATGTTGCAATAAAAAATTGGGGACATTTAAGATTGTTTTATAGGATCGATTAACAACTGTGAAATTTCTCGGTGAAAAGGCATTTAAAAATTTTAAAGAAATTTAATGTAGTACTGCTTTACTCTTAACTATTCATTCTTGGGCAAGTAATTTTTCTTTTCTAAGCCTGCATATCACCATAAGTATAAGAAGAATCATAGTGTCTATATTGAAGCTTGATAGAAATGATATCAATTAAGGTGTCAATATATAATGTCAAAATAATTAATAACCACTATAATCTTTATTATTGTTATATTATTGTGGATCTTGAAACACATCACAAAAGTGTTTTAAAAATGTTTGTATAAATTTGCACTTGTGGCAGTGTTGTATGAAAAATTCTTCCCAAACACTGGCAAGAGATTGCTTTTTAGATCACAACTAAAACACTCATTCTTTCTTCTTTAGGACATGTAGAATCTGCCGAGCTCTAAGTAGTAAAACTATAGAACCAAATTGCTTTAAAAAGTAAGAAAAAATTCTCACCTTGCCCGGTCGTCATAGGTAAGGCTAACTTCAGCATTGATTGTCTGCCAGTTCAGTAACATCTGCAACAACCTGTAATTGTTTTTCATCGTTAGTGTTGATGGCATCTTCAGGCTGGTAGAAGGATGACCACAGCCAGCTAATACATTGCATCTGGGAACTGTGATCGAAGGGGAGGCAGGGCTGTGACAGATGGGGGTCTGGCTTGATCAAGGCCCAAGATTTCTCCTTCAACTTAGTTTCTTGCAACCCACTTGTTTCTGTCCTTCAGAGGTGTTCTCTACAGCAGAATCCCGTTACAAATAGAAGACCACGGTCCTCCTCAGAGCTGCATCTACCTTCACGTGCCGGCCTGTCCTGTCCTTCTTCCCCCTTAGACAATTGGCGAAAGAATTCTCTAGACTTGCTTATTCTGCTTCTTTACTCTTTATCTCGTGCTTGTCCCCCAAACAATTCACTGACATGCCAATAATCTCATGAAAAGAGCACTGTGTGCTTTTTCCTTATTATATGCTTTGACACTTTTTGTTGCTTTTTTATTGGCCCGCTATTTTGTTTTTGACTATCCTTCTTGAACAGTCTCCTTCTGCTCTCTTTAATCCCCTATTCTCTTTGCGTTTCGGACTGTTTTTTCCAGCGTTTTAAAAAATCTGTTTTGGTTATTCATTCACTAAATATGTAGTAAATATTAGATTTTCCTGAAATTTCAACACGGCCCTCCATTTTTTTCTCTCCTTCAGAGCTCTCATTTGGTCCGATGTTGGTGTTTGAAACTACTATTTATATAACAGAAACTACCATATGTCTATGTCCAGTCCGTCCTCTCTCCCTTCCGAAGGAATCCTGTGTAAAACTGCTTTTGCTGTGATATCTCTGCCTACACGTCATCACACTGGTGTTTCCAATTCAGCATCCCCAAATCAAACTCATACTTCTCCCCTTAATCCTGTTCACCCTTCTGCTTTCTCTGTCTCAGGATATGGCATTGCCCTTAACTAGTGTTCTCCTTTTGGCTTGAAATGATCTCTTGCTCTTTCAAACACACAAAGCCCTACCTGGTTGTGGTTGATGCATTGCTTAAAATGTAGTTTGGGTGTGATTTCCTCCATTATCTGATGTCACAGGCATGGGGTGGGGTGCTTGACATGAATGTTTTCAAAGGACTTTCCAGATTATTTTATAACCCCTCTGTCATCCTACCAACACATACCTTCCAATAGCCAACTTTCCTATTGAGAATCACTGATTTTGGCATTTTGTTCTTTACCCAGTAAATTGCATTGAATGAATGAATGAATGATTGAACAAAGAAATAAAGGAATGAGCAAGTGAACTACATGATTTTTAAAATATTTTCTATGAACTGTGATTTATTATTGATAGTGGTCTTATAATGTAGCTAGGGAATTAAAAAAGTAAAAGTCTGCTCATTACTACGAATAGCAAGCACAAAGTTGTATTTACACACTCCATAAATGTGTCTGAGTTACTTTAAAAAGGGAATTTCTCTTTTTAGAAAATTATGAAAGTCCCAATTTGCTTTAAAAGGGAATGAACAATTCAAAGTAATAAACTTTTGTTTTACTCTTGACAGTGAGGGAAGGAGTTTTAAAATTTGGAATTAGAGAACTACCTACGGGAAAAATAGCTTTCAGATATCCTACAAAAACCATATCCTGTAGGATAAACAAGGTCTACAAATCAATGACTCCATTTTCCTACCCACAGAAACGGAGACCTAAGATGAACTGCCTTAGGTTCTCATTCTGAAACTGCCATTGTGTAAATTGTGTGAGAGCAGATTTTTTTCCACAAATAAAATATTTGAGTGGTTGCCCTAATAGGGAAATGCTTGCTTATAGTAATCGAAATAAGTAATTTTTCTTTCATAAAATATCTCCACATCTCTAAAATTTCTGCAGGATAAAATGAAAGTTAAGCCACATAAGCACTAAGGTTACTTTCAAATTATAAATGTCTGTGAATTTCAAAGTATTGATCAATTACATATGCATAATGGCCAAAGCACCTATCTTTTAGTATAATGTGCTGTTTTTGACGTCTAGCATTTCTGAGCTAAAATTACTGAGATATGTGCACTATCTTAACAAAGAAGTTAATGAAATCTATCTTATAGTATCACGCTGTTCTTTCACATTAGCTCAAATTTCTTAAACTCTATTATGCAGCTTTTACCAAGTTATAAATTTAAGTTGCTTCACTTTATTAACAAAGAAGAATTCTATTTTAAAATTATGATTGAAATATATATATATCAGCCTTTAAAAACTTATGTTAGATGTTTCATGCACTACTATGTTTAGCGTATGAAGGTGCTCAGTAAATGTTAACATCAGATGCAAAAGTAAGTATTCGCAAACTCACTGATTAGTTAAGCTTGGTTAGGTAGGTAAGAGAAAAATGAATGCATATTTTTTTTCTTACCTACCTAGCTAAGCTTAACTAGTCAGTGAGTTTGTAAATACTTACTTTTGAATATTAGCTTTTGCTCTTCTTCATACTAAGCTTATTTAATTGAGCTGTATGAATTTTAATATGCTGTATGTATGTATAAATTTTGTATATAAATTTTATATAAATTAATAGTAAATTATATTGAAATAATTCTTCATCTCAATACAGCATCTGTTTATACTGTAAAAAATACAAAATTTCACTGCGGTCTTTTAAAGTAAAGACTCAAGAATAAATTGGACAGTGACTTCCCTGGTGGCACAGTGGTTAAGAATCCATCTGCCAATGCAGGGGACACAGGTTTCATCCCTGGTCTGGGAAGATCACATATGCCATGGAGCAACTAAGCCCGTGAGCCACAACTACTGAGCCTGCATGCCACAACTATTGAAGCCCATGTGCCTAGAGCCCATGTCCTGCAACCAGAGAAGTCACTGCACTGAGAAGCCCATGCACCACAACAAAGAGTAGCCCCAGCTGGCCACAACTGGAGAAAGCCCGCACACAGCAACGAAGACCTAACGCAACCAAAAATAAATTGAAATACATAAATAAGTAAATATTATTAAAAAAAGAATAAATTGGACAAGTTCTTTCTCTGATCAGGATATACAGACAAACTGCTTCCACAAATGGCAGAAGGAGGTTAACATAGACACCAAGGATGGGTGACCCAAGGCGTTTCAGGTATCAATGAAGCAGTCAACAGACATGTGGAGCATAAGGTCTGGTAAAAATAGAAACACTTAAATCCATACTGTAGTCATTTCCTCTCCCTGATTTGGGTTTTCTTGGTTGCTTGCAGGCACAGCCAAGAGGCAAAGTGGAAGAGAGAGCACGTGTGTGGCTGAGGCTGATTGTGTACAATCAGAGTGATTATGTGGAAATCAATCAGAGTCTTCTTCTTAGAACATGCTTGTTCTGACATAATGAGTGACATTCGAGTTAATTTTTATTCATTGCCTTCTCCTTTCACAAAGATCTTTACTTCCGTCAGTGTTATTCCCTGTCCTTCATATTTTTCTGCATGTCTTGAAAAAAGGAGGAATAATTCCACGATTTTATTATTCTTCTTAAAGTTATTTACTAATGTATTCAGAGACAATGCAATATATTAGGATTTTAAAATATATATATATATTAGATAAACACCAGTTGGGCAGCACCTATTGTTTCAGACAGCTGTCTGATTGGTAAAATGTGGTGAAGTAAGGGAGGCAAGGGTAGAGTTCATACGTGAAAGAAACTGTCAGTCAAAGACAGTTATCCTAAAGTTATTTTGTAGTGTGGGGGACGTTTTAAACTTTCATTTCAAATGTTGTGACTTGTAGTAGGAAGAATTCTAAGAGGACACCAATGACCCAGACCTTGTTAATTATACCCTCCTTTTAAGTGTGGGTGGGACGTGTAATTGGCAAAAGTAGTGGAATATGTTGAATTATATGCAAAGGTAAAGACATTTTGAGAAGTAATTACATCTCCAATCAGTTGACTTTGTGTTGAACAAAAAAGCAGATTTTTATGGGTGAATCTGATTTAATCAGGTGAGACTTTGAAAGAGGTCAGAGACGATTAAAGTGATTAGAGGCTGTCTGTTCTGCCAGCCCTGGAGAAGCAGGACACTGTACATTCTAAAGCTGAGAGGGGTACATTGTGCCAACAGCCAAGTGCAACAATCATCTTCACAGTGCTGGCCACTGTCTTGATTTTGGCCTGTGAGGTGATAGCGGAGCCGTGGACCCAGCCAAGGTGTACCTGGACTTGTGACTCAAAGAAAGTCAGATAACAAAGGTATGTTATTTAAAGTGGCTAAGGTTGTGACAATTTGTTCAAAAAATAGAGAATGAATGTATTACTTTTAAAACTTTCCTGTTTCTTAGAGACGAATTACTTCATTTGTTCATTCACACGTTCCTGTACAAATTAACTTTGCAAACTGGGTGTGAAGCAAATAAAACGGTCCCTCCTCAAGGAGATCTGTGTGTGCATGTGCGTAAAAGAGAGCGAAAGGGAGAGGGAGAGAGTTGGGAGAGAGGAGAGAAAGAAAATCACAGTGCAAAGAAATCCTCATGGTTCAAGATCAAAAGAAGGAGTATAGATGACTCATTCCCAATCTATACCCAATATAGTAATCTATACTCTTTTTTATTAAAAGGGATTTGTATTAAACATTCTATTTAGTAACTGCCAGTGTCATGCAAGGTGTATTTCTAGCAATGAGTATGTGGGAATAGTTGGTAAGGATGAAGATACCTAAAGGAGAAATCGGGCTTACAGCAGATCGTTTTAGCTGAGATCACTACCACAATGTCTTCTGTACCATGTACTTTCTTAGAACCTTCATATTATGCCCCCATCAAGAGGTAGAGCCTAAACTCCATCATCTTCAATAAGGGCAGGCTTGTGACTCGCTTGCAAACAGGGTTGACTCTGAGTTTAGATCATGAAAGGTGATGCAGCTTCTGCCATGGTCACTGGAATACTCGCTATGAAGCCACTAGCCACTGTATAAGCACTCTGAGTACCTAGAGGTTACCACGTTGTGAGGAAGCCCAAGCTAGCTCAGATAGAGAGGCCCTGAGACTACATCAAGAGGTGGGGTAGCTTTTACCTGCTCTAGCATCACTCCCTTTTACACTCCCCACTCGGTTCCAGCCACCACAGGAAAGACTCTAAGCTGGAACCACCCAGCCAAGATCCTCCCCAGTTCTGGATCTACAAAAGCCCTGAGATACAATAAGAGTATTGTTATTGTTTTAAAACATTGTTTTGCAAGTGATGAGTTACGTAGCAATAGATAACCTGAAAACAGCTGTTCCTCCTGGCACTGAAAATTAGGAACAGTGACGAACCATATAAGCATGTAACCTGCTCTGCCTACAGTGGGGTCTGTGTCACAGCTGCAGTGATTATTAAGAGCCCTTACAGATTGCAGCCTCTTGCTTTCTGTGATCCTAGCTGAACTGACACGTGTGAGCTTTGATTCCATACCAGACACATTTTGGACTAAAATACTACTGCTTTCTATCCTTAGCGCGCCTTAAAGCACCATTTTATTCTTTTCTTGATTAACGTTGTACATAGACAGAGAAAAGAAAAATATCACAGGATATATTTGAAGGCATAAAAATCCTCAGATGCAAAGATCAAGTTAATGTTAAGGATACTGTCATTTCCTTCACATGACACTAACGGTATTTTATACCTGAAAAATTTAAGATTGTAATACAGAAGAACTTTTTGCTAGAATATCAACTTCTAGGGAAAGGAAATTATAATCTGCCATTTTTGAAAGCTACAGTCTCTTTAGATGTTATTTTCATTTTGACTGACATAATAAAAATAAGAGAAAGTACAGTCTCACATATTTGTTGTTTATATAATTTTAACTTCCATATTCAGAGATGCTGAGTATACCACAAAACGTCAATATATCAAAAAACTTTATATTTGGAGGGAATTTAGATTTCATATACTCCTAATTCAGTGCTTTGTATGTTAATGAGAAAATTGAAGTCCAAGACAACGACTGAGCAGAAGCCTCGCTTCCAGTCTGTGGTAAAACCCTGAGTTTCCATGGCATGTGTCCCTTTCTACATTACGGTTATCGGTGTAATTTGACTTTCTGTACAGATAGCTACGCACTTCTTCTACTTCTTTCACTAATGAGTTTTTTTTAACTCTTTCTACCAACCTTGTCTATTGCAAGATTTGTGCTCTAAATGTGTGAGTTCTAAATTCATGAGCTGCTTGGCAGAGTAAGCTGATTTGATTGGCCTGAGTTTACCCTTTTAAGGCCGAGGTAAAGTTATTTTGTATTCCTCTCGTAGTTTTTTGGAGGCAAGAAATAGAGGCTACGAAAGAGAAGAAGCCAGTCCTGAATCAGTCAGGATCCCATTGGACATAGGAAATCTTTACAATCAAAACACACCAGCTAATGAACAAGGAAGTTTATGCAGTAGAATATATCAATTACCTTTTTTTTATTGAGGGAAAATTAACATATAACATTATATTCATAATTTCAGGTGTATAACATAATGATTTGATATTTGTATATATTGCAAAACGATCACCACAGTAGTCTAGCTAACATCCATGAGCATACATAGTTACAATTTTTTCTTTCTGATGAGAACTTTTAAGCCGTCTCTTAGCAATTTTCAAATACACAATAGAGTATTCATAACTATAGTCACCATGCTGTACTACATCAATTATCTTGTCACAAAAGATGTAAATGAAAATAATATAGGGAGGAAGCACCAAGCATCTAACTTCCAGTAAAGATTTTTTAAGTAATATTCGGAAATCCAAATTTTTAAAATGTATTATGGAATTCTAATAAATGTTATGAATATGAATTATTTTGTCAGTATTCAAATAGATGTGATAACACTATATTTAAATTCAGTAAGTATCCCATTTTTGCCTAGCATTCTGATAGTGTGTTACATGTCAAGCACTGCCAGGTTGGAGGTAGAAATGCAAAGAGTACACAACTCTTGCCTTGATAGAAGAATTCACAGTTGAACAGCGGAGGTGTGAAAGCATGTCACCCTCAGGCTGTGCTCTTCCTCAGCAGTAACTGCCCCCCAAGTCCTAGCTTTGGTGCACTATTTGTGATTCTTTCTTCATATATTTCCTCCAAATATTTTAGATACAAGGGACTATCTGAAGTGTAATCTAAGAAAAACAGTATTGGAGACACCGACTCTTTCCCCAGATCTATCTGTTTCATATTAGCTTTGGCTATTTACTGAACTGCTTTGAGACGTTGAGTACTATAAAGTTACACGACATTACTTGTGAAAAGCATTTTATAAACTGTTAATGGCTACCTGGATATTTGTTATTTTTGTGCAGCTGTTTTTTTCCTTGGAGTCTGTGAATTTAAATGTTACAAATGGAATTTTTAACTCCTTTTTTATAGAATTAATATAACATGGAAAATTACTCTTCAAAAAAACAAAAAAAATCAAAGTAATTTAGTTTTTCTATCTTTCACAAAAGCCATATGATATATGTTGAATGATTTTTTATGTAACGATTTTGGGATATTAGTCTTAAGGCACAAACTTAATGATACATCTTAGGGTTTACATTTTGCTTTTCCCTTCAATGTAGTGGGAGTGTGATCATTGAAGTAAAAATGAACAGTGAGATGTTTTCATCAAACATTACAGAAAATCCAAACTCTTCTAGAGATCACAGGGACAAAGTGACCATTGGGTAGAGGTTTTGGTGGACACCCAGTCATTTTGATTAGTAATGAATGTAAGCCCATAGAACATTGTTTCTCAAAAACAAAAACAAAAACAAAAAAAAAACCTTTCTTACATTTTTTGATGAAGATAAAGCTTTCTTCTTTTTGTTTTTGTTTCAATAATTTTTGCAACCCAAATCATACTAAAATGGAAAACACTTCACCACACTTTTGTGTACCTGGAGGTTGTTACTGTGGGTTTCTCTTCTAGTAGGACAGGGTGCTCTGGCCTTGTTCCTTTCCATTTCTGTCCCACAGAGGTTAGCCAAAGTTCACTTGCCTTGTCAGTTAAGTTTCTAAACCAGATGAATTATATTATTCTATAATTGAGCTAACCACAGTTAATTGCCTAATAGACTGTGCCCACACTAACTGAAAAAAGAATTAATTGCTCAGAAAAGAATGCATTATATATTTCAGTCACAGCTACACAATCGTATGAGAACAAAGTGACAAATAAAGGCATTTCAGTGGTGACCAGAGCCAATGGCGACACCAGAGCTGGTGCTTAAATTAGGTGGGTATGAAAGTCTTCTACCTTCTTTGGATGTTTCCTAAGGTTATAAATTGAACTTCTTGTTAAAGCTGACTAAAGTATGTATTATTGTTTTTTCCTTTCATTACACAGGAAAATAATTTTAGGTGACTTTTGGCAAAGGTTTAGGTACAATTTAAGAAAATGTTATTTGTAAAAGAAGGCTAGATTTTTTAAAATTAATTTTTATTGGAGCATGGTTGCTTTACAATGTTGTGTTAGCCTCCGCCATGCAACAACATGAATCAGCCATGCACACACAGACACCCCCTCCCTTTTGCTCTTCCCTCCCATTTAGGTCACCGCAGTGCATTAGGTAGAGTTGCCTGTGCTACACAGTATGTTCCCATCCGCTGTCTATTTTGTACATAGTGTCAATAATGTATACGTGTCAATCCCACTCTCCCTAGATTTTTTTTTTCAAGTTGCAGGTTTTTACTATTAATGATTTAGTCTTGCATTTAAAAAATGTATTTCCTAGTTAAGGTATAATACCAGGTCTAAGATTTTTCTAAACTTACTCTGAAAACCTGAAATACACATGAATATAATTTGGTATTTACTATAGCCATTTTTAGTAGACTCTTTCCCCTCTGCATGAAGGGGTACCAGTACTTTATTTTACCAAGCTATAATAATACTAATGCCAATGAATTCCAAATTTCACTACCTAAATGTGAGTGGTATATTAAAGGAAAAGACCAAGAGCATTGAATATGTCATCTCTCCCTGCTCTGCTCTAGCAAATTTGCTGTAATAATTGGAAAGTCAAAAAATAAAAAAAGCTTAGGTAATGTATTTAAATGTAATTGATAATCAGGTCAATCTCAGAAAATCTTGTGCTGGCAGTATTGTAAAATAAATATGAACCTTCTAATGCCCTGAAGCCATTTCAACTGTTAAATCATTTAGTCAAATATTTTTTAGTTTATGGCCTTAAATGAAGAATTCAAAACCCAGTGCTTTAGAAAAGGCCAGAGAAACTCAAGTATATTAAATGTATTTGCTATTCAAAAGAACTTCCAAGATATTTGATTAACCTGTAAAGCACAATAAGCACATTCATGAATGGAATCCTATTCATAATTCTAATGTGAAAGAGTCTGCTTATAAGACAGAATAAGACTAAGAAAAAAACTGTGAAGAAAATAAATCTTGTTTGCAACCTCCAAGGTTACTCCATTTTCCCATTTTCCTACCTCTATAGCATCCTCTTCCTCTTTCTCCAACAATCCTGGATCAACTTAAATTGATATTGGCTATTTCAATATTTCTCACATGCATTGAAAGTTCAACAAGAAAACAATTGATATCATTGGTCAAAAGGAGGCTTGACATTTACCTATGGAGTCTAATTACCCATATTCCTCACTCTGTTTCTTTACGATCAATAAGTATGAGTTTTCTGAACTTCGAAATTTGAGTGCTTATAATTTTTTCTCTGTGCTAACCATGCCTGTAGATACAGTTTATTTAGGCAGAACGAACCACAACTGCAACGTCTCTGAAAGGAATCAAGAGTGACTCCAAGTCTTTTAACAAGAGTAACTAAGAAGATGGACTTGTTTTTGTACCTTTCCATTCTTTATCTTGCCCGAAACGCTCTGTGCTCCCTTAGGTCCTAGCACTTTGCTAATCTCTGCACCTGGAATGCAGTTGCCGAAATCATCAGTTCTCTCTCCTGTTCTTCAGTTCTTCATTCAAATGGCACCCTCTCAGTAAAACTTGCTTTGCCACCCTGTTTTAAATTGCACTTCCACAAACATACGTCCTGTCCACCTTCCCCGGTTTGTTTTTCTGCATAGCACTCACCCCAATCTAACAGACATATTTTGCTTGATTATTTTGAATATTGCCTGTCTTCCGCAGTAGAAAGGCACCTCTATGAGAACAGGGATGTCTGCTTACTTTGTTCACGACCTCAATGAGAGAGCCTAAAAAGGTACTTGGCATACAGTAGATGCTCAAGAAATGTTGGTTCGATGCATGAATTAATTCAGGGAATTAGCCAAGCTGTTTACTATACGCTGGTCTCTGAGAAGATTCACATGCCAGAAGAAAGATTCCTTTGTGGAAAATTTTATGAGACAAAGCAAAAAACTCTGGCGTGGTGTATCAAGGTGAGGAGTTGTTTATCGACTTGGGTCCTGATAAGGTTTTAATCATAAAGAACATCAAAAAAAAGCACAGTACCAGATCTCTGGTGGAAGAACAATTTCATGAGAGTTCTTTGACACAACTCATAGTTTTCTTCACTAGGGACTGGTTGGCCCAGCTTGCACACGGCCTGTTCACTGAGGGGTGCTCCTCAAAGGCAAAGGTCAGAAGGATGAAAGCAAGATGCAGTGGCCCTTCACAGCTACACCTTGTTTTGTTGCGCTTTGCTTTACTGCGCTTGGCATGTACCGTGTTTCTTACAAATTGTGGCAACCCTGTGAGGGGCAAGACTGCCGCCACCGTTTTTCCAACAGCATTTGTTCATTTCCTCCCTCTGTGTCACATTTTGGTAATTCTCACGATGTTTCAAATGTTTTCATCGTTACTGTATTTGTTCTGGTGATCTGTGATCAGTGATCTTTGATGTTCCTACTGCTAAAAGATTATGACTCCCCGAAGGCTCAGATGATGGTTAGCGTTCTTTAGTGATAAAGTCTTTTCAATTAAGGTATCTACATTGATTTTTTTAGACAAATACTATTGTACATTTGATAGACGACAGTGTAGTATAAACATAACTTTATGTGCACTGGGAACCCAGCAACTTCATGTGACTCGTTTTGCTGCCATAGTTGCTTTAATGCAGTGGCTCTGGGACCAAACCTGCCATGTCTCCAAGGGGTACCTGTATTCTCCTCCCTCCTCTGAAATGTCTCTCCCATTCTTCGTTCTCATTCCACAACCTTCTGTGCTGCCAACCACCGCCACGTAGTATTCCACCACATTAAAGGGTGTCCAAGATCTTCCCGCTCTGATTCCAGCTTCTACTGTTTTTCTTCCTGCTCCCCCAAATCTCCAGTGATTCTGAACTGCTAGAGTTCTCTAAACCAAGACTGCTTCCTCCTCCCCCTCCCCAACTACGTGCTCTTACTTTTTAATTCTGTTTAGAAAAGGCCCCTCCCACCTCATTCCCTTGTGAATTCTAATTCAGCATTTAATGACCCATCAAGTATGACTTCTTTTGTGAAGTCCTCAGTACATTCCGCAGTCTTTGAAGGATGAATTACTCGCTCATCGGTTCTCCATTGGTTCTTACAGTATTCAATATTTTATAATGATTACTGGTTCACGTGTCCGATTCTTGATTTTGGTTGTGATGTACCTGAAGGCAAGCAGTATGTTCTGTTTTCTTTGTACAAGCTGAGCTTGTCACCTAGTAACAGCCCGTTAAGTTAAATGAATAATTAGTACAAATGAATCAAAATGTTCAAAACTGATAAAGCTTCTTTTAAAGAGACAGCGAACAGTAAACCTTCTGGAAAACTGAGTCCTTTCTGATGCTCAAGAGCACATTAAGGAAGTGATCTCCTTTTCTACTTGTGTTTGCTAGGATAAGTAAAGGCTCCCTGGGAAGATGTCCCAGAGGAAAGATGGTAACCAGTGTTTTGGAGAAGGAGGAAAATGTTAGCAGAACCATAAGAAGTGGCAAGCAGGGACAAGAAATGTGATGTGTGATAAAGTGGAAATAAGTGTTTGTGAAATACATGAGATGAACTGTGATACAGGCTTCAAGAGAGTAGAAGCTGCAACTGGTGGGGAGAGGCCAGTGGTTGAAGTATTTAAAACTCACAATCACGGCTCTTCTAGTGTGATGCAATGCTAGTGATTACCAATTGAGACTACATTTGCTCAAGGTGATTGTATAATTACACCAAATTCAAACTCCTGATTCAGTTTAGTCATCACGCCCTTGCTGACAACATGAGAAGATAAAGGAGACGGATGCACCGCACAGCATCTCATAGACTGTGGTTGCTCCTAGCATAGCTTTTCCCTTGATTCAGGCTTTAAGTGTTAGCCTGAATACTCAAAACACCATCCATTTTTGGAAAGGGATTAATGAAGGCATTTATTTCAAAAAAAAATTCTTTTTTGGTTCCCTCTCATCTGGGTTAGAACTTTCCATATCCTGCCAACAGCTAGTTAATGGGAAGGTGTTATCTATTGTGTGTCTGTCACTTAATCAGCATCAAGTTCAGAGAAGAAGGAAACACATTTGGGGCTGATGAATATAAAAATACTCATTGGCGAGCAGTATAATGCAAGATAACTCCAAATTTTCAAATTCAATATATTGGTTCTTCTGAATCATCATGTTATTTGTATTTGCTGAAGGGTCTTTTTCTGAGTTTATACTTTGGAACATGCAGCTCAGTGGAAAGATATGTGCTTGTCTGAATAAGCTGGCTCTAATCCCAAATGATGTTTGTGCAGATCTGCTCTCACATTGGTATTAATTTATTAGACAATTAGAATATAGCAAATGAAGTGAAGGTTGTAACTTGCCTCACGTAACTTTTTAAATTGTTTCTACGCACACCTCTTGCCTCCATATACAAAACTCCTAAAGTGTATAGGGATATCTTAGTACATATTTATGCAGATCACTTTTTTATTTATGGAAGGGGGTAGCTCGTTCCCCCAGGTGGTTGTAAAACTGCAATTTCTCTTTGACATGATACAAATTGCTTTAGAGAAAAATTATTCTAAAGTCTTTAGAAACTGAAATGATGCTGTTGGAGCATAGTAACAAGATAAATAAATCTGGAAGATGGCAAATTTTATCTTCCCAACACTAGATGGGTTTGTTCTGGATCACGCCTCTGAATTTAAGGCACCAATTTTTATCCAGAGATGATTTTTGACTTGTAAAAAGAAATGGAAACCAAGAACTACCATAAAACAAGAATTGGTTTAGTCTTTTGAAATGTGTATTTACACAGACCATGAAATAAAAATACGTTGTTCAAGGGAAAAAAAAGTTGTCTTTTTAATGGTGCTCTAAATGGCCTACCCAAAATACAAATTTTAAGAGTGAATAAATAGTTTTTGTGATTTCATCTTCTTCCTTGCCTGTCCTATAAACAGGGGATATTGGAGCATGGGAGAATACCCAGAGTTTGGAAGCTTACTTTATTGTTTTAAGCAAAATTTTATTGCAGGTTTACATATATACAGAAAAGTACACACATTGTAAACCATAAGCTCTATGGATTTTAAGTGAACATAGCCACGTGACCAGCATGTCAATAGAATAAGACATTAATAGAATATTCCTAAATCCCAGAAGGTCCTCTTATGCCCCATCCCAAAGGTACTCATTAGTCTGCTTTCTAGCCTCATGGATTAGTTTTGCCTATTCTCCGGAGGACAACTCTTCCAGGCAGCTAATGTCCATTCTATTTTAGAAGATGTTTGCATGTGAGTTTACATTCTCCCACTTATCAGTCATTAGCCAAGATGCATCAACACAGAATCAGAGAAGAATCAACTGCTTCAAACGGGTTCTAAGATCCCAACATTCTTTGTCATTATTGAACGTCTGCTGGAGGTTGAGAATGTCACCTGAGTTGTGTTTTGATGGCAGTCACATCACTGATTCCATAAGTTTTCCCTATACTATTCTGGCCAACGTTATAATTAACAGAATAAAAGCTTAAAGCACACCATGGTCGCCTAACATGTAGCAAAGAAAATGGGATACAGAGACAGGGCAACAAGCTTTCAAAATCAGAAAAGAGGGAAACGATGTTTAAGAATTGCATGTGGTTAGAGAACATTACATAACAACATATTGAAAGAGATTAATTCAGTCAGTTCAGACATGACGTTTATTTTTAACAATTGGTATTCTATTCTCTATAATCATGCCCCGCAGTTTAAAGTGCTTAATGAACTCTTACTGGAAAGTGACTGTTTCAGGAGAGTATAATGACCTTTAATCACTTCGCCCAAGCTATTAGTAAGAAAGATTGGCAGGAAATGTTTTTACTTTTGTTATAAAAATAATTGAATTTCCAATTGAAACAAGAGTTTGTCAGTATATAACTTCCAATGTCTTAATCCCTCGTCTTTATGCTATTTCTCTCTCTTCCTCACAGTGTATTTTTGATGACTTTGAACAATTTCTGATTTTTTACCTGGTTAGAATATCCTGAGAAGGAAAATATCTTCTAACTAAGCAACCACTGAGTTCTTAGGGTGGACACTATACTCAGAGTATCTCAATGCACTCAAAAACTCAATAAAGCAAATACTATGCCCATTTTACAGCTGAGAAAATTGGAGTTAAGGGAAAATACCCATTTTTCAGTATCATACTGGCACAACTGTCAGAGAAATAATTGAAACACAAAGCTATTTGACTCTAAATCTCTGCTGAAAAATGCTTTATTTAGTATTTAAGGTGAAGTATGACTGTTACATAGACTATGTTGGTTGGGGAACTTTCATCGCTTCCAAAATGAAGACTATTTAGTATTGTCAGGGTGTAACTAGTAAATACTGTAGGGGTTGATGTCTTGGTCTTTGATTATCATCATAAGAGACTCAGTATAGGCTAGTTTAGTGGTTCTCAAAGTGTGGTACTTGGACTGGTAGCATCAGCATCATCTGTGAGCTCGTTAGAAACACAAATTTATGAGCCCCACATTGAATCTCTGAATTTCTGAGCATTGGATCCAGAAAACCATGTTTTCACAAGCTCTTGGGATGATTCTTATGCGTGTTGAAGTTTGAGAACCAATTGCATATTTTTAAAAGTATGAACTATAGAGTTAGACTGTGGATCTTTGTATCCTGGTTCTACATCCTGGTTCTACAGGATACTAGTTAGGTGACACTAATCAATTTAGTTAACCTTTCTGCGTCTCACTTTCTTACCTGTATGTGTAAGGTTGCTTATATTGCACACATAGAAAAGTGCCAGGCTAATAGCAAGCTTTGTAAGTGGTTAGAAATAAATATATGTTTTTTTGATAATGCAAGTAATTGATATCAAAAGCATTCACTAAATAGCTCAATATTTTGGAATAATTTATTTTAATAATGAAGTCTAATAAGTATTGAGTTTTTGAATAGGAATCAACATTCTTCTTTAGAATTTGTTTCACATTTTAAAAATATATAAAAGGAAAGGAAAGGCGATGGAAAGCATGTATAAATATGGTACAGTAAATTACACTGTTTTATGAAGATGATTTCATATGGAATTCAAAGTAGATGCAATTAGCGTTACAAATTAGAAATCGCAAATGATGATTTAACCAACACATGATTTAACAAACAAATCAAAGAAGAGAAAAAATTTCAGATGAATTTAAATCGCTCTATGTAGATTTAATCTTGTAATAAGTAGTTCTCCAGAGAAAGCATAAGATGTTATTCTTCATTCCAAAAAGTAGGACAGCTTGGAAGTTGAGAACAATTATTGTAGAAGCTAGAATTATCAATGAAGGCAATTAACAGCCTCCATAACGTCCGTTTAAGTGTATGAGACTAGCATCTACTGTCATTTGCTCTTTATATTCAGTGCCAGTTTTAATGAGAGTCCTGCTGTATGGTTACACCTGTTGGTGAGTAATCATAATATTTGTGATGGCAAGTTGGCTTGGGGACTGATGCAAAGGCTCTCAGCAAAGAGCAACAGATGGTGTGTAAATGCCAAAGCCAGAACTTTTGGGGGGTGTATTTAAGTAGCTTCATGTTCACAGCATGAAGTGTGGGTATCAGCTGAAAAAAACTTTTCCTTCTTCTAGTCCATATGCAGCAATTAAACACACATCATTAAGCAGCAAGTGTGTATGTCAAAGCATGATATGTAGAGAAATGGAGGGGAAAATTCAACAGACCCAAATTTGTATTTCTCTTTATCAGTTCCAAAGGAAATAGCAAAATACAATGGCAGTCCAATTGTTAACAGCATTCTACAGGGTAAAATGTGCTTTCCCATGTACTTTCCTAAATGATTCTTGCGAGAGTGCCGGGAATTAGACATTGCTGTTTCCCCCGTTTTACTGCTCAGAAAACAAAGTGTTTGAGAATTTGAATGGCATGACCAGGGTCACATAGCTGTCAATTGGCCTAGATGGACAAGAGATACCTCCTTCGGTTTTGTACCAAAATTTTTGTTCTTACTATGCCGCATCCTCTTTTAATCATTTAATTCACTTTCCATTAGAATGTAAATTTTAATGAAGAAAAAACTGTAGGATGTCCAAAATTAGGAAATATCAATTTTGCAATTGTATCAATAAACACAAAGGGGTTAGATCCACACCATAGAGAGAAGTGGTCTTGTCCCTATACTAACTTTTTTTTTTTTTTTTTTCTGGTTGAAAAACTATACATTTCCAGGTAGGTTCACTTTTTGAAGAGGAATAATCCTCTTCTGTTGGGCTTAAGGGGTTAAAGTCTCCTGCTGTGAGCAGAGGGCACTTGTGGGACTCTGTCCCTGGGCAGGACGAGCCTGGGGCTTCTGCTCATCAGGCCTCCCCAGGAAGCCATCAACTACAGGATCTACACTCCCAACCACGGGACACCTCCCTGAAAGCCAACATTAGAAAATACTCCTGGCTCCATATGCATCCCTAAACCTTCTTGACTCTGAAGGCCAACGCCCCTTCTCTTGGTATCTGTCTTTCTGTTTGTCCCTGAAGCCCACATGTCTGTTTCCTATGTGCCTGTGGTCTTGCTTTAGACACTGCAGCATCACGCAGGGTGGCTTGGTGCTGCTTCTGACCTCTTGGTGCACTTTGGTTTTCATTTAGTTATCTTCCCCGAGAGGGACTGTTGTGGATGACGGGGAGTGCTATGGACCAAATGTTTGTGACCCCGAAAAATGTATATGCTGAAGCCTTCATTCCCAACATGGTGGTAGGAGGATGATGGGTCTTTGGGAGATGATTAGGTTTAGATGAGGTCACGAGGGTGGGGCCCTCATCAATGGGATTAGTATTTTTATAAGAGACATGAGAGATGTGATCTTTCCTCCTGTCCTGTGACGATACAGCAAAAGCATCCCACTGAAAACTTGGAAGAGAGCTCCCACCAGGAACCACTTGAGCTGGCACCTTGATCTTGGACTTCCCAAGCCTCTAGAATCATGAAAAATAAGTCTATGTTGTTTCAGATACCCAGTCTGTGGGATTTTTGTTATGCTGGGTCAACTGACCAACATCGGGAGGAGGTAAAACGTGATAGTAGCACCCATGACACTCTTGTTAGTGAGTCCACTACTGATTGACCTTTCTTTCCCATCATTAGAAAAGTTCATGAGCGCAGTCGAGTGAGTGGAAAGAGGCTGCTGCAGTTATTGAGCAAAGGGGAGTAGAGACAGGTGCAAGAAAAAAAAATTAAATTAAAAAGTAATATCTTTTTTGTGAATGTATTTTTGTTTCACTCATGCTGCATTATTGAGCCTCTCTGAAGAACTGAACCCTTCTTTGAGACAAACTCTGCAGGCAGATGGGAGGGGAGATGTTCCTAATTGAAAGGCATGGGGGTTTCAGGGAAGGACCTTACCACCATCCCCCCTTTGATATCATTCACGTTGATATCAAAACGGACATGTCAATGATTATCTGTCCTCTACCATTTCAAATCAGCGAATTCAGACACTGCACTGTAAGAATTTGTTCAGGTGGAATGTTATGCTTTCTGATGTTGATAAAATTTTTCTTCGTTGAATTTAGCTTCACGTGGTCTCAATATTTCTAGTAACAGCTTTTGAATTAATACCGCTATTGCCAAAAGCAAATTAACCTAGTTTCATCACAGAGTTTGGTTAATTCCTAATTCTAATGCTAAGGGGATCCAATACTTCTCTCTTATTAGTAATCAATGAGTCTGTTGATTGTGAAGGGTCGTCTAGAAGAAATTTAAAGAAACTTTAATCAGATTTTACTTTGCAACTTATTTGGCATCTTAATAGCTGTATATTCAATTCAAGGTGCATCCTGGAGTCTTCTAAAGTTCACATTGCAATATTAAAGAAGAGAAATGAGTTTAAAAATGTTCAGTGTCCAGTTTGTACAGATGAAGATATTATATAATCACAATAACCCAAGTATCTCTTTTTAGTGCAATTATAGCACTGTTTAGTTTGATACAGTCATGTAGAAAGATTTTGTACAGAAAAATATTGATCCTGGAAAAATCAATATTGTAGCACTTAAAAAATAAGCTTTTAATGTATTAGTAGCTATTAACAGCTGATATTGATTAAGCTTGGCAACGGCGAATTTACATGCATTTTGCCATTGCCACTGTCCTTTAAGGTCTGCATTTTATTGGGCATAGTTTACAAATGAGGAAACTAAGTCTCAGAGAAGTGTAGTGATGTTCCCAGAATTATACAACAAAGCAATGTTTGAGTTTAAAGCTAAATGCAGGTCTTTGCAACTCTAAAGCCCATGTTCTGAGGGACTGCCTGCCCCGCACTTATTTGCCAGCCTGAACTCTGGGGATCCTGCAAAGAGCTGTAGTTGGTTAAATCAGCTGGAAACATTCACATTACGAGCCTCTGGCATCACATGTTCTTCTGCGAATGGCAGAGAGATTAGTCATGGAGTTGCGAGTGAAACATGTTTGTATTTAATTCCTCTTTGTGCTCCTTAACAGCCCAGATGCCAACCTGGAGTATAACTCAGTGACTCCAGCTGTGAAGGGCACGTAAATACACTTGTCACGTAGAGATGGTGCAGAATTAAATGACAGAAAGTGCCAGAAACTTTTAGCCCAATGCTTGTACCAGGACCTGACAAAATCTGGGATTTCCATTTTTTTTTCTTATTACACTTATACTTCAAGGAAAAGACAAAGACCGACTCCTAGTTATTCCCACGGAAAACAAAACACAGCACAGGATAAAAATGCGCACGTGTTGCTCTTGCTTACTTTGGTCCGACTCAGGTTGTGTTGCTGTTAACTATTTGCGTGTAACCACCAACACGAGGTGTCTAAATGGAGTTAGTAAAGTTCCCTTGATTCCAGAGTCTCTTCTGCGCTGTTGAAATTCTTTAAGTAGTACCCCAATTGTTCCAGTAGGCTGTAATAACTCTGACATGATATTTTGCCATTTTTTTTCTTTCACATCTTTGTTTTCCATTCTGTGGTCAAAATTTTATTTTCTGCAGGGTGTCTCTTATCATTCCATCCCTCCCAAGTCTTTCCACTGACTTCTCTCCTCTTAGTACACACAGTTGAAATACTTCTTTCACCATTCTTTCATTTAGCAAGTAATTTTTGTTTTTAGCATCAAGACTGGGTCAGTCTCTTGTTGGCAGCTGGTTGTATGCAGAACCCCCAAGGGATTCACACTCTAGAGTGACTCTTCTTGTGTCCCAACACTTCCCTGTCCTCCTAACTTCTCTTTCTCCAGACCTTCAGCCCTTCAATTTCACGCCCATCTGCCACCCACCCTCCTGGCCACACCTGGGACCATGTTAACACCTGAAAGTTCTCCGTCTCTGAACTACAAAAGATCAGTAGCTGCAACCAGGAAATCCTCCCACATCTCTCTCCTTTGTTAAATTCCCTAATGCCGTCTATGCAACTTCAAACTTTGGTTTTTCCTTCCTGCTGCTGCTTCTTTCCCGCTAGTCCAGCTCTGTAATTGGATCCATTCCTCACAACATTCTCAGGAACATCCCTCCCCCTCCACCAACCCCACCCCTTCCTTCTGCAGCCACTCTTTTTGTAAATCTCTCGACAATTACACAAGGTACTTTCAGTGTTCCTAGACCCTGGCTGTCAGAGGGAGCGGGTAGGAGGATGTGACCCTGTAGACGGGGGGGCCCTCAGACGTGTAGGGTTTCTGGCTACAGCGGGCCTCCCCACGGTTCTAGCCTCAGCTATGGAATAAACACCAACACCCTCAGGACTGTTCTAATTCATGCTCATTTCTCTAATCTTTAAGGGTACAATTTTCCCCACACATCTTGTTTTCTAGCCACATTAAAAGGCTTCTCATTTCCCAGACAAGACCTTTTGTTTCTGTGTCCTCCACCCGCGCTCCTTCTTCACTTTGTTCATCTGCCAGACTTCTCCTCATCCTTCAACACCCAATCCAACATCCTCCTCTGTGTCGTTTTTTTCTCTTGGATGGCGGTAGGGAGCCTCTCTCTAGGCTCTCATAATTTCAAGTGCATATTTAGCATTTAGAGCATGTCTGCATTATATGGAAATATCTAGATTTCAGAATACTAAGCATTAGCAATATGGCATATAGAAAGCATACACTGGAGCGCTCCGAATAAGTACGTATTCAATAAATTGATAGATATTTGGGGTGGGGGGTGATTGTGATTGATAGAGACTGAATATCTCTGATGTTTTGAAATGCATGTCTTGCGGAATTAAAATTGACCTAAGTGCAAATCTGAATTCAGGATGGCGGACTCACAGTACACGTTTATTTACGTATCTTCCCAAATCTTTGCTGCACTTTAGAGGAATACATAGCAAGCAGATGGGAGGTACAGTGAAGACACCAAGTCACATCTGAAGTGTGTGTGAGAGGTGGAGGCAGAGCAAGTGAGCACTGATCATCTAAGCAGGGACACAGAGAGCGTTGGGTTTCATAGCCACAGGTACGCACACAGAAAATGATAATTGGGTTCAAAAAAGGTTAATAACTGATGACAAACAGTTGAACAATCGTGCAAGTCAGTCTGCCTCCTCACGTGCATCTCCAAAGGGGAGAGAAACTTGGAATTGACAGCCAGTCAAATACTGGAGACTTGCTTGCGCTGGTAACTAAGTGCGCAGTGTGAAGAGAGTCGAGGCTGCTGGTGCTTCAGGTGGGGGCCCCACAGAAAAATCTCCCCATTTTCATCAGTTGGTAGAGAAAAGGGGCAGTTTGTCAGGCTGCTCTACATGTGACCTGACTTAAGTTGGTGGTGGTGTTTATAATTATTGGTAATATCATTAGCTTTCTGTATGGGGTAGTAGGGGAGAATCAGATATCTCCTTCCTTCCAGCCTCAGACGGGATTCTGCTATACGTGCAGATGTGTATCATCAAGCAGGGCAAAATCAATTAACTAAGCTTGATGAAGTCATCGCTCTCTGCTTTTCACATCCTCTAATTGCACATAGTGTGAAATGTTTACTCAAGGCAGGAGACAGAAGATGCTAAGGACAAAATTCAGCCTAACTTAGGGTCAGATAACTGTACCAAAATCGTTGAATCAGCAGCTGGATACAAAGCCGTTTCAGAATCACACTTTGGGTACCGTTACCAACTGTTCAGGCTCTCAATTGAACCTCCTGGAGACTCATGACCCATTTCTGAAATTTCCAGGCAATTCACATATTTTGAACATTGAGATACATCCCATTTGATCAATTATGTTATTTAACCAAGCCTTATCAGAAATAAAAGCAGAGGACATGTTTCTGCCACTTGCAGTCCTAGGCTTCTGATTTGAAGAATTCCTAATAGTTAACCATCCCTGGGTATGAGTTCCTGATAAGATCAATGATTTTTCCAAAGTACAGACTAAAATTAATACTTGGTTGAAACCTATAAAATTTATTTTTTTAGGTCCAAAGATGTCAGATAGTGTCAGGTCAAATGGTTCATACTTACATATCACGTTGTCTATAATGAAGTTTTTGAAAAAAGTTAAAGCAACGTGAAACTCTCAATCAGCCCTACTGTTCTAGTTATCTATTGTGGGATAACAAATTCTTCCAAAACTTACAACTTAAACACTGATTCTTGTAGCATAACTCGCGATTTTGTTGTTCCAGATTTTGGGAAGGGCTCAACTGAGTTGCTTTCCTTTCTGTGATCACTGTGTTGCATTCAGCGGGCAAACAGACTCCTTTGCAAGGTCCACTTTGGCTCCTTGCACACATCTGGTACTTGGTAAGGATGGCTAGAAGTGGTTCTCAGTGGTACTGTTGGCCTGAGTCCACAGGTAGCTTGTCCACTACGGAGATCTAAGTGACAGTCAGACTTGACTTCTTGTGTGGCTTCCAGGGATGTTGAAAGAAAGTTCTTCAAAAGAGAGAAGGTAGAAGTAGCCAGTTTCTCAAGGCCTGGGCATAGAAATTGGCACAACTTTACACCTACCGTATTCTGTCCATCAAACCCCGTCACAGAGCTGGCTCGTATTCAGTGAAAGGGGACAATGGTGACCCCATCTTCTGCTCATGCCCTGCTACAAGTGAGTTGATCTTTATATTTCATCTCTCTTCTGAAACCCTGTCTTTCCTTAGGTTTTAGGCTATTTGGTTTCCCTGAAATCTCAGCTCTCTGATGGACTCAAGAACAAATACGATTTTATAGTAGATCCACATTTTTCTTATTATTAGGATGCTAGTCACATGCTTTCAAACTCTACATCCTGGTGGAAGTGGAATTCCTTGGCTTGAGAATTTGTATCAGCAATTCTAGATCCTAGACAGCTGAGGGAGTTTGGATGTCTGCCACATGCTTAAGGAAAATGATTGTGAACCTAAAATTCTAAGAATTCCTTATTTAGCCAAGTTATCATTCTAACATAAGAACAAGAAATGACAGTTTTTGACTTGTAAGAACTAAGTAAATTATCTTTATATAATTTCTGAAGATATAGTTTCAGAATATATTTCAGCAAAACAAGGGGGAAAAAAACAAACAAAACAGGAACATACAGGGACCCAAGAAATGATGGCTGTATCCTGGGAGGTGATAGGAAGTTCCAGAATGATTGTCAGCAAGAAGTCAGTGAGTTCAGATGAAAACAAGGTTATATATTAAGAAGAATATATGAAGTATAGCAAACGAAATATAGCATGACTTAGAGGGTGATCGGGGGTTCTGGTTCCGAGTTTTTAGTGATGCAAATAATTTGGCTAATGAGTGGTATGTTAACTGCACCTCTAGTATTATTATATACCACTTTTCACCCTACCCTACACTCCCTGAGCTCGTTTTATCTTCCCAAGCAGACAGTAAGCTTCCTATTCATCTTCTTAATGATAACTTAGTATAAAGTCTTTTTTGATAGTAAAGAAACGTAGTCAATTTCATGGTAAGTGTATGATTTTATTGACATGATCTTTTAGGAAATAAGATACGCAAATTAAACTGGTAAAAGTTTATACAGCAAATAATTTTTTTTTTCTTTCCAACCTTAAAAGCCATAGATTTTTCAAGGATGTACTTTAATTTTATAATCATTGAAAAACGTATTGGAAATGTTGTTGAGTTGGATGTGACGTAGGCTGCTATTAGGATGTTGTGGGTGTGCCAATAGAAATCTAAAAGAGTAGATATAGATCCCATCGATCCACATGTGGGATACACCACGTGGCTGGTCTGAATGGAGAATATGCTTGAAACTCATTCTGATCATTAGCTAAAATATAGCCAGCTTTAAAATTATTCTATGCATCTAAACATTGAATAAAGTAGACAAAATTAATTACAATTAGCCTTATCAATGAGGGCAGAGGGTAACGGTGAGCCTCTAGCAGTGATACTCTGAGGAGGACACAGCAGCACCAAAGTAGTGTTATGACGAGGACGCGCCACCTGAACCACAGCACCAGGAAGCAGCAGGATCAGAGAGGATTCTCATAGCGCTATTTAGGATAATCCTTATTTCCCCAGCTTCCTTTGTTTGTTGAAATCTGCCCAAGCACCCTGGGGTCAAACTCAGGACTTAACCTCTCTGCTCAATTTTCTACTTCCTAGGAGTAAGTGTGTGCACCCAGTTGAAGTGATCTTGAGAAGTGCAAAATCTAGGTACTACACAGTTGTCTTTTAGAATGCTGCATTTCATCAAATCACACCGGTGTGTGATAGCTTTGAACTAGTCTTTTAGAAAACTTAAAACCCTCCTTTGAATTCATACCTACACGAAGGAAGATTTTTGTCTCAGGGAGTTTATTTTTTTCACGCAGGTCATTAGATTCGAGAAAATAATGATATAATTGAGAGAAATGATCATTATAAATTACACGCTTACCATTAATTGTGGGGGAAGATGTTTGTACAAAGGATTTGGAACAATAACATGTTATTGGCTTGGAATCTGTGTAGAGTTTTCCCCTAAAATGCAGACTCTCTTCTAAACACCTGAACAGGAGGCATTGAAATTAACACAATGGCGCTTTCTTGGCCAGCCTAGAATTTTTCCTTCTTGTTTCCCCTCCTCCCTTCTTCCTTACTCCTGAGGCCTTAATACCAACAGAAGACTAAAATTCATGTGCACTCCACTTAATATGTGTAACCAGCTGTGATTTTATTTTTTGATGCTGCCACAGGAAAAAAAGTTGTTTTTTTTTTTTTCCTGAGCTATAGGTGTTAATTGGTATCTTTGTATCTTGCTAATTAAGTTCTAGCAACACCTTTTTCCTCTTCCTCGTTTGAATTTAATGAGCTCCCTTGTTGTATTAATTTATTAGATAATTAGATAAAACAAAAAAAGAGTTCAGTTTCTTTAGGAATGGCTTTGGAAAGTACACCTTAAATATTCAGAGACATAAAAATGTGTACATTACAAGAAAAAAAAGTCAGCTCAGGAAGAAATACACTTAATGTTAGCCTATATACTCATACTGACATTTCAAATCATGTGAACATTAGGGCATTTATTAAAAAAAGAAAAGATGGATTCAAAAGCACAGGCAACAACAATTATTTGGGTGTAAGCAAAACAGAATCACATATGGTACAACATGAGGAGCCGACCAGAAACCTTTGCAATATTTAAGCACAACAAACAAATTATCAGTTAAGCAATGTGCCCTCTGGACTCTAATTATCATTTTTATTTGCATGTTCATTTTCTTTCAAAAATTCCTTTTAAGCCATTGGCCAAGCATTATTAAGTTTTTGCTGTTTATTAGGGTGCCAGAATTGACTTGACAGAAGAAGAATGGAAAAAATCATTGGCGTGCATTGAAACTGATCATTGTTTAATATTATAATACTTTCAGTTCGTCAGCAGTTAGGGAATTTTGGAAATCATTTTGAGTGAGAACATCCAGATGTTATTGATTCCATTGTCCTGCTCCAACTCAAACCAGTTCAGGCTGAGAGCTTTCTAACTTGTCCCATTTCTGCAGAAAGTCAATGCCGTCTCTCATTGCTCTGTTTTTGTCTTTGGTTGAGCAACGGATTCCATTGGAATGCATTCTTTATCTCTTTAATACCTATTATTCACATCTCTTTAAATATCTATTAATCTTTAAGGTGAAGCAAACATCCAAAAATCAAGATATCAAGCTCTAAGTATGAATAGTCATCAATTCAATCAACATTGAACTTGTATTTCTTGAACCACAGAAGATAACATTAAAGCTGAAGTCATAATAATATGCAATCCTTCAAGTATCTTTGATAGATATGATGACAGAAATGACTACCATTTTTGCCCAATTTGGTAACATTGAGCTTCCCAGCTGGGATTAGCACATTTTAATCAGAAGCCTTAAAAAGTGCAGTAACTAATCCCCCAGGAGATGATGCTGTCAATACCTCCTAAAGGAACAGAACTAATATTTCTAGGCTGTACACATCACATCAATACTTTGCTTTAGGGTAGAAACAGGTTTTAGAGACGTTGTGAGCAGGAAAGCAAGATCAGTTTGTGTCTGCTTGACCTTTAGGTGAAATACATTGGAGTAGAAACTCTTTCCAGTGTCATCTGTCCCTCAGGAATTAGAAAAGAGAGTCCCCCCCACCCCCGCCCCCGTATTCAAGAGGAACCAAAATCAGGTAATTGACATAATGATCTAAAACTTCCATTCCCATTGGTTTTTTTCTGCCTCAAATGCTAACTTAAATCCCTTGTGACTGTTACAAGTATAAAGGGAACAGAAGACCCAGAGAGGCAATTGGAGACAGAGATAGCAGAGCTGTGAGAAGATTGTTTGCAGAAAATATTCTTCCCATGTGTGGACTTGGCCTTTGAAGCAAAGAATTACAACAGGAAATTAGGACTAGGCTGGCGCAGCCTCATAAACAAGTACAAAATTGTGTCAGCACACCAAAATATTTCACTAGACTGTCCTTCCCCTAGGAGGTTCACAGGTGTTATAATAAATGAAATCAGCAATTCTTCCTACACGTCTAGCACATATGATGATTTTGGCCCGGGCAACCATTCGTTATTTGTAAGCTGGGGTATAAATACAGACGCTAGTTGAATATTTATGTGTAGCTCCAGAATCCACGTTCATTAATTTGTCTGTATAGGGGGACTAAGGTGATGGGGGCAATGGGAAATGTTTACTCTGGGAGCCCTTAATGTAGCACATGAAATATGAATATGCTTTTGGTATGGGGGGTCCTGGAACTCTAGGTAGGTGTTGGGTCCCTACTGGCCTTTTATCATTTTTCTCTTCCTACAACTAAATATAAAACTGAAAAGCTGCCTTTAACATTCTTAAACGGCGGTCCTGCCAGACTCATCCTATAAGAAATTCCCTAAGTTTTTATCCAGACACAATATTTTTTATTAGCTAACTTGTAGCAAGTCTCTCCTCAGAGCCCAACTAAACATGATCCTGAAGGTTCTTTTGCCTTTGTGCAAGAATAACAATCTGGGCCTCCTTTGTTTTTCACTGAACAATAAAATTAACCAGTTATTGAATTTATACTCTCATTAGAGAGCCATTGTTACTGTTCTTTTAACAAGAGAAAAATGCTCAAGGAAAAACAAACAGAAATTAGCACAGAAAAGAGTATGATTTATGTGTGATTTCTTTCTGGATATTAGATTTGGAATGTATTCATAGAAAATGGTCTCAGTGTCAAAGATTCAATGCTGTAAGAAAAAGCTATCACCAAAAGAACTCTAATTTTCAACTTTCTTCTCATTTAGTGGATGAAGTCTACAGACCTCTTTCTCCTTTTGTGTAAAGAATAATTATAGTGATTTGCCAAAGTAAAGTACTTGAAAAGGGTTTCCTAAAATTTGGTAGAAGATCTTAAAATTTTTTTCCACTATGAATCTTTCCAGATATCTATCAATTCTGAAATGTTTTCCCAGGCTTAGATTAATTTTCAAAAATCTCTCAGCTTTCTCTGATCTACGGTAATGCAGCAGCTGAAATATATGATGAATTCTGCCCTCTCTTGGGTCTCTCAAGAAGGGACACTAAAATTTTGTAATATTTAAGGGTGGAGAAATGAAGGGGTATCTCAAACTACCTTTCTTCTTAAGAAGTAAGCACAGAATCATCAAATAACACATCTGACCAAGACCTCAGATGTGATTAAGTCCAATAGATTTGCCAACAGAGTTGTATTCTAGAATCACCTGGGGAGTTGTATAAAAGATTCCTGGGATCCACCTTTGAACTTCTAAGGTGGGATAAACACCATTGATTTTCAGAATAACTCCCTGTAATTCTATTGAATGTCTCCCAATCTTTGATCTCTTTGTTTTAAGAAGAAGCTGAATTTTTTTCGATTTAAGTCATTGACTCAACATTAAACGTGCTTTAATGGTTGAGAAGGATCTGCTCTTTGAACTCCTAATCCAGTACTTTGTAACATGTGTTAAGAAGGACTGATAGAAATTATGTTTTTTATTGCCTTCCTGTACAAGGTTAGTGAAATAGGATATTTCGGATTAAATATCCTATTTAGTCAAATAGGATATTTTCTAAAGTTATGGACTATTTAAATACAATTATAAAATATTCACAAAATTATTCATTGCATTTCTATCTCTTTTGGCGATGTTATCAAAATAAAGTGAGGTAGTATATTAGTGCTTACTGTAACTACCTAGAAATCCTAGGCCTTTGGGCTATCGGTCTCACATTTGTTAGAAGAAATATTAATAACTTTTAGATCTTATTTCCATTTGTAAGATGAAAAGTTAGCTTTTACTAATTTCATTCGGCTACATTGAGGGATAATAGAGAAAAATGAACAGTTTGAAAACATTTATTTGCAATATAAGTGATTGCTTAAAAAAGCCAACCTTCAGTTGCGTATGTGAGAGACAGAAGGACAGACAGACTTTGCTGAAATGCAAAATGACCTTGGATAATTTCATGGAATAAAAGTAAAGTAGTAGCACGTTACTCTTCCAGACGGAGAGGTACTACCTATTGCTGCGGCTCAGATCCTGAGTGTTGACATTAAACTCTTCCAAAAGAAAAACGTAGTGATAATCCAGTCACAGTTTATTCCAGAATGAGGGATTAAAGATGCACACTGTGATTAGTCTTGAATGGGAGGTTGGGGATAACAGTCAGGATATGTTTTGATGACAATACTCCAGATGTGAGACTCTTCTGACATCAATGTGAGGGTCATACCTGCAGTATGGTGGACATCCACATCCTGTAGGAATATTTTTGGCCACAAGCGGCATATATGCCAATAGATTCTGGCTTAAACAGGTAATGCATTGATTTTTCTCCAGGAAGATGGAATCTGAAGGTGGGCAGTCCGGGGCTGGTTTCCCAATCCCTTTCCTACATCTTTCGATGTCCCTCTATTATAGTGACTTGGGAGTAGTATAATTCAGTGTCCCGTCCTCCCACTCCTTACAGTTAGGATGTCATCACATAATTCCAGCTTTAGGATGATTAGATACCTAGTAATATGTATTATGGCTAGCAGAAAAAAGAAAGAGTGAAAGAAAGGAGATGACTTTCAAAATTATTAATAATGTAGTTGAAGGTAATGAGAGACAAAACTAGACAATGGCAAACAAAATGAAAAGGGCTCCTTAAGCCAGACAATTTGAAAGAGCAAAATATTTCTGTTTTTTTAATTCAATTATTTATAGGGGGATAAAGACTCAGTTTAAGACATTTAACCCCAGCTTGCAGGTCTAAGTCTTTATGAAATACTGCCACAATCATGCTGTATAACCATCTACCACAAAATTTCACGGCTTCCAACAACAGATATGTATTGTCAAGCTGTCCATTCTGCATTTGGCTGAGTTCTGACTGGGAGGGTGGATCAGCTTGAGGCTGCAAGTTGGCTGAGCCAGGCTCATTGCGTCTCATCCTGAGGCACAGACTGAAGGGCGGGGAGAACCCGCCCCACAGTATGTTCTTCTAACGCAGTGACAGATGCTCAGGGCAAGCCCACGCTGAGCACACACTTCACAAAGTCAAAAGAGGTTTGGAGACATGCACGCCACCCATCATGAAGCCCCGGCAAAGCTGTTGACGGGTGCTTCTACTACAGGCCAGTGGGGTACTGGAAACTTCGTGTCATTCACATAAAATGGGCATACAATTCCCTACTGAAACCTCAGCTGTGTGTCTCAAATGTACCGTTACTATTATTTAACCATGAGGTTTGTCACTGTGTGCAATAGTTAGAAAGAAAGTTGCTCTGTTGTTTGAAAAAGTGTTTTCCAAGGAGAAGAGGATGCAGAAACAACCATCGCAAACTGGACCCGTGTCTCCTAGGAAAGCTGAAGAGAGAAGCTTCTTCTAGCAGAAAAGAGGGAGCCGTGGGGATTTGAGATGGGATCTCGAGCCTGGATCCTCCTGGTTGAGGACGTTGCTGATCTCCAGTGGTGGCACGATCATTAATGATCACAAATTCCACAGGTGCCTCACTAATTGTGATTTGCTATATAATTGGTTCTTAACTTTTCTATGTCTATCCAGCACGTTTTCTGAGTTTCCTACTTATTTGCATGTATCATAAGGTTGGTTTTCGTTCTTTTTTTTTTGGCAGTGTTGAATCTTTGTTGCTGTGCATGGGCTGTCTCTACTTGCGGCGAGTGGGGGCTACTCTTCCTTGCGATGTGTGGGCTTCTCATTGTGGTAGCTTCTCTCGTTGTAGAGCACGGGCTCGAGGTGAGTGGGCTTCAGTAGTTGCGGCATTTGGGCTTAGTTGCTCTGCAGCATGTGGGATCTTCCTGGATCAGGGATCGAACCCTTGTCCCCTGCATTGGAAGGCAGATTCTTTTTTTTTTTTTGACTTTTTATTTTTTTTTATTTTTTACAATAAACTGCATATATTTAGAGTGTACAATTTGGTATCCCAATCTCCCAATTCATGGAAGGCAGATTCTTAAGTACTGCACCACCAGGGAAATCCCCATAAGGTTTTTTATGGCAATTTTTCTCATTAATTTAGAGGGAGTAGGGTTTGTTGTTGTTGTTTTCATGTAGAGTAACTATTTAGTATTTATTTGAAGATGAAATCATGTTAGTTTCCTGTTAGTATCTTCAGAGGTACTAAGCTAAGAGTCCTTTATGTTTTGCCAAGGTGTTTGAATTGACACAAAGGTCATTCCTGGCATTTTTTTGTCCCCTGAATGGCTGACACAGAACACCACTCATTGATGGCATTGGACAAGAAATTTAGAAAACTATTTACTTTTAGAAAAGTGGGTTAAAAACCTATAAGAACCATCTACTGTTATAAACGAGACATTAATTTTAAGGTACAGTTTTCTATATTATAAATTAGAGAATTTAAATTACATTAAATTATATAAAATTATAATTTTTTCATAATGTTTTTGTAACATAAGGGTAGTTTAGACTCTTGAATTCTATGATTTTCAACTCATGAACTACCTGTTAAATACTAGATTCTTATATCCATTTCCTTGTCAGGGAAACTGAGCCTTTTTTATAGAATGTGGATGTCCCAGCAGCCGGTTTAAAAGAATGATGCGGTAATAATAGTCAGGTTTGTTATAGGGTTGAAATGTGAGAGCTGAACTAGTAAAGAGCCCGGTCACTCAATTTGTCCAATCTAGTGCCGAAAGTTATTATCAAAGTGTATTGGGTTTAGAAGGGACAACCTAGAATTAATACTGGGGCGCTCCATTATTCTTAGGAAACATACACGAAAGTTCTTAGAACTAAAAGGGATCATGATACCATGTATTCTCAAATTCTTCAGGAAAATAGAGAGAGAAGAAAAGAGAAATCAATAAAGCAAATGTGGTAAATGTTAACACTTGGGGAATCTGGGTGACCAGTTTTCAGGAGTTTTTTCTTTATGCTATTCTTACAACTCTTCTGCAAGCCTGAATTATTTCAGCATAAAAAGTTACCAAAAATCCCTAAAAGCTGAGATGCTCCTCACCAGTGTTGTGAGGGATAAAGCCCTAGTAACATTTTCATTAGGTATGTAGATTAAGAAAAGAGAAAAAAAAATTACTTTGAATGACATTTGTCTGGAACAATGTTAAATGTGAAAAAAAGAATGTGACTCATGATGATAGGAAAAAAAGTCATGCAAATGGAAAGCACAAAAACTTCATAGAGAAATCTACCGGAGCAAAAGTAGCTAGTGAAACGAAGAGTAAAGGAAATGCAGTTGTCCAGAACACATCACAAAATAAAACAGAACCAAAGAGAATGGGTGATGCTGTGAATGGCAGGAGGAGAACTAAGCCAAACAATTTCTATTAATTACTTGGAAAATTTGATAGTAATTGTTCATCCTCTGAGAAGAATGGTCAGTTAAATAATTCTGCTTTAAAACATTCAGTGACTTACACAGAAAAGGATATAGGGAATTTACAAAAGATGCATGCAACTTCTGTTATCAGGATGATATTACTATACGTGATTAAATAAAATTGCCAGGAAGGATTTATTCAATTAATTGTAGAAAGTATAGATATATCCCAGGTACTCGACTTCTTTGACTACTTCTGGTTTCTTTTTGTCTTTACCATATCTTAAATTAAGGGAAAGTGATTTATTATTCACTAATTTCTTTTTCTGAAATATCAATATAAAACTCAGTTTATTAAACAATAAGTACATTTTGTTCTGACTTTTGCAACTACAACGCTTGATAAAGAGAAAGTGACCTTAATAATGGAATTAGGTTTTGTTGACACGGTCTGGTTATCTTACTAAGATACTTGCCATTTTCTGCCTTCATAATAAGCACTGTTACTCTGATTATTTTCATATTGCCTTGTTCCCATCAGCAGAACACATAAATAATGAGAAACAGAGGATTCAGGGGAAATGTAATATTGTGCAGTTTTCTTGTGCAAACTTCTTCTTTAGTCAGTGCAGGCTCAGCTGGAAGAAATAAGTTGTCAAATATTCTTCCCCACCAAGCAGTGGGGATATTCCTTCAAAGAATGTTCGCACTAAAAGCACCCATCATTTCTGTGCTGACAGCATGTGTCAATCCCACTGTCACTGGGCCCTGGATTACTCTGGGAAGTACATGCAGAAGGAACAAGACAAACTTAGTTTTGCAATGTCATCCATCAATCTAATGACAAAGCAGGTGTATCAGTTTTAAGGCAGTTTCTGTCCAGCTACCTGCTGTCCTCTCTTTGGTGCTGGGTTTGTAGTAAAGCTGGCTGTCCTCATGCCTCTAAAGTGGCTGCCAGCACTGTCTAAGGCTATGTGCATCTTTATTGGCATCCGTTGTGAGAGAGCAAAAATATTTCCCCAATATCTTTCACTCAGAAAATTTCTGATTGGACAGTTTAGGTCGCATGTACACCCCTGAACCCATCACTATGGCCAAGAGAAAACAATATGCTAACTGGCTCACCTAGGATCCTATGATTGGAGATAGTTTCACCTAAAACACAGAGATCTCGAGGAGAGGAAGATTGTTTCCCAGAGCAAAGTTCACTTTGTGCTGCTACGAGACTGGGAGATGCATGCTGAGAGGCACACGATAAAAACATCTGACTATAAACCAGATCTTTCAGCCCCAGATACGCTACTTTTTTGTTTCACCATCTCAGAAGACCTGCTGTGATTCAGCACTCACTCAGTAAGCACAGATAGTTTTGATGGAAGTTATTGGCCACATAACTAACACAACAGCTATGTCCATGTTGTCCTCCTTTGAACCTCTCCCATGTGCATTTCCAGCCCTACAGAGTTTATGTTATGTATATTTCTTTGCAGTTCCTGCAGAACTCAAAGACTGTATCAAATTGTCATGTATATTCCATGAGGAGGAACTAGGACATAGTTTTATTGCTGAACTAGTGTTTCTTGCCTGCTTTTCCTTTGTTCCTGCGTTCCCTCACTTCCCTTAAGATCACTGATGACTGAGACCTGTTCAAGGGCATGCATTGTGGCCAGGCTTAGATCACAAAATGACTCTGGCCAAAAATGACTTCTCTTTCTTGGTCAAGAAAGCCATGCCTGGTTCCCTTTTTCCAGGGACCCCCTACTCTATCTGCTTATACTTCTCATTCTCCTCCTTCACCTTTTTCTTTTTCTTCTCCTTCTTCTCCTTCCTCTTTTTTCCCCTCCTCCTCCTCCCCCTCTTTCTCCCTCCCAGGGGTCACACTTCTGAAAGAAGTCTGTTCTCATTGTCTCAAGTTTCTCATGTCCCAGTCACTGCTTGATCCGTGAAAATCCACTACAAATGACTTGCACTTTCATTGTTAAGTCCAAGTTGACATAAATCCACTGTTCTGACTCGGCAATGCAGCTTTGATCTGTGGCCATCAGTTAATACTTTGACAGTGGCGAAGTCAGTCAAAATCAGTGGTTTGTAACTCTGCACATCAAAATTATGTGGAGAGTTAAAAATATTTACTAATGCTCAGGTCCCATGAGACCAAGTAAGTGATAGTCTATTTTGGGTAGAATCTAACCATTAGGGTTTTTAGAAATTTCTCCATTTCATTCCAATGTTCAGTAAGTTGGAGATCATATGATCTAAATATTGACATAGACGGAAGTGAGGAAAAAAACTATAACCATTCCTAAGCAAAGGATTACATAAAATTCAATAAATTTTCCAAAGAGGAAAGGGGATATAAAACTTAAAAGGAAAGGATTATGTATTAAAACGCTCTGGTAATTGGGTTTGGAAGTAAGAATGGGAAGGAAAGACCATGGAATACTTTCTTCTGGCTCAAAAATGAGGAGAATCTACAGGAAGAAAAATGTTCTTGAGGAAGAACAAAATTTCTGTCAATGTAGAAGGGTAAACTTTTATAAAGTTTGAAAATGCAAAATCGTGTCTTCACAATGGAAGAGATTCTAGAAGTCAGAAATTAGTGAATGGGAGCTAGTCTGTAACTGAAAGATAATCACGAAAGAGAAAATCTAGGCAAACAGAGTGATCAGAGTAGCAGAGAACAAATAGGTGATGGGTAGGGACTGAAGGGTTTGGACCTTTACACTTCTGTTCTATGAGACTCACTATTGCTTAGATTCTTATCCAGATGTTACTCTACTGTAGAAGTTGAAGACATTTATTAAATTCCCTCTTCCATCGTGGAAAAGGACAGCTCCCCAGAGGGCAAGTGGGAATTGCATGGAGACCTCAAGTGAAAGTGGTGGGGAGAGCCATGAAGGCCCTGGGTGTGGAAATCTTACAGTCTGCCACCAGAAACCAACCTCCATAAAAATAACTTCGGCAAACACCTGCTATCATAAATAAAATTTAGGCAAATATGTAAGTATAAAATAAAAATTTCCAACATAACATCGCTGACACTTTCAATCTGTGTGTGTGTGTGTGTGTGTGTGTGTGTGTGTGTGTTGACTAATGAATGGCAAGAATGGGAGATGGAAAACGTGAAGTATCAGCAGAACTTGGACACTGACTTTGGAGTGCACGTGAATAGGACTTTTCCTTCGCAAGTCTGTCAAAGTGTTTGTCGAGAGTTCTTGGTGAGAGATCCCTGAAGGCTTTGATGATAACTCCATCATGTAGTGTTCACCATGAAAGTATGCAGATGAGGCCTAAAGAATCATAGGGGTTGACTCCCTTTTGCAAGAGCAACGGAATTACAACTAAATGCTGAACAATCATCAACAGAAAGACACTGGAACTCACCAAAAAAGATACCCCACGTCCAGAGACAAAGGAGAAGCCACAGTGAGACGCCACAGTGAGACGGTAGGAGGGGCACAATCGCATTAAAATCAAATCCCATAAATGCTGGGTGGGTGACTCACAAACTGCAGAACAGTTATACTGCAGAATTCCACCCACTAAAGTGAGGGTTCTGAGCCCCATGTCAGGCTTCCCAACCTGGGGGTCCAGTAACGGGAGGAGAAATCCCCAGAGAATCAGACTCTGAAAGCCAGCGGGATTTGATTGCAGGACCTCCACAGGACTGGGGGAAACAGAGACTCCACTCTTGGAGGGCACACAAAAAAATGTGCTCACCAGGACCCAGGGGGAAGGAGCAGTGACCCCATAGGAGACGGAACCAGACCTACCTGTTGGTGTCGGGGGGTTGCCTGCAGAGGTGGGGGGCAGCTGTGGCTCACCAAGGAGAAAGGGGAACTGGCAGCAGGGGTTCTGGGAAGTGCTCATTGGTGTGAGCCCTCCCAGAGTCTGCCATTAGCTGCAGCAAAGAGCCTGTAAGCTCCAGTGCTAGGTAGCCTCAGGCCAAACAACCAACAAGGTGTGAACACAGCCCCACCCATTAGCAGACAAATAGATTAAAGTTTTACTGAGCTCCACCCACCCAGCCCTACCCACCATCAGTCCCTCCCATCAGGAAGCATGCACGAGCCTCCTAGGTAGCTTCGGCCACAAGAGGGCAGACAGCAGAATCAAGCAGTATCACCAGTATTTCGTCTTGTGGAAACAAAAACCACAGCCACAGAAAGACAGAGAAAATGAAAAAGCAGAGGACTTTGAACCAGATGAAGGGACAGGATAAAACCCCAGAAAAACAACTAAATGAAGAGGAGATAGGCACCCTTACAGAAAAAGAATTCAGAATAATGATGGTGAAGATGATCCAGGACTTTGAAAAAAAGACTGGATGCAAAGATCGAAACATTTACCAAAGACCTAGAAGAATTAAAGAGCAAACAAACAGAGATATGCAACATGATAACTGAAATGAAAAATACACTAGAAGGAACCAACAGCAGATTAACTGAGGAAGAAGGGTGAATAAGTGACCTGGAAGACAGAATGCTGATAATCACTGATGCAGAAAAGAATAAGGAAAAAAGAATGAAAAGAACTGAAGACAGCCTAAGAGACCTCTGCGACAACGTTAAACACACCAACAATTGCATTATAGGTGTCCCAGAAGGAGAAGAGAGAGAGAAAGGACCTGAGAAAATATTGGAAGAGATTTTAGTTGAAAACTTCCCTAACATGGGAAAGGAAATAGCTACCCAAGTGCAGGAAGCTCAGAGAGTCCCAGGCAGGATAAAGCTAAGAAGAAACACGCCAAGACATATAGTAGTCAAGTTGACAAAAATTAGACACAGAAATGTTATTAAAAGCAACAAGGGAAACACAACAAATAACATACAAGGGAACTCCCATCAGGGTAACAGCAGATTTCTCAGCAGAAACTCTGCAAGCCAGAAGGGAGTGGCATGATATATTTCAAGTAATGAAAGGGAAGAACCTACAACCAAGAATACTCTACCCAGCAAGCATCTCATTCAGATTCGATGGAGACATCAAAAGCTTTACAGACAAGCAACAGCTAAGAGAATTCAGCACCACCAAACCAGCCCTACAACACATGCTAAAGGAACTTCTCTAAGCGGGAAACATAAGAGAAGAAAAGGACCTACAGAAACAACAACAAAACAATTAAGAAAATGGTAATAGGAACATACATATCGATAATTACCTTGAATGTCAATGGACTAAATGCACCAACCAAAAGACACAGACTGGCTGAATGGATACAAAAACAAGACCCATATATATGCTGTCTACAAGAGACCCACTTCAGACCTAGGGACACATACAGACGGAAAGTGAGGGGCTGGAAAAAATATTCCATGCAAATGAAAATAAAAAGAAAGCTGGAATAGCAATACTCATATCAGATAAAATAGACTTTAAAAAATGTTACAAGAGACAAGAAAGGACATTACATAAATATCAAGGGATCCATAGAAGAAGAGGAGATAACAATTATAAATATATGTGCACCCAATATAGGAACACCTCAATACATAAGGCAAATGCTAACAACTATGAAAGAGGAAAGGCAAGGCAGCAATAGAGACACAGATGTAGAGAACAAACACATGGACACCAAGTGGGGAAAGCGGGGAGGGTTGGGGGGGAATGAATTGGGAGATTGGGATACCAAATTGTACACTCTAAATATATGCTGTTTATTGTCTGTTAACTGTATCTCAATAAAAGTTCTTAAAAAAAAAAAGAATCATAGGGGTTTGTATTTACAGAGTCTATACAGCTGTTACTGCACTAAGGGCTTTATGAGGAGTTCTTAAATTAGTATCATAATAATATACTTAAAGCTTTCATTTCATAGTGGGATAATTCACTCTTCTTTAATGTCTTTATACTTTTTATATAATCCTGTTTCAAGAACCTTTCAAGATGTAATTAATCATACTTATTTTTACTGGGTATCCTTACTATCTGCGCCCCTCCATCAACAGGCTTATGATCAAAATTGGCTCAAACCTATTAGTAACATGGTTTTCTGACTGTTGCATTAACAACATTTATTTTGGGGTGAGATGTGCTCTATTTTACAGTTGTGTTTTGGGAAGTAACTGAGTATGACATGAATTAATCGACAACGAGTCCCCAAATGGAATTTTTTTTGTTGGAGGTTAAGAAATCCCAATACCTGAAACACAGCTGTATGTAATACTGCCATGGGAATGGTGAAGTATTGCGTTGTGCTGAAATTTTCCAGGAGGTTTCATGATAGAGTGAGATTGTTGAGCTATATCTTAACAGATCAGTAACTTTCAATGAGAGTGAGATGGGGAAAGATCTCTTAGGTGAAGTCTAAGAATCAACAAGTATTTAGGGTAGTTCCGGTGGCCAAGATTTGTTGGAATGTAGCTGTCACAGAGGGGAGAGTGAGAGTTAAGGTCAGAAAATGGTTAAATAATGAATTGCAGTGTCTCTAATATGAGGTCAAGAAATAGGAGCTTTGTAAGTAATGGTGAACCACTGAAAGATCCTGAGAATTGATGCAGCAGAAGCAAAGTAGTATTTCAGTCCCAGTAGCCTGGGGTGCGTGAGAGTGGGAGGGAAGACACTAGTTAGCTGGTTGTTGCAAGTGTCTAAGCCATGGCTACGAGTTTAGCCTGTTGGCTTCCGGTGGACGTGAGGAAAGTCAAGAAGCTTGAATGAACAGACCTTAGCGATTCTGTGAGGGCATGGAGGAGCTAAGAGAAAGAAACAGTGACTCCAAGATTTTCATTCTCAATAAGTTGACAAATAAATAAATAGCAGGGGAAAGGTGCCACTTAACATAACTGAATTCTCCTGTGAAAAAGAGGGAAAAATAGTTTTAGTCATTTATCAAGTACTCAACATATAAAGAGACTTCTCTGGGCTGGAGTCTTATACTCCTGTCTTAATGGTTTTACCATTTGGGAAGGTTGCATGCACCAACATAGAACTTAGCTGGATTAGATAGCTGATAGGTCCTATTTTTCAAATGGCTGATACAAAACTTTCATACGTGGTTTTCAGGTTGAAAAGATTTGACATCCTGCCTTTAAGATTTAGAGACATGCACTAGTACAGCTTCTCAGCTCATTTGAGTATTTTGTGACATTTTCTCACTCTCATTATATCACATCTACCTTCCTGCTATTTCATGTAACTCAGACCTAGTTTTGAATGTCATGATTTAAATACTCTTAAAATATCATTAAAGAAACCGTGATGCTCTAAAGTACGCAATGATTAGCATCCTCGAACTCAAGATCATATACGAATAGTTTGTACCCACTTAATTCCTCCTAGGATTTTGAAGTTAGGTTCAAATGTTTTAAATGAAGTTAAATAGAGCTGCTACTTGATCTATACTGGTTACTAGAGACCTGTAGTGAAAATGCCGATAAATTGTAAATTGCGCCTGTGAAATAATATATTTAACTTATATTTTAAATGCTTTGAGAATCTCACTTCTACTCTGGTCACTTGGTTGGGCAGCTTTGATGTTTTCTAGATTGCCTTCTTTACCTGAACTTCTGCTTACAAATGTTGACCTGTAACAGTTAATTTTTATACTTCTATTTTCACTACAAGGCTCAAATTGTCAGAGATTGGTTAATTTTTATAGTTTTTATTCTCAATTGTAATATTCATCAGCATAAATTAGTTTTCCACAATTTCTGGAGGTTATTTAATACGTGGTTCTAACGTATGAGTCTGAAATCTAATAGTTTCTCATCAACATAATTCTGAAAGAGTAAATACAATATATACACATGTATATGGAGTATCAAAGGACCAAACATGAACACTTCTAGCCATCTTAATCTACTAAGCCTCTTATGGGGTACAGATTTAAGCTTTCCTCTTTGGAAGTTCATATTAATTAAGCAGACACTGACTCCTTTAATGAATAAAAGCCATGCTCTCAGTGAATTAACCTAACAACATTTACTTCTCACTCATGTCAAATGGTCAGATGTCCTTGAGGAGCTTAGAATTCTGTGATATCTCTGCGTTTATATCAGCTCCGTAAGAATGACACTGCATCACTTGGCATATTTCTCTGTGTCTCCTTTTTTTTTTTAAATTGAAGTATAGGTAATTTACAATGCTTTAGGTGTCTAGCAAAGTGATTCAGTTCTACATATATTTTTTTTCAGATTCTTTTCCATTATAGGTTATTAGAAGATATTGACTATAGTTCCTTGTGCTATACAGTAGGTCCTTGTTGCTCTTCGATTTTATATACAGTAGTATTTCTCCTTAATGTTAAAATTAAAGGGAAGGTTTAAGTGATATGGGCTGTGCTGCAATATGTATGAACCATTTACACAGATTATCTTCGTATCTCAGTGGCCTATAAGAATAGATTCTCTAAACCTGCCTAAGGAGGTAAAAGACTTGTATGCAGAAAACTATAAGACACTGATGAAAGAAATCAAAGATGATACAAACAGATGGAGAGACATACCATGTTCTTGGACTGGAAGAATCAACATTGTGAAAATGGCTATCCTACCCAAAGCAATTTACAGATTCAATGCAATCTCTATCAAATTACCAAGGCATTTTTCACAGAATAAGAACAAGAAATTTAATGATTAGTGTGGAAATGCAAAAGACCCCGAATAGCCAAAGCAATCTTGAGAAGGAAAAATGGAGTTGGAGGAATCAGCCTCCCTGACTTCAGACTATACTACAAGGCTACACTGATCAAGACAGTATGGTACTGGCACAAAAACAGAAAACAGAAATATAGATCAATGGAATAGAATAGAGAGCCCAGAGATAAACCTACGCATATATGGGCATCTTATTTTTGACAAAGGATGCAAGAATATACAATGGAGAAAAGACAGCCTCTTCAATAAGTGGTGCTGGGAAAATTGGACAGCTACATGTGGAAGAATGAAATTAGAACATTTCCTAACACCATACACAAAAATAAACTCAGAATGGATTAAAGAGCTAAACATAAGGCCAGACACTATAAAACTCTTAGAGGAAAACATAGGCAGAACACTGTATGATATAAATCAAAGCAAGATCCTTTTTGACCCACCTCCTAGAATACTGGAAATAAAATCAAAAATAAACAAATGAAACTTAAAAGCTTTTGCACAGCAAAAGAAACCATAAACAAGACAAGAACACAACCCTCAGAATGGGAGAAAAAATTTGCCAACAAAGCAATTGACAAAAGGTTAATTTCCAAAATATACAAGCAGCTCATGCAGCTCAATATCAAAAAAGCAAATAACCCAATCCACAAGTGGGCGGAAGACCTAAACAGACATTTCTCCAAAGAAGACATACAGATGGCTAACAAACATATGAGAAGATGCTCAACATCACTAATCATCAGGGAAATGCAAGTCAAAGCCACGGGTATCACCTCACACCAGTTAGAATGGCCATCATCAAAAAATCTAGAAACAATAAATGCTGGAGAGGCTGTGGAAAAAAGGGAACCCTCCTGCACTGTTGGTGGGAATGTAAGTTGGTACAGCCACTATGGTAAACAGTATGCAGGTTCCTTAACAAATGAAAAATAGAACTACCATATGACCCAGCAAACCCATTACTGGGCATATACCCTGAGAAAACCATAATCCAAAAAGATACATGTACCACAATGTTCATTGCAGCACTATTTACCATAGCCAGGACATGGAAGCAACCTAAATGCCCATCAACAGATGAATGAATAAAGAAGATGTGGCACATATATACAATGGAATATTACTTAGCCATGAAAAGGAATGCAATTGAGTTGTTTGTGGTGAGGTGTATGGACCTAGAGTCTGTCATACAGAGCGAAGTAAGCCAGAAAGAGAAAAACAAATATTATATGCTAATGCATATATATGGAATCTAAAAAAATGGTGCTGATGAACCCAGTGGCAAGGCAAGAATAAGGATGTAGATGCAGAGAACAGACCTCAGGACATGGGGTGAGGGGAGTGGGGGGATAAAGGGGAAGCTGGGACGAAGTGAGAGAGTAGCATTGACATATATACACCTCCAAATGTAAAATAGTTAGGTAGTGGGAAGTTGCTGCATAACCCAGGGAGATCAACTCGATGATGGGTGATGACTTAGAGGGGTAAGAGAGGGAGGGTGGGAAGGAGTTGCAGGAGGGAGGGGATATGGGGATATGTGTATAAATACAGCTGATTCACTTTATTGTACAGCAGAAACTGGCACAATAGTGTAAAGCAATTATACTCCAATAAAGAGCCTAAAAAAAAAAAAAAAAAAAGAATAGATTCTTATTTCCCACTCATGGGATTTGTTGACTACTGATCCCCTGAGGCTTTGGTCCTACTGTCTTCTTTACTCTTAGATCCGGGCTAAAGTTCTCCCCTACCTGGGTCCCTGGAGTTCTGGCAAAATATGAAAGAAACAGAGGAACCATATCATGACTCTCGAAGGGGTGTACATCCTTCTGCTCACATTTCCTTGGCCAAAGCAAGTCACGTGATCAAGCCTGATGTCATCAGGGTAAGAAAGTTTGTTGATCTTCCTACAGGACAAAGGAGCAAATACATTGGATCCACCCTCAGCCTACTGCAATGGATTAATTTAAATACAATGTTTATTAAATCCATGTTCCTTAAACACTCAAAAACCCTATACAATGGTTTCTTTTCCTGTTATATGAAATGTTAATACACAAAAGACATTAAGAAGAGTTTGTATTATTCCCATATTAAATTTTTGCTTTGTCTTTTATCTATTATGAAATCCCTATAGTCTTAAAATAGTCCATTTTCTTTTTCTTGAATTCTTTAATAATGACAGGGAATTTATTTCAGTTTTATAATTCTCAGTGTTTTGAAGTCATGGAGGAAAAATATAACAAGGTAAATTACAACTTTTATCTGAAAACAAAGAACTTCAGGGACAAATCGAAGCACATTTTTGTTGAGTTTGATGTTTGGGGAACACAAAAAATATTAAAATTGAAATAAAGGGAAAGTGACATGTGTGTTTGTTTTTTCATGGAAGAATCATCTTTGTCGGTTTTGTCCAGACTGCGTTCTCAGGGATGGTAACCTGAGATCCTAGTTTCATGCTCTGCACACTGGTCATTTTTAAGAGGATACCTCAGCCCTTTCTTCACAAAGAAAACAGGAAGTTCTCACCTTCCCATCTGTCCCCTCACAAATCATCCTTTCTCCATACTTTTAGTATTGAGTTCTGTCCATTTACCCCATCCTCCAAGGGTCGTTGTTAGTGGTTTAACCATTCTCGCATTTTTACCTTTTCCTGTGATTATACCAAGGACACTCTCACTCTGAAAGCAAGAATAAAACCTCCTCTTGAAGCTCTAACCAGTAAATATTTTTGGCTCTGTGTCCCATGTGGTTTCCATCACTCTACTTAGCAGTACTATCCTAGAGATGACACATAAATGTGTACATGAATGGGTATTTACAATAAGACTTCATTCACAGAAACAGGTGGCCCCCATGGGCCTACTTTTTGGCCTCTCCTCCACCCTATTCCTGTTTTTCTATTAAACCACTTCTTTTTCCAGTCAACCTTCTTAGAAAAAGATTGTAATGTTCGTGGTTTCCAGGCTCACCCCTCTCTTTTATGTTTCAGTCCAACTTCTTTATCCTGTTTCCTGAAACTTTCCTGGCAAGAGTGACTTTCTGAGTAATGGTGGGAGAGCTCCCAGTTTAGCCCTTGCCAGTTTTGACTTCTCCTCTTTGGATTCTTGAAAGGGCATACCCTTGGTTTTCCCCCACTTTGCGACATTTCCTCTCCATATCTTTGTTGTAAAAAAATGGCTTTAAGCATAGGTCTTTTAAAAAAAAAAGTGACTAAAACAAGCAAGATTGTTTTTCCCCTGAACTTGAAATCCAGAGTGAAGGAGCTCAGGGCTGGTGCAGGTCTTTGATGCTGTGGTCAGAGATCCGGGTACTTTCCATCTTTCTGCTCCATCTTCTTTATCTTGCTGGCTTTTGTTCTCATGTATGCTGCCTTGAGGCCACTCTGCAGGGTTGATATGCTATGGACAGACCTAGTGTCTAAATCCAAGGCAGAGAGGAAGAGACGCAAACTAGTCAAAGTCCCCTCTGTTCCCTTTAACCAGGAAAGGAGAAGCTAAGACCCTTGCAGTATGTTCTCCTTAGCTACCATTGGCCCGAATTATGACAGGCTTTGACACTCCGAGGTGAAAGAGAAGATGGGAAGGTTGGTATTTTCAGCCAGGCCTATTGCCTTCATTTTTAAAATTTGTTTTTCATCCAAAAGGAGTTGAATGGATATTGGTGAAGCAATTAACATTGTGTACCACAGTGACCTCGCAAGATATTTTTTTCTTCAATGGCAGGATACTTTTTGTCCAATAACTCTATAAGTGTTTTTGTTCCAGGACTGTATGCTTTGACCTGTCATGATGTTCACCTGCTTCTGCAGCAGGGAGGGGGTCATATACTATCATATACTATCGTAGCTTAAAGCATAACAAACAGGCAGTTGATGGTCAAGTATTTCTGGATAAGACTCTAGCATCCTATGTCCATCTTCTACAGGGTATCTCCTGGTTTTCTCACATGGTTTTCAGACAGGAGATATTCTAAATATAATGCCTTCTTTTTACTGCTACTCCTTATGTATCCTCACCTTGGTTGTAGTACTATAAAGCCAATCAACCAAGAAGCTTCAATCCCTACACTGCCAAGTCCCATCTATGAAGTCTCTTCACCTCTCTTGAGGCTATTAACTCCTTTTCACACACACTGTCATTCTCATGACCACTCTCTGGTTAAGACATATCATTTCTCGCTCTGTCAATTATGAATAAGTTCTTCCCTGGTTGTCTTGTTTCCTATGAATGGTGCCATCAGAAAAATCCGGCTAAGGTACAAGTCGTGTCCTGGCTTAAAATGCTGTGATACTTGTCACAATCAACAGCAGGCAGTCCAGACGATCTCCGAATCAACACATCTCTTCCTCTGTATTGCCAACGACTTCCAAATCCTTCCCTCCTTCCAGATCTATTCTTAAAACTATTCAGTCTGCTGGACGTGTTTACGTGATGTCTACCAGATATTCATACACTCACATCTCTAGTCATCCTCCATCTTTGCATCTTACCCACTGGTATCTTCTCATTGCTGAAAATGATACTCACTTTGGGCTTTCAGGTCTTTGTATATTGTGCTCTCTTTGCCTATACACCTCTGCTTTTCTAGATTACTTGGAGAATTGTCTCCTTTCAAACAGAAGGCATCTGCCATGTCTCAGTAAGACCTTTAATGGCTATGATATGGTTTTACTATCACACTTTTCCCTTTTCTGCTGAGAACCACATGTTTCCAATAGAGGCTGCACTTTTGGTCTGGGTTTAGAGTGGAAAAGCATAAGCAAAACCACAGACAACTGACAGCAGAAACACAAAATGAATGAGAATAAATGATTGTTGTAAGCCTTTGAGATTTGGGGGTAGTTTAACAGTCTCCCTTAACCTAGGGAAAACTGACATTAAAAGATAATAATATTTACATTAAACTTCCATCTAGTCTCTTAGCTTCCTGTTGATGCATGCAAGCAGGAAATGTGAGACTATTTCCACAGGAAGAAAGAAAAAAAAGATTGCTCCCTCTCCTTAGATGTTGAGTAAATTATGAACCTTGATTTCCTTCCCTTATGATTCCTATTAGCTTCAATAATGCAGAAGTCCCTTCAATTAAGGTAAAATAGAAACTGAAAGCCTCACCAAATCCCACTCAGCACTCCATTTACCATGTGACTATTGCTTACCAACTGTTTATGAGTTTTACGAAAATAGTTTTCTTCTCTTGGTTTCCAATTCATCAGTTCCCATGGACTCCCCAGCCTTCTTCACTGTGTTTCCATGCTGGCTACGCACTTAAACAGTTTATAATCTGCTTAGTGATGTACATGCCTCTAAAGGCAACAGACGCTTTTTCAGTGCTCAGTTTACTAGAGGACCCATTGACATTTAACTTTTTGGATCATCCTAGCCTTCATAAAATATTTCCATCTTTGGCTTCAGTGACCACTATTTCAACCCCAAGGAGCCCATGAGTCACTAGTTACTTACAAAAATTAAGCTCTAATTCTGACTTGAGTTGCTGTTTTAACAAATGTAAGATATATTGAGACAATAGTTATTTACTAAACAATTTTAATTGTATAGATTTTAAATTCTCTCATAAAACCCATAAGCCTCAACCACAAAAAAAATTTACCATCGCCTGTTTCTCTCTATATTAGAAAAAGACTATAATTTGACTATGGAATAAACTATTGACCGTTGAGTACAAAAAAAATGTTATTATATTTTAAAGAGTTATGCAATCCATTATGACACGAAGATATACTACAGGCACAATTTTATTTTAAAAAAATGGTAAGAAAAAAAATGGAGGTATAATAAAGGAGGTATAATAAAGCCAAACACTGAATGTGAGTTTTCCTACAAAGAACCTTGTCAAAATGGTCTCATTTGGAAATGCACATTCATTTTACAGTATTTGCAAATGACAGTGTTTTTTATTTTTTCCTTAAGAATAATATGGAGCATAGAAATTCTTTCCTAGGCAGGAGGTTTTTTGATTTATTTTGCTGAGCTTAAGGAAATCTAGCTTAACAGCTACCTTGCATAGAAACCCCAAGCCACAGCATTTATAAATTCAGCAGAGTCTGCCACGGACAGCAGTTCTGATGCTGCTATGTACAATTGGCATTAACAGCATCTGCCAGTTACACCCCGTCGTCAATGTACAGCTCTTAGAGCAGGCTGGCAGTTCACACGAGTGTGATGGATGACACACAGTCTGCATGTCGGTCTATCTGCCTCCTGATGTGCATTAAGAAAGGACTGGTGCTTCAGACTCATCTGGGATGCAAAGGGGCGGGGCAGTTGGTGGTCTCATGACCTCGCTTCCCATTCCTTTCTTAGAGCCCCACTGCAGTTCTCGCTGATGAGCATCTAATGTACACAGCCCCACAGCCCTCCCAGGCAGAGTGAAGGAGAAGCTGATGAACATGTTCACACACCTCACCCGCACTTCGGCACATAGTAAAATGACTCTGATTCTCTCCAGTACTGAGGCCCCCAAAACTTCAGAAATACAGAGCCACCAGGTGTGGGAGCCACGTCTCCAGCCCACTTTACTGGGTCTCCTGGACACTCGGTCCTCTGTCTCCACCTCGGGTCATGACTCACAGGGCCAGTGGGTCCAGACTTATATTTAAGTCAGCTGTCTGATTGCAGGACTTCTTTGGGGGCTTTCCCACCGGATATACTCCTTGGAGCCTCAGCTTGTTGCTATCCATGCATTTGTTTTTCCTATGGAATCACTGAAAGGACCAGGCTCTCTCTGATTCTTTCAGGATGTGGCCATATCAAGCTAGATAAGGTGCAGTCTGTAGGCCTGAGGAACTTGCTGCCTAGGAAGAGACGGCAGGAATCAAGAAAAAAAAGAAAAAGTTCTGATTGCTATGACAGTGATATAGAAAATACAGTGACGGGACAAAGGAAGGAATAAAATCTCATCAGGGGAGGGAATGAAGAAGGTTTCACAGAGGAAGTGAGTTGAGTCTAAGATATAAGAAAATGCCAGACAGTGAAGAGGAGGGTATTGGAGTCCCAGAAGGAACAGAAATTTAACAAAGGCAAGAATTACAAAACAGGCTTTTGATTTCTGGAAACTAGGAAATCGGGCACAGTGGGTGGGACATGGGACATAGGTAAGTGATTGTGTTTGCCATCTTGGGCCACCATAACAAAAGACCATAGACTAGGGGACTTAAACACAGAGATTTGTTGTCTCACAGTTCTGGAGGCTGGAAGTCGCAGATCAAGGTCCAGCGGGATTTGACTCCTAGTGAGGGCTCTTCCTTGGCTTGCAGATGGCCACCTTTTCTCTGTCCTCACATGGCCTGTCCTGGATGTGTACACCCAGAAAGAGAAAGTGAGCTCTGTGGTGTCTCCTCTTAGAAGGATGCTAATACTATTGGGTGAGGGCCCCACCCCTATGACCTCATTTAACTCTAATTACTTCCTTAGAGGCCTCATCTCCAAATACAGCCACACTGAGGCCAGGGCTTCAACATTCAATTTTGTAGGAACACATTTAGTCTTTAACCATGGCCATTTAATTTTTTTGTCCAAACTGGGAGGCCTTAGAATATTAAAGATCTGCAATTAATTCCTACCCTAGTATAACGTGCATAGACCAGAACTATCCCAGGGAAACTGAGATATGTGGTCTTCCTAGACATAGGGTGGGTAGTAAACCTGGAAGGTTGACAGGGTGAGAGATGGGTTGAAACGGCTGCTTTTATATGCCATGCTAAGTGGTTTGGAACCTATCCAATGTGGGAGGCATAATGTTGTTTCTTATGACCTTCACCCTCTGGTGTCACAGTCATAGTTATGTTATGTGTATGGGACATAAGCAGAAGAGGAATACGGAGAGCTAAGGCAGAGAAGGAGCCCAGAGATATTTGAAATGTGAGAGGATTCATCATGTCATCGATGACTTTGAAGATGGAGGGGACCACAGGTCAAGGAAAGCAGGTGGCCTCTAAAAGCTGATAATAACCCCTGGCCAACAGCCAGAAAAGGTACAGGGACTTCAGTTCTACAGTCACAGTCCTACATTCAGCCAGCAACCTCAATGAGCTTGAAAACAGATTTTTCCCAAAGTTTCCCAATAAGAGCCCAGCCTGTTGACACTTTGATTTCGACCTCATGAGACTGTGAGCAAAGCTCCCAGTCAAGGCTGGCCAGGCTCCTGAATACAGAATTTTGAGAGAGTAAATGGTAGTTTAGCAATTTAGTGTGTTATTTAATTTGTTTTGCAGCAATAGAAACCTAATATACCCAGTGCATTTATGGGTGTAAATTTATGGAAGATTCCTAGAGCAGGGATGTTAAAATCAGTTTTACATTTTTGAAGAGTGCCTTTTTTTTTTTTTTTTTGTCAACGTGGAGGTCATTTTGGACCAGGCAAGGTGATGTCATAGTACAGACAGAGCACGACTGCAATGTGAGGAGGTGAAGGTCCCAGAGGTATCAAGGAACCAGCCTGACATGAGGTCACATTGATTCGCCATGAAGGATGGTGAGGGACGGGAGTGCATCAGGTTCTCCAATGTGGGTGAATAGGGGGATGAGTGATATTCAGAGAGGAGTAGACACTTGCTTCTCATTTAAGGTGATGGCCTCAGGGTAGTCATGTTGAGTTTGAAGTGTCTGCCAGATAACAAATTGGATGTGTTCAGTGGTCAGTCCATTACATGGGGCTTGAACTTGGGGAATAATGAAACCTGGAGATATACATTTGGCTGTACTCCTGGGAAGAGTGATTGTTAAAGTTACTGAGTGATCATAAAGTAGCAGAACATGTAAAATTTTTAGAGTACAAGGAAGAGGATTACAGGAAGTGCCTTGGGAAACATCAACAGCTGAAGGGTGGAAAGAGGATGAGAGGCTATAAAACCCTCCACAATAAGCCAAAAAGCAGATGAGGGATCGCAGCGTCATGGAGACAAAGAAAGGAATTGTCTGCAGTGTGTGATTCTGGAGAGTTGTTAAGCAAAATGTAAGCTAGGAAGAACTGATGGAATTTGACTGCCAGATCATTGATAATGATTTCTCAGGTCCTGTCAGCAGCGACAACGGGTAAAAGTTTGCAATGATATTTAAAGGGACATCGTGAAGGAGAGTAGTTGATACAGTGGGTGCGGGGCAGGATGATGGCTATTACCACTGTATTTAGAAGAGATGAACTAAAAGGGAAGGGGGAATGGTTTATCAACAAAGATATGACTCTGTTTACATGCTGAGGGGAAACCAGTCACAAAGAAGTGATTGTCTACGAAGCAGAGGAAAAGAGCAAAGTTTGGGGGTGGAGGTGGGAGGAGGGGGATGGGCTCAGAGCACAGGGAGGGAGAGAGCTGGTGTGGCAGAGAGGCCATCAATCCAGCTCCACTTCCCTCTCCCCCAGCCAGACTCTTCTCACATGTCCACTCAGTCAGGTGTGGCCGCAGGACTGTGTTCTGGCCATGAAGATGCCTTGTGGCATTTTAGGGCAGAAGCTCTTGTGAAGAGGGCACGCCCCATGCTCTCGCTCCTTCTGCCACCTGGATGCAGAAGCTGCAGCCACAGGAGAAGGGGAGCCATATGCCAGAAGGAAGCAGGGTATCTTCGTGTCCTTGGGTGGAAACACACTTGTACTGATGTGCAGCCTTTATTCGTATTTTAGTCTGTCTATTTTTGCAGTGTAGGTTACTGTAACCATCACAAACATGGAAAGAGGGGAGGGATTGGAGGAAAGGATGCAGGGAAAATGCAAGTATTTTAGTGGGGACCAGGAAGGGAGGGGGATTTCAATGTTCTCAGTGAAGTAGGTGAAAAAATTATCTTCTGATACCCTGCGGGTGGAAGACTGGAGGTGGAGTGTGGGGTATGCTGAAATCAGAGGGGTTCCATGGAACAAGAATTGTGAGGACTGGCAGAGAAGCAGGCTAGGGGTAGGACCGCATAACTGAGCTCACATTTCCAGGTGGACGCTGAGTGCTTAGCAGAATCTGGACACCAGAAATGTGTACTGACTTCATGTCTCCATATCGATTGAATGGAGAATGCATGCTATGAAAGTGGGAAGCTAGAATAAACACACTTTCTTCAGGATATTTGATTAAGGTGTTCATAAATAGCTTCAGCTTCCAGGCCTGTGTTCCTCTTTCTAATGCAAAGATATGCCAAGGGTTTTAAGCTTATCCTGAGTTACCTTCTTAACAGTTACCATGAATGTGTGTTGGTCTATTTATGACGTCACGGTGGTACCCGTCATCTCCAAAGGCAACCTATGTGAGCTAGGCATATGCTCATAAAAAAGTACCTGATCCAGATGAAGATCTTCTCCTTTCTCCAGTTGCATTCATCCACCAAATATTGATATTAATTACAGACTTTATTCAGTCTGTAGACATTAATCAACCATCAGCAAGTTGAGGGAACTTGCTAAGTTTAATATCAGAATGCTACAGTTCTTTGAGTGTGGAAAGGCAGTATTTTTTAAGGAATGGCTTCTGTATACTGGCATCCATACAGAATTTGGTCAACATGCCCATAATAAAGGCAACTAGAATATTTAAATTTACAATCAATCAGATAAACCCATTAAAAAAAAACCTCAAGCATCCCACCATTAAAAATCTGTTAAGTTTAATAAAAAAAAAATCTGTTAAGTTGAGAAACTGGAAGTCTGGTACTTATTTGTTAAGAATTATGCAGTAAGCTTCATCATTAAACACCAAATTATCCTCACTGTAGTACTGTTTCTATTAAAAGCTGCATATGTCAATTTTCCAGGATACTTACAGAACAGTTTTAAAGCAGTACATAAATACATAAATTATTTCCAAATATGTGTTAAATTGCAAGCACACAATTTAATTAAGTAGATTGGGGATTAGAAACTATCTACTGTTTTATTTTAATAACAAACAAAGCAGGTGAGGAGGCATTGGACAAGCAAAGGCTAAATTTTATGAAACATTTGTTCATTTGCAAGATTTCATTAAATTTCTCTGAATTTAAATTCACAATTTTCCATTTAAGGTAATATGAGGGTCTAGGTACTCCGACTGATTATTTCACTTAGAAAAGCCTGAGAGTCGTGGAAAATATGTTTCATAAATGAATCAATACAGAAGGAAGAAAGTAAGGATTCTCACTTGAAAACTAAGGAGAAAAAGAAGCCTAGAGAGGGAAATAAAATTCTGAAACAGGTGTGACCTTGAGGAAATTGCCAAAAATGTTGTTTAAAATTGGTTTGCTCAGCCTCTCAGAATTCAAAAAATAGGAGAAAACATCCAGGGACCAAAAAATATGGGAGTCTATTTAGAAAGGTGCCTCCCATAAGCCGGGACCCTCAAAAGGCTAAATCTGTAGTGAAATTGTGAACTGAAACTAAAATCAACCCATTTGTCCAGGTAATGGAAAGTAAACATCCTATTCTTAGACTTGTTACTGCATGGGAGGTGAACATGTGTACATACACAGGTGTACACACACACACCTCCCGTCAATCGTTGAGAAAAATAGAAAGCTGGACTTCACATGTATACTCTTTGCACAATAAAAAATACGTATATAGCATAAACCCCACAGTTTATTTTAAAGTTAACTTAATATGGCAAAAGCATACAAATCCTCTTTGGAGGATTTCACCTTCATTCCTAAACTCAAAGAATTTCTCCAGAGAATATTTGCACTCACAGTCAAACTTCATTACGGAAACAAGAAAGAAAGCACCATGAGTGAGAACCTGCAAAAACAAGAGGCATTGAATGTAAAGCCGTTAAAAAAAATCAGGTATCATTGCAATCACACGGAGAATGAAAATAAATATATATAAAATATATTTGATATGTTTAAAAAAAGACTAGTTTGAAAATATAATCATGGGAAAAGAAAACATGAAGAATAAACAAGCAGATTTTTAAAAAGAATGAAGTGGAACTTCTAACTGTAAGAAAAATGAATGGAGTTGAGTGCAACAGCAGGTAAGGCACAGTTGGGAGCCTTAGTGAACTGATAGAGCTGAAGAAATGTTCTAGATTTCAGCACAAACAAGAAAATGGGAAATATGATAGAAAACACAGCCTACATAGGAGAAAGGGTGTAAATTATGAGCCTACCTCTCCTTGAAGTCCTAAAAGCAGAGGTGAGAGAACTACTGTGGAGATTCTATCTGAGATCTGATGAATAACAGTGACCAAAATATTCAAGAGAACCTATGAATCTTAAGCAGGAGAGTTAAAGAAAAACATTCACACCTCGACACATTATAGTAACATTGCAGAACCCTAAAGTCAAAGGAATATCTTAAAAATAACCAGTGAGAAAAGATGGATTGATTTCAAGAGAATGACAGTTATACTCATTGTTCAAAACAGGTTTCTTGACCTTGTGCTCATGTCCACAAGGAAAATATAAAGGAAGAGTTGTGTACCACTATACAAAAAATAGATCAACAACAAGGGACTACTGCCTAGCACAGGGAGCTCTATTCAGTAACTTGCAATAACCTACAATGGAAAAGAATATAAAAAAGAATATATAGATATACCTGAATCACTTTGCTGTACACATGAAATGGACACGACACTGTAAATCAACTGTGCTTCAATTAAAAAAAATTTGATTTGCAGCCTTTCCTTTGAGAGATATGTGCCCTGAGTCTCTCCCCACTCCCCTCCTAGTTGCCAGAGAACTCTAGATGTGTCCCAGGACCTAAGGGGACACAGAAGTATGGGATTTGCTCAGAAAGCATTAAGGGTGGGAGGCTGGTACACCCGCAGCAGAGGGAAGAAGGCTGCGTGTGGAAATCACTGCATTCCCACCAAATGCGAAATTGCACTTTTCTTTTGAATCACAGGTAAGCTCTTGTCCAAAAGGCCCTGGCACATGAGCGGACCTCTGCAGACTGAGGCCAAAGGATATCATCAGATGGTCAAGGTTTTGGGGAGGAATCTCAGGAAAACAGCCAGAGTCTGTGCATCCAGCCTACCTGGGAGAACTATACGTGGGGGACCACCAGCGGAGAATTCAGCAGGAAACTTCCCATTACTTTCAGCGAACCAACCAGAAGTTTAACATGGCAAGTCAGTTAGACCGTTAGTGCCCTGGCATTTCTTCTCCCCATGATGCCGCTCCCTTCAGTCCTAGTGGGGAAGGGGCAGAAGGCTTCCACTCAGACAAAGAGAAGAAAGAGGTTCACGGCTTGCTCACTGGGTTGGCCAAATTTGTCATGGGAATTTTAGCAAACACCAATGTTTCGATTCTTGTAGAGGACAGGGAATTGTAATTAACATAGTGAGATGCTTCTTGGGAGTGAAAGTGTCCAGAGGACTCTTTGTTACCTGGGAGTGAGCAGCTAAGGGGCATCGGCTCTGTGCTTTGTTCAGTTGCAGGGTTTTCTGTAAGCAGCGGGGGGAGGGAGGAATGGATTTCTGATTGTATCTTTGCTCATTTTCCAGGTTAAACAAATATTACGAAAACTGTTAATTTAATATTGAGTAGTTAAATCGATGGTCAAGGAGTTTATTAGATGATAGTTTGGGAAATATAGTTTTAAATATCCTTATATTCCACTGAATGCCTTCTAGCTTTACTGTAAAAAGAATGCCTTGGAAATAATGAAAACTAAATAAAAATAACTCTGTTTCAACCACTTAACTGGCTAAATAGACTATTGCTTGGGAGGGGGGAGGGAAGGAAATGGAGAAATTACAGGCAAGGGTGTCTCACTGAGGTATATCAAATCCTATTAGTCCAGGTAATTTCCTTGGCTGGAAACAGGACAGGGCTCCTATTGTCTTGTCTGCTCGGGCTGAATTTTTTTATTTATCCTCCATGTCTGTTTCATTTGCAGGTAATTCTATTCCTGTTTCCACATTTGCCCTGCTGGATTATTTTTGTCCCGTGACAAAGTTCCTATGATGTTCATGGTAAATATTTAAAATTCTTATAATCATGTTTTAGCTATTTCTATGCTGAATAGTGCTAGTTATTGCTGATAGTATCTCACTGAGTTTTCAAAAATGTATTCCTCTGCTCTAGAGGAGTGTGTTCCTTTGAAATGCAATTGCCTACAAAGCTTGACATGAGGTTTATTCTCCTTGCGAAATAAGCCATTTAATCTGGAATGCATACACATCCAGCTGAAGCTTGAAAGAAATATGTCATCTCTGGCTTGTGTTTAAATATCACACATTTCTATGCTAACGCTGGTAAGTTAGATTTAAGGGTTAATTATCACACATTTATTATTCATGATACTTTGCACATAGAACGCACTCACCGTTCACAAGGGAAAGTCACAAAACTCGTCGCTTGGATTTGTAATACGTATCCTGGGAGGTTGGCTCCACAGATACTAGCTTTTCAGCATCAGAGTTGGGAGGAGAGATCCACCTTGGTTGAAGGATTTGGCCCAAATCTTCAGCTTACAGCACCACCACTCTAAAATACTGTACTTGGAGAATACTCAGAACAGTTGTGGCGCAAGGAGAGGTCATTTAAACCATCCTCACAAGGGATACAGGATGCTCTCTAACTACATTCTGTCAAGTGGTTAGGGGGTCTCTTTGTTCACCCCCTTTAAAGCTCTAGGAGCTTGATTCCTGAAGAACTGCTGTCACCCAACATCTAGCCCTGGGCTTTTCCTTCTACACCACAAAGTGTCTCTTACCTGTGTTTGTTTTGTTGCTACTTTGTTTGTTTGTTTCTTTCATTTTATTTTTTTAAAACTAGCCCAGGTCACAACATAACTGTTAGAATTTTTGTTCTTGTCTACTTAAGGAGCCCCCAGAAAATGATTAATAACGTGGTTTGTGGGAAAATTTGCCAGCAAAATCCTAAAGCTTAATAACTGAGAGAAGAAGGCACAGAAGACAAGAAAAAGTCATGCCTGACTGTATGCTCCAGAGGAGTAGAACAAGTAGGTGTCTATGGGTTCTGAATTGATCAGAAATGTAAAAGAACATTTAGGCTAGGTTCTGTGAAATAAAAGAAAAAGTAAAAGTACTGCCCTGTAAGTTAGAATTGGAGAGTTCAATTATAAACTTACCAGGCCGTGCGTGGGTGAGCACTAAAGGGTTAGCACAAAAAATTACAGGAGTGATGATTCTCTGTTGTTCTCGTGGGTCTACTGAGTAAAATGTTTAGCCAAAAGCCTTGTTTCAACCAGTCATCAAAGTGGCAGAGACTTTGTCTGAGATGAGAGAGGGCTCTGCCTTCTAGCGGGAAAGTTGAAGGCAGTTAATTGTAGATCAGGGACAGTTCAAAGGCTACATTCATTAAACAACTAATTGGATATTGGAAAAATTGTTCCTTCCCTTAAAACTTCTACTAATTTTGTTTTCCTTCTGTGCTCCTGGAAGTCTTATGAAGCCACATTATAATCTGTGATTAGCCTACAAGAGTCAGGCCCAGGTTATGGGGTTGGATACTGTACACTTTGTTTGCTTCAGCTACGAAATTCTGTGAGATTTTTGCAAGCGATTTTATTTTAAAAAGAACTGCTATTGAAATCTGACTTTAAAGCACTTATTTTTTGCTTTCTCAGATAAAAGGCTTACATGCTACATTTCAAAATTTGTGATATCATTATTGTGAAAACAAAAAATGTATGCCTTTATAATTCACAGCTTTCCCTTCAATTTTCAAGTCTTAATCTTGAATTTATCATTATGCTTACTTTATGCATTCTTTACTGTTTTATCTGCTATGAAGAAAATCCAGTAGATCTATCAGTATGTCTATTTCTTATCTTAAAAATCTGTGGATTATTAGGAAAGGAGGACTTTTAATTTTACATGGGATGATAAATGTTTGATAAGTCTAAAATCTTTTTGTTTTTCATCTTTATTGGAGTATAGTTGCTTTACAATGTTGTGTTAGTTTCTGCTGCACAACGAAGTGAATCAGCTGTATGTATACATGTATCCCCATATCCCCTCCCTCTTGAGCCTCCCTCCCACCCTCCCTATCCCAGCCCTCTACGTCATCACCAAACACAAGCTGATCTCCCTGTGTTATGCAGCAGCTTCCCACTAGCCATCTATTTTACATTTGGTAGCATAAATATGTCAATGCTACTCTTTCATTACATGATAAGACTAAAATCTTAAATCATATATTGTTGCATCACCAGGGAAAAAGATAAAGGTAGGGGAAAAAAAAACAAAACAAAACTTTCCATGCTTTGACCAAAACAATTGTAGGAAATTTTCATCATGCTACTATTATTCTTCTGTCATGAAAAGTTCCCTCAGAGACAATGGCCACGACCGTTTCATTTTCTAACATATTAAGCAGTCGGAGGGTGAATTGAGAGTTTCAATTCCAGGTTATGGTTATAATTACTAACTGCAAGAATCCCTGTTGCCTTTCATTAAGTAGTTATAATATTTAACTGAGACTACAGGGCGTCTATGGTCCTCATAGTACCATGTATAATTATCCACACACATCCAGGAACACTGAGGGTACTTTCCACAATGAGACAGATTATCAAAAAATTACATTTTTCACTTACGTTTTGACTTGAATCTTCTCAGTGATTAAATACACATCTCTCCATTTTTCTGCAAGTGAGGACGTGAAGCTAAATAAAAGAACCATGACGCGGGGAAGAAAAGAAAAACTTTGCACTGTGACATAAATGGATAAATCTCGGATGCACTAGCAGATCACATGCTGTCTTTTCTGAGAGCTGTCTGAGAAAGGAGAGCAGATGACCCAGGCGGTCAGATACTCTCGCCAGCTTGGCTGGTAAGTATCCTCTCCTTGGCGAGCTCGGGCGGTACCAGGATCGTGGGCCAAAATATCTGGGTGGCCTTTGCTCCAGACTTTTGCCCCCACAACTTGGCTTCTGGCAGAGTACTTATTTCTTTGACCACTGACTGGGAAAGTACTAAAAAGAGAGGGACTTGAAAGGAACTGGAACGTTCTGTGCGACTCTCTTTGAAAGTTCGCTTTTAAGGGAAGTCCAAGATATGAGGAACTTGCAAATAAAAGAAAGCTTGCACAATGAAACATCACCTGCTAATAATTTCTTCGTGGGAAATAGAAATCTGGAATTCTAGGGAAAAAATGGCACGATGATGTTCAGGAATTAATCAAATGATTCCGATAAATGCTAACGTCAGTGGTGGAAGGGAAGCTTCTGGAAACTCCTGAAATGACTGAAAAAGAGATAAAATGATCCCGCCTGGTGTCTAAGGCAAGTGAAATTATTGTTGCACTCTAAAAATTTTCTTCCAGTTCATATTTGAAAAGTGCTTTATAATAACTTCTTATATTATCCATTTCCAGCTTACCTGAGAGGTAAGAAGAAAGCAAACATATGTTTATTGTTTTAGTTATTATTTATCTTTATGAACAGCAGTCTCGCTTTGTTGTAATTACAAACATTTATTTCTACAGGGATGGGGAGCTTATGCTTGGTTACCTCTGCCAGGTGCCAATTGTCAACAAAAAATAGAGCCTAGTAGCCACTTTAGCCCTTGAATTAAGACATCCAGTTTTAAGAAAAAATAAATGATATTTGAGATATAAATTGGATATTTATCAAATACTCGAGAATTGTAATTGTGGGAACTTAGTTTCAGAAAAAAGAAAAAGGATTTTCTCACCTCTCTGGGAACTACTATTGTAGGTGTAACTGCAAAATTGTAAAAACCATCTCTGGCCATTTTTTGTGACAATGGATTTAATTGAAAGGATATTGGGATTTCACAAATCTCCAGGAAGCCCAGAGAGACAAATTCGGCACATGACAGAGAGACCAGAAGACCGGGGGCAAGAACCAACCAAAGTCCAAACTTCAGGGCAGGGATGGCACCGGTTTGGTCACTCATGGACTGCGGCTGGTGCTCCCATCTGGAAACTGCCATCTCCAAGGGGTATTGGGTCATCTTGCTTCCTTGCTTTGCTGGTTGGTGGAGCAGCTGGTTGACAGACCCTAGGATGCACCCGTGGCCCTAGCTGGGGCATCCATAGTGGGCAGGAGGGGTTCCAGTGCAGGGATGCACAGTTTAGATTTTCTTTTCTTCAGTGAAGATGGTGAGGGACGGGTGAGGTTTAGTTTACGTGCCAAATATATGCATAGGCTCAGGTCAAAGAAAAAAGTTTCCCGGCTGTGATCTGAAGAAGCCCTGTACTCAGCCACGCCAAAGGAAATGGTTTCTCAAGAAATTTGGTCTATAGATATATTCTCCGGATGTTCCCATATTTCTAGAAATCCGAGTCCTTATTTCTGATGTGTCTGGCTTCAGAGGCGAGTCCTTATTCTGTATTTTAGGATGTACGGCTGTCTGATGTGTTATTCAAATGTTTCCCAGCTGTGTTAACCGTCTCCAGAGGGGATGTCTCCTGAGAACTGTCAATTGAGTTTATTCTCCAATGTAGTCAACTTTCAAAGAGGCGTTACTGAAATGAAAACGTTCCAAGAGATTTTTTTTTTACTGTGGTAAGAATACTTAACATGTGATTTAACCTCAAGTTATTGAGTGCACAATACAGTACTGTTATTCATAGGAACATTGTTGTATAGCAAATCTCCAGAACTTATCTTCTGTAGCAGAAATGTATACCCAGTGACCAATAACTCCCAATTTCTTCCTCCCCCACCCTTTGCAGCAACATGGGTGAACCTAGAGGACCTTCTGCTAAGCGAGATAAGACAGTCGCGCAAAGACAAATACCGCATGATTTTACTTACATGAGAAATCTAAAATAATCAAGCTGATAGAAACAGGTGGTGGCGTTTTTATTTGTAAAGAATCCTCCCCCTTTAAAAAAAAAGTTTTGAGGGAGATTTGCTTTAGTTGATCAAAATTACAAGCCACAAGCCAAAATTACTCCCCAATATAGCATATCACTGGAGTCGTATTGTTTGCATAAGCATTGGGTTGATGCTACAAAAATATGGGCAGTTAGATGTCATGAGAAAAAGAGGGGAAAAAAAACGCTTTCCCCTGGGTGAGATCCTTGGACCAATCTGTTGCTATTTCAACTTTGAAAGAGGTATTGATATGTTAAAAAATATTAAGGAAAATAAAGGGGTTGCATCTGTGCTACTCCCTACAAGATTAAGAATTTAGTTGATCTAGTTAATTATTAGAAACTTAACTCTTACCATCTACATCTAAACTTAAAATTATTTTAGGAATTTTCTGGAAATATGACTCATGTGTATCCTCTAATAACTTAATATAAATTTATCTCTATTTTAAACAGGAATGATTGCCGGTAACTTGGCAGTTTTAATAGGAGACTTTCAAATGCTTCGGAATTATCAAGTGAAAGTTTATGCTAAAATAGTACCATTCTGTTCAATCTCTCAACAAGTGTTGTTACTGATGATGAGCGAAAGTTAATCACAAAAACCTAGATTGAAAGATATTTCCCCACAATCATGGGTGAGAGATGTCCTAACATGCGACCTTTATTTATTTTGGAACAGTGGTTTTGATGCAGAGGAAACCTGGGAATATATTTAGCAGCAAGAAGAAAACCATTTAAATAGCATGCTGATTCCATTCTGTTTGAGTATAAATAATATATATGATACAGTGTGTTACTCTGCAACGTGCCTTAATTTTCAGACCTAGGATGTCTGTTTTTCCCTCTCTACTATTCCTATGAATTATTCAGAGAAGATAGTACTTTCACTTTCCAAATGGGAAAACTGAGAAATCAACAAATTATGTAGTTTACCTCAGGACACAGAGCTGATTCGTGGCAGGGCTACTGCCAGAAACCTCGAGGTTACTTGGGATATTCCTTTTCAATTCTGACATCCCCTGGGAAGTTTCAGGATTTGCACCCCTCACTGGAATCTACTATTATGGATGTAACTCTCACTTTATTGGGGAGTTTCTGCTGATTACAGAGATCTCCTGTTAAGAGAGGCTTTGATAAGAGTGTAATTTTAAGGTATTTCCAGATCGCCCCTACATCCTCTGGGCTCCCAGAACCACACGTGTTATGAAAATATGAAACAAAAGAAGAGCCCTTTTCCTCCTCCTCTTCCATGTCACTTTTCCATAGAAAACCTAATTCCTCACTAAGGTGTACATCATTGAAGTGGGGGTAGGCAGGCTGTGTTGTATCAGGTCCAGGGTTAAAAAGAATTAGAGGGTTATTACAGTTCTATTTTAAAGGCAAACAGTTTTCAATTTATGCCAGTGAGCATTTATTGAACAGCTACTATGTGCTAATAACTTTTAGACATTTCGTATACATCCTTAGGCATCGAAACCAGACCTTCCCAGGCTTCTTTGCGTCCGGGTACAGATAGAAGGTGGTCATGTTGGCACAGGGCACACGGTTGAGTGTGTGAATGCCAGTGCCTGGTGCACACTGCACACTGCACGTAATGATCATGTGCACATTGCACTTGTAGAAACACTGGTCTGATCCGTGTGCTTCAAACTCTACTCCTGGATGCAGGCTTTAGTAAAGTATCAGGAGATTCCAATATGCACCCAAGTTTGAAAAGCAGTGAGGAAATTAAAAAAAAAAAAAAAAAAAGCTAATGTCTGGGTCCACATTGTGTGTAATTGGTTTGTGGTATTTTTAAATTGCTCCGGGACGTCTTATGCATGGCAATGTTTGGGGAAAAAATGCTCTAAATAAAGCTATGAGCCAGGTGTTATTCCTGTTTTATCGATGTAGAAACTGAGGCAGACACACAAAAAGGACTAGGAGAACTCAATTCGTGAATGGTAGAGTTGGACTTAAAATTTAGACCCCAAACTCATTTATTCTATCTAAAAAGTGGTCTGTGCTATTCTCTTACATAGCTTCCTAAGGATTTTTATAAAATGAGTATTAATTATATTTTTTTCTAAGAGATATCTCAATTGAAGAAACAGAAAATGTATTCCTGGCTAGTATTGGGTTGGCCAAAAAGTTTGTTCATTCAGGGTTTTCTGGCACATCTTACAGAAAAACCCGAGTGAACTTTTAGACCAACCTAATATAATAGAGCCGCAGCCCCTCAAGAAGTATGTAAAAATGAAAACATTTTCTAGGGCAATTCTATTGTTCTAAAGATATTAAAATAATTATATCCTTTGCTTATATCACATTTAATTAATATGACTATGTTCAAAAGGGTATTCTATTCACCCATGTACATATATTTAATGTTATATTATCTCTTGCCTTTCTCATAAATGATCTGTATAAATTATATAAAAATCAATCCTAAAGATTTGCAGCCACCCTTTGAAAGGCCGTTTATATTTTAAACACATTTTTAAAAAGCAGTCTCTAGAAGACCAATTTCACATGTGAACTAAATTAGAGAGGTTAATTAGGAGAGGAACTCTGAGCTATATTCACCATTCGAACTTGGGTATTATTTCAAATGCACCCCTCTTTTTAATCTTAATAACTGAACCAATTTCGCAGGTCAAACCAGCTAGCTGGACAGTCAGTGGATGGATACTGACAGGATGGACCCAGGGGCAGGTTAACGGATAGGCCCGTCTCTTTGAGGCCCAGGAAAATAATATGTGAAATTAGAAAGACATGGATTTAAATCTTATCCTAGTAGGAAATCTTGGGCAAATTCCCTAATCTTACTGAGTATTTGCTCCTCATTTAATAACTAAGGGAAATAACGTGTACTGAATTAAGTAGTTAGCCAGATAGAGAATATTGTGTGTAAAAGCTTCAGAATATTTTTCCTGAGGGCTAAAATTAAGACAGTATGAAGACTTGGTGTCAAGAATTAAGGTTTGCTTTGCAGCTATGGTGCTCTAGACAATCTTTGTGGTGTTCATTTACCACAATTCACTGAGGCTCTGTAAAGCCAGGGTGAATGGGGATTTGAATCCAGGTTGTGTACTTACCAGAACTTTTCCCAGCTTCAGGATTTTCAAGTTTTTCTCAAGTGCTTCTTTCAAGGCCAAGTCGTGTAAGAGCTACAGAAACTCATAGGAAAAATAATTGACTGATGGCTTGAGTTCTGGGAGCTGAGCTGGGCACGAGGACACAGAATTGACTAAATGAGAACTAGTCACCATCCAAAAGGAGTTTTGAGCTTTCAGAGTCTATCAGCCAGGGTTCATCTAAAGCAACAGAGTCAGTGAGAGAGAGAGAGGGAGGTAGGGGGAGATTTATTTAAGGCATTGGCTCACATGATGGGTAGGGACTAGTAAGTCCAAAATCCACAGGACAGGCTAACAAGCTGGACGCTCAGGCAGGATTTCTAGGGCAGTGTCTGGAGGCGGAATTTCTTCTTTTCTGGGAAACCTCAGATTTTGCTTTTAATGTCTTCAGCTGATTGCATGAGGCCCACGCACACGATTTAAGGATGTCTCCTTTACGAAAAGCCAACCGACTGTAAAATACCTTCTGCAAAATACCTTCTCAGCCACATCGATGATCGTGTTTGACAGACAACTGGGCACCACCGCCCAGTCACGTTGGCATGAAATTAACCATTACAGGGGAGAAAGTATGTGTCATCACATGCTTTTGTTTGATAAAGCCTTAAATCAAAGCTCGTGCATCTTTATTCTTCCTTTTGAGTGCACAGTCACCTCTAAATGTCCAGAGCTTTTGGAGTCAGTTGGGCAAATACAGCACCTGGTAAACACTTGGCATTTTCCAGTTGTTTTACGTGTGTCCTATTTTGTTAGGAAAGCAATGTCAATGGATGGTAAGAAAAAAAATGTCAGTTGACAAATATCCTGGAGTATGTGGTTAACCCAGAATGAAAAAGCTCCGAAAACACATTGCTGTTTCAAAAATATCTTTTTGATTTTTGTTGTTTGTTTTGTTATCGGTCCTCTCGGAAGAGGCAGCTTCTTTTCTAACTCACCATGTCCCTACAAAGCAATTATTATTACTAGTTCAGTGGGATAAGAATTAAGCTAACTGGCAAATGTATGGACACTAAGGGGGGAAGCGGGGGGGTGGAGTGGGGTGAGTTGGGATCAATTGGGAGATTGGGATTGACATATATATATATACACTAACTGATGTATAAAATAGATAGCTAATGAGAACCTGCTGTATAGCACAGGGAACTTCACTTTGCTGTACAGTGGAAACAAATACAACATTGTAAAACAGCTATACTCCAATTAAAACCACAACAACGACAACAGCAACACCAACAACAAAAAGAATTAAGCTAACTGGCAAATAGGCTCAGTCTACGTGGTATTTTGTTTAATGAAGACCCACTTCAACTGGCTGAGTGAACACTTATGCAGTAGCCAGTCTGCTCACATGCGCTGGTGGCAGTGGAACCGAGGGCAGTTCTTCTCAGTGAGACGGTGCATCAGAATCACCTGGAGGGTTTCCTAGGCTTTGCTCCTAGAGTTCCTAATTGGTGGACTTAGGGGGGAGGTCCCAGAATCTCAGTTTCCAACAAGTCCTCAGATGCTGCGGATGCCACTGGTCCAGGGACCACACTTTGAGAACTGCTGTTTTAATGCTTAAACGTAGCAGCAGGAACTTAAAATCCAAGTTCTACCACTTCATAGCTGTTTTCATTGAACAAGACCAGAGACTTCTCTTTGGCTTAGTGTCTTTACCTATATATACAATGGGGAAAACAACAGTACCCTATATGACAAGATTATTGTGAGAAATAAATAAATCACTTATAATGCCAGGCACATGGTATAATCACTCAGTAAATTATGGCTGTTGTCAATACCAATGTCTCAGTGATTTCATAGGCTAGGGGAACACTGTAAATTCTATAGTGCTTTTTCTAATAAATTTGTTTATCTATTTATTTATTTATTGGCTGTGTTGGGTCTTCGTTTCTGCACGCGGGCTTTCTCTAGTTGTGGTGAGCAGGGGCTGCTCTTCATTGTGGTGCGCAGGCTTCTCATTGCAGTGGCTTCTCTTGTTGCAGAACACTGGCTATAAGCACAAGGGCTTCAGTAGTTGTGGCACGTGGGTTCAATAGTTGTGCTTCGCGGGCTCTAGAGTGCAGGCTCAGTAGTTGTGGCGCATGGGCTTAGTTGCTCCGGGGCATGTGGGATCCTCCCGGCCCAGGGCTCAAACCCGTGTCCCCTGCATTGGCAGGTGGATTCTTAACCACTGCGCCACCAGGGAAGCCCCCTGTATAATGTTTTGATGGCATGTACTTCCCACTTGATATTAACCAGCTTCCAAGTAACACCTGATTACCCTGTGCTCTTCCTCTTCTGAGTGAACCCGACCACCACACTGATGGCCTAAAGCACTTTTCTGGCTCTTCTCATGTAGGTGTGAAGGGGTTAAAAATCAAGAATTTATGAAAAACCACACAACTCAAATCTCCTTCTTAAATTTTTAAAATTGGAACATTTGTTTATATTCCATGGATGAATATGGTGCTATTTTTCCCCCCTCAATTAATGTTACTTATTTTCATCTTTGCTTCTTTACGAGAGCCTTGTTGTTTTTTTTTTTTTTTCCAGATATCCCTGAGAGTGCTTCTCTGGAATTGTCCAAATGCTGAATTGCTCGTAAATATTTTTTCTTAGATTGATTTATTTTAAAGCATCAAATGTAAACATACTCTTAGTTGTCCTTACTACTTAAAGTTATTTTCACCAGATACAATTTAAACGCACTCTCATTTTCATCATACACTTAATTTAAAATCATTCTGGGGTCATAAAGTAAATGTCCAAAAAAAAAAAAAAAAAAAACCTCTTTTCTGTGCTTTTTCTGTCCTCTATCTGCCTTAACCTTCCTTAAACTAAGCAAAACCCTAGGCAAAATTTCTGCCTGGAAAACTTGAGACGTCTGATTCGTTCCACCAGTTTCATGCCATTTTATTTGGGTTCCTTATTCGAGATAGTCTAGAATAGAAACTTTCTTTTAAAGAGATCGCTTTGGAAAATTCACCAAAGCAAGTCAAAATCAATGGTTTCCTTACAGAGAGAACCCTGGGGAAAGAATAAGCAGGAATTACTGCACGGGTACTTCTGCTACTAGTTTTTTATGCTTGATTGCTTGTTGGTTGGCAGAAATCAGTGGTTCTCTTTACACCACAGAGCAGCGGAGGAATGGGGGCAAAGTACAAGTTATCAGCACTCCGAATGTGGATTAAACATTTCACGGCTGTCTCTCCAACACTTGCCCTGAAAGTACCACTTGGCTCAGAATTACAAAGGACTGCGTTTAGCAAAGCTCTAATTTAAAAGAGACACAGGTGACAGCTCTATTATTTTTGCACGTTCAGATGCGTCCACAGCTGTTTTTATTTATCTCAGCTGTATGTACCCGTATCTGTTGTAATTATGAGTCTCGGATGTAGTTAAAGATAAATATCTCAAATGCCTATCACGGCTAAATTAAATTAAGGAAATCACACTTTTCACCCGCACCCCCTTTGGCCCTGCTCTGCTACGGGTGATAGCAACAGTTTAAAAGTTTGTGCCTCATTGCCTCTCTCCCATCAGACGTGCACTCCAAGGTAGTCCTAGGTTTCCCGGCTCTTCCAACTCAATATTCTCCCTACTGGCATTTTTTTCTCTCTGCCTCCAACACAGCAAAAACAATCTGTTTTGAAGTTTCTTATGTGCACATAAAATAGTTTTCAATTAATGCTGAGGCCCAGAAATGTGAGAAAGTGTGTGCAAAAGAATTGTGGCCTGACCCATGTTAACGCTCCTCCCAGTTTCTCCCTGGCAGTGTGGGATCACAGACCTAACTTTGGTGTTTGTTTGTTTATAGTTCACCTGTGGCACATCCACTGTGTCCAGCATGTAAAACAATGTGGCAATGGCTTCACCATCCATCTCTGATGTAAGAGTCAACATGGAGAAAATAAGTGAGAGTCTGGGACATTCGGGAGAGAGAAATCATAAAATGAGAAGGCAGATTAAGGAGATGAAATATCAAGATGTTTAAAAGGGAATTTGGCAAGATACAGAGAAGCTTGCCCCATGAAAATGTAAGAAAGATATGATATTTGTCTCCCAGATGCATATAAATGTTCCTTTTGGAAAAAAAAATAACAAATTTCTTTGCAGTAGTGGTGCTGGGTTGGCTTTTTTTCAGATGGGAAGACAGAGTTTTATTTACTTATTTAAAATTTGAAACAAGACCTGATATGCCACTCTAGAGAGGACTTGGCTGGCTTATGAGTCGGAAGAGTGGCCTTTGCTACCATGGTGACAATATGAACTTTCGCTCCTCTTGAGGTCTGAGTAAGTTCCTTAATGACGAGGCTGCCTGGAAAGAGAAATTGCACAGCAATTCCTCCAATGATATTTGGGAGAATTAGACAGCTTCTCAAGGATGAATGGCAGAAACTCTCAGTCAACATACTTATAAAATGAAGAAATATTGAATAGGTAAGCGGGTGAACCATGGTGAAAATTTACATATTTTTGCCTAAGACCACAGAAAGGAGAAATATGTTAGTTTTAGCAAAAGAGAGTTATATAATACTAGATTTCTTTTTTATTGATTGTCTTGTTGATTTAAAAATTATTTTCTATTACTTTGATTTATCACGTTAAATCAAAGGAATACTCTCCAGATGTATTTCTAAAGTGAATACCTAATAATGACCATTGAAGAACTCCAAGTAGGTTGAAGCGCTGGCAGCCAAGTCCTTTCCGAGAAAGATCGTTAGATTGATTTTGTCTGGCTTATGGTCCTGGTTACCGTTGACTGCCTTGCTTTTTTTCTAACCCAAATTTTTTGGTCTTTTTTTCCATTCATTTTAAGAGACTCTCTTCAGAAGGACTTGCTATTTTCCTGATTTTTCTCTGCACAGTAGACTTTGCCTGATATTCACTGTCCTCTAATAAATGAAATGAAACCTTAGCCCTGATACATGCACTTAGCTCAGCAAATCAGCCTTTGTGATAAACTCTTCGGGGTGAGACACATTTCTGGGTTTGGATCTGAAGGTAGTGGAATCCTTAGCTTAGTCACTAATTCACTGCCACCACCTCATTAGCTAAAAGTATAGTGTTTTAATTCTTCATTTGTAAGTTTGGGGGGTGGGCGCTTACTGAAATATTTGAAGCTATGCTTTAACACATTTTAATAATTATTGAGGGGCCCCCTAAATAACAGTAAATCTTTTCAACGAAAGCTTTTGAAATTACAGGATGGTCAAAACTAGGTATTATTTTCCATCCATTTTACTGTAAAATCTGCCCAGTGTGTTTAAACATGTACTAACTTTCGATTTTCATTCAAGATAAATATTTTAAGGTGTAATAAATTGAGTAAATCTAAATGTTGAATACGGTCCCTTTAGGAATGATTAAGGGAATGAACTAAAGTCTCTTCGGTCCTATAAGCCTTAACTTTTCCTTCTCCCCACGTTCTGTCTAGAAATACTTGATCTTGACCTAGGAAGAGAAACATAACTTTTTTCTTTTGATGCTCTTCCCACTTTCCACCACAAGATAAGTCTCAGCATAAATTATGAAGCACATGCATTCTCTTAATCTTGTAGCTACTACAAACCTAACTCCTGAAATTACCTACACATTGCAACAGTGATGCTCTTTCAAATGATGCCTGGTAAATCATAGTCTCTTCCTTTTAATATCTCCCTTAAATTGACATTATTCACAAAAAATTAGTTTTCAATCTGATTTATGGGCGTTATTGATAGTAAGTCTATTTTATGCATTGTGCATTCTTCTGCCAAAATGAAGTGTTTAATTTTTTTTTTTAAACCAAAATCTTTATGGTAAAGACCACAATCTGACAGAGAAGTATCTCCTTTGAAAGAATTCGAGTTTCTAGATAGATACAAATAAGATGAGAAAAAGTAGACACATGTTAAATCATGGAACAGCAAAGGGGATACTTTATGGAAATGAACTCAGGAGATAATAATTTGAATCTGACAAGGTGATAATTAGAGTCCCCAGATAGATTTCTTCCACATCTGTATGCCTTTCAGTAAAGTTGGTTAGCATATTAACTACTGCTGGAGAATACTAAAAAATATTCATGGGATGTAAAACTGCAAATTATTATTCATTTCAATTTGTATAATAAGTGTAACAAAATGCAATGCATACCATATTACACAAGAGGTACTAAACTCTATTATAGACATTTTTAGAGCATAGGCTTAGATGGCAACCTTTGTCTTGAAATATTCAAGACATTTAAGTATAAATTACCACTTTTTACAGTTTGAAAGAAATTTTGTAAATCTTCATCGTTCTTTAGGGCTAGTAACTTCTTATTTTGAAGGAATAGTCTAATTTTTAAATATAAAGTATTTGGATATGTGCATATAAACATATACACACATATATACATATGCCTATAAATAGATCATCAGTATAACCTATATATTTGATTTTGTTATGATTTTCCTGTAGAGGAAAATTGGGATTCACTGACCAGAAGAAGAAGGCATAGATGCCTGATTGAAAAAAGTCAATAACCACTGAAAGTTCTAAATTCAAATAACGAGCCTACGTATTCTCTTTTTCATAATTGACTTCGATTGTACATACATTTTAATTTGGACATTTATATGAGAAACCATTTTTAATATGATGATATTAAGAACTATATGAAATTTGAGGGAAGAACTCTTAAGTGTGCCCACACACTGTGGGTAGCAGATGTCACACTTGAAAATGTCTTTGGACCTGATGATCTATAGAAAGAATATTTTCTGTCATACGGAATTTAAACACAAGAAATGAATCACTGTGCAGAGATGTTACTCTTTCCCACCTATGAAGAAGCAGACAAAGAACCAGGGAGAAACACTTTTTGAAATATATCATCACTTACACTGATGACATTTTATACATACGGACATGGTTGCAGGGACCCTTCAGTCCATAGTCAAGGGGCCAGTCAACTGTGGAACTGAGGGTCTCCATCGGGAATGTTAGCCAGAGTAGGAGAGAAAAGAAACATGACTGCAAAAAGGATGATCACCAGGGAGACCAACTTTAATGTGAAATTCTGTTAGAATGGGGAAAAATGATTTCCGAAAAATCTTTGCAAGTCCCCCCAAGGAAATGTAAGTTCCACTTGAAGAAACTTAATAAAAGAGAAAGAGAACAATCAGGAGCAGGAGGTATGGGGAAAGAAATGTCAACTGTGGACTTTTTGGCAAACTAATAGGAATTTAAAGTAGAATGTCACAATTTAGAAAAGTCTGCTCTTGCAGATGAAGTGAAATCTTTAAGCACCCTAAGGAACGCAAATTACATGTGCATTTATGTTGAGATGTCAGATCACACATAGCTGATGCTGCTTCTGGAAGGAGAGGAACGTCACGCATTCTCTTCAGGTAACTGGAAAATTCTCGTCAGCTTCCTAGACTGTGGGTTGTGTTTAGGATTCTGGCATATGGAAGTACACTTTGCTTATCCCCTTGGTGGATTAATGGGAAAACAGCCTCTTTGCTTCCGTATTGTGCAATTCACACTTCATGTCTTTTCATTTTTCTATGCAATTTTATTTTTTCACCACGCCGGGCACAACTAACTGTTGATTTTCACCGAATTACTGGCATCATCCACTGGCCAGCTCCACAGAGCAGCCAGCCCATGAAGATTTCCCCAGCAGACAGGAAGGAAAAATCAAAATTCACCCATTCTAGGAAACCATGCATCGCTCCTTATTATGGGCATGGCTGTCAGCTACCTATCTCTCTTAGAGACACGAGTGTTCCACTGGTATAGCCAAAGGAGAGCATCTGGTCTACCGCATGAAGGCGTCTTAGTTTTGAAGAGGATGTGGTTTTGGAGAAAACAAAACAAAACATGGATCTTTTTTTTCCTACTTCATAAGTCTTCATTTTCCTCACCTCTACTCTCATTTTTTTCTACTTAAGATATTTTCCTCTCAATTGTACGTTTATCTAACTGGAATCTGTGCTACTTTTGTAAAATATCATCTGAGGTGACATCTTTCTGCATTAACCCTTTCAGTGTCTCCCTCCTTCCTACCACGTAGGGACCCTTAGAGACCAGACATGCCTTTTTTGCTGAGCCTTTCATGGCCCTCACCCTCCAGCCCTTTTTCTGCAAAGCAAAGTTTTCAGTAGGTCTGAAGCACACGTGGAGAAGATTTTAACAACACATTTTGTAAAACTCCTGTGTTTAGGAGCCAAAAACTATTTATTTATTTTCCAAGAAGTATATCCAATTATTTCTAGGGAAATCACCTGTGCATTTACCAATCCTGAATAATCTCAGAATTAACTGTTTTTCTGCTTTAACAAAAGCAGAAATGATTAAGGATGGAATAATAAAATATAAATACAACCACATGGGTAGTGTAGATATTTTTCTAAAAATAAACTTGGCTAAAAGCAATTTTTAATAATTTCATTTGTATGAAATATTTAACTTTTGTTACCTATTTCTTATTTTTAGTTCACTGATATTTTAAAACCTTAAATGTTGCTATTATTCACCCCAATTTTGTGTTCATAAACACACCCAGTGTTCACAAACACAAATCTTTTCACCACATCTATTTAACCAAATGAAAATAAAATTCTTTTACTTTGTTCCAAATTTTGTGTTTTACATTTTTCTATTTTTTTTTTATATTTGGCTGATTTGAGTACCTTTAAGTATATGATACAAACCATTGTGTTTTGTTGTAAATTTGACTGTGACTCAATATGGTACAGCTCAGGGCTACACAATGATTACCCACGGTATCAGGTAGCCGTCCAAGTGTAAAGAAGGATAAGCACCTGGGTAACATGAATTGACTAATCTGAGAACCTGTAAGCTGCCAAGATCATAACTGAGTACCTCTGAACATGTTCTCAGGAAATAAAGTCATCTTAGGCTTTCTATATTTTACTGAAACCACGTGTCACTCTCAATGCAACCCTTCTTTGATCTATCACCTGTGTCTCTGTTTATGTGTCTTTTGTGCAGGCAACCTGTCCAGAAAAGTGACTTGACTGTGGGTGGGTTCATTTCCTAAGGAATCTAGAAAAGCAAAATTCCTCCCAATCCCTGGAGGAGAGTCTTCAGTTATCATCCATGTGGCATTTGGTTCTCACCTACCTTTTGCCTATTTGACTCAAGGTTTCTTAAATTAGCCAACTCCTTTTGCAGATCTTTTACTTGAAACATTTTGCAGTGGAAAATCCTGGCCGAGACTACATCTCCCAATATTTCTTGGACATATCGAAAGCTAGAATTAAAAAAGAGATGGCCAATGCAGCCAGCCAACAAGGTGCCTCTTCCCAAGGAAGTAGCTTGAATTTTATGAGGTCATTCTCCCTTTATTTTGGAGAGAGACAAAAAAAAAAAAAAAAAAAAAAATAGAATGAGTTATTTGGTTACTGAAAACAAACATTTTTTTCCAGAAACATGTCAGTTTGGAAAAATCAGGAATGAAACATGCACCACGAGCTGTTAAACATTGTAGAAGATTTTCTTCATTGCTAGTACAATCCCATCATGGGATGCTATTTCTTTTAGGAAATGATTTACCCTTCTCCAGACACTACAGATAGCTTTCTAGTAATAAATCTGTCAAAGACACTTCCACTGGTAATTTGGGTCCTACAATTTGCCAAAGAAAATGTGGGTATGGGGGAAAATGCCCATTACCGAAAGCCCTGTGGAGGGGGCTTAGCCTATTAAATCTTAGAGCCGTCATAGGTGATGTCCTCTTCACTGTTCTCAACTCTTCCCTCCCTGCGGTGTTAGGATGACACGCTCATCCCTTTACACTGTGACATCGTAGACCCTCTGGAAGAGTATGCTAATTGTACATCTTTTGGCCCAGACGTTGCCTCTGGTCTTGTTGACTGATTTGCTTCAACCATTCGAAATTTAGCAAACGTGATGTGGCTAAGGTTTTTTTTTTTTTTTTACAGACAATAAACAGCATATATTTAGAGCGTACAATTTGGTATCCCAGTCTTCCAGTTCATCCCCCTCCAACCCTCCCCGCTTTCCCCACTTGGTGTCCATGTGTTTGTTCTCTGCATCTGTGTCTCTATTTCTGCCTTGCATTTCCTCTTTCATAGTTGTTAGCATTTGCCTTATGTATTGAGATGCTCCTATGTTGGGTGCAAATATATTTATAATTATTATCTCCTCCTCTTGGATGGATCCCTTGATCTTTATGTAATGTCCTTTCTTGTCTCTTGTAACTTTTTATTTTAAAGTCTATTTTATTTGATGTGACTATTGCTACACCAGCTTTCTTTTGATTTTCATTTGCATGGAATATCTATTTCCATCCCCTCACTTTCCATCTATATGTTTCCCTAGGTCTGAAGTGGGTCTCTTATAGACAGCATATATATGGGTCTTGTTTTTGTATCCTTTCAGCCAGTCTGTGTCTTTTGGTTGGTGCATTTAGTCCATTGACATTCAAGGTAATTATTGATATGTATGTACCTATTACCATTTTCTTAATTGTTTTGTTTTTGTTTTTGTAGGTCCTTTTCTTCTCTTATGTTTCCCGCTTAGAGAAGTTCCTTTAGCATGTGTTGTAGGGCTGGTTTGGTGGTGCTGAATTCCCTTAGCTGTTGCTTGTCTGTAAAGCTTTTGATGTCTCCATCGAATCTGAATGAGATCCTTGCTGGGTAGAGTATTCTTGGTTGTAGGTTCTTCCCTTTCATCACTTGAAATATATCATGCCACTCCCTTCTGGCTTGCAGAGTTTCTGCTGAGAAATCAGCTGTTACCCTGATGGGAGTTCCCTTGTATGTTATTTGTTGTGTTTCCCTTGTTGCTTTTAATAACATTTCTCTGTCTTTAATTTTTGTCAATTTGACTACTATATGTCTCGGCATGTTTCTCCTTGGCTTTATCCTGCCTGGGACTCTCTGAGCTTCCTGCACTTGGGTAGCTATTTCCTTTCCCATGTTAGGGAAGTTTTCAACTATAACCTCTTCCAATATTTTCTCGGGTCCTTTCTCTCTCTCTTCTCCTTCTGGGACCCCTATAATGCGAATGTTGGTGCATGTAACATTGTCCCAGAGGTCTCTTAGGCTGTCTTCAGTTCTTTTCATTCTTTTTTCCTTATTCTTTTCTGCATCAGTGATTATCACCATTCAGTCTTCCAGGTCACTTATTCGCCCTTCTGCCTCAGTTAATCTGCTGTTGGTTCCTTCTAGTATATTTTTCATTTCCGTTATTGTGTTGCATATCTCTGTTTGTTTGTTCTTTAATTCTTCTAGGTCTTTGGTAAACGTTTTGATCTTTGCATCCAGTCTTTTTTCAAAGTCCTGGATCATCTTCACCATCATTATTCTGAATTCTTTTTCTGGAAGGGTGCCTATCTCCTCTTCATTTAGTTGTTTTTCTGGGGTTTTATCTTGTCCCTTCATCTGGTACAAAGTCCTCTGCTTTTTCATTTTCTCTGTCTTTCTGTGTCTGTGGTTTTCAGTTCCACAAGACGAAGTACTGCTGATACTGCTTGATACTGCTGTCTGCCCTCTTGTGGAGGAAGCTATCTAGGAGGTTCGTGTGTGCTTCCTGATGGGAGAGACTGATGGTGGGTAGGGCTGGGTGAGCAGAGCTCAGTAAGACTTTAATCTGATTTGGTGGGCAGAACTCAGTAAAACTTTAATCTGCTTGTCTGCTAATGAGTGGGGCTGTGTTCACACCTTGTTGGTTGTTTGGCCTGAGGCTACTTAGCACTGGAGCTTACAGGATCTTTGGTGGGGCTAATGGTGGACTCTGGGAGGGTTCATGCCAATGAGCACTTCCCAGAACCCCTGCTGCCAGTGCCCCTGTTTCCTTGGTGAGCCACAGCTGCCCCCCACCTCTGCAGGCAACCCTCCAACACCAGCAGATAGGTCTGGTTCAGTCTCCTATGGGGTCACTGCTCCTTCCCCCTGGGTCCTGGTGAGCACACTTTTTTATGTGCCCCCCAAGAGTGGAGTCTCTGTTTCCCCCAGTCCTGTGGAGGTCCTGCAATCAAATCCCGCTGGCTTTCGAAGTCTGATTCTCTGGAGATTCCTCCTCCCACTGCTGGACTCCCAGGTTGGGAAGCCTGATATGGGGCTCAGAACCCTCACTTTAGTGGGTGGACTTCTGTGGTATAACTGTTCTCCAGTTTGTGAGTCACCCACCCAGCATTTATGGGATTTGATTTTAATGCGGTTGCGCCCCTCCTACCGTCTCACTGTGGCTTCTCCTTTGTGTCTGGATGTGGGGTGTCTTTTTTGGTGAGTTCCAGTGTCTTTCTGCCGATCATTGTTCAGTATTTAGTTGTAATTCCGGTGCTCTTGCAAGAGGGAGTCGTGGCTAAGGTTTTAAGTGAACTTCTGTGATATGTCTTGGCCTCCTGAGTTTCTGACATTTGTTGAGAAACAACATGTTCCATGTCACCAGGGGTCCCGGAATGAGGAGCTGCATGCACTCAGGTGAGCTAGATCTAAATCATGGCCTAGAGACACTTCCCGCCAATCCCGGCAGCCTCTGGCTGAGCCACCACCGACCCGCAGGGCCATGAGCAGGGACTGACTGTTTGCTGTTGCCACCTCTGAGCTTCCTGGTTGTTTATAAAGCTGCATCGTGCAGTAGAAAGTTGACTAGTGAGATTCTTCCTGCGTCATCACCTATCCTGTCTTGCGAGCTTCAATGAAACGCATGCCCAGTGAAAGCCTGATTTTAGCTGTTGTTGGGGACCAAGGGACAGATCATACCTTGAAGCGATGCTGCCTGGTGGGGGAGCAGCGGCTGCCTGAGGATGCCAGAACAGAGAAAAGAAGGGATGAGTGTGGAACAGTGCTGCAGGCTTCTAGTATCAGATGCTTTGCTGAAGAGCAATAGGCAACTATAACATACAAAGTTGTGGGATATATAAGCATTTTCTGGAGATTCCCAGAAAGGTGTGGGGAGAGAAACCCCATAAAAGACTAGATTTTCTGCCATAATACACAAAGGGACATGGGCTATTGCTATTTAGGCACTAAAGGGAAGCGTGACCCACCCCTGGAGGCTGAATAAGTGTGAGACACCTGGTTTACATTTATATAAATCTTTGCCCAGGATAACCCAACCTTCTAAGCACAATGCAAAGGAGCATGTCCAATCTATTAAGCACAGCGTCTCAATTCATAATATACAGCGGATAGCAAGCCCGCCACAGCCGCTAACATTTACTGAGCTCTTTCTATGTATTAGGCTGGTCCAAAAGATTTTTCAGCTTTTAACTCATTTACAGACTTATAAGATAAATCATTTTACTGTCTCTGTTCCCTAACTGAGTAAATTGTGGCTCAGGGAAGTTTAGTAGCTAGACCCAAATCCAACAACAACAACAAACGACTCTACAGTTTATTTCTTGCAAAACAAGCCTTTGCTAGTTTTTCTTTTATCTTTGCTACCTACATCTGTGACTCCTAAAACATCGTAGAGCCAAGTGTTTGTAAAATCTTTATATATATATGCTATATATATATGATCTTATATATGATCATATTACATGTATAAAAATTATGTCTATATGAATTTCAATAAAAATTGGTATATGTTTAGAAATCGCAGACAATGGGGCATCCCATCCTTGGAGTGAGATTTGCAATTGATAGTTTTGGTCTACGAACCAAATACAGTATCTACAAAGATATGATCCCATGAGGACAGAAGACTTCCTTTATAGCTATCTACTAGACACATCATCCTATTTTTCTTCTATTTTTTCTTTCTATTTTCCCCTTAGGAGAAGTATTCATGAAAACTCCACCCTAGCTGAGCAGCTTTGCCAAGGTGAGATATGCAGATCGTCTGTGCTGTGCACAGACACAGGAGGATTAATCAAGTCATTGACAAAAGTCAGTCGTTAGCCCTGAGGTGCATTTAAAAAAAAAAGAAAATCCACAGGCCAGTGAGTGCATAGAAATGGCATTTTATCACTCACTGACCAGATAGTTGCACCTACAATCATATCACCTAAAAAAAAAAAAAAACCTTAAAAAAAAAAATACTAGGTCAGCTTTGCAACTGAACAGGTATGTACAAATGAATTCTTGCCACTTGCTTGCTTTACCTCACCAGATGTTTTTGGAAGAAAGTGAATCATAACTCAGAAGTAATTTCTCTTTTTATTAATAGAAACAACATAAGAAACAAATATTGCCAGAGTAATTTACAAAAATTAATAAGTAACATTTTAATCATTAACCATCTCCCTGAAACAATAGCTTGAATTAGTAAAAGTAGCAAAGGGTCAATCAGCAGTATTAATTGAAAATACAATGTACAATGTACCATATTGTACCATATAACAATGGTGATGGGAGATGTTCATTGCTGTTTGAGATAAATTAGTCTTCGAATATTTCTCTACATAAGTTCACTAACAATTCAAAACACTCCACAGGACTTTTGACTTTCTACTGTTTGTTTGTTTTACTGATGAACATAGGTCACACAGTAGTATGTATGTGATCATATAGCTTTCAGGAATAATTTAGAGATGAAATAACACAAGCCAAAGGCAGCATTCTGATTAGCTATTGCATTAATATTTATTGCTGTGTAAGAAATCACCAGGAAACACGTGTTCAATAACTCACAGCATTGATGGGTCCGCAGTCTTGGGTGTGGCCTAGCTGGGAGCTGGATCCCGTGCTCTGGGCCTAATAGGCTGCCATCAAGATGCTGGCCAGACTCTGTTCCCATCTGGAAGTTTGGCTGGGGAAGAATCTTTTTTATTGTATTTTATTTTTTTGGCCAAGCCACATTGCTTAGAGGGGTCTTTGTTCCCTGACCAGGGATCGAACCCAGGGCCATGCAGTGAGAGCACTTAGTCCTAACCACTGGATGGAAGACTCTGCTTCCAAATTCTTTTGGCTTAGGCAGAATTCCCTCCCTTGTGGCTGTATGACTGACTTTTTTACCAGCTGGGGCTGGGGGTCTCCATTAGGTGAACAGTCTGTCTGCAGGCCCTAGAGGCCACCTACAGTTCTCTGCTGTGAGGGCTTTTCCAACATGGCCAGTTGGTTCATCAAGCCTCAGAGGAGGTCTGGCCTCCATTGGCCAGGACAGACTCTTGTGTGATGTAACCTTGTCCCTGGACTGACATTGCATCTCCTCTCTCCCGTATTCTGTAAGAGGTAAGTCACAGTTTCTGCCCACCTTCAGGGGGAGGGGTTACAGAAAGGTATGGACACAGGTAGATGAGGATTCTACACATAGGTGGACATCAGGAGGTGGGGATATGGGGGTCCCCTTAGGGTCTGTCTGCAACATGTTTACATTGGAATATCGCTTCTCAGAAAGACTGCGGAATAGCATAAGTGTACTTTAAGTCTATTCTAAAGTCTAATCAGGGGCTCACCTTGATGCATAGATGTTAGCCGTTTACATGTAACCTGGGCTGGAATATTCTACTGGATATTCTACTTGAACGTTGGCTAGTATGTGTGTCGGTGTCAGTTGATTACATATTAAAAAATACCCGGATATTCAAGAAAAGATGGATAAGGCCTCTGTTTTCATAGAATTTGCTTTCCTATGATAATAACCCTTACACATATGGGATGCTCTCATGTTCCAGGCAAAGTACTAATCACCGCAAACTTATGGGATGGAACTCTGATCTCTCAAGCCTCAGTCATGACAAGGAAACTTTAGGTAAATCTGAGCTAGATCTGCTAGTTAGGGACACAGCTTTATAAGAGTCATGGCAATTGCCTGAGAATTGTGAATACTTAGTTGTGTCTGTGAGGTTTATATCAAACAAGTCTAGCCTACTTGAAAGTTAAAAAAAAAGTATTCAATTCATATGATTTTACTCAGTACAAAAACCTATCTGACTTCTCTTTGGGAGAAAAAAGAAATTTTTAAGTACAGATATTAAAGATTATTTCTCCAAAACAATTATTAGAATATTACCCCAAAGAAAAAGCCTTGCAGACCTGATTCAAACCCAATGCAAACACTGGGTACTCTGAAAGAATTAAAAACAATGATTAAACCTCATTTTTCAGGTGAGAAAACTGAGGTATTGGGGTTAAGTATCTTTCCCAGGGTTACACAGTTAGAAAATATTGGAGCAGAGATTCTAATCCAGACAGCTGACTTTAAAGCTTATGCTATTAAACTTGACGTTAAATTTTACCCATCTACATGCAAATGTTTCTCTATCTGGAAAAAATCCAGTGTTCAGAAAATATTCCCTTCCATGGAAAAAGTCCTAGACACACCCAGTCGACAGTTAATCACATGGTCCTGTGGATACCGCCCACGCTACCTGGGCCCTATGCATTCGAATGCAATGTGTGTGTTTATACTGTTTGTCTCTCCTGGTGAACAGTCAATTCACTGGAGCGTGTCTGTCTCTTAAGCATTGCATTATCCCTTGCAAATGATGTCATGCAACCTGCATAGGAGGAAATTAATCCTGATGCCTTTTAAGTTCTACCCCAAATAGTGAAGCTATGCTAATGGGATAGTGGCCTCTCAGTTTGAGACAGGACCATCACAGCATCTGAAGCAGGCTTGTAGCCTTGGGGTTCCATACTGAGGATATTCACTTCATCATATTTTAAGGCCCGACGGCTTGGCCTGATCCTAATCCTTTGGAGAATAAAATTAAATGTTTTCCACTTTTCCGGTGGTGTAAGCAGAGTTTTATTGTGCATCCTTCATCACTGTCACACTAGTAATCCACTCTAAAATGAATTTGTTCTGGAAAAGAATGGGTCAGAGGCCTCCATGGAGGAACACAATAGTAGAATATTTTGAAATGATTGTAAAGCAAAACAGATAATCGTGTTTTCAAGCTCTTTGAAATATATATGTAAAATGTTATGTGCCTGAGGTTGAATAAAAAGATAGTTATAGTCGTTAACTGAGAAATGTACCAATTATAGACAGCATTGTGTGTATATGCTCTCTATTATGCAATCAGAAAAGGAAGAAAAGGGATTATGATCATTTTAATAATTTGATTTGCCTCATTCATCTTTGGAGTTATCTTCTCATAAAATTAGATGCTGTGTTATTCCTTTCTGGAAAGTGGAACGGTACGAGTAAAGAGAACGTTTTCGTGTTAATCAATGCTGACAAGAATATTATAGTGAATAAGAGGAGAAAGGAGGCGGGTTTGGGGTTGGGGGAAGAGACAAACGAAGAAGACCTGATTGAAATTATTAATTGCCAGGAAAATATCTATTGACTTTTTTGTGTTTTTAGAAGTACCTCCATTCGCTTCCAAAAATACAGCTGTTTACTGTGATTGATAAGTTCCCTTGCTTTTAAGCTTATTCACATCCATTACTTCTGCCTTTTTCCCCGTTAAAAATCTGAAGCTGTCAGATTGAAGTAGCATAATCAGCTAATGTTCTTGCCAGATTCAAAGCATGTCCCCGGGGGTGGCAAAGTATTCTAAATCGCGAAGAAATGGCTTTTTAAATGTTGCCCGTTGACACTGGTCACTCCATTTACTCCATCGGAAATGTGGAAACAGATAGCGGGCAATTATAGGAACTGTGTTTAACAGGACTTTGATGATCAATTTTCTCTAAATATTTCATGTGAGACCAAACAAAAGTAGATATCTGAAATTCACTATATTTTGCATAGGCTTTTATTCAAAAAAATAGTACGTAGATGCATTTTCAAAAGTGGTTAAATCATTTTCTAGTTTTCACTTCAGATTTACTGATGATTATGTATTGCATTCCCTCTAGTATTTGATTATTATCTTGCAGACTGATTTTTTTTCTTTTCCCGTAACGATTTCACAGTTTCCACCTTATCACGCTTAGATATATTTTGTATGAATAAAGGGGGGAGGTTTTGGGGGGAATAAACAATTTCCAAAATGTAAATTCCAAAAACACTGAATAATTGGAAGTGATTGCCAGTATGTCTCTTACCGGGTACAGAACTCAGAAGCTCTTGTTATAAAAATAATAGAACAGATCACATTTTTCCCTGACTCCATCAGAATATTATGGTATAAATTAAGCCAGGTTTAAAAAACAACAAAAAAAAGCCCCAAAGGTGGCCTTAATAAAAACAACAACAACAAAAGCCCCAGGAGAGAGAGAAGAGGGGGTGTCCAGCAAGGACTACGAATATAAATATATATAAGAGGAACCAACCCACTTATTGATTTGTTAAATGTGGAAGATGATTGATGACTATTTGAATAAAGGTAAGACTAGCATTTTCAGAGCCAGCTGGCAAACAGTGTCGTCCCCTGTATGCTGCTGTCTTGTTGTGGTTTTCCTGGCTCTGTATTCATCCCTCACCATCTTCTCGTCTTGATTCCCCAGTTAGTTCTCTGAGTCCTTACAGGTCTTTGGGCTTGGGTGACATTTTACCTTGGAATAGATCGGAAATGTAAAGCTGGGGAGGAGAGGGGAGAGAGTGAGGAAAAGAAGGTGTGTGAAAATAGTTGATACTGAGGTTGCTGAGGCTGAGAACACGGTCCTCTACGTGGATGGTGACTCCCAAGGATGCTTTGCACTTACGTCGTATTCACTATATGAACTGAGTAAACGAGCACATCGTTTTGTGGACGTATGTCCCTCTATTAGTCCATGGAGAAAGAGAGTGGAAAGAGAAATAAATACATGATTTTGTTATCAGGTACCTTGAAGAGGTTTCTCTGAAGAAGTGGCATCTCAGTAGGTCCCTGAGGGATTTATCGAAGTCAACCAGGGGACAATAGTATTCCCAGCAGAAGGAATGAAAATGTGTGAAATCTCGGAAGGAAGGTGAGCATGGCTTGTTTGAGGGAGAGAAAAAACTCAAGGTAGAGAGGAAAGAATTTCAGAAAGGAGGCTGGAGAGGTGATGATTGGGGTACATTTAGATCATTTTAAAAATCCCCTACTGCATCCTTAAATAATGAGTCACTAAAAGTTTGTAATAAGAGCAACGATATGATGAGATCTGCCTTTTTAAAGCCCACTCTGACTTCTGCATAGCATATAAAGAGGCTTAGAATGATGCCGGGTGACACATAAGGAGATTGTTTGAGAAGCCCTTGTTGAAATGAGGTAATAGGGAACGTATTGGTTTCCTAGGGCTGCCGTAACAGGGTACCACAAACTGGGTGGCTTCAAGCAACAAAATGTTCAGGAGACTAGACGTGTGTGGTCAAGGGGTCAACAGGGCACCTCTGAAGGTGCTAGAGGAGAATCTGTTCCATCTCTTTCTCCTAGCTTCTAGGGTTGCTAGTGGTCTTTCACATCCCTTGGTTTGTAGATACCTTATTCCAAACTTTGTCTCCAAAATCACATAGTATTTTACTTGGGTGTCTTTACATTATCTTCTTCATGTTTGTCTGCCTCTGTGTCTCTCCTCTTCCCCTTATAAGGACAGCAGTCATATCAGATTAGGGCCAACCCAAATTACCTCATCTTAACTAGCTACATCTGCAAAGATCCTATTGCAAACAAGGTCATATTCACAAGTATCAGGGGTTAAGACTTTAACACACCTTTGTGGAGACATAACCCGTAAGAGACGGCTTTGAATGAAAATGACATGACGGGTAGTTGAAAGGAACCATGAAAAGGTTTTTAATGTATTTAGGGTGGTAGACTCAACAGGACCTGGTGATTGAGTGGGATTTGAGGGATGGGATAGAGCTACGGTTGACTTCCAAGTTTATGCATGAATAATAGATGATGATGCCATTGTTGAGACAGGAAATTCAATAGATTACATAAGTGGTGGGGTGAGCATGGGTTCATTTTTGACTTGCCATGTCTAACCGGTCTGTGAATTTTCATGTGAAACTGTATGTCGACTTGGTGACTGAAAAATGCCCTTGGAATTCAAACGAGAGATCTGGGCTGGAGATATAAATGTAAGAGTCATTTGTATATAAATGATAATCAGCGTTTTGAAAGCAGATAATTCTCCAGCAAGATAATACTTAGAAGAGAAGCAATTCTGATATCAACATTAAACATTTAAAAGGCCAAAATGGACTTACATTTCTGGCCAAGATGGACAAATACGGACTCGATTTACTCTGACATATGACAAACAAACAAGCAAACAAAAAACAGACAGAACATTTGAAACAGTGGTTTGCAAGACATGAGACATCAGGCAACCAAGGAGAAAAATCTTTGAAAGCCCAGAAAAAGCAAGCAAATTGAGCCCTATAATAGCTTACTTAAGATCAGGAACAAGACAAAGATAACTGCTTTCACAACTTCTATTAACATAGTCCTGGAGAGCCAGCCATAGCAGCAAGGTAAAAAAAATAAAAACCATACAGATTGGAAAGGAAGAAGTAAATTGATTTTTAGCTGCAGACCATATGATGAGCTATATAACTTAATGGAATCTGTAAAAAGCTACTATAACAAATAGATAATTTTAGCAAGGTTGCAGGATACAGGCTCGATATACAAAAATTAGTTATATTTTTAAACAACAGTAATGAACAATCTGAAATTTAAAATAAAAGTGCTACTTATAATAGCATGTAACAAGACATAAATCTGACAAAGTATGTGAAGGCTTATACAATTAAGAATATAAAACATTACAGAGAAATGAAAGATTATCTTAAAAATTGCAGAAAAATACATTTTCATTGTTCAGAAGACTTGATATTTTTAAGTTGCCAATTTTCCCCAAACTGCGCTATAAATTCCATGTAGCCCCAGTAACCAATATGTAGAAACTGACGAGCTGAATTTAAAATTCTGTGGAAATACAAAGGATGTAGTATAGTCATAACAATTTTTTAAAAAGAAAAACAAAGCTGGGAATAAGAATCATTTTAATACAGATATTGGTGTTAGGATGGACAGATAGACCAATGGAACAATATAGAGAGTCCCAAAATAGACTTATGTATATATGGACAGTTGATTTTTGACAAAGAGATAAAGGGAATTTGGAGGGAAAGTGTCATTTTTTCAACAAATGGTGCTGAAACAATTGGATATTCATTACAAAATAATTGAACATTGATCCCTATCCATCACTATGTATAAAAACTAATTTGAGGTGAATCATTGACCAAAATATAAGACCTTAAGCTATAAAACTAGTAGAAGAAATAATAGGAGACTCTATTTATGAATCTGAGTTAAGTAAAGATTTCTCAAATGCAACACTAAGAGTATGTTTCATGCAAGAATAGATTGACAAAGTGGACTTAAAATTTAAAAATGAAATGAAAAAAACTTTTGACTCTTCAAAATCATTGTAAGAGAACTGAAAGACAAACCATAGCCTATTAGAAAATATTTGCAAATGATGTATCTAATGTAGGATCTGTATCCAGAATGTATAAAGACATCTCAAAACTCAATATAAGAAAGCAACCAATCCAATAAAAAATGATTCAAACTTTAAAAGACACTTCACTAAAGACATGAGCATGGCCAATATGCATTGAAAAATGCTCAATAGTTATTAGTCATTAGGGAAGTGCAAACCAAAGCACGATGGTAGTACTACATACCTATTAAATGGCTAAAATTAAAACTATTGACCATACCAAGTATTGGTGAGACTATGGAGAAACTGGAACTCACATCTCCTGCTGGTAAGAATGCAAAATAGTTCAATCACTTCAGAAAACACTTGGGCAGTTTGTTTAAAGTCTAAGCATAAACCTACTATATGATTACACATTCTAAAAAAATTACATCAAAGTAAAAGTGAAGGTGTTGGCAAAGGATTAAGAAAAAGGGAAGAGTCATAAAACACAAGGAGTGTGAGTTATAACAGAAGCCGAGAGTAGGGACCGGGCAACTTCTTCTAATGCTATATAGCAGTAAAGGACATTTAGAACGGAAAGCCACTCAATTGGATTCAAAATTTACATTATGGACTAAGGCAAAAGAATTCAGTTGAATGATTAGGCATGAGACAGATGAGAATAAGTTGATTGAGAAATGATAAAATAGAGATAGCAAGGATAGACATTTTAGAGGCTCGTCTTTCAAAAGGAGAGAGACCAATGATTCCTTTTGTATTGAGCAAATATTGCACTTACCTTTTTGTCTACTTTATATATTCATCATTATATATACATATATTCATTTTGATGTAAATGAATATTTCTGTGTCTTCATCCTTCTTTCATTGCCTCTTTTTTGAGTGATTAGATGTGATTGGTGCTTGACTACAACCATGTTTCCAGCCATAAACAAAAAGGAGAGGAGAATGGAAGAGAGAACAAGAGTGAGAGTGACAGCAAGACTGAGAGAGAGAGAGGTTGTTAGCCGAGGAGTAAAGGGTTCTTGTTATGAAGTTGGCTCAAGTCCTAGCACTTGATGAGAGCCAATGAAGAGGGAATAATTGACAGTAGTTTGTTTCCACTACTGCAGAAGAGGGTGGGATACAGAGGTTTGGGGGATGTATGTTCCTCAGGGGAGAGATGGAGCAGATAGGTCTCAATACTGGTCCTAATGGTGGGATGTGAAGGGAATCTTTTTATGGTTTCTATTTTCTCTTTGATTTGGGAGGAATGGACATCAGCTGAGATCTAAGGGGTTGAATGAAGGGTCAGAATTTTAATGAGTACAAAATATTTGACATAGTCTCTTCAGAGAGTGGGATGGCCAGTTATGTATAGTGGGCTTAGACCTGGGTCTCTGGGGTTACAGGCGTTTGGATTCTAACCCTGCAGCACTGAGCTAGTGATGCAGCCAATCTAAGGCTCCACGTCTTCATCTCCACATCTGGATGATAACAGCACATGCTTCATAGACTTCTTGGGAGGATTAAATGAAGTGCTTCAATTTATTTCTGTCTTCACAGGGCCTGACTCTTAGGGAGTCTTGAACAAATGGTGCCCGCAATCATTACTATTTCTGAAGGAGACAAGAGAAAGACAGTGGTCATATGCACCATTGCTCCCTGTAAAGAAAACCCCCCAAAGAATTCAATAACAAGAAGAAGTTCTCCCATCTGAGTCTTGTTGGAAATGAAGATCTGCCTCATCTGATCAACATGTGGAGTTTCCCATTCAAAACGGAAGCTGGTTTAGATGCTAACAAGCCAAAACCAAACAGCAAATGACTACCCTTGACATACCTTCCTTCTTTCCGAATGACACACTAGGATTGAGATTAAACGTAAAATCTATGTAATACCCAAGCCAGAAATAACAAGCAACATTATATCTGCCAGTTCACATAGCATAATCTGCTATTATTCAAACACTGACTAAAAAAAAAAATGAAAGCCCCCCAAAAGGCTAAAATCATTAATTTTCATTCAGATAAAAAAAGATAAAATTTTAGTGACAGGCAATTTTAATTTTACTCTTTTAATTTGTAAAATGTCACTTGCTGAGAATTCTCATTTACTAAAATGATAAATAATACATGTTATGGAATAATTTTTATAATTGCAAGACTATTTATTATCCTGACCTACTTTATTTTCACAAATACTTCTGGAAGAATGAGTTCATAAAGACTTCTGCTAAATAAGACATTGGAAAAGTAGGGAGATTAGAGGAACAGTTTTTATGGCTTGTTTAAAGTTAAGGAAAGTAGTCTGTACTGTGTTAAATAGTCCCTTTAAAATTTCTATCCTTTCAAGAACCTCAGAATGTGATTTGTTCGGAAATATGGTCTTGTGCATGTAATTAGTTAAGATCAGGTGATCCTGGATCAGGGTGGATCCTAGGTCCAATATGAATATTGTCCTTATAGAAGGAGGAGAAGAGACACAGAGACACAGAGGGAAGTAAGTCATGTGAAGACAGAGGCAGAGGTTGGAGTGATGCAGCCACAAGCCAAGGATTGCCGTCCCCTCCAGAGACCAGTAGAGAGACCTGGGACAGATAATCCTTCAGAGCCTCCAGTGGGAACTAAGCGGCTGACACCTTTTTTTTTTTTTTTAATTTTTATTGGAGTATAGTTGATTAACAGCGTTGTGTTAGTTTCATGTGTACAGGGAAGAGTTTCAGTTACATATAAACATAAAATCCACTCTTTCTAAGATTCTTTTCCCATATAGGTCATTACAAAGTATTGAGTAGAGTTCCTTGTGCTATACAGTAGGTCCTAATCAGTTATCTACTTCATATATATAGTAGTGTGTATATGTCGATCCCAATCTCCTAATTTAGCCCTCTCTCCCTCCGCTCCCCCCTCAGGTAACCAAAAGTTACTGACATTTTAATTTTGAACGTCTAGCCTCCAAACCTATGAGACAATAAATTGCTGTTGGTTAAGCCACCCAATTCGTGATAACATGCTAAGGCGCCCCTAGCAAACATGTGAAATTCTAAAAGAGTTTTCAATAAACATGTCAGGAATTATAGACCACAGGCAAGGCCCCATTACATTTCTCTAATGTTTGTTGCTGTTTTGGTCTTTGCTCTCTCTCCATTGTGATTGGCTGAAAACTTGAAAAGTGCAAAATAAGTAAACATATGCAAAAGCAAAATGGTATTTGCTTTGGGAGCAGCACCGAAGGGATGGGTAGAGAGACTTTGTCCAACAAGGGAAAAGAAGTTCTAGCAGTGATATGGGAGAGAGAAACCCCCAACAGCTCATTCACATCTGAATTCTTAAAATACTACAAGCCTAAATGTATATTAGTGTTCAGTAAATGGTTATTGAACACATGAATAAATCAGTGAATGATAATGTGGTCAATCTGTGTGACCACAAGCAACACATAAAGGAGGGGACAGGCTGGACAGAGTTTGACCCAACATCGGGGATCACTCATTTCTTTCATTGAACACATATTTTGTTGAGTTTCTGGCATCTGCTACACAGCAGATGTGGTTCTTGGTGCTTGGGATAAAGAAAGAGCAAAGCAAAGTCTTGTCCTCATGGAACACACGTTCTCATGATTTAGTAGGAGGGGCATGGGGAAAATCAGAGTTTGTGCTGTGCATTACTTATAAGGATCCAGTGGGGCTGGAGTGGCCAGGAACAGAGCAGGAGAATCAATTGGTTTAAAATATCTTTCATGCTCCCTTCCATGGAAAGAGCAGAGAAGGTCTAGTCCCCAGATGAAGACACCTAGAAAGTCACTTTCTGTTTATTTACCTCTGAAGAAAAATGTGTAATCAGTCCCTTGTTGAGTGGAAAGAAAAGAGTGATCTTTCTCTCTGGGGTTTTATATACGATTGTGAAGGCGCGATTGGCATGGACGTACACCTGCTTTGCTCAGTGGGGGTAGTCACATGGGATACGGCTTTCCTCAATGCCAGGTGATCATTGAACATGTATGTAGGGGATGCAGCTACACAACAGGGAAACCCTGTAGAAATTCTGTAATGAAAGTAACACACCATGACCTCCCACTGAAACTGAAGAAAAGATCTATTTGAAAAAATGCATTTGTATATGATACATTTGTGTAAAAAAACGGTCTTTTCAAATAGAAGTGCAGCTGTATTCTTAAGATGGTGTTCAACCTAAGATCAGCTGCTTTGGGCATGTTATCATTGCCTAACTAGTTGGTCAGAGGTGACCAGGACACCAATTATGTTTCATGGTATGAACTACCATTGCAGACTGTTAAATAGTACTGAACAGTAGAGATCCTGTGAAAATTATTTCGAATGATAGGTTCTATTTCAGTTTGGGGCAAAGGCAGAAATATAAGCAGTTAAATCAATTTTTAATGAATTTTGACAGGCAACGGAATTAATGTCCAAGACACAGAATAATTCTGGAAATGATTCTCAAAGCCCTCTGTTATTTTAAAATCCATGTGCCTATTTTAGGAATTAAAATTGTTCTGATGTTGCCAGGTATCTATCTCAAAATATGTTTTTCTGTCATATTTAATTTATTATTAAAATATTTATTAATTAATCTTTTTTAAGAATAATATTTCCTCCTAAAATACTTCATGAGTAAATTTTTAAGATATCTTTAATTTATGATTTTTATATTTACATTAGTTTTTTATATGAGCTTTAAAAATATTTTTATATACATTTGAGTAAAATTAATTTTACAACCACAATATTTCAAATATGTAACCCAGAGGTAAATCACTTATTTGTATGGACTGGAGGAAGTATTACTTGGGAAAATAGTAGAAATTATAGGTGAGAGACTACACGCAAACTGGGGTTTCTGTTTTGATGGACAGGAATGTCTTTGCAGGAATAAGCAGCACAGGTCCAGAAGGAGTGTGGTTTTAGGTCCCATCAGTTGGAGGTCAGAACTTCTGATGTAAATGTCTGTTTTATACCAAGTGGGCCTGACTGTGTGCGGTGACGTCCTGAGATTAGGAGGAGAATTGGAGGAGGGAGACATAGAAAGTAAGAAAGGTCTTCTGTACCATTTTTCTAGATTCCACACATACGTGTTAATATACGTTGCTTGCTTTTCTCTTTCTGACTTACTTCACTCCGTATGACAGTCTCTAGGTCCAACCAAGTCTCTACAAATTTCAATCCTTTTTATGGCTGAGTAATATCCCCTTGTATATATGTACCACATCTTCTTTACCCATTCACTTGTCGATGGACATTTATGTTGCTTCCAGGTCCTGGCTATTATAAACAGTGTTACAATGAATATTGTGGTACATGTTTCTTTTTGACTTATGGCGTTCTCAGGGTATATGCCCAGTAGTGGGATTGCTGGGTAGTTCCATTTTTAGTTTTTTAAGGAACCTCCATTCTGTTTTTCTTAATGGTTGTATCAATTTACATTCCCACCAACAGTGCATGAGGGTTCCCTTTTATCCACACCCTCGCCAGCATTTATTGTTTGCAGATTTTTTGATGATGGCCATTCTTACAGGTGTGAGGTGATAAGTCATTGTAGTTTTAATTTGCACGATCTGATTTGCAAAGCAGAAATAGAGACAGAGACGCAGAGAACAAATATGTGGATACCAAGGGGGGAAGGGGGGAGGAATTGAGAGATTGGGATTGACACATATACACTATTGATACTATGTATACAACAGGTAACTAATGGGAACCTACTGTATAGCACAGGGAACTCTACTCAATACTCTGTGGTGACCTAAATGTGAAGGAAATCCAAAAAAAGAGGGGAGATATATATATATAAACTTTGCTGTACAGTAGGAATTAACACAACATTGTAAAGCAACTATACACCAATAAAAATTAATTAAAAAACAAAGTAAGGAAGGTGTGCATAGTTCTTCAGTTGAACCTGGTAATATGAACACATGTCACCCAGATGTTGCTGGTGGCTTCTCAGAAGAGAACGTCCTGAGCAGTAGAGGGATATTAAAACATTCAGAGATGCTACCATGAGCCCTTGGCAGCTGTGGGATGTCGGAGCTATGCAGGGAGACAGGGCATTGGGCCCCAATCAGGATCAGCAGGCACCTGGAGTTACTGAGACGGTGATAACTAAAGCGGTGTCAAGGTTCAACTGCCTTTGGCCCCACCAAATATTGTGGCCATATAAAGTGCGTTGAGAGGAAGGAAATTGGGACTGTATCTGGCCAAAGAGTTCATTCTCCTTCTACAGCCATTCACCTGACTTAAAGAAAAAGAAAGGCCTCTTTTTTATATACCCACTTCCTTTTTCACACCCACATCATAAATCACCCAAAGGGAGTTGGGCCTGTTGACCTCCCCCACACCCTGACTTTTTTTATGATACTTCATATGTAACGTAAAAATTTTAAAAAGACCTGTGTGTTTCAGGAAAGGTGAATATTTTGGTGTGAGGAGAAGGCATCATTTTCACTTTCTGTAAAAATACCACTGGATGGAGAAAAATAGATGTATATATATGTAACACTGAATCACTTTGCTGTACACCTGAAACTAACACAACATTGTAAATCCACTATACCCCAATAAAAAGAAAACACTGCGTAGAAATGATTATGAATATTAAAAAGATAGCACTTACTATGAGAATATCATGAAGCATGCTGGATATTGTATTTTCAGAGCTCTAAGTGTGATCTATTTGAAAATTCAGAATGTAGACATTTGGGAATGTCTATCCTTTCAGTATTTAAAGTTGAGAAAGAAAATAAAAAGTGAGAAATTCCAGTGCCTGGATATTCCCAGGCTAATTTCTAGACAAGTGAGTTTTGATAAGTTCAAGTTTCAGATAAGAACATTGTTTTTTCTTCTCTTGGTTTCTCTAAATGGTGAGTAAAAATATCCCTGGAAGGGCCGGAAAAAATTAGTAATAGATTATATCATTGTGGAGAATTATTGAGATAAGGTTTTAGTAAATTGGCATAAGGGTGAGAACCTCCAATGATTATTATTTAGGGTTGTTTTAATTTAAAAAAAAAGTGCATGTATATATTTGTATGTGTTTCTAAAAGATTAGTGCAGAGTTCTTAGTTTTTCTTTATGGGAGATACACGAAATGTGAATAATTGAGGCCATTATACAGACACTTTTCCATCAAGATTCAACAAGTAGATATTCCAATAAAAACAAAACGGATATCCTACCTTCTGCCTTAAACATAATAGACAGTATCTACAAATTTAAACTTTTTTTAAATGAAAAATGTTTGGATTTCAAAATGTCTTAAAGGTTTATGATGTAACATTTTTTAGCTTAAATTACCCAGGTAATTTCTAAATCAATTCTTCTCTACTTTGCTTATATAAATACTGCTTTTTTATTAATATAATTTAGCTGTTGATAAATCTGAAACACTTTAACCTCCCTGCATTAGAGCATGCCATGGAATGAAAATTTACATTATAGTTCTCAAATGTACCAAACAGAGTTTCTGTCTCTTTTCGAACTTGGTTGGGAGGACCGCAGAGGACATAAGTCTCTGACAAGGGGACCATTTTAGCACCAACATTACAAAAGCTCTTCTGTTCATAAGGGAAATATCTTCCCCTGCATTAAATTTAACCTCTTTAGTACCTCCATTTAGCCACCTGATAAATCCACTTGAGCTATCTTCTGGGGAGAGAGAGGTACATGGGAACAATTACACTTCCTTTTTGAGCAGTTTAATAAAGCTTTGTGCGGGTTCAAGATGAAAGATAAGGTGTAACGCTGATAGCACCCTCCACAGCTCCGCGTTCATGGATCCAATTACTTTTTTTGTCTTGGTAAAAGCCACAGTGGACATATTACATAGGAGTGTGGCTTAGGAATTAAGGCCCTGGAGTCTGAGTATCCGGTTTCTGAGGTTGACTTAACTTCTGCTTTCTTATCTAACTGTGGGTGTGCAGCTTAACTTCTTTGCCTCAGTGTCTCCTTCCATGAAATGCTTAGCAAATATCTAAGAAATGCTTTTAAAATGACAGTACAAATTGCCACGTAGACTCACACTGGAATTGTCCAGAAAAAAAATGAGGTGAGTGTTAGTGAAGGGAAATATTATCTTCTGCTTAATTTTAGATTTATCATAACTTTTCCTTTTTAAAAGTCATGAGATTTCTAGAAGAGGAATGACATTTTCAAAGCCTTAAAGACACTTGTAAAAGAATGCTCTTTCAACTCTTCTTTCTTTCTCACCGAAGTTTTGACTCTGGCGTTTCTCCAACTTCCTCTCCTCCCCACCTCCCCACTCCAAGTTGAAGAGAGTAATTACAGTGTTAACTTTTCCAACTCAGGAATATTTTCTTGGGGCTGATTCTTTCATATATTTTTTATAAGTGGATGCATAACAGATTTCATGACAGTATATTTGTATATGTGGTTACAGACTTTAGATATTCAAGTCTAAAACCCTCAGATTGATTCACTTAACTGTGAAACAATTGATTAGAAATTTGTAGAAATATCTAATTCTACTTTATAAAATTTGAGTGCATAGGCCATTGTCATGCATTGATTAATCTCTCACCCACTGTCTTGAGACCATCTTGACAGCTGAAAGGGGGCCCGTAAGACAAGACTTCTGAACTGTTAAAGATAAACTGAGACATATTACACATTGTAAGTGTTTATTTGGGCAAATTAATTCCAGTTGGGGGGCATCACACAGGAAGTACTTAGGAGCACACCACCGATGGGAGCTGGGGGAGAGACTTTTAGAGAGAAGAGGTGGAAGCAAAGCACGGAAATGATTTAATTGGCTGTAGCACAGGGAGTTGCCTCATTTAGGGAGATCTAGCTGGCTCTTTGTGATTGATTGTCCTTAGATTTTTCTTTCTTAACTTTGAGGCATTTACAGGTTTAGGTTTGGGTTTCCTTATGGAGCTACTAAGGCATTAAATCCACCCCTGTCTAACGGCCTCATTGTTTAATTAATTTAACAGTAAATATGACCATGCTCTTAAAATACGCATGGCAAGTGTATGTTTTGCTAGTAATAAGCAGTGTTCTGAGTATGCATTTTCTAAAAGACATCTAGACCACTAAAACAAGTTCTTTCTATAGGGTGCCTGTGATTGTGTCGTTTAGGTATTTTGGAGGGGCTGTTGTGAATCATCACATGGACTATTTTCTCAATGAATCAAAGATACAGAGGATAAGTATTTGGCAACAACACATTTATTCAGTATTTCTAAGTACTTTTCATTATCTATAGTGAATTAAATGTTACCATGCAGTATTCAATACAGGCAAATTAAATATAAATATTTTAAAATTAGGCTAGCTGTTCTAGAATTGAGAATTGTAAGTTGGACTCTTCCTGCCAAGTAAATTTCTAGCATGTGAATGATTTTCACAGGGTTGTTATGTACAATGTGTTTTTGCCTAATGCCTTGTTCCAGAGGAAATTTTGGTAAGAAAATTGGAGAAATTAGCTTCATTTTGGAGCTATGAGAATTTATTTAATTCATTTTCCTGTAGTGCAAAGATTAGGTAGCTCTGATTAGAACTGTAGACTGAGAATGAGGAGAAATAACCTCTTACAGAACTCATCTAAATTTAACTTTGCTTCAAGCCAATAAACTATAGCCTCACTCCTTTGTAGACAGATTATAGCTCATCAGTATGACTAAAAAATCACTGTGGAATTGCTCTGTAATAGTTCTGTTGCTGTGCCTATAAATATAATTTCACTGAGTGACTCTTCCATTTTCTAGCTGCTCAGCTACACTTTGCTGTGGCAAACTAAAGGGCCTCAGGAATATTGTAAATGATGAATTAAAATAGCCACAGATAAAACAAGAAATGTCAACACTAAATTATCAGTAGTTCAAAGAAGAAAAACAAAAGCAGATCAGTGAATTTCAGAACTATTTTTAAAAATCTTATTTTGCCATTGATTCTGGCTTACTCACTTTTTTGTACAAGTCTAGAAAGACAAAATGAAATTATTTAAACTTTGCTCATAATCTACTATTACTAACATAGAAAATTAAAAAAAAAAAAAAAAGTTAGGCAGAAAACAGCCCCTATTTCCTAACTAAGGAATTAGTAAAAATCAGCCATAAAGGAGAAGGGAAAGATTGAATCAGATATGAAAAAGAATCTAAAAAAAATGTTTTAAGTATCTTCTATTAAAACAAACAAAAAAAGGGCCAGAGTGGGCAGCCTGAAATTCACACTTCTCTTCCGTATTAGCACTGTGATTTGCATTTTCTACTTATTTTCCTCTTCCTCTGTAGCCTTGTTGCTTTCAAAGTGTAACTCAGCATTAAAATCACCCAGGGTGTTTGATAAAGATGTTATTTTATAGAGGACCCAAATTTACTGCTGATATAGGGCCTGGCCATCTGCAAATTTAACAAAGTTTCCAAGTAATTCTCTGAAGGAATACAGTTTAAGAACAATGACTAGAGAGAGTGTGATGAGAAAGATACAAGGAAGTCAATGAACACCTTCTTTTTTTTAACTGACTTTAAAAAAAATTTATTAAAAGTATGAAATTTTTATAAACACACAATAAATTTTAAAATAAATTCTTAAATAAATGTTTTAAAATTTTCTCAGTTCTAATATGGCAAATATGAACAGATACCACCCACATAAACAAAAGCTCTTTGACATCCTCAATAATTTTTAAGAATTTTTGTGAGCCTGGGTACCAAAAGGACTGAAAGTCACTACTATAGATAAACCAGCATGTAGTGTTATAGGTATTTATTTAAAGGCATGGCAGTGATTACTAAAGAGCTAAAACCAGGAGCATTTAAAAGTGGTTTTCTCAAGGGGAGTAAGATTGGAGGTGGGGAAAGATAAAATAAAGGATTGTTTCATTTTATTTTTAGCCTTTGCATGCCTTTTATTTTTTATTTATTTTTTAGCTCTTTATTGGAATATAATGCCTTACACTGGTTTTTTTGTTTTGTTTTGTTTTGTTTGTTTGTTTGTGTAGAGCAGTTTTCGGCTCTCAGCAAAATCAGAGGGAAGGTACAGAGATTTCCCATGTATTTCCTCCCACCCTACATGGATAGCTTCTCTCATTATCAACATAACACACCAGAATGGTACTTTTTTTTTTTTTTTTTTTTTTACCAAGAATAAACCTACGTAGACACATTGAAATCACCCTAAGTCCATCGTTTCTGTGAAAGTTCACTCTTGGGGATGTACATTTCATGGGTTTGGACACGTGTGTAATGCCATGTGTCCATCATTATGCTAGCATACAGGGCATCTCCACTCTCCTGCAAGTGATCTGTGCTCTACCTGCTCATCTCTCCCTGTTCCCAACCTCTGACAGCCACTTATCACCTTATTACCTACGTAGTTTTCCTTTTCCAGAATGTCACATGGTTGGAATCCTACACTGTGTAGTCTTTTTAGACTGGCTTCTTTTACTCAGTTATCTGCATCGAAGTTGCCTCCGTACTTTTCCATGGTTTGAGAGTCTTTTTTCTTTCTTTTTTTTTTTTTGGCCCTGAATAATATTCCATTTTCTGGGTGCACCAATTTATCTATTCTTTCACCTATTGAGGGACGTCTTGGTTGCATCCAGGTCTTGGCAATCATGCATAAAGCTGCTATAAACACCCACGTGTGGGTTTTTGTACGGACATAAGTTTTCACCTCCTTTGGGTGAATACCAACAAGCATGGTTGCTAGATCGTACGGTAAGAGTGTGTTTTGTAAGAAACTGACCAATTGTCCTCCAAAGCGGCTACCCCATTTTGTATTCTCACTGGAAATGACTAAGAGTTTCTGTTGCTCTACATCCTCACCAGCATTTGTCCGTGTTCCAGATTTCTGCCATTCTGTTAGGTGTGTACTGGTAGCTCAGAGTTTTCAGTTGCGTTTCCCTGATGACACACGATGTGGCGCGTCTTTCATATGCTTATTTGCCAGCTGTATATCTTCCTTGGTGAGGTGTCTGGGTCTTTGGCCCCTTTTTTTAGTTTGGTCATTTGTTTTCTCACTGTTGAGTTTTAAAACTTCTTTGTGTACTTTAGATAATAGTCCTTTAACAGATAGATATGCTTTTTGGAAATAGTCTCTCCTAATCTGTACCTTATTTTCTCATTTTCTTGACATTTTCTTTCACAGAGCAGACATTTTTAATTTTAATTAATCCAGCTTATCAACTATTTCTTTCACAGATTGTGTCTTTGGTGTTGTATCTAAAAAAAAAGAAAAATCACCATACTGAAGGCCATATGGGTTTTCCCTGTGTTATCGTCTCATAGTTTTAAAATTTTTAAATGTTGTGTTTTATATTTAGGTGTGTGATCTATTTTGACTTAATTTTCTTAAAGGATGAAAGGTTTGTGTCTCATTCATTTTCTTACATATGGACTTCCAGGTTGTCCCAACACCATTTAGACTCTCTTCTCAATTGTATTGCCTTTGTTCTTTTGTCAGCGACCAGCTTACTGCACACATGGGTCTAGTTCTGGGCCCCCTAGTCTGTTCCATTCCTTATTTGTCTATTGTTTCATCATAATACTCTGTCTTGATTATTATAGCTTTATAATGTCTTGATGTACGGTGGTGTCAGTACTCCAACTTTGTTCTCCTTCAATATTGTATTGGTTCTTCTGGGTCTTTTTCCTCTCCATATAAACTGCAGCATCAGTTTTTCAATATTCACAAAATACCTTATTGGAATTTTGATTGGGACTGCATTGAGTCTATAGAGCGTGTTAGGAGAACTGACATCTTGACAATATTGAGTCTTCCTACCCATGATTATGGGCTATCTCCCTATTTATCTTTATCTTGTTCTTCCTTGATTTTATTCGTCATAGTTTTGTAAATACTTATTTTAAAAAAGAGTTTTAAAAATGGATATTGTATTATAGGGAAATCAAGAACTTTTGAGCTAGAAAGTAATTAAAAATAGTTTATTCTGATATAAAAAAAAATCCTTAGAAGTTGCTTTCATAAAGTCCAGGATAAGCAATTAGTTTTCTTATGCTTCAGTTTAAAATGAAGTAGGTTTGTTTTCTGTGCAGGGCTGGTATATATGGAATCCAAAAAATGGTACCGATGAACCCAGTGACAGGGCAAGAATAAAGATGCAGATATAGAGAATATACTTGAGGACATGGGGTGGGGGGGTGAAGGGGAAGCTGGGACGAAGTGAGAGAGTAGCATAGACATAGATACACTACCAAATGTAAAATAGATAGCTAGTGGGAAGCTGCTGCATCACACAGGGAGATCAACTCGATGATGGGTGATGACTTAGAGGTGTGGGATAGGGAGGGTGGGAGGGAGTCGCAGGAGGGAGGGGATATGGGGATATATGTATAAATACAGCTGATTCACTTTGTTGTACAGCAAAAACTGGCACAACAGTGTAAAGCAATTAAATTCCAATAAAAAGCTTTGAAAAAAAAGAGTAAGTGATTCAAATACATAATCTTCTCTGTAAATGTTTCTGTGGCATTTTGGAAATAAGTGTCTGGATGTCCTTCCTTCTTTCCTTCCTTCCTTCCTTCCCCCCTTCTTCCCTCCCTTCCCCTCCTTCCTTCCCCCCTTCTTCCCAGCTTCCCTCCTTCCTTCCTTCCCCCCTTCTTCCCAGCTTCCCTTCTTCCCTTCCTTCCTTCCCTCCTTCTTTTCTTCTTTTCCTCCTTCTTTCCTTCCTTCCCCTCCTTCCCTCCTCCTTCCATCCTTCCATCCCTCCCTCCTCCTCTCTTCCTCCCCTCTTCCCCTCCTCCCTCCCTCCTTCTTTTCTTCCTTCCCTCCCTCCCTCCTTCTTCCTCCCTTCCTTCTTCCACCCTACTCCTTCCCTGTCTTCTTTCCTACAGCACTACTTAAATTGACAAATATGGATATTAGCTATATCATCTTTCAACATACATGCCATTTTAGTGATTGTGCAAAGATTATAGGAATTCTGTAGTTCACTTAATTTTGCAGAAGTTGTTCATTACAATAAAATTTCTACAAATAAAGACTTTAATCAATGCAGCGTGTTGCTTAAGATCCCCTTTTTGGAGGTGATCTTTGGTAATCTGGGTATAAATAATTCTTTTAACTTTGATGCATAAAGGAAATGAAGTATGATATATGTAGGGACAAATTTAGGAAAATTGAAATGGACTTAAAAGGTTAGTAAATGACCTGTCCAGCACAATCCTCCAAGATATCTCTGCTTTTCTGCTTTTCATAGTTTTTGAGCTATCCTATAAGTTTGTAAATCATAAGAACATAATATTGATGCAAATGAGTGTCTTTAAAGATTATAAAGTTATTGTGTCCAGTGAAATGCACTTGATCGTTGCCCTGTGAATAGACCTGTTTTACCTAAAATGTGACTTTCAATTCCCCTTTGAAATGGTTGTAACATCTCATTGCTTCTCCCATTAATTAATGATTTAAGTAAAATGTTTATTATGTGTTCATTTCACATCTATATGAACTTATGATTAAACATTTTAATGTTATCATTTATCATTAATTTACCTTCCAGATAATAAACACTCTCTACTTTTTAGTAAGTGGCAAAAACATTTGAAATTCTGCCGCATTGACTTGTTTTTCATAACAAAGCATGAACACCTCCTAGAAGTCTGCTTGACAATATCATATCCAATCTGCACTAACATCCTTGTTGCTCTAGGACTGGCACCTGCCCCAATCTGTGTACCATTTTATCCAGGCTCATAGTCTTCACCTTGGTAGATACAAAGTCCACTGCCACACATTTGATATGGCCACTCTTATTCTTGATGTAGTTGCTCTAATTCACGTATCAAATAGAATAATTTTATGGTAGAAGGGATTCTGGCTGATTTTATGTTTGTACGCTTTATTATCTCCATGTAGATAGCATTTCCTCATGAATTTTACTTTTAAAAATCTAGTCTTCATAATTCACAAACATCTAATAAATAGTATAGTCAATATTAATGAATGTGCCTTTTGGTATTTTGTTGGTTGATTTAAAAATGAGAACAATAAAAAGGCATGAAATTAAAAGCAACTTTTATTTATTAGTCATGGTGATTAAAAAAAAAGAACATAACTGAGATAAGTTACCAGAATTGCTGCAAATACAAATGTTAATTTCCTAAAAATCTAGAAAGTAAGAACACTCTAGTCTGCTTAAAGATACTGGCTTTATATTTAGAGATCATTTTTGGTAAAATTCTTAAGAGATTATTTTTCCTCTCCGTAGTTTTCTCTGATTATGGACAACCCCAGCTCCTCTCCCCCAACAAAAATTTTTAAATGAAGAAGAGGATTAATTCAGTAAAGAAAGATGTCAAGCCTGCAGACAAGAAAATGGATCAAATTATGGTTAGATTAACCAACTAAAAATCCAACAGTTGGAATTTATTATAAAAGCAAATAATAAGAGATTATCCAAGAAATAGAAAACTTAAAAATAGTTTTTAATGTGGGAGAAAAGGGACATGGAGAGATTTTCTTTGCATTCAACAGAAACTGGGAAAACACAACTGTCAGAAGATTAAATGTTACTTGTGAATGCTTAGAAATGGGATGAAAATAAATTAGGTAATTACAGAAAATTTTCTTCAGTTGGTTCCCCTGTACATCCCAGAAAAACAGCGTGATATTTCTTTTTTCTTTTTTTCTTTACAAATTTAGGGCTTTCTTTTTTTAAAAGCTATGACAGAGAAAGAAGGAATGTCACCCAAAAGTCAATTTGAATCTATTTTTGAGTAGTGAAACCATAATAGGAGAGTAATTTATAACCTTGAGTTTGTAAAATCTGTTACTTCTCACTCATTGTCAACATTAGAACATAAGGCCCTAATAAAAATATGAGATAAAAGAATTAGCTTTAGTGCAGGGAAAGTTTGTAAGATAAAGCAGAGGAAATGCAGCCGGAGCACACAGCAGGATGCACCTAGAAGGTTAAGACTGTGTAAATGATAAGAGAACTTCAAAGAAAATTCCGCCCTTCAGGTATTTTGGCTTCAGGATTCTGTCTGGCACTAATATTATTGAACTATATGGTATAGTTCTTAACTATCTAAACAGAATGATCAATCTCTCCTGCCTGTAGATAATTGAGATGTCTTCCCTACTTCTTTCTATAGGTACTAAAGCATATTGACTTATACTTGTTTTTAACGTGAGGCTTGATTGGATGAAAATATACATTTGGAAAAAAATTTCTCCATTATCCCAACATTCCTTATTCATGAATTTGTGCAGTGGTCAAGATTAGCGTGAAAGAGGTATTTATTCCAAGATCTTGCTTCCTTTCATGTCTGGCTTCCCTCTGTTTATTCACAATTATTTTCATAATATTTTATTGTGATGGCACAAACTAGGGAAAACTCTCTGGAGGGAATAGTGTTCCAAGGCATGGCCACCATTAGAAGACAATAAGCTTGTTTCCATTCCAACAGTCTTAGCTTTGCCAAAGGCTAAGTGGAAGAAATTAACATACTGCATGCCTTACAAAGAAAATTGTGTCTCATTATTTTGCTTCTCAAATTATCCCGTGAGGCACTGATTGGACTATAAATATGTTTCATTTCACTTACCCTCAGCTAACATTTATAATTCTCATTGTGGTTAAAGATAGTCTGTTAATTGAAATAAGATTATTCTACTAAATAAAAGTAAATAAAATTACTTGAGGCCAGGATATTCAAGTAACCGTTCATTTTGGTCAGAAATTAAAAGAAGGATGAACCAACTATCAAAACAACATCGAAAACATAGCTACCAAATATCGATTGCACCTCTCAGAAAAATAAAATTCAATTTACAAAAATCTTAAGAAAACCTGTGTTGATTATGCTATCAAGGGCTGTGGCAGGCAGTATAATAGCCCTCAAAGATGGTGAGGTCTCAGTCTCTGTAACCTGTGGATATACTACCTCACACAGCATAAGGGTTTGGCGGGTGTGATGAATGCTAAAGACCTCAAGGTGGGATGAGTAGGCTCCTTTATCCAGGTGGGGCCAATCACATGCTTCCTTGAAAGCAGAGAGCTTTTCTCACCTGTAGTAAGAGAGAAAAGATGGTGCAGGGGTGTTGAGAGACTCGTCATTTGTTGACTTTCAAGATGATGAAAGGGGCTGGGAGCCAAGGGGTGCAGGCAGCCCTGAGAAGCCGGGAAGTAAGTGAATAAATTCTCTCCTAGAGCCTCGGGGAGGAACGAGCCCTGGCCACACCTTCCTTTTATTTGGCGAGACCTATGTCGAAATTCTGATGTATCGCATTGTGACATAATGAATACGTGTGTTTTTTTAACCACTAAATTTATGGTAGTTTGCTCTGACAGTGATAGAAAATTAAAAACAAGGCCTTATCTTGGCACATAGTAAGTTAACTATGGGAGTTTAGAAAAGCCCTATGAAGCGGCTATGATTAACTTATGTCTTTTTGAAAAAATTATAACTCTCCAGGGATTTAACCAAATTAAACATTGACAGATAATTAAATGAGGAACTACAGACCTAGGATTGGGTTTGGGCATGCAGGTATTTACCAGGTGCTCTTTTCCACATTTTCGTGTGAAAGCGAAATCACTGCCTTAAGTTCCTTACATTCTCTGCTTTTAAGGACGGGCGATTAGATTGGCCCCACCTGGAAATCCAGGTTACTCTCCCCACCTCAAGAGTCTTAAAAATCATCACACCTGCAAAGTCCCTCTTGCTGTGTAAGGTAATATTTTGCAAATATTGAGAGAAAGGATTTAAATTTTGGCTTTTCATATTTGTTTATAAACTTTGAAAAATCTTCTATGTTTCACAAGGTGCGTTTCCTGAATGGTGACTGTGAGTGGTTTTTAACACTCCAGCAACCAAAAGTTATATTTTAAGTGGAAAAATTGGAGCCTGTATCTTGCAAATTAATTGAAGTCTCTCTACTTTTGATTGTAAGTCAAAAGTATTGTGCAGTTTTACCACAGTTTAATTTCTTCAAGAATCTAAATATAAAGATTCAAAGTAGCATAGCAATGGCATTTAAAGAGTTTTTAGATTTTTGCAGAAGACTATGGCTTTGGAAATCTACGAAGTACTTTGTTCAATTTGCATATGAATTAAAAATTAAAGAAAAACTTGTGCAGGTTACTTGTCCTGAAAAAGGGAATAAAAATAAAAAACACTAATGGCATACATAACATGTATGAGGTATGTCACATAGAATGTTTCTAACCTTCTTTACACGTCCAACCAGGTAAGTATTACGTTTCCCTATTTTTACAGATGAGAATATTGAGGTTCACATTTAGTTATAACTGGCGCCATCACAGAGTTGGTAACAACAGGAGAATTCACTGCAGGTTCTACTGACTCCCAAACTTTTGCTTTTTAAAAATCTCCAACCTAGCGCCTCTCCCTTTTAACTGAAAAAGAAGCACAAAGCTCACCCCCATGTCTACACGATGCTACACGAGTCCCTGTGAACAATTAGTACAGGCAGGCAGAGTGAGAGTCTATAGCATGGAACTCCCCCTGCCTGCTGTGGATCAACATCACAGACTCTTTGAGGCTCCTCCCAGGGAGATGTGAGGGGCTAGGTCTCCTCTCCTGATCCTGGGTCATCCTTGGGCAGGTTCCGTGATGATTAACAGACTATGGCAGAAGTGAGGCTACGTCAGTCTGGGCCCAGGCTTCCCACTGTGACAGCGTCTACAGCTCGTCTCCTGGGACTCTTGCTCTGGGAGCCCTGGGCTCCTGTGGGAGATGGTTTACACTGAGGCCACCATGCTGTGAGAAACCCCAACTTAATGTCCTACAGATGTTCAAGGGCGAGAGGAGGGGAGAAGCCCAGCAGCCTTGCACTTTTCCAGCCGTCTGTGTTGTGAACAGAAAGGAACCTCCCCTGCTACATCCTGTCCAGATTCCTGACCCTCAGAATCACGACATATAATAATTACCTTTGACTTTAAGCCACTAGATTGGGGCACAGTTTGTTATGCAGCAAAAGCTAATCAGAGCACTGACTATGTAATAGCTGAAAATTGTGTTCTATGTCTATATGCAATAATCACACACACATTACATAATTCACTCTACTTTCTGGTTTCCTGGTAAATTTTAAGAAAAGGAAATGTTGTCCATGGCTTCATCGTCTTCTCTTCATTCAAACTGATATTAATTCAAATGTCAATGGCCTTAATACTTGGAATCTTTTGAGCCAAGCATTGGTCACTTAGGAATCACCAGGCAATTAATGGCTTTCATTTTCATCCCAATGACTTGCAGTTGCAGACACACATTTTAGGATGATTTTAGGCACACTGACTGTCAGCTTGGTGAAAATAATGTAGTATTTGATACATCCAAAATCCTCCCTGAATTGGGAAACTAACTCAAATCCAGTACCATCGTGGTTCATACCTTTGTAAATGGTAAAATATTAAATGAGTATTAACCATTTTCATTTAAAGCCATTTGGTTATTTTATTCAGTCCCTACATGTAGACATTCAAGACTGTGGTGATGTGTCTTGTCCAGGTTTCTAGATTTTTAAAGTGATAGCTTGCTACACCTGATGCCAACTTTTAGGATATAAATCTGTGAGAAATAAGGAAAAATCAGGAATGATTAAGCCTGAAGATTTTGTAAGCAGGAGGGATTGTTTGCAGACTGGATGAGTTTATATTCTTCACAACATAGAATTTAGTAGGAATTGCAGACATAGCAGGGACACATCTATGCAGGTTTCCGTTCCTGCTCTGGGCTGATGACAAACATCTCAGTTAGTGTCTTGCTAGACCCAGAAGGCCAGCTGCGGGTGGCATCAGTTAACAGCTGGCTACAAGCCAGAATTAAGAGCACCAATGTATTCTCTTAGCAGGCCCACCGAAGAGACCCTCATGAGGCATGCGGATGCTTTGGGACTCCCAGGGCGTGGGATACACTCCCTTAGTTGGCATGTGGGAAGCTCATTCACCTCTAGAGACTGGCCTTGGTGGAGCTCATTCACAAAGCTCTGTGGCAAAGGTACAGCACCAGTTAGTGATGGAGGACCAAGGAAAGCACAGTGGCCAGAGAGACTCTAAAAGTGGTAGACCTGGGCGGGGAGGGAAAAAACCAAGGAAAACAAAAAAACAGATGTGGAAAACCAACCAGGTATTCATGTGGACTGGGGCCTTATCCAGCAACCTGAGGATCTTATTCTAAGTTTCACAGAATGTGGAACTGGTTAGCAGAGTGTCTTTTGTAGGCTCTAAGTCTCACACCCATGATAGGAGCGATGGCCAGTCTCTCGTTCAGCAGCATCATAAGACATGACTACGACGAGGGAAAAATAACTCTCGAACCACACTGTCCATTATGGCAGCTCCTAAATTAAAATAAATCATTCAGCTCCTGAGCAGTACTGGCCACGTTTCCAGCCCCCAACAGCCACACGTGCCCAGGTACCATACTAGACAGCCCATGTAGACTGTTTCCATCACTGTAGAAAGCTCTGCTTCACAGTACTTTTCTAGAACTAAGTCGGGCTTTTTTTGGAACCTGGAGGATGGAATACTACATCTCAACGTGATACTCTGCTAAATGCTTTTAGTTGAAAGGCCTGCCTGCCTGTATAATTGTTCCAGAGAATCCTAAAAGTGGCCCAACAGATGTGCTGGACCTTGAGAATGGACAGCAGACAACTCAAGAGTGTTCTTGTGGTGACCCTTCATCCACTGCTTTGTTCAAACTTATCCTGGGACTCATCCCTCCATCCACAAATGTTTCCTGAGACCCAACTCAGGCACCAAGATTCTATGGCGAACAAAACATGGGCTCTGCTTCTATGGCGATCACATTCTATGTGGTTGATGTGGTTAAAAAATCAAACACATTAAGATAATTTCACACTGTATTAAGTTCTATGAAGAATATCTTTAAAAGGTGATGAAGTGGGGAAGGCTGATGTTCAGGTGACCAGAAAAGTCTTTGTTGAGAAGGAGCTGGTCATGCAAAGCACCAGTGACTCATTTGTTCCATAAATACATATAAATATAGCCCCTGTTATTAGCCCTAGCTATTGTACTAGATGACCAGTGGGGTGTTTTTAACACCACTGAAGCACCATAAATCATGTTAGAAATTCAGGACACAGGTCCATTCCGCAATAAACTGAATTGAAATGTCAGAGATTAGTAGTATCTTTAAAAATCACCAAAAGTATGAGCCTCCTAGATAGCTTCCTCCGCAAGAGGGCAGAGAGCAGTATCAAGCAGTATCAGCAGTACTTCGTCTTGTGGAACTGAAAACCACAGCCACAGAAAGACAGAGAAAATGAAAAAGCAGAGGACTTTGTACCAGATGAAGGGACAGGATAAAACCCCCAAAAAACAACTAAAGGAAGAAGAGATAGGCACCCTTACAGAAAAAGAATTCAGAATAATGATGGCGAAGATGATCCAGGACTTTGAAAAAAGACTGGATGCAAAGATCGAAAAGTTTACCAAAGACCTAGAAGAATTAAAGAACAAACAAACAGAGATATGCAACACGATAACTGAAATGAAAAATACACTAGAAGGAACCAACAGCAGATTAGTTGAGGGAGAATGGCGAATAAGTGACCTGGAAGGCTGAATGGTGAAAATCACTGATGCAGAAAAGAATAAGGAAAAAAGAATGAAAAGAACTGAAGACAGCCTAAGAGACCTCTGGGACAATATTAAGTGCACCAACATTCGCCTTATAGGGGTCCCAGAAGGAGACGAGAGAGAGAAAGGACCTGAGAAAATATTGGAAGAGGTTATAGTTGAAAACTTCCCTAACATGGGAAAGGAAATAGCTACCCAAGTGCAGGAAGCTCAGAGAGTCCCAGGCAGGATAAAGCCAAGGAGAAACACGCCAAGACATATCGTAGTCAAATTGACAAAAATTAAAGACAGAGAAATGTTATTAAAAGCAACAAGGGAAAAATGACCAATAACATACAAGGGAACTCCCATCAGGGTAACAGCAGATTTCTCAGCAGAAACTCTGCAAGCCAGAAGGGAGTGGCATGATATATGTCAAGTGATGAAAGGGAAGAACCTACAACCAAGAATACTCTACCCAGCAAGGATCTCATTCAGATTTGAAGGAGAAATCAAAAGCTTTACAGACAAGCAACAGCTAAGAGAATTCAGCACCACCAAACCAGCCCTACAACACATGCTGAAGGCACTTCTCTAAGCAGGAAACATAAGAGAAGAAAAGGACCTACGAAAACAACAACAAAACAATTAAGAAAATGGTAATAGGTACATACATATCGATAATCACCTTGAATGTAAATGGACTAAATGCACCAACCAAAAGACACAGACTGGCTGAAAGGATACAAAAACAAGATCCATATGTATGCTGTCTACAAGAGACCCACTTCAGACCTAGGGACACATACAGACTGAAAGTGAGGGGATGGAAATAGATATTCCATGCGAATGAAAATCAAAAGAAAGCTGGAGTAGCAATAGGCACATCAGATAAAATAGACTTTAAAATAAAAAATGTTACAAGAGACAAGAAAGGACATTACATAAAGATCAAGGGATCCATCCAAGAAGAGGAGATAACAATTATAAAAATATACACACCCAATATAGGAATACCTCAATACATGAGGCAAATGCTAACAACTATGAAAGAGGAAATGTAAGGCAGAAATAGAGACACAGATGTAGAGAACAAACACATGGACACCAAGTGGGGAAAGCGGGGAGGGTTGGAGGGGGATGAATTGGGAGATTGGGATACCAAATTGTACACTCTAAATATATGCTGTTTATGGTCTGTTAACTGTATCTCAATAAAAGTTCTTTAAAAAAAATCACCAAAAGTAATTTTTAGGCATAGCCAGAATGATACCAAAGATATCTGAACACTCTCTTGAACTTGACTTACTAGAAAATGGGAAAAAATTAAAAGAAAGCAAATATTATGATCAAGGTTGCATTGGCCTCAAAATAAATGAGGGATTAGAGAGGACAGAAAGTGAAGTATAAAAGATAATTAGGAAACTCATTAATTTATGTTAAAAGTCGCAGAGGCCTAAACTTGAGAAATTAGAAAAAATAGTGTAATTTTTTTCCGCTATCCAGTTATACAAAACAAAACAAAACTGTGAAATTAGAAAAAATAAAAATATTTAAGAGCCAGGAATAAAGAAGGGTCAACAGTAACCCTGAGATTTTCAGTTTCATGTCTGATGTAAATATAATGATGTTTTGAGATATAACCAAACCATGAATAATAGGAGGAGGTTGGGTTTGTTTTCAGACGTTGTAAATTTGTAATTCTTGTCGCAATTGCATACTTTTCCTTTTTTTAAAGTTCTGAGACACGCGAAAATAATAAAGAAAAACATGATTTCATGCCAGAGACTAAGCTAGAAAAAAATTTCTCATGCCCAACATAATTTTAAGCCTCCCACGTTATCCAAAATACATATGCTGTAAATTGGAATTTCCAAATTAGATCCACCTTCTTATTACAGATAAAGATGAAAAGGAAACCAGGCTCTGTGTTTTTTCAGAATCATTTTTAGAACTTGCATGATGAGGAATATTCTTCCAAAACAAAGTCATTTAACATCAAAGTCCAATTAAAAAGTAAACTGGACTAAATGTATTCGTATATTAGCTTGACCTAAGTCTGGGAACTGGGCCAAACTTTTCAAATTATACTATCATTATTTACAAAAAGAAAAGGAAATGTTAACTAACATTATTAAATAAAAGCACATATACACACACGTAACAGGAACCAAAATAAATGCTAATGTTAATGAATGTTGAAGATGTGTATATATACACACAGCAACGTTAAAATAGTGTCCTGAACAGTGCTGGAAATAGTGTCTATGCCAGGGAAAAACTTATAAAATCTCCTTGGCTGTAGGGTACACATTTATTGTGCTATACAAATATATGAAAGTCACTTCCACAGTTGCCTAAAGCAAAATAGAAATCTAACATTTTGCATTTAAAGTTCTTTCCGTGTCTCTATTTCTTGATGAATGGCAGTTCATGAAACTTAGGTGTTTGCAAAAATAAATGTAGTATAAATGATACCTTGCTTTGTGCAATACAAACTCTTTGTGCTTATTTAAAGAAAAATTTACATCTGTTCATAAACTTGATTTTCTTAACAATCCCACTTTTATCTTTCAATAGATATGAAATAAATGAAATTCCTTCATTCCTTCTCTTCTGCCTCTTTAGCCCCAGCTCTGCAGCCACCATCAAGAGATCATGTTACATTCTTTTATACTTTATTCTTTTTTTTAATTTTTAAATTTTATTTTAATTTGTTTATTGAAGTATAGTTGATATATAATGCTGTGTTAGATTCAGATGTAAGCACAGGATTCTTCAGATTCTTTTCCCTTGTAGGTTATTACAAGATACTGAGTATAGTTCCCTGTGCTGTACAGTGGGTCCTTATTGTTTATATGTTTTATATATAGTAGTGTGTATATGTTAATCCAAAACTCTGTTCTATACTTATAGGAATATACATTTTTGTTGTTTTTTCCCAAATAAAAATTATTTTTTTAATAATGTGCTTTTTGGTTTTACTTCCAAGTCAGTACATATGAATCTATAACTTTCTTTTTAATTGCTCTATGAATTTCCTTTAAGATATATTCTATAATTCATTGAACTATTTTTCTATTAATTGAGAGTTTTCCCCCAATTTTTTGGCTAGTAAACTACACTGCAACGAGCATCCCTGGACATATTATTTTTGTTTGCAAATAAGCTGGTATTTCTGTAGGACAGACTCCTTGAAGTAGAATTTCTAGTGAAATTGCTGGGACAAAGGTCATACGTATTTTAATTGTGACAGATAATGTCAATTTGACTTTAGAAAAGCTATACTAACTCCCATCAGTACCATCGTGAGAGTGCCCATTTTCCTTCACTCAAGGTTCATGTTATCAATCTCTTGAAATGTTGCCAACCAAAGGGGTGAATAAGATACCTTGTTATTGTTTAACAGAAAGTTGGTACTTTGTATTCATCATGGACCCTGTTTTAAGTCCTATTTTATTTCCTACATTCCATTTGGTCCAGGGTAGATACTTTCATATTTTGCTTGGATTCAATAGTAAAGCAAGTTATACTTTGTGCTTAACAGAGTTTTCCTAATCAGACTAGACCTTTAGGCCACCTATCTAGACAGACATCCCACTTTTCTATCTGAAATATTTGATCTCTCTAGCCCTGTCATAGGGTTTTGTGTGTGTCTGAGATGATCGCCTCCGTGTGGGGTCCTGATTTTCCCAGTGACTTTGAAGCATAGTAACTTGGCTAAAATGCTGATGAGTCCAGACATGAAGGAGGTGATGGTGACAGAAAAGGATAATTGGGAAGTACCCCCCTGGGGAAGAAATAGTTTGTGTCTGGGAGAGAAGGGCTTGACCACTCTTTCTCAAATGACATTCCTTTCTGAAAGACAGTGCTAAGTGTGTGCAATTCCAGAGACAACTCAGGTATTGCAGAAATATCTACCATGGCATGCTTAAACTTGTTTTCTTTAAAGGTTAAAAAAATAGAAAAATGTGCATCTCTTGAAGAGATTTCCATACCTTCATTGTGAACAGTAATCCAGTAGTTCAGTTAAACAATTGAGAGGATTTTAAACATGAAGCAATTATTTCAGGCAGAAAGCAAACATAAATGCCAGCAGTCAGAAAAACCTGTGAAAAGATATGATTAAAACTGAATTTTTAATATATGTTTATATGTAGTTCTTGACTTTTAAAGTCCACAGACATTTTCCCTTAAGAAAAGAATAAGAAACATTAAAATGAAGAAAGGTGTAAGAACACTTCAAAAAGAAACAAATTAAGAAAATATTAATATTGTGTCACCAACTCCAAAGCCAAGCAGAAAACACTTCTCAACATGATTGGAAGTTAGTTTGAGGGAGAAGAAAATCATTATTATTATAATAATACTAAATTTTACTCTTTGTACTTTGGAGGCACTGTTATTTGCCAGTCAACTAATACATGATAGTAGATTCACTCTTATTTATTACATAAGAAAGTTTTTATCTTTTCATTTTAGAGGAAGGTTTTAACAAAATTGTCTGATTATACATTATAAATGCTTCGAGACCAATTCAAGCCATGCTTCATTGGAAAAATCTCAGGACCCTTTAACGTTCACCTCCTGCCCTGATTTTTTAGAGGCCCTGTCAGCTCAGTGCTTTTGCTAAAGTTGAGAAATATTTTAAGAAGCAAATTCAGCATTACCAATTCAAATATTATCTCAGTGTCTGAAAGTAATGAATGATATATGTTGTGTTAAATACTTGTCTGTTTTTAGAGGGATGTCTCTATCTATGCAGATAATGTATATCTATATATAGAGAGATTTACTCTTTCCTTTCAATGATATATAGTATTTCCATGTATAAATTACTCTCAGTGGTTATTTAATGTTTACATTTTTCCCCCAAGACAAAGATGCCTTCATGAATATTAGCCATGCTTCTATTTATTGGTCCATGCAACAATTTACCACATTCTCTACCCGCAGATATATTACATACTACTGAAGATGAGTCTTCAAAATTAGGCTGCTTAGTTATGCTCAATATCAAAAACATAGGATAGCATTTCTAAATGCTGTACAAATACTATGAAAATCATTTGCAGAAACTTATATTCTCATTTCTTCTTTATTACAACTATTGTCACAGAAACTCAACAGCGCTCAACAAAATAATTTTTGTTTTTGAACCTAATTTTTCTCAGAAATAGCATCTTGGCATTTTTATTCATGTTGGCATTCCTGGTATGTTTTGTGGTGTATAGTTAGTACTTAAACAATATTTGTTAAGTGAAAAAATAAAAATTGGCTATTTTGGAGGTTTTTATTTAACAAACAACACACTGATAAAAGAAACATTTGGACATTTGTGTAGTATGAACAGACATATTAATGGAGATTTTTTTGGTATTTGTGAAATGTTTACAAATAATTTCATTATTAAATGACTAAATAATAATCGTTATTTAAAAGGATCGTATTGAAATGGGCAAACAGATTCCTCTCAATCACTATTCGTTTTTGTCAATGTAATCATAGATGTTATTTATTATAAACTGATTTAGACTGAACTATAAAAGTTCTAGAGAGATTAGATAGTAATTGTCACATTAATATAAAAATGTGTTGCATGTTAAACTGATATATTTGGTTCAAGATTATATCAACCAACAGTTCATTACATTTGCTCTGTTCACTGTCAATCTTTTTCTCATGTTTTTAATAATGAAGTCTCCCTAAATTTCATTGGGTCTTTCCATATACTAATTTGCATATATATATTAATATTTGGTCATTTGATTTATAGTTTCAAGTATTCTTTGGCTAGTTTTAAATAAACTGAAAATTCATTCTTAGTCCTCTGTGTGAACAACCCAGTTGACAGGGAAAGCAGTGTCTGGAGTTCCAAGTCAATCTGGTTGTTTAATAGCCTTCTCTTCATGAGCACATAAAGGAAAATTTTATAACTAGTCTTTTTAATGCAATGGTTCTCTTAAATTCACACCAGTAGTAATTCTGCACAGAAATATGACAGCCAAATGTGTGGAAATAAATTCCATTTGTGTATAAAATATCTAAGATAGGAAAAATTATACTTGTAAAATTTAAAGCTAGCTAAGGGTTCATTGAGAAATTTTCATATGCCAACTCTCCAAATCTAGTTTTAAAGAGACTGTAACATAATTCCAGGAATAAAGACCTTCTGGAATTGGGATTTATGGAAAAGAGATTACAGCCCCTTAAGGTTCGAGAAATGAAAAGGGCCTAAAAGATCGTCTAGGAGAAGATGCTTTTCTTTCCTTGCTGAAGACTAAATGGGGGTTCTGCAAACACTGCTTTCTGGGAGCATACATGTCTTCCATTGGTGCTGTATTTCATATTGATTAATAGTTACCATTTGTTTCCTCTTTGGAAAGAAAACTTTTAGGGATGAAAATCACTGTTCTGCTCACATTAAACTCCCCTATTGATTTTGAGAGGTAAACATTGATTGTTGATGGGAGGGTGCAACTTACTGAAGAAAGGATTTGAACCGTTGGTGAGCTGATGCTTCTGGGATATAGTTAGTTATGTAAGCAGAATTTGTCTAATGTCAGTGTGAAGAGTCGTATGCCTTTAGATTTTTACATTGATAATTTCGGTCGGACATTTTGAGACAGAAAATTTCGTTCAACTTTGAAAAGGAACTTTTAAAAAAGAAAAAGACTATTTTTGTTCATTCTTTTGAAATATATCTGAGTTCAGGAAGCAAAACTGAACAGCAAGGAGTGCCGGGCATAGGGCTTTTGACCACTTTAGACTGTCAGATAGTGTTTCAAAATTCATCAGGCTCTGGAAAATCTATCAAGGTTTTAGAAAGTAATCAAGTAATGGTTGAGGGTGCATAAGCCTGAATCATCTTATGTGATATTCTGTGTCTTTTGTGGGGGGAGAGTCATAGCTGAATGTGATGGGGACTGACTGGTGCAGGCTTTTAACGCTCTCGACATTTTCCTACTCCTCTGTCAGGACAAAATTGTAATAACAAAGCTCACATCAGCTGCCTACACTGTGTTTGGTTCTAACTCAAATGAGAACATTCATCATGTCTCTGCCCTTCATGAAGGCACATGCATGCACGTTTTCAAATATAACGTCAAAAGACATTTCAAGATTTGGATAGAGTCCTTCAGACTTAAAAGTAATCCAAAAGGACAATACTTTGAAAGTTTACCAAGGATTAAACAAATGGCAGGATCTTGTCCATTTAAATGCGTGAGTCCTCAGGTCTGTCAGGTCTTACAGAATTGCATTTTTGATATAAAAACGGCAGGCTAAATTTAACCTATGCAAGGTCATGCAGACTCCTGACTAATCTCTTTTACTGGTTTGTCCTAAAATCTAAAGTAAAAATAATTTTGCAATTTTATTTATAGTATAGTATTTGAATAATAAAAAGCCCAATGTTTCTTTAATATATTACGTTCTTCTGCAGACCCTCATATATACTCAATATCTAATGTGACACTTATGGGTAAGTGAGTTAATTTTTGTAGTTTTGTTTACGTGATTTATTTAGGACTCCACTGAGGATTTAGAGGGAGAAAAAACCCTATTCTTTCATAATGTTATTACCCTGTGCTGTTCCAATAACATTTAATAGATGGCTAACATTCTCCAACATTAAGCTTGTAGTATGGGAGCTTTGAAAATATCACATATATTTGGATTTCTCTTTAGCACTTTAGAAAAATCACAATGATAATTTAAAATGCAATTTGAAAAATGGTTTTCTAAAAAACCTGATATATGTATTTTTCTTGGTGGCGGGGGCACGGAGGGAGGGATATTCCTTTGGTATACCCTGTTCATCTTCATGACTTCTCGGTTACTTATCAGCTCAATCACTGCATTTCTGAATTTCAGAATTAATGTGTTTAATGGAACAAATCAACCACAGTTAAAATTTGTTTGCAAAGATAAAGTCAGTTCCTATATAAAAACATAATTGATTAAGATGCTGTAAAAGCCTGCTTCATCATAGGACATTTGATAGAATGTATACTGATTGAATATCTTATTCATTCCATGTAAAAACTTTTGCAGGCTCTGAGTTTACAGTAATGATCAAAATGAATTGGTTTCACATAGAGTCTATAGTCCTATCTGGGAAAACAATATCAATAAAATGATCACATTAATAGATGTATACTTGATTCAAATTTAGAATAGGATTCTGAAGAAAAGAGACTTAAGTCAATGAAACTGGCTCAAAGTAGAGACCAGGGACATTTTCCCTCTTCCTGAAGAATTATTGATTGAACTGAAGGGAACCTGTAGGATACGTGGCCACCTGGGCAGGGTGCGGGGGGCATTCCAAGAGAGATCATAGTGGAAAAGACCAGGAATGGGACCAACTCAAGGAACGGAAAGAAGTGCATGCTTGAGGAGAAAGCAGAGAGGGAAGGACAGCAGTTTGAGATGACGCTCAAGAAGGCAGGGGCTTGATTAGCCAAAAAGCCTGGAATTTATCCAAAAAAGAACTGGGAAGCCATTAGGACCTTAGGCCCTTTCAAAAGTCCAGGAAATACTGTATATCGTAGGGAATTACATTCAGTATCCTGTGATAAACCATAATGGAAAAGAATATGAAAAGGAATATATGTATATTATATTCATATATATATATATATGTAAAACTGTCACTCTGCTGTACCGCAGAAATTAAATACAACATTGTAAATCAACTATACTTCTATTAAAAAAAAAAGAGTCCAGGAGAGAGAGAACAGCAGCAAGCACTGGGGAGAGGACTAGACAATTACTTTTTTGTTGTGTTTTTACAGGTGGACAAATATTTCAAAGCATTTTCCTGGTGCAAGGATGGGCAGTAACCAAACAGCGTGGGAGACTACCCAGCCAGAACCCACTCCAGTATCTGCAGGCTGAACATCAGCTCTGCGTGGTAATGTCGCTCTAAGACACTCTCTCAAATTTATACAAAGTAAAAAAACTGAAAGATCATTTCATGCTGTTGGCTGTCAAAGGGTTTAACTTTTAGTAGCCTCCATGACACTGCAGTTTGAGGAGATCTGCTTTTAACTGCAACTTTTATTTCTCTCAGCATAAAAAATGACAAATGATAGCTGTCCTTCTTAATAAGCAAGACTGGGTTAGGATCACCAGAAAGTCAATACTTACACCAAAGAGCATGTTGCCAGCAAACCCAGAAAATATTGTCTCTTTTGCTAAGTGAAAAGCATCTCCCTGAATATCTGGAAACCTCATTGTGTTCCCACTCCGGCTCTTTCATCTGTTATCATAACTCAGATGTAGCTGTAATGTAACTGACCAGCACTGATGATGAAATCAATAACCACTAAAACAAAAATAAATGGTGTTTGGGGTGCAAGAAACAGCCATTTTTATCTTAGGGAAAGTACATTTGACTTAAATGTACTCTAACTCCTAATATTTCACATATATTTTTTAATAAACTCCAATTTTGCTAAGATTTCTGCAGTGTCTAATCAATATATGTAATGGTGGGCCCTCTCTTTGTGCTCAAATAGAATCAGTGCATCATTTAGATAGGAAATGCTATGTCATTTAATTCCATTAAAAATCATTTCCTGGTGGGAATTTATTTTAAGCTCTCCCTATTATTCAGCTCAAAAGCTTTCACACAAGTAAGCTTTTGGGAGAATACAATCGAGAACTCAGTTTCAAGTCTCGAAATTTAGGAGATAAATGGCAAAGGGATGCCTCTTCACCCTCCACACAAAAGTAACTTTAAATATGTGACTATTTTAATGCAACATTTCAGTAGAAGAATGCGAGATTATACCACTTTTAAAGCCTCAAGGTCGTCAATTCATTTCTCTAAGGGTCTCAGATTCTTAACTTTCTGTGTCTTAACTGATGCACCTGTTACAGTGATGGAAGTGTCTGGGGACATTGAGGCTGTCATGATATGTGCAGGTTGGTCCTTTCGGAGGAGTACGGCCATCCCTCCTATTTCTATTTTTCTATTTCTTCAACATAGCTGACTATGTAAATTGCAATGAGCTTTGTGTGTAAGCTAGGAAAGCTGTTGGAATAAGTTGAGATTTAAATAGGAGGAGTAATGGAATCACCAGTAACAGACAAAACAGTGTAGCAATAAGTTTCAGAGGAGAAGGCTAGGTCCACAAGATGGTATGACTTGGGACCTCGATAAAGGCCAACATAAGCCTCTGGTAATGGATAAAAAGAAAAAAAAGAGCATGAGCGTATGAGCGTATGTGGTTGTCTATAACTTACAATATTTATAGACATGTATGAAAATTGATCTATCGATGTCTACTTTTTTTATAAATTTATTTATTTATTTTATTGGCTGTGTTGGGTCTTTGTTGCTGTCCGTGGGCTTTCTTTAGTTGCGGTGAGTAGGGGCTACTCTTCGTCGTGGTTCACGGGCTCCTCATTGCCGTGGCTTCTCTTGTTGCGGAGCACAGGCTCTAGGTGCGTGGGCTTCAGTAGTTGCAGCACATGGGCTCAATAGTTGTGGCTCATGGGCTCTAAAGCGCAGGCTCAATAGTTATGGCGCATGGGCTTAGTTACTCCGCGGCATGTGGGATCTTCCTGGAGCAGGGATCGAACCCGTGTCCCCTGCATTGGCAGGTGGATTCTCAACCACTGTGCCACCTAGGAAGCCCTCCATATCTACTTTTATCTATTTTTTAAAAATTTATTTTACTGAAGTATGGTAAAATTTACAATGTTGTATTAATTTCTGCTGTAAAGCAAAGTGATTCAGTTATACATATACATACATTCTTTTTCATATCCTTTTCCATTATGGTTTATTAAAGGATATTGAATATAATTCCCTGTGCTGTACAGTAGGACCTTGTTGTTTATCCATTTTATGTATAATTGTTAGCATCTGAGAATCCCAATCTCCCAATCTATAATATCTATATATTATTTGCTTAAAATTTGTAAGTTTGACAAGGGAGGCTGCATTTCACATTGTCTATTCCCATTAAAATGTGGAAGTATGAAGAGATTGTGATTAGAAGCATTTATGATTCAATCAAGTAGTAAGTACTGTCAAAATGATATATCCAATCAGGTATTACGAGGGGCATGTGATTGCAGAAGATTATTCTGCTGTCTTAAGAGATAGGCTGTGGATATTTAGGTTATGATTTTAGAGTTTAGGAAGACAACGCTAATTGCCGCTGAACTCATAGTCGTATTCGAAAGAGACCAAAAGGCAAAGGCAAACAGGCATGATCATCTACAACTGCCTTGACTGGATCAGACGGAAGCACAGCAGGAAAGTCCCATGATTGTCACGCCCGGAACTGGGTTTTGCTCACTCCTCGGGTGCACAAGTCTTGAGGGACATACTTGTGAATTTGGAAAGTAGATGAGTGTGTAAAGTCATATGCATATTTGTAACTATCCGGTCCTTTTCATAGCATATTTATTAACACCAAAACAGTTTTAGATGGGCTATCAACAAAAAATACTTAAACCGTGGTCGGTTTATTTCACACGTATTGGTCATGATTGGCCGTGGAAGGTACTGTGCTGCGATAATACACGACAGACGCCCCCCCCCCCCAAGAATGTTTAATCAGTTTTACCGCACTGGTTTTTAACAAAATCGCTTTAAATGCTTTATCAACAGTTTTACATACAAACACACAGTGGCCAAGCTTGAGTATAAATGAATGAATTTGACTTTCTGCAAGACCATAGACAGACAGGATGCTGAGGGGACTGCAGGGAACTGACAATGGTTGTAGAGGCTCAGTTTTACTTGACCTCTATCAAGTAGGAATACAGCTCCTGTTAACAGATTTTTTTGAATTTGTTTGCTAAAATTTCCAACATGGTAAAATCAGCAGCTGATCTTGGTATTTGTATAACACTAAACTGCGAGACAATATGAGTATGCAACTGGAAATGACCTGCCCCCACCCCGCTCCCCCACACCCCGATGTGACTTCCTCTGTTCCAGTATTGAGAAAGTTATTCAGGTGCAGAAAACCCGTGTAAATGTCACTAGCTCTAAATATTGGGAGGGCAGTTGTCACTAGAGCCCACTGTTTCAGAATCTCTTCTTACAGAATGGCCCAAAGCAAAACCTCAGAAGCTTGAATTTTAACCATAAACATACACAGTATTTATACTCTCTATACTGATGATACTGTCATGTTGAATGACAGCTTGAGAAAGCTGTTCATTTGAAGTTTTTGTCTCCCTTTGTAAGTAAAAGAATCATTTTAGTTGCTTTCTCTCTTTTTTTTTTTTTTTTTTTTTCTTATTTCAGTGAGCAATTCTACCTCTTCTGGCCCACGTGAGGCCTGCCTATTTCACTAAGCTGAGCCTATTACAATAACAGAACTCTCAGGAGCATTTCTATGTTAGAAAGTCATCCCTTCCTTCAGAGTATTATTAAAGTTGATTAAATCAGCTATATATCAACTTCTCGTTCTCTGACTTCCTCTGATTTATGGCCAAAGTTGTTGTACACCAGGTGCGTGAGTAAATAGGGTACCTTTTGCTCTACTCATCTTTTTAATGCAAAATAATTCCATTGATTATAATAGAGGAGGAATAAGAGAAGAGAGGGGTCCTTTTTGAAAAAACAAACAAACAAACAAAAAACCCCAAAAGAGCTCAGTACATATTCTTGGCTTCTCGGCTTGCTGCTTACGTACATTTGGGAGTGCTATTCAAACACTGAAGCTTACAGTCCAAAGGACTGGACCATTCTGTATAATGTATCTGAAGGCAAGCATCTCCTTTGTTGGGTTCTTTATTTATTCATTTTGCCAAATTATCTGCAAGTAAGAATCCTGAAATAAGAACTTTCAGCAACTTACTTTAGATGTCAGTTTTCTTTTGAAGGACAGTTATTAAAAAACTCCTAGGACTGCTCACTTGCTTTATTCTCTTTTGTACAGAGCAATGTCATCACTTTTTTTGAGTATTATATTTCTCTTCAATAATTGATATGTTACATTAAGGAACACAAAATGGTCTTAATTATGCAATGATGATCAAGGCTAAGAGTGTTTCCTGGGAACTAATGGTTGCCCGAGAGGACATGATGGCTTGAGGTCCAGCTGGTTAATAAGCTGCAGGAAATGCTGTGGGCCAAGATTTGTATTATTTCACTGAGATGAAAATGAACCCAAAAAAAGGGCAAAATGGATTTTTTTCCCCACTAATGGTAAAATGGCCTCATTTTGGATGTAGAAGACTTTTTAGTAGAAGGGATGTGTTTCAGAACAGCTAAATCACAATTTTCAGTGATCTCTTTTTTGTTTTTAATACAGACATAATATTCTACTCTTGATTAGAAATTTTAATGCAGCTGAAAATAGTATGCAATGTTGGAGTTTTTTTCTAGTCTTGTACGTGCCGTAGAACATCTTGGCCAACATTTGCTATGATAGTTTCTTTTTGTGAGGTAGGAATATATTTTATAAACGTTCAATACTAAAAATAGTTACTTTTGAAAACATACAGAAAATAATTATCTAATAATAATCAAAGAAAATACAGCCTTTATTTCCTTTTGTTTCCAAGATTCCTCCAAATATTAGGGAAAGATAGCTGACCAAAAAGATGGCTTTAAGATCTTAAGTAGTTTTACTTAAATTATAATAAAAGGTAGTCCATAACAAATACAAAGCTGTCTTTCCATATTTCTAAGTGAAAGTCGTGAATTCTGGCTGAGTTCACCTATGGGGCTTTTGGGAGAGGAGTTGCCTTTTGAATATCTTAAAAGATAGTCTCCATCTGAACAGCTGAAAGGGATGTCCAAGTGGTCAGAGTCGGTATGTACAGAAATGCAGACTTCCTTAAAAAGAATTTCTAAGTTTTTTACGTTTTTCAAAAGCATGAAACAGTTTGAACAAATATAACACGTGTAGTGTGAACATTTATACCCATTTCACTTCTGCAGAATGGATTAGGGCCCAGCGGCAAGGTCAGATTCACACCTGACCAGGTGCTTCCTTGCACAGGGCAGAGTAAAGAAATCCCGAAGTCTCCACCGCAGCAGGATAGCTTTGCCTCCCTCAGGAAATTCTTCCAGGTAGCGATTTTTTGGAGTCTACCAATGTCCCCTTTAAAATGCATTGGACCCCTTGGTATATTATAAGCACCATTGAAAAGTCACCTTCATTTTAACATGAGGTGGCTTAAAAATAAGATTACTCTTCTCCATACACCTGATATAATTTCCATTAAGGAAATAGGAATTTTGATAGTGGTTGTTAGAGAGAAGTTATTTTGGCATAAAAGGAAAAGTGTGCCTGGGAGGAATACCAGAGCAGAGAGCTGTGCGTAATCACAAGAGTTTTAGGGGAGCACAGGAGAGGGGACCTCAGAAGATGAGAGAGGAATGCCAGAATGCAGGGGATATAACAAGAGTACATTTTAACCATTTTGAACGTTACCACTCTTTGGCCCTAAAGAGTTATTCTGATAAGATGAATCTACTAAATAATAGTCTTTGACCCAGTTTGCATCTTCAGTGTATCTTAGATTTTTGTTTTCTCAATCACAGGGCTACACAGATCAAGTGCAGTGTCCATCAAATCAAACACCCCCATTCAAGTAGGCTGTAAAGATGTCACTAAAGAACGTCGAAGCCCGTGTCTGCACATAGATCCTCACCTCATTGTACTTGAGCCGTATTGGAGGGCTTGTGTCTTCTATGGAAGACTTAGAACATTATAGGATAAAAGATGGCTTTGTTTCTCTTGATAGCAAGTAGCCGAGGACAGTGATTGCAAACCCACCTCTGTTTTCCACGTATGCGTTCCAGGTTGTGTGTAAAACTCACCACACTGTAGATCAACCATCTGAGCTTATCTACTCCTCACTAGACAGCAAAAATTTGGAGGCAACAAACTCCTTCAGTCTTCCCTATCTGTCTAGAATTGTGACTAACACGTCCATTACTATGGAATGAATGGATGAAAAAATGACTGCATCTGAATGTTTTGCGACTAGGCTAGCCATTCTCTTAGCACTATATTTAGATACTATTTTTCCATGGGAGTTGAAGATTATCCAAGCAATTTCTTCCTTTCTGTTTTGCTTTTTTCCTAAAAAAGGAAAAAGATTAGGCCTTGGACAGGAACACCACAGCCAGCGCTTCTAGATCTAAATATTCTCTCTCTTGATCTGGAGTGTGAGCTAAAAGTAGGGATGGATTAGAGATTAATCAAGCTGGAAATCAAATATAAAACCTGATACTTCCCAAAATTCCATAGTTTCAGCAGACTCTACCCCATTTTTTATTCCATGAGAAACGATCTCTCAAAGATAAATGAAACATATGATGTTGTTCTGTCTCTGTTTAGAACTAGCTGGGAGATTGGTGAGCCGTGTGGTAAAGCCTGACACGTGACTTCTTCAATAGTTATATTTTTGGTAATAACTAAAAATTGTGGAATATCATCTCTTGGCAGGAGTTCAAGATACTCAGCATGACTCAGTTTTCCTTTGTTAAACCTGTACGTTCAAATTACATACCAGTAAGACTTGGGAATTTTGTTTCCATCCAATATGTGCATATACAGAAAAATATTATGGGCAAAGTGATAATTAACAAACTTTCTGGAATGAATGCATAGTATATTCTGGTGTGACAGGTTTTTTTTTTTCTTCACAATGTTAATTTTCTGTGCATCTTTCATGTGTCAGATACTCCATAGATTCTGTGGTAGATACAAAAGCCTTACCCAACATTTTTCCACAAAGAAATTATATTAGTAGTGAGAGGATAAGCCAAACACATGTAAAAGATTTCTAGAGAAATGAAAGCAAGTAGTAAAGTGTTGAATTGAGTGAAACAAGAAAAATAGCCCTTTCTGCCTTTAAAGAAATTAGAAACAATGATTATGGAAGTTGATATTGTTTCTTTGTCTAGTTTTACTCAGGATGACCTGAAGCTTTCTATCCAAGAATAAGCCTGACAAGTTTCACTGCTTATGGTTGTTAAATCCCTTCTCTTATTAATTATGTTAATTGGAGTCATTACCTGGTAGGACCCAGTCTGGGTACTTGTCCTACCTAATTCATCCTAAGGTGCCTTGGGCTAAAGAGGCAGTATGCCTTAAATGAATCTGTAAGTTTCATTTATGCCAGAATTTCTATAAAAGTATAGTCAAGAGTGTTGATGGAAAATTAGGATGATATAAATATATAAGAACTGGGAATATATAATCTTAAACACACCATGTTGTTTTCATTCTCTCTCTTTCCCACAGCCTTATGAGGCCTTGGATAGTAATATAAAAACCAAAATTAGAAACTTCTCCTCTGTGGCTGTTTACTGCTCAGTCTACAGTGCATGCAGTCCATTCTGAAGGTCTAACTCAAATAAGGACATTGTTTGACCCTCTGACATGTCAAAATCAGAACAGAAACAGACTCACAGACATGGGAAACAAACTTATGTTTGCCAAAGGGGAAAGGAGGCGGGTAGGGGGAGACTAAACTAGAAGTATGGAATTAGCAGATGCAAACTACTATATATAAAATAGATAAGCAACAAGGATTTACTGTATAGCACAGGGAACTATACTCAATATCTTGTAATAACCTATAAAGGAAAAGAATCTGAAAAAGCAGGTAGATAGATGATAGATAGATACATAGATAGATAGATAGATAGATGATAGATAATCTGAATTGCTTTGCTGTACACCTGAAACTAACACAATATTGTAAACCAACTATACTTCAATTAAAAACAAAAAACAAAACCGAGCCCAATTATTACAGTGATTGTGAATTATGAACAAATGTATTTTCTAAGATGATGTATTTTCCTTTTAATTTTCATTCCTAGCTCACAACCTATATACACATAGAGGTCACCTCTGACTTTACTATACTCACATCTTCACACATACACACATGCACCCATGCTTTCAAATATAAACACACAAATACGTAAATATATATATTCATTCACAATCAAATCTTTCCTGCCATGCTTATAATTAATATCTACAACTAGCCAGGGTTGATTTAATTTTTTTCACAAGGTTGAGCTGAGCCAAAGAGCCAGAATCTTCTGGTGTTTCTAGAATAAGAAGCTTCTGAAAAGACCTGAGGTTTTGACATCCTGTCCAAAGTGTTCCTCGTTGAAACATAAATATAAAGAAGCATTCATTACCTAAAAATAGAAATATCTGTAACTTTCAAAACTACTTCTCATGGAATACATGTTGGGGGCCCGGTTATTTACAGGCGGCATGAATGAGGGAGTCACCCACATAGTGCCGCTTGTGAAACCATCACGTAGAGAAAGTGATTTGGCACAGGTTGTGCAGGTGGTGGGGGGGGGGAGGGCTCAGTTCTCAATCACTTTTATTCCAAAGCCACAACAGTGTCCATAAAAGCAGAAATATCCCCACTCCTTTCACATGCTAACTCCTTCTGCTATACTCATTGAACCTTATACATGTTTTATGCTTGGCATAAAAGTCACAAAATGTTAGTGCCAGAATGGACCTTATTTTAGTAATGGGGTGCTGGGCTGCATTTCTCTCTTTGTGAGTTCCCTGTTCTCCAAAAAATCTATAAGAATCGATAGAACCATCCGTTGACTTTCAGGTGGGCTTTAATTTTCTTAAGCCTTTAACCTCCAGCCTTATCTATAACCCATCTGTCTTAAGAAGCAGCTACATTCCAAAGGCACAGGTAAGGTAAAACCCATGGGAAAGTGGGCTTCGCTGCTATCGCAATGGGCCTTTCCCCTGGCCACAGGTGCAAAACGATCAGGCTTTCCCAGATTATCTCTGGTGAAGAAGCAGCCTTCTTGTGTGCATGGATCCCCACTGTGTTGTGAGGCGACATGACGAGGTTTGCTCTAGCACACAAGGCATGTTTGCAGCTTGTAATGCATACAATTCACCAGGTTCAACCAAACCCTGACTAGTCTCCAACCAGCTCCATGAGGCCAGTCCACGGAGGCACGGGTGTGATGGCAATGCCACTTTTCTATTAAGGGGTCCCAACATCTTACTTTCCATTTCTAAATGCACATCAGCAGTGTCTGTTACAGTTTTTGGTCTGATATTGGTGAACAGACCACACTTGGAGTAGAACTAAAAGAAACTTTCTCAGTAATTCATAACATCGAAGCTGCTAGTCCACTGAGAAAAACTGAAGTTAGTGCAACATTTGTTTGGCTGGAGACGTATATTATAATCTGTACGTATTGGATCAATGCGTTAAATATTTAAATAATGAATTGGAATCGCATATTATTTGGGAAAACTTTTACAGCCTCTACCCTTAGAGTTCTTAAGTCACTAGGACACATCAGAGAAGTAAACATCACTGATCACCTCATCAGTGAGTTATGTTAGAGTCTGTACATCACCTCTGATGTGCAACTGAACTGAGATGTAAAAGGACTCAGCAGTGGGCGGAGAAAAAGCAAGTGCACACACCCAGTTGGTCGGGGTGATTGACAGCATGTGAGAACATTACTGTGAAACATGACGTTTTGCTAAGCACGTCACTAGAAGTGGCCAAGCCTGGATGTTTGTTAGCAGGTAGAGGAAGTCAAGTTTCATAGTTGTCTGGAATCAGTCTTAAACTCTGGATAGTACATGTACTTCAAGTAAACCAAAAGCATTCAGAGGAACGAGACAGATCTTGAGATGCTACATAGAAACGGCACGTGGGATGCCTCCTGCATTGTTAGTCCCTCAGAACTTTTTGATAGAATTTAGTACATTTTAACCCAAACTTTAAATATGTGCGTGTCTAACTGCTCATAGTCCACTAAGTACACGCCTGTTCCTACGTTTTCATTTGCACTGTGACAGACACCTGGAAGGCAGGCAGTTCCCCAGGGCCACAACCTAGGCTACGGTGAGCATCTTCAAAGACTGTGTGAGCTTTTGTCTTTCATCCAGAAGGAGACCACTGGGGCTGCACACACTTGATCTTGCTGCCAGCGTGATCTCTGGGTTACACTAGTACAGTCAGGACATAGAGCATCTTAATTTCCCTCATCCCCAGCCTCACGTGTTTAAAGTCAAAGATCACTGCTGCTTGTTTTTATGTTTCTGATTACTTACAAGTTAGAGAATCTCTCCACGCACTTATAAGCCTTTTAGATTTCCTCTGCTTCTGAATCCTTTCTATACTTTCTCCATTCATCCTTTGTTAGTTTGTGCTATTGCAAATATTTTTAAAAATATGCTGGTTTTGATCTTTGTTGAACAGAAACTCCTAATTTTGACAAAATTATTTTTACCTTATGCTTTGTCTTTTTAGGGTAAGGAATTCTAAACTGGTTTTAATATCATTATAATAAGCATAATTATTTTAATTATTAATAATAGTCATAACAGGCTTTAAATGTACAGATCTGCCATTCACACTTGGGTCTTTAGTCCCCTTGGAATCCAAATTTGTATACGGTGCTGTTATTTCCCTCCACACATTCCCCATCATATATTTAGTTTTCACGTATACATAGATCTGTCCCTAAGTTTTTTTATCTGGCTCCATTGGTCAATTTATATGTTTTTACCGTGGTACCATATTGTATGTTATTAGTGTAGCATTAGTGTTACGGCTTTGTAGTGTGTCCGAATAACCTTTTTAAAAGAATGCCATATTTTGTTATCTAATGTTTTATGTAGAATTATTTTTAGAGAAAGATTCATAGATGTATTGGGCCTACACTTTCTACCATCGATGTTTTGATTATTTCATCCTTTTCATTAATTTGCGTTTGAATTTGAACAATGAAGAAGGGCCTCATTCAGTTAAAAGTAACAACAGTAGTCATTTCTTTGACATCCTGGCATTCATAATCTGTTTTTAACAGAACAGTTTAGAGTTAAGATGGGGGTAGCACATCCAATGTATTTTAGTCAAGGTTTACTGAGCTCCTACTTTGTGCTCTGCACTAAGCAAGGTACTGGGTTCTTTGCTACCGTCATCATCTCGTCCAAACTTCACAAGTGAAGCAACAAGCGGGTTTATACCAGAAGATGATGCCCTAAGTGTCCTGTGAGCAGCTCAGTGGACTCTCCCCTCCACTGTGCTCTCACCAGGGTTCCCTGTGTCTCCATCAGGGCAGCACTGCTGCCTCTGGGCTGTCCTCTGCCCTCCCCAGCTCTCCGGAAGCGTGTGGCTGTGTGGACACCTGTGCTGAGTGTAACACGTTCTGAGAGGCTGTTAGAATTTAGAAGGTAGGGCCAAGTGCGCTGACTCTCTTTCACGTCTCGAGTTAGTTCTGCACAATGAGAATGAGGTCTTGCTCTGCGCAAATGCCAGTGTCTCCTTTGCTGGGAAACACTGCCACCAGAGCTCTCCTTCCTCAGCTCATGTATGTGTTCTTAGTTGTTCCAGACCAACCTGTAGTATCATAGACATTAGCATTATTACTAACCCTAGGAAGGCCGGTGGCATTTAAAAACAAGATTAGGGCAGTTTTAATTCAGGAGACACATTCCATGATGCAGGCATAGAGATTCCATACACCTGCCTTTGTCCTTCGAGCGGTAAGTCAGTCTGCATTGGAGCTTGTGGCAAGGTTTTTAGTTATTTTGTTTTGATTTTAGCTTTCTGGCTAAACAACCCCTAGCTCAGTAAGCACAAGAATCACCGAGCGGTGTTAGTAAAAATGTTTCTGGGACTCTGCCTCCAGAGCTGGGGAATCAGTGAGTTCTGGGTGGGCTCGGATGGTATTTTGAACCATTTCTCAGGTGACACTGATTTTATTTTTGGCTTAAACTGAGTGAATACAAATGAGTGAAACTCTCCACTATGAACAAAATAAAACCAAAAGCTTCATCTCAGGACATACCAGGAACCTGAGGATGTGGCCCAGCCTTTTCCACTCTCAGGTCTTAACATGGTTCTTATTCAGCTGTGAAATGCAGCATTGGCTTTTCTCTGAATATACATTTCTCTTTGAGGCTTCCACGCTTGACCTGTCTGCACCTCAGGGTGTCCACCCACTTTTATAGCCTGGAGATTGACCGCTTACCCTTCAAGGCCAAGTTCAAAGGATATTTCTTCTAAGTAGAATGCTGTTCATTACCAAACTTAAATGAATGAAAATGAGCACTTCTCAAAATGTGATTACAGTGATTTGTTTCATGATGTTATCTAAGAATCTCCTAATAATACCCTCATGGGCTTCTGTAGGCTCCTTCAGGGTTACAAGATTCAGATTGAATTTTGGATCAGAAAACTGTTTTCACTGTTCACCTGATACCTTTTTATTTATACCATGATTTTCAAGCAATAATGTCTTTCTGTCTCTAAACATTTTTGACACAAGTTTTAATCTGTCAAACCACAAAAAATTTTGCCCATAACATTTCTGAACACCATTCATTTATAGACACTTAAAATGCCAATAGCTTAGGTATGAGGAAAAGTCATTATAAAGTATATATATATTTTTTGTAAAGGTTGACTTTTGGAGATTTCACTTCTCTTACGTCCTGGAGTAAGTCTTTCTTATTGAAACATCTATTAATTTAACACAATGTAAATCAACTATATTTCAATTTAAGGAAATTGGAAAAAAAGGATATATTGATTTAAGCTAACAATTGTATCAGAGGCTGATTTTGTGTGTGTGTGAGATATAAATTTGTGTATACACCTAAATTTACAAGAGTTCAGATCTTCTCATGGATAAACACTTAGTGCTGCAGAGTCTGACATTACCGTAGAGAGCCTCACTAAAGCTTGAGACCTAAGTTTCTGCCAAAGCTGTACCTGGTTCATCTGCATCAAATAGTGGTGAATGCTTTCTCATTACCCAAGTGGGAAAGGCCTGGCTGCCACCAGCCTCCCTTAAAGGTTAAGGAATGATATATGGATGCTAAATAAAGGCTTATCAGGTTACTGTACATCAGAACACTGATAAAACTGCCTCAGGAAAGCACCAAATGGAACAAGGACCTATTCAGAAAATGTTGGTTTAAAGATAGGCCATCACAATGGAACCCATCTAAGTGACAGCATGGCTTAAGTATGGAATTTTTACTCCCAAGTCAGGAAATTCTAGGGCAGGAACCAAAGCCTGGCTCAGCTCTTGAGACGTGGCTGGCATCCAGGTTGTTTTCCTGCTGCCTGCTGGTTTTCTGAGACATGTGAGTTCTGGAAGATAAGAACAGAATAGCCTATTAACTCCAACATGTGGCCCTTGTCAGATGAACAAAAGCAGCAGGAGGCTTTGCACAAGGTTCCATATTCCCGGATGTCCTTATGAGCTGAGCACAATACAATGTTCAAACTCTAAATCCTGATGTGAGAAGGGGAGACAGAGTAAAAGATATGTGAGCCGCAGAAACAGATATCTAACTCCTTCTTTTCATTTTTTATAGGCTCACTTCAAGATCACAAGACCGTGTTTCTATATTTTGTTGTTTTCTATTTCATCTTGTTTTTTTTTTTTTTTAAACTGAGGTGTAGTTGATTTACAATGCTGTGTTAGTTTCAGGTGTACAGCAAAGTGATTCAGTTATATATGTATATACATATTCTTTTCCATTATGGTTTACCACAGGGTATTGAGTACAGTTCCCTGTGCTGTACAGGAGGACCTTGTTTATTGTATATGTAGTGTGTATGTGTTGCTCCAATCTTGTGCTTTTTAAAACTGTATTGTGTGTTATCATTTAATGACAGGGCTCCTTTAAAATGTAGCTGGGCCTTATCGTAGAAGGGGACATACGAAGGTATGCAGTCTTGTGAAAATCATCCCAGAGAATGGAACCTCTTAAGGTAATTGTGTCTTTCTCACTAATTCCCATCAAGGGTATGAAAGCCCTACGTCAGTGGTCTTTGCGATGCTGGGTGTAAGTATCCAGGAAGTCCTTTTGTTATCTAATCTAAGTCACTCTCGCTATAACTCCTCTGTTTTGTTTTTGATAGAGAAAATGAGCCTATTTTCATGCTATAGACAGTGACAGTAAAGTTAGAGTATGTTGTGAAAGACACTGAAAGCAAACAGGGAGGGCAGATGACAAATGTTTTCAATCATCATTTTGGTACTAGTGTTATATAGAGTGTGTGTGTGTACGGAGGAAACAACATCTTATAATGTAATTGGTAGATTGTAATTTGTAGAGACAGGTAAATTGTGGATTTGGGATTCAAACTTGGGTCTGACTAGGTCTAAAGTCCACATCCATTTTTTACCTATATTGTCCTCCAGAAAGCATGAAGGAAGAGAAGCATGGTTCATATAACCCAGACAGGTGTTATGATATTTATACAATACTTGGGGAAGGAATATTTAAAACAGGCTTTATGAATTTACTCATAGTCATACTGAGAAAAAACATCTGCAAGGGTCAGGGAATTGGAGGGTTAAACAAATCCACAAGTTCAATAAATTATATCATCGTGGTCTCCTTTGCGCATACACACGTTAATTAAATGCAATACGTATAAAATTATGCTACGCAAATGTATCACACACATTATTAGAATGCTTAGTAAACAGTTATGATTTGCATTAACAAACCCACATTTAACCATAAAAGAGGTTAGTTTTCCAGATGAAATAGCCGCTATAGCCATGTAAAGGGATAGGAAATAACTCAATCCAACTTTAGCCACTCCCGTGAAGTAATCACAGTAGCCTAGGGCGACACTGCTGTCAGCATCGCTTATTCTCATATTTACACAATCCATATGTATGGGCTGCCTCAAAGGAAAGATGGCACCTGGGCTCAGCTGTCTACTAGGCGGGAGGGCTATGCAAAGGCATGTTGGACCCAGTTGACATGGGAAATGGCAGCATTGACGTTGTCCCTCAGATTATCACTCTTTGACCCTCTGTGGATCACGGCTTCATCCTTTGTCTCTGATTGAATGTCCATGCTTCATTTGGGGGCAAAATCCTAAGAATTCTTCAGCTTTTTAAAAGTTTTTAAAAGTTTTTCATAACAACTTGCATTTGGTATTGTCATAACATGGATTTAAAAGAAGTATAGAGCAGAGTTTTGTCTTTGAGGAGGTTTGAATATCGTTGACAAGACAAGATAAATGGAAAAACCAATTATAAGCAGGATTGGAGTCCTTTCTCTATCATTAACGTGCCATTTTAGAGAAGCCTGTTCTTGTGTCTGGACAGTGTAAAGTGAAAGGGTTGGACTACACTGTGTCCTGCCCAAGTTCCATTTGAATTTACTAATTCCATCATTCTCCTAAATGATGTTGAGTGAACACAGTACAGAAGAAAATGTCAAGGGGTTTCAAGGAAGAAGGGAGGCAGAGAGTCAGATGGGTCAGAGAAGTTTGGGATTAGACAAGTTTGGGGCTGATATTAAAAGCAAAGGAAGAATCAGCTGAACTGAGAGGTCAGAGGGAGGAGGGGTATTAAAGGAAAAATACAGAATAAGGAAAACAGAAGTGAAAAAAACATGAGGTAGTCATCTGGTATTGAGAAGTTTGGCTTAACTCCTGGGCTGGAAGATGATTTTGTAGCAGAGGGTATCAGAAAGCCATGGACCTGGGGCTAGCAGGGCTGGGTTTGATCTCAAGGATAATGAGAAGTCTTTGCAAGCATCATTCAGGCATGCTTTCCTATTGGACACAGAGAAAAGGGGAATGTCCATCTGAGGCAGTTGGAGCTAGAGATTAAGCTGGTAGCCTTCGTTTCCAGATGTGAACCAGCCCATAAGGTATTTGACCCCCAAAAAGGAATCAAATGACACAACAAACAAATAAAAAACATTTGCAATCTCTTGAAATTGCAAAGACCTGGCAAAACAGACTCTGTAGTTCCACACGATAACAATTAGCCGGAGCTGGGTATCTACCCCGACCTTCCAGAGGGCCTGTAAGCTCCACGTTGTTACAACTAAGGCTGGGCCTGCCGCGCATCACCTCCCGGAAATAGGAGAGTGTTTATCATTAGTGCAGGGATGTAGATGCAAGGATGCTTCAGAAAACTCCTGTAGAGATCTCTTCCTCGGGGAGAAGGGTTATCCACGAGTTTTGTTTTGAAAGTACAGTAAATGTAATTGTGATGGGGTGAGTTGATATAGAAGATCAAGGGGAAGCCTACCTCACACAATGATGAAGCTTAAAAATTACTTAGTGTACATATTAATAAGCGATGATACGTTTGGAAGTCTTCAGACAACGGACATGTAATTGCATAATTTTCACATTATATGATGTGGCAAATTGAAAATATTATGCAATATTATTTGAATAAATGCTCATTTGTAGCTTCCTCAAATGTCGTCATACTTTGATTGACCCAGAATAGGTATGAAAGCTAAAGCAAAGTATGTCGTTCTACTTCACGCTTACACTATTTTTGAGTACACGGATTTCTTGCCTAACACATCGCAAGGAATTTTTTAAAATATGATGGATGTCCAAATAACCTATATTGAACATCTGGCTGGAGCGAGATTTTATAAATGAAACAGCATGTCTCACGGCCAAGTACCAAAGATGGTTCCGGAACATCATATCTGAGCATGAAGAGACCACTAAACATAACTGAACTGAGGTTAGGAAAGCAACGATGTCACAGTGATCCAACTAGACACTGATTAATGTGCGTAGTAGCCATCTAAGGAGAGGGAAGGGATGCTCAGCTGAAAGACGAATCATCCTCTATTCAACGCGGTTACATTTTGTGTTTGTTCCGGCTCAGGTGAATTCTGAGACCCTGAAATCAGAAAATTGTTTATTAATTTTCATTTGTATCACTATACTTAATTCAAAACTGGCTGCATGATAAGTACTTTTTGAAGTCAATTCAGTTCATACATGATTGGTAGTTTTTTAAAACATATTTTTGCATTTTTTCTTACTTAGTTTTCAACTCTAATCCCCAAATCCAAAGATAGCAGACACCTAGAACAAATTTGCAAAACTGAGTAATTTTGCTTCATTTGGCTGCTGAAAGTATTGAAGTAAAATCAAACAATTGAAACAATCAAAAATTAAAATAAAGGGCGGGAGAGGCTCAAAGTCACATTGCTGCTTAGTTTCCAGCAAATTTTGCATTTGCAGTAAATTTATGGAGACAGAGCAAACACACAATCATTTCACCAGACATTCACAGCATGTGACTCCAAGGCCATCGCGGGATTTGGTTCGAGTTTATTTTCTAAGTTGTCCTGGAAGCTTGCCTTCCCAGGTATGTCTTCTCTCCTGTCTCATGTATCATGTCTTATTTCAACTCCTCCGACAGCACATCAGGCATTAGCAGCAGAATAATCTGTACGCACAGCGGGGGAGAGAGACTAACCAAATACACATTGAATAGGGAACAAGAAGTTTCCAGCAGTGGATACATTATTCTCCCCAGTAAAAGAGCGAATCTGCTAAGCATATGGAAACATGCTCAGGGATCAATGGAAGAACTTCTAAATATATGGTCCTCCTGTGAAAATTTATATCTGGACTGGAGGATGTGTTTGGATAGCATAAGTAATATTCTCATAAAATTTTTGGAGTGACACGTGAGGAATGAGGAAACCGTAATATAAAAAGCACATGTGAGATCTTCGCCAGTGATTGAGCCATCCTCCTGCCTCATAAAGACACCGATCTTTATCCCATCCTGATTGTTTAGAGTAGCTCAGGTTTACGTATCTTGAGAATTGCTGTGATAATAAAACACAACTGAAATTAGTGTAATGAGCCTGGGTTAGGGAAAAGCAAGAGTCCCTGGATCTTGGATAAACACACTCGGTTCAACAAATTTGTCAAAATGTACCCACCGGGGATATCATTTTCCTTACAAAAATATGATGCATACCTTTATTTATTTGATATTTTTTCTTAACCTCAGAGCCGGTAGGATAAACTTAAAAAAGAAATTCTGCTAGACTTATGTTTTTAATATACTGCCTTAAAGGCTGGCAGTTCTTTCAGATATTTACCCCCAAGGCTCATTCTAGATCTATTTGTTATAGGAGAAGAAAGAGAAAGAGACCACATAATAAAGTTTCCTCTCCTCTTCCTGATCTTCTTAAAAAATGGAGAAAAGGCTTCTCAATTATCAAATATTCCACTGAGAACTCAGCAGGTGGTCCCAACTTAAAATCACAAACTTCCAGAATGACATTTTCCTTAGAAAATCCCAGGATATACTTTTACCAACTTGATGTGATTCAAACCCAAACCTCTTTGCTAGGAGATAAAACATAAACCATTGAATTCTAAAATCAAGAATAATACTTTCAGTGAAAATGTAATGGTTAAGAAGGAGGAAATAAAGTGCCAATATGCATTGGAGTAGAGAGAGATTAAAAGCTGTGTACAATTGATGAGAAGTCCTTCCAGTTTCAAGTTCTGTAGTATCAGAACTTAGTCCTGCCATAAACAACTGAATAGTCTGTTTTGTTATAGTTTCAGAATATTTGAAATAATCTGATGGTCTCTAGATAACACAGTAAAACTTACAGAACTTTACATTGTTAAAAATTATGTGAATATTGCCAAACATTACCAACAATTTTAATAGTACCCCACTATTTTGGCATTTGCCTCTTGAATATAAAAATCAAGAGAAAACCTCCAACCATGAAAGCTTCTAATAGGAGTGAACTAAACATGAGCTAAACTGTACCTGTAACTTCATAGAACTTTCTTCAGGGAAGTCAGAATGCCAGGGCTAAAATTTCTAAAAATCCTAAAATTTCTGGTTCTCGAACAGTCCTCTTGTCCCTAAAGATACAGGGCCAACACTACCATTCTAAAAGACTGTAAATTCTTCCTTCCATTTCCATTGTAGGGCTCAGTATCAGTGAATGGAAGAAAGGTAGTAAAATCACTCAAAATGATTAATATATTAAGAGCCAGTAGCCTTCTGTTCCATCCCCATTTCTACTTCTCAGACTTGTCAGCTGTTTGTAAGTTTTTATACCTGATATAGAAAATAAGAAGGTCATATTCCTTCCAGTTGTAATAGTTCACATTTCTGTGGAATAGTATTTTGTACTCTACCTACTCTGACTTTTATTCAGCACCAACTGGGCGAAGGGTTCTTCACATGGATAATGACATTCCATTTTTAAAATACTCATTTAAGCTAGGCATGAACAAAAATGACAGAGGAATAAAGGTTTATCCAAGATCACAGAGCTCAGTAAGTAAGGGGAAGAGATCACGTCGTTTATGGCTCTGAAAACCCTCCCTTTAGTACCAGGTCAGAAGGTCTCGGAGGAATCGCTTAATTCAAAGCTCACTTTTCACAGAGAGTTTACGGAGTCGCCTCAGGTAATTCACACATCTCACAGTCTTTCTGGGGTGAACTTTCTCTGAAAGGCCCAGATGTAAATAGTGTCAGCTTTGTGGGCCACAAGCTCTCCTGAAAGAATCCATGGGCAGTAGTGAACAGATGGATGGGGCTGTTTCAATAAAACCTTATCGATGGATGCTGTTTATATATTATATATATTTATTTATGGATACATATTTATAGACACATAAAGCTAGAGTTTCATAATCACGTTCACCTGTCATGAAATTCTATTCTTTTGTTTGTTCGTTATTTTCCGCCAACTATTTAAAATTTTAAAATCAATCTTATCCCGCAGGCCTTAGAAGAACAAGTGGTGCATGGAGGTCATAGTTTGCCAGCCTCTGTCGTGGAGGAGGATCCTTTAAATCCAAATGCCTCTTGCCGCGTGGAAGTTCTCTGATAACTTCAAGTGCTGAGCGCACCCTCTGACCAGAGCAATCTTATAATAGTGATGACAGACACTATTTACCAGACATTGCCTGGAATGATTCATACAGATGACTTCAGTCGACCTCACAACAGCCCCACGAAGTAGCTATGACTTATGTTACATAGAGAAGGAAACGGGGACTTTGTCTATTACAGTGACACCTCTGGCCCCACACGTGAGTGTGCAGAATCCAGATGTTTACCTCCAAACCTGAAAAACTTATAATTCTTCTCTACCTAACGAGTCAGGAAAAAGCAAGTAATTTTCCCGTTTCAGGAAGAAGAGGTAACCTAGACGAACCCACCCAATACTGATACCAGGGAGCACTAGTGTTCCAGGGATATTTGGAAGGCATTCTGATGTCTTAGTGATGAGAAAAAAAATAATTGTGCAAGTGCTATCCATGTTCTAATTACTAGATGCCTTGCTCTGCCTTCAGAATTGTGTTTTAATGACTTCGTATATCAAACACAGACAATAGCATAGGAGCAGAATATAGATCCATGGTGTTTTTGGTTACTGCAGTCAGTTTTTTTTCTAACTCTCATATACATCTTAAACTTAAACTGATAGCTACTTGGCTTAATTTTGGGAGGAGAATGAAGACAGATGGTGAGTAAGTGTCATGTACTCATGCTATATATTTAACTGCATTGTGCTAACCAGGTACTCTTCGGGGTGAAAACTGCCTGACCTTCCTTGATAGAACCATTCGGTTTTTACAAGAAAATGAGCTATGCTTCTTGCTTTTACAACTTTTCTTTTAAGACTGCATGGTGAAATTATAGCTTATCCACCACTGACTGGACAAAACTCCAACTGTGTTTATTGCTTTACATTTGTTTTATTTAACACTTGACCCTAGAAAACCTTGTAAAGTGTCTTCAGTTTCTACAGAATCTAGAAACATTGCACAAATATATCACTCTTTTCCCATACTTCAGGGGGAAAGCCATTTTTCCTTGTCAAAATTTTCAAACTTTGGGGCTTCAAATAATTGAAGTGAATGAGTATTTGTATTTTAATATTTATCTCATCAGTTTTCTAAATTCAATTTACTAAATGCTTACATCTGCCAATGTCGCTAAAACACACATTGTATATACCACATGTTATTATAGATTTAATAGCAGAGGGGAAAAGTCATGAAAATATTATAAATAAACTTAATGTACAATTCTTTCAACATTTTGCATGTCTTTCAAAAAGAGATACACACACACACCCGCTCAATACATGAGGTGATGAAAATACATAATTTGCTTTGCTAAGTAACATATAAAGTCAGTACATTGTGTAAAGTGCCAAAATCTGTAAGAATATGCCTTACAAATGAATTAAAATATATGTAGATTACAACATAGGCATTATGGATTACATATTGTATGTCATTTGTGTCCTAAGTACAGAGAGTCCCTAACTTAAGATGGTTCAACTTATCTTTTGACTTTACGATGGTGCAAAAGTGATATGAGCTCAGTGGAAAATGTACTTCAGATTTTGAGTTTTGATCTTTTCCTGGGCTTGTGATATATGGTGCCATCCTCTCGCAGGGTGCTGGGCAGTAGCAGTGAGCCACATCTCCTAGTCTGCCCCACACACGAGGGTCAAAAACCACAGGCTCATCACCATTCTACACCCAGACACCCCTTCCACTTCTCACTTTCAGTACCGTGTTCAATAAATTACAGGAGATGTTCAACACTTTATATACGAGGCTTTGCATTAGATGATTTTGCCCAACTGTAGACTAATGCAAGTGTTCTGAACACATTGAAGGTAGGCTAGGCTCAGCTATGAAGTTAGATAGGTTAAGTGTATTAAGTGCATTTTCCACTTAGGCTATTTTTAACTCATGCTGGATTTATTAGGATGTAACCTCATCATAACTTGAGGAAGATCTGTATTGTATCATGTAAGGGTTATAAGTATCAGAAGCATCTTACGGAGAAAACTCATTATGCTATCTCCATGAAGGAACAAGTGATTGTAATAGTGTGGCACAAAAGAGTTTGAATTAGTTTAGCAAAGATAGATAAATATACTGAAATAAAAGATTAACACCTGGCAAAATCCTTCTCCTAGAACATACCATATTGTATTCAAATAATCTCCATCCAGGTTTTTTACCATTAGAAGTGCTGCTCCCATCAGGAATTTCTTCCAATTTGTGTCTTTGTACATGTAAACCTTAGCCAAGTACTGATAAATTATTGGTGCTCAGTAAACATAGTATTTGTTTCAACTAACAGAAGAAAGCAGTATTTGCAATCAATAATAGAAATATAAAATTTGCAGAGTTTTCCAACTAATTAGAATCACACACAAAACACACAGAGAGAAGAAGGGAAGGAGCAAGGGGTCTCCCCCAGGAACACAAAATTATGGATAGATTGAGAGTTATATAAATGCATTGACTAACTTGTCTTAAGTTGTTTCCTTTTGCTAATTCTCCGGGGAGAAGGAGAAAAAGATCTGACATTTATTTAGTGTCTCTTATGCAAAACATATAGTGCAAGGGCATTTCATTCTTTATGTCTTTTTGTACCAACAGGTTTGGGAAAGCACTACACAGCAAGCTACATGCAGTGATTGATCTATTTTTACACTAACACTTATCACAGCATTTTGAAACATGTTACTATATGACAGTGGTAAATTGTAGCATTTTGACATATTTTACTATAGGACAGTGGCAAAAATTGTTTCCTACTTTCAAGCTTTCCATAATGTTTTTTCAGATTCATCCATATAATATAAATACTGTCATTAATTTTTGCAACAAAGTACACTACTAAATTTAATTGGAGACTATGGAATTACAATCTGATACTTAAAAGACTTTTAGTAATCTAGTATCAACATTTTTAGGAGGAATTATAGTATGAGCTGACTGGCAGGGATGAAAAATTCCATCCTGTTTTAATTGTTAAAGTGGCAATCTTACAAGTAGCAGGAACATTTCTGGAAAAAACAAAAACACGAGAGAAAATAAGAAATTGTTGACTGGTACCCTGGGTTGTTTTATGCCTGATTTCAATTCTTCTTACATTTCTTTAACATTATCCTTAAAATTTCAGAAAAGCCTTCAAACTTATTTTTCATAGTCATTTTCAAAGTTTCTTCCAAAATGTGGCCTAATAGGGTGCTTTTGTGCGTGTGTGGCATGATTCTCTAGCTGTAAGAGATGTAGTGCTTTCCTCCCAAAATGAAATAAAGGTACATATTGTTTTGTCATGTGACCATGTCTTTCAAAACTCACTCGATATATTTCTACTCACATAGAATTTTAATAACACATTTATATTTGCTTATTATCCGATTCTAGCCTATGTTCCAATAGTATTTAAATAAAACAGCATAATATACTACTTAGAGCCAGCCTCCACCGTATCTCAAATGGCATTAAAAATAAGTTGCTCTTCTGAAGCTTATGTAGTCACAAAAAAATTCTTTAAAATTTAAAACATTAAAAATAGAAATATGACTGCCGTTTAAGCTGATGGCTCTTCTTTTTTTTACTTTTTAACCCCTGAGTGTAAGTTATAATTTATAGTCATATTTTTTATAAGTCCATAATTGAAGAGTTTATTTTAAAGAAAACAAAAATGAGTAATTGTTGCATTACTATTTGTCAGGATTGGAAAGGCCTTGATTCAAAAATGCCTGCCAAGTTGTAAGTTTCAAATTCTACTTAGAGAAATACTGCTTATTTATGCACTATCCACTGTGCCTTAACTGAAGTACATATGCTGATGGTTTTGTTTTCGAGCACTTATATTCATAGATTCCTGCCATATGATTGCATTTTATAGTATAATATGAATGTAATGATTTCATTTGAATCTGTTCATAGTTTATATAAATGCTCAATGAAAATACTAAAATTTTAATATCAATTATATGAAAATCTCAAATCATCACTGATTACTCTGGTCAGTTGTTGAGAGATACTCCTCACTCGACATCAGTTTCCACATTCTGTCCATGACAATAATAACAGATATTTAGATAGCAATTTGCCATGTTGTTACACAGATTATCAGACCAGACCACAAATCTATGGCATAGTTATTACTATCCCTAGTTTATAAATAAGAGACGTGGGTTTGAGAAAGTTTGAGCCATTTATTTCAAAGTTGTGAATAAATGACCAAGAAAGAAATTCAATTCTGTATACAAAATCCAATATAATTTTTATTTATATTTAATATCAGCCAAAATTAATTGGAGGTTTTATGTGTAGGTAGGATATATGCAAAAGTCAACTTTAAGGAACTTGACCTACTGTTGTTTAATTCCTGAATTGTTAACTCCAGAATTATTTAATTTTAGAGGTGAAAAATTATTTTCTGATGGTATTCCACAAATGATGTGGATTTTCTACTTGGGAATATTTTAATGAGAAGATATAGGCTTTGGCTAAAATACAAGGGCTTTGGAATACATATAAAAATTTATTCTGACAGTGACTGTTTTGTCTGAGGGAGTCCCTCCTTTGAAGTCTTTAAATACAGGGTAACCCACTGGTGATTATGGAAGATTTATGTTTGTACTTGATAATGGAAAATTAACTAAATTATTTTCAATATTGTGGTCATAAGCTTCTCTAGGGAACTAAAAAAATGAGTGTGCAAACACACAATTTGATTAACTCCAAAGAATAATTTCTGATGGTCTCATGATCAATTTATAAATATAGACCTATATTCAAAACATCATTGCCATCTAATGTACAATGAAAGAGAGGCAGGGGCAGATGGAACGTGGTCTGCTAAACCATCCCTTGGATCCCAGTCATTTTATTGACTCCCAAGAATCAACTGAAGGTGGTACTTGGAAATTTTCTACCCTGACCCATATAGTCTCTTTATGAAAATCATATGGTTGTTAGTTTTTATTTGCAGATGGAAAACATGAAGGCCAAAGGAGTATTTATGTGGAAACTGGGTTCCTGGACTCCTGTATTGTGGTCATTTCACGTCTGAAATCTGAGGTCCACTCCTGTTATAGACTAACACATTCTTTATTTGATCACCTAATCTTTGTGCTTTGAATCCTTTGAAGATTTTTAATATTTTATTTAAAGGCATACCAGAACAAACAGAAGCATTAAAGGAGGAAAAACAAGGCATTTGTTCTTTTACAAGTAACTTCTTTCTCTACTCATCAGTGTAGGGCACTTGGTCAATAAAGGAATTTCTCACAAGCCCTCCCTCTTTCTCTACACCACCTAAATGGGCACACATGAAGTGTGGCTTCAAGGGACTGTATCCATGTCAGCACATCCCAAGAATGCTAACAACGCCATCGCAATCATTGCCCTACGTGATATAGTTTGAATAAAGAACGTCACCAGACTCGTGCTAATGATCAGATGACAAATCATATATTAGGCAAGTAAAGATTGTCAACTTTTATGAAACTAAGTTTCAGAAAAGCTTGGTGAATTGTCTAGCATTCCACACCAAAATTGTGTAAAGACTTCCTAGAACTCAGTTATCTACAAGTTGGTTGATGGGAAGCTGTTTGAGTGTGTTTTCCCCAAGATGCCCTGTTTATGAATGTGTTTTCCCCAAGATGCCTATATTTCCCAAAGAGACATAGTCTATGGAATTAGTTACAACATAGTCTGTGTTGTTATATTTAATTAGGTAAATACAACAACCAAACCAAAGTTCTTGGTGCATTAACTATTGCATCAGTTTGTGTTCTTTAGCTCCTAATTAGAAAAATCAACTATGCCTACCTGATTTAAGCAAAGAAGTTAAGGTTGAGGGGTAGCTTAGAGAATCAAAGAAACAGCTACATAGCGGCACTCAGAAAGAGCAGGAGAAAGAGAAGCCCTAGGTATCCTTGTACAGAATCTCATCTTGTCTCATTGAGGTCCTTCCCCAGGGATAAGTCAGCTGCACGGGTGTTTTCCTCCCTTATGTCCTTCTGGTTAAGGGTCAGATGCTAAGAAAGAGACCCTGGTGACCCTGTATGCCCAGGTCAAAGTGACTGGCCTGGCAGCTTCCCCAAGACAGCCCAGGGTAAAAGAGTGAGTGATTTCCCCTCAAGGAAACTCAGAGTTCTTGCCAGAAAAGAAGAACGTGATCACTGGCCATCAAATCAAGACCTTGCATTTTGTCAAAGCTCAATGTGAATGTCAGTTCCTCCAAGAAGCCATTTTCTAATCCCCTAAACCTTCCTCAGTGCATCCACTTTCACTAGACAAGCACGTGGCATAAAATGGAATGTACTGGAGACAGGCTTTTTCCTCAGGGACCACAAATTCCAGCAGAAAAAAGTATTTCCAAGCTACTATGTTTGTGCTTCTCTCAGGATCTCGATGCTTTCTGTGTTAGTTACAAGTCTTTCTCTATTAAGAGATTTTTAAGCTCTTTAGTGGTGACTTAAAAAAAACAGTTGATGTTTGGCATCTTCCATAACACTTAGCACATTGTGTGTCCCAGTGCACCTGCTAAGAAACACCTCAACATCCATCTGAAGGGCGCAGTGTCCTCACTGGGTGTCCTGCTTGTCCTGTCTTTGATGACTCTGCTATGTGTATAATAAAATCCAAATTCTCAAAATGGTTCTTACAGCTTTTCTTAACCTTCCCTTAAGCCACCCCCAGTTTTACTAGCACTGTAACATTTATGCGATTCACATGGTAATTCTGCCCTCCAGCCAGATTTAAACCCATCTTTCGCGTTGGTGTTCTTACATTTATTCATTATTGATACCTCTATGATTGCAGACAAACTCTGTGCCTTATATCGGAGTTGTCTGGGTGCATTTTTGTAACCGTCTATAGATTGTGAGCCTCTGGGGAAGGGAGCTAGATAGTTACAGCTTTCTTTCAAGTCTAGTGGAATGCCAGGCACAAAGTTAAGAGTTCAGTTACTCTTGTTAACTCTTTTTTAAAAGTGTTTTTGTTAATTGAAATGTATTTGTATAGATTATGTGCTAACATTATATTAGCCTGTAGAAAGAGAGTTGTATGTGGTACAGTTTTTACCCTTAAAGATATTAGAACATAAAATAATTGGAATAAGCTGCTAGGACAGAAACACAGAGGTATAATAGAGACACTAAGAAGGAAACGGCTCGTTATACTTAGATGGACAAAAATGATTCAGTAGGACAGATGAACTGAATCTCAAAGGATAAATGAAGGTATAATCCTTGCAGATAAGAAGGTATGTGTTTTCCAGGACAGAGAGGCAATAGCAGGATGAACACATACGTGAAGCATGAGGGATGTAGAATATCCGATTCAAGAAACAAAACTGTAAGATGTTAGAGAAGTGATCCGACAGGAAGATTATCTATATATCTACAGAGAGAGAATTTAATTATTTCGTGTAAAGGAGACCTACCTAAATGGAAGGCTTTTTTTTTTTTTTTTAGAACTTTTATTGAGATACAGTTAACAGACAATAAACAGCATATATTAGGGTGTACAATTTGGTGTCCCAATCTGCCGATTCATCCCCCCCCAGCCCTCCCCGCTTTCCCCACTTGGTGTCCGTGTGTTTGTTCTCTACATCTGTGTCTCTATTGCTGCCTTGCCTTTCCTCTTTCATAGTTGTTAGCATTTGCCTTATGTATTGAGGTGCTCCTATATTGGGGGCATATATATTTATAATTGTTATCTCCTCTTCTTGGATGGATCCCTTGATCTTTATGTAATGTCCTTTCTTGTCTCTTGTAACATTTTTTATTTTAAAGTCTATTTTATCTGATATGAGTATTGCTACTCCAGCTTTCTTTTGATTTTCATTAGCATGGAATATCTTTTTCCATCCCCTCACTTTCCGTCTGTATGTGTCCCTAGGTCTGAAGTGGGTCTCTTGTAGACAACATATATATGGGTCTTGTTTTTGTATCCATTCAGCCAGTCTGTGTCTTTTGGTTGGTGCATTTAGTCCATTGACATTCAAGGTAATTGTTGATACGTATGTTCCTATTACCATTTTCTTCATTGTTTTGTTGTTGTTTTTGTAGGTCCTTTTCTTCTCTTATGTTTCCCACTTAAAGAAGTTCCTTTAACATTTGTTGTAGGGCTGGTGTGGTGGTGCTGAATTCTCTTAGCTGTTGCTTGTCTGTAAAGCTTTTGATTTCTCCTTCAAATCTGAATGAGATCCTTGCTGGGTAGAGTATTCTTGGTTGTAGGTTCTTCCCTTTCATCACTTGAAATATATCATGCCACTCTCTTCTGGCTTGCAGAGTTTCTGCTGAGAAATCAATTGTTACCCTGATGGGAGTTCCCTTGTATGTTATTTGTCATTTTTCCCTTGTTGCTTTTAATAACATTTCTCTGTCTTTAATTTTTGTCAACTTGACTATGATATGTCTTGGCATGTTTCTCCTTGGCTTTATCCTGCCTGGGACTCTCTGAGCTTCCTGCACTTGGGTAGCTATTTCCTTTCCCATGTTAGGGAAGTTTTCAACTATAACCTCTTCCAATATTTTCTCAGGTCCTTTCTCTCTCTCTTCTCCTTCTGGGACCCCTATAATGCGAATGTTGGTGCATTTAACATTGTCCCACAGGTCTCTTAGGCTGTCTTCAGTTCTTTTCATTCTTTTTTCTTTATTCTTTTCCGCATCAGTGATTATCACCATTCTGTCTTCCAGGTCACTTATTTGCCCTTCTGCCTCAGTTAATCTGCTGTTGGTTCCTTCTAGTGTATTTTTCATTTCAGTTATTGTGTTGCATATCTCTGTTTGTTTGCTCTTTAATTCTTCTAGGTCTTTGGTAAACGTTTCGATCTTTGCATCCAGTCTTTTTTCAAAGTCCTGGGTCATCTTCACTATCATTATTCTGAATTCTTTTTCTGGAAGGGTGCCTATCTCCTCTTCATTTAGTTGTTTTTCTGGGGCTTTATCCTGTCCCTTCATCCGGTACAAAGTCCTCTGCTTTTTCATTTTCTCTATCTTTCTGTGGCTGTGGTTTTCAGTTCCACAAGACGAAGTACTGCTGATACTGCTTGATACTGCTGTCTGCCCTCTTCCTAAATGGAAGGTTTTAAGGTAAAGAAGTAGGTGATTGGCTATACATTTTAGACAACCCATTTTGACTTTCTATGGGGAATGGCTCTAATGTGGAAGTGGGTAAGTCAAAGAGCCTGAACTAATTTTGGCAGCAGCGGTAAATTTTTAAAAAGTGAATGCGTACAAGAGATGGCACTGTGTTGATTAAACTGAATCCACAGCAGGCAGTCACTGGTAACAGGTGCCGCGTGAGAGGGGTATCACCATTGACCTCGTGTTCATGGGGAGAGGAGACATGAATAGCTCTTCCCTGGCTGAGACTAAGGATGGGGGGACAGAAGCAAATCTGAGCAGATATGAAGAGGAGAAAAGGAGAGAGGTGAGAAGAAACGAGGGTGCTAGACAGAAGACAGGAGGGTGAGGGGAAGGATAGTGGGGAGAAGAGAACCTCTGTGTTTTCAAAATGAAGTGTGGACAGGAGAAAGGAATCTGTAAAAGAGAGGAGACACGGTCAGAAGGAAAGAGGGAGGTAGAGAATTTTGTTGTGTGGCATTTTGAGATCTAATATCACTGAGAGATCAAGTGAGATGAACTGAACTAGAAGCATTAAGCGAACATTCAAGTGACATTTAAGAACAGGAAAAACTGCGTAATGGTGACAGGAGTCGTAGGCCTGGTTGGAGGGTATTGACAGGGCAGGGGTGTAAGGAATCCTGGGGTGTTGGACACTATTTCTCAGTCTATGTAGTGATTGCATGACTGCATTTTATGTGCTTTGCTATACGGATGTTATGCTTCAATTCAAAAAATGTTACAAAAACCAAAGTAAGTGAAATAACGATAACACCTGAAGAGATAAAGATAAAATACAGATAAAGAAAATATGAAGTGACACTCCCAGTTCACCTGGGTACAGAGTCAGATGCAAGATTCAAACCCAGGTCTGTTTGTCTCCTGTGTACTTTCTATTAACCACAATGCTCTTCTGCTCCCAGCAAGCCTTTCTATTGGTTTCCACTGGATGGCAAAGCCGGTTTACTCCCCTCTCAGTCTTATCTTGGAGGCACCTATTTATTCTGCTAACCAACAGATTGAATTATTTTCTCTTTCAATTTTTGCTTGAATAATACTGTAAGTTCTGAGTTATCTGTCAAAGGATTCTGTAGATACTACATACAGACTTGCTAAAATCTAAAAGTATTCATAGGGCTTCCCTGGTGGCACAGTGATTAAGAATCCACTTGCCAATGCAGGGGACACAGATTCCATCCCTAATCCGGGAAGATCCCACATGTCGCAGAGCAGCGAAGCCCATGTGCCACAGCTATTAAGCCTGCATTCTAGAGCTTGTGCACCACAACTACTGGAGCCCATGTGCCTAGAGCCTGTGCTCTGCAACAAGATAAGCCACCACAATGAGAAGCCCACGCACCACAACGAAGAGTATCCCCCACTCTCCACAACTAGAGAAAGCCTGTGCACAGCGATGAAGACCCAACGCAGCCAATAAATAAATAAATATTTTTTTAATTTCAAAAAGTATTCATAGATCTGAATTTTTAAATCTATTGTCAGTAATGGTACATGATAATGAAATACTACTTCATCTTAATAATATTTTTTAAAAACTTCAGATAAAAAATTTGAATATCATGGAATAGAAGGAAATACTCAAAGAAAGTAAAGTTCATAAAGGGACAGATAAGTCTCTTTATCTTTGTAAAATGTCTTTAATATTTTAATTTGCAATATAGAGTCCTTCCTTTCCTGTTTAGTTTAATATCTTTTTTCAAAGAGTATGCATATTTTAATGGCATCTTTTTTTCTTTTACCTTTACAGAAGTATTGTGAGTTAAGCAAGGTAGATATTTTGACATTTATTTAACATATGAATTAATTGTTGATTGTCAAGTAATAAATACTTTACTGCAGCATAGATCTAGGTGGCTCAAATAGATATTTAAATGCAGAACAGCTGAAATGACCGCCTGGCTTGGCATACTGATTTCTCATTGTAAGCAAATATTTGCATTTTGGTGTAGACATTCTCCTGTGAGCTTTTCTGTTGTCCACCAAGAAACTGACATCTGGGTTGTCCACAACATGTAGAGTTTTTACTCTGAAAAGCTGAAAGCCATCCCTTGGGAAAAAGTGACCACATTAAGATGTTTCCCAGGAGGCCCCTCCCAAATGATGGTGTACAGCTGTAGTGCTGCTCTGGCCATTCCTTAATATTAGGAAGGGTACCATTTCTCCCATTGTCCATAACCTAAAATGTTGCTGTCAGTTTAAGGTGAGATCACATTTCACATGGATTTAAATATACACGTTTCAAATAGTGTGATAAAAATTAATAGATTTTCAGCCTATTTCCAATATATAAAATAATGCAATTCTCTCAAATTAAAAACATGTCAAGATTGCATAATTGTATAGCTTTTGGGCCAAGTGAAGTACAAAAACGATCTATTGATGCTGTATGACATGATTTCACAAGATAAATGGTGATATTGGCCATCCTTTGTCCGAATTTGCCTTGGCTTCTGCATGTAGAATAAATTCCGGGTCTTGATGCAGACCTCATGTAAAATGTGAACATCCCCTATACTGTCCTAGTATTAATTTTAGAAAGATATTCTGCAGACTCGAAAATATGACTTAATATCACTCTAAGCTCTAAATTCTAAGCTCTGTTGCCTCCGTAAGCAAAATTATGTGAACTATGTTTAAAAGCTTTTTGACTAGGTTTTATTTCATTAGCAATAGAAAGTAATGCCATGAATTTAAAAAAAGGATGTCTATTTTATTATGCATTATCTTTAAAATATTATTTTTAATAGTATTTTTATTAACCATAGGTCAGTTAATGATCCAATAAATCTATTTAATTTATATACCATATACATATCTTATGCCCATAATAATCTACAATACCTCAGTGATTTTTGCTTGACTTTACTAAACTGAATGCCTGTTTAAATATGTAAAACACTGTAAAAATATAAATATTCTCAGATATTAAGCAACCTATTAATATTTTTTGAATTAATAACTATGACAAAACTTTTTGTAAAAGCCATGGCATTTGGGTATAGAGATTGGATTCCATTCCCTTTAATTTTTCAAAATATTAAGAGATAATATTGTGCATAAAAATCATATCCACGATTTACTCACAGTCATTTTTAGAAACTATAATTTTTGATTCCAAAGAAATCTGCAATTTTGCAAAAATGAAGCTCAGTTTAACAATGTGTTTCCAAAGAAATCGTAGCTGCCTTTCTTCTTAGACAAGAGACTTGTGATAAGGAGGGGAAAAAAAAAAGGCAGAAAAATCACTGGGCCTGTAAATATAGGAGGTGGTCTTATAGTTGAAAGCATATTATCTGAAAGTGAGAATAGAACAGGTTCTTATTCTAGCTCTCCATCCAAACCTGCTATTGACAAGTCAGTGCAAGTCACTAGCCACGTGCTCTTGGATAAGTCACATTGTTCCTCTGGGCTTTACTTTCTTCCTCTGGACCAGATGAGCTCAAAGCCTCCTTCACTAGCTTAGTGCATGACTTTCTCTTTCCAGATTAAAATTTAAGCAGATGTGGTATCAGATCTGGGTTATTTTCTTTTTCCTTCAGACAAAATGGTGAAAAGGTCTGTTATCAATCAGATTATATCCACTTTTCCTACACAGTGTTCCTAACACAGCCCTGGATTTTCATATATGCCTCTAGTAAAAAGTGAAAAGTAAGACAATACTTCAGTAGGACACATCTGTTTCTTTACTATGACACTTGTACTTCTTAAAAAAACTATTTTATAAGAATCCATTTTTACGAGGTCTGGGTCTGAATTTAAAATTTGGTTCTTCAAGTTTTTACAAGTTCTGTGAATATCCTACAGTTTCTTTGGGCATCATTATTGGTGTGGTTGGTTATAGAGTCTAAGAAGCAGAATTGCTACAGCTAAAGGCTGGGCCCGATGGAGATCCTTCTGATTGCCTAAAAGCTGAATGATGTTCAGGTCGCCCTGCAGATGGTTCAAAGCCAAATACCCCAACAAGCACTCTGCCTAATTTTGAAGGACAGAGGATGTAAGCTTATGCAATCTGTCATTTCTTTTGTACAGGTTATCACAATAGGACCACAACCACAGGGAGCGTAAACTATTCCCAAAGTGGCAGACTGGGAGAAAAGGACAGAATCCATTAGAGAAAAAAAAGGAGGTGGGGGGCATGTGCTTAGCAGACGAAAATAGCTACCAAAGGGAGCTTTTCTGGCATCATTCATCCCATGACGAGTGAATAGTAATGAATAAACATTACAATTAAAACACTTGCTGGGGAAACTGCATATCCACCTACAAAATAACAAAAACAGACCCTTATCTCACTTCATACCATATACAAAAGTTGACTCAAAATGTATCAAAGACCTAAATGTGAGAACTAAAGGCACAAAACTCTTTGAAGAAGACACAAGTGAAAATCTGTGTGTCTGAAATAGGCAGTGGTTTCTTAGATATGACATCAAACTTACAGGCAACAAAAGAATAATAGATGTTTCCATCAAAATTGAAAAAATGTTGTGCATCAAAAGACACAATAAGAAAGTGAAAGACAGCCAACAGAATGGAAGAAAGTATTTGCAAATTTATATCTGATAAGCATTTAATATCGAGTATATGAAGAACTCTTACAACTCAGCAATCAGAAAGACAACCCAGTTAAAAACTGAGAAGAGTATTTGAATAGATCACTCTCCGAAGAAGATATACAAATGGCCACAAGCACATGAAAAGATGCACAACATCATTAATCACGAGGGAATGCAAATTAAAACCACAGTGAGGAACCACTTCACAGCTACTAGAATTGTTATAATAAAGAAACAATAATAAAGACTGGTGAAGATGTGGAGAAATCGGAATCTGTATGCATTGTTAGTGAGAATGCAACCTGGTACAGTAACTGCACACCACTTTGTAAGTTCTTAAAAATATTAAACATAGTATTACCATACGACCCAGCAATTCCACTCCTACATAAATGCCTGAGAGAAGAGAAAACATATGTTCCAACAGAACAATGTATGTGAATATTCACAGCAGCATACTCATAATAGTAAGTAGGGAAAAATATCCACCACCTGATGAATGGATAAACAAACATGATATCTCCATACAATGGAATGTTATTCAGTATAAAAAAGAATGAAGTACTGTTACATGTTACCACATGGATGAAACCAAAAAACTATGCTAAGTGAAAGAAATCAGACGCAAAAGACCACATATTGTATAGTTCCACTTACAGAAAATGGCTGCAAAAGGCAAATCCACAGAAACAGAAAGTAAATTAGTGGCGGCCAGGGGCTAGAGGAAGAGGAGAATTGGGCTTAACTGCTCATAGATACAGGGTTTCTTTTGGTGGTGATGAAAATGTTCTAGATTTAGATAGTAGTGATGGTTGGACAACACAATGACTATACTAAAATAACACTCAAAAGTACACTCGAAAGTGGTGAATTTTATGTTGTGTGAAATACGACTCAATAAAAAGTGTTAAAAAGACTCACTGAATTTACCAAACAGCCAATGAAATATAGGTATACATGTGTGCAATTAGTTATTAATAATCTGTTCTTGTTAAAAGATTGCTAGCTGTTGCCTACTAGAGAAAACTGAACCTATTACTTCATTTATTAAATATTTCTTGAGTGCCTACTGTGTGCTGGACACTGTCCTGAGTTCAAAGAAAGAGATAAGATTCCTCAAGAAAACATTTATTCTCAAATATTTTTATTTCAGGATCCTTTATACTCTTAAAAACTTTGAGGGCCCTAAAGAGCTTTTGCTTATATGTCATATCTATTACTATTCAGTATATTAGAGATAAAGCTGAGAAAATTTTTTATAATATTAATTAATCTAAATATAACAGTAAGAAACCCATTATATTTTAATATAAATCAGAAGTTACTAAAATATTTTTCTAAAACATATTAGTGTTAGAGTGTTATTTCATGTTTCGAAATTATTTTAATATCTGGCTTAATAGATGGTTGTTGGATTTTTACATCTGCTTCTGCAGTTAATATGTTGTAATCTTCTGTATTGGTTGAAGCACATGGAGAAAATCTTGCCTTCCAGGGATATGTAAAATGGCAGAGTATGTAAATTACCTTTTTCTAATAATTGTGAATATTCTTTTTTGGTACTACATCAAAACTCAGCAAGTGCTAATTTACCTGATGTTGCAAAGTGGAACCTGAAACCATGTCAACGAGCTTTTTATAACAGTACATTAAAGTTGACTGGTCGTTCTCACACTTTGGATAGATGTTTTACTGATAATTTTGCAGCATCCTATGTTGGTCATTTGGAAGATGTTTGTTCACCGAATTTTACAGATTTCCACATGTTGACTCATTTCATCATACAAATCACATGAAGATCACCGCTGATCTCATCGGGCCTTTATGTATTGGGGGTGGCCAAGCTGGTGGTGGCAGACACACATTTTCCAAAATTCTGCTTTCCACGTGACGGCTCCAATTTCACCATGAGCAACACATACTGTCAGATGTTTTCTTTAATGTAAGACTCAACTCTTTGTTTGTTTTTGAGAAAATGTCTACCAAATACCCTCTTCCAAATAACCACAGTTTGTCACCTGTTCTTTCAAGCAAAACTGAAATTTCATGAAAGGAGCAGCCAGTGAACTTTGCAACTGGAACAACTGCGTGAGTTCTTTTCTTAGGAGCCAAACATCCCCCTTAGGTATGCAGCCAGAGTACTCTATTTGTCACATAGGATAGGGAAAAGACTTGTACTCAAGGGCTGAAACGTAATACAATTAACCTTTTCACTGCTTTGTTTAGGACCCTCTTGGAAGCATTGTTTTTTGTGCATTTGTTTGCAGTGGATGCATGGTCTTGAAGACTTCAATGTCAATTAGTCCAGTAGCTCCTGCACCTGGTCTATGCTCCTGGGCAGTTGTGACCACTATTACTTTTGTGCCAATTGTGCAAATGTCAACACAGAGGGGAGAAAAACAAATAAATGACTTCATATTATTATGATGAAAATAGACTTGACCTTGCAGACTCTCAAAAGGATTTCAGCGACACCCATGGATCTATGCACCTCACTTTCACAACTGCTGCTCTAAATTCTAGTGTCTCGTCTGAGTTGCTTTCAGTGGTCCTTCTAAAATTTTCTCTACATGGTAGAGTCTTTCTCATTGTCTCTTGAATTTTTCCCATCATTTTCTATCAGGGCTTCCATAGATCTGCTCATCCTTAGATACATATTTTCTCTCTGGAATCTTCTCCAGCATGCCCTGTACTCTATACATCATGACCGTCTTCCCCACACATGTTCTTCTGGAATCTTTAGCTGGTCCATCTGGCCAGCCTTCTCTCTTGAGGATACAGGAGACCTTGTGAGCCTGAGAGTCTAGGTAGGGCTGCTGGAGCAACCCAGCTCTGCGCTCACATCTGCCTTCATTTTCTTGATGAAATACCCTAGTCTTGCATGGTCATTTCCTCTAAAAGCTATTCCCTGCTATGTTGAGGAGGTTTGGTGGCCTCTTAGGTTGTCTTCTGAAGTACTTGAGTGGTAGGAAGGATAATTTATTGGCTCATAAGCACACACTACCTCTTAAGTAGAAAGGAGTTGGCTTCTTGACAAAGTGCCATTAGAAGCGCCCTCCCCATCCTCCGCCCAGTTTATAATACTTATCAGTGTCTCACCTTTTACAGTCCTCAGTGCATCCTGCCAACATGGGGGCCCAATCCCAGGAGCCACCTGTCCTGGGAAGCAGAAATTTTCAAAGAAATCACATTTGAAAGGAAAATACGGAAATTTCATTGCAGAATATGAGCTTCTGCTGCCAATTGTGGTGGTCAGCTTGTCTGCTCTGCTTTGGTGGCAGTTATTATCATAGAAAATAGAGAAGTCAGTATATCTTATCTTTCACCTAAATTTGGGTGGATCAGAATGACCCTAACTATATTGTGTCTCTTATAATTAAGGTTGTCATTTGTAATCTGTTGTACCTAGTGGCTTCACAGGTAAAAGTCCTCCCTGACAATGGATGCAAGACCTCCTGAGGGTTTTTTCCCTCACCCCCCAACTACTTGTCATTTTTTGGGCAAAGATTTCATAACATCTTTAAGCTGATGGTGGTCCAGAATCTGGTAAGAATCACTTGGCATTGATTTAAAGTTTTCAGATAGATAGATAAGTAGATAGGGAGATAGGCGGAAATTGTATAATGATTTACTGTTTTCCACATGAACTTTGGGGCAATGTAGAACTTGTGATTAACCTATTTTCCTCTTTTCCTTTACTTTTTTTCCTTCCAAAATTACATGAAGGCAATGACTGAAACATAGTATTTCCTCAATAGGTTCTTATTGATTAATGATTTATTTTGAAGCCCCAAAATGAAAGTAATTGGTTAATGTACATTTTGGGTATCAAAATTCACCCCGATAATTATTTTTTGGAGTTGCTCTTCTATGGTATTCTACTTTGATTTAAAAAAATAAAATAGTGATTAGAAGAATTTGAGGACCTAAAGATAAAAATAAATAAAACAGAAATACACTCACTGCTGCATTTTAAATATATGCTTTCATGCCATAAGGGATCCTAAAATATCACAGATATTCGGGGGAAAATAAGGCTGTTGTTGCCCTAAAATGGATTCCTTTGTTGAGTTCATACTGCTAACCCTTTAGGGTATTGACAGCCTATTATTTTTTATATGTGCCATCTTTCTCCAGGAAACTGAAAGAATAGCTAATTATATCTTTTGCAAATGAGTGCAGCAGAATGGCTTTTGTTCAACACAATTTTAAGTCTGTTCAACAGGACTGTGGAATGACTTAAGAATCTACTGTGGAATGTGTGTGTGCGTGTGTGTGTGCACAGACGCGCACTTGCCACTTTACTGGCATGGGCTGTGATCGTGCACTACGCTTTGTTAGAAATTTAACCAGTTTCTTTGGATCCCTTTTGGAAGGTGTGTGCCCCGATGTCTTTCATTTAGCTGGTGTATTTTTGGCAGGACGGATGTGGTAATTACTGCTCTTAAAGCTGGTGCAAATGTGCCTGGGAAAGGGCAGAGGAGTGGACAATTAAAAAGAAGGTCGTGAAAATAAGCCTAGTAACAGAAGCATAAGGATTCCTGGAATAATCCCTTCATCTCTTCCCTATATCACCATACTTTCCCATAAGTAATTGTATAAGCAAGTCCACACATACCGTAGTCTGTAGAATTGTACTGCAGAACACATTAGGTGCCTTAAATACCAAGAGAGGTCTTGAGTTCCAAAACCTTCTTAAGGTGAAATTCCCAGTTGCCTTCCGAAGAGGAGTAAGGTAATGATGTATGTATCAGCTAGTAACAGCAGGTCTTTTTTTAGAAGACCGTACAGTAACGTGGTGGTGATTGTGGGTGGGAAGGTGTCAGAGTTAGAGCGTAAAAGTGGACCATACACATATTGGAGGCAATTTCTCTCCGCATGTAATTCTCGTCTTCACACTTCCGCAAACCTTCTTCCCCTCTCTCTGCCTCCTTTTCCTTTTCGCCCCCAATCATTGAATTGTGTTTGTACAGATTGAAAGAAAACATCCAAACTTGGGACCAACAAGCATCTTTCATCTGCATTTTTGTGATACGTGAACTCTTCTAAAATGTGTGCCCTCATCCACAAAAACGTTCAGATGACTCTCAAGCCACCAGATCACTTTGACCGCTGGGGAAACATTCTTTCTTTGTGTCATAGCCAAGAATGCGGAACTTCGAAGGACAGTGGATGAGCTGACATTACGCAAGGGGTAAAATGAAGATTGCAGTTCATTGTAATACCGCTGTGCTGAAGAAAAAGTTTGATGGTGTAGTGAATATTTGTTCTCTTTACTTTAAGGGGATTTTATTGCTGTTGACACTATTAACTATAACTAATTCCCCAGGGCCATGGTGTGCCTCAAAATTTTAACAACAATAGTGTGTAAAATATTTTAGCATTTTCTAGTTCACTAGGCATGTTAGGCATTTACGTCTCTTGATTATATTTTTATATTTACACTAATATTTAGGTCTGTTTCAATAATGAGCCACAGTTCTACCTTTAATGAGGATCACCTTTCCGACAGGGAGCTGAGGGGACCGCTGGGGTGCCGGTGTCATCCTTACTGCTCAGATTGCATTTCATTGGTTATAGTGATTGAGGAACAGCACAGGCTAAATTTCCTTTTTCCACATCAGACTCTTTGAAGACAGGGGCCAGGCTTTTTCTTTTTAATGTGTCTGTATTATAGCCTCAATTTACTTTCTACCTATGTTGCAGTACTCAATCAAAAACTATTTGTGGAATGAACACATAATGTTTGATACTAAGGCAGTTTTGGCTTCAGGTATTATATTCTTAATGAGAAAATGCACTCTGGGATTCTAAAATTCTCAAGACATGTCCTTGTGTAAAACAAGAGGGAAAACAGTATGTGATTGCTTTGGGGATATTCTCTCTCTGTCTTTCTATCTCTCTCTCTTCCATATCTTTAAGTATATTTGTAGTTATGTATCTGTATCTATATCCAAAGCTATAGCCATGCCTCTGTATACACCTGTACCTGTATCTATAGCTGCACATAGGTCCTGGCCTCCTTGCGGAGCATAGGGCCGGTTTATGTACAGCTGCTCGCAGTCACAAGGTTTAACACACGTTTCTGCTCTGTCCTCAAGGTTAGGGGAGTAATGTGTTCTCGCATCTTTGAGAATTGCGCCCAGTGGGGACGGCTCTTTTTCTAAGTCCAGGCATTGTGGTGACGGTGGCACCATCCTGACTTCTGAACTCCTTATGGTAGCCCCAGATGTGGCTTAAAGGATTATTAGCTCTGGAGTTACACATTCAAAGGCCAAGAGAAACTTGTGGAAGGGAACAGAGAGACTTTGCTGTTGTGATGACAGTTGCTCAAACTTTTTAGGCTTGAAATGTGACTGAAATTTACTTACCATACCCTACTGACCGATATATATATACACACATTATAATATATAATATTAACACATTACCTATATATATATATAGTTATCGACGCATATTATGTATATATGTATGATACATGTAAATATATATATATGTTTTGTAGTGTGAAAAATGTCTCCACCTAAAATCTGTAGATAATAAATTACCGATTAAATATGATGCTTTATGGGAAAGCTTCACAAATGCCACTCATCCTCAGCAAAAACCCCACTGGTTTCAATTTGATCTGAATTATCTTCCTTCTTCCACAGGGTGCTGTTATCCCCATCTTTCCAGCTTCCCTTCCCCCAGACTTCAGGATTGGAGGCTGCTCATTGTGGTCTATATCTGCTCTTTATGCACTAAAGTCTTAAGCCAGTGATCCCCGCTGGTGTATATTCAAGGAGTTGAGATGGCTGCCTTTAATCACAGAACTCAGAGGGATGATGGAGTTAATTTAATAATAGAATTTGTTAATTACACATCATGGGCCAAGTGGCTGTACTGTAGTTCTTTTTCTCCCCTCTAGGAAAAAAAAAAAAAAAAACTAACAGTGTACAAAATCTCATGGATTAAACCCCAGAAATTTAGGCCAGTGGTGAGCTGCTTGTAGTTCAGTGGCTAAAGTGGGCTTCAAGTGCCTGAGGATTATCTCTATTCATTTGAATGTTTTCTGGCTGGAAGGTTAACAGCTGAATGCATTTTGAGTAAAATACTAAAGGAAATGGCTGATAAAAATATCAACGTCATATATCTGCTTAACGGAGATGCATATCTGTTCTTTCTCAAAGCACTGTTAAGCTGTCATCTGTATGCTTATCATAGAAACAATTATCTCACAGTAGTTTTATCTCCAGACATTTTCCTGACCAGACAGAAAGAATCTGTGGAAGTAGTCGTTCCCCTAGTTTGTTTAAAGAGGGACTGTGTGGTTCTCATACGAGGAATCCACTTACACGTGATGCTAATATCTGCAAGCACAGTCCCTGAATGTACTTGCTATATAGAGCCTGACTCACAGAGAGAGTTTTAAATTGCTGGGCCAAATAAACAAAAAGGCAAGGACGTGATGCTAAACTTTCCTTTGAATATCGACTCAGTCTTTTGTTTATAAAACTGTCAACAGATAAACTTTTCGCAAAGACATATTTTTTACATCTCTTAATTACTCAGAGTTCCCTTACGAAATGTCTTAGCCCCATGGTGGGAAGGGACACATTATGTTGGAGATCAGGGAACTATGTGTTAAATGAGGAGGGTGCTGAAAACGTCTGGCTTGAATTGGGTGCCAAAAACCAATTGTGAGATAAGGGAGCAAATGTGATATAAACAGGAAAAAAAAATGGAATTCTAATATAAAGTCAAAAATATAATTTGCAGATTGTCTCTTGTGAACTACATATTTGCATAGGGAGCTTTCCAGGCTTAGCGAATGAGGCCAATCTTTTCTTTTTTGGACATCATCTGGCTACCAAATTTTAAAAACTTTTTATGGAAATCAAATGAACATTTAAAGTCACAGAGAGGCCTAGGAAGATTCAATATCCCACTGACTTCTTTCCTGTTACAATATGACTTACATCATTATTCAATTAATTTTGCTTTTACTTAACCAAAAAGACTTTAGAAGAAATATAATTACAAATGAAATAATGCACCTGCATGTTTATAAAGAACCTGTACAGAAGATCCTGGGTATTTATAAAATGTGTATGTACTTTGTAAATCATCAAATTTGTACATAACATTGTTGCACTTAATTTACTTCATAAACCCAATAAAATGTAATTAAAATTCAAAGTGATCCCTTTAGACACTGAATAATTTCATAAATACAAGGTATGATGCTACTTCATTGAACCTAAATGTCTGTTTTCAGCCCCCAAAGCCATACTTTCATAGAACATTTTACCTTTCCTTAACTTTCATCAGCAAAACTTGCAACTTATAATATTTTCACACAGAAAAAAATCTTTATTGATATGTGTGTCATTATGAAGAAAACCAACTTAAGATCTGTGGGATGAACCTATAATGGAAAAGGATCTGAAAAAGAATATAGATGTATATATTCATATATATACAGAACTGAATCTCTTTGCTGTGCTGTTCACTGGAAACTAACACAGCAATTATAAATTAACTACACTTCAGTTTAAAAAAAAAGATCTATGGGGTGGAGAGTCTCTCCACTTATTACTGAGGTGACTGACTTCCACACATCATCTCGTAGGATAAGAAATTCATGCTCAGCTATCGACAAAATGACACATCATTACACATAATGAAGCTTTAAAGTGGGTTTCTGAGCGAACGAAACAGTGAATGTTTCATCGGGCAGTGTCAGCTTTCTCTTCCACCTGTACTTAAAACAGTTAAGGGAGAGGCGTGCCCTTTGATGTGAGGAGGTGTCGTCCACCTTCTCTGGCCTCTCCCAACTAGAATTCCAAATGTGTGTATGTCTGTGACTTATCCAACATGGCCCAGGGAAGGAGGTGTTTATTAGCTTGACAGTCTCAGTCTGTGAAGACTGAACTTGATCTTGCTGCAAGACACAGAACGCATGAAGGAGCCAGCCCTGAGTTCCTGAATAGTTGTCAAGGAATAAAAGGAGTGATTATTTTTTTTTTTTTGCTATTCCATTCACTCACTGGAATAATAGCTCTTTCCAGAATCAAGGGCTGTTAACTTTCTTCCAAACCCCAGGGCAATTCTTGGCCAATATTTTTTGAGGGGTGGTGGCTTGAGGAAGCATGCCCACATGAAAAGGAGTTAATGTTCCAAAGCAGCCTACAGGTCCATGATTTGTGTAACGCGAGCCTCATTGACCCCACCACTGCCTTTCAGAGTTTACAGACGCAATTTCTAAAGACATTATCCCTGGAGAGTTCATGCCATGGTCCAGCACAATTCTTTATACAAATGGTCCTCAAAGTGTGGCCAGTCATTTGGATCAGAATTATCTGGGAATATTTTTTTTTTAATTCAGAGATAGAAGCTATAGTAGGATGTTCCAACTCCTGTGGAATTCCTAACCATACCCTGTATATTCCATTCGGATAGAGGCTATGTCTATTTTTTGCTAACTATTGTCACCCCAGAACTGAATACAGGGCCTGGCAATACGTATTTGTTGAATAAACGAACTGTTGTGCTGATTTCCACCACATCACCCCAAGAACGTTCAGACCCCAAAGAAAATCTTCTAGACAAAGGCTCAAGGAGAGAAAGTTACAGAATAAAGATATCAAAATAACTCAGTAATTCTTTTTCAAAGGAAAAATGGCTTATGTTTTCATTCATTGAAAATGTACTGAATTCTCTTTTATTCTTACTTCTAGTGGTTCTAGAAATTCTATTATTGAGGCATTTGTATATAAAATTCTTTCAAAAATCTTTATGGCAGAGGTGAATCTGATAATAATCTATAACAGCAATATTATGCCAACAATCTTAACATTTTAGGTGTATTTGGTAAGAACATCTCTTTGGGTATACAAAATTGAGGCCACAAAACATGTCACCGATGCAAAGATGTATTTTGGTATATTTTCTTAATTAAAAGAGGATATAGATTTTGAAAACTCAGCATACTAAAATTATGAAAAAACATTCTACTTAGAAATAGCTGTTAATCTCAGGATTTAAAGTTGATAATAATTTATAGTACCCTGGTATTATCCATTCATAAAATCTATTTTAAAATGTTAGTGCTAGCAGCTTAACAGAATATTTTTTCCCCATGAACCACAAAGAAAGTCTTTTTGAAAACTTTTTTTTTTAACTAATGTATAGATTAAGTAAAAACTTTAGGAATGGGCTTACAGATTTTACATTATCATGTGTTTGGGGTTTTGCTAACCGTGTCCAGGAAAAGAAGTACCTTTCAGTTAAGGTTGCCGGACTGCAACCTTGACATTTCACTAAGTCTTTGCTGCAGGGAACACAGGAGAATGCACAAGACTATTCCATTTAATTTGCCTTTAAAATCTCATTGTGTCTGGCAATTTAAGACATGGAATAGTAACTCTTCCTCAGTTAAAAGAAACTTTCTGTGTTTGGCTAGCAGGATGATGAATACCCAGACAGGCAGTGTGTTATCCTGGAAGTGCAGGAGCTCTGGAATTAACAGACAATGGTTTAGATTTCAAGTCCTCCAATTATTAGCTATGTCGGCTCTGGCAAGTTACCTTAACTCCCTAAACTCAATGTATTGACCTGGAAAACGGGGCAATAAAGTCTATCATTCATGGTTGTAAGGAGCAGTCAAATATCTAATACGTGTGAAAATGACTAGGCTAGTGCCTGACTATGTGAGATACTGTTTGCTTTCTTGTACATTCTGTGCCAGGGAGCATAACAGTCATTTTATAGGTTACCACGTTACAAGTATGAATATGAACACAAATGTGTGTACATATTTCCCATTTACAGAGTACCTATCCATGCGTGTGTGCACACATATACACACACACACACACACACACACCCCTTTGTTCCAAAATGGTCATAGCATAAGAATTTACTAAAATGAGTTATAACAGTGGAAAGCAACTTAGCATAATTGTTAAGAATGTAGACTTTGCAGACATACACAAATAAGATGGGCTTCTGATTCTGCTTATTTTCTGCATTATTTTGGGCAAGTTACTAAAACTTTTCTGTCTCATTTTCTTCACAGGAGAGTCCATACTTACAACATAGATCTGTTGTGTGGAGTAAAGGAGATGACATATATAAAAGCACTGTCACACTGACCAGCACAAAGGAAATCATCACTAGTCATTGTTACTGTACAGATCTCTTGAAAAGACATATTTTAAGTTTGGACGATCAGGTCAGAGCCCCTGCTTGGATGAAATGATAATACCTGTACATAAAGAAACGATCAATGGTGAGAATCCAGATGGATTTTCAGCTTCAACTCTTTGACCTTGAGGTTGAAACTTAAACCTCCTCACCTAGCTTTGAGACATTTCCTAAATTTTCTAAAAAAGAAATAACACTCTAAGTAGCAGGGTACCTCTGTCCTAACCCAAGCTCTCTCAGACCTTATCTGTGTGAACTTTGGAAAGAACAAACTCTCCAAGGTTGAAAGCTCTTTGGATAAATTGAAGGTGTTAGTATTTCATTTTATTAAAATAAGAGTTCCCTTGATAGCTTATATTTTTGTGTTTAATATATAGTTTTCAAGTTATTGAATTGAATGATGTTGACTAAATTAATGATGTCACCAAAGGGTGACTCAGCATAGGAGGATTTTAATAATCAAGTAGATAGGATACCCCACTCCATGGTCACCATCAGCCTTACCCGTGGCCACCTCTGTCATAGCCCAATGGGCTTATGAACAAATTAGCCATGCAGAGAGGGAAGGAGGTGGCTTTGGGCTCATTAACATGGAAATCCACTTACCAAGGCTAACCTGGCCACGGCCACTGCTGAGTGCAGTCTGCCAGCAGCAGAGGCCAAGGCTGAATGTCCAACATGGCCCCATTCCTGATGCTGATCAGCCAGCTACCTGGTGGCAGGCTGATTAAACTGGACTTCTTGCACACTGCCCTGATATTTACACCACATTGCTTCTGACCCTGGGACTCACTTCACAGCAAAAGAAGTATGACAAAAGGAGGCAAGAATATACAATGGAAAAAAGACAGCCTCTTCAATAAGTGGTGCTGGGAAAATTGGACAGCAACATGTAAAAGAATGAAATTTGAACACTTCCTAACACCATACACAAAAATAAACTCCAAATGGATTAAAGACCTACATGTAAGGCCAGACATTATAAAACTCCTAGAGGAAAACATAGGCAGAACACTCTATGACATACATCAAAGCAAGATCCTTTTTGACCCACCCCCTACAATAATGGAAATAAAATCAAGAATAAACAAATGGGACCTAATGAAACTTAAAAGCTTTTGCACAGCGAAAGAAACCATAAACAAGACAAGAAGACAACCCTCAGAATGGGAGAAAATACTTGCCAATGAAGCAATGGACAAAGGATAAATCTCCAAAATATACAAGCAGCTCATGCAGCTTCATACCAATAAAGCAAACAACCCAATCCATAAATGAGTGGAAGATCTAAATAGACATTTCTTCAAAGAAGACATACAGTTGGCCAACAAACACATGAAAAGATGCTCAACATCACTCATCATCAGAGAAATGCAAGCCAAAGCAACAATGAGGTATCACCTCACACCAGTCAGAATGGCCATCATCAAAAAATCTAGAAACAATAAATGTTGGAGAGGGTGCAGAGAAAAGGGAACTCTCCTGCACTGTTGGTGGGAATGTAAATTGGTACAGCCACCATGAAAAACAGTTTGGAGGTTCCTTAAAGAACTAAAAATAGAACTACCATATGATCTAGTAATCCCACTACTGGGCATATACCCAGAGAAAACCATAATCCAAAAAGAAACAAGTACCATAATGTTCACTGCAGCACTCTTTACCATAGCCAGGACATGGAAGCAACCTAAATGCCCATCAACAGATGAATGGATAAAGAAGATGTGGCATATATATATGATGGAATATTACTCAGCCATAAAAATGAATGAAATGGAGCTATATGTAATGAGGTGGATAGACCTAGAGTCTGTCATACAGAGTGAAGTAAGCCAGAAAGAGAAAAACAAATACTGTATGCTAACTCATATATATGGAATCTAAAAAAAAAAAAAAAAAATGGTACTGATGAACCCAGTGACAGGGCAAGAATAAGGATGCAGATGCAGAGAAAGGACTGGAGGACATGAGGTTGGGGGGCGGGGGGGGAGGGGAAGCTGGGACAAAGTGAGAGAGTAGCATAGACATATATACACTACCAACTGTAAAATAGATAGCCAGTGGGAAGTTGCTGTATGACAAAGGGAGATCAACTCGATGATGGATGATGCCTTAGAGGGCTGGGACAGGGAGGGTGGGGGGGAGTCGTGGGGGGGAGGGTATATGGGGATATATGTATAAATACAACTGACTCACTTTGGAGTACCTCAAAAGCTGGTACAAGAGTGTAAAGCAATCATTCTCCAATAAAGAGCTTAAAAAAAAAAAAAAAAAGAGGTATGACAGTGGGCCCATGTTCATGGACTTCACCCTTCTTACCATAGCCCCCATGATGCTGAAGCAGCTGGCTTGGGAGAATGGTAGTAAGACCTTCTCAAGAGTCAATTACAGCACCAACTCAGTGGTGCCTTGCAGAGCTGGGGTAAGGTTCTCCAGAAGGCTGTATATGCTCTGAATAAGTATCTGATATATGGTGCCAATAATTTTGTCAAACTGTCTTTACACACGTATGCTAAATAGAAAATATTTAAAATTGTCAATTTATCCTCACAGAATTGAACAACAAACGCTTTTAATTAATTTTAGTTTCAAAATGTATTCCTTATAAAACAACATATATAAATTACATATAGTAAGGAAAATCTTAAACAGATGCTTGTTTGGTAGAGAGTCATAAAAATTGCATTGCACAATAAATTCTCGAAATTACAGTACTGTCAATATTTTTATTTTTGGGGGGTTGATTCTAGTGGCTTTTGAATGTCTCTGCAGTCTAAAAAAATTAAACAGAAATAAAATTTAAAACAATTACATAGAATAGCTGAATTAATGTTACTCAGTGTCTTTTTCTTCATCTTTATAATAACCATTTGGTTGTAATTGCTTATTTTAAATCAACTGTTAAAACATAGGAATATATAATATCACAAGATTTGGATATAGGCATTCTGCTAGAAGCAAATCTAAATGATCCCAAATCTCTATGAACATTTTCTTGAGATGGATGAGTAGAGAATCAGTGTTTTTTAGAGTCGCTTGTAAAACTGCAAGTTCTCTAATTTAACATCCATGTAGAATACAATATTTATTAAATAACAAGTAATAAATGTATGCTAACTTGTTGTTTAAGCATATATTATGAAATTTAAGAGAAACAATGAATTGTTTAGAATTTAGATAAATAAAACATTTAGGGGAGGAGGACTTTTTAATCATGAACTGGGGAAATTTCCTTTGCATACTGTGAAGCAGAATTAAAACCCCTTCATGGTCCTTTGAACTCAATGTGATTCCTCTTTGACAGAGGGCTCTGCTTTTTCCCATAATTAAAATAAAGCTGGTATCTAATGTATTGCTTTTCACTAGTGCAAGTTACTCTGGTATATGAATGCAGACCCCTTTGCAGAAGGCTGCGAAATAGGTACAGGACTAACTTCTGATGTCGTCACAATATCTTTATTCAGAAGTATAAACCTGCTCTTTATTTAAAGGAGTTGATCTGTGATTTGACTCTAATTTGGGAATTAAGCGAAGAGCAAAACTCTATTTTGGTGGCCTGAATCAGGCTTCTATGCCCTAAAACTGGAATACTTTTTAAGAATAGAATTATAATAGTCCCTTAGTAAGCTGAGATTAATTATGATCCTTGGGAATCCATGGTCACTTTACAGCTCCGGTAATCCATGGCTCGTGCAGTTCTTATGACTCCAGTGGCCCTGATGTTTTTCGGGGCTACTACGGTCCTTTGCATCTTGCGGGTAAATCTGCGTCATTGGTTTCCGACAATACAAATACTCCCAATCCCAGTGTTTTTAGAGAGAGCTGTCTTCCTTGGCATCAGTCATTTACAATCTCTTTTGGTTAAAGGTTATCTAATCGCTTGATGAAAGGAATGGCCTGGGAAATTCATTGTTAGTGAATGGTTAGGAGGTCATAATCTTGACAGACATTCTAGAGTTTCCATATTCCAAAGTTTTTGCATCCTTCCTACCTTAAATCCAAGGGATTCTTTCATCCTATTCCTCATAGGTTTCCACTGAGCCTAATCCTATTCTTTTTTAGCCAACATGCTTATTATACAAATAGAAACGTGTCCAACTGCTCAAGATAACCTACTCTATCCAGAATCTTTGGGTAAAGGTCCGTTTTGAAATACTCACCCATACTGAGTAATATTTCCCAGGTATTTGAGCACCCTCAGAATTCATTTCTATGAAAATCCTCACAAGCATTGCTGATATAAATGTCTAAAAATTCTGTTCTTATGTCATTCTTTCTGAGTATAGTTGGCTCCTATTTTAGGCTTAACTCTGGCTCAAGTTCTAGGTCTGGAGACAATGAAAAGTAGGTAAGTACAATAGAAAGTGGGATGAGAATTGTCTTCTGTGTTTGAGCTAATTCCCTTATATGCAGAGGCTGCTAAAACAGGTCTGGAAATGGACACATTTATGTTTCCTGTTGTTGCCCTAACTTATTTTTCTGCTTACGTTAATAAAAGTGCTTTCATTGTGCTTCCACTCAAGGACACTAAGTGAAAAAGCAAAGTTTAAAGCTTAAACTTTTAAAGCTTAAGCCATTGAAAGGAAAAAAAATGAAAACTGATCAATGAAATGGAGATATAAGAAAAGATTTAGAGCATTCAGAGAATGCAACCCTTGGACTTAGCCTCCCTAGTACAGCATTTACTGAACTATTAAAACCTTGGATGCAAATATTAAACTTTTATCTTTACACAATCCTCTCAAGTTTCAAAATTCTTGGTGGTAATATATTGTTGGTAATATTCGAAATTCTTGGTGGTGACTTTGGGACATAGGATTTCATTTTGAATGCCAAGGGGCTTAAGGAAAGAAGGGACTGCACACTCTGAGTTTTATAGAGGAAAATGTAGAGACTCCACATAGCACAAAGTATTGTGCAAAAGTAGGAAGCAAGCTGGGAGGACTGGTGGACAAAAATAAAAAAGTGACAAATGTCTGGATACAGCCAGATAATTTCATCACGAGTCAATACTAATGTTCTCTTTTCTTCAGCTTCGATCTCCAAGGCAATGTGAACAGTAATAACTGTACTATGAAATTATCTTTAAAAAAAAGTGGACAGATTATTATTTGAAGTTCGAGTATTTAGTATAGGTTCATTTATTCCTCACTCCTTACACTTTTCCTTTATCAAGTTTTAAAAATTTCTCCATTCATAACATTTTCCTAATATGTAATAAATATATCACTCAATATTAATCATCTTACTTCTTATAGATTTAAACACAATGCCTTATTGTTGAACTTTTGCAAACAACAATGATAATTATACTGCCCTGATACCTTGTTGTAATTTTGTAGATTTTTCCACTCTTCTTATTTGAAATTAAACCATTGTTTAATAGATGCAATAGATTATAAAATCTTGTTGAGAAAGATCTTAAAAGGAATTTTCAAATTTCTCCTGTTTCTTGCAGGAGATACATTTTGGTGACAGCTATTTTCTCTGATTCTTTAAGGTGATTTTCGACTATTTTTTTTCATAATTCTAATAATTATTCTATGTCATCTGTTTGTGCTGGGAATTGTATGTAGCGGTGGGTTTCAACTCTGCTTGCACTTTGTTTCACTTGAGGACATTTTATAGCATACTGATGACCTAGTACCATTGCCAAACTAATTGAACCAGATTCTCCTGGCGTTAGTATTTAAAATGAAGATCCTCCCAAGTTATTTTTACGTACAGTCAGAATTGATATTCACTGCTATAGATGATATTGAATCCAAGAAGACTTAGATTGTTACTCCTACCCTTCTGTGAGAGAGCAACGTCCTCAAATTGTAAGAAAAAAATAAAAACAAAGTCTAATAATACTGTTAGTTCAGAGGGATCAGACCGGGTAGAAATCGCAACTATACACTGTAAATAGTGGGGCTTACCCTCCGAATAAATATCTACAACAAGAAGAAACATGTACTCAAAGTTGCTTCCATTCTAATGCTTGGCTAGCCGTCTAGGAGGATCTCTGCCCAGAGTTAGGTTTTATTCCAGGTAACAATGGTCTTGAGCAGGACAGAAGACAAAGCATGCAAAGATTAATGATACAGGGCCAGGTATGTCCTGTGGCTTGCTTTTTGAACTAATTTCGTTTAATAGTTTCCCATATAAATTTCTATTAATTTAAATCCCTGAATAACTGTAAGGTCAACAGTGTGTTTGGTACCATTCTACTTTGCACCTAGACGGATCAAGTACCTTAGAGGAAGATGTTTTATGAAATTAAAATTCATCTTTTGTCATAATATACTTACCACAATAATCTTGACTCATAACTTTCTGCTTTCATTCGTAAGATAATTAGTGGCAAAAGAAAATATTCATGTCTCAATTATAACATATTGATTTAATGTTTTGATTGTATTCACCAGGTTTCTGGTACAATAAACAATGCCCTAGAGATTTGAGAGGATACTTACATAAGATTTATTTATTTTGTGATACTTTTGCCTAAACTTAAAAATAATTCATGTATTTATATGAATATGGGTGTGATCAATGCTGAATTAGAATATTTATTTTTCATAAATACAGATTTATATTTGAAGACTATATATACAGATTTCATGATATTGAAGAGAGTGATTTTTTTTCTGTTCATTTCAGTTATAGTTTTATAGATGTGGTCTAAGTCCTAAAATACACAAGAGTTTCCCTTTACACTGGAAGTTTTCTGAGTTGATATAAAATACAATACAGTGTTAGAATAAAATTTCTTTTGAAAGTAGACATTTTCGTGTTTCTTTTCTCAAATCAGTGCTTAAAGTAGTCTAACTCACATTTTGTTTCAAACCTATACCTTGAAATTGGTGCACCGATTTGTGAGACTTGAAAAATTACAGAATGGATATTTTAACATAAAATCGCTTAAATGAGTATTCTAGAATATACCTCAACTTTGCTCAAAGATATTTCAAATATTTTTAAACAATACTGGAAACTAAATATTTGTAACCAATGTGTCACTGTTAATTTCCCCTCTCTGTGTTAGTTTATAAGTACTCCTCATGTTTAATGTTTAATCTTTAACCGTCTTTTTAGAAATAAACTGTGTTGGGGATAAAACATCTTTGGGAAAATAATTTATCTTGATGGTTTTTTGTAGGGTTATTTATAAAGTATTTCTAACTAAATCACAGAAATCTATGACAGGACAATTATTTAAAAATTGTCAAGGTTAACATAAAACAAAAGATAAATTTTGAATTTTAACTTCAAGAAGGCCTAATGTTACATTTTAATCAATTTTGGTTAAACATTGTCAGACTTAAAATAGATATTGAATCATAAAATAACTCCATGTACATGTTGCCTTATTTCCATGTATCCACTTGAAAGAAAATATGAAAATCCTGCTTGGTTCAATCCAGTTTCTGTAACACCAACACTTTGATTTTGCTAATGCATTTTGGTAAATCGCACAAGTGATGAAATCAATACACATATACATCCATTTGTAATACGTTTGAATTAATCATTTTGTAGGAATATAATACATAAAGGATAAAGCTCTTGCTAATAATGAAACACATTTCAGGAAAAGAGAAAAATTGAAAAAAAAAGAGAGAGAGAGAGAGAGAGAACTTGCCATGGAAGAGATGGAATGACAGCTACATTAGACCATTAAGGTCTTTCTGTTGTCTCAGCCTTACTCATTTACCAGGATGTAGTTCTTGTTGATCTGGTACCATCTATTATTCATGCAGTCTATCCATGCTGCTGCAAAGAATGTCAATGGAATGCATGTCTATGTGACGCTAATATTTCAGATAATGTAAACAAACAATAAGACTCTCAGATCTCATATAAGCTCACTACTTTCCCTTTTTCCCATTCATTCAGGTTGATTCCTCACTTACTGCAAATTTTCCCACATCTCTTTTCTATATTTTAATATTTAATTCATGTTACCTCGGGTCTATTAGGTAAATAAATGCTGTGATGCTTTGTTGTGATTTCCTGAAATTCTCAAGGGGGCATTGAGATTAAGTATTAGTGTTTTTCCCATATTACTAATTTGGTACAAGTGAATTACATATGTAAACACAAATATTGAAGTTCATGCATTTATAACTTATGCACATAAATATGTAAGCAATATAAGAAATTGCCTACCCTGAGTCACATGCCAGAAGACAGAGAGAAGACATCATACTTTAATTAAGTAAATGTGGACATAGGATTTATCTGCGTTTTCATATAATATGGAAATAGCCACATGGAATTTAATGGTCATCAATTCTGCTTTCCATCTTCCAGGATCATGGAAATGGTTCTGATAAGGATGTACTGGTTGATCTAGCTTAGAGCTAGTGAAAAGATGGCCTCAAACATCATGCAATGTCATGACTCAAATTAAGTTCAAAGAGGGAATCGGGTACCCAAGATGCAGGTTGATTTGCTTCTGCTTCTTAAAAATCCAGAAAACACATAGTGTTGCTGTCCTGTTGGGACTGCTTGTCCTTTCTCATTTAGCTTCCTGGTCGGTATTTTGCCCTGGCCCACTCATGCTACAGCATGACTTTCTCTCTCTCTTTTCTTCCCATTTCAAATTTCAAAAAAGGATTTGAGATAAGAACTCAGTCACTTTTAAAATGATTTACAAAATAGAAAAGCATTCCTTTGACTTTTTCATAAACATCGATTTCTGATGGATTTGGTGTATGAGAAACCGTAAGATGAAAGAAGCACTGATTTAGCTCAATATAACTAATAATCATGCAGCAGCCTGTGTCAGTTGATACTGATGTTCAAAATGAGTATGAAACAAACAATTTTCAAGAATCTTCTAGTTTGGGGTTTGAGATTTAAGATGAAAGGAGAAAACAAGGTATAGAAATCCACTATACAGTAAGTTCCTTTTGTCATGAAGGAAGTAAATGTGATGAGATTTTTAATGAAGGATGACACAGTAGCATGGATGTATCTGGAGGAATTTCTTAGAGGTGGATCTTTCAAGATCAATGGTATGTCAATAATTTGAAGTGTGATAAAAGAAAACCTTTAAGTACAGTGATAATTAATAGCATATATCCCACAGCATATAGGCTGAAAAACATTTTGCAGGAAGTAGATTGCTTTGCCTGGGAAGACAGTTAACTTATAATTCCTTAAAGCTTAAATTTTGTCAATGAGCTTTTACAGATGCTACCTCCTTTGACTCCTGTAGCAAGTCAGAAGCTCTCCTAGTAGATAATGTGGTTCCTGATTCACTATAGAAAACGTGTGAGTTAGATCGTTTTCTCTTTTGTGGGGGCTGGGTGAGAAGTCAAGCCACACAGGTGCAACTTCTGATTCGGAAATGACTGGAAAGTTCGGTAAGGAAATAGTAGGATGGAATTGAACCCTAGGCTAGGAATAGTTCACCTTAATCGGGTGGATCTGTAGGTATTTTTGGAAGTTTTTTGAACAGTCATGAAATTTTCAGACTCCCATTTAAACATGTCAGAAACTGGAGATAATCTTGAAAATGTATAGAAAGCCTGAGGATGTGAAGTATAATAGAATTATAAAAGCCCACACTAAGTCCAAAAGATGAGCGCCAGTGATAGATGGGTTTTAATGAGGATGCAGAGCAGCCTTTATAAGAAAGATCTGCAGTATTAACTGGCCGAAAACTCAGTATGAGACAACAGAGAATGGCAGAGGCCAAGAAGGCAAATGTAAGTGATGCCAACCTTGGGAGGAACGGGGAGTCAAGTTAACGCATCACACCTACAACTGTGTCCCCTCTTTAAGAGGAACATAGACAAAGGAAGACACATCCAGAGGAGAAGGGTAACGATGGGTGAGGAGAGCATAGCCTATGAGGCTTCTTTGAAAGAGCTGAGATTTATCTTGAAGGAGATAAATTGGTTGCGACTAGGGTGGAGACAGATTGGCAGGTGTGGAAGGAGCTATTTTCATAACCTTTCAGGGCTGTTATAGGCGAGAACATTTAGACTTTTCTGTGGCTCTTCAAGGCAGAGCGAGAACCACCAGGCGCAGATGTCAATGCACTACAATCAGTACCTTTCCAGGAATTTTACTGTCCAGCCCACAGTTGAAAGTGCTGCTTTTTGATGTGTTGCAAAATAGTGCTTTCATCTGGATTACCTTGAAATTTCATTCCAACCGAGGTTCTATTATTATGATAAATATATATGTATATATTATATCCCTGCACAATAAAATAAACATGGTTCTATGGATTGATCAGCTCATACATAAGAAAGTAAGGCTTTGTTTGTTGTTCTAAAATATATACAATAGCAGAAAATACAGCTTCGGTGTTTAAAGAACTGATATGTGAAACGTGAAATTGAATGGCATAAAACACATACTTACTTCACCTTAGATGCTCTCACCAAACAGGTATTTGAAGGTGTTTAGAGGAACAAAAGTTGCTTGAACAAACAACAAAATGTTATATTAGCATCAGAAGCAGGATACGCAACTTAGTATAACATTTTGATTACATTTTCTCAATAGGTATATGCTCCGCGGATGGATGTATGAATGAATTATGAGGCAGACAGCTCGTGTTCAACACAGATTTCTAAGCGGACAGCTCAGTGTAGTATAAGAAAAGGTCTAGTGATACTGGAAAACATGGCCGTAGGTCTCAATTTCTTCTTGACATGGTCCCAAATCATTTTGTTAATGGTTTTTACCCGGGTCCTATGCCACTGTGAAATGTCCCAGAACCCACATAGAAGGAGCTGAGATTTTTCATCTTGTGCTAACGCAGGCTTGCTATGGGAGGCAGCTGGTCTATAATAGAGAAGAAAAGTCTGGCTGGTTTGGGTGTGGGCCTTGCTTTATAATCGCAGCGATGTGCTGGGCTGGCAGGTCATCAAACATTCTTTTTGAACCTGTCTGATCACTTCCAGAGAGGGGAGGTTCTATTTTGTTATGGTTCCTTGGCTGTCATTTAGAAAAATGCTTGCATTTTAATGGAATAACTTCTAGTGCTGGGTGTTTTTAGTCCTGTCTAGAAGGAGCCACTAAAGATTAGGGACAATGCTGAGAGCTAGTTTTAATACTCTAGCAATGTTAAAAAAAAAAAAAAAAGAAGAAGAAGAAATGGAAATTTTTGGAGCAGGAGTTACATTTGAAATGACCCAGGGTTAAGAATAACATAGAGCAGCAGATTAAGTTTTGAGAAAGAACAAAAGCTTGAATCCTATAAATCCTATTTGCTTGAATCCCTTAGTTACTCCAGGGATGAGTATGTTCAGTGGGCAAAATTCTCTTTCTTCGTGACACTATTTTTTTCATCACCCTACCTACAAATCTGAAAATTCTAATACATAAAATTATTTACAGAAATTATAATATACAACGTTGCTTTTTGAAATCACTTGGCATAAAATGTCCTACTACATGAAAATTCCTATTTTCAATTTTTAGTGTTGAAAAATAAATATATCCAATTGCATGAGACTTGACAGTCCACTCTTAAGGGAAGCTAGGGTAGTGTTTATCCCCCAAGGTTCTGAAGTTGAGACAGAAAAGAACAGTAATGCATGTCCGTCAGCTATTTCTTGGTAAGGAAACTACTGAGATGCTGAGGCAGAGTCTCTAGTCTGGAGATCTCTCATGATCCTTTCACCTTTTTTCATCTCTTGATTCAAATGTCTCCTGGATTTAGGGATGTTTGCCTGTCATCATTGACAACTCAGAGTAGAATACAAATTAATGTTTTTCTTCTTGTGCTTTGTGTCAGCTAGGATTACTTTTGGTTGCAGATGAAAGCAAAGCAGTCCAGAGTGCTTTGCATAAGGAGAGAGCTATTTGTTTCCCATGTAAAAAGGAACACAAATGTTGGTCCCACAGGACTTGTGCTGCAGCGTGATGAAGTTATCAAGGGCCAGTTGCTGCCAATGGAGAGACTGACACAGGAGATCAGAAATCTGGACAGCTGAGCTATTTCTAATACAAGTGATCCTGGAGAAGAAGGCTCTGGCTCTGTGGCCATATCAGCCTCCTCATACGTGTGCCTCCAGCTATTTAGACTTCTCTGCTTCATGCCCGACAGCTGTGGACAACACTGAATTTATCACATTGTAAAAAAGCAAACTTGACGCTGCCTTCAAGGAGCCATGGTGGAGAGGCCAGCAAAGGCTGAGCCTGTGTGTCTGGTCCCGTCCCCCAAACTCTCCAGTGAGGGCGGGGAGGGAGGGCAGCCTGTATCTCGTGAGCATCCCTGTATGTGAACACGGACACAGGAGCCCAGGAATGCAGCGTTCTCCCCAGCATCCATCACGAGCCCAATCACTGCGTGACCTCGGCCAAGCATTTTGACTTCCTTTAGATTTTGTTTTCTCAAAGGTGAAAATAATACTCTTCCCTATACGATATGTTTCTAAAGACTTAATAATGCAATGTACAAAATGGATCTGAAAACTCACTTCTGAGTTTTGATCCAACACGTCATTTTTTTAAATATTTAATACAGAATTAAAGATTAAGGAACCATGCATCAGGACAAACAGCATTTGAGTACTTCTTGGATGTACGATGATAAATAAGTGTTATTATTTGTAGAGCATCAATGGCAATTTTAAGATAGTAGAATCTGATCTTCATACATAGAGAAATCGTTTGACGGTGTTTTACATTTTCCTTGCAGTTTAACACATTTCTCAATTTCTATGTCAGTGAATGCCCTTTGGGGGGAAAACATCTTACCTGTTAGTTTTCAAGAAAAACATATAATTTTGACATGTCTCCTATTCACTTACCTCTCCAATGTTTTTACAGATAGAAAGTAGATGCATGTTAATGACATTCTATGTCATCAGTGTGTGTGTTGGGGGTGGGGAAGGGCATGTTTCCCTGATCAGTACAAAGGCATTCACACTCTTGTCAAATTTATAGAAAATGTTTATTATTGCCCATTTGTTCTGATATTTGGTTTTACTGTCTTTAATCTAGATGATGGTGACAGAATTATTCCCTCTGTAATTTTGTGAGATTTCTAGGAGGAAAGTAGAAGTAGAAGTTATGGGGAATTCCAAAGTGTCTGCTGGGCCTCAAAAGAGAAGACGCTTGGGTCAGAAGGCCTGCAGCCCCCTGCGTGGTCTGCAGAGGTCAGAACCACATGCCTCAGCTTCACTGAAAACCGTGAAGAACAGAGAGAGCTGTTTTCAGCAAGAGACTGAAACATACGAATATTTAACACGTTCTCATGCAGTCATATAAAAAGTTGAAAGATTTAAGTTCAGAGAATCAAGATCAGGAAGAGAAAATGGCAAGGAGCTTTATACGCACAGCATAGCTGGTGAAAGACGGTGTGTGATGTAAGCTGACGTCGTGTCCGAGTGCCAGGGCCCAGGGTCTGTCTGGGGTCTAAGATTCAAGTATTAAAAACCCCTAAGACCTAGAAATGGTAATCTGAATGGTAAAAAATTAAAAAGGGGGAGGAGGCTACAAAATTCATAACCTAAATACAATTCTGAAATACCTTAGAATTATTAGCCTAAACACTAAAACCAGCTCTTAGAAATGACTTACATAGTATGTACGATTTCTCCAGGCAGGCAATACGTTACAGATACAGCTTGTAGAATGCAGAGTTACCATTCAAATTAAAAATCAATATCTTAATCCATCAGCATTGTGAACAGATTTGATAAAATCCCTTTTGTCTTTTTATCTCTTTCCTCTTTTGGAAATTCAGTTGATCATAGACGCAGCATGTAAAATAATAGCTCTATGCCACAGGAGTAGAAATAATGTCAGATTTCATTCATCTTACTTTTTGTGTCATCTCCACACCGCAGGCATGCCGGCAAACGATTTGAATGAGCTGCTGTGGTTTTCATTTATTACTAAAATTTATTGCACTTTTTCCCCAAATGCAAATGGAGTTTAAATTTGATGCGTCTTATCTTAAATCTGTTATGGCCATTCCAAGTTCTGTTTTGTTAAATTACCCCTTTCTTTACTTTCTTATCCATAAAGTCCTCGTCTAGACCCTGGATAGCTAATATATTTAGATTAATGAAATGTCTCTCTGCTTCCAGCCTTTCTGACTTTCAGCTAATCCTGCTCTTATGTGTGATACAATCCAGAAGGGATAAATGATCACAAAAGCCTCAGTTTCATTTCTCGGTACGTAGCGTGACTTGATTCCAAGTATACCCATGCCTTATTTCTGGCTGAGGTATCCCATTTTCTAAAAATCTCATTCATTCATTCTTCATTCTTTCTTCAGCATCCCAACTGATTTGATATCCAAGAAGAATTGTTCTCCTTAACCTGTCCTGCACCTTGTGTCCCCTCACGCCGTAACACTCAGCCCCAGGTACCTACAGAATAATTCCCTCATTGAAAAGGGCTGGATGAATTCACATGACATCATTCCCGACGACTTTGCTGCACTGGCCTGTTCCTGCAGATTCTGTCTGTATAATTTCACACTTCATGTGGAACCGCATTTACATATTTCTTGTGAAATCTACAAGGTCACATTATTTCCTCTTTGAATTCCTTAACCCCACACTAACTTCTCACTTAACTAGGATCTTTGACCATGTGAATCTAGAAGATAAACCTCACAGCTGCCTACAAACACCATGTGCTCAGCAGTCAGTAAAGTACAGTTTACTCACATCTTCTCCGCTTCAAGAATTTAGTAGAAGCATTTTCCATGAAGGCCCATGAAGAATGTTTAAAACAGTTTAAAGTAATTCTCCAAAAATCGTGACTAAGTGCATAGAATACTAATCCTGGTATTAGGTTTATAATCTTGAGAAATTTCTTATCAGTAAGATGCCACAAATAAACTTGGATCTCGTATTGCTGTTCTGAATATTAATTAAAATAATGAACATAAACTGCACGGCACTGCCTTTGTGAAGTCTTCCATGGATGGATTTTAAGACTCTTAGAGTGGAATTATTATTACAGCTTAAAATAACAGTACAGAGAGGTAGTGTGATATTGTGGAATTTGTGAGCTGAAGATACAGGTCTGACTCTTGTTATTGGTAATTTATAGAAGTGGGAGTTTGGGTAAGTCATTTAACCTCCGTTGTAAACAAAGGTGTTAATGACTTTATCACAGGGTTCTTGAGATGATGAAGTGATTTCTTTCCTTTTAACAATTTTTTAACAATTTTAATTTTATTCATTTAACTAATATTTTTAATGAATTTATTTATTTATTTTTATTTATTGGCTGCATTGGGTCTTCGTTGCTGCACATGGGCTTTCTCTAGCTGCGGTGAGTGGGGGCTACTCTTCCTTGCAGTGTGCGGGCTTCTCACTGTGGTGGCTTCTCTTGTTGCGGAGCACAGGCTCTAGGTGTGAGGGCTTCAGTAGCTGTGGCACAAGGGCTCAATAGTTGTGACTCTCGGGCTCTAGAGCACAGGCTCAGTAGTTGTGGCGCACGGGCTTAGTTGTTCCGTGGCATGTGGGATCTTCCCGGACCAGGGATCAAACCTGTGTCCCCTGCATTGGCAGGCAGATTCTTAACCACTGTGCCACCAGGGAAGCACCATTTAACTATAATTGATTTAACATATTGTGTTAGTTTCAGGTGTACAGCTTCAGATTCTTTTCCATTATATGTTATCACGAGACAATGAGGTGATTTCTTGAGTAGGGAGATGCATCAGAAGCTGGGAGGTGTTATGAAAATTTTTGTCATTGAAATATGAAGTCATTACTGATCTCATAACATGTATATGAATTTTATGCATAATTTGTACTCAGTTATATTTTAAGTCTAGTCATAGGCATAGAAATTGCCACTAGTAATAAAAGAAAAAACAAAATACTGAAAAGAGGCCTCTGAATTTTATAAGAAAGGCTTTTAATGTCTTTTATGTGTGTTCGTTTGAAATTTCACTGTGTTGGACTGTATGATACAGGTAACTGTGTTAATTCTTACACTTTAGTGAAGTTCTGATTAACATGCTGTATGATCCTATGAGCCATTATAAGATGGTTATCATTGTTGAGTTTGCTATAAAATGGCCTTAGATGGTGTTTCTTTTCTATTCTGATAACACCAAAAAAGAAATCTATGAAGTATCTTTGTCATATTTTGTTAAACATAAAAAAAAATCAGAATTAACCAGATTCTCTCAATATCATCAATTTTTTTGATGTTTGTTTTTTGTTTGTTTTTTGTTTTTTTGTTTTAGTTCTGGTGACAGATACAAAGTTGCTAATAGTTACCTAAGTTCATGTTGTTTATGGCCTCATCTGTAAAAAGAAAAGCCAACAAAATAGAAATCATTTACCTGGTAATTTAAATTCTGAAATCATACATCGACTAATTTTTCAAATGGATATTTTATGGTCTTTGATTTAAGAATGCATAACTTTGAAGAGATTGAAAATTGTCTGCTAGTGGATGATATGAACTGCTGGGAGGATTAGTGATGTCACCCCATTGCTCCAACACACTCTCCAAGGGCAAGTTGTTTTGGGTCACAATGGGTGACCACAGAGAAATCACCTCAGACTGGCAGTTCACACACAATACGTGGCCATTTGCAGTAGCCGATATATATTGGTGATTAATATCTATTTCAGTAAGTTTGAAAAGAAGTTCTCTTTGTGTGCACTAAACATCTTACCCAGCTCATGGGAATTAATATATATATATCTCCATGTATAAAAACTATCATTAATTAAAAAGTGGGAAAAATTCTTCTGATTGCTAGTACTGGATTTAGGTCCAGAATTGACATCTTCAGGGCTCTTTACTCTTCTTAGATAATCACAGTCATGGTTATACCGTTAATGATAACTAGTGTTTGCTGAGGGCATCTTTAATCAGAAGTCTTCTAAGGGACATCTACCCACAACCTTAAGTTTTGGATGCTATTATTCAACGGATGAGGATATTGAGACACAAAGAGGTTAAGTGGGCAATTTACAAGGGGTTTGCCCTGAAATTACTTTGAACAAAATATCACCACTGTCAAGGGGCCAAACGTTTTAAATTCTACTATCAGTTTTCTTGTTTACCTTTAGTTACCCTTGATTTTATGAGTGTTCTTTTAAATAAAAACAAGTTTGGGGACTTCCCTGGCGGTCCAGTGGTTAGGACTCCAAGCTTCCACTGCAGGGGGCATGGGTTCAATCCCTGGTCAGGGAACAAAGATCCCGCATGCTGCATGGCGCAGCCAAAAAATAAACAAATGAATAAACAAATGAATAAATAAATAAAAATAAGTTTGGAAGGGCTGATGGATTGTCTTTAATTTATTGCTTATTAATTAATTGATTATAAAAGATACTCCCTTGAGAAGCTCAGAGCACTGGGTGCCCAGGAGAGGCAGAGAGAATTGTCAGAGACGAAATGGGTTGGAATGAGCAAATCGGCCCCAAGGCTATATCCAGTTATTTCATATGTGTGGTATATTTATGATTTCTCGATTATGTCAAAAAAGAAAAAAGTCAAATTAGTACAGATTAAAAAATCATCCACACATAGAGGTGCTGTATGCAAAGCAGCACATGGGCCCAAGGCTGTCTGGGTATAACATGCTATTACGAAGTACAGCCATGTTAGAAAATGTTACAGTTTCTCCACTATGGAGGTTATAAATTAGCCTTGAACTTCTAATATTTAGTTGGGGTTTTACTAATAACTTTTTATAGACAGAAATAATAAGAGGGAAAGGATGCACATATAAGTGCATTTAATTCCAAAAGAATTGAAAAATTGGAATTGTGGGTGCATGTGTTTATGCTTTAGTAGAATATGCTTAGGACAGAAAAATTTGGTTTTAAACTTGAATCTTTCATTCCAGCTTTTGAGCTTCTTCCTCAAAGGACTAGTCACATTCAAAACTTTAAATTATAAAAGTCAGCTCCTCATGGGTTATTTTTTGGGGTAATAATTCTTGTGGACATATGGAAAATGATTTTCTGAGTCATAGAAGTCAATATCTGATAAAATGGATTTAGCAGAAACTTTCCAAATATTCACCTTTTGGCTAAGGCTAAGCCTGGAGTGTTTAAAGCCCAAAAGGAGAATTTTGGGGGAAAGTTATGAATGAATGGATACTGGTTTATTATGGAAATACAATTGTAACCAAGCACTATAATATGTCTAGACGTACAGAGCTTGGTTGCCAAAAATGAAGTGTTCTAGCTTTAAAAGAGATCCTCGTGCCAAGCGCACAAGATGTTACACGGTGAGAACTCTACCAAAAGCCCTTATGTGCTCCAGGCACCATTAGGAACTTGTTCCCCCTTTAGGATGGGATTGGATGGGCAGAAAACTGAAATACTATTCATTGGACCTAAGCAGGGGTCTGGGAGAGAAAAATAATGTATAAAGAAAAATGATTTTAAAAAGTTTAAAGATTATTGTAATTTTCTAGTTTTATTGTATTTCGTTTAAGGGTATTTGACAAAGCTACTGCTGTGTGACAATTTGGAGAAAATCTAGTCAATGATCAACGTAGCAGTTCATTTTCTTTCCCTGACACTTTTTTTTTTTTTTTAAACATTGATTGCATTTCTTTAGATTCTTAGAGATTTGAAGGCAAAACCAAAGTGAAATGCTCTTCTCAGGCCACAAACATGGCAAGGGTCATAAAAGAATTCCTTACGATTAGAATAGAAATTGAATATTTTTAAGGATATTGTCTCTAATGGAAAAAGAAAACCACAAATTACTGTGTACCTTAAAAAATATTCTCATGCCAGTAATCTAGTTCTGATTAATTTCAAGAACATCAACAAGACATATTTTGGAGAGTTTGGTTTCTTGGCAGTCTGTTCTCCGAGGCTGCAAATTTCAAGTGTGTGTGTGTGTGTGTGTGTGTGTGTAAGATATCCAACAATCTGATTCACTTCCAAGCACTTATTTTTACAAATGACTTTATAAGGCCTGAAAGAAGAATTATTCTCTAGCGTTCTTCAAACCACTTCCAGCCCTGTGTCTCTGGAGTCAAATGGAGCTGTCTTCATCATTTTTACATATAGACTTCCTCGAACACTAAAAAGAATGATAATCGCCTAATTATAAATTCACTGTTAATATAGCCTTAGAGCTGAGAACATTTCACTCCAGTAGTTAATTTAGTCTGTGGTAAATTCTCACTGTTATTTAATGTCATTTATCACCTGCTGTTTTGTCTTACTGAGAACATCCTGCCTGCCCCACGCTGTCTACAGTACATGGACCTTCTGTGACTTTAATGGGCTCGGAACAAAGGCTCCAAAGTGCTTCTATCGGGAGGATTCTGGCAACTTGCCTCCGATATAGTCAAGCCATTTTGCTGCCTGTCACTCAGTGCTGTACAAATTGAACTCAGAGGAGAGGTAAAAAGGGTCTAGGAGGCATTTTTTTTTCTGGGAAGAATATGCTAATAAAGCGTCATCAGCAGGAAGCAGGCTGTGTCTGAAAGAGTTTTGTCAACTCTGAATTAATTTTGTGTGTTAAGAAACACGGGGGTGCTTCTAGAGCCGGTCTGTGGTAATTAATCCTTCCTGTTTCTAGAAGAACAGAACTGTAATAAATGCAGCCCAGCTTTAACAGATGTGTGCACACAATGTCTGCTTTATGAGGAGTAAAACAAAATGATGGGTACAGAACAAAAAAATATTGATTTAAAAAACTAAAACCGTATGGAAAGCACGAAGCTTGGACTTCCCAGAGTTTATGCAAATAGAGTATTCCTTTAAATGTTCACAGACAACGTGGTTTTGAAAACATCTGTCCATGGAGTTGGATGCTGTGAAGAGACTGAAGAAGACAGATGTTTCTTTTTCCTTAGAAAATTGAGTAAAAAAAAAAAAAAAATTGCACACAGACATAAGGTATGGGACAGCGTTGGCTACACCTAGGTATGATTGGATTTGGACCCAAGTAATCAATGTTGACCTCATTCTGGGATAAAACTCTCATTATCCTCTTCCTTATTTTTTTTTTTCCAAAATGCGTTATAGAGGAAAAAATTCAAATTACATTATCTGTAACTAAGAACACAGTGCAGTTTGAATGTTGTCATGAACAGAAGAGTTTGCCTTTCAAAACTGGGCATGCAAATTGCACTGGCAATGCCGATATTTGATATATTCAAATACAAGATTCACATAAAGATGAATAAGGTCAGGTTGACATGGTGTTCATTAAAACAAATCTATATTGAAAAAAGCATTTTCAGCTCAGGGCTACCAAAGCAAAGCAATCTAGCCCATTAGCTCTTTCTCTTTCTTGTTTCTTTTTCTTTTGTTTTTCTTCCTTCCTTCCTTCCTTCCTTTCTTTTCTTTTCTTTTCTTTCCTTTTCTTTTCTCTTTTTTTATCTCATTAAGCTATCCCTGCCAAATGGATAGGAGGCAGGGGTTTGACATGGTTAAGTTAAAATGGAATAATGGAGAAAATGCCCAGCCAGTAGCAATCATTCTGACACGGCATGCATTCAACAGATTTTTACATGCCTTTTTCTTCTATCATGAAGCTATCTTAAGTGTATATTTAAAGAGTCAAAATCACAATTTGGGGGCCTAATGTGAGGAGCATTTAATAAAACCCAGCTCTCTCCACATTGTCTATAGCTTGTCATGTAGTGCAAATACTGAAAACACTAAATCACTTTCAATGAAACGTATTTCTTCATGCAAACTAGACATTCTTTTAGGTTTTGGCACTACTACTCATTTAAAAGTGGTTTTAAAAAGTCAGTTTTGGTTAGCTCTCTACATTTCAATTCAATTCATGTAGGAGCCTTCTACTCAAAGAACTGCAGCTTTACCATAGTGGGGTTTTTTTTTGCCAGATTATTTGGTATGCTGTGTGGAAGTTTTTTGATTAGCTGTCTTTACATTATTTAGGGTGCGTATCAAAGTCAATCATTTAATTCTTGTTCAAAGTTGTTGGAATATTTAGCAGAACAAAAGACTAGAAATGACCTATGATCTTCATGGAAAGAGCAATGCTGTTGAACAAACCTACTCATTTTCTGCATGTATTCTTTTAGAGTCTAGCTGATGAAGGCATTCACGGAGAACACACATTTTGTAAAACGAGTTATCTATAGCTTATCATGGTCTGAGTGAGGACTTAAATCATTTCCAGAGTCAACTCATGGATCAGTTCTTTTTTCAAATTAGATATTAGGTCACTCAAATATAATGAAGTTCCATATGCTCTATTTAAAAAAATAGACTTTGATACCTGCAAAAATTTTGTTTTAAAGAATCCAAATTTCTCAATGAAATGTATCCACAAAAGCAACTTTTGTACTTTTGCATAGTCTAAAAATGCCATATTATTCTTGAAAGCTCTGTTCATGCATTCAATAAACATATTTGGAAGTTCTACCTTGTGCTTAAAAACAAATAGGTTGCTAGAAACAGGTGCTACAAAAATAAATAAAATCAGTGCCTGCCCTTGAGGATGTCATAGTCTATTCTTGCTCCTCTGGATATTTTATATTGTATGTATAAAATACATTGAGGATTCAAGGCCCAGAAAAAAAATAATTCATATTTCACCAGCTGAAAGGGGCTCCTGGACTGATGGAGAATTCTTCCAAATGAAAGCACCAGCATATGTGAAGGCCTGAATGATCATGGTTTCTCAAATTAAATTTAAGAAGTGCTTTACCAGGAACTTAGAGTCTACAGATCTTTATGCAAAGCTCACTCCTTACTTAGTGCAAGGAACTCCACGAATCAGAGATAAACATCCTGGAATCTTCTTTGTACAGAACAAAGATCTCATCACAAGGCCTTTTCCAGGTCAACATGGTACCAGGTGTAACCATGGTCCAATGCATCTCAAAAGTTTCCAAGGAACTTGGAAATGCAGCCTAATGGCAGAGAAGTGTGCGAGTCCAGGGTCATACCAGGGAAAAAATTAAAACCTTCCAAAGATATCCTTGGGATCTCTTCCACAACTTATTTAAAAGCTCTTGTGGATTTGGGAGAGGATGGGCCAAGTTTTCCCTGAGGCATCTTAAACCCTCTATTCATCAATAAGTATTCACCCCCGGGGTTTGGAAACTTAGTTGGAGAGTAATGTCATTTTTATCACAGATTCTTTTTTTTCCTAAACCACACTATCAATGAAATCATCTGGGAGGTGCCAGGGCCTCAGCTCTAGAGATACTGATTTTCTAAAGCATTTGTGTCTTTGGAGGAGATTAGGCTTAAGAACTGGTTAATGAAGAATTTGGTGGGTTCTCAGTAAATGTAATTGTGATTATTATGCTTATTGAGGTTATTAGCATTAACAACCCCTGAGGGTAATTTTGATGCAAGTTGTATTCAACAGTCACCATCTTGCAATACAAAAAGTTGAAGCTATGACCCTGGGAATTCCCAGGAATTCATATGTGAAGATGGGGAAAGGATGACTCCCAGAAGTCATGGCTGAAGGCAGTGTTTACTGTTGTTTGATTGTTAAATATAAGGGTGTTACAACCTCTTCAAGCTGTTCCCAAGATTGTAAGGCAAACCCAGTGGAATTGCACTTCTCCAGATTTTCCTAACATTTTCAAGTTTCGGCATTCTTTAAGGGTAACAATTATGTTCATCTTATCCTTGCTTCACCTATGATGTGATATTTGGGGCTTGAAGACAGGGTGAGAGGGTGAAAAAATCTACAGCTAACAAATTCAGAACCTGGCAGAAGTTTACAATGTGACACTGCACGCACCACATTTTAACCCATACCTGCTAGATTTTTATTCGGTTCACACAACTTCAGAGATTATACTTCGCTTGTAACATCTCCCTCTCTCAGGGTTGTCTGTGACGTTTAAACCGATATCGCCTAGAATGTAAAAACTGAAATTGCTCTATGTTTTCAAAACGGCTGGTAGAAATCAATTTCTAAAATCCTGCTAATTCCCATCATCTTCAGCTAGTGATCACCGGTGTCATGTGAAACCTCCAAAATGTTTAAAGATGGAGACAGAAGATGTCTCCAAATTGTTATCAGTAAAAGCAATAACAATATTGTTATTAAACCTCACAGAACATCGGAGAGGAGGAGTAAAAGAGTCAGTAAATCTGTCAAAGGTTCATTACTCTGGTCTCCTGCTTAGGAATGTTCTCAGATCCCGACGTGGCACTGCCGGAATATCCTCGGGCAATTGCATAAAATAACAGTGGTAATGAGGTGTTTAGAAACGTGCTTATCTCTATTCACCCATCTTACTGGATCTGGGATAACATGCACTGAATGAAAAAGGAATCTTTAGGAGGTTAACGTTTCCCAGATACAGAGTTAGTGAGGGCATTGGAAGGGTTTGTTTGGAGGATTAGACAAAATGTGATCCCACGGAGAAACGAACTTGCCCTTCTACCCATCTGCCTTCCCAGTCCCCAAACACCGACTCCAGTCCACTCTGCTCAGGATAAATCAATTTGTCAGGGCAATTGAGCACCTATGTGGTGGGGTGTTCTTGGTAATTAAGGTTTATAACTGCAGCTGGTTTTGTATCTTGGCTTTTAACCTCACATTGGTGGGGGTAGCCATCCTTAAAACATCTGGGTGCCTAGCTGAAACAATAGCATAGCTTCTACAGTAATCTTGTGTAATTTCTGGTGAATAGTAGGGTACATTTAAACAGTTCTAATGGAGTGAACAATACTGTTTTAAAGGGCTTTGATCATTACTTATCTTTCAGCTGATTATAGGAATCTTGTTGGAAGCATTCAAAGGATTTTTAATTTTGAATCTCTTTATGTCTTCAACCTAGTGATGACACTAATTTCCCCTATTGCCTGTGAAAGGAAGCCTAGATTTGTCCTCAGACGTTTTTTGTTCCCTGTGTCATGTCTTTTGTGTATGCAGATGGGGCTGATTAATTCCAAGGCCTTTGCCACATTAAAAAATAATTTAAATAACCAGACATGGTAAAGACAACCAAAGTGTTTCTGTTTAAGGAGAAAACTACTGACAATACAAATATGTATTCAATTTTTCTTTCTTCTAAACAAAAATGATGCTACTGTTTGCTGTTCGTGTACAAATGATATCTCTGTATCACGGAGATTATAGGATTTTCTGAATTAACCACCTTTTCCTTTTTCTTTTCTTTGATATTCACTAAAATGAGAAAAAAGAAATGTTCATTTAACAGATTTGAAGTAAGTAGAAAGTGCTGTAAAAGGAGACCGTACACCCACATCCCAGCATCAATACCCTACACAACAGAATAATTGTTTATAAAGGAGAACAAGTCTCAGAAGAAGAGGTCCCATCTGGGTGTCCTGTAATTGTTACAAAATAAAAGCAACTCATTAAAGGTCTTACATAAGTTAGTTTTCTGTAATGTGAAAACTTGACTCCTGTAACATTTAAGCAGGTGTCTACAATTTTTTGACACTGTTTTCTGAGATGTTTGTTTAATGACAATTGTAAGACTACATGGCACACTTTAATGGAACATTCGATCACCTGTGCACAACAACATTTGTTACTTTTTCTGTTGCTGAGTGTCCAAACTCACCCCCTTCACCCTTGTTTTTTTTTGTCCTCTCAGCTGGAAATCAGCTTCCTGGGTCTGTTCCCCACTCTGGTCATGCTGAGGTCAAGTTTCCTCTGATCTTGGTTGGGGAGGAGGGAATAGGTACTTGACCTGAACCCTCCCAATCAGAAGCTTGGTCCTAGGAGTCTTGAGCTACAGCAACAAAGATTAAGGGACACAATAGAATTCAGACACTGCCCTGATAGAAGCTTCCAGCAAAGGGCCAGCTTGAGCCCTCACCGGGGCCTCCTCCCATCTGGCCCCAAATCACACCAATTGATTACCTTACATCTTTCCAATAAATTGATTAATTGAGATTGCGAGACTCCACTTTTGGTGTTTATGATGTCAGAAATGACAACTCTACAACTGCTGTTTGTTCTTTGGTAAGAATAGGAAGCTGGGCTATTTTAATAGGATTTGTTTCTATCTGATAGTTGGTTTACAATTGCATTTTTGAAAGTATGACTTGTGATACAAATTGGTAAAGTGGAGCATAAGGAAAATACAGAAGATTTGTTTAAAAATACCCTCCAAATGTTGCAGTAACTCCAGGCAAATTTGGACAACAGCATTGCCAGCGATCTTATTGGTGCAACGTGGCAATTAGAGAGAAGCTGAGCAGGAGCCAGCCTGGAGCTCCCAAGGGGAGCTAAGTTCAGGTCTAGGAGTTGGGAATAAACTGAGGCTCAATGTGGGTCTTTGCTTCTAGAACTGTGGTCCGGGCACCAGCATCATCATCAGATCATCTGGGCTTGTTAGAATTGCAGACTCTTGGGTCCTACTCTGGATGTACAGAATCCATAGCTCAGTGTAACAAGATGCCCGGTTATCTGTGTACATTAAAGTGTGAAATGATGCTGTGGATTCAGTAGTAACACGAGATGTTGTCTATTTCACCTGGTGATGCCCAGCTGACACTGTAGCCCCCAAACCAGCAGGAAATTGTGTACTTGAGTCTTTTTTTTTAATCTTCTTATACTTTATTTCGACCCAGCAATCCCACTACTGGGCATTTACCCTGAGAAAACCATAATCCAAAAAGAAATGTACCACAATGTTCATTGCAGTGCTATTTACAACAGCCAGGACATGGACACAACCTAAATGCCCATCAACAGATGAATGGATAAAGAAGGCGTGACGCATATATACAATGGAATATTACTCAGCCGTAAGGAGAAGTGAAATTGAGTTATTTGTAGTGAGGTGGATGGACCTAGAGTCTGTCATACAGAGCAAAGTAAACAAGAAAGAGAAAAACAAATATCCTATGCTAACTCATATATATGGAATCTAAAAAATGGTATTGGTGAACCCAGTGACAGGGCAAAAATAAAGATGCAGATGTAGAGAATGGACTTGAGGACAAGACACTCGGTGGGGCGGGGGCGAAAGGGAAGCCAGAAGGAAGTGAGAGAGTAGCATTGACATATATACACTACCGAATGTAAAATAGATAGCTAGTGGGAAGCTGCTGCATAACACAGGGAGATCAACTCGATGTTGGGTGATGACTTAGAGGGCTGGGATAGGGAGGGTGGGAAAGAGTCTTAGAGGGAGGGGATATGGAGATATATGTATAAATACAGCTGATTCACTTTGTTGTACAGCAAAAACTGGCACAACAGTGTAAAGCAATTATATTCCAATAAAGAGCTTAAAAAATTTGAATCTTAAAACAACTCTAAAATTAAAAATCAAATCTACGGTTCATAGTTTTTTTTTCTGGCTACATATGGATGTTTCAAATTCCTCAATATCCAAACTCTATATCATTGGCTAATTAAGAGTTATAGATCTCGAAAGGATAAGAAAAAAAATCATTATGAGGCTTTACTTGAGGAGGTCGAGACATTTCCTCCACATTTGATCGGATATTTCTTTCAAAGCGCGAGCATTATTCTCTCTCCATTGACTAAAGCTTCAAGCAGAGAGAATTTAGTGAAAATATGGAGGGTGACTCAAAATAATTTCCACACTTGTGGTGCTCTCAGAGGTCAAATGTCTATTGATCAAAACTGACCCCAGGAAATTGGTGGCTATTTTTAGCTTGTGGCAAAGACAAAAAAATATCACTTTAAAGTTTCCAAAATACAAATGATCTTCCTCTTTTCAGTTGGGAAAAAAGTAATCTGAAGAGTTTGTTGAGATCCCTGTTGCATAATATATAACACACTCCTGGGTTTACATTAGAATAGCAAAGTCATTAACTAAGAACCTAAACATGCAGCAGTGAACATTTAAGAAATCACATGCTAGAAATGTCAGAATCTCCCTGTAGAAAGTCAAAAAAACCTGTTTTAAGATTGGTCTCTTTTCTGATTCTCTACTCCTACACAATATTGACTCTGACTTTGAAAGGAGTGATAGACATTTATTACAATTCCATTTTTCAATTACTTATATTTTTTCAGTGGATCAGATTTTACAAAATACATTCTCACATAATAACATCTTCTTTGGTTCTAGTACAGCCCCATGAATTGGACCAGCCAGGCATGATTCAATTCTATCTTCCATCAAAGAGAAATAAGTAGGGTAGCTATTTTCACTTTAAGTTCGTTGTAAGCTGACTTGGGTTTGAATATTGGCTCTGGAATTTACTGCCAGTTAAGAACTGGTGCAAATTACTTGTCCACTGAACCATTCCAAAGTATCTCCCAAGCACCTATCCATGTGACTGGCACCTTCCTGAGCACCGGGCCACCTCAGAGACTCAGACATGGTCCTTGAGTTCCTGGTACCTAGATATGCATGCATATGGAAACTAGTTTGCCTTTTAAAGCAGAGTCCACCAGCCTAAAAGATGATGCTTTCTCCTACCTCATGCCACCTGTAACACCTCGAATACTGTTAACATAGAGCATTTTAAAAAATACTTTTCCTGAATGTTGACTTGACTTATTGTGGTGAACATTTTGCCATAGATACAAGTATTGAATCATTATGCTATACACCTGAGACTAGTATAATGTCATTTGTCAATTACACCTTAATAAAAGTATATTTTCAGAGGCTTATATTTTTACTCCATTTTTAATTTAATTGGATTTTAAAACTATGTCTACTTCAGATTAAGTTATTTTTAATGGAAAATATAATGCTGCAAACGGCTCACCTACACTTAGTGTCCCGTGGTGCCCGTGGCCTGTCCAGAGAACAGCACTGAAGGTGGGGCTCCTGTATTTTGTAGCCATGGTACCAGGAGGCTTTCCCAGGAAATAGAGAAAGTACTTTAACCCTTTCCTATTGGTGCCTGCTCTTGCCACCCTCCTAGTTCTCGTGTGTTCCTGAGCTCCGCGCTCTGCTGTGCCTCCATGCATGGCCCTTTCCTCTGCCTGGTGGTGTCTTCTGGCTTGAACTCTGATTTTGCTCTACCTATCTATCTCTCTATCTATCTCCCCCTTTTTCTTTAATTTAGCATTTTGAGTTTTATTGATATAATGATTCATATAATACTTTAAGGCAAACGTTCGATAGGGTAAAATTGCAAAGAAATCTGTTCTCATTTTGTGATGGTTGCTTCTCACAATGGCTCTTAAAGCGCCACACCCTTCTCCGTTGCATCACTTAGCAGTTGTAACTTGAGGTCATTGGGTGAGGTAGACAATACCAGTCTCCCCTCTCACAGCTTATTCTTCATCAGAACAGGGAAAAAGTGCTTTTAACTCCATATCGACTCCACGGGCCCAGGGAATACAATGAGGTACATATTCATTGATAGGATTTAAGAGTGATTCATGACACATTCATGATTTTTCTCTCTGTCCTGTTTGGAGAGAACATTGTAGGATTTATACGTTAGTTCATTTGTAAGCTTGACACAGTGCACATTATTTTAGAGATGACTTGAGATACATTCAACTGACGCTCCCTAAACCAGTAATTCTGTTATGTTTTACTCGATAATTTGCTTTGAGACTAGAAGTGTACAAAAGAGATTCACTAGTTTCCTAAATATTCTTAATTATATATAGGAGGACAATGACTAATGTTTAGTATTTTGCGAAGCATTTAAGCATATATATTAGAGAGACTATAGTTTAGTAACGGTTGGTAAACACATTATGTAAAGGCCCCAATAGTAAACATTTTAGGTTCTGTGGGCCATAATGTCACTGTGGCAGTTCCTCAACTCATCTGTTATTCAAGAGAAGCCACAAATAATACATAAACTAGAGGGCATGGCTGTGTTGCAATGAAACGTTATTTACAAAAACAGACAGAGGACACGATTTAGCCCTGGGTTCTAGTTTGAGGACTCCTGGTTTAATAAATTACACATGAACTTTAGGACCACTTCTTATGTTTTTTGGAACCCTCAGGGATTGGGGGACATATGAGGCGTTGCCTTAGTGGGGATTTCACGCAGCTACTCATTTCCTATCAGCTGTTATTGCTTGTCTCCTAGAAACGTAGTCGTGAGCCTTATATAATCTTTGACTTCATAGTGATTCTTTTTTTTTTTTTATTATTTTATTTTATTTTTTTGGGGGTACACCAGGTTCAATCAACTGTTTTTATACACATATCCCCATATTCCCTCCCTTCCTTGACGCCCCCTCCTCGAGTCCCCCCCCACCCTCCCTGCCCCAGTCCTCTAAGGGATCTTCCATCCTCGAGTTGGAAGTGATTCTTGATCATCTTCCTTCCTCCAGAGTATAAACACCTGCACCTCAGTCACATCAGTGTCATCTCTCAGCGGTGAGGCATCAAGAATGTCAGATAATTAAAACAATCTTAACAAAATGGTTCTTTGTTGATTTTTAATAATCCCAGAGCCCACACATTTTTCGTCCTCTTGCACTTATTTTTCATTGCATTTATGTTTATCTGACAGTTAAAAAATAGCTTGGACTTTTTTTCAATATTTTTCATTCAATTAACATTTAATAGGAGAGAGATTTCTCAATGCTATTTGCTTAGGACCAACCCACGCTACACATTTTATTTTTTAATTTTTGTTAGACCAAGGGACAGACATGAATATTTGAATGTGCATTGGTTCAGGGTCTGGAGTGGCCTTGGTTTTCTTGATAATTTCCTCCTTCAAAAGCTAGGACGCCTGGCGGGCTCTGCTCCGCTAGGCTCTACCCATCTACTTGGATCAGTGCACTAGCCTGGTCATCCTCTTCCGTGGTGTTGAGTAGAAGCACAAAAGAGCATAAATACCCATTATAGATGAAAAAATGCTATTCCTCTGTCAACAAGAAAAATAGTTATGAAAGAAATGAGAAAGGAAAACCGGAATGGTACCAACACTTCAAGAGTCTTCAGAGTAGTTTTGAGAACAGCAGATATGAGAGCTACAAACTTGGCAGGATTTCTTAACTGTAACTTGCTTGTGTGCCCCTAGAAAGCCTTCGCCTGCCCTCCTGGGCTTCTCAAAACTGCTCTAGACAGATATTAGAAAGGTCACCTTAATAATTAATAATAACCGAAAACCTTAAAATATTTTGTGGCAGTGATAATATATACAGCATAGTCATAAGGTCTTGGAACAAATGCATTTCATTTTTTTCTATAGATTGATAGACTTATTTTACAGATTAGAGTTCCTCTGCTTGCTTCTAGTGGAATATGCCAGAAGCACATGTTTATTCACTGAAAACTAGAGAGAAAAATTATCTGAAGCATATCATATACATTTTCATGTATTGATAGAAATGCTGTATTAACATACCACGCTCATTAAAATTCTGAACAGAACACCAAGTTGTGCATTTTCTAATGAGACAACTTATTGAATATACCTTGTAATGTAATGTAATATCAATGACTATTTATCAGGTTAACTTACTTTTGTTTCCAGACTTAGTGGCCTTCCTGCTTAATGTTAAGTAGGGGATTTTGTCAAGCAATATAAACAGAGTTATTATTTCAAAAAGGTACAAAATATGCTCACGGATGAGCAGGCTACTTTCAGATACTCATGTTGTGAAGGACAATTTATATTTGAGCTAAATCATTTTATTATTTAATATATAAATTATTTATACTGATACAATTGACATATATGTGCCTAACATCTTCTTTTTGTTTTGATATTTATTTATTTATTTTCTTATTTACTTTGGTCTTTACCATGCAGCATGTGGGATCTTAGTTCCCCGCTAGCAATCGAACCCGTGCTCCCTGCAGTGGAAGTGTCTCCTCTTATTTGGGGGTATTCCTTCTTAAATTGATTGTGTACGTAGTTGTGTTAAAATACAGGTAAAATGTTTTAAGTGGCATACATAAAGTAAAATTTTTTAGTGGCTATATAAAATAAAATGTTTTAAGAGGCATATATAAAGTAAAATTTTCAATGCTTTTTCTAAAAAAATTTAAATTCACTTAAAATACTCTTACATAAATGTCATTTGTTTTAAAGTCTTTATTAACTCTCAGAAAAAGAATTCTTGCTGCAAAAATTATTTGCCATATACTGTATATTAAATAGAAAAAGTGCTACTCAGAATTCTAAAATATACATTGTTCTTTCTTATGAAAACTGGTTGCTGTACCTTTTCTAGTAAGATCATTCCACATACTAATATATCTTGAATATTTACTTCTAGCTCAAAAATTTGTTCCTTCCCTAGATTTTTATTTACAACTGACTGGATATTTGTGTGGGATGTCTCAGAGAAATCTCCAATCTTAACAGAAGAAAAACAAAGCCCTTCACTTTCTACTCTCCCACACATTTTTCCCTCTTCTAGGACTCCCTGACTCTGTACTTGGCACCTTTTTTAGTCTTTTTTGTGCTTTTTTTTTTTTTTTTATTTTCGCTTGTTTTTGCCAGAAAGCTAGGAGTCATTCTTGACCTCCTTTCTTTCTCACACCCACTCATATAATATCCTCCTAACTGTTCTTCTCCTGATCCCTTTCAATCCAGGCTCCAGTAACAATCTGATTAATTTGCAAGCAAAACAATATTTGGTCCTGTCACTTGTTAGTGTAAAACTCTTCCATGACATCCGTGATACTTAGGATCCAACCTAAAGACCTTACCTTTCTGATAGATGCTCTAAAATCTTCCTCCACCTAACTATATGGCTATATGTCTCACACCTTTTCCCACTCAAGCAGGGCGCTAAACCCATACTGCACTTGCTTTAGATGTTTGAGTACTAAGCCCTTTTCAGAATCATCGTCTTCATAAACACCTGGAGTGGTTGTTTTCCCAACCTCCTTGACTGGCTAACTTCTCTTTATTCTTGAAATTAAAGGTTAAATTTGACTTCCCGGAAAGGCTTCCTTCCATTAGACCCTTTATTTTTTCCTTTATTGCATGTCTTACAAACTCTATGTGCATTCTTGCACAATGCATTGATTTTCTCCTCCATGAGATTGTATGATCAATGAGGACAAGAGACCTAGTTTTGGTCGACCGTTGTAGCTCTAGCACCGAACAGCATCTGCTATGCATTTTAATAAAAACATTGTTAGTGAACTTGTGAATTGGCTTTACCCCAAGGACTACCTCTTTGGTTGGCTTCTGAGTACAGGGTTTTGCTGGACAGTTATCTTTTGGTTAGCCCCTAGAAATTGGATCACACCACACTGGGACACGTGGTCCACACAGCTGGAATTAAGAATTCTCTCTGGTTATGTACTCTACGCCTTAGGTTTGGACTCATCCAGATATGTGCTGAGCACTCTGGATTCTGACTCTTCCTGATTCAAAACAAGTAAAAATAATCCTTTGACATCATTTCAGATTCCCAGTATAGGTAGATAAGGAAATTATAATATTGCAAAACTGTGACAAACCAAAGACAGGACAGTGGAAGCAGCCCTCCCTGGGACTGTAAAGAACCTAGAAGCTGTCATTGTCTGTAGAGATTTAGAAACAATAATAACACCAACTAAAAGTCAGTCTGCTTTTGTTATCACCCTTGTCAGGCAATTCTAAAGTGTCAGTGATACAAAAAAAAAAAAAAAGCTTCTGTTGGTCTAAGTTCTAAACAATGCCATGGCTAGGGTTGAGTTTTTATTCTAAACATGCATCCTTTAAATGAGCAGAATTATCGGTTATCTTTTACTAAACACAGTTGTCTATTTGGAAATCAAACTAAACAATTCACCATCCCCTGGTCAATTCCTGCCACAACAGGACTCGGCTCCATGCTTGTGTTTCAAGAGTTTAGTTTGAAGTTGTTTGAAATCCTCTGGCCCCAAGTTGGGCACAGCTCCTGTCCCCAAACAGCACTGCCTGTGTCAACATTTAATCAATAGATGTAAAACAAATGATGTTATCACAGTGGTATAAAGACCGAAAAGCAGGACTTGAGCAGCTTCATTTCTTTTATGTCTGCACTCAAGAGTTTTTATTTCTGCTTACAACAAAACGGTGAAACCGATGTTCATAGCAACATGTGTATTTTTGTTTGGAAAGTTCAACTTTTAATGCATGCCTGAAAAATTTTCATGAAATTATCTTGGAAACTTAAATGTATCCTTTCTGTTTTATGGTGATACTAAAGAACCAATTAAGAAAATGAAAGGCTTCATCAGCAGTGTTATTTAGTAGCTGCCTAAACTGTACCTTTTGCAAAAATCTTAGTTTTATTAAAATTCATTTATTAGTTAGTGGATAATTATTTGCCCGGCATTATTATATCCAAAGGATCCAATTTCAATCTGTTGGGGAGATTTAGAAGCTATTAAAATAATAGTTATGCCTCTTTCCCTTTTTTTGCTACTATGGTGAAATAAATACATTTATTATTTTTACTGACATAATTATAATGTTTATATGAAATATTATAAAAGACAAAAATCACTCTCTGCATTTCCTTTCTGGCTATTACATCAAATATCAATTGTTTCTTGATTATAATTTAAAATAATTCACAGTAATTCACGTGATATCAAGGAGGAGCTGTTAGGAAGTGCCCTGCTCTGGTGTCATATATGTTAGGGATGTCACCAGTGGGAGTTGATTAAGTATGTACTCAATGTGGCAGACACAATATTGTGTGTTCACCTCCAGATTCCCCCTTTGTGCATTAGGTACACTGCCCTTTCCGGTACCCGGACATCTCTGGAGACTGTGTGGTTGTCACAGCCACAGAACGTGTGTAGAGGTCACGGGCGTCACCACGAGGCCTGTCCCTTCCACAATCTTTGTAGATGGTCCACTGGGGGGGTTCACAGAGTGCAGACGGTAAAGATTACATGCAGCTGATCTCCCAAGATGGCCTTGCAGCCTAAGCAAGGAATGAATCTTCACTGGGTGAAGCCAAAGGGATTTCAGGCTGATATGTTACTGCCATTCGACTTGCCTAACCTGATCGATACAACTAACCTCAGAATAAATGTATAGCTTGGGCATTGCAGGGAGATGACGGGGAGTGAGTGTGGATTTAGGCAAATCTTTGTGATGAAGTGGGCTTTGCCATGAGCTTTGAGGTGGAGTTGCAATCAACCAGCTCTTGAACACTCTCAATAGCTGCCCCGCATTTTCATATCTTAAAGCATGCCTCAGAGTTTTCCTAAAGCCAGGTATGCCTTTTCCTGTATTTAAATATCCACTCCCAGAAATAGAATGTCGTCATCTTAAAAAGCCTTTCCCTGAACTCCCAACAATATTCTTTTTATAAAATTTCAAACTAGCTTCATGTATCTCCTTCATGATGGTGACACATTTCCTGTGTTTTTAATAGTTAGTTGTTTACGTTATTGTCCTACTGTCTAGCTTGTGAGTTCCTTAAGGTTAAAGATCATATCCTTTGTTTCCTTCTATGTCACAGGGCACTTAAGAAAACATTTGTACGTGGCCATTTCATCATTTATTTACAAACACAGATGTGTACTGCTTATGAGTCATGCACGATAATGGGCTTGAGGATCAATACCTGTGTCTCTAATTGAACTGAAATTTTGTTAGTGAGATACAGAAAGGCATCATAGGTGGTGAAAGCCTTCTGAGTTAAGACTGGCATTATACAAAGACAAGGCTTGTGTGTGCACCTAGAAGTTCAAGCACATGAGGGATTGTAGTGAGGGGTGAGTGTAGAGAGGGCAGAGCAGCTCAGAAGAAAGGCTTGAATGCCAAGTGGAATAAACTTTCCTTAGTAAGAGGAGACAACTAAGTTCAGTAGCGTAGCATTTGGCCATGCGAAAACCCACAGAAATAAAATCCATGAAACAAGTTTTGACTCGACTTTATTACAGAAGCTATGAAAAATGAATGGTGTCTAGTCTCAAATTACTACTCTATGTCAGGGCAATAAGTACAGCTTAACAAGCCTAGAGTCAGCTGCTAATTTGCTAGGTCTTTTCTTTCTTTTCTTTTCTTTCCTTTTCTTTTTTTGAGACCTCCTAGATTTCCAGTTTGGGCAAAATGATATCTACAGAGGTTAAAGAATATTGAAATTAAAAACACATTAACTTTCAGTGCACTAGGATGATGTATGCCTCATAGATGGACGGCAAGGAAATCCAGGCAAGGATGCCTGGCTTGGTGCCTGATTATCTTGCGTTGCTGGGGATTCCACTTAACACCCCGCCGTGACCTCTGCAGGTACGCACGGCTGCCTTAGCCTGGGTATGTTTCACATTGAATGGCGTTGGCAGTCCAAGCGGCCCTGTAAGGAAACATAATACCTGCATTGTAGAGAGCTATGTGATTTACACTAGTACTGACGGGCCTCAGATTCAAACCTTAGCTGCTGTTTTTACAACAGACAACTGTGATTTGAACTTTACATGCCAATATCATGACCATTGTGAAACAATGGTCCAAGGCAAACATTTTGAAGGAAAGCATGCCTTATGGTAACATGAGTAGTTTCAGTGTTTAAATTATACTGAATATAATTTTTATGCAAACGTAAGAGATTTTTCATCTATAGCATGCATCTGCAAAAAGGAAAATGTTTAACAGGATCATTTAATACAGCAGTATTGTCTACATTAATAGATTATTCTTTAAGCACCATTCAGCCTAATTACCCCTACAAACTTAAGTCAAAGACTTTTCCCACCAGCCATGTCAGGACCCGCTTCAGAATGCCCTTCAGGGATACATCAAATTATATTGATATATCGGGCTGGCCAAAAAGTTCATTTGGGTTTTTCTGTAAACCCGAACAAACTATTTTGGTCAACCCCATAACAAACTATGGCCTTTTGGAGACTTTTCCACATATGCAGTTGCTTTGTTTTGAGGGGCAAGTGATACACGTGCTGAACTGATACTGCTCTATGACTTACGTCATTAATCCAGATTCTTCCCATTAAGTACACAAACCTAAAGCTACTTACTTTTCTTTTATTACTTTTCTTTTAGGGGGAAAAAAGAAAACCAAGACATGTGATTTCACTCAGCTGCGGATTGTTTTGGCTGTTCTTATGAAATGGGAGTGGGGTGACAGAGCATGATTTTACGTGGGTCCAGCATCCTCTAGGGAAAATCTTCTACGATGGTCCCTGTTGCTAAGTGGTGGTAGCTTATTTTTACTGTGGTGGAATCATGTAGCCATGAGTAAGCAGGAATGGGTAACATCACAAGCTGGCTATGGGCACCTCAGTTTTAAGACCAGGACTGCTCCCGCCCACAAGGCAGGTCTTGCCTCCTTGGTGAAGAAGAGACGTGAATGTCATAAGACCGATACATGGGCATTTCTTAGCTCCAACCTTAGTCGCACTGTGATCCCAGCTGCTCTGTTCCCTCCTACTAATCTGGACCCTAGCCCTTGCTTTCATGTGAGCTGACTCGTATTTCTGCGTCTCCTCTCTGAGGAGCTGGCCACTTGCCATAGCTCTCCATGTAAGTTTCCAATTTAGTTTTAGTATCTACTCTTGTACCCATCTTCGTTCCTAACCAGTCACATTTGATCTGTGTTTCTTGGCACCAGCTTCAGTGAGAGGAAAAAAAAAAAATAATAGAGGGACATTTCTCCATTAAGAAAAAGAGATTACAAAGGATGGTTTATCAGTTTGTGCGAGGAAGTTTATGTTATCCTCAACAATAGAGTTGTGATGAGGATTGAGAACCAACATTCCAAAACTTATGCCCAAGGTGCCAAATATGTCTGTCTTTGGGGGAACGAAAGACTGAATTTAGGATTTTCCCATTCCAGATCCTTGCCTGTTAATTAGCAACGCACCTAACCATATATATTTAATTGTTTCTTTTCAGAAACCTTTTTTGAGCAACTGTTATATGCAAGGTCTTGGGGATAAAAATTCAAACATAATGATCTCACTCTTGGTTTGGATTTCTTATTGTGTGGAAAATAATCTGCTTCATGAAAGATCTTAAAATGTAAAGAGAAGACAGTGTGTTAACCGTGGGCTCCTCTGTCAAAGTCTAAAGAGTCACAGGTGCCCAGGATGAACAAGAAAGGACAGACTCTGCAGTGCGGGGAAACGTGCAGGGACCCCAGCACATGGCAGTGGACAGCTGAACGCAATGCACTCTGACAACTCATGGGGGAATCTCACAACACCTTCTGAGAAATCAACATCCGAGTTTCCTTACACATGGGGTTGGCACGAAGGCAACCAGTTGCCCATTGGGAAACTTTCTTGATATAGAGCCTGACAGCACAGTGAATTGTTCTAAGTTATTGGTGCTAAAGACATCATGAATATGTATGGGCCACATAGAAATCTCAAGAATGAAGTCACATAGAAAGCTGATCATGAACTATATAGAAACACAAGAGCAGAACTACAGTTACATCACTTGTGTTTCCCAAAGCAAACCAGCCTATGTGGCAAACATGGTACAAATAGTATTTTTCTGGGGCTACTTTTTATGCTGCCGGCATTCTGGGTTCCTGCAAAATCCTTCCAAATAGTTTTGGAACTTCCTCTTTAGAACAGGTGTCTTTGAAATGTCTCTCTGGTACTCCTCAAGCTAGTTCTCATGTTTTCTGTTTTGCATTTGCTCCTTTTCCTCACTCCATTTGAATTGCTCTCATAATGTCTACTCTAGATTCTGATGTTTGAATTGGAAGCTATGCCACTAATATCTATCAATTATGCCTTTGTCACTGTACCGTCCTGCAAAAGAGGCACCATTGTCAATGCCCGGTCTAATTATGGCTGCTGCCGTCCATAGGAGAGGTGCCCACGCCAGCTGATAGTTATTTTCAGGCTTCACATGTTTGATGTGCAGATCTGAAGCCCCTTCTGCGCATGCCAAAACCGTTGCTGGCAGAATCACAGGCCTCGTCTCCTATGTTACAAGCACATCTGGCAGGAAGACAGTCAGTGCCTTCCACATCCCAAAGAGAGTTTTATGAATCTCCTCTCTTACTTTTCACTCTCTTTCTTGACGCCTCTCTAGTAGGCCAAATAATGTTCCCCAAAGATATCAGGTCCTAATCCCTTGAACCTGTCAATGTTGGGTTATTTGGAAAAGGGGTCCTTGACAATGTGACTAAGGAACTTGAGATGAGGAGATGATCCTGGGTTATCCAGGTAGGTCCTTAATGCTAGCACATAAGAGAGAGGCCAAGGAAACGGTGCTGTGTACTTGGATGCAGAGATTGCCCGCAGCCTTCGGAAGCTAGAAGCAGCAAGGAAGAGAGTCTCCCTAGAGCCTCTGGAAGAGGTATAGCCTTGTGACACAGTTACTTCAGCCCAAAATTACTGATTTTGGACTTCTGGCCTCCAGTCGGTGATAGAATATATTTCTGTTCTTTTAAGCCATCAAGTTTGTGGCAATTGTTACAGCAACCTCAGGAAACTAACACAACCACCATTTACTGTGACACACGTATGGGTTCATGGGGGTAGATTTATATTTGGTTAAAGTTGGGATCTTTGATAAACTTAGGTGCCAGGCTATAAAGGAGAAAGCACCTTTCTTGTTTCTATTGTGAACAGAAAGTTATTCTAGCACTAAACTTGAGCCTAATGATTATGAGAGGATGCAAACTCAGAAAATGTTCAGATTATCACCAAATATAAATGATAGGCATCACATCTGAGTGCAAACATTCTTACTTTTCACTGCCTCACAAAAATTATCTCTGGTAATTCAGATGCAAACAATGAGAAAATATGTAGGTAGCGTACTTGCAGAAATGTTTTATCCTGTGGTAAACCATAATGGAAAAGAATAAGGAGAAATATATATAGGTATAAATGAATCACTTAGCTGTACAGCAGAAATTAACACAACATTGTAAATCAACTATACTTGACAAAAATAAATCTTTTTAAAAAGCAAAAAATAAAATCACCCAGGGAAATTATGATTGTCTCTGTTGACCTGGGAATGTTCATGTTGAAACTTAAAAAGATGTAGAGAACAAACATATGGATGCCAAGGGGGGAAAAAGGGAGTGGGATGCATTGGGAAATTGGGATTCACATGCATACACTAATATGTATAAAACAGATAAATAATGAGCACCTGCTGTGTAGCACAGGGAACTCCACTTCACTGTACAGTGGAAACTAACACAACATTGTAAAACAACTATACCCCAATAAAAGACGAAAAAAAAGTGATCTGGTTTTGGTGGGAAAAATGTTTCTAAGGAACAGACCCGGAAAACCAGCTCAATTCCACACGAGCTGAGTGTCATAGCCTGCAAAGCACTGACCACCATAGGAGGTGCATGGCGGACAAGGCCTCCCTCTTCAAGGACTTTGTCTAAGTGAACTTAATATAGAAATATAGAAAAGTATTTTGAAAGGGAAGGAACATTTTTAAAAGATGAAAGTGAAAAAAAATGACATTCCAGTTATTCTTCGGCAGAAATAATTGGTCCTCTGCAGGAGGGACCTGCACAGGCTTAGACTCGGAGGAAATTTGCAAATGTAGGTGACTTGTGTGGCCTTATCCCCACGTGGCTTCTGCTTTTAAGGAATTCCTCTGTAGGAGTATCCTGGACAAATTTCCCTGGGAATTAGTGGTGGCCAGGAGACATTGCTACTTTAAGAATAACTTCTAGAGTGTCTGGAGAGTAAACGGAGGCTGTCCGGGTGTGGTACCAACCTCTGATAAAGGGATAGCTTCCCTGGATCTAGTCTGCTGGCTCCTGTCACCCAGCGTAGAGCCTGAGCTCTGAACAAGCCGGTTCTCACTGCTCGGGGTCAAAGAGTGGCAGAAATGGGCCCAAACCTGGCTAGCCGCTGAGTGTGCCGGGGTGGGAGAGATGAGGGAGAGAGATGTCTAATCTGAGCATTTTGTTCCCATGCTAATGCTACCCTATATGTGAGTCAGATCCATTGGTCGGTTGGGGGGAAAATATTTGACATTTGTCAACAAACATAAAAATAACATGAACTGCAGATGCTATGAATCAGAGAAAGAGAAAATGGGGTGGGAAAAAGGACATTGCACTAGAATGCTGACTGCATATTTTGTGCCAAGTCCATAGACTAACTAGGGAGGTGCGGCCGGCTCTGACATGCTCAGGAGAGAAGGATGCATCCTGAAAAGGTATCATTCATTCTGCGCTCTCGGGGGCACTAGAAAAGTATCGTAGAGAGACCATGGGGAATCGTGAGTATTTAATTACCAGTATTTGCCTGTTTTACATGTCTTCTACATGCTGTGTTTTAGATAAAGAATTGGGTAATAGACTTGATCACCCTTTAACAGGACCCTCTTCTGATTCATGCTGGCAAATGGGAAACTGACCCTATAGGATGTTCAAAGGAGAAACAGTGGAGTTTCCACATTGGTCCTTGAGTTGAGAAGAGCGATGGGATCTCAGCAGTGTCTGTGTTCTTTGAGCCTGGGCCACTCCTGACAGAAAGGAGACTTAGCCAGATTGGTACGGGCCCTGGGGAAATGGGTAAAAGTACCCAAATAAGAAGTGAAATACCTCATTTTCTCTGCGTCTATTCTCTGCTGGCTGCAGTCACAGGAATATCTCTGGGGAGCTCATGGAGAAACTGGCAATTTCCCTCTCTGGTCTCCAGGGAAGCCATTACTTTTCAGCAGTTGGTAATGTAATTCATTTAAGAATATGAGCAACCTCGGCACCAAACGGTGGTTCTGAGAAACTCAAAGGTGGTGACTGTCTATTTTAATTTCCTACTATGCACATGAAAAGCCGATCTTCGTCCAGACACCTAGCATCAAACACTCTAACATCTTGTGATGGAAAGCTAGCAAAGCTTCTATTAAAAAATTTCATTAAGTCCATGAAACCCGTGTCAATGCTGGAAGGGGAACTGAAGAACATCAGAGGGCTCACAGCACAGTGAGGCCCCAAGTCTTTTATTGCTACATCAAGAAAGCTTTGGCATTGTCTCTACTTAAAAGACACTAATCAACCCCCAAACGCTATTCATTCAATATGAACAGAATGCTCAATGATCATGAAAAATATGGACAGGATCTCTGTGGGTCTGTGCACCTGAAAGATGTTATTCAAGCAGCAGTTCCAATCTGGTCAGCCCGAGAGTAGATTTTAGAAACAAAAACAATACTTAATTACCTACATTTGCTTCCTGCTTAATGTCAGAGTAGAAGGAAAAGCCAGAGGCCATTTTCACTTTTGAGAATGACTGGGAATGAGCTTCCTAGGGCACAGATGAAACAGTCCATTTTTGAAATGCAAGTTGACTCTGGGAAGATCATTAGGTATAAATGTTCTGGTAATTGAGTCTTACTTAAATAGTTTGGATGTGTCTTAGCTCATGGTGTCATCATTCACTCTGATGCTAAGTATTTACTGAGCTTTTACTCTATACCAGCTGCTAAACAGATGCTCTATTTGGCACAGTGGATATTCAGGTGAGTAAGAAAGGCCTGCCTTCCAGGGAGTCACTCTCTCACTCAGAGAAGAGACAACAGTGACGTGAAATTAATTAGGGTTCCACATAGTAGGTGCTATTGACAGAGGTGGAAACAGTTGAGAAAGCACATCTCTGTGCTTGAGTGTGCAGGGGAGAACACGGCTTCATAGAGGAGGAAAACTTTCTGACAAAAAGTCTACAAACAAATGGTGCAGAGGATGTGGAGAAAAGGGAACTCTCGTACACTGTTGGTAGGAACATAAATTGGTACAGTCACTATAGAGAACAGTGTGGAGGTTCCTTACAAAACTGAAAATAGAACTGCCTTATGATCCAGCAATCCCACTCCTGGGCATATATCCAGGGAAAACCATACTTCAAAAAGATACAATGAGTGTTCATTGTAGCATGATTTACAATATCCACGACATGGAAGCAACCTAAATGTCCATCGACAGATGAATGGATAAGAAGGTATAGCAATAAGTGGGTGTGTATGTGTATAAAATATATATAATGGAATATTACTCAGCCATAAAAAAGATTGAAATAATGCCTTTTGCAATAACATGGATGGACCTAGAATTTATCACACTAAGTGATGTAAGTTAGACAAAGACAAATATCATATGATATCACTTATATGTGGAATCTGAAAAAGATATAAGTTAACTCATTTACAAAACAGGAACAGACTCACAGACATAGAAAACAAACTTATGGTTACCAAAGGGGAAAGGTGGGAGAGAGGGATAAATTAGGAGGTTGGGATGAACAGATACATACTACTATATGTAAAATAGTCAACAAGGACCTACTGTACAGCACAGGGAACTCTACTCAATGCTCTGTAATAACCTATACGGGAAAAGAATCTGAAAAAGAATAGATACATATAAATGTATAATTGAATCACTTTGCTGCACACCTGAAACTAACACAACGTTGTAAATCAACCATATTCCAAAATAAAATAAAAAAAATTAAAAAGACAACTAGGCACATTCAGGGCAGGAGGAATGACACATACAAAAGTCCTGAAGAGAGGATGAACATGCTGGTGACTGTCCGCAGTTAGACGTGCTTCAGTGAGGAAATGGGGCAAGTAGAACATGCTGATATTTATAGATGTATTCATAATGCAAATAGAGCTTACATTGTATTATGAGAATTCAACATTATATAGGTAAAAATTTTCTTAAAAATCTTAGAAAAGAAAACTGCTTTACACAGAAATATTTTTGTATGAGTTCATAAGGCCTTGTTTGATACCAGATACCTGAAGTTTCCTTCCATCTGTACATTTTTTACTCTTTCCCCTCCCACAGAAGAGAAGCCAGGACTAAAGCAGGTCTGGAGATCCTTGTGGGAGTCAGGTATCACTATACGCAAATTGTGCATCAACTGTGTTATGCCGGGGGGAAAGTGTGAAATTTAGTAACAGCAAACATTTATTTCACTTGATTTAATGCAAATTTCATATAGCTTTTCCTGAAGTGCAATATGTGCATTTTTAGATGATATAAACGCTCAATTTTATTAATCCCTGTATATCTTCATTTGAACAAAATATTACTTTTTTAAAAATGGAAACAAATGAGTGTTCTAAAAAGCTGTGTTGTTTTTGGAACAACTTTTTTGCAGTCGGAGGAAAGTCAAAGTAACATTTTGGCAAAAATAAAAAAAGCCCCTAAACTCTTTAAATGTTTGTCTCTACATTTTTGAAAGAATTCCAAACACAGCAAAAGCCATTCTCCCAAATCGAGGGATTGTGCTGCTCTAAGCCCGTTGGCGTTACTGGGCTCTCATAGAGAACCCCTGCCTCTTGCCTTTGACATGTTTTCTTACTCATGACGCACACACTTGTTTACTTCTTTTAGTCCTTCCCATTTGGCAAGAGGTTGTGTGAATCTCGTAGCATCATCTGAGCTTATTAGCTTTGATAGCACATAACAAACTCCTATGACAGCTCATTAGGCAATGGAGGAATACTTCCAAGCACTCAGTTGAACAGAAGCTATACCCCCAATGGACCACAATGGGCCTACATCATTCAAGGGTTTGTTGGCTTCCAGAGTTTGATCTGATTTTTTTTTTTTAGCCCAATGCCAGGTGCCACCAATCCTGGTTCTCCTGCATGGTTACTTTTGCAGGCCATGTGAGCTCCAGGCAGAGCAAGGGGGCTGAGAAAGGGCTTCTCACCAATTCAACAAGGAACCTTCGGAGGGATGATGGGAGAAATCATCAAGGCTCCAACTCTACACACTTTCACGACTAACTATGTGGAAGAAAAAGAAAGTAAAGAGGAAACAAAGCAACTCATCCAACTCTTGGTGAAGCATGTCAGAACCTCTTAGGTGAAAGGTGTGCACCTCTGGCTCTTCTCTGACCTTAAAGGAGAACGTAGAGCATAACATACAATTCATAAACGTTCCAGTTCTCGGGGCAAAGGGGAAGGCATTTGATTAGGGAAGGATTTCTGGTACCTCAAATGGATAAATTAGAATTTATTTTTCATTGACTCTCTTCTCCAGATAGTAACATCCAAAAGGACATTACTTTTCAGTGGGAGATCCACAGTTGGGTTGGGTGGAAACAGCCATGGTTGACACATGCACGTGGAACATGCAATTCTAACCACAGAACAATGGGGCTGTGCTCCTTTTTAAGGGTTTAATTGCAGCCCAGGCCACTCAGCAGGCTGAGGATGGCTTCTGGTTAATGATATGTCCTTCTTTTTTTCATTTATGGAAAGGCTCTGTAATAGCCATTTTTCTGCAGACTATTCTTAGGCTGTTTAGGCTGTCAGTCAACTTTCACACAAACCTTAGTATTCTAAGCAAAGTACTTGTATTATTAGCTCATTTAACTGTACACACTTAAACAGTGGTTTCTTTCATTAACATTTTAAAAATGAGAAAACTGATGCACAAAGAGATTAAATAACATCAAAGTAAGTGAGCTCACCAGTGTTGGAGATGATCTGAACAACTACTACTTTACAGTGTTTTGATTACTCTGTAAAAAGTTTCTACTCATTTAAGCCATTCTTTTACATCCCATACAATAAATAAATGTAACATTCTTTTAATAAGATAATGCTATTGGTCTATTGACCATTGTTCTGTAGAATATATTTTCAGTTATTTTGCTGGTATTGATGACTTTTCTTTCATTAATCCATTCATATACTAGTAGGTATCCTTATAATCTAATTCAGGATTCTCTCATTCATACAGATTTTGGGGCAAACTTCTTTTTTGTAGAATATTAATACATGATCTTGGGGTAAATACCATAACACTTTAAACAATTATATTAGATCTTGGTCATAAAGATTGCTGTATTTTTTTGTTTGTGTGTTTGTTTTGTTTTGTTTTTTTAGTGTTTGTGACTATTTTTTTATTTTTTTTCTTTAAGAACTTTTATTGAGATACAATTGACATACAACAAACTGCATATATTTAAAGTGTACAATTTGATTTTTTTTTCTTATTAATAATGTATGTATGGCAATCCCAATCTCCCAATTCATCCCACCCCAACACCCCCCTCTTTCCCTACTTGGTGTCCATATGTTTGTTCTCCACATCTGGGTCTCTATTTCTGCCTTGCAAACTGGTTGATCTGTACCATTTTTCTATATTCCGTATATGTGTTAATATATGATATTTGTTTTTCTCTTTCTGACTCACTTCACTCTGTATGACAGTCTCCAGGTCCACCCATGTCTCTACAAATGTCCCAATTTCGTTCCTTTTCACAGCTAAATAGTATTCCATTGAATGTATGTACCACATCTTCTTTATCCATTTATCTGTGGATGGACATTTAGCTTGCTTCCATGTCCTGGCTATTGTAAATAGTGTTGCAATGAACATTGGAGGGCATGTGTATTTTTGAATTGTCCTTCTCTGGGTATATGCTCAGGAGTGGGATTGCTGGGTCATATGGTAACTCTATTTTTAGTTTTGCAAGGAACCTCCATACTGTTCTCCATAGTGGCTGTATCCATTTACACTCCCACCAACAGTGCAAGAGTGTTCCCTTTTCTCCACACCCTCTCCAGCATTTACTGTTTGTAGATTTTCTGATGATGGTCATTCTCAATGGTGTGGGGTGATACCTCACTGCAGTTTTGATTTGCATTTCTCTAGTAATTAGTGATGTTGAGCAGCTATTCACGTGCCTCTTGGCCACCTGTATGTCTTCTTTGGAGAAATGCCTATTTAGGTCTTCTGTCCATTTTTTGATTGGGTTGTTTGTTTTTTTGATATTGAGCTGCATGAACTGTTTATATATTTTGGAGATTAGTCCTTTGTCTGTTGATTCATTTGCAAATATTTTCTCCCATTCCGAGGGTTGTCTTTTCCTCTTGCTTATAGTTTCCTTTGCTGTGCAAAAGAGATTGCTGTATTTTGATTTACATGGTAGACATTTATTTTTCATTTGGACACTTACTGTAGTGTTCAAATTTGGATAGAATCATGGAAGGTATGTTCTAAACTGAATGAAGACAGCTAGAGAAAGTAAGAATGGCTTAAAAAGTAATTAGGAAAGTAAGTAATTTTTATTTCAGCTTAAAAATACAAAGGAATAGGTGGCTGTTTTTTTTGTGTGTGTGTGATGCTTTGATTGGATTTTGTCTCTGACCTGTCTAATATATCAGTAATAGATAGAGTCAAAAGGGGAAAAAAAAAAGAATTAGAGGACATTTTTGCTTTGCTATTTTCCTCTTAATTCCTGGAAGTAGTCTTTCCCATACTTTTAGTTCTTGTCGTTGCAATATGCTGATCTGGAGTACATATGAAATGTGAAGCAGCAAACAGCATGGAAGAAGCAAGAGCTTAGACCAGAAAGGTTAGTGTCCAATTTTCACTTTACGTGGATGAATAATGCTTTGAAACATTAATTTTTCTTTTAGCATTTTCATCTTTTCTTTCTCCAAATGTAAAGTGTGCTAAGCCTATAGGTGAACTTAAAGCATCTGGAGAGAGAGAAGAGAAAAAAGCAGTTCTCTGGGGAAAGCAGGTTAACTTGGGATGAGAAGATTGGAGAGAGAGGTATTTCCCAGCAGAGGAGGAAAAAGTGGGGGCTGAGCACTGGGGATCCTGGTGTGACATTGTTGGAGGCCAAGGAGGACCCTGAATAGGTAATCAAAGCAGACAGGACCCCACAAAACCTTTTGGTCTCCAACATGGCACAGAAAAAAAAAAAAAGGTGCAACATATAAACGAACCACAAAGTAAGGAGCAATAGGTGTTATTGTCATGTTATTATGAACAGGACACCAATGACCACAGCCCTCCCCTGTCTGCGGTCCAAAAGACACACCCACACCCACACCCACACCCTGTGTTTTGCACTTTGTAAGACTCTTTATTTTTTTTAAAGATTTATTTTATTTATTTTATTTATTTATTTTTGGCTGCATTACTTCTTTGTTGCTGCACAGGGGCTGCCTCTAGTTGTGACGAGCGGGTTCTTAACAACTGCGCCACCAGGGAAGTCCCTATGAGACTCTTTAAATTGAGAACAAGAGTTGATTAACCTCAAAATTAAATTGATACCATTGAAAACAGAAAAATGGGAGATTCTTGTACACCTCTGATATGGGACTGAGATTCGCAGCCTCCCGGTGCTATTTGAATATACCAGGTCTTCAGAGGTGATGAATGAGGACAATGTAGCTATCATTTAGCAGCCTTTGGGTTAGCTAAAGCAAGCCTTTAATTTAGAGCAGTTGTATAACCTACCACTGAATTCTGGACTCTCTAAAAGGTCTTGGACATTTTAGTATTAAAAAAAATGTAATTTAGCAGTTGAAAGTACTACAATACGATTCCACATAAAAGCATCAATGCATCTGAGTTAATTGCTTCCCTTCTCATCAGTGTGGGTCTGTTGTAGATCCCTGGGTTTGATGAAGTGAGTCTTCTTGAGAAAATACTTTTCCAATTTCTCAGGAGGGCATCTCTAAGATGATCATAAAGATACTATGAATCTGGAAAATAAGCTGGTAGAGGAATTATTTTCCTCTCTGGTCTCTGTTATAGCCACTTTGGAATCAGTATTAAAATGAAAAAGTAAGAAGTGGTAAAACTGCTTATCCCCAAATAAAAACAAATAAATGTAACAAGTTTCATTGAATGATCTTGTCATCAATCTTAAAATTCCCAACTCTCAAGAACCTGGAGAAAATGGAAGACAGGTCTGAATCGTACTTAGAGAGAAAGAAATCATTGCTAGAAGCCGCACAGGGGTGCCGGCTTCACCATCTGTCATAGGTCATTCAGCAAATATTTCCTGAGCACTTTTTAGTTTCTTTACTCAATGCTAGATCTTGGAGATACCAACATTGAAAGCCATGCTCTCAAACCGGAGGTCTTAAAACAATGCCTGGTAGACTATAGGCAACTGATAAATAAACAATGTAACTATATTTAGCAATACCATTTGTTTGAGTAAAGTGAGTATATGTAACATATTCAAGTAGAGTGAGTATATTTAGCAGCAGTATATGTAGGAAAATTTAGATTCAATATGAAATGCGAAAAAGAAAGAGAACATAAACCGTAACTGAAACACTTAATTTTCTCACTTCTGAGAAGAGGAGATTTAAAAATGAGTAAGTAATTTCCACTTGAATATTCAAAGAGGAAGAAATGAAAGGGAGAGAGGAAGCATGGTGAGTGCTGGGAAACACGAAACACTGAGTTACACTGGATGAAGAAAGGGCAGATGTATTGGGATTCCCTGAGGATGCTTGCTGACTGTGTCCTGCTCTGCTTGCTAAGTGAGTCTCAGTAGATGCACAGGTACTTTTGTGGGAATTGGTGGGTACCCATGTAGCAACATCGACAATGTCAACCCAACTCCATCAAACCTACCGAGAACAGAGGGAAGTTACGGCAACAGCAGGGGTCATGGAGTATGTACATTAGGACAGAAAGCAAGAACTTGAGGGGAAACTCTATGCCCTTTCTCCACCTAACAAGACTCTTCTTCAGAGAAAATGATGCCTAATTCTCAAGCATCCTTGATGGGAACTCAGGCAGCCTCTACTTGCCTTCAGGAGAGGTAGGAGGGTGACCAAAGTGCCCCCCACCCCTTCCCTTTGCTTTTCTGTTGGTTTTAGTCTGACTAGTGTAACGTAAGCCGTCAAAATTTAAAAGAAACAGACCTTTAGACCTCACACCGTTCTGTGGCTCCATTACAGGAAATGGCAACATCCCAAGCTTTAAAAGGTATTTTTTTGTGCCTACCTCGGCATTCAGGGAAGAGGCACTTAAGAACAAGCTGAAAATAGCGAAATTATTCTATCAGTAAATTCCCAAAGTAATCAACTACATTACAACAACAACAAAAGCTTCCTTTTTGGCTTAAAAAAGTTTCTTATTGTCTTTGAAAGCAAAGTCAAATTACTGCATTACCTATAGTCTGGTAGTTTTGTCCTCCAGCAGTTATGGAATTAATTAGACTATGTTGTCTAATCTCCCTTAGAGGGGTAAGGCTCTGGCAACTATGATTCATGGAAAAAGTGAATATTCTTTTTACGCTCATTATAAAAATAATAATTTTAAGGTTAAGGCTATTTGTTCCCTCGTTAGATTTCTCCTGTATTTTTTTTTTTCAAGTTTCCCCTTTAGCTTGATTTTATCCTTGAAATTTGTAATCTGATTAGCACTTAGAACAAATTTTGGGAAAATAAAGTGAAACTATTCTTGCTAACACTCTACAGCTGTTCGAGGGGGAAAAAAGATACTCCCCTCATTACTATTAAAAGGAAATTCCTCTATGCAAGAGTTTCCAATTAGGTTACAGGCCACTTTTTAGATGCTGGAGGAGATGCATGTTACATCTACTTTCAAAACAGTGTGGAAATTCTCACAATCCTTCCATTTAAAAGTCCTGGCAATTGGATAGGAAACAGGTATGAATTAAGAAAGAAAAGTATAAATACAGCTGATTCACTTTGTTGTACAGCAAAAACTGGCACAACAGTGTAAAGCAATTATATTCCAATAGAGAGCTTAAAAAAAAAGCAAAGTAACATTCTTTAAGAGCAGATGTTTGAGCAATAGAAGTAGATCTACCAAAGTTACGTGAGGGATTTAATCCATTAAAACACACTTTCCTGACCTCCTTTAAAAAATGCTGTCTCCTTAATTTTTCTCCATGGAAAGGGAGTGTTTTTGTGACTACCGTAGAGGTTATTTGCAGAGCTGTCAGTACATTTTAGGCTTTCTTCTTAAACATTGTGATTTACCTCTGAAAATTAACTCTAGATTATAAAATTTAGAGTATTAAAGTATTACTCATAGAGATTAAATAAAATCTTCATGAATTTGGACAAAATAGCTCTATAAACTACATACTACAATACTTTCTGGAATATATTTTAAATAGCCAGAAAACAGGGAGTCAGGGATGATCAGCTTTTTAATTTTTTTCTCGTCTTTTTCTTTTACCTCCTTCTTTGCTTTCTCCTCATTCTCTTAATGAGAAAATACAGGTGAAAAAAATCAGGTTGGGGATGGACAGTTTTATTTTAAAATAGTGAGGTCAGGGAAGGACTCATAACAATGGTATTTGAAATAATAAGGCAAAAAATACTATTAAAAGGCAATACGTGTGTATGCATATTTATTTCATGTATATATGAGGAAGTTAATAAATATGTATGCAGTTTTTACTCGATGTACAGAATATGAATATATAATATACATATGCATGTGTATTTTTCTACCTGATATAGAATGCAAGAATACAAAGTTCTCTACTGTGTTCCAGAAATTGTAAACATCACAGAAACCCACATTATAAATTAAATTCTTCAGTAAAGTAGATAGTCTGGTGTGGTTAGAATGCATTTTTAATGTAGATGTCCAGTTGGCACTGACACAAGGCAGAGGAAATTAACAGCACTGAGTAATACATTTTCTTCATCTGAAGTTGGTTTAACTTTCCTCTTCTCCAGGAACTCAGCTTTAAACTGAACCTGCTTTCTCTGAGCTCACTATTCTCTGTATACTTATCCTATCACTTGGATGTTCCTGATTTTGATGATTATTTTTTAATTCTCATAACATTGGATGTAAGAACGTGACAGTAGGTAAGCTGGCTTTGAAAAAGGCTCTGATTCAGGAAGATCAGCCCTGTGCTTCTTTCTCCAACCTTCCTAATTCCAAACCCCATTCTTTTTCCCCATGATCTCCACCTCAAATATTAGACTAGTGCATTTTTGAGAAGATAACATCACAAAAGAGAATTTATTTTATGGGAATATTTCTTCCCAGCCCTTTCTTTTGCCCTCTTGATTTTCAGTTGCTCCTACCAGTGTAAACAATGACACATAAGCACCTTGTTTATTTAAAAGGGACCATGTGGTTAAGTACGTGATCTCTGCGAGAGAACTAAGAATTTCTTTCTAGAACTGATTTGAGCGGGGCCCTGAGAGAGAAATCAGCCAGCACTTTAAGAATTAGCTGCGATAGATACCTTTGTTTACACTGCCCATGTCAGTCCATTTAAGTGCATAATTAATAGTTTATGTGACTCTTTGATGTTCAGCATTAGTGTTTTCATACAATGAAAAATGGTAAAGTGTTGCCACTTTTATTGTGCACTTTAACTGCTAATTGTTAAACACTGTATATTGTTCGCTTCAGTTTCAGTTCCTTTGTGACTTCATATTGCATGGTCATCTTTCAAGGAGGTCAAATTATTCTCATCCTGTTTTATCTTTTTCCCTTGTCTTTTTGCTTTTTTATAAAAAATATGTATACTGGAGTATAGTTGATTTGTAATGTTGTATTTTTACCTTTTTTTTTTTTTTTTTTCAGAAAAGGAAATCTATTCTTATTCATTGATAATTTGCCATTTACTTTTACACCTTTTTCTATGGCATTTATTCTTTTTGTTATTAAGACTTTATCTTTGAGAGAAGTTTTAGGTTTACAACATCACTGAGAGGAAGGTACAGAGATTTCCCGTATATGCCCTGACCCCACACATACATGGCCTCCCCCATCATGACATCACTCACCAGAGTGGTACACTGTTTACCAAAGTTGAACCTACAATGACATCATAATTATCCAAAGCCCATAGTTCAGCTTAGGATTCACCCTTGGTGTTGTACATTCTGTGGGTGTGGACAGATGTGTAATGACATATATCCATCACTATGGTATCACAGAGAGAGTTTTCATAGCCCTAAATATCTTCTCTGCTCTGCCTACTCACCTCTCTGGTCCCCCCAAATCACTGATCTTCTTATTGTCTCTGTTGTTTTGCCTTTTCCAGAATATCAGATAATCAAGTAACGTGAAAAATTAGAGGCAGAGTCTTGATTTTTTTTATTTTGAGGAACTAACGAGATTTTAAGTTTAATCGCAAAATATGTATATACTAGTCTGCTTGTATAATTCCCTAGAAAGCTTGTCAAAATAGTTATTTGATATAGATTTTATGCCAAATATTTTATAATTATTTGGTACAGTCAGGAACTCAGACATTCTTAACATTGTGTTGTTGATGTTGTTCATTTAAAAGACCCTCAACAGCTAAATAGCTTCAGTCTAAATGGACGGCAACCTCTAGTCAATTTTGAAGTTTCTATTCTTCATTGAAATTTTAAAATCCTGAAGAACATGAAATTAAACCGTCCTGGTCTTGTCTTCCTAGAAGAGTAGAGGGCCGGGTAGAGGGCCAGCAGAAATCCCTTGCCACAATTAAGGAGCATAGCCAGGGCACATGGCTGATTTTTAACCTTCTAGGTTTTACTGATGATATAGAAGCCCTGGGGAAACTCTTGGCCATCTTCCCTTATAAGCAGACTGTAGGACTGATTCCTACAATATTTTCATGTTTGAAAAGTACTTGATCAGTTAATTTTTATAAACAATACAGTCTTACATTTTGGTAACATCTAAACTGGATTTAACAGTCTTGAACTTAAAGTTATTCCTACAATAGCAAGAAATCATTTTCAGACGGATGCAGCTTTGGAACTTTACGCTTTTTCATGATCTCATGAAGCTAGTTGTTACTTCTGTTTTGAGGTCCAGTTTCCAACTTAATTGCACTTCACATCTCTTAGATTTTTTTTAAAGACAATAAAGGTCTGAAGAAAGTATATATTTCAATAAATTTGGAATTAAAAATACAATTCTGATTTTTCTCTAAGAGATTTTCCAAGATATCCAAATGTAAAATTTCCAGTTTTGACTGATTTTTATCTAAGGAAACACTTGGTGTGAAGCTGAAACAAAATATCATTTTCTGCAAAGTAAAAATCTTGACATATTCTTTCTTTTACCTATCTTTCAGGAACATGATAAATTCTCCCAAAAATGTGAGAGACAACATTTAAGAAAATGTCATTGCCTTAACTATGGCCAATATTTTGAAATAATTCTTGACATTATCTGCCTATTGTGCTTTTTCTTCTGTTCAGTTGCTCCCTAGACTCTGCACCTGTGATATTTTCGTGTTGACCCCAGCTGTGTCTCTGCTTTAAATATTTTTGGCAAACATTTAAGTCTTTTCTTCTTTGGTTTTGATTGTATTAGATGGGAATGATCTTGATTTCCACATGCAAGTAGTCACCACTGGTAACTATTTTTTTTAATTAATTTGCTTAACAATCTCAGGGCCATTTTGAATGCATATCATCTGAAAGACTTAAAAAGGAATAATAGGATATTGTGTGTCAAAATGTTACGGCTAAGAGATCTCAAAACTGCTCCAAGTATTTGTCATAAATATAAAACGAAAACCAAGAATCAGTCCAAACTTAAAGCAAAAGCTGCCTTCAATACTTTGCCGTGATGCCAAGGCCCATTTGGTGCCGGCTCAGAAATGTGCACAAGTGAAGATCAAAGGCCAGGTCGGTGAACGTCATCCTCACTTGGTGTTTTTAATAGAGCACAGTCCACATATGATATATTAGTATAGTCACTTGTACCAACTTTACATGAGCAAATATACGTAGAGCTAAAAGAAAATAAAAAAAGACCACTGCAGAGTTACAAATTTTCTAATGAATGACACATTTGCTAACAGTTCGGATATTTGCATAGAGATGACAGAAGGAACTATATTCAGAGTGCACATAAAAACTAATTAATCTGACAGCCTAGAGTATGACCACGTTGGTGGTCTTAAACATTTACGTGTAGGTGCTATCCTGTAATTGCAGTTTGAAAACAGATAAAATACGATCTAAATATCATTTTTAAATACAATATTTGGAAAAACTTGTAAAACACTCTTATAACGGCCACCTAAACTGTGGTCTTTCCAGTAACTTAAAAATGCCTACTGATGCCAATTTAGTTTTATTTCTGTGGAAAAGGGAAACTATATAGAAACAAAATGCATACGGCAAAAAAGGGGCATAGCTAGAATGGGTATACCAACTCAAATTATGTCTTTTTTTTTCTTGCAAACCATCAAACCAAAAATGTCTTTTCACCCCTTAATATCAGCAAGATTTTGCTACCACAAGACAGTTCCCAGAGATTCATTGCTATTTATAATAGAGGAAAGAATATTTTGGACATAGTAGGTATGCTCATTGTAAACCGTTTTTGCTGGACTCAATCTGAAAATATAGAAGAAAGACACTGAGCAGACTGTAAAACATCTGAAGTGTCTATCAGCCAGGCAGTGATTCCTGGTACTTGCCAAGTATTTAAATTAAATTTGGGTATCTGTCTCCATGTGTGCTTTGCACATACATATTATCTTTAGGCCACAAATTTCTAGTTGCTGATAAGTAGAAACAGACTCCTTTGTTTCCAGATAAGATATAATCTGACTTTCCTTAGCTATTTTATCTTTATTATTAGACTCTAAAATATAAAGTAGCTCAATAGGAATAAAAAAAAGAAAAACAAAGATGGGACGATTCAAAAGACGGGTCTTTAGTGCAGACTCTGGCTATATAATTACAAAAATAAAACTAAATTTATAAATGTGCTGCCTATTTTTCATCACTGTATAGAGATCATTCAAGATTAACTACAATTGGTGTTTGTCACCTTGGTAATATTTATAAAAATTTCTTTATTAGGATGATGGGAAAACTAGGAGGTGAAACGATCCTACTTTTTTTTCTTGTTCTCTGGCAACTTAATCTTAAGAGTCTAAAGAAGAATTAGAATCATAATGCTAATTAGGGTATGAAGAATTTGAAGTGAGTGGTTACAGCAATTAGGTACACACTCTTCCAGACAAGTGTACAATAGTGAGAGTAGTATGCTTTACAGGGAGTTTCTCCAACCTGTTTGGTGATTGTTAAAACAGTGGAGTGTTGAGACAGCCACGTGAGAGAAGCTGAACGGGGTGTACAGCTCACTGTGGAAGCCATGACACTGACACTCAAATGATCTTTTTGAAAAAATAATTCTGAAAATGAAAAAAATATACATGTGGGGTGTGGTATTCCTTTCCCAAGGAATTCAAATAAGATCCACCATTTTGGCTACTTTCTACTGAATATATTGGAGCAGAAATGGAAAACTAACAACTCAAGTAGAAAACTGTGAATTTCAAAAATGATGAGCTAGTCTGTATTTTACGTGTCTCATATTTGACTCTATGTGGTGGTTTATGATTTACTATCCTAACCCATTTTTATGTTAATTAATTAATTAATTAACAAGAGTAAGAGGTTTTTCATATAAAATGTGAATGACCGGTGCACCTGTTCTTTGAATCAAACACATTGGGAGGTAATAGTTCCTCAAAAATCACCTCATGGATTTCTTGGCTTCTTAATAAAAATTTATGTCAAATTTCTAAAGTTTTCCAAATCCAGTCATATTCATATATGCAATTAAATTCACCACCACAGACAAAAAATACATATTAAACATCCACTTTGTGGAAATTTGAGTGTTAAGCCAAGGTAGATAAAAAAGACAAATGAGCTATGGTTTTAGCCTATGATTTCTGACTCTTTAAAATATTAACTGATTTTTACCAGTGATGCCAAGAAAGAGAAGTAGATTTCTTTAGTCACCATGACTTAATGGCGACAGTAGAGATACTGCCAGTGTGACTCAATTCCAAGAACACCCAGTCCTAATTAGGAAATAGAGAAACTAGGTTGTAAGTATAATGGATTCTAAGTCTCTGTTCATGTCACAGGACTGACAGCTAAGTAACCCAGTGGTTCTCAACTGCAGGTGGCTTTAGGAGGACCGCCATCTGGCAGGTAGCAGCTAGGGATGCTGCTCAAAGTCCTACAATGCAGAGTGGCCCTGACGACAAAAAGTTATCTGGCCCCAAATGTCAGTAATGCATATTATTCTGCATGTGATCTGATAAGCAGTCTATGATGTAAAGTTTATTAGTCAATAGTCCAGACTTCAGTTGAATTACAAACAACTCATCTGATTTGTTTGTTCCAAGAAACTGAAATACCCAAAATGGCTGTATGAGGTTGTGGGTCTTAATAAAGAAATTGTATTGAGCCACTTGTCTACTTACCTAGAGACCATCTAATAATTAACCATTAATGACGATGGAAAGGAATTGATGTTTTCTGGAAATGCTGTGAAAACAGTTTAATTGACGATGATTTCATATCATCATCATTTATTTGCCTGGTTATGCTATAATGGTAGAAACATGAGCTCTAGACTCAAAGTTACATCGTGAATTTGACCATTTGGCCTTGCCTTTCTGAGTCAGTTATCGTGTTCTGCAAAATAGATATGACAGTCTTGCAGGGCTGCTGTGATCATTGGAAATTCAAATATGCACAACAGGGTATATATGTTAGGGAGTTAAGAAGAGAGAGCTATTACTAGAGCTAGTACACAAATGTTAGAATGTTTATCAGTATTACCACCGATATTGACATGACATCTTCTCTTGCCATAGTTTATATGAGATTCCATATGAAGAGTAGAAGATAGGATCTGTGATCAGACCCCCTTGAGTTCTATCTCCATCATTTTTTAGCTTTTAGACCTTTAGCTACTTAGACCTTACTCTCAATTGAAATCTCAGTTTTCTCATCTGCAAAACTAACGTTAATAAATTTCACTTCACAAGCTGTATCCGGTATTCAAAAGTGTTTTGGCTTTTTGTGTACAGAAGCAAGAAGAGCCACTCACATGTTCACCCTTATCTAGGCATATAATGGTAGGAAAAATGAAATGAAATGAAATAGAAAATAAAATTAAAAAGTACATTGGGAAGGGTAAGTCCTGTTAGGAAGGAATATTGGAAAATTATGACAGTATCTTCTCTGTTCCCAGCTTGCTCCATTCTCTAAAAAAATAAAATAAAACAAAATAAAACAAAAAAAAAATCCAAAAAAACTTATGTCTGATGAAAATTAATCCATTCTTTGGGGTAGTTAATTATCACTGACTCAAACTGATGATATTTTATTACTAAGACCTCTTTATCAAAGGGCGGCTCCAGTGAAGACTTTATTTACATTGCAATCATATATAAACTGAATAGGACATTGCTCATGAACACAGCTTGTCTAAATTCATTAAGCCAGAAATCTATTGCCAGAGGGCTGGGTGTTTGAAAAATATGTCTGAATTTATCAGCAGCCTAAATTCCAATTTCCCCGAAATGACTACCAACACTTCAAGTGTGCCCCGTGTCAACTAAACGCATAGTTTTTATTTTTCTCCATTTCGAGTTCCATTTAGATCCTCTGTTAAAATTTATTCCTGAATTATTTTTCTCTGTACTACACTTTATTTTTCTACCATTTAGGGAAGTTAAATTAAAAACCTTTACTGCTTTAAGTTTATCAAAAAACAGAATTGACGTTGTTGCCCTGTTTATATTAACTAAAACAAAGTTTTCATACTTTTAGAAACATGTCCTCACTACAAGCATTATGGGAATATTTGGGAACCAAAGGCAATGGCTTCAAATTATCTTTCTTATCACAACTTAAAGTATTTTAATAAGTGCTGCTGATTGAATATTATACATTATCAAAACTGTCACAAGAATTTTACCTCCGAAGGTAACAACTTATCACGACATTGAATTTCTTCCCAGGTAGTCCCCTGTAAATAATTCCAGCACTTTTATGGGCTACCATTTATGGCATGTATCCAAACACCTTTCACTTGATAAATGTAGTTAGTAGTATAAGAACAATTCAATGAGTTTCTTAACATTAGTTTTAATGGAGTTAAAAAAAAATGTTGCTTCATTTTTGAGACTATACCACACTCTTTACAAGTGATGCACTATTTTGTAAAATACTTTTTCAGTTGAGCTGACAGCTTAGGTGCAGTGAAAGTAGATTCCATTCGTCACTTAGAATGACTGTAAAGACACATCAACGGCAGGAAATTGGGTGTATAACAAAAACATGTCTAAGCCCTGAGCAGTAGCTGTGTTTTCCTAGTACCAGCAGGAGAAGTAATGAAGTCTTGTTGATATTAAGCTAGAGCAATGCTTTAAAGTGAGCGGCTGCCTAATTCTCAGATAGAATAATCCATAACTCAGCTCTCCGGGGCAGCCTGCGTATTTCTATATTCAGCGGTAATAAAAGATGTCATTCGGATGACCTGAGGTCTACAATTTCATACTACGGAAAGGAAAGTTATCTCCTTCCCTCCACATGGGCCTTCTTCATGGTTAATTAGAAGAAGCCGTGTCTTTCCATAACAGTTAACCGCTCGCATGGGCATCACTGTAACATTATCAGATCTTAAATAATATGAATTTTGAGCTGAAAGAAAACTTTAAAGTTGGTTTCTTTTATTCTATTTTTTTTTTTCCTCAATAGTCTTGGAAATGACTTGTGTAAGTATTTATCTGAAAATCCCATTCCCTGGAGCCTACTCTAATTTCCCATAGGATGTTCTGTGTTTATTTAGCACCAAGTAGAAAGTAGATTCACTGACGTTTTCAGTATAAATTTCATTATTAATGGATCTGTTTAGTTTTTTAAATTCATATGCAATTAATCTTATATTCTTGTTTCTTAAATTAACTAAGACTGAAGTTTTAAATTCTCTTCCTTTCAGTTAAAAATAAACTTTTCGTAATGCAGTATATAAATTCTGAGTGCATTTAAAAGATAGTGTTTCCTTTCATGGTGGTTTACAAGTTAACAGATTAGATGCGTGGGAAATCATACAGGTTTTTAGAAAAACAGCTATGTTTAACAACTCCATTAAAAATTTTTTAAAAACTGAATGAATGAAAATACGACTTCAATTAATCCAGTGGTTTAAGGAACATTCTGAGGGAATATTCCATCAAGGTGAAACACTTGTGTTTATGCACTTTTCAAGAGAGGCTCTGAAATGTATATATGAGTAGATCTAAACTCTGCTTAAGCATAATTCATAAAGGTATATCTGGTTGGATATCTCATAGTAACAATTTACTACCCGTTGGGAAAATTAGCTTTATGTTACCTTGATTATGGGTCATTCAAATCATAACCTTAACCTCTTTTATTATTACAATCAGCATACTAATACCTAATGAATAAGTCTATCTTTTATCACCCTAGGCATAGACAATTTTCAGAATCCCCTTGAAGCCTTGACTGGTACAGACTGATGGTTTAAGAATTATTGTATGTATTTTTCTACCAAATCCATCAAATCACAATATTTCATCAAACAATATAAACCTCACACTGCTATATATAAAATAGATAAACAACAAGGACCCATGTGCAGGACAGACAATAGTATTCAATGTCTTGTAATAACCTATAATGGAAAAGAATCTGAATCTGAATCACTTTGTTGTAAACTTGAAACTATTACAACATTGTAAATAAACTATACTTCAATTATAAAAAATGGTTTAAAAAAACAGTGTAAACTTTTGGAATAATATTTGCATTGCCCAGGTTTATTCTTAAAAATGATACCTTAAAACATGTTAATTGGTGATATTATTAATTGGTGATATTCTTAAAATAATTATGGTAAGGCATTTGAAGCCTGGAATCCTGAAGCATTGGTTTATACTTTATTAATTTAATATGAATTATGAGTTTAGTACATCTATCCATCCATTCAACAATTTATTTTTCGCTAATTTAACAAATATTTATAGATTATTTATCCTCTGTCTGGCGTTGTTCTAATTTCTGGTGAGGCTGCTATGAAAAAGACAAAGATCCCTTACCTCATATAGCTTACATACGAGTGGAGGAAAAATAAACATGCAAATAAAATAACTGCTTATCATGACAAGTCATAAAGCAGGAGAGCCAAAGGTGAAAAGTAGAGATTCACTCTCCCAGTTTATAATACAAAATACAAGGTATGGTGTTTGTTTATCTCAGAACTAGAGCACAGGGGATGGATAATTTTCAAAAAGTAAGTGAATGCAATAAATAAGACAAATATATTGTCATGGAAGACAAATTATCAAGGAGGGATTAGGGCAGGACTGCCTTCTTCCTAGTCTAGTTGAAGAAATGTAGTAGAGACTGAAAGGTATTACCTGTATTTATTATAAAGTCGAAAGTGGTCAGGAAAAAAATCCAGATGTGTATAGACATGGGTCTTTTACACTAAAGTTGCCTGCAATTTCAAAGAAGAATGCCAGCAGGGAAAAGTAATATTCAGCAAGCTCTGAACAGTTTTTTTGTACTTTTGTGAAAGAAAAGCAACTGTTAGGCAGCTCTTCTACTTTCACATACAGATGGACATAATAGAGTTGGAAACATCATTCTTGAATTGGAATAATATCCACCTCCAACTTCTCCTCCCAAGACTCCTCCTTCCTTTGTACGTCTATCAAAAAACGGGCAGTTGAAAGCCATTTGCATAGTCTCTAGTCCTTGAAAAGACAAATTGTTTCCTTTTCTTCTCTTATTTTAATAACATACTTTTATATTCATAGAGTACTCCGATTGGCAAGCTCAGCTCATCTTGGTTCTGGTCTAGAGAGCAGGATATAGTGAAATCCAATTTTGAGACCTGTCTACAATTTTGCTTAATATTCCCATCGGGAAAAGTCAGAAGATTTAGGAGAGAACTATAATTGCCCCACATTTAAGATATTATTGAGAATGCAATGGATTAAATTTGAAATGCACTTTGAGATTCAGCCTACTCATTTTAAAAAGAAATATTTCTTTCAAGTTTCTTTGCGAAGTTTCCATGAATTATTTTTCTAGGTTTTATTTAGTAAAGTTAAAAAACAAAGTTGATAAAAAGACTTCTGGTAGAAGAGGTTATCAGTGGTATTTGCCATTATTCCTTTTAGCTTTAAGTGTACTTTACATCATATTTATTAGTACAACTTAAAGTTGGTAAAAATAAAAGAATTAAAGAAACCTGAGATGTTATTGTGATGCTAAGATTTGGCAAAACTTAATGGAGAACATTAGAAATTAACTATTTGTCTCATCTGATGGTACATCTTTGCTTCTGATCTAACCTGGAATCATCTTGTAATGTTTACATGAAATTCATTTTACAGTTTCAGAGTCATGATGTCATAACAACACGAGCTGGCAGGCAGATAATGAATTCCGAAATGATCACCGCCTTTTCTACTCCCAAGGTTTTATAAACATTTTCATTCTTATTTTATCTTTTTTTTACTCATAAGGTATTTTTTTCTAAAATATTTACCGGTCAGTATATTTTGTCAGCATGTCTGATAGAAAGACTTTAGTTCTTGTGTGTTTGTTTGCTTAATGGCAAAAAAATTGTGACTACTCACTCTTTCTATAATTCCAATCCCATCCGATTCTCTTTTATCAATTGTTTTGTATTGTTGATGCTGATGTTATTATAATATTATTATCATTAATATTATTATTATTGGCTTTTTCATGATAAGCATTTAAATTCTTTAGTACTCTTATTTGTTCAGTTAATAATTTCCCATGCAAGATGCATTAGAAATGAGGCCCTGGATATGGTAAAAAGATTAATATAATTGAGCCTTGCCATGTCAAGGGCATTAGACCCAGGTTTCTGATAGCTTTTTCAATCTGTTTACAATTAATAGCTGTCTGAAAGAGAGGATGTATACTGGTTACAACAAACAAGAGAAAACATTGTCGGAATCATAGTGACACTATATTGGGGGAAAATAAAAGTAAAAAAAGAAAAAAAAGAAAAGCCTGCCTCTATGATAAACCCCAAGGAAAGAGCAATTAGATAAAAGACACTAAAATATATGTGTGTGACATGCTCTATAGCAAGTCTTTTATTTGTCCTTTTTGTTTGATAGGAAAAGATGGAGACACTTCATAGAAATTAAAAATCCATTTTTCTTAACTTTTCTCTATGCCGGGCCTGGTGGATGAAATCATACTTCCAAGGACCTTGGTCTGAAGCCATTATTTGTGTAGCTACTTCTTGTTCAGAAATCAGAAAGTCATTTAAGTTTGGGGTAGACAGCTGTGTGAAGTGTTATCAAGTAAGTGATGTCTGCAAATTAGTAAGGCAGAAAAGTATGCAGCTGGCAGTATCATCTGAAATTCAACAATTTTTTTGGAAATGCTTGGCAGCTGAAAGAATGGATAAAGAGAAAGAAAAATAAAGAAACAAAACTTGACATCTAGAATAAGAACATGAAATATATTTATATGAGATAACATTATATTATTGTGTACTACATTATACATATACCTTACATATTATATAAAAATACATGTGTTAGAGTAGATTGCACTACTTATACTTTGGGTTGCTACCATGTATTTTTAAATATATGTTTTGACATTAATTCTCTCAGGACAAAATGACATAAACCTAAATATGAAAAAAGTCTTCCAGGCTAGATTTCTTTATTGAAGTAGAAGTTATATATATGAAAAAGAAAAGCCTTATCTATAGCTCAAGCATTTCCAAATGACATTCCTGATATGATTCTGTAATAACAATGTGGGACAAACCTGGGTTGACAGTCTGTGCCTGAGGATCATGTGCACTTGTGTGGTCTTTTGGAATCTGTCTAGGTCAAATACATATTCTAGATTAGATGGAATGAATCATTGGGCTCCTGGGTACTTTCCTCTTTAAAAAATTTTTTTAATTTGTTTTTGGTTTCAAGTTGGCAATCCTACTACTTGAGATTGTGAAATAATAGTTTAGCTCATTGAAATACACCAGATAATAATATCAATAAGAATTAAGAAGTTCCAGGTCAATGGAAGGATGCAAGGAAGTATCTATGTTAAAACAACAGTTTATTTGTGTTAGCTGATATTCCCTGTTCTATTTATCTATTATTGTATGGTGGGGCATCACACAGCTCAAGAGTGTGAAAGCAACAATGATTATTTTGCCTGCAGTTGTGCAATATGAGCAGGGCTCCAAGTGGATAGCTCATCTCTTCCCCACGTGTATCAGCTGGGCCAGCCCCAAGGTGGGGGTTATTTGACAGTTGGGACCAGAAACCTTGAATGGATATATGGCCTAATAGTGGAGGCTGGATGTCAGCTGGGACTTCAGCTGGGGCCATCTGCAGGAGCACCTGCACATGTTCTCGTCATGTGGCTACTTGGCTTCCTGAGAGTATATTTGCTGGGTTCCCAAGTGAGTATCCCAAGGGGATAACGCGGATGAGCATAGCTCTCTTATCACCTAAACTTGGAAGTCACATAGCATCCCTTCTACTCTACTCAGAAAGCTCTACCCAGATTCACGGGGAGGGACATGGTACCCACCACTTGATGGGAGAAATTTAACATGTTAAGAGAAGCAAGTGAGATGAGAGACCTTGTGGAGGACCTCTTTGAAAAATACAGTCTGCCACAGTCTGTCCTTGGGCCACAACAATCCATTCCCATCTCACATGAAAATACACTTGAACTTGGCCTGAGCACCCCAAGGTTTATGCCTTTATGATGTCAGTTTGAAGTCTACAATTGTATCATCTAAATGGTCTTCAAGTGTCAGTGATGCTCCTTGGGTGCAGGTCCTTGGTACTGCTACTCGAGTACATCCTCTCAGTCTGAAGACCTATGAACTAAAGAGATTAGTTGTCTACCCCAGCCCCCCCAACCAATATTCAGTGGTGTCCCAGGCATAAGACAAGGACTTCCAACACTCTTGTTCTGAAAGGGGGAGAACAGGAGACAGACAACAGCCACGAGTCCATAGCAATTCTGAAATCCCCTGGGATACATATTGCCACTTCCTTGATGATCTCTTTCAATATTCATTTATTTTTCAAAAGAAATTAAAGCAGTCTATTAAAGAGGGTGTATTTTTATATTTGTAGAATAGAATTCTTTCTTGGAAATTTTCTTGCTGTGTTGAGGCTTATCATTTCTTACTGTATGTAAAAGGGGACCTTGGTAACTATGGTAGGTTGTATTTTCCAAAGTTAGAACCACAATATACCCCATTCCACACTCTCTTCTTACTGTGTGATGTCAACCTGTTCTCATTTAGTGAGTGCCTTCCATCCCTTTTGGTGGAACTTAGGGGCTTCTCCAAAGGAGCACCTATGGTGAAAGTGATGAAAAGTGAGGTGCAAAGCGAGGTCATAAAAGTGCCATGAACTCTGGCTGTGTTCTCTTGGGATGCTCATTTTTGGAACCCAGTCATCATGCTGTTAGGAAGCAGGGTAGCAACTTGGAGAGACGATGTGTAAGTGTTTTGGCTGATAGCCTGCTATGGGCTGAATGTTTGTATCTCCCCAAATCTGGATGTTGAAGCCCTAATCCCCAAAGGGATGATATTTGAAGGTGGAGCCATTGGAAGGTAATTAGGTTTAGATGAGGTCATGGGGTGGGAGGGGCTCTCCATGATGGGATTAGTGCCCTTCTAAGAAGAGGAGGAGATGCGTAGGCCTCCCCTCTCTACCATGATGGGGCATGGAGAGAAGGCCAGAAAGAGGGCCCACACCAGGAGCTAAATCTGCTGACGCCTTGATCTTGTACTTCCCAATATCAGAATTGCAAGAAAGAAATAACTGTTGTTCAAGCAGCCTGGTCTGTTGGGTCTCTTATAGTAGGCTGTGCTGACAAATGCAGAGCACCATCTGAAGTCAACATCAGTTGTCAAACCTGTGTGAATAATGCTTTGTTGATTTCAATCCCTAGGTCAAGCCATCCAAGCATCCCAGGTTCTGCTGATGTTTCATGGGGCAGAGACAAGGTACGTTCTCCAAGTTTGGTCCATGTAGCAGATAAACAGACAATAAGATAATTTTTGATGTTTGAAGCCACATGGTCTTAAGGTAAAACAGAGCATAGTTTGGTGCCTAGAAGGAATCTGCTGCTATAAGAGCCCAAGCAAGGGCATTAGCTCTGGGATGAGATGGGCAACAGAAATGAAAAGGGCGTTAGGGTCATCGTTCATGAGAGAGCCTTGGGGAGGGTGTGAGAAGAAGTCTGATGAGTCTCAGAGAGGCTTTGGGACATACTTAAAGGAAAACCAGACAATGATATTAAACACTAGCAAAAGAGGTGACGCTTGTTATGTAGTAGCAGAAAGTTTTGCAGCACCATTGCCTACAGTAATGTAGAAAATTTTAAAAATTACTAGTGAAGCTTATGATCTAGTAAAGAGATTTTCAGGCAAGAGAGTGACCTGAGAACCACTTGGCTTCATCTCAGAGCCTGTGATAGATGTGACAAGAGAGAGAGTCTAGAAAAAGAACTGTTCAGTGCAGAGAAGCCAGGACTTGGCTGAGTTTGGAGATAACATTGTTCCTCGTTGCTAGCCTCTCCAGATGGCAGATTACACTGAAATTAAGAAATGACTTTTAGGCAAAGGATCAATACACTGTCAGGCAAACATGACATACAGATAAACCCAAGGGCATGGCTATAAAACCTTTGTTAAGACTTAAGAGTGATTTAAGGTGGTGCTCCATCGACCCTTTCAAACCCATATTATTAGTATGATCATTAATATTATTTTAATTATGAAGTATAGTATTCATTTAGGAAAAAAAGTTAACTTAAGCCCATTTATTGTGAAATAATATTATTCTGTGTTCGCTGACCACCTTATATTTTTAAGCTCCACTGTATACATTATTTATGTAATCATTATTTTAATAACACTTATGGGGTGAGCAGGACAAATCTCATTATTCTTCACTTCCCCCAATGGCATTACAAGTCAGTTTCAATATCTATTCATCGTGTCACCTCTTCAGTCCAATGACTAATTATTTGACTCCAGGAAGTGTCTACTGTATACCAGGCACTGTTCACATTACCTAAGTTGTTCCTTTAGTTCTCATAACAGCCCGATGCAGGCAGTGTTATTACACCTGACTGTCAGATGAGGTAATTAAAAAGCCCAAGCAGTTAAATAAAATCTCTGATATCATATTACTACTACGTTCCAGAATCAGGAGTCTAATCTGGTCTTATGACTGAAAAGTAAGCAAGTTACCTTTCCATTTCACTTGGCCATCTTGCATACAACAGAGTCACAATGAAAAGAAAAAAAAAAAAAGTCATTTGATTTGCGATTTTTTTGCTCTGAAATACTGAGTTTTTATAGTTTTGGTATCTTCCAATAAGTCATATTAAGGTGATGTTCTTTATATTAATTATACAAAGAATTTTGCTTTAAATTTTTAAAATTTAAAATTAACATGGAAAACAATCATTTAACATTTATTGTACAATTTTTTAACTCCATGGATAAACTGTAGAGAATTGCTAGTATAAGCATGTTGCTGTTTTATACTTTCATATTTCCATTAAAAAGTATAATTTAGAATTGTATTTAAATAATTCAGTCATATGATACATATAGAGAAAACAGATGTTAAAAATCTAGATGGTGACTATTTTATTTTTCAAATTCCATATGTGTACATTTGCATGCATTACAGTAAATACTTGAAATATTTTGTTTTATAATATAGTGACGATCTTAGGTTCTCCTTTAATTTGATTGTCTATAGCTCATTGGTTTTGGGGTACAGGCTCTAACAATGTAAAATAAATAAAAATTCTTTCATTCATTTGTTCATTCATTCATTCTTCTTCCAAAAAATATATTAAACTGGAGGTCAGGCACTGTGTTATTCCTTGATTTATAGTCAAAACGAAAAGGACAAACTTAAAATGCAGTTTGGTAAGTGTTGGATGGGACTGCAAACAGGGTGCAGTGGAATATCCGAGCCAGAGGTTTAGGAGGGTTCAGCGAAGAAGGATTTTCAGTTCAAAGACTCATTGGACTCAGTCAAATTGAGCAGCTAATTGATGAGCATGGAAAAGGCCTGTCCACATAAGAGAGCAGGCAGAAAAAGTGAATTTGTGCATGAGAGGTAATAAAACAGATACCAGGCACCCTAATGTGTTCTCAGGGTGAGGAATTAAGAGATGGCACTTGTATGGCTTGTCCCTGTTTTGTATCTAGGGCTTAGCTCGCTTCAGTGCTAGGAATTTGGGAATCCCCCCAAAGCTTGTTGATACTCATGTCTTTAGCCAGCACTGGGAGTTACTGGAGACTAGGGTTGTTGAATGAAACGCCCTCATGTTGCCTCTTCTTTACACCATGGTGACCTCAGGGAACCCAGACTTGCTTTCAGCTCTAAGAATGAGTGGTCCAGTGAAGAAGGTAAAAGCTGCATCGCTTTGTCTAACCCAGCCCTGTAAGTCACACACCGTCACTTCTGTTGTTTTGTATGGGTTACAATGTCACAAGCCCTCCCAGATTCAAGGGGAGTGGGGAGGAGACATGGAGGAGGGTCAAAGTCACATTGTGTAAGAGCACATGGAATGGAGAGAATTTTGTGACCATCTTTGGAACATGCAATCTCTTGCCATTCATCACTCTAAAATGTTAAAAAAATCTGATTGGCTTCCTTCTAAGTCTCATTTATTTTTATTTTTGATTGACTTTACCCCAGTTTCTCAAGGGAAATTATCTTTTTCATCTTCATAGATGAACTTCTGAATATCTAATCAAAGCATTTTGATTAAAAGAATTTATTGTCACCAAAGAAAGGGACATATCTAAGAATGGAGTATGCAAGCATTGCATTTTTTTGACATTCACCGGCTTGTGAAGGTGTATTCAAAAAAGACCAAAGGATCAGGACATGATGGAATAAGTCATTTTAGTTTTCATTATATTTTTAGCAAAAATAGAAAGTTCATGGCAAAATACTCTCCAATTTTGCTGAGATAATCTATTTTCCCTTATAGTCTTTGACTTTCTACAAGCTTTGACATAGTTGGCCATTTAATACATAAACTTCTCTTGTTTACAAGCTTTCCTGTCATCACATTTGCTTACATTTGCCTTCTGTGCAAGACTGTCCTTCTAACTTTTCCTTTTGATTTTCTGTGTCCAGTGATCAAAGGCCAGTATATAATTTTACATAGTCTTCCCAAGCAACTTTATCATCTTGCATGGCTTTGTAACCACCAATGTTCCATTCTAGAAACACACATCCAATTGTGCCCGGGGTGTCTCCATGGAATTATCTTAAAGGTACCTGAACTCATTAGGTCCAAAAGTGAAACCATCATCGTCTCTTCCAAATCAGTTTCTCTTTTTAAATTTCCTTTTCTCCATACTGGTGCCATAATTTATATGGTAATCCAAGACAGAAACTCTTACGAATGATACTGGATTTCACTATGACCTTAATTTCATGCATAGACTTCTTTACTAGGTGCTGCTGATGAAACATCATAAGCCTTTATGCTCTTTGTGTCTCCTCCACCCCCGTCACCGCTGCCCTGGTAGAATCTTTCATTCTTCTTATCTGGTCATCAGAGTCATCAGAGTTTTAATAGCCACTAATCCATTTTCCAAAGAGCTGTCACAGAAATTTTCTAAGAGGTGACTGTGAGCACATCACAATCCTGCTAAGAATTTTTAAATGACTCCCCATAGAGTTCAAGCAGCAATGCTGTGATTGAAACCAGCCTCTATTTTTCCAGCAGCAAACTTAGGACTATATTTTCCAGCCATACCCAATTTCTTGCACTGCCCTTAAATCATTATACTGGGAGATTTTCATGATTTCTGTGCTGTGGCTGTATGTGCCAGTGTCCTCAAAGTCCTCCAGTGGCCTTGGCTTTGCCTGCCTTGTTGACTTTGTGCTTCCCCAAGTCCACCTGGTCAGACAACGTTTTCCTCCTGCTGCTCTTTGAGCTACACTCCACTTTGGGTGTGATGGGAAAGTGTGGGAGAGGGAAACATTCTTCAAACGCATTCTTGAACTTGAATCTGTTTGTGAACTTGTGTTCTTGAAACGCGACCTTCAAAGAGTAGTTTTTTTTTTTTTTACATTGGAGTAGAGTTGATTTACAACGTTGTGTTAGTTTCAGGTGCAAAGTTTAGTTTTTAACTTCATCCCTCCTTCCCTAGGCTAGACAGGCAGGCTGGAGGGGCCTGGAGTCAGATAACTGACCTCCCCCACTTCTCCCCCAGGTAGATCAGGCTCTAGGAAAGTCTTTTTCCCTGCAAGTGGTCCTTAGTTTCAGAAATCTCCCTGAGCAGATGTCACATGGTTACTTTCCCCTTCCTCCTGGCAGAGGCAAAAGAGGATTTTTCCTGATTCTTCACTGTAAGAGCCTTTCTTCCAGCAAAACCCATGAAAATATGCAGACCTCTGCCAGCAACCGCTTAAGAGATTCTCATTCTCATCCTGGTCCAGACTCAGCTTTCAGCAGTTCATCAAAATTACCTATCAGGTTATGTCTCCAGCAGCTTCTGCCCAGGTAAGCTGAACTCACCTGTCAGCTTTACCTGTCTCTCCAGATTTCAGGGTGGAGGTTTGCCTGGGGACTTCAGTTCTTTAATGGGTCCGGGGAAAGATGTCTATCTTCAGTTTGTTCAGCTCCTTCTCATGTGTGTATCAGAGCAATGATTCTAAGCTCTTTACCTGTCAGCCTCTTATATTGAATGTGACTATTTATTTATAAGGGTAAACATGATATTAATATGAAAAATTCGTGTTACACACCTACTTCTATATTATTATCATTATTATTATTATATACCTACTTCTATATCGGGCTCAAGTATTTATTTCTACCCACCTACCTGGTTTCCAAAACGCTTTGAATTGTGACTGACCACAGGTGTCCCTCTCCATGAAACAGTCACCACTAAACAGATACTTGTTATTCTTGTGGATGTTTCACACATTATTGCACTTAATTCACTCTTCAGTATCTGGAGATGTAAATGCCAACTCACTTTGTAGAGGAGACTGAGGTTGAGAGAAATCGATTATCCAAACTCACAGGTTAGAAAAAGGCAGAAGCTGTATTTGTACTTTAGATGTCTGACTTCAATTCCACAAAAATCTTCAAATTGAGGAAGCCATACTTAATCACTTGAAATAGCTATGAAAAATGCAAGACAGCATAAATTCAGGTGCAAGATCCTGTGGTAATGGCACTCTGATGATTTTTCCCTTTCTTGGCAGTCACACAGTAATAGAGGCAGGGGTCAGATTCATTCCTCTGTTGTGTTAGATACCCTATGAATATCCTCCTCTCTGCATTTTAAGCTTCTTAAAGGCAAGCAAATGGACTGTATGGTATACATATGTACACCACCACTCCTGTTCCGATGTTGAAATGTTGCATGCATTTTAAGCAGTTTCCCTCATTCACAAATGATAACTCAAGTAAGAGCTGACACCAATTTTATGGGACTGACAAAAGGAATCACATTCAATTAAGGTAAATCATGGTTTTATTTATAGGACTTTTATTTTCAAAACAGCCAAAGTTTATATTACTTCTTTCTAGAAGCAGGATTGAAGGATAACTTTGCTCCTGGTAGACTTACCAACACGCAATATACTGTGGACTACAGAGGCAATTATATCCTTATAAGTACTGAATTCAGGGACCTTTATTTATTAATTCCTTTAGATTCATAATGTTCTGTAAAGATGACATGTTGTTTCCTAAAGTGACAATTATTTTTCTTCATGAACGTAATTTGTCAACTTAAGTACTTAGAGTATTTACTTTCTTTATCTTTCTAAGGCATATCTGTTTTTGACATTGTGGAACATTCCAGAATAACCCTTCCCTTGCGCCAGGTGAGTCAACCTATTAGTTTTGTTGGTTTTGTACTATATTCGTAATATTGGATTATACTGTCTATGTCTTCTACTTTATAGTTAATAAATAAAAGCTTATAAAGTAAAGAATATTGAAGTGACTTTAAATTCCACCATTTATTAGACCAATTGCTGACATTGACTATAGAAAATTGGGCTTAAGGAGGTCTTTCAGATGATTCTGGGTTCATGTGTGAGGAGCAGATTTGTGATTCTGCGTCCTAGAGGGTGTTGTAAACATTAAATAACTCCCTTAACAACCCTGGAAAGCGTGGGTTCTATTATATCTATTTTGTAGATAAAGTACTAGCAACTTGTAATCAGGCTACACTGGGCCAGATACAGAGAGTTTCCCATAAACAGTGAGATAGAGTCACAGGTTTGTACTGACCAAAAAAAACCAAAACAAAACAAAACAAAAAAACCCAAAAAACAGTCATGTTTGGCAATTCGTTTTCTTTTTCTTTGTGATTTTTTAAGGCAGTAAATATTACTTTAGCTTGTCCTGCATGCAAGGCATTAAGCCTGTCCGCCTTCTTCTTTGTCTCTCATAAAGTTTGTTCTAAGCACATTCTTTTCTAAGAACTGCTTTCTTGTTCTAAGCCCTTGCATTCAGTTACTTGACACTGTAGATCGGTCCGTAATTTTCCTTCTATCTTTTTGTTATGAATTTAAGCACAGCTGGTATTTGGTTTACCAACTCGCCACCACCTTTTCCTTGTACATAATCTATTTCCACACCCATTCGCTTATTTCTGCAAGAGTTCTGAAGAAGAGATATCTCTTCTTATCTTTAAAGTAACCCCATCCCATTTTGCTTCCTGAAGTTTATTGTTCCTATACTGTGCATTCTTTCTCCAACCCTTCCTGTGTCAATATTAGGCATTCTTCCTTCTCACTTTTCTTTTTAAGAGTCTATTGATCCTCTCTGTTTCACATCACTATCCTCTTTTTTCATGCCTTTAATAGTCAAACCCTTTAAAGAAATAAAAGGAATCCAAATTGGAAAAGAAGTAAAACTGTCACTGTTCTCAGATGACATGATATTATACATAGAAAATCCTAAAGAGGCCACCAGAAAACTACTTGAGCTAATTAATGAATTCGGTAAAGTTGCAGGATACAAAATTAACACACGGAAATCACTTGCATTTCTATACACTAACACTGAAAGATCAGAAAGAGAAATTAAGGAAACAATCCCATTCACCATTGCAATAAAAAGAATAAAATACCTAGGAATAAACCTAACCAAGGAGGTAAAAGACCTGTACTCAGAAAACTATAAGACACTAATGAAAGAAATCAAAGACGATACAAACAGATGGAGGGACATACCATGTTCTTGGATTGGAAGAATCAACATTGTAAAAATGACTATACTACCCAAAGCAATTTACAGATTCAATGCAATCCCCATCAAATTACCAATGGCATTTTTCACAGAACTAGAACAAGAAATTTTACTAGTTGTATGGAAACGCAAAAGACCCCGAATAGCCAAAGCAATCTTGAGAAGGAAAGATGGAGTTGGTGGAATCAGGCTTCCTGACTTCAGGCTATACTACAAGCCTACAGTGATCAAGACAGTATAGTACTGGCACAAAAACAGAAATATAGATCAATGGAACAGAATAGAAAGCCCAGAGATAAACTACGGTCAACTAATCTATGACAAAGGAGGCAAGGATATACAATGGAGAAAAGGCAGCCTCTTCAATAAGTGGTGCTGGGAAAACTGGACAGCTACATGTAAAAGAATGAGATTAGAACACTCCCTAACACCATACACAAAAATAAACTCCAAATGGATTAAAGATCTACATGTAAGGCCGGACACTATAAAACTGCTAGAGGAAAACATAGGAAGAACACTCTTTGACGTAAATAACAGCAAGATCTTCTTTGATCCATCCCCTAGAGTAATGGAAATAAAAACAAAAATAAATATGTGGGACCTAATGAAACTTCAAAGCTTTTGCACAGCAAAGGAAACTCTAAGCAAGACAAAAAGTCAGCCCTCAGAATGGAAGAAAATATTTGCAAACGAATCAACAGACAAAGGACTAATCTCCAAAATGTATAAACAGTTCATCCAGCTCAATATCAAAAAAAAACAAGCAACCCAATCAAAAACTGGGCAGAAGACCTAAACAGGCATTTCTCCAAAGAAGACATACAGATGGCCAAGAGGCACATGAAAAGCTGCTCAACATCACTAATTACTGGAGAAATGCAAATCAAAATGACAATGAGGTATCACCTCACACCAGTCAGAATGGGCATCATCAGAAAATCGACAAACAGTAAATGCTGGAGAGGGTGTGGAGAAAAGGGAATGCTCTTGCACTGTTGGTGGGATTGTAAATTGATACAGCCACTATGGAGAACAGTATGGAGGTTCCTTGCAAAACTAAAAATAGAACTACCATATGACCCAGCAATCCCACTGCTGGGCATATAACCAGAGAACACCATAATTCAAAAAGACACATGCACTCCAATGTTCATTGCAGCACTATTTACAGTAGCCAGGACATGGAAGCCACCTAAATGTCCATCAACAGATGAATGGATAAAGAAGATGTGGTACATATATACAATGGAATATTACTCAGCTGTAAAAAGCAAGGAAACTGGGACATTTCTAGAGACATGGATGGACTTGAAGACTGTCATACAGAGTGAAGTGAGTCAGAAAGAGAAAAACAAATACTGTATATTAACACATATATGTGGACTATAGAAAAACGGTACAAATCAACCAGTTTGCAAGGCGGAAATAGAGACACAGATGTAGAGAACAAACATGGACACCAAGTGGGGAAATTGGGGAGGGTTGGCAGGGAATGAATTGGGAGATTGGGATACCAAAGTGTACACTCTAAATATATGCAGTTTATTGTATGTTAACTGTATCTCAATAAAAGTTCTAAAAAAAAAAAGAGTCCATTGATCCTCTGTTTCACATCACTATCCTCTTTTTTCACGCCTTTAATAGTCAAACCCTTAAACTGTATTCTCCTATCTGTTGTGATCCTTTCTTCAGCACATGTTTCTTGCGGTAACCGCTTGCAAACTCTTTCAAATTTAGCATGCCACTGAGATACCTCCGTGCTCTAGGCTTAATGTTTGTGTCCCTCAAAAATTCATATGTTGAAATCTTAATGCCCAGTGTGATGGGTTAGGAGGTAGGGATTTGGGAATGACGGTTATAAGGGCAGAGAGAACTCTTATGAATGAGATTAATGCCCTTATGAGAGAGACCCCACAGAGCTCTAGCCCCTTCCATCACCTAAGTCACCAGAAATTAGCAGTCTGCAGCCCAGGAGAGGGCCCTCATGGATCATGCTGTCCTAACCTTGGACTTCCAGTTCTGGAACTATGAGAAATACATTTCTCTTTGTTATAAGCTACCCAGTTTGTGATATTTTGTTATAGCTGCCCAAATGGACTAAGACATTGAATAAACAGGTAACCAATACTTCATTCCATATTTTATAGCTTTTTAATATTTTTATTCAATTTTTAAAACACCTTTTCCCTATTTAACATTGTTGGACACATGGTCTTTCTTCAAATTCTAATATTTTTAAGCTTCTAACCTCACATGGTCTTCTTGACAGCATATTTTCTTGAGATATGCAAAAAAATATATATATATATAATATATATATATATAAAATACATGCACACATGTATTTTTTTTTTCTCTCTGATTGCTTCTTCTTTGTTGTATTTGCAACTCTTCTCTGCTGTTACATCACTAAATGCCTCGGAAAATAATCCAGCCCTCTGCTCTTACAGGCTGAACTTATACCATCTGTTCATTTACTTGCTGCCTTGTAAAGTGGAGCAGACAACAACACACTGGACATGGCAGATAAGGAACGATGTCTATAACTAAAGTATTCAAGAGATATGGAAATAACACTCTCTCCTCTCCATTTAAATAAACTCTGTTTGTACACTGAGGACCTATTCAAGCATTTCTGTGAGAAGGGTCTGCCATCTGGTCCTGAGTCTTTGCCTAAGAAGACAGGTGCCAGAGCATCCCTGTGTTGTCACATTTTCCCCCGTCACTTCATGCTGGACTCTGTTGACCTGTTACTGCTTTCGGCTTGCTTGTAGGTAGCAGGTGTTTTTGTATCATATTTGGGAGTATGTGACCACCCACCTGTTTTATGGTCACAATAATAAGCTGAGGAGGTCTGAGACACATTTTCCATGGATTTCCTATGAACCCATTTTCATATTTGAGCTATTCTTCCCCCATATCACCTGACTCCTACCCCTAGCCCCCTCACCTCATGCTCTGTCTAGTATCAGGAAATGGGGTCATCCATTTGAGGCAATGGACTTCTACATTCTCTTCATCTCCATCTATCTCTTTCCTCTGTTCAGCTCAGGAGATCTTCTCTTAAGCCACAATGGGAGGCTCAAATCCCCAGCTCTCACTCACAGATCATTCTTTCATGTACCAAAGCCTCTCCAACAACTCAGGGCTTAACTTTCTGGAGACCAAAGGCAGGATGCTCCTTGATATTTACTTTTCTTATTGTCATGATGGAACCCAGATAGAATAGTCTAGTTCCTAGAATGGGGAGCACGTTGGCAGTGGCAAAGGTCATCAGGAGAAAAATAACAAACTTCCGGGTTCAAACCAAATACATGAGACCTTGTAGCATTTTGGATCATTTTGTACTTTCATATGGTCCCAGCTCTGATAGAGCTAGAGCAGAACCACAGCTCTGCCCAGCAGACCTGTCACCATCAGAGGAGAGACATAGCCAGTTCCAACATGGTATCCCAATGTTAACTCTTCTGGTTCCTAAACAATTTCCAGAGGTATCGGCGGGGTCAGAATAAACCTCCTTTTCATGCCCAGGTCAACCTTCTGTGATTCTGGCAAGTTAAAGGACTTCATCACTTGGGCTTCTGCACTGATCCAGAGCTGAGATGTCCCCACCCCCAAGCACATGGCATTGGCCAGAAGTACCGCAGTATGGTGGTTAAGACTGCAGGCTCTGCCATGGTCCCAGCCCCAATTCTGTCAACCCAGCTGTGTGAGCTAGAGTGAGTTCCTTCACATTCCTGTGCTTCTCTTTTTACCAAGGGATATTTATCATCCTTGAAATAGGAAGTTGTAAGAATTCAGTAAGTAAAGTACTTAATGCAGAGGCTAGCACCCAGTAAACACTCAATAAGTGTTAAGTCTTTATTATATGACAACACTGGGTCTTAATAGAGTATTTGACGCGTGGTGTTGGAAAATCATTGATATTTCATCAATTCAGTAATTTCAATGGCAAAGCTAAGGCTCAATTGAAAACTCTCTACTAGTAAGATGAGTTCTGTGCTTTTTAAAAAAGTTTCTTTTTATGATAGTGATACAATTAATATTTTTAAAATTAATTAATTTATTGGCCACGTTTGAGTCTTCGTTGCTGTGCATGGGCTTTCTCTAGTTGTGGCGAGGAGTACTCTTTGTTGAGGTGCGCAGGCTTCTCATTGCAGTGGCTTCTCTTGCTGTGGAGCACGGGCTCTAGGTGCATGGGCTTCAGTAGTTGCAGCACGTGAGCTTAGTAACGAGGCCCACGGGCTTAGTTGCTCTGTGGCATGTGGGATCTTCCCAAACCAGAACTCGAACCCTTGTCTCCTGCATTGGTAGGTGGATTCTTAATCACTGCACCACCAGGGAAGTCCCTAATATTTATTTTTTTATCAGCAATGAAAGAGTTCATCTCAGTTTGGTGACGGATTCAGTGTGCATTACTTTACAACAAACTACCAAATTTAGTTGCTTGTGAAAAGACTTTTTTCTCCTGATTTTGGGCTGGCTGAGTGTCTCCTGTTGGTCATGCTGGGACTCACAGGTGTGGTTATGTTCATATGGTGGGTTTTCTCAGAGATGAGTTTGGCTGGGACTCTGTGCTGACTGGACGTATTTCACTATGGACTGAAGTCCTTTCTTTCTACAGTATTCTTGACTCTCACAGAGGATATCCTGGCCTTTTTACATGGCAGCTGGGTTCCAAGAGTGCATGTTCCAAGGAGTGACTGCTCTTCAAGCCTCTGCTCTCATCATGCCTGCTAGTGGTCCATTATCTAAAGAAAATCATGCGAGCATGCTAGACCAATGTTGGGAGACGGGGTCAGGAAGAACAAGAGCTATAAAACAAGATGATGTAATTCATTAGCAGATATCAATGTACCTTAGACCATGGTGGTTTATATAGTACAAATTTAGCATTTAGTTAAGCTAAGAATGATATTTCCCAGAATTACCTTCCCTGCATGTTTCCAGGTAAAAGTTGGTCAAGAAGGGAGTGATATCAAATTGGAAGTTGGCAGTCAAGTAATCATCAATACCTCTAAAGTACTGTTGTAGTCAGATGTAGTGACAGGGAATTCGGAAATGCCCCATGGGCTCCAGCTGCTTCCTGCTTTGCTCTGGTCCATGTCCTGGTCTTCTTCCTGTCCATCGACCCTGTTAAACAATACTGGTCCAACTCCATGATTAGCTGCTTGGCTTCAGAGCAAGAGTATTGATACACAGAAGCCTCAGCTTCCCAGACATGCCCCTCAAGTTTCCCATCTTGGCCCCAGTTTGATGCATGATTGGATATTTGAAGACTGCAGAGGGCTCCCACTGTGACCTTACCTGTGCTCCAGGTCCTGACTGTCCCAGGTCTCCCCGTGATTGCGTAGAGTCTAAGTCCTATTATACTTTTCCCATAACACTTCTCAGGGCTCTGATGCCCTTAACGACCCCTAACAGATTCAGTGATGAATGCAATACTCATTCTGTTGGGTTCCCATATTTCCTGCTTAAGCCATAAGGAAGGAGAAACAATTGGGTAATAGTTGCAGAAGTTCAGTATGTGAAGGAAACTTTGTCCCCAAAACTAAGTAGAAAAATATCAATACAAGCTTGCTCTTATATTCAAGCAAATACTCCATATTTGCAATATTTTCATTCTCATTAGAACAATATGTCTTTGAGTCTCATTTTTATGAGTTCTAAATATTCTAGGGTTGTATGTCACATAATGCCTTTTGTGGTCTAATGTAATAAAGAGTATGGAATCTCTTGGTATGGATGCAAACAGAAGTGAAGCCCTTTAAGTCTTTATACAATTCTCTTGATGTTATTTTTCTTCTAATTTTATTAGTTTTGTATGTATGACACAATACTTTCTCAGTACTGTGTGTTTCTTCTTTGTTCTGTTGGATATTATTTACCTAAAACTGCAACAAAAGTTTTCCCACAATGACCAAACCACGTGGTGCTCTGGAAAAACTGGTTTGGAAAAATGTGGCAAAAGAAACAAACCTATCTTGAATTTAGCTAACCTTAATATGAATTTCTCTCTGCCATGCATACCTTTATTAATACCTATACAAAATCATGAGGATTATTTCTATACCTTATAGCTTTCTATTGGTAAAACATACATGTATATAATTATTTCTTGTCTAGTTTTTTTTCTAGTTAGAGAAATAATGTACTCTCATCACAGAATGGTAAAATATTATAGAAATTACCAAAGTATACGGCTTAAACTTAACCTGTAGAAATAATGACTATTAAATAGACTTCCAGATCTTTTTCTTCACATGTATATCTATAAACACGCACACACACACACGCACACGCACGCACACACACGATTGGGTTGTACTATTTGGCCAGTTGTTTTTATCATTTAACAGTTTATGAATTTGTGTGTGTGTGTGTTTGCATTGAATTTTATTAAAACTTTTTAATGGTGTTTTTTAGTGAGACCATCATCTTGACAACCAATTTGATTAAAAAGAATATTCTGCTTTTTTAACCAATGAATACCAATTAATATGACAGAGATCACCCTATACATCAAACTTTTAAGAAGGCTTCTCACATGATCCACACCTTTTTGCTCATAATACAAATATTAAATCATTTCGTGTGCCAGTGTGCTAATGTCTTGTTCTTAATGTATATTTCTGGATTTTGTTTTATTTTTTTTGCTTTAAAAACCTAAAAAAGGACTCTAGTGTGGACCTGTATATAAGGATGTATTGATGAAGGCTTTTCTGATAGGGAAGATAATTATGTAATAGTCCTTGTGTGCATGAGGCTTCTCAAGGCCACAAGCATTAACTGCAATATGATGTTGTGGGGAAAACAGTACTGAATTCAGAAAAACTCTGTACTTTGATTCTATAATAACGAATTTATTATTTAACCTCTCTCAGTCTCTCACCTGTTACATGTTATCATGAATATCATGATATTCACATCAAGTGACCATCACATGAGATAAGGCAGCAGTGCCCAGAAAAAGTCAGCCATTGAATAAAGATTAAAACATGACCTTTGGGGCCAAACTCCACAGGTTGAAGTTCCAGCCCTACTACCTATTAGCTGGATGACTTTTGTTGAATTGGGGAGCCTTTTGGTACCTCGGTTTTCTCATCTATGAAATGGGTATGATTGTCATGATCACAATAGTATCCATTTTAGTATCACTATGAAGATGAGTTGAGCTGTTAATTGGAAATTAGTTGATAACATTGACTAGCAAATCAAAGCAGTAGGAAGTAGTAAGAGTTTTTTAATGAAATGTAAGCAGAAGAATGTTTTCACATTTTGAGAATTAAATGCAGAGCTAATCATACCCATGTTTGTTCTTCCCCAAAGTTATACAGCAATAAAAGAAAAAAGAAAAGAGAGAAAAAGAAATGCAATGTTCCACTTGGTGGAAGGAAGCTATGTCCCTGGCCCCTCCTTAGTAACTGAAATTTGTCTTTAGAATAGCAAACTAGAATAGTAAACATCCAGACACATTCATTGCAGAGACGAGGAGTGGTATCCCCTAATGCATCTCTTTAGAATGTACATGGCATGTTTTTTCCCCTCTTTTAGGTTTAATACATTTTAATATAAATATGCCTGTACAAATTCTTACAACTTGGAGACAGTTATAAATTAATATTATACAGAATACCTTATAATTCTATCAAGAACCATTGGAAAATATACAGGAACTTAGCCATTTTTGTTCGTCCTAATTCCAGGAAATGAAAGAATATGAAGGACATAAAAGTAAAATCCACTTATTTGCCATCCCATCATCACTCATTTCAGAGTAAAGCTATCTAAGTGAACCTTATTTTCTAATTAAGAATTTCTTTTATGGCCAGTAAATTACTTTCATGATTTGCCCCATAGCTCTGCTGAATGCCACCATCACACTCTGTCTCAGATATAATAGAAGAAATTTCTTTATTCATAAAATGAATGTTTTCTGTCCAGAATTGCTTTTGATTAGTATGAGCTACATTACTGACACTGCCTTTTTCTGGGAAAGAACCCTGAGTGTATTTTATCAAAGTGCAGTTAATTGTCCTGGAAATAAGATAGCAATGGCATTCGTTAGCTTTGATTCTAATGGCTGTAAAAGCTACAGGAAAGTGGGACTTTGTGCTATCTTTGCATAAAATAATGACTGTCCGTTGCGTGCCAGCTTTCATGAACTTAATTTGTGTAAGGATGATAATGGTGGGCGTGTACTTAGGGCTTTTACTTTCGGAAGCTCCACTTTTCATTTCTGAACGTGCCATCAGTGTTGCCAGTAGAATCAGTGAAGATGACCTTGGCCTTCAGCATGAGTGGTCTAAATTGAAAGAAGCATATTTAGAGGGCTGAGACCCAGTCACAAACTCAATGACAGGCAGCTGGCTGATAAAGCAAAGGCAACTGCCACCGCAGCCCTGCAGCACACTCGGAGAGAAGGGGGTGTACTTCCAGACCCCTTGCCATATATTTGCACACCCAGAGAGCTGCTTCCAGGGCACCTGTGAATTTCACTTCTCTCCTAAAGTACCCAAGGGTATCTGCTCATCCTAAATTGTGTAATTTTTAAAAATTCTGCCTTATCTATATAGGATTTTTTAAAAAGCCTAGACTGGTCAAAGCAAAGCAAAACTGCCTTTGTTCGAATTATCCAGAATTATCTTTGAGAAATCAGCAGACAGCTGTGAACCGCTTCACCTGATCTCATATGAAGTTCGAAAGCATGATGCTATTTTTAAATTCCATACCTAGAGAGGGGTTTGTAGGTGGGGAGAAAATGCACAGTGGCATTAGTGAAGGTGGAAAGAATATGCAGTTGTCTGGAATTTGACTGACTGGAGGGCTTTTCTGCTCCACCCCCTCATCCCCCAGGGTTGGCAAGGTGAGATCGTGGCTTGTAGACGAGCATGTCGGGAGACAGGAAGATGGAAGGAGGTTTCTCTGCAGATGCCATGGAAGACCTGGGGCTGGTCTCAGATGGATCCCAATCTCAGAAAGTACAGTTTTTCATGTCAGATTCCTTTCTTGCTTAGCTAGAAATTTCAACGAACGGATTTTTTTTTTTCAAGATAATACATAGGATCTTTCCACTGAATCATCTTAGAACTCTCAAAGAGTAAAGCAATATAAACTCAAATCATTGGCCATCATGTGATTTCAGAAAATGTCAACTACCAAATGCCCCAGGCTATTTTCCAGGATTATCTTTAGTACCAGGATTATCTCAGAATCTAAAGTTATTTTACGCTAATTTCACTGAAATAAATCGATTTGTAGAAATGTTTCCAATGGATTCAGTATCTGAGGAAGGAAGCCTTCAAAGACATACTTTTATTTTGTCAGAAGTTGCCATCTAATTATTATTTTGTAGCAGACTCTTAAAGGGAGGTGAAGTCTACTGGTAAGAAGGATCACTCTCTAATCCAGAATGCTTTCCTCTGAAATGAAAAACAAAATGAATGGAGAGGCACAGTCAGCACCTAGAAACATTAATAGAATACACACCCGCCTCCACCTTTTTAAATCTTAAAAGTCAAATTCAGGTCTAAAATTAGACCAAATTCTTTAAATGGTTCTTATTCCCCTGTGAACGCTGACATCTAGCTTGGCGCCCCCTAAATCTCAGTTTGAGAGGTTCTAGTATTTAAAGGCCGTACAGTGAGCAAAGCTAAGTTAACAGGGCTTATAGGCTGTGTCAAAGTGGAAACCCCTAATGGACATTGAGCTCCTTCTATGGGGAGAGTGGTGTCAGGTTTCCTGATTGTAAATTCCTGCCATATCTTAAACAAGCCAGCCTACCCTGCTTTTTAAGTCATCACTTTTCTTTCTTGGTCTTTCCTGAATTGAGTAAAATAAGTTTGGACATCATCTCAAATATTCTATCACATGGCTACATTATTTATTTGTATAGCATGGTGTCCTTTTTATAATTCCAGATCTGAATGAAACAAACACTCTTCTACTTAAAATAATAGCAGTAACTACCATTTATTTAGTGCCGACTTTGAACTATGACCTTTGTATTCATGATCTTCAATTAAGTCATGGACTATTTGAGATCGATATTATCCCTCTTTTATACATGAGAACACTAAGGCATGGAGACCCTAAGTAACTTGGCCAATGATAGAAATGGATAAAGAAGGATGTGAATTCAACCCTTTAGACCTTGATGCCCTTAACAATGCAGCACCCTTCTTTTGTCAGTATTCATAGTGACACAATTTTAGTTAACACAGCAGTTTTCAGAGATCCATTGCATATATATTCAAATATTAAAAAGCAGAATCCTAAATATCTTTAAATAGGTCTTTTAAGGAAATGTTGGTTTTTGTCCTGTGGAATCTCTACAGTTTCAATGCTACCGGATACGTAACCGTGTGTTCTATAAACTATCACCAGGTAATGAGAGTAGTCACAATATGTTTTGCCCCTACTACGTGCAAGAATTATAATAGGCTGTCTTCAAGAATGAACTTGTTTAATTAACATCAAGATTCTGCTATTTAGGTAATTACTTTATCTCTACCATCATCATCTTTCCAATGAGGAAACTCAAAAACAGAGAGGTAAAGCGGTGTGTTTAAAGATATATAGCTAGCTAGTGGCAGACCTAGGATCAAACTTGTCATTTTGAATCAGTCTAAAATCTTAGCCACTATGCCAAACTGTCTCTTTAAACAACATTTTCCTTAGTGTAGATAACCTGATTAAAGAAAATTTAATAGCACATTTTCACATACTACACAATACAAAGCAATATTACTTTGAATCTCAAAGACAGAAATATTTATTAAAACCACTTCGTTCTAAGATATAATTAGAAAACTCATTGATTTATAGTTAGTTGTGTTTTATACTTGGTAAATCGAGAATTGTGAATCATTTACTAGGCAGTGGGAAGCTACCATTATTTTGTCACCATTATTTTTATTCATATTTTTTAAGTAAGGAAGTGACCATTTTTATAGCAAGGCTCTCTCCTTTAAGCAAGTTTATGTAAATATTAATGGGATCAAACCACAAAGAAGATAAGACATTTAGAATTTAATTGCAGTAATCCTGGAGAGACCACCAGATACTGAAAGTTAAGTTGAAGAGAAAAGATGGCCATTAGAGCAGTTTGGAGCTGGCTAGGATGGAGAGGGTGTCTGTGAGGATTTGATCTTTACTGCTTGGTTGGATGAAGAGGTCCTTCATCCCGGTAGGGAATACAGGAGGGTGACAAGGTTTGGGGCTTGGAAATAATAATGTCTGATTGGACCTTTTGAGTTTTAAGTGCTATGTGTCCAGTAGGTTCTGGTGAAATTGTGTCCCTTGACTGCAGAATTTCTGTCATGCACAATGTCTTACTTACCTTAGGTTTCCTAAGAAATACCACCACAGGGGACAAGTAGCAAGAACTCAATAAATACTAGGAGGACAGAGAACGAAGGAGGGTAGCCTCTGGTCAGTTATTCAGGGGAAAGATCCGGAGCTCAAGAATTTGACAATCATGGTGGTGGGGATGAAGACAAGAGGTAGGGGGTGAGCCTCTATGTGAACAAAGTCACTTACGAAAAAGATCGGCTGGAAGGAACTCTGGAAAACCACCAACGTTAAGTATGGGGCATAAAAAGAGTGAGAAAAAAAAGACCAGATATTGTTCAGGAAATCAAGAGAAGACTCCGTGATGTGATGGTGGGAGTAGCAGACAAATCTAAGTGAAGGGCGAAGGGTGTCCTATAGGACAGAGAGGACTCACCAGTTTCTGTGGATTGGGGAGCACTTCAGACATGACCTTGGTGAGTGATGCCAGTGTAGGGACAGAAGCCAAGTGTCTTACCGGAGACCAGCTATGACAGAGTAATGAGCTCACAACTCCCCAAACCACTGGCAAAGGTGTGTATGATATTATAAAGCAAATAATCAAGATACAAAATTTGACACACAGGGTACAAACTATGAAAAATACACACACACTTGTTATATTTCATGTTTAAATAATTCTAAAGAAACCTATAATGTGAATAGAGGGGGGTCGCTCCTGGACAATGAGATTATGGGTCACTTATTGCTGGTTTGAAAAGAAATTCTCTGTAATTTACTGGTGTTCTATGAGCTGACTCAGATTCCGTATTCATACAAAAAGTGAGGTAAAGAAAGAAGTATTTGGCCCTGCATCCCTTAACTACCAAACTCCAAGGACCTTTCACTCCCTGAATGATCCTGTTGTCACTTATTAAAGTGCTCTAGGAGGCATTACCCCCAAACAGTGGCTTCTGAGAGGTAACAATCACAGACGTGGCCTAAAGCACTTTGGTAGGAGACTGCATTTTTTGTTTAAGTTCTATTAAGCCCACAGGGTAAAGCCCCTGACCTACGGTGTCAGCGTAGCATCTTGGCAACAGTTACTAATGAAAGGGCCATCTACACGTGTGCTTAAGGTAGAAAGCATGATATGCCATGCATCGTTTATTAAAGGCATCATGTCAAAACAGGCAGTGTTATAGCTCTCGGTGTCATCTTTCAACTGTGACCAGAAAGACAAAAGCAGAATTATGAGTCTGGAATAGACTTTGCAAGATTATTTAGTCCATTGCTTGATCTTAAGGAGAACCACAGAAGTATTGTATACACTAGTCAGCCCGTCAACCAAGATTTATTGTATATTCACAGGTGCGTAGCCTTGTATAGTATCTGGCTCTCTATACCATCAGAGTCCTGTTTTCCCAAGGACTTGAGTTATTTTCAAAAGGAGCCAACAAAAGTCCAGAAGCAATACTCTGTTTATTTTAGTACAAAAAATAGCATCGCCACCGTTCGTCGTTCATTGTGTGCAGTGGCAGGAATAAATGATGACCTAAGCACAGCACGGTCTTCAAGACGTTCACAGCCACTAGCAACCCAATCCCCCCTCACCCCACTTCATAGGTATACTTGACATCATGATCGCACCACGCCAACCACAACCGCTGCCCAGTCTCTGTGAAGGTCCTGAAGCATCTGAAACTGATCATATGTTCCTTGGAAAGTGAGCAAGGTTTGTGGCCACTGTGATGTATGCAGGCACCCACATTACATCTGGCAACAGCTTATAAGTTTGATAGGAGATTGAGTACATGGTTTTTATGCCAAAACACCCAAGTATGTCTTTGTGGGAAAGCAACATGCAAAATGACAAATGCAGTAAATTCAAACTAGCCTGTGTCCAAAGGGGGGGTCCCATGCATTGTCATTCTCAGACTTGTTCCCCAAATCTCCAGGTCTCATTCAACCTCAAAACGTCATCTGCTGGGGCGTCTTAGGACCAGCACCTCTGCGGCCAGGATCTAGCATTCCAGGGTTTCTCGTTCAGAGACCATTGGGGATGCACGTGCTTCCTCTTTATAACTGCAGAAGAGAAAAACTGAAGAATTCAGCCTTGCAAATAGGTTTCTAGATGGTGTATATATTGCAAGGTTGCCGAAGCATAGATTAAAGGTGCCGGTCAAACCAGGGTTGAGCACAAGTGAAATGTGTGAGTGGTTTATGGAGTGATCTGACCCGAACTCCAAACTTCGGGTATACGAAGCACGACCTTCCAACGTGTCCTACAGGTGTCACACCGTGTATGAGTATTATACGAACACACAATACTGGTGATTTATTAACGAGCCAGAGTATAGAATCGCAGGTCAAAAAGAGCTCACAGTAGCCACAGAGGTTTGATCTATTTAGGAAAAGAGCGTGTGCGTTTCAGCATTTACCGGGCAGGGAACACCTTTAAGAGGGCATCCTGGTTTTTATGCTGTTGAGTGTTAAACTTCACCCTCTCACAGCTTATCTTCTGAATAGATTTAATAGATTATGGGCTAGTGGGGTAACAGCGCCCCCTGTACACATTGCCTTCGTGAGATGGTTTATACAGATATGAAGTAGACACAGTGTGGCTTCACCCACCCACTTCACGACCAACACGAGCTCCTCCCCCTCCTGCCGTGGATGCTGGCTTCTGGGGGCAGGGGGTGCAGATCAAATGCACCTTACCCTGGGAATTGCACTCAGCTGCAGGGAACTGTCTTGCTCAAGGTTACTCCTATCCAAGGGGGCAGCCTATGACCAGAGACTGGTGGACATGCAGACTTAAGGTCCCAGCCTCTTAGATCAAGTTAGGGACGCTTTTTAAAGGTCATCTCAGTTCCAACGTTTCTTGTGTCCTCAGTTGCAACCACATTGCAGGTCAACTGCACCTTTTGTCCATCCCAGCCTTCTTCTCTTTCTTTTTTTTTTTTTTTGTAAATTTATTTATTTATTTATTGGCTGCATTGGGTCTTCGTTGCTGCACATGGGCTTTCTCTAGTTTAGGAACATGGGCTCCAGGCACACAGGCTACAGTAGTTGCAGCCCGTGGGCTCAATAGTTGTGGCTCACGGGCTCTAGAGCACAGGCTTAGTAGTTGTGGCGCACGGGCTTAGTTGCTCTGCAACATGTGGGGTCTTCACAGCCCAGGGCTCGAACCCGTGTCCCCTGCATTGGAAGGTGGATTCTTAATCGCTGCGCCACCAGGGAAGTCCTTCACTTTCTTGTAAATGTATCTGCTGAGTGCATTGCAGCCCAATTGACCTTCTGCTTCCAGCTCCTCTTAGAGTCTGTGTCCACAGAAATAATTGCTAAGCTGCAAATTTTCTTCATCACATGAAGAAATTCTAACCAATTACATACCAATATTTTTCATCTTACTTTTTTTTGAACAGAATGCCTTATAAAGTGATTTCAATGCATTGGACTCCTATGAGCTCAAAATCAAGCCATCTCTTGCTTCAAGTTCAGCATTTCGTGCAACCCTCTTCGTTGGTCTAAGCCGTCACTGCCATTGAAGCTGTATTGTTATCTGCCAATGGGTTTTAATCAGGACTTGTTAAATGTTTGTTTGTCTATAACGTTGTGTTGGATAAATTGTACCTTATCACGTTGGCTCATGGCAAATAGAACAATTAAGCTGCCCAGTGGCAGGCTGACATTTATCAGACTATTTTCACCGCAAGTTTAAATGACAGCTATGGCGTAATCCAATTTGTGTTCTCAGCGGCTTAGGGAAGCATCAAGGTGCCTGCAGTGTTCGTGAATGGGCTGCCAGTGTGGTGCGCTGATTCTGAAATACATTCTTTCCCGATATGAATTTTGTACATTTTTTTCCCAGATTGAATCAAGCTATTAAAGAATGCACTTTCCTTGGAATTAGCCTTAGCAGTTATTTCTATTGTAGCCTGCCTTTAATATCACTTGTGGAGAAAGGAGTTGACTAAATGATCATTGTTTAAAAATTCTGGTTCTACTTGGGCATGTGTGTGTCATCTGTATTACAGAACTCACTGCAGCATCCTGTCGGAGGGACTAAGATGTAGAGATGTTGAAAGTGGGAGCAAAGAAAACAACTTGTCCCAAGGTACCCATCGTGTAGATTGGAAAGAGTAAAAGGACGTCTCTGCTTCACCTTGACCCCTCTGTAACCTCAAATTAGCAGAACCCGCTGAATATGCCTTTAAACACTGTGTTTAAATTAGGAGTTTGGGATTAACAGATACACACTATTATATATAAAATAGATAACCAACAAGGATGTGCTGTATAGCACAGGAAATTATACTCAGTATTTTGTAATAACCTACAAGGGAAAAGAATCTGAAAAAGAATACACACACACACATATATACACATATATATATGTAATCTTGAGATATATATGTATACATACATGAATCACTGTGCTGTACACCTGAAAGTAACATAAAATTGTAAATTAACTATATTTCAATAAAAATTATGAATATTAAAAAAAGAAAATTAATACAGAGACTATATAGAGAAAGCATGCTGCAAATGTCTGGCCCTTTCTCACTCCCCTTAAGTTACAGATAAAATTAAATTAGAATATCTGGTATCATTTCTGTTTAAAATTCTAATATTAACCCAGTAATTGACCCTTTAAGACTGGTTTCTAGTCTGTGTTTCAGAGTGAGGATAGACAAGTCATTGTACTTCTTCCTAGGATGAATTTGTCCCACATTTTAGAGTGGGATATTAATGTAAAAAAATAAATATTATATCTCCTTTATCTAATGATCTTATGGAAACAGAAGCTCTAGCAAATGCAAAGCTAAATTGAAGAATATTAGAAATGAAGCTGTTGTTATAAAACAACATGAGCTTTTCATATTAATATCGTGTTTTTCCTTGTAAATAGTCACACTTAATGTAATAGAAATAAATAGTCCAGGTTTAATAAAATTCCCTAGCTTGCAGGGGTGGGGGTGGGATGAAGAGGTTGCACTCAGGGCCATTCCCCTGAACAGGGCACTCAGACCTGGGTACTCAGCATCTAGCACCATGTGGAACTGGCTGTCTCTACACCCCTGCAGTTCCCAGGGAATCAAAACTTGGGTCTGGTATCTTCTGGGATTTCCACAAAAGTTACCTGAAGTTTCTGTGTTTTTATTATACCTTCCCCAAGGTTTTCAGCCCTGCTGGACACCAAGGAAAAATGTCCTTTTCTCTGTGTTTTCCCTCAACTACTCACCCTCTTGCTCTTCTCTAGTAATTACGGCTCCTTTCCTCACCAGGCAGGGATGATCACCTCTTCTTAGTGGGATTATGATGGGTGGTGGTGGGCAGAGACTGTTGCGTGGTGGTGAAACGGGATCTGGCCTCTCGTATAGGTTCTTTCCAATCTCTTGTTTATAGATGCATTCTATGCCCTGTTTCATCACGTTTTTCATTGATGGTATTTAAAACATATGTCTTCTGAACGTCAAAGATATTTTCTCTCAAGTGCATGCCTCTAGAAAAAGATATTTATTCTGTAACTCATTTGTCTTCTTTATTCTAGGTTATATATGCACTCCTCCTAAAAGGAAAGAACAGATTGGTGTGGGGAGTTACAGGTAATAAGAGAAATGTAGTCAAAAAAAAAAAAAAGATCAATCTAAAATATTGCCCTACCATATCCCTTTAACTTACCTCAATGCCCATTAAAAACCTTTGCATCCAATCCTAGGTATAGACCCAAAGGAATTTCGATCGGGTACTCAAACAAATACATGCAGACAAATGCCCCTAGCATCACTTTTCACAGCAGCCAACACATGGAAACAACCCAAATGCCATCCACAGGTGAATGGATACGCAAACTGTTATATGTTTATACAATGGAATATAATTCAGCCGTACAAAGGAATGAAGGACTGACACCTGCTACAACCTGGCTAAACTTCTATATCATTGTTGACTGAGAGAAGACAGTCACCAAAGGACAGATATGGCATGATTCCATTTATATGAAATACCCAGAATATGCAAACCATATAGACAGAAAGCAGACTGGGGGTTGTCAGAGGCTGGGGTAGAAGGATGAGGAGTGACTGCTGAATAGATTTGAGGTTTCCATTTGGAGTGATGGAAGTAATCCTGAAACTAGAAGAGGAAATGATTGCAAAATATCATGAAGGTACTTAATTCCACTGAATGAATTGTACACTTGAAAATGGTTAAAATGGTAAACTTGATGTTACCTGTGTTTTACCACAATAAAAGATAATTACGGAAGTAAAGTATACTTTTTAGTAAACAATTTTAAACAAGTCTTAAACGTTATATGAAATGGGAGGATACTACCTCGTCTCCCATACAGAGGCTGCTGTTCCCATTTCCATTTTTGCCAAATATTTTAAATAAAAGTGCAGCAAAATATTAAGTAAAATAGAAACAAAATTTATTATTAGGGTAGGTATATAATGAAGAATCAAAGAGTTTACTAAAATCAATTGATAATGGCATTGAGGATGGTGTCTGAGTTCTGAGTTTTATGTGACACGCATTATTCTAAGATTTTTCCTATTGTAACTCATCTCTTTCTCTTTAAAATGTGATGAGACTGGTACTACAGTCATTCCCATTTTACAGAAATGGAAACTTCACAGTGGTTATTGGTTCAATGTCCTGTTGACAACATAAAGAACAGAGAGATGTGAATTCAGAAGTTCTATCCAGAGGGTCTGAGCTTTTGAATAACTTGAATAACTGCATCTCGGATGCATGTGAAAATCATAGAATGCTGAGTTCAGGCCCTTTCTTTCCCCCTTCTGTAAAGAGGGCTACGGGGGATGACCCCTACTTATACAGTAAGTATAAGAAGATGCTATTTCTACGTCTGGGCAGAAACCGGATCTGAGCTGTTCTAGGATATCTAGACCAAAACACCCAGGGGAGATTGGCCAGAGGAGTGTGTGTGGGTATAAAGACGTAGGGGAAGCAAGTCCAGTAAATATAGTTTCTGCTGGAGTTTCTGGCACATTCTTTGAAAGAGATGGTGGATGATTCCTTGTATATCTCCAGATACCCACACTCACCATCTTTGCTCGGAATGTCCACTTTGCTCTTTTATCCCTGAAATGGGAAATTCAGAAAAAGAAGAAGACCTTGAAGGTATTTTATATTTTCTTCCAACAACAACTTGCAACGAGTCATAATAAAATGTTTCCTGCCATCTTCTCTCCTGCCTCCCAATATTTTTCCTTATTTTTGTACACCAAAAAAATGTTAATCTTAGTGTTCAGAGGATTTAAAGGCAGTGCATAAAGTAATTATTCCATTACTTTTAATAATAATTTCTCATGCTTTTAGAATTCTCACAAGGAAAGAGCCTTGGGGGTTCCTCCCATTAAAATAGCCACTCGACCACTTTTATCTCCTAGTAAATAAATTATACCCATGATGAACATTTCAGAGGTCACAAAGTTAAAAGATCGCTTGGTCCCTATAGAGTTTAAATCACTGAGTCCTTTTCCCACATGTATCACTGGTAAAGAGAATTTTACTTACCAGAAATCCCTTTACAAAGTATATAAGTACTGTCTGAGTGTGACTTTCATTTACATGACAATCATCCTTTCCCCTCTGTTCTTACATAGGATGTTTATTGGTTCATTATCTGTAAAATAGCAAAACCTCATCTGACCAAAAAAAAGAAAAAGAAAAAAAAAAAAAAGCGTGTTGTGTCTTTAATTTCAAAACCGCCTCAGGGCCCTATGGGGTATATTAAATCTGTCTCTTTGCTGTATATCTCGCTGTCCATTTTACTTGAAACCAGGTGTTTTGTATATTGAACTTTTTAACACCGCAGGGAGGTAAGTATTCACAGCTGGAGTTTTATGCTTCACACATTTTCATGTTTAAGAACAAGGAGCAGCCCCTAGGAGAAACTCCTCCAGCATGAAGAGGACCGAACAAAGCGCTTCTGTATCTGGTGGCAAGACGCGGAGAAGATGAAGTCACAGATATGGGACCTGCATGCAAAGTAGATGCCAGTGACACGGAGACAAAACCTTGCCAGGGATCCAAGCGCACAGGTTCTCAGATCAATCAAGAGCAATGAGGTTGTCACCGCACAGAAGGGCTGCAAAGCAGCATCAAAGCCAGGAAAGAGAGGGGAGAAGCTTTTGTCTGCCTGGCTTTTGTCTTCAGGCCCAGCCCTGGGAGCCAGCTCACATCCCCTGTGAAAGGCCGAGTTAATCTATTTCTAGTGAACATTGTTCGGCTGTGTGTAGTTAGCTCACAATCGTTAAAGAAAAATAACTAGGTTGGCATGACCGAAAAAGCATTGATTTTCCCGTGGGGTGTGTTTGTAGGAGTTGAATTTTTTACATATGTCATTGTCCGCCCGACAGGGAAAGGTGACCAGCCTCCCAAAACAAACTCACACAGCCTCTGTGCTTCCCAGCCTCAACAATGAACTGTGTAGACGGAAGATGGCTTATGAAAATCAAAAACACGACGTTTTGAATTCATTCTGTTCTGGATTCAGTTTGCCCTCTGAAGTCTTCTTAAAAAATTCAAGAACAAAAAAAGCATTTTCCCACACTTTGGTTAGCCTTCCCAGAGGAATTTGTCATGGTATCGCAGGGGGATTTTTGTTCTTTGTGGCAGTGGAAAGAGATGCAGGGAAGAGTTACCCAGGAAGGGCAGGGTTAGGGAGGCTGTCTTTATCATTTCTTAGTATGTGGCTTTGATGTCAGGAAAGGTTCATTTTAGCTCAGCTCGTTACCGATCAACCTCTCCTCTGTGCCAATAAGACAATCCTACTACATTTAGTCAAATGTTGATTAAGATTTTTCATCATTTGAGGGCAGGCTCTTCTAGTGGACATCATCTTTGTCTCAAGCTAAATGAAGTTCTCCTCTTTGCATGTATAATGTTGATCTAAGACCGCAAAGATCCATTCCCCTTAAGATTAGCGTTGCTAAGTTGAAGCAGGCAGTGGCTGACGGTTCGCTTATGTGTAGCTCCAATAGTTGGCACCATGAGTTTTCCTGCCAAGAAAAAAATAAATAAAAACCCTTAAAATTTTTTAAAAAAGCAACACCAGGAATGCCAAGTAAAGAGATTTTGTCTGCACATTTCCACTGCATGATAACAAAGTAGTCACTCATATATGATGTGAGGAAGGAAAAAACTAAAAGGAAGTTTGATGTTTTTAAACTTTTTGGCCAATGATTTTCGAAGTGGTTTGAAACAGTTTTCTTTGCACTTAGATCGAGACCCATCTTGTTTTACTCATAACTCTCTAAATACAGCTTTTCTTTCAGGTGTGAGTGGCGCAAGTTGCTTCATTGGGTCACACCTTCACTTTGGAAAATCAGGTGTGGGGTTTTATCTGGACTTGTAGAGCAGTAAATCTGCTCCTCCCTGGATTCTCAGGGCACAGAATTGCTCTATGGATGTGATGGGACGCATTTTCTGTTTTTGGGGAAGCAGCTTGAGGATTCAATGATGGAAGGACAAGGAGTCAGAGAGTCAGGGAAGATTCCAGAGGGGCAAAGGTGATCCATCTTGGAGGATGGGATTGGTGTGTAAATCCGCTGTCCTCTGAGCTCAAGGGTGACAAGACACAATGACACAAATCACTACCTTTCCCTGCAGGACACTGAGAACTCCTTATTTTATCCTCATTTTCCCCCCATTCTATGCACATAATACATATCTTTTCATTTAAATCTGTGGCAGTTGTTTAAGAATCTCTTGCTGCTTCCATTTGCATAGAAGCCAAATTAACTTAAATACAAAAGAAAGGCCACCAAGTCTTTTCCTGGCTGCAGCAGACCTTTCCAGTTTACGCCATAATTTCTGCTAGCTCCACATGAACCAAAATTGACAGTTCTAAGATTTTACAAAACCTTGGAAAATTCAAGACTCTTTCAGTTTCTAACCCTCTACTCTAATTGAAGATACATTAGACCTCGAAATTGAAATCTCATGTGCTAAGCCTAAATGAGAACACAGAATCAGTCCTTCAATTATTTATGAATAAATATTTTTGTGTATTAATAACTATTCCAAACAAACTAATGGAGTAGCTACAATGGGACCCTGGACTCGGTCCCAAAGATACAAGAATAAATATGATGTGGTTCCTATCTTTAAGAAGCATGTAGACTACATCTCATTTAGAACATAATTTTCATAGCCACGTTCTATTTTATCTTTCCTTTTCCTTTTATTTTATGGGTTTCTGCCTTAAAGAACATAGAAATTTTAGTTATAGGTCATCATATATATTTTAGACCATTTGAAAAGGCAACCTCTCCTAACGGGACTGTAGCAGACTGTAGCCAGTGACGCCATAGGAATTGAAGACATACAATTAAAATAAGACAGTGTTCTCACATACAGAGATCTCACAGAGCAGTGGGTAATTTTAGGGGAAACTACATCCCAATGCAGGTGTGTGAATGCCATTGTCATGACAGAAGAGATAGTAACGAGACCTGCTATGCTTAGATTTTGTAGAAGTTGTTTCATTCAGCTTGCTTGTATCAAAAACGTCATTTTCACACTAGTGTCTGAAAAAAACAACTTGAAACTAGATTTTTTAGTCTGTGCTTTAGGATGTCAGCCTAGATGACCTGATTGATGGTTGTCATAAGGGCTTCAGCTCGATTAGGATTTCTTCACATCATTCATTCCTCCATTCACTTATTCATTCATTTGTCACAAAGCACCTTTTTGAACATCTGCTATCGGCTGGTACTTTGCCAGGTATGATATTGAAGAAGAGACTGTAGATTCTTTTCTAAAAGACAGACATGCTTTCTCCTTGCTTTTAGACCATGAGGCTTCTTGAAAGGCACGAGTGACAGCACAGATAGCCTTGGTGACAAGTGCTTTGGAATAAGAACTACTCGCAATGATTTTTTTTTAGAAACATAAGTAAGAATCAAAAGACATTTAGGGAGAGTTGTGTGAACTGTTATCCAATCACTGAGACTCCTCAAGTAACAGCTTTTCATGTGCCCTGGTCTGCTTCTGTGCACCCTCTCTTGCCCTATTAATTTTTCTTCCAGGATACAATCAAGGACGCTTAATTGACTTTTCCACGCCCACTTAATATCTGAACACTCAGTTTCAGCATTCACTGGCAATGTCTGACACTTAGTGTTGCAGAGGTCCTTGGAGCTTAAGATTTCCATTTTTGAATAAGGCTTGTATCACCTCTGGTGAAATTCTTATGACTGAATGTCAATAATTTCCAAGAAGACAGAATTTTAATCCAAACCAAATGGCATCCCTTGGAGAAAAAAAAAAAAAAGCTTACCAAGGACTCAAATGCACACGTGTTTACAGTGACGGAGACTGAGCGTGGGGATCTTAGAACAAGGAGCTTGTTTGCATTGCATGTAATGAGCTTTCTGTACTGGAGCTCAACTCCTTTTAAAACCCCAAACAAAGAAAGTGTCTATGAGAAGAGCTCTTCAACTCCTGCCGTAAAGTGGACTCTCTCTAAACACCAGGAGGAGTCTTAGGCCTTGACTGGGGTAAGTGGTTCAAGGCAGAGTTCATGACAAAATACTGAAAACCAGGGCGGGTGTTTTACAAAAAACCTGTGTTATACAATGAGTTTCTTTTAGACTTGCAGGAGGTCAGCATTTCATTTTTAGCAATGTATGCAAACATCCTTAATGACTAGAGAAAATGTAACATGTTTTACATTATTTGATAAACATATTTTCTTATTAAAAAGAATCAATAGCATCAGATAAATGCACTTAAAGCAGTCAGATGAAAAATATTGCCTGAAATGGCATCTAAGAGTGGGAGGAAACACAACTCATAGGGAAATTTTCTAGAGATAAATATAAACATGTTCTTGCTTCCTTGTTTAAGTTGTTTTCTAGATGCAAATATAAAATCAAAGCATCTTGAAAGTGCATATATTTATGGAAATAAATATTGCATATGTTGAGTGAGTGCTATAAAATAAAGATTAGGTATAAATTATAACCCAGGTTAATTGAGAGAGCAAAGTTTATTATTATTTGAAAATGTCCAAATGTGTGGTCCTCAATCAGTAGGTAATGCATAGCCATTGACTTCCATCGTTTCATCTCTTCTGTAAAAATACCAGGGACCACACTGAATTTTTCTAGCCTATGTGTGAATTACACACACACACACACACACACACAACACACACACACCATAATTTATTTTTTATAGGTCAATTGCTCCTGCAGACTGAGTCTAATTATCATAATAATAACTATAATTTCTCAAAAACAGAGGAAGAAAGGGAAGGAAGGAAGGAAGGAAGGGAGGGAGGAGAGAAGGATGGGAAAAAGGAGGAAATCAGAGAGACAAAGAAGAGGAAGGGAAGATGTGAACATGTACCCCAGTGGTGAATAAATGCATAAGAGGGTATAAACAGGCAGGTGGTACATGACTTCTTTAAGAAAAACAAGCCAACACTTTCACGGTACAAAGAGCTTGACCTTTACAATTCAGTTGAAATTCACAGTCATTTTGTGTCGTTAGGTGAAGTTGCTTAGGTTTTCTGAACCTCAGCTATCTATTTCTAGAACATTGGTCATGCTGCTTAATTCAAACATGACACATTTATAGATACAGAGTGATTGGCACTTGGGTGTAGTTTAATAAATAGTGTTATTATTTTCCTTGCAGGGCAGAAGGCTGATGCTACAGAAATGGAAGAAGGGGCACCATGGCAGCTGGAGTGGATTGCAGAAAGCCTTGAGAGAAATTAAAGAACCTGGATAACATTAGGTGATTAATGGAGACTCATTGGAAGGTTAGAAGCCAGGGTGCTTTCAAATAAAAACTAAAAACACACTTAAAAATTGTAGTATCATGTTCTGACACAAGATATGAAATATTTTAAGTAGAAAACTTCATTTATATATTCATAACAAATTTTGTTAAGCCCTGACATTCTTCAATGCATTTGAAATCTAGGAAATGTCTATCGTGATACAAATCAAAAGGGTAGGAATTCTCATTATGAGAATGTCTGATATGAGGGAAAACTGTGCCTAGCATTGCATTTAGTGTATTGAGATCAATTCATTTCACTTGATTCCCCCAATTGCCAAGGGAGACGTGTTGAGGGCATGCGCTCTGTTTCTGTGTTTGCATTGTTTAATTTGCGGAATATATGATTTCGGTGTAAAACTGAAGTCATAAGTTTCTGTGGCCACTTCGCTTGGGGCGACGGAGTAATGAATGCATCAGCACAATGAAACAGGAGGAGAGTGGAGCTGGCAGACTGGAGAGGAAGGCTCCTGGAGACCAGCCACGTGTATCCTTCCAAAGTGCTCCGAGCAGGGACGGGCATTTGGGTGGCTTCCACTTTTCGGCTCTTGTGAATAATGTTGGTATGAACATGACTACATAACTGTCTATTCAAGTCCCCGTTTTCAGCTCTTTGGGGCATATACCCAGAAGTGGAGTTTCTGGATCATCTGGTAATTCTTTGTAACTTTTCGAGGAAACATCGTATTGCTTTTCACAGTGGCTGCACCATTTTACATTCCCAGTAGCAATGCAAAAGGTTTCCAGTTTCTCCACATGCCAACCAACACTTGTTATTTTCTGGGTGTTTTCTTTTTGTTTGTTTGTTTTCTTTTCTTTTTTTTTAATAACAGCCATCCTAATGGGTGTGAAATAGGATCTCATTGTGGTTTTAATTTGTATCCCCCTAATGATTATTGATGTAGAGTATCTTTTTGTAATATTTCAAAAACCATGAATATACTGTAGGCAGGAACCTCAAATAACATATTTGCCTAAGGGCCTGTAGACCCAAAGGTGGTTCTGATGGTTTCCGATTCTGGTTCTGTGTAGCGCTAGATATGTTTGCATCCCAGAATTATTAGATTGGCTACATTTTCATTGTTGATAATTTCTCTGGAGTGCCGATACTGTACAATGCTTGTTTGCTTGACAAGTAGAGCTATGCTTTACTGTAAATAGGACCCAGTATTGACATACATCTGTTTTATATACACACCCCCTATTCCGCATCTTATATTATTACAGTGTGTGAGTTGTCTATAACATTGAAGCTTGGTATTAATTTTAAGAAAGATTTAAAATTAGCCATAGTATCATGTCAGTTTTCCATATTAAGAGAAATAAAAATGAGAAAAGGTAAACATTTTAGTGGAGGAAAGACTTTTGTTTTGTAAATCCATGATTGAAAGGAAAAGCATTTGGAACTTTAAAATGTCAACGCTAAATTACTATTATTTAGCAAATACATTATGATTTGAAGCTTTTTTCCCAATAAAAACAAAGTTCTAAAGGTAGCCTAACTATGCCAGTAGATAGCAAAAGAGTATCTCATTCAGGCAAGAAGAGAGTGTTCTGAGACAGGAAGTTTAGAAGTTAAGGGATATTTAATTTTGCAGGTTCCCTGCCTCTCTGTCGACCCCTAAGTACTATGTAGAGGGCATACATGGTTGTTATTTTTATGATATAGTTTCTTTGATTCAATTTTATGTCACCTAAGTGTGGAAATGTGGAAAATAAATATCAAAGGAAAAATAGAATTTATGCTCCTACTTTTTTTAATATTCTTCTCATTTATATGCTCTGTTTTGAGGAGTTCTGTTTGTTTGTTCATTTAATGCCTCAATGACTTATGACAATGGCTATGCAGTTGAGCGGAGTTTTTTCTGTGCAAAATCCCCTCATTTTCAATACTCTCCTGCAAATCCCAGCTGCTTTAGCCCTGTGAGCTCCTATGTCTCTCTCTTGAACTCAGAAACGCCCCCATTCCCCACCGCCCCCAGCTCAGAGCGTGCTTTCCTTCCCCTCAGCGCAGTTCAGATATTTCCCTGAAGCACAAAGCCCAAGAATACAGTTCACTCATTTGTTTTCCTTCTTTTAAGGTTCACAGCCCTGCGCTGCTTGTTGTCCAATGGTTCAAAACATCATTTTGTATATTTGCCCAATATTTTAGTTGTTTGAAGCAGGAAAATAATCCTCATGCCAATCACTCCTTTTTGAAGAGCAGTGACTATCCGGGGTACCTTTTGACTTTTATTCCTTTGGGTATTTATTCACTCATTTATTTATTAATTATTATTTTTTAACTCAAGAATTTAATTTAAAGTTGCTCCTTTAACACATTATATTTTCTCAAAGAATATCCATAGTTCTTAATTTCCTGTCCTCTGGATCCATCTCTTTTTTTTTCCTCCAATTTTGTTTTTATTTTGTGTTCTCCATGAAACTACTTGTTACTTGTTCATAAGACTTGCCTACTTTTAAACCGTAACTCTGGATCCTGTAATACATAACTTCTTTCAGACATTTCCTGTTTTTTGAGTTTTCAGCAAGCTCACTTTTTCATTTTTTTTTTCCTAGTTTTTATTATAAGCTTTTTTGTTCTTTGCTTTTTTGGAAAAGTGAATGTACAGTGTATTCATATCCCTTGTTTGCCTACCTAGTACACGGATTTTCCTTGGGACAATTCTGATGAGCTAACGCTTTTTTGGAGTTTTAGAGCCAGACCACAGTTCAACATGCTTAGTTTCTCAGTCAATCACCAGTGTCTACACCCATCTCCTAAAGCTGCATGAGGTGGGAGACTTTTCTAGCTTCTAGGCAATTTGATACATGAAACAAAGTTCAAGTCCTATATTTACCACCTCAAAGGTTTTTTTCTCTCTAAAACTGCTCACAGATTACTGGTAGGAATTTTCCATCCAAGGGTAAACATAACCCCTAAGTCCTTATCCTTTTCAAAGCTCTGAGAGTTTCAGTTTATTCCTAAGGGAGACATACTGAAACTGGGGTCTGGCAGGATGGGATGTAGAAAGGCAACCATAGTCTGTGGTAATACATTAGAAGATAGCAGCTCCAATTCCTAGTTTTATAATTGTTGCTTTTTGGACCCTGGAGGATGAAACAAGTTTTTCAGTCTTAGGTTCACTGGTAGTGACAAGTTACTGGTGATCTGCAAATTGTGTTTTTTAAATCTCATGCTATGACCTTTGTAGTCAGTGGAAACTCATAGTCAGCATATTACACAGAAGCTTCCTAGGACTGGCCAACATCTCATTATAATGTGTATGCAATATGACATCCTTATTGCAGATTTGAAGTAATCAATGAGTATCTGCACATCCAGTGTCTATAATTTAAACTGCAAAAGCTTCATTAACTGGTTATTTTTATTCTCACTAGCTACTACCACACAGATCAAAAGTTGGAACTTGGAGTGCTCAATGTGAAAATCCCTCCTGCACTTTCTTATGAATACCTGGAAATGAGTTTTCTCTTTCAGCTGCTGTGGTATTTTGGCTATGGTATAATTTCCTGTTAAATGTTACTTCAGCAAATGTCTGCCGCTCTTTAGACACCATCATTTAATTTCACTTCTGTTTGTACCATCACGCTTTCCCCTTGGATGCACTGAATGCTTATTCAGTTATTTAACTATTTCGTGCCCACTTCTGTATGAGCGTCCCATCATTAGTAAAAATGACTAATTTTGAAAATTGCCAGGGCACCTACTTTTCATGCAGGATACATAGTCATGATAGAGAGGTGCTATTTTCAAATCCAGAAACCTCAAAAATGCTAAAATAGCTTTGGTTCATGGGAAAATAATACTTCTGCATATGAGGTATGAAGCAAATAAACATACTTTGAAGAATAACTTACTGGTTTTCTTCATTAAATTGCATTCTAAAGGATGCCTGTAAGGAATCCAACTAAACCACTTCTAACATCATTGTATCTTAAATTAGAAAATGAAGTGTAAAATATTGGATTTATCTATGTGACCAAAAAAAAAATTTTTTTTTTGGCTGCACCACGCAGCTTGTGGGATTTTATTTCCTTGACCAGGGGTCGAACCCATGCCCCCTGCAGTGGAAGCACAGAGTCTTAATCACTGGACCGCCAGGAAAGTCCATATATGTGCAAAATTAATGACGAGTTAGATTTTATTTTTTACTCCACTCAAGAAATGTCAGATTAAATCAGATATCTCTTCTTTATGCTAATGATAGCCAGCATTCAGTATGATGACACATCACAGGAACAGGATATGTTTGACTTCTTAGAGAATTTTACTATGGAATTGCTTTTATTCAATTTTCTAGGAAAAAAAAAGCCTACAAGAATAAGATAATTTCCATACAATTTATAAATACTATTACACTCAACTGGCTTATGGTAAGCAAGGGATTCCATTGCAGCCATAATAAAATTCTGTAAAAATGTCCTCTATTTACAGTGAGATATGTCAGGCTGCGTAAAGCTGCTGTGAGGTTCTGCAAAGCTCCCTGTGTGGTGACAGACCTCACCCATCTCTGAGTGACTCCACAGGGCTGGGATCGGACTTATTATTATCCCGGTGGTTTAGTCTGATCGGTCAAATGATTTGCAGTGCTGTCCTGTAATTTGAGGTGGAAACGCTTTAAAAAAGAGAAAGTCATAATTTCAACATCCAAGGCCTTTGCCCTTCCATGTAGCAGTGTCTTTATAGCGGAGTGAGTAAACAACAGTGACTAGATGGCAGGGATTATCTGACTGCCGGGCTAAGGAGGCCATGACGTGACCACAGGTTCAACTCCTGCATGCACTGGTTAGTTTGTATTGATTCATGGATTTAAACAGCTCCCTGACACCAACTAGCTACAGGCCAAATGCCACTGATCATAAGGATGACAGAGCCAGAAGGTATGGTCTGATGAGAGAAAATCCATCCCATTTACCAGGAAAAAAGTTAAGCATATACCTCTCTGACATAGGCACAGTCATGTTACCTATACCTCAAGAATATCGTTACATTGGAATCAAACTCAATAAGATCTGTTCTATTCGTGCGTAGAACACTATGTGGTTAAATCAGTTACAACTCTAAAACCCATCCTCTCCAGGTACCATAACTAAAGAGCATATGGCTTTAATTAACAGGGTAAAAGCACTAAATACCAGGTAGCTGAAGTGACTTCAAGTAATAACTCTTTAAAAAGTTTGAACCAGTAATAATATAAATTTTGTGATACACTGTCACAGGAACTGCAGTAACCTAAATGTAAGTTGTGTCTTTGAAGTAATTTTTAAAGAAATAAGGCACTACATCTTATGTTGCTTTGATCATGATCTTAAAATCATTAAATTGTCCTATGGAAAAATAAATATGATGAAAATTCAGCTATAATACTAGCATCCTCTTCAGTGGGGATCTTTTGATAACTTGCTATTGATTAATTTGAAGTCATTGGAATTCTGTACAACAGATGTTTATCATTATTCATCAAAATAAAATTGGACTGCATATTGGAGAAAGTAAGATTTTCTAACCTTCTATTAAGATAATATAGCCTTTTAAATTGTTTTCCTTTCATCATTTTTAGAAAGACTACTTATTACTGAAAAAGAGGCTTGAAAACTGGAAAGTTGGTGACAAGTGAAAAAGTAGACAATTAGCAAGGCTTGGGGTGAAAATGAGAGAGATCTGAATACTGTTTGGTGCTGGTGCCCTATCTCATTTTCACCTTCTAGAATTGTCCTTGTTTGTGGACTGCTCCTCAAGATGTATTTTGCGAAGAATGTGAAGGGATAGTGAAAATTTTCCACCTCACGTAGGATAAAACATTTGCTACAGAGAACATTTAATGCATGTCTTCAAATTTTTAACCAAAAAGAGTCAAGTTGAATAAAACAAAGAAAACAATTTAAAGTCATTATGCCAACTCAGTATGATCGTATCCGTTCATTTGCGGTCAAATCCTGGAAATACTTTTTAGATCAGTTAAAAAATCAGGAATGCCAATCGCATGACACATTTGAGTTGCCTCAATATATAATTTCCAAAAATACATAAGTGGGGAAAATACAGTAACCAAATGTGGCTGTCATTCAGTTCAAAAAACATTATCTACTGTCTTCTATACTTACCTTGTACCACCCGAAGTACCATATACATTTTTGTAACAAAGCTGCCATGTGTTGTAGCATAAGTTATTTAACACTGAGGAGAAACAAAGTTGCCAAATTGATAAACCATCAGTTATAAGATTCATCCCAGCTTTGTAGACATTATAATATGAAAAATGGTATGCTGTAAAATTAAACTGTTCAAGATGTGCTCATTTATCTTCATCTCTATGCAAATGACCGTAGTACAAACCATCAGATTGCCACATGAACTATGTTTTTTAATAGTGCTCCTTCAGATTGAGTCTTATCTCCTCTCTGACTCATTTCACCACAATTTAGTCTTCTTCCAGGAACCTTGGTGATCTTTTCAAATTGTAAATTTGAATGCGGTAAAAATACTTCCGTATCTTCTCATTGTTCTCATGATAAAATCTTAAAAAGGCAGAATTATGGAGATGAGATTGTCTCATATTTTTCCTGTCTTTCAAGAATTTCTTGAAGCAGAAGTATTTATACCGTTAAACAAAGCAAACTATGCAAAAATATATTTGATTTTTCGGTTATCTTTCTTGAATTTAAGTGAGGTATTTGAGAAAAGGTTCCATGGTAGATTGGATTTTCAAAACTGATAGCAGCAGTACTTCCCTTTATTTATTTTTTTATTTTTGCCACATGGCTTGTGGGGTCTTTGTTCCCTGACCAGGGATTGAACCCATGTCCTTGCGCAGTGAAAGTGCAGAGTCCTAACCAATGGAGTGCCAGGGAATTCCCTGTACGTCCCATCTTAAAGCCTTTTTTGCATGGTGACCTTGACTCTCTTTATCAAGAAGGGGTGTGTATTTCTTCTCTTGGCTGCACCTGTCACTTCATTTGCACTTTGCACAATGTGTGTGGCAAAAGAAAAGTTTTTTTCCCATTTATTTATTTATTTATGCTGTATAGTTGACTTATAATATTATATTAGTTTCAGTTGTACAACATGGTGATTCAAATTTTTACAGATCATATGCCATTTGAAGTTAGTATAAAATATTGGCTCTCTTCCTTGTGTTTTACAATATATCCTTGCAGCTTATTTATTTTATACCTGGTAGTTTATACCTCTTACAATGGAATATTACTCAGCCATAAAAAGGAATGAAATGCTGACATTTGCAACAACATGGAGATATATATAATTCAATATGATTACCACTGTTTAAGTAAATTTGGAGATAATTTCTTATGTAGCAACAGATAAATGAAAGCTAATTTCTATTTGGGAGTTTTTCATACCTGGTGAAGAAGAATTTTAAAAGCTGAAGGTCAGATTTATCACTACAGATTTCTAGGCAAGGAATCATTAAAACAATATGATAAAAATATGAAACGACTAGAGGAAAGAATGGTATTTACTTTTTTAAAATTAATCAGGCATGATGGCAACACATTTTTCAATAATGTTTCAAGAAAAAATAATTCTGTGTATATTTGTCTTGATCATGCATATATATTTATTATTTATTATAGATTATATATATGCAAAGGTTCGCTCAGTGGTGGCTATGAACTAATAAACTATCAACCACTTTCAGTGGGTAAAAATAAAAGATTTTGAGATTTGCCTAAACTGTGACATTTTGGTATGGAGTTGTGAGTAGAAAACACATAACAAAACATTTTCCAAGAATTATATTTTGCTATCATTAAAAGTTAGCACTTCTATACCAGGCATGTGGACATGCAGGTAAAGAAAAGAACTTTTGTTTATTCGACCGTTTTCATTTTTATTTAATGTGGCAGCAAGCTGAATTGATGATGGAGTAAAGTATGAATCTGCCGTGTTGGCTTTCTTTTTCACTTAAAAAACTTAGGATTTCGATTAGAGACATATTTTTAGAATGGAGAACTAGCAAAAGAAAGTGTCCTGTGTTTGCCATTGGTGATGTAACAAACACAGTAAATATCAGGGTTCATTTAGGGATGAAGAGCCTAAAATGACTTGTGCGTACTCTTTACTTGTATGTTCACAAAATAATTATAACAAACATAGTGGGACAGATTTTTTTCCTTAGGCCTCTTAGTCAGGTCCCAAAAAATGGATCATCAAAAGTCAGTATAAATCTCCCCCTGTGGCTAAGGAGAAAAGGATTGGCAAGCGTCTGGAAGCCTAACAGACGGTGGGAGAGAAGGGGTGCACATGGCTCCCCCCGTTTCCAGTTTACTTGGTTGACATCCCCTTTGCCCACGCAGAAGAGAAGATGCTAAGAAAACTAAATACAGTTATTCTTGCAAAAGTAGATGCTGAGTTCCCAGGTCCTGGAGATTACAAGAGGATTTGAGGCGATTTAATTGATAATTTTCAGTCCTAGCAATTCTCATTTTAACGTCTGACTTTTGAGCTTAATCTCAATGTAATGTAAAATGCGACTCTGCTCTGAATCAATAGGGGCCTGGTATGAGCAGCAAGGGATTGGAGTCAGATAGTCTGGGATTTGATTCAGAGCTCTTCAAATGCCAGTCTTGTGCTCCATAATACCCTCCTCATTTTATAAATGCAGGTCAGGCTATTGTAAGGATTAAATCGAATTCTTGCATCTATGTGTGCAATTCCTGGCATCTTATTCGACACTTACTAGAGTGTAGAAATGGCAACGCTATTGGTACATCAACTAGACTGTGGAGAGGGTTAATGCCTGTTCAGAGCATTGTGCATCTATATATATCTTCTTTGCATTTCTATCTATCTCCTTAGCATCTCTAATCTCTTTCCTTTTATTGGTATGTCCTGCAATTCTGAGCTCAGAAGCTATGATTTAGCAAGAATGGAAAACAAAACCATACCCTTTCCCCCAAGCAAGGCACCCTTAGGATTTCTGCTCTAAGAGGCTCTGAAGGCCATTATCGAGTGCAGAGAGAGAGAGGAAACAGGAGAATCACGCTGAATATCTTCTGAATGTGTTTAAATTGTGATAAGGAAATTTTATTTTTCAGGAAACATGAAGTATATTATGGAAAGGAAAGACAAACATTTAAATTAAAATATGTTTATTTTTAGAAATTGTACTATTGAGTCTTAAATCTTCATTGAAGGAACCAGGTCAGCAAAGCAATAACACATTTTTTAAATATTGATGTTAACTAACTTTCTAGGTGCTGCTGGAAACGTATTAAAGATGGAATTATGTAACACATCAGTGGTCTTGGAAGGTTAGAATGCCCTTGGAACTTGCTGAGATTAATACTGATTGGTAATTGGAGAGAAATTCCATACAGTCAGATTAATAGTTCACATTACATCTGTCATATGAGTACAATCATACGTATTATGGTTTAGAAATTCATCTGTTATAAGTTTCATGTCATTTATCTCAGGAAAAACTCAGTTATGGGGAATGACAGTTTTCCTTACCTTAAAAACTGTTCAAATTGCTACTGTATTAGTTAATATTTTAGGTGTCTAAAATACTGTAAGTGGAAATAAATAAATGTATTGAATTAACAAAATAAAACTATTTAATATAGTTTAAATTGTTCAATTGCTAGCAATGCTCATGAAGAAAAATACTTTAACACAAAGAAACATTGATATGTTTTTTTATATTTTGTGAAATTTAAGAAATTGTAGAAATTCTAAGAAGAGAACACCTAAAATATTGTCACATTTGAAACAAAGAAAGGTGGAAAAAGTCTACCAGATAGTTTAGTTTCTAATACTGATGCCCTAGCAAAATTGTGGAAAACTCTAGTGTCCTCATATATCAATTGAATCACAAAATGTATGTAATTAGCATAAATATCCATGTCCTCTTTTTAATAAGTGTTTTAGCTATAGAACTGCACATTCGTCTTCAGCTGCTTTATATCACTGACCCCCATTTATGTGTTCACAACTTTTGTTGTAAAATATCCTTTGCTTTTATCTCTAAGACAGCGTGTGTCACATTTTTAAATGAATACATTCTTTTTGGGATTTGTTGACTAATTTTTACTTTGTGTGTTGTATTCACTCATCCAATAAATTTTTGCAGTTGTTGATGCATACAGGTAATTATCCTCTCAAGAAAGAGGAGCCTGGCTTCATAAAGGTGGGGCCCTTATGTTCTTATAAATTAGTAGTAGTTTGCCGGGTAGATATGCATGACATAATTCCAAGCAGAAGGGATGGTGCGCCCAAAGGCCAGAGACATGAGACATCATGGCATTTTCACAGGTCAATGAATGGCTTCATTTGGCCAGGATCTGATCCGTTCACCAAGACTGATTAGGCCAATATGCCTTCCCTTGTTTTGTACTACGTGGGAGTTTGATCCTGGCTCTCTTTAGATATTCACCCTGGAGAGAGTTCAGCCCTCCCATCTTAGCTACTTGTAAAGCATCTTATCTATTTGGTTGCCTTAACAGTATGTACAGTTGACTCATGAATAAAATAATGAGACCATTTTAGAGTGTGGCAATTCATTGAAAAAATCATCTTGTATATTTTTTTCCTATATCATGTTTCTGTGTGGTTTCATTATGGAGGACGTCATGTCTGAACAGAGTGTCTCTCATCATCTCCACTCCTTATTAATCTAATCTTCTGACTTCTGCTAGAAGTTTTATAAACGAAGAGTTGCTCAGCACTTGAATGGAGGGGCAAGAAAGAGTCTTACATTTTCTTCCTTTAGGTGCTGCACCTGAGAACAATCTCTCACCATAAAGAAACAGAAAGAAACTGTCTTGGATATTCACTAGTCACTTGAACTTCAAGTTTCATAATGAATATCTCTGGTATGAGTCTAATAAAGGATTGTTAAATTAAAAAAATAAAACACAAGAGTTATAACTAGAATATCTTTTACCACAAAGTGAGTGGGAGAAGATGAATTAGCACATGGCCCGAGACGCGAGAAGGCTGAGACACAAAGTGGATGAAGACCTGGTTTTGCTCAAAATAAATATAGCATCCAGGGTGTGATTACCAAACAAACAAACAAAATAACCCAAACAAAACAAAAAGGAAAAAACCCACACAAAACAAAAAGATCAATACAAAACCTAGCAAGATTGCCATTTCCCAAAGACAGCTGTATCAAAATAGAAAATAAAATGAGTAAATCACAAAAAAAGTATCAGAGTGAGGAGGAAATGCATCGCAACAGTAGTGAATCACCAGCCCCTGGTGGTCCATTCTGGTCCCCTGATGTGGGCACCACTGAGTATCTGGTGTCTATCAATATGTGTATTGATGTCACTTAGGGGCATAAAGTAGTTTCTTATGTTGAAAATTTGTATGTTGCATCAATTTATGTTGCCTTAATACTTCCTCCTTTAAATCTTGAATTACAGAAGATAGTCTTTGCTTTTGTGTTCCAATTGTTTTTTGGTTTTGATGTATATTCTATAGCAAATTTTAAGCATATTAATGAAGAAAAAACATATCTATATATATCTACATATATATATATAGGTATATAGATATATCTATATCTATATACCTAGATAGATGATAGCTAGCTAGCAAGCTAGCTAGCTAGATAGCTAGATATAGATAGCTAGATAGAGATATATCCAGAGTGTTGCAATGTTCAGTTTACAGAGTGTATGGAAGTAAATTTCATACATACATTGAAAAAAGTCATATTATAGCAAATGTGGATTCTTCAGGTCATTCAGCCTCTGCCCCTCTCTTACTCCTCAGCGGGCCTCTGTGTTGATAAAGAATTCTCAGTAGAATTGTGAACTCATGCCAATATTAAAGAAAATCTTTCAGACATCGTTTATGATTCCTGCTGATGAAAAGTCTTACTATCATGCTGAATCATTGAAACATTTATCCTCCCTCTTCCTTGCTTTTTACTTTGTCTATGATACTAGTAAACGTTTAAACGTCCAGCCTACCACTCGTGTGGGCTGAGATACTGCTTAGCTTATCTCTGGAGATACATTTTAGTCCCAGTTGCCCTGGGGTCTACTCGGGGTTACACTCTCAGCCATCCATAATTGTTGTATACAAAATCAAGTTGTGTTTCAACATTGCAACAATTTATTATGAAATTTAAATATCCGAAATATGTATCAAGATAGACAAACTTAACTAACAAGAGTCAGGGTTGGGTTTCTGAATACATCTCTTATTACTTGGTTGATTTGGGCCAATAGAGTCCTTAATACTTACTGAGTAGTTAAGATGTGCCAAGGACTGTTGTAATCATGTTACATTAAATCAATTAATAATAAATTAATAGTAATGGCAGTCCTTTGTGATAGGTAGTATTATCACCCCTGTTTTAAACACGGTAGAATTGAGACGCGGAGCTGTGAAGTAATTTGCTAGAGATCTGATTGCCAGCAAGCAGGGGCTATTAGTTTCCAACCTGAAGCCCTGGTTCTTAGCCATCCTTGTGCTGATTCCTTTGAGCTTCAGTGGTTTCAATTATAAAATAAAGAAAATTCTTTCTTCACAGAGCCATTGCAAAGATCGTATCTCCTAATCTCTAAACCCATTTCAAAAGAAGCCTTCCCTCTGCCCAAAGGTTACAAAAAGGTGTGCTTTCCCCCAGGCTGAAGGGCCCCCAGATCGAGGACACAGATGGCTGAGCAGAATGAGGACTGGCTTTTGGCAACCACTCATCCATTGCCTGGCAAACTCATCTCTGTGCCCAAAGGGTGGGACTCTTACAGTGGCTGTAGACACGTCATTCCTGTCGTAACACTTACCAGCAACTCCCTGTTCCTCAGAAGCTAAAACAAGAATCATCTTGTTTTATGGCATATAATCATCTTCATGATATGGTCTCTGGCTACTTCTCTCCCTTGCCAGTTCTTCTTCATTGTTCTTCACTCAGTTCCCTCTGGATGACTTGAGATTGTTGGATTTGCCCTACTTTCATTTCTGTGACTTTTGGGAGGTCTGCCTCTTCTGTCTAGGAAGACCACTCCCAATTATTTTGCCTAACCAACTCCAGCTGCTGCACCAAATAGCAGCTCATCATCTCCAAAGCCTTCTTTGACATCCTGCTGCCACCCACAGCAGTCTGCTTTCATATTTCCCTAACACCTTAGTCTTGTCTGTGTTAGAACACACCTCATGCTATTTTGTATGTATTTTTATATCTGTTTCCCCTTTCAATCTCCGAGGTTTTTAGCAGGAGATCTTTGGGTTCAACCCCCTATCCTCAGCAGAGCTTGCTATACTTAGTAGGTGCTTTAGTACATGCTTGTTTGGTTGATTTAAATAAAAACCTGGAGCCAACTATAAAAATTGCATAATTCCTTCTCAAAATGAAAATAATAATGGAAAAGCAGTTGATAAATAAAATTAAGAAGGTAAATACTATCGGGTTTTACGTACTCTGCTTTATTCAATATGGTGCCTTATACTTAGTTCTATGCATCTTTGATGGGAATATTGCATTTTTTTCTAGCCATCCTGCTTCACTCTACTTATCTGAGGGATATTTTCTCAGTAATCGGGACTGTGATAATTTAACTTTCTGTCATTTACAGGATGCTTAGAATTTTGGTTCACAATAGGAACAGTTCTGTACAATGGTACAGACTGACAGAATTGAACTGGAGCTTTCAATTCTGACTTGATTTGATTGCCCAGGGTAGAGAAAGAAAGGTAATATGAGGCACAGAAAAGTATATGTGACAATGACACTTAATAACTTGCCCAAAGATTGAGGGTTCTTTGGATGTTATCTGTATTTCTTCATGGAGCAGGATGAATAATAGTCCTCCAGAGTAAAATTATCTGAGGCAAATGTAATGTTTCCCCTCTTTGTCCAATAAAGAAAGCACATTTGGCACTTATTATTATTTGTAGTAATATGTTAGTTTCACTAATAGATTTTTCTTCTACTACACAGCCCTTGTGTAAAAAAAGACCTATATACCATTTATTTTCATTTATTATTTGCACCTAACATTGTATCTGCTTATAAAAGAAATCTGCTCAATATAATAACAAAAGAGCAATGCATTACTCAAGTCATGTGTATTCCATAATATCCATGAAAATACAATAACTGACTTGCAAAATTTTACAAGGACAATATTCATAACGACTTAATAATGGTTTAGACATAGGCAAGTGTCATCAAAATTATTAAATTTATCTTCAGTCTTCAGTTCTGTACCTTTTTGTCTTCAAAGACTGAGGTTTGAAAATTCTACCTCTCATTATATCTTGCTTATAGTAATAGGATTTCTTTAGTTTGGAAAGTATCTGCAATCGGCTTGGTACTTTGGACAATATGTGTGTGGAAGGCAAATTTACTTAATAACATCAAAGGAAAGACAGGGTAACCAATTTAAGGAGAATCTTACCAAAAACTTGTCTTTCTTTGAAGCTGAAAATAAAAGTTTCTAGAATGTAATTAATGTGTAATAAGAGAATGTGCTTGGATTTGTATTATATATTCTATTTAATTATCTCATGTAACAAAATTTAGTTAATTTTTAATGGTTCTATGCTCAACAGAACAATGTCAGAATAATTTTACCTGTAATTGTCAGTAAAAATCATTAGCATTGACTAGTAAGCATAGTGGGGTAATTACAAATATATTAATATTCTTCCATGAATACAAGAAAATAGACACAAAAATATGGTTTTTTGAGAAGATGCTGAAGAACTTTGAAAGTTTTTGTATATATCATCTTGGTAGTACCAACTACGAAGATAATCAATTAAAAATTTTTCAGATAAAATTTTTTTATAGTTTATCAGTGACAAGATAAACAATGTAATGTGACCAAACCTATATTTTAAAAGTACATTCATTCACAGAGTTTGAATCTCATAATATATTAAAAAAATCAAAAACAGCCATTTAACAGTGTCAAGTTTTTATCCCACTACATGTGAATATCACGTCAGATTTGGTTGTTTGTCTTACATCTATTTGAATCTTACCATCTCTGTGCTTTAATTGGCATGGTTAGACCAGTAATATTTAATGTGATTATTGATGTGGTCAGATTAAATTACACCTGTTTGTTAGCTGTTTTCTATTTTTTTTTCATTTGATCTCCATTTTTTTTAACTCCTTTATTTTGCCTTCCTTGGTCTTAATTGAGTTTTTAAAAATAATTCTGGTTTAATCTTCTCTATTGACTAATTGTAATACTTCTTTTTAAAAATCTACCTTAGTGGTTATGCTAATCTACCTTAGCATAAAAATGTACAATATACATTTTTAAATAATCTGATTCTAAATTCAAATGATGTTATACAACTTCACATGTAGCATTGAGTCTTACAGTGGTATATTGCTAATTCATCTCTCTACCTCTGTGCCACTTTTGTCATATATTTCAGTTTTACATATACTATGAAAACAAAATACTTTAATCCAAATTTGCTTTAAAGATCAGTTTTTTCTAGAACAATAAAAAATAAGAAGATTATTTCATCTTTATTTGCTTTTGATCCTCTATTTCTTTGAATAAGTCAAATTTTCTGAAGATGTAATTTCTGCTGCTTGAAGAGCATCCTTTAACATTTCTTACAGAGCAGATCTCCTGACAATTAATTATCTCAGTTTTGCTTGTCTGTGAGAGTCTTTATTTGTCCTTCACTTTTGAAGTATATTTTCAAGGTGTATATAAAATTCTAGGTTAAGAGTCTTTTTTTTTTTTTTTTTTTTTTCAGCACTTTAAAAGACATTCCCTGGACTTCTTGCTTGTATGGTTGCTGGTAGGAAATCTTCTCTGATTATTATCTATACTCCTTGTAGGTAAAGTGGTATTTTTCTCTGGCTACATTCAAGATTTTCTCTTGTCTTTGGTTTGCAGCAGATTGAATGCCCAGGTAGGCTTAGCATTTTCATTTGATTTGTTCTATTTGGTATTTGTCAAGTTTTGTGGTCCCTGTGACCCTTGGGTCTCAGGTATGGTGTGTATCAATAATTTATAAAAATCCCCAGGTATTATGTTGTGCAGTGTGTATTCTAGGTTGTGTACAGTTTCTTCGCCTTCTGAGACTGCAATTACAAATACATTAGACTGTTTAATATTGTTCCTCAGCACTTGAATTCTCCAGAATTTTTATTTCTTTCTGTGATATTGTCTCACAGCTCTTGAATTCTCTGTACTTTTTATTCTTTCTGTTTTTCTCTTTAAATTTCCATTGGGCTCATTCCTATTTACCTATCTTCCAGCTCACTGATAATTTCCCGGTCAGTGTTAAGTTTAACCAGGAGCAAGCTAAAAGAATTCTTCATGTCTATTTATTTGTTTTCTATTATGATATTTCTATTTGATTCTGTCTTATGGTTCCCATGTCTTTACTGTAATTACCTCACTGGCCTTGTATGTTGTCTACCTTTACCATTTAACCTATTATTATGTTTCTTTTTATTTATTTGATGGTTTCAATATCTGTGCCACATCTGGGTCTGGGTGATTACTTTTTACCTTCAGACTGTGCTTCTTCTTACCTCATTTGTTATGTCCCAAATACTGTTGTTGAAAGTTGGATATGCTTTCTAGGAATGCAGATAAATAAGTTTTGGTTTTGCTTTTGTTTTCTTAATGAGTGAATTGGAGCATACATTTCCCTGTCTAGGGCTTTGGTGTCCATTGTGTGTAACTTTAGCCATAATGGTTTTGAAGGTGTTCTCTGCTTGGTCTCTCTGATCAGCTTTCCATCTTCTTTTTGCTTTACTCTCCAGGAACTTTGTCTCTTGCAACATTCCTAAATCTATTCCAACCTACTTTTACCCAGTGCTTGCTTGAGTGGTGATGGAGGGCAAGGTGTGGTACGCATTTTCTAATGTTCTGATCAAGTGTCCGTCTTAGGCAGGCAGTTGCAAACCTGTGTCATGGGGGTATGTTCCTGATTCCTTGGGGAAGGGGCCAAACTACCTCTAGGTTCAGTCTACCATGTGAAAACAAGATCAGAAATGTATTAAGTTCCTCATGGAGTGGATATAGTTCTGCCCCTCCCTAGGGCTAGAGCTTTTTGTTTGCTCATTTGTTCACTTTTCCCAATGGGTTTCCACCCTCGGGCCACAGGGTTCTGTTGTTCCTCTCCCCCTACCCCTCCTTCTCCTCCTTCTCCTTCTTCCTCTTCCTCTTCCCCCTGGAGATGAAGGCATTTATCTCACAGGGGAGGTGGAAGGATGCGTTTGTGTGGATTTCAGCCTTGGCTGCAGCTTTCTCAGGATTGTCTTCAGCTATGCACACCCACTGGGATTCTTGGAAGAAAAATTTGCAGAAAAGTGTGAAACTCCCATGTTATGGCCCCAGGTGCTTTAATTCCCCTAATACATAGTTGCCTTTGGTAATTTATCAAAAATATCTAACTGAATCCTCTTACCAGCTTATATGACCTTAAGGGGTATCTTAAGGGCTTCTGTCCCTCAGTAAGCAAAGTCTCTCGTCTGCTTTTTGTCCTGCATTGTCTACTCTCTATTCAGATACAAAGTTGGATGTTTACTCTGCAACCTCAGTTCTCTGATGGTTTCTTAGGCAAGTCTCGAATTCGTAGTTTATCCAGATTTTTTCCTATTTTAAGTTTGAGAGTGAGCTCTGCTCTCCTTTTCCAAGCTAAAACCAGAAGTCCTTGACTAATATCTTTGCTTCTTTTTCCTTTTGCTGGGAGATCATCAGTTAAATTTGATGATCAATATTTAATAAGTGGACACTAGTATGTATGTTTTCAAAAACAGAGTTTATTATATGTCATAATATTTTCTTTAGGAAGAGCTCCAATAATCTTATTAGATAGAACATTTATAATTTCCCATAACAACTGTGATGTCTCATTAATTTATACACAAATATTTTTTATAAATTAGAAAGTGATTCACTGACATGTTTTCTCTTTTCACATTGATTGATACTAAGCTAATAGTCAAATTTGTGTTCCAATTTCTGTTCCCATGTCGGTCACAGTTGTTTGTATTCCTAGTATTATTCCTGGCATTGCTTTGTCTCCATCTATGTCTTTACTTCTTTGTTGCCTTATTTTCATCTCTTTCTGTTTCCTTATCCTACATGATTTCTCATGAACCATCTGAAAAATTCTTCCAGAATATCACTGGGATTAAATATAAAAAGGATCAATTTTTAAAAAGAAGATAAAGGGAAGAAGGGAAGAAGAAAGGAGCAGGCACTAAAAAAGAGGATGTATGTATGTTGTGGGAAATAAAACGATTTCAATAAAGGATGTCAACATAAATTGCACATTTTAGTAAAAACTTGAAAAAGTCTAAAAACTTAGAAGGGGCAAACAAATTCATAAAAATGATAAAAAGAATGTGCACTTTTACTGGTGACTTAAATGTAAAAATCAATATTTTTATCTTTAATAAGTTAGTGTTAAGTCCCAGTCTTCTGTAAATAATGAAATAGCAAAGCATGAAGATGTCATATTTAAAAGACTTTGAGACTAAGACTAATGCAATACTGGGTTTAATAGACAGTAGCATTGGGAATTTGTGGAGAAACAGACTGGGAGTCAGGGGACATTTGTTCCTAGTCTTTACCTGTCACTAGCAGCATGACCTTGGTCAAGTTACTTAATCTGTCTGAGCTTTGTTTTCTTCCTCTACAAAATGAGAGATGTAGGTCTGATTATCTCTGAGTTTTAAAAATCTATCCCTGTGACTTTCAAGATAGGTTAGGGCAAGCTGTGCTGGGCATTTAATGCCAAAGATAAGGATTTTGGGCTTGATCCTCTAGTGAATGGAAACTCTTTGAAGGGGTCTGAGCAAGAGGTTATCTGAAGCATTGGAAGAGAAGGGGTCACCTGGAAGGAGAGTGTTCAGCATGTGGGTGAAGTGGGGGGTGGTGGTCTGGACTAGTGCATGATGCAGCCATGTGGGGGGAGGGGTGTGTGATGATCCACAAGAGAGATAACGGAGCGCCAAGGCACGACCCAAGTCCTTGTGTTATGTTGCAGCTAATACAAGAGGAAATGAGAACAGTAATGATTTAGGAGAAGGTTTACGATCGCCAGTACTCCACGTGTCCTGGAGATTCAAGAGTTTGTCTCAATATGTCCTTTTCCTTTCAATACCCCCTTTTCCTTTGTTCCTGCTTATAGCTTTACTGTGTTTATATAACTAAATACCAGAAGTGTTCTGTTCAATTAATACACTAAAACGTTGAATTTTAGTTTTCTAGAGTGATCCTAGTCTTGAGTTGTCTACCTTTCAGTAGACATTCAGACATTCACCGACATGTCTTCTCTTTTCACATCAATTGATACAAAGCTAATAGGCAAATTTGTGCTCCAACTTCTGTTCCCATGTAGGTCACTATTGTTTGTATTCCTAGTATTATTCCTGGCATTATTTTGTCTCCATCTATAATTCTATCTTGAGTTGTCTATCTTTCAGATATCACAAGGGAATTCCAGTATTTACAAGGAATAGTCAAGACTGTTACCCAAACTGCCCCCCGCCCCCACAACTGTATCCAATCTCCCCGCAGTAACATTCACGTATGCCAGATCATACCATCCATAACTATTCCTTATTGATGGATGAGATAGCCTGGACTTTATGTAAACACAACACCTCATTTCCTAAAGACAGACAAACCTGCTTGATACCTGCTGTTAATAGCACTCATCTTTAACTTTCAAGTGTTCATATTTTAATAATAAATTCTATGGGCACCTTTTTTTGGAGCTATTCAGTACTGGCTAGACATAACTGTGTATTTTTCTCTTCTTCAGATTCACAGATTCCTGACACTCCATTGTAAGTACTCTATGATTGAGAACTGCTAATCTAGGGTGTATGCAAACTGTCTTTAGGATACTCCAAGGCAGATAAAAAAAATAATACATGTCACACATCAAACCCTCACCTCACTCTTGTCTCCCCAACACAAAGAATTAGAAAACTTGAGTTTTCCCAGATGGTGGATATCAGATACAGGGTGTGGTTGGCAGAACAATGACCCACCCCCCAAAGAGATCCACATTTGTGCCCAGAAATTGTGAGTACGATATGTTACATGGAAGTTGAGGTTGCTAATAGGTTGACCTTGAGATGAGGAGGTGACCTTGAGATGGGGATTATCCAGGTTGACCCAATATAATCACAGGTGTCCTTAGAAATGAAAGAGGGAGGAGAGACAGTCAGGTCAGAGGGATGCAACGTAAGAAGCTGATGTGATGTTGACAGCTGCAAAGATGGAGGAAGAGGGCTGTGAGCCAAGGAATGTGGTTGTAGCTCTAGAAATTGGAAAAGGGTAAGGCAAATGGAATCCTCCCGACAGCCTCCAGGAGGAATACATTCCTGCTGACACCTTGACTGAATCCGAGTGAAATCCATTTCAGACATCTGACCTCCAGAATTATGAAATGATATATTTCTGTTGTTTTAAGCCACAAAGTTTGTGGCAATTTGTTACAAAAGCAACAGGAAACTAATGCACAGGGCTATGTAAAATTCATAAGCATTTTAAATAGTGCAAAAATATTATCACTTATGTTGTTCAGTACATTTTATACTAAATAAAAATATTCAAAGCACAAGCTACTCCTTAAATGCAAAGTCAGGCAGAAGCCTCTTCCTTTAATGAGTCAGTTTGCTTTCCATTGCTAGATAATTAAGATAGAAATACATACATATTTGTCTTCTATTTGTCTCATGATCTAGAAGAGTCAGAGTTAAGTTTTATGAGTCACTATGATGACATTCTGTACATTTCTTACTATGAATTTTCTTTTCCCAATGTTTACATTAAGGGTTAATTTTTTACTCTGAGTAACGATTTTGATAATATCATCTTTGAATACATTTGTAAAGAGAAAGAATAAGAATAAATTAAAAAATAATAAATTAAAACATAGCTTTAACTGATTAGGTATAAATAATCAATTTCTACATGATTGAGAACAAGAAATGTCAGTCTCGCCTAATACACAAATGTAGAGTTGGTCATATATTTACATTACAATAAAAAATAATTGAAGAAAAATTAAAAAAAAATGAATGAGGCAATAAACATTTTCTAATTCTATCATTCTTTGTCTATTCTTATTGATGGGGTCAGTATGTCAAATGAGGGGTCAGATAAAACTAGTTCAACCATAACTGTTGGTTAAATTAATCAGTCACAGTTTGTTATTTTACCTCTGGAGTTTAATTAGAATTGTACTCTGGTAAAAAGAAAATATAAACAAGTGCTCTGAATCTTTTCTATCTAAGAAATATTACATATAGTATGTGACTGGATACTAAAGTGTATAAATATTTAGATTTTTTTTTAAATCTCATGGAATTAACTTTCATTTATTAAATGATAGCTACATATCATTTTACATTACATATAATTTAGCTCCAAAAGAATGATATTTCCTCATAATCACATGAGGGTACTTGATCAAGATGCTATACTAAAGACAACAAGTGCAATAGAACCCAGAGAATAGAAAGGTCAAGTTTGCCCGGAGTCTTGGTAAGTGCTTCCTAGAAGAGTCGATGTGTGAATTACACTCTTTTTTTGGATAAGTAGAGTATTAAGAAATGTGACTTCCCCACATAAGCAGATGGGTCATATGTGGTACCAGACTGGAACTTTGATTTCAGAGATTTTAGACTGGAGAACAGTGATGGATAAAAAGAAGCAGATAAAGACCCAAAGTTTGTACTGAAATAATCTTCAAAAGATTCTTACTCTTTGTGAATGGAATTGTTTAATTTCTCAGGCTTTGGTCATTATTTATATTTCTTTACTAGAAACTGAAAATAAAGAAAAACTTGTTACTACATTCAGCCATTCGGGGAAAAATACATGAATGTGTGGGGGGGGGGGCGGGGGGGGCGGTGTGTCTGTCTGTGTGTGTGTGTGTGTGTGTGTTTAAACTTCTAACTTCTGAAAGAAGAAATAGAGGGTAAGCATAGTAATAATCCCACGGACTAAACTACTACTGAATCCAACTTCATTCTACCTGTTAGGTGTGTTGAAATAAATCTTGGTAATTACAACTGAACATAGTAAATTACATTAGGCACATTTTAAAAAATGTTGCTGAGTACCTTTTGTGTTAATTACTTGAATGTGATACCAGAAGAAAAAATATGCCTGTTCATTTGTAAAGAAACATTATTACCTTGGGTATTAAATATTTTCAAGTATAAATCTTTGCATGCATTTATTCATTCGTTCTTTATATTTATATATATAAAATCCCTTGTTTCTTAATAAGCAAAAACAAAAGAATGTTGTATGTATTTCCGTGTCTTAATTGTGGACGTGTCAAAGCACAGAGAGGACATTATTTATTTATTTAGTTCCAGAGCACAACAAAGTCACTTGGCATATCGTAGGTGCTTAATAAGTATTTTATGAACAGATCTGGATTACTGTTATCTATTTTCTTATAATACTGTTGCTTTAGATATTTATACCAGCTAATATGTCCAGCCTCCACTTACAGGATAACCATCCCAGTTCCTTCAGTTTGTCACATGAGAAGGTTTTTTGTCCATCTCCTACCTGTTTCATTCTAATCTTCAAACTCTCAAAGACTTTTAAGAAACTGGATTCCTTTCTATGAGAAGATATCTAAAAAAAAAAAAAAATTAGAAATCCTCCTAGGCTATTTCTAATAAGATGCATAGTAACTAAAATAACAAAGATTTGGGATTTCAGAATGGACTGAATAATCATAGGGTCACATTAAGTAGCATGGCAAATTACCAGGGTTTCAAATATGTTTTAGATCCTCATATACAATTTATCTTCAATTCATTGATTATTCTAGTATTTCAGGCAGATTCATCTATTTCAGTAGTTTTCAACTGGGGGATGCTTCGCATCTCAGGGGACATGTGGCAAAGTTCGGGGACATTTTTGGTTGTCCCAGCCAAGGGTGGAGGATGCTCCTGTCATGAAGTGGGTAGAAGCCAGGGATGCCACTAAATACCCTACAAAGCACAGACCAACCTCTGCAACAGGGACTCCCCCAGCCCACAATGTTGTAGTGCCAGGGTTGACATACCCTGACATATTTGCATCGTAATATGGCTTTCAGGCTACATTTTTGTAAATGCAAGATGTAAGTACAATTTCATTTAGTAAATGAGAGATTTAAGAGAAACATGTCAAATAAATTTATTATACCACTCAATTTCCACAATCATACTAAACGTGAAACTAAGTGCTGGGACTCACCCCCTATTGCAACTTTCTTAACTTCTGAAGTTCCACTGATATTCTTAAGATGTCAAGTGTAAAAATGAGTGTCACTAGCATATCAGAATGGCTAGTTTTCTGTATTTCTAAGCAGAAGGTCCTTGAGGATTAGCAAGTGTGGGGCATGGTCTCAGCCTTTGTTTACAGGGGAGCCATTTGGGATTCTAACAGGCTATATAGTTCTCCATGGGCCAGCTAGAGTGCTTCCCAAAGTATTGAAAAAGAAGCTATTTAGGCATAGGTAAAATTGGGTTCATTTCATGTTTTCTGACTGTATGATCTTTCTTACGTATAGATTCAATTAAGTTACATAACATCATAATGTATTGTTTATATTAGCTCTTTGTCATAATGTTTTTAGACATCAGAAGGGACCAATAATAATAATAATAACACTGATAATAACTCAACTAAAACCAGAACATTATTCATTTATCGGTCGGTAAGGTAATCTCTGGCTTTCTTTTGTTTTTCTTTGTAATATGTCCTTGTTATTTTCCTGATCACCTCTACCATCTGAAAGCATTTCAAATGGCATTTTTCATGTATGTAATATAATACAGTTTGAAGGGGACTGAAATATTATACGCTTCTACACTTAGGAAGATGAGAGGTAGAATGAAGAACTCAATTTCTTTGTCTAGATCATTTTGTTGTGGGTGTTAATTTGCCAAGGTATTTCTCAATTACTGCTCAGACCCCAAGCATGGTACTCTCTTATTGGGTAAGTATTTAGGAAGAGATTTAAAGAAAATGCATCACTGGTAAATGTTTACTCAGTGTTTCGTGTTTGATCTTTTTGGTACAATCTTTCTACTAAAGCTGGAATCTATTTTCAGTGACTGCATACGAATGCAGCACACGTTCTGCGGCGTAACATATGCCATCTGTAAAAGCATTTACTTTAAATTAGTGGAATAAGTAATCAAAAGGGCTTTGTACTTAATGCAAAACTTTTGGTGACTATTAAATGCTCATTAGAGGGTGTTTTTGCTGTATGACTGTCAAAATCAGCAGGACGTTTATGTTAGATTTCCTGAGTGGGTCAAGATTGAATAAGATTTTACAACCTAAATAACATAAATGAATGCAGGTTATTTCAGCATCTCCAGATGTTTTTTAAACTCTTTGCCCCTAAACCCCAAACTTAGTGCCATTTCAAATTCTGCAATAGTATTTTAGTGAAGATTTTGAAAATTAAATACTTGACGTCTTTAGATAAGTAGGCTACTTTTTCATACTTCCACTATTTATAAATGAAAACACGATACAATCTCTAATGCAAAATATTACTCCAGCCCATCTTTTATGGAAATATATCCTCAGGGAATCAGATAATGTTAAATCAGCCTAACTATGCACTTATTACAATAGCTAATTATTTAAAATTTTTAATTATCCTATGATGGCTTATTTGGTAGATTGTATATGTGTCACAACTTGATTGAATCTCTGGAAATATGTCCTTATTATCACTTTACTTTTAATTAAACATTCAACAACTGTCTTGTTTAATCTAGAGAGATGCATCTATTATTCTCGCTATTATTATTTATATAGTACTGTGCACAGGAATGGTACTGTATAACGAGAATAAATGATTCGCCCAAATCACGGTCCTCACACTGAGAAAATTAAATCTCAGCTTTATTAACTAAAGTTTGTAGATGCTCTGATTGTAAAAGATGATTTTGAAGACTCCACCTACATCATAGTGATGGAAAGAAGAGGCCCAAGTGTTCATAAGGTCATACCAACTTGGTTGCAGGCAGAATTGCATTTGCAGTAGTTAGACCAGCATTGATGGTCAAGTGCAGAAAAGCAGAGTGATAATAATAATAAAAAACAAAGCTGAAGTAATAAAACCCTGTCAATTTATAAAAAAATAATATAAGACCAGCATAATGTCATTTTCTTTGGGAAATGTAGAAATTTGACAAATTAATCTGCTTCTCTACTTTTGAAAGTCTTTACCATGGGGCATAATTGTATTACTCTCTATATTGTCCGGAATCAAGGCCATTTTTCTGTTTCATAAAATTCTAATTGCCCATCAACTTCATCTCCGGAGGCTTTATAAACTATATAGTCTAAGAGGAAGAGGGGAAAATCATCCTGATTTTGTTCCTATTGCAAAACTCTCTTTTCTCTAGGTCAGTCTAAAATGCCTCTCACTCCAAGTGGCCATCTGCTTTTCTAACATAGACTTACAACAGAGAAAAATAATAATAATCCTCATCCGAACTGGAGTCATTTATAAATAGCTTGTGAAGGTCAAAATATTTTGGGGTGGGAGAGTGGCCGGAGAAGCAGCAGTTGGAAAGCACACTGAAGTTTTTGTGCCGGTATTGGCTGGAGGGGTTGATTCTTTCCATGCAATTAACCCAAAGAATGAGAGAATGAAGCTAAATCCTATTTACAAAGGGATGAAAAGTATCCTGACCCTGTTAATAATGATCATCTGTTGGAAATGGAATTAGATTCCTCAGCAGTCAATTATGTATTAATTATTGATGCTTTTTTCAAATGTCTGTTCAATAAAAGCTTCATTGTTTGGGTACAAAAGCTCAAAAAAAAAAAAAAGATTATTCTTTATCCTAAGCCCCTCACAGTCTATTGGGAAATATATTTAAGTAAATAAAGTGAAAATGAAGTGATAGATTTGACTCAGTACTCTGATATAGGTGGGAGCAAAGCTTAAAAAAAAAGGTGCTTATGAAACACAATATAAAAAATACTGTTGGAAAAGGCAACAGGTGAACTGACTCTTGAAGGAAGAGCAGAGTAAAGCAAGTCATAAGTCAGGAGGAAAAAGATGAGATGCTTTCTTCCTGGCAGAAGGAGAAGTACACGTAGTCATGGAGGTGAGATTTTCTGCTTATAATAGGGCTTCTATATTCAAATGAAATCAATTTCTGTGCATGTTTTTCTGCGTGATAAACAAATTAATCATAAATCCACCAATATGATAAGTTTCTGCCATATGAATCCCTGAGGCGGTGTGGCAGAAATAGAGTCAAATGATCTCAGACTCCGTCTGTGGAACGTGTTGTAGTATAACAGAGCAAGACTTTCTCAGTTGACTCATATTTAAGTAAAGAAGACAGTTTTATTGAAAAGAAAGAGAAAATAGGCCAACGTGTGCCTCTGTTCCTGACTCTATAAACAACTTTTGCAAACTTGGGAAACACGTAGAAGGAAGGAAAAAAAAAAATTTCAAGTTAGCATACGATTACAAATACTTCCATCAGGAAGGGATTGTGTTCTAGGGCTCCTTGATCTTAGGAGATTACTGTTATGAAATGGTAATAAAAATGAGTTTCTTGAAACATTTTTAAAACGGCAAAGTGAAGAAAGCATCTTCGGCAAAGTGAATTCTTTCAATGGAAAACAACAAGGCTTAGGAACTCCATATCTGTATTTTTGACAGCTCATAGATAACTTAGCGTTTTAAGCTTCACACTTTCTTAATTGTGTCTCCTCATGGAGAAAATAAAATGTTAAAAACTGTAGTCACTATATATCAAGCCCTGGTGGAAACACAGATTGTGATTTCTTTGTCTCCACAGGTAACTCCGTCCTTTGATAAAACTTGGGGTTCAAGGCTTTATGACTATGACATGGTGTGTATCTCCTTTGAGTTAGAGGCCAGTAAAGCATCTCATTTCCTCTCGAATCATTTATAGAAAATGCAAATATTTTAACGTAGCAAGAGGATGAACTGGAGTTGTGTTAGCAAGTATTTCCCAGATTCTTGTCATTGGAAGAAAATAAGGTGAATTGGGTTCTTTCAACCATGTAGCAAAGAAACTGAGCGATGGAATCTCACAAAATGAAACAGTCAATGTTCTAAGGTGGTAGGGCCGTGTCCTCTAGAGTGTGAGATGACTCCACTGTCCTCTGTTAGCTTGACATTGCAATAAACTCTGGGGCAAGCAGGCACCCTTTGGCTTCACGCCCGGGGCTAGTCGTCACGCTTCTGGGCCAGTGGCCAGTCTGATGCCCCTAAGTCAGCCCAAGGCCTTCCGCTCCATTATCCACACTATCCTCAAGGCAGCTCAGAGACCACAATCCCTGCCTGGTAGTGAAAAGACAACACAGCAAATGTGCTTCTATCCAATTTCAATCCCATGAGAATTTACCTGTATTGACCTCTTTATTTCTTCCTACTCTGGAGGTGAGGTGCTTACTGTCCAAACCTTATCCTTTCCTCTATGATTCACATCCTATATTTTCATGATAACTTTGACTTTTTTGCTCCAACATCACATCTGAATGTTAAAAAATAGTTTTTAAAAGTATCTCCAATTTGTGTACCAGCCGCCTTCCATCCAAGAGGGACACTCACAAAATTGGTCTTATATCTGGGCAAACTCAGGTGCACATAGGTGAATCACGGTCTAATGTCAACTGCCTAGACATTAGCCTTGACTTAGAACCCTTGTGCAGTTAACAGCCCCCAGGACTGGAGGCAGCAGCTCTGTCAAAAGAGGTGTGTGATAAAGGACTCGATTGTTTTTTTCTTGCCCATGAAGTACCAGGCACTGTGCTGGATTCCTTATAAATAGTCAACTTTAAGACTTAACAATGCAACCAATTTTTAAAGAATTTAATTGGGAAGGAAACTAAAACCCACAAAAGTTTGTTAAAAATCTCAGGTCGCACAGCTAGCAAATGGTTGAGAAAGATTTTTGTCCTGTTGTTAGGCATCTCCTGAACTAGAAACAGATCGTAGATCATTTATACTTCCCTATACACTATGTTCTTCCCATTTTATGCTTGTTAGCTCAGAAGCCATCAAATTTATTAATGTTATTACATTTTGGCATTGGAATGGACATTTTAAAATATCCTCTATAATAAAATGGGAAGTCCACAAGAAGCACTTCTGTTTCATATTAAATTACAGTGGTTGATTTGGGGAATGGTGCGTGTTTGAGGTGCCAGCTGAACTATCAGCTTTTGTTGTAGAATATGGAGTTTGCTTGAAAGAATGCTTGACAGACAAACAGTTCACCCAGGCTTGAGTGTGTGACAAACATGGTCTCAAGCTGGATAAGAGGAGACCTCACTTCGAGAATAACCACTAAGAGCATTAACTACCAATTACACAATTTAAGCGTCCAATCCAAATTACAATTTTGGGGGAAAAAAATGCATTGGCCATGATGTGCTTGACTCTTTCTCAATCCTTAAAGAATTTTCAGTTGAGACTATTGACATTTGAGGGTGTGGTTTCTTTTATACTATATAATAGAACTTGTCAACATTTGGAAGATTGGGTAAGTGGATCAATATTTTTCAACGAATCATGACGCTACAAAACTTTGCACATGTAAAGGATTCATTCAAAGTGCAAGACAGATCAATGGAATTGGTAGAACAAAAATGCAAAAAAAAATTATTGATAAAATTTCGGATTGTACATTGCAACTAACTTTATTCACTGACACTTAATGCGTTTGAGTGTAGCATCAAAGAAGAATATCTACATATACCTTGAAAGACTATTATGTAAACATTCCTCTCTTTAAACTATAGATCTGTGTGAGGCCATGTTCCCTTAATATAGCTCACCCAGAACAACATATTGAAGCAGATTGAAAGCAGAAGCCGATATGGGAACCCAGCTGTCTTCTATTAAGCCAGACATTAAAAAGATTTGCAAAAATGTAAAACAATGCCACTCTTCTAACTGAACTCTTCTGTCTTTTAAAAAGTATAGTTACTTTAAAATATGCTATTTAACATACAATGGGTATATCTTTATTTTAAATGAATTATTACTATTTTTAAAATGTGCTAGATTTAATTTCTTAAATAGTAAATATTGATAGAGGAAGGCCTTAAAAACAAAAGTTCTTTGGAGTCTCCAATCATTTTTGAGAATAGAAAGAGTACTGACATCAAAACACAGAGAACCCCTGTGTGTTAGTTTCCTGGGCTGCCAGAGCAAAATGTCCCAAACTGGGTGGCTTGAATTAAATACATTTATTCTCTCATGGTTCTGGAGGCTGGAAGTCCAAACTTGAGGTTGGTAAGGTCATGTTCCTGTGAATATTCTAGGGGAGAATCTGCTCCATTCCATTCTCCTAGCCTTTGGTTTTGCCAACCATCCTTGGCATTCTTTGGCTTGCAACTGCTTAACTCCGAACTCTGGTGTCTTCTCTCTGTGCATCTGTACCTTCACATGACCTTCTTCTGTGTGTATGTGTGTGTGTGTGTGTGTGTGTTTCTTCTTTTCTTCTTATAAGGACTCCAATCATATTGGATATTGCCCCACCCTACTCCGGTATAACCTTATCCTAACTTACATCTTAATTATATCACAAAGACTATTTCCAATAAGGTCACATTCATAGGTATCAGGAACTAGGACTCCAAGATATCTTTTGGGGGACAAGTCAATCCACAATAGCCTGTTTCATGGGACCCCAGTGTAGCATGAAGATACGTTGTTCTGTAACCCCTCTTTTTGTTGCTGTTTGGTTGTAAACACCTTGAGCTTATTTTGATTTTCATCTTCTGCTTCATGCTGTGCTTGGGACCTAGGTGGCACTCAATAAATGATGATTGGTGACCAACCGAAATGATTAGTATTCCCTGGTAAGGGATGTTGAAGATTCCTCGATTGTTGCTTCTTTGGATCACCTAAGACCTCATTCAAGGATGCTCTATTTTTAGTTCCTTGTCTGACATAGCTCCCTACTTGATTTCCTTCTGGAGAGGGAGGGCAGTGCATATGATGAACGTGGGATTTAGAGACAGACTTACCTGGCTTATCCTATGAAACCTACCATTCTGTCAGGTGCACAATTTTTTTTTTTAAGATTTTTTTTTTGATGTGGACCATTTTTAAAGTCTTTATTGAATTTGTTACACTATTGCTTCTGTTTTGTTTTGGTTTTTTGGCTGCGAGGCATGTGGGATCTTAGCCCTGCGAGCAGGGATCAAACCCACCATCCCTGCATTGGAAGGCTAAGTCTTAACCACTGGACCTCCAGAGAAGTTCTTAAGTATACAATTTTGAAATTATTACTGTACATCTCTGAGCCTTGTTCTTTTCTGTAAAAATACGAGTGAAAATGCTGCCTATAGAAAATTTTGCAAGGATCTACTTAGAGTCTATGTATGAAATTCTAATCTAAGTTTTTCAAATGCAGTTTTTCAAATTTGGTCACTAAGAAGCATCCACCATGGACTCTGAAAGTCTGGGGAAGAGCCCGGGGATGTGCATTTTTCAGTGGTTCTCAGGTGATGATGACATGTGCACAGCTTTGAGAGCTACAGGTGTGATGCACTAGCAACAGAACAAAAATAAATCTGTTTTTCTACAGTTGCAAAGGGCACCACTTCATTCAACCTCCCTGGATAACAGGACATTTAGTGTCAATCTCTAGTAGGGTAGACCCAGTTCAGGCATCAAATCATATATAACCATACATTAAAGATTTCTTGATAAGAAACATTGTGACTATTTTGTTTGTTTCTTTGTTTGTTTTGAAGAGAGTTTATTGAGAAGGACCAAACCTACACTCTGCTCTTTCCAGGGAAGGGCTGCTTCTTGATGAGAAAAGGAACAGAAAATACATCTTACCTTCTACGAAGACATGACAATTTTTTGCATGGAAAGCCACCAAATGCTTCCTTGATAGGGGTAGCACTCTTCCCAAAATTGAACTTTGGAGGATTGGGCAGGCTGTAAAACTACCTGGATCAGTGCTCGGCATACAGTAGGTGCTAACAATTGTTATATTCTCATCATCTCAATTGTTCTATAGTATGAAAAAATAATAATTTTGAAAATGGAAAATTTCAACAAATATTTTGGACCTCAGGCATGCTAATGCATCTAGTAAGGCATTTTCTTTCATTTTTTCCCTGGAGCTACTGGGTATGCAATGAAGACCAACATGTCAGTAGTCATTTGTAGTCTTCTAAAGCAGTTAGGAGTATGCTGACACTATATACCTAAAGGCAATTATTAGTAACTTAAATGGCATTCCAAGTCAGCAGAGAATCTGAATTCTATGCTTATGTTTTAGAAACGATGAAGCAACACTAACGTTGGTACACTCTGCAGTACTTTGCTGTCTGTTTGTCTACACATTTCAGAAAAATGTTTCTGGCTTCAGTGATCAAAATAAGCTAAAGCTTCGAAGGGCAACACCCAGGTTTTTTATACTTTTATTTTAACCGTAGTGTCACGACATAGAACATCTGAGCTCATGTTGTCTAATGACATTCCCTGGCTGTTTCTAAGGGACATTTTTGTCCAGTGTTCCTAAATCAAACAAAATCTTGGTATGTTTTTCCTCTCTGACAGGACAAGTTCAGGATCTTTCTGTGAGATGTAATCAATTTTTACAGGAGGGAGGAGCCAGAAAGGAAGAAGAAGCCCTCACATTTTCCAATCACAACTACTTGAGCCATGGCAGTTTGATTACATGAAAATGCCTGCTTAGTTTTAGTGTTTTGAGATTCATCTGGAACTAGCTGTCCTGTGATGGTTCCATTGCCTGGACTTTTTAAGGCTGCCTGAAAAGAGCTGTGCTATAAAGTTTCTTATTTATCCTATTTATCGGATGCACCCATCACATCCTAGTCTCTGGCCACATTTACAAGGGTAATTAAAAAAGCTACACAATTCTTTCTTGGCAATTTGGTAGAATACCTAGGGTTCAAAGGAAATGCAAGTTATGTAATTCAGTTATTGTCGTTTTCTTTAATTTTTTTTTAATTTAGTGTTTAAGGATTATTATGTAATAAAATCACAAATGAAGAATATGCACTTTTACCCGACACATTAAAGAAAATAAAATCATGGAAAGCCTTTCACATTCTTCTTCAAGGCAGGCTGTGATAAGGGGAGATTTCTTTAGAATGAATGCTATGTTGGAAGCCCTGTTCTTGCAACCAAAATAGTACATCCCACGTGAAGATGAGTCTTAGATTATACACTCTTCTTGGATTTCCCATCAGATTAAAGAGTGTGTCACAGCACTGAGCAGACTTGCAGTTGCTGAAACGTAAGGCTTAGGACACTTTTGCATAGAATTTTAAGTGGGGAGTGAGTTGGGTGATAACTTTGAATCAGAAAAGCATGGAATGATAAATTAGAGTGTGTGGGTGTGTGGATGTGTGGATGGGCTGACACCTGTTCGCAGGTGTTTAATGTGCATCCCATGAGCTAGACAACTGAAGGGTGCAATATCCAAGTTAAAGAACTTGGATCGTGTTCAACACACAGTTAAAAATCATTTCCTACATAAACACACGATGCTAAGAAATATAATTAAGCATAAGACATGATAATTCACTCACTTGAGTTCAGAGTTTCTAATTGTTATGATCATTTCATTGCCGTGGAGAGCCACAGCATACACCACACCACATCAAGTGAGGAAGAGAAGAGCAGCAATAATTGATCAAGGATCTGTCAAGGCAAAGGAAAATTACATGGTGTAAAATCATCTCCAACACAATAAAGTACCCATGCTTTATTTATCTATTTTTTGGTGTGCTTTTTAAGAATTTTATTTATTTCATTTTGGCTGCATTGGGTCTTCATTGCTGCACACAGGCTTTCTCTAGCTGCGGTGAGGGGGGGCTACTCTTCCTTGCGGTCTGCGGCTTCTCTTGTTGCAGAGCAGGGGCTCTAAGCTGCATGCTGCAGAACACAGGCTCAGTAGTTGTGGCGCACGGGCTCTAGAGCTCAGGCTCAGTAGTTGTGGCATACGGGCTTAGTTGCTCTGCGGCATGTGGGATCTTCCTGGAGCAGGGATCAAACCCACGTCCCCTGCATTGGCAGGTGGATTCTTAACAATTGTTAAGGGGAAGTCCCAGTACCCATGATTTAAACATTACAGAAACTTAAAAGGGCACTGAAGTTCATACCAGAATTTGCATAATGAGTCTTTTTTATATCCTTCTAATGGATTCCACTGTTCTTATTGCAAAATAGGAACAATAGTAAAAAAAATATATTTAATTTTTTCTATGCCTCACTTAAATATTAATAATGCCCTATTACCATCTACTACGCTTTAAAAAGTACATAGCTAAGATGTCAGCAACAATGATGAAATAGTTCTTCTGCCTAACTCCATAAACCAATAACTATATAAATACATTTCCCTTGGAAAAGTCCCAAATATACTTCCTTTAAAATTTTGTTTGAGTTCATTCCTATATGAAATGATATATTCTGGTTCTCTGGGGATAAAAAATTAATCTTACCAACCAAGACTTTATATTCTAGTCAGAGAGATAAGACCAGTACATAAATAAATATAACGTAAGGAAAAATATTAAATAATAACAATAAAAGTACCCTTCTATTTTATAGTAAGTTCAGAAGACATTATTTGAAAGGACTTAAATCTTTTCCAAAAAATTGTTCTTGACCGACTAGGATTCATGTGGAATTTTGCTAGTTACTGGGATTTAAAGATGAACTTGGAATGGTCTTTGGCTTCAAGGTGGAGAAGGCTTTGTGGAAAAGGTAACTGTTACATAGAGAACTGAAGAGAGAGAGAAAGAGGGGAATGCAGAAATGTGATGGTGAAAGAAAACATATCCTCCTGTTGTCGCTGAGCATAGTATGAATATGAGCACTCATGGTCCAGGAAGGAGCACATCAAACATGAGTGTCTGATTGTGCAAAGGGTGCTAAAAAGGGAGAGAGAGGAAATAAGATTGAAAAGACTCTGAGCCCAGCCTCGGGGACCTCCAGTGGCTCCAGTCCACCTAATGTCTAAGAATTTGAACTTGAGTCTGAGTAAGGGAATAATGTGACCAGAGAGATATAATTTAGAACAACTAAACTGAGGTGTATTTCAAAGACATTTGGACTACAGTGAAACTCGAGGCAAGTGCTTGTTTATAAGCTCCTGGACTTGACGTATGTATCACTGGACTTGAGAAAGGGATTCTAGGAAAACTTATAAGAGGACGATACATGGCATTGTCAGTGGGATTTTAAAGAGGGGATGCAGGAGATGCTACTAATGCCAGATTAATGCTCAGATAATAAATGGATGCAGGAGCAAGGAAGGGGGTAGAGCCAAGGTTAGTGTTGAGTATTTAAACATGGTTGACGTGAGGATGGTGCAATGAATGCATACATAAAAGAATCGGAAGAAATAATTTAGAAGGAAGGGTGATGAGTTCAGTATAGACCAGACTGAGTTTGAAGAACTGGTGAGGACCTATGGTGTATGTCCAGCCTGCAACTAGAAATCTGGGACTGGACCTCAAGGCATGGACACGGGTGGAGTAAAGATTTGCGAACCATCTGAAAAGAACTGTGATCTGAGCTCACAAGGTTTAATAAGATTGTCATAAGAGAGAGAGAGAAAAATGGGATTACCAAGGGGACAGCTCAGCCTGGAGGGATTAGGGAGGTGGCACATAAAAGGAGAGAAAGGAGGGTAACAGCAGAGAGTCAAGGTTATAGGTGGCATTTATACAAGGCAGCACAGCGTCTGCTGACAGGGCATAAAACCATGCCTCTTTGGGAACACGACTCGTGTTTTATTTAGAAATAGCCAATATTTATGCTTTTCTCTTGTCTTTAACAGGTATACAAGGAATGCTCCCTTAGTCTCAGATATTCCTATTTTGAAAATACGTTTTGTTTTCTTTGAGCTAAATAGTTGGTGCCAAGAACTACATTTGCAGAGAGTGCGCATTTAACACTTCTATGTTACTATTTGGATAGTGATACAAATTCCAGCAAATTGCTGTCCTAAGTATGCCTCTTAGGAAGTTGATCTCAGATAGAGGTAATTAAGTTTGACAACAGTTGTGCATTCAACGAGCCTCAGCAACTCCAGTGCCATATATTAAGCAACACAAAATACCTGGTAGCCAACGCTACAGGAATGTGGAGAAGGAGAGTTTGTTTGGGGCTCAGAGAGTCAATGAAGCCTCAATTTAAAAAAAAAAAAAAAAAAAAAAAAGGAAGCTCTGAGATGATAACTTAATGATGTGGCCCAGTCTCCCTTGATTTCTTCTCTCTTCTGTGTGCCCTTCTAAGTCTAAATTCATTGTAAGTAAAGGAAGCTCACACTTACATAATAAACTGCCTTACTTTGAATGAGTATCATTTTATACTCAACGTATTATTTTTCTCACCACTGCATCTACAAAGGCGCGCGCGCGCGCGCACACACACACACACACACACACACACACACACACACACAGAGAAATATACTCAGGAAAGGATTTTTGTAGATCACAGCTTCCATTTCCATCTCAAATATCTTCCATTCTTTCTATCCACCCCTTTCTTTTTTCAGATTTAGACTTAGGAAAATGATAACATTTTTAGTATCAGGGCTTAAGCCTGTCAATACATTTGTGTACTGCATTCATATTTGTGAAAATTCCATTTTGTATGTACCTACATACTTACTCATTAGTTTCATACAACATGGATTCATTTATTTTATATAACACAAAATTCTTCTCTGAACTATTGCAAATGGGAATATTATTTCACTTCCAGAAAAAAAATGAAAGAATATATTTTCTTAGTCTTTAAGATACAATATTTATTTGTGTTCTTATAATTTGAATCATTTAATATAATTTAATATAGCTGAGCTTCTTAGAAATATTGCCTGTTTTTGAAAAAATAAAGCAGCAGAATACTAGCTACCATCTAACTGTGTGGCCACTGTTTTCAGTATCTCAGGCTATTTTTCAAGTCCTCGTTTGTCATTCTCATAACCTTTCCTGTGAAAATAAGTTACCTTGTTATTCTGAGTATCAGTTACAACATCCTTGACTCTCTCTTGATAACATGGAATTGAATTCCTCTTCCATTGAATGTCAACAATAAAGGATTTATTCAGCAGCCTGAAGATGGTATCATTTGAAATGGAGAAAGGAAGCCTTCTTTTTTATTCCAATTAGCAATAAAGGGAGAGAGCTGCTCTCTTTCCCCTACTTCTCATAGCCTTGTAAAGAAACAACACCGAAACTGGACCCCATCTCCTGCCTAGACCGGTGGAACTCAACCGTAGCTAGCAGGTAAGATGCAGTTTATAAATATGGAAGCCTAAACTGCAAGATGTCTTTGCTTACTAACCTGTTCCCCGGAGGGAAACAGTGCAATTACCTTTCACGTAATAGTAAGATTTTTCTGTGAAAACAAGTTAAAAGTGCAATACAAGATAGGTGAGGACGTGCTGTGTTCACAAAAGGCTCATGTTGCGTGAGAGCTGCTCTTTACCTTTTAGGACAAACAGACACCAAGAAGATACTAATATTCAGAAATAAAGTCATTGCTTACTTCCCCCGATATGTGAATGTGATTTTGCTGTAATCATATGACCTCACTTTAATCTACTCTTATCCTTGCCAACGATGCATAGATATGTTGTGCAATTTTAAATTTCTTTCAGTTGCAAAGGATTAATTAAACAAAGTTTTATATTTTACACAGTTAAAAAAATTGATAGTTTTACTCATTTCAAATGTATTGTAAGCTCCAAAAAGTAGTTTTAGAGTCATATTAAATTCACTAGAATAGAAAAAACAATTTCTAAAATATTTGAGATTCAAATCAGAGTAATGTATATACACTCTGAATTTTGTTTACTCCTTTTTTCTTTCTATTCGTTTGAATGAACTGTAAGACTTCATACTTTCATTTCTTTGGTTCAGGGTGATTTATAGAAAGGCCAGATTTGAGAAGTTGGGGAAAAGAAAGAAGTAATGTGAGGACAGATTTTGAAAGTTAAAGATGAGATCAGATGATAAAGCCAGATAGAATATGGCACTGGAGGCTTGGAGACATTTTTGAAAAGCAGTTACAAAGAAACATTTAGCCACATAACCAGCATTACAATGTATTAATATAAAGAAGGTGGGATTGAGTGATTGTTTTGTCAGGGGAGGGCCAGTAAAACTATTAGGTACGCAAATAGTAAACATATTGTATCTTCAATGATTAGGAAATATTCTAATCCAGAAGAAATTATCACCTAGAATTTGTTATTCTGGATAAATGTCCTTTTGTGTTACAAACAAGAAAATTATGAGAAAGATTTAATATGAGTGTTAATAATGTTACTTCGACACAGTGTCTCAATACAAATAATTAAACATGGTTTTTGGTGGCTGTGGTGAGCGAACCATGCCTTTAGTAGTGTATAAAGAAGTAATGCAGATACACACTACTATGTATAAAACAGATAACCAACAAGGACCTAGCACAGGGAACGATACTCAATATTCTGTAATAACCTATAAGGGAAAAGAATCTGAAAAAGAATTATATATATATGACTGAATCACGTTGCTGTACACCTGGAACTAACACAACATTATGAATCAACTATGCTTCAATTAAAAAAGGAGGTAATACCCACCAGTTTCCCCTTGCACCTCTACTCCACTTACTGAACTGAGGACCAGTGGAGTCAGTGAGTACAGACTGTCTGCAGGGCATGCACTGCTCAGCTGCAAGGAGGTGCCCATCGTTAGAAAGTGAACCCAGATGAATCGAATCAAAACCTGATGAAGAGTTCTTGTCCACTGCTCCTCTTCGTCTCACGGGATTGGTAACTCTGACCCGATATAACAATGTAGTCTAAATCCAAACACACAGGGAAGTGCAGAACTTGAGTTTTCAACGGCTTCATTCTGGTTCTAGAGGCTTCTAGAACCCCCCACACAGGGCGAGGGAGTTTCCATTAAGCAAATGTTGTGCTCATGCAGAATTCTCCTCATTGCTCCGTAGATAGAACTGGGTTTTCTCAACAGGGTTTTATTCCAAGTGAAAGGTGAAAAATATAACATGAAGATCTGTTGTCTACTCATTCTTTCATTTCTTCGTTTACTCAACCAGAATGGATTTTGGATTTACTCCGCCAGGTACTGTGCTGGATGCTGGGGTGAAGCAAGAAAGAAGGTACACATGGCACTGACCTTCATGCTCCTAGTATTCCAGAAAACAAACAAACACAGCAGCCAAGTCGCAATAAGGGTTGTGTCGACAATTACAATGACAGGCTCTGGTAAGTGCTGTGACAAGTAGACAGGGCCAGCTCAGTCACTGTACAGCTGCATAGTTATAAAGTTTCCCATGCCTAGAGGGCTCTGCGGGCACCTTCTTATTTTGCACTGGGCACTGCAAATCAGGTAGCTTGTCCCAAGAAGATGCTGCAATAGTGAAAAAGAAGATAATACTTAGATTATGGTAATGAGGGAGCATTACCTCTGAGAAGGTCATTTCAATTAAGTTTTCTCTAAGTCATAAGTATAGGGTAAAAACACCTCTAGATCCAGCCCTTTTCCTGCTCCTGATCTAATTGCAGCTCTGCAAAATCTACATGGGGAGGGGAAGATTGACAAGAATTAACAGATTAACTGGTAGAAGAAGACATGCAGGTACATAATACATTTGCAAACCCTTTTTTGAAACCTATGAAGAAACCCTTTATACACATGGATAAAGTTCAAACAATACATAAATCAATACTGTTCACAACACAATAAATAAAATAAAAAATAAAAAATCTGTATGAAGACAGTCCGTCTCAATAATCAGTAAAATAAAAATTAAATGGACTTCACCCATGATGTTGGCAAAACAAATGATAATGTCCACAGTTGATGTATTAATCGATGTTCTGGTTGCAGGAAAGATAAAGGGTTATCTGTGTTATACAAGGACGGAGCTCGTAAGGAAGAAATTAGGTAACTCACAGAGTTGGGAAGGGGATATTGAAGAACAAGCCCCAAAACCAAGCTTGTAGGAATAGTGCCCCAAACCATTGTTAAGAACTGCTCTGAAAAGGAAGTCACCACACACGCAACTGACCCAGGGAGTGAAAGAGAAGAGCACTATCCCCTCCTTGCATTGCAGCCCCTTCTGGGTCAGGAAACTAACCAGCACTTCACCTGGCATCAGAGGCTTATTCCGTTACCACTTTCAGCACAATGGATGTCGTAAAGGGCTTTCTTCCTTGTCACCTTTCACACACATAGAATTAACCATTTAAAAAAAGAAGAAAAACTGAACTTTTATTAAACTCAAGATTTTTATTTGTCCAAAGATACAGTTCAGTCACAGGCATGAAAACATATTTGCAGCATATTTGACAAAGACTTGTATCCAAATACACAAAAAACTACTATAAATCAACAACTAAAGGGAAAACAACACATTTTTTAAAAAGGTAAACATAAAATTCCATTATAACCCAGCAAGTTCTCCTAGATAAATACCCAAAAGCATTGAAAACAGGTACACAAAGAAGTATATGTACACAAACACTTGTACATACAGGTTCACAGCAGCCAATAGCCAAAATATCAAAACAACCCAAATCTCTCAAAACAAATGAATGGATAAACAAACTCTTTTATCTACATACAGTGGAATATTATTGAGCCAAAAAAATAAATGAAATAGGGACACATGCTTCTATGTGTAAGAACCTCCACAGCATTAAGTAAAATAAGTCAGACTCAAAAGGTCATCTAGTATGTAATTTCATTGATGAAATATCTCGAATAGATAAATCAATAGAGACAAAACAGGAATGGGTGTTTGCACGGGCCTATGGGGAGTGGAGAATGGGGAAAATTGCTTAATGGGTAAGGGATTTGGATTTGGAGTGATGGAAATGTTTTGAAAACAGAGAGAGGTGGTGATTTTACGCTGTGAATGTACTAAATACCGCTGAATTCTTCACTTTAGAATGGTTAGTTTTATGTTATGTGATTTTTTTCTCAAAATTTCTTTTAAAAATATTTGGTCAAAAGACTTATACACATCACCAAAATAGATACGTGATATGGTAGTCAAGACACACATTAAAAGATCATCAATGTTATTAGTTATCAAGGAAACAAATTAAAATTTCAGTCTGGTGCCATTTTACACCCACTGTAATGTCTGATATTTAAAAAAAGAAAAGATGGTAAATATTAACTATTAGGGAAATGTGAAGAAACTGAAACTTTCATATTTTGCTGGGGGAAGTGTCCAATGGTTCAACCACTTTGAAGAACAGGTTGGCACTTTCTTAGCAAGTTTAGCATGTAGTCAATGTCTGCCCTTTTAATCTCACTTCTAATCATGTATCCAAGATAAATGTAAACATCGGTCCATAAAAATGACTTGTTCAGAAAAGCTCATAGCAGCCTAATTCATAAGACCCCTAAACCAGAAATAATCCAAGCGTCCATGAAAAGAAGAGTGAATTAAAAACACCACCTCTGAAGTAGACCCACACAGTAAATTACTAGTCAGCAATTAAACAGACCACTGATCTGTGCAACATCACGGATGAATCTCCAAAAGGGTATTTTAAACAAGTAAGAGAAACTGGGCACAAGGAAGAACACACTGATTTATTCCACTTATATGATGTCCTTAAACTCATATAAGCATAGTGATGAAAGTCAAAAAGTTTCCCTGGGGTGGGCTGGAAAGGGCAGGAGAGAATTATCTGACGTGATAGAATGTTCAACATATTTCTTTGAGTTTAGTTGGATACATATAAATAATTCCCAAAACTCACAGGACTGCACACTTATGATTTGTACATTTAATTTACGTTAATGCATGTTGCCTTTTCTCCTTTGTTAATCAGGGTGACTTTTTCCGCACATTTTGAACATTACGTATTTCCCAGTATTAAATTGCTGTAGACAGTAATGTCCTAGCTATTTCCCATTTTGTATCAGGACTCTATATAACCGGTTTGAAGATAATATTTTGCAGTCTTTCTTTTAGAGATTAGGAACATACCTGTGTCCCACCTTGTTTGGCACACGGATAGTCAGGCACCTGCTGATTTCCCATCATCTGACATCATTTCCAAAGGGCCACCTGTGATAGACCATGTTGTATAGCCTCCATTTAAAAACTTTATGAATATTAAAAGCCAGTGCTACTGTTTCGTTGAATGTACTTGGCTTCATATTCCACGCGCCGTGCCTCATCCAGGTGTTGATTTAAAATTCAGTGGCACAAAACAATTATCTATCATTCTAAATCATCTCATATTCTTTTAATTCTTGATGTATCTAAGACAGAAGCCTGGGAAACATTTCCGTTCTCATTGACCATATAGCACATTTTGTCATTAAAGTCTCACGCTTCATCATTTGGAATTTCATTCTAAACAAAGATTCATAAGTGAGCCTTCCAGCAGCTGCCTTGTCAGGTTTGTGAAAGGGAAAAATTAAATCTACTATATTTATTCTGAGCTTTTTCTGTAATGGATCTCATATGAGAGTTTAATTTTATTTTCTGTTTATCAGAAATAAGGCCTATCAAAGACACGGTATGCAAGCAATTATGTAAAGCCATCACACAGATGGTGGGTAATAATAAGAAATTGTTGATGGAAATCTGTCCCTTTAACGAGCAGAGAGAAATGGCATTTGACTCTTTCTTATGAATACCTAGTGCTTGTTAAATTTGGTAACACCTCCACTTTACCAGAAAGAGATCTGGCATTGATAAGAAACATTTTTGAATGCGGTGAAACATCTCATTTTATCAGTGTAGATGCAGAGAGGTGTTAGAGAGATCGATAGGTGATACATGACAGGTAGGTAGAGAAATAGATGAGAGATACATAGACGAATAGATAGATGAAAAATAGCTGATAGAAATTTACAACTATCAAAAAAGTGAAGGCATGCTCATCTTCCCCCCCCCCACACACACACTTCTTCAGCCAAGGTAACTAAAGATAACACACTCTTCCTGGTTTTATTTTGTTATCCAGATTTTTTAAAAAGATCCAATAAAGCCAGACATGGTTTAGGAGTCTTCTGCAGCATTATTTTACTCAATTTTTTTTTTTGGCCATGCCTCTTGGCATGCAGGATCTTAGTTCCTGAACCAGACATTGGACCCGTGCCCCATGCAATGCAAGCACAGAGTCCTAACCACTGGACCACCAGGGAAGTCCCTGACACTCACCCTTAATCAACTTTTTTAAAGTTAACCTCATGGAAGGAGATTGTGACATTGTCTAATGCTTTAATTTTTAGTCTTATTTATACTGTTGCTGTTAAAAAGGTAAGGTGTAAAAAACATTTGGTTTGAATATTCATTAATTTGTTCATTTAAAAGTAATTTTGAAGGAACTGACACATTCCAGACACTATGTTAGGAGAATGAGTTGTGAATGAAACTGCCCGGACTTCACATTCTACCTAGTTAGTGGCGCGTCCACAGATGTTTATTGCTGTACTGTAAATCTCTGAAATGAAATTAAACCCATCAAGCACATACTCACCCAACCAGAACTTCTATTTACTATCTTCCAGCCTAGTGGGGAAGTGAGAGTGAAATGAAAAAAGCCACGAGAAGCTTCATCCCGGAAGACTCACATTGACATTTTCAACCTGCCCAAATTTAAGTGTGTTAATACAAGTAAGTTCATCATTGCTATGCTGGGCACTTACTGGGTGTAAAAGTCATGTTAGTTACATTGTTAGTAGTAAGACTTTTTCCAAGCTCACATCTATATTTTCACCATTCTGCATTTTGGAATACAACCAAATGGTTAAAACAACCAAAAAATAGACAAGTATTTCTACTACTATTTCTCGTGACAGATTTTGGGATAATGTAATTAATCATCCAGTGGAAAAAAGAGATGAAAATAATGATGAGAAAGGCAGCTGCCAGCAGCACAGTGCAACGCAAGAATGAAAACTGTTAGATACGTTTTTAATGTTGTCCTTGGAATGACAGACAAATGTGTGTAGACTATCTTTTTATTTTTTTATTTTCATGTGTTTTTTCAAATTTTTATTTTATATTGGAGTATTGTTGATTAACAATGGGTTGGTTTCAGGTACACAGCAAAGTGGTTCAGTTATACATACACATGTATCTATTCTTTTTCTTTCTTTAAAATTAATTAATTCATTAATTATTTTTGGCTGCATTGGGTCCTCATTGCTGCGCACGGGCTTCTTCTAGTTGTGAAGAGCGGGGGCTACTCTTCATTGCGGTGTGAGGGCCTCTCATTGTGGTGGCTTCTCTTGCTGAGGAGCACCGGTGGTAGGTATGCAGGATTCAGTAGCTGTGGCACACGGGCTCAGTAGTTGTGGCTCATGGGCTTAGCTGCTCCTTGGCATGTGGGATCTTCCCGGCTCAGAGGTTGAACCCGTGTCCCCTGCATTGGCAGGCGGATTCCTAACCACTGCACCACCAGGGAAGCCCTATCTATTCTTTTTCAAATCCATGTGTACACTGCTATATTTAAAATAGATAACCAAAAAGGACCTACTGTATAGCACAGGGAACTTTGCTCAATATTCTGTAAAAATCTAAATTGGAAAAGAATTTGAAGCAGACAAACTTTTTAGAGCATTCTTTTTTTTTGGATTTTTGAGAGACTCACTCCCTATAAAATGCCAATTTGAATCAATGACTGTAGGAAGATAGACATCAAGGAACAATTCAATCAATGCAATCATTATAATCATTTATAATTTCATTTTAGAATGACTTGGAACAGATTTTTCAATCTCAACCTTTGTTGGCATTTGGGGTGATGTAACACTTTATTTTGGGGGTGTGTCCTGTGCATTGTAGGATGTTCGACAGCATCCCTGACCTGTACCCACTAGATGCCAGTAGCACCCCCTCCCCTCCCAGTTGTGACAACCAAATAATGTCTCTAGATGTTGCTCAATGTCCCTGATGGGGTAATAGTGCCACCTGTGGAGAACCACTGACTAGGAAGAAATGAATGAGAAGAAGAAAGGTATAGACTTCTATAATTTAGAAAAACAAATGTCTCTGAGAAACAACTTATACATAAGAAAGTGACCAAGCTAGGAGAAGCTATGTCTGAGTACGACTAGGGAAAAAAGAAAAGAAAAGGGCTAATTATTTAGAGTTAGTGTTCTGAGAACTTTTGAGTACGAACTGAAATATACTCACAGACTGAAACAAATGAGAGCAGTCAGACAAATCTTCAGAAAAAGTAAAACAGTGAATATATTTTAAAAAAATGAGTGATTCTATATTTTAGTGAAAACAGAGTCTTAATTATACATTTTATTTCAACATGTGTTTAAATGTTGTCCTTCTTGGATTATGAATATAAAGTTATCAGATACAGATTTTATCTATCTATGTAATCATATTTTGACTTTGTTTTTAAAAGATCAAACCCATATGTATACTAAGTAGGTTATCATCGCTTTTCTCAATTATCCAAACAGTAATTATCTCTAAAAACTAACTTTAATGAAACACCTGGTGTCTGTAAGAGACCGAAACAAGTTACCTGGGATTTTTAAGTCATTTCAACTCATTTCAAGTGCAGAAATTTCCCAATTGGTGTTATTTATTTATGTTAGATATGGTTAAACGTGACTTTCATTTAAAGTATTTTTAAGGTGGGCAGAGGGGCAGTGTGAATTTCCTACTTAATCTTTAGTTTGGAAAAATAAGTTAACATGACAGTCACATCAGTACTATCAATACAAAGATGCTGAAACAAACACCAAGAATCCAAATTATTTTCTTTGGATATATATTTTTTAATTTTTTATTTTTTTGTAAAAATGGGAAGGTCCTTTCTAAACATTTACTCCCATTTGAGTTAGTGGTAGAGCAGTGGCCAGCACCAGCTGATTTTTTTGCTATGTTTATGTGCACAAGGTAGAATTAAGTGTGGAAATGAGACTTCTGCCTGTGCTGCCCTGTCCTTCCGTGTAGACTCAGACTCACTTTTCTATATCCATCTACACTGGTCTTTATCCACTTTGAACATTGACCATGAACCACCTCACTACGACTTCAACCAGATAATCCCAAGTGTACTCTAAAGAATATTAGTAACAAAAGATTCTTATAGGCTTTAAAGGGGGAAAAATGTTTTCCTTGGTTGCATTGCTTTGGGAAATACCAGATTATATTAAGGAAAAGGAATTTCTTTCAAGGAGAAAAAAAGTGAGCTCTTTTTCAATGAGTATAAAGCTGACAATTCACAGTACGAGAACGTTGATGACTCAAAATATGTAAAAAATTCAGACATAACGTTTTCCAACATTGTATAATAAGCATATGGAATGCATTGGCTAAAATCGCCATCAAAGAAAACACACAAATGAGCTTAAGAAGCAGACGTTTTTACATCAGGAAAAGGATTACGGCATACAACGGCACGTCAGTGAACAGAACTCTGATAAAAGTGGACAGGCTCTTTGAGACACATGGTACTTTCAGTCCATCCATCTAAAATATAAATCTGTACTTTTAATTAAAATATGCCCCCAAAAGCCAGTGCACATGGCTTAGCTTGCTTGGAATTAAGCTGGCCTTGGCCTGGGTCATAATTTACATAGGTGGTTGAAGTTCTCGCTTCATTAATGAAAAACATATGACACAGGGAGAAAAATTGGGAACAATTTCTAAATATCATGCCAGTTAAGCCCAGAAATAATTTTACTGTGAAACAGTGTTGTGTCAGCAAAAAGAAGTTTGTAGATGAATAGATTAGAGACAACACATGCACGCCTCTAATAATAGTACATGTATTATGTATTTTAACCATCCCATTTTATACTTTTTGATCTGATTTCTGCTTAGAGCTGGACACAAGGATTCTCTTTTGCTGCCTGAGTGGTGCTGGACCAGCTCCATCCCACAGGGTTGCTGTAGGAAGGGTGCTCCATCAACTCTTCCTTGCCTTTTAGGACCTATTCCTTCTCCTTTTCCCCACTGGTCGCTGGCTGATGTGCCCATAGTGTAAAAAAGATCTGCTTTATTTTTGCTTGTCATTTAACACTGTTGAAGCTGCCATTTCTAGGACACTAATACATACCAAACACTAATAGGTATTTTATAACACATCTATACATTAAATTTTAATGAAAACGCTAAGAAGTAAGTTTCTTTGTGTCCATTTTACAGATAAATCCTCACATAGCAGCCCATATTGAGTGACCTTTTTTTTTTTTGATTTTTTTTTAAGATTTTTTTTTTTTTTTTTGATGTGGACCATTTTTTAAAGACTTTAAACCTTTATTGAATTTGTTACAATATTGATTCTTTTTTGTGTTTTGTTTTTTTGGCCACGAGGCATATGGGATCTTAGATTCCCGACCAGGGATCAAACCCACATCCCCTGCATTGGAAGGTGAAGTTCTAACCACTGGACCACCAGGGAAGTCCCACATTGAGTGACCTTTAATTGCGTTGCCGAGGCCGTGCCAGTTATTCTGTGTGTGTCACTTCCTTTCATCCTCACAAAATTCTGAGAGATTACTTTTAATATGAGTTATGGGTTGGATTGTTTACCACCAAATTCACATGTTGAAGTCCTAACCATGGCCCTTCAAAACATGACCTTATTTGAAAATAGGGTCAGTGCAGATGTAACTAGTTACCATGAGGTCATACCGGAGCAGTGTGGATCCCTCATCCAATATGATTCCTGTCCTTATCAAAAGGGGACATCTAGACACAGAAACACACATAGGGAGAACACTACGTGAAGATGAAGGCAGGGATCTGGGTGACGGATTTGCGAGCCAAGGGATACACGAGATTACCAGAAAATCACCAGAAACACGGAACCACAGGGGAGAGGCATGGGACAGATTTGCCCTTGCTGACACCTTGATCTCAGACTTCTAGCATCCAGAGCTGTGAGACAAGAAACATTGGTTGTTGTTGTTTAATTTTTATTGGAGGATAGTTGATTTGCAATGTTGTGTTAGTTTCCGGTGTAAAGCCAAGTGATTCAGTTATACATATACATATATCCATTCTTTTTTTTTTTCTTTTTTAGATTCTATTCCCATATAAGTCATTAAAGAGTATTGAGTAGAGTCCCCTGTGCTACACAGTAGGTCCTTATTAGTTATCTATTTTATATACAGTCGTGTGTATATGTCAATCCCAATCTCCCAATTTATCCCTCCCCGCACTTTCCCCCCTGGTAACCATAAGTTTGTTTTTTTTTACATCTGTGACTCTATTTATGTTTTGTAAATAAGTTCATTTGTACCATTCTTTTAGATTCCTCATGTAAGGAATCTAAAAATATCATATTTGTCTTTGTCTGACTTACTTCACTCAATATGACAATCTCCAGGTCCATTCATGTCACTGCAAATGGCATTATTTAGAACGTTTGTTGTTTAGGTCATTTATGGTACTCTGTTATAGAAGCCACAAGAAAATTAACCCAGTTACCATTTTATAATTGAGGAGATGAAGACCCTTGAAAGTCACAATGACAAAACTCAGATATGAAAAAATGGACTGTGCACTCCAGAAGGCCAGTCATTTTAGCAGGCGTTCATAGTTCTCCTCTGCACTGACTCCCTCGGTAGCTTTCTCTCTGCCTGACTCTACCCACTCTCTTTCTGCTGAGAATCAGGAAACTGGAACCATGAATCTTTCCTCCCAGGCCTGTAACTAAGGAGAATTGATTAGCTGGCAGAAGCTACGGAGAGAACATTTGGGTCAGTGGTGTTTTTCTCAGGGAAGTCTTTTGCTACATGCCAGGTAAAAACTTCCTGTTAGCAAAATATGTCTTACCCCACAGGAACTAAGAGTGGGGGATTCCCCCTCCCAGGGCCTCGCACCCTCTCTGCCCCCACGCACCCCTCTGGGCTGGTAGAGACCCGTCTTTCACCGTCATGCTCCTTTGCCTACTCTGAACAGCCTGGGAACTTCAACACAGTGTCCTGCAAAGCTTCTGCTTCACAAAGAACACTGGGAGGGGCCGTGGATGGGAAATGAGCCAGATCCTGCTTTTTCTCTTTTTTTTTTCATGTAGGAGAGGGTGATGAATAGGTTAACTCAGGTCTCTTTGATATCCTTTATCCCATAATCACTCTACAAAGACCAGGGTATAGATAGTGAACAGCTCACCTCTGGTAACCCCTAAACCTGTCCTGATGATCACGTGTCTTTGCTAAGTCTGCCTGTCAAGCTTAGGTAGCTTCTTCTATCCAGCTATTCCCAGAGACCTGTGGAAACTAGCAGCAGGTTCCTTCCTCTGCATTTATCTCTGCTTTCCTTGTGGTGACCTTTGCCCCTCCCTTCATTCTTTTTCTCACTTTATTCTTGTTCCTGAAAGTGAGGTCTGGCTGCTTTCTCCTCTAAAGCTGATCCTAGAAGGGAAAGTTTCCTTTTTTCTGGAGGCCGGCAATGGGGTGGTGGTGGCAGGGGCAGACTCATGTCCAAAGGCCAGCTCCCACTGCCTATTGATCAGGGGGCAAGGGCTTTTAAAGGGAGTTTCAGGGGTGGAGGGAGGGGGCTATATGTGGAAAAAGCACAGTGAGCTCTGACGGTCATCCTGAAATGGGTCATCGGTGATCTGACCAGCTTCATCTCGATTGTTTTAGGTGCAGTGAGTCTTCAGTTCCAGGGTTGGTTTGTTCCCATTTCCTGGAAGCCAGTTCTTAGGCTTGTGGCAGATGATGTCATGGCCACAGTCTGGTCATCATGTGATTAACGTCTTCTACGTGGTGGAGGTTTCGGTACCTACAAGACAGCTCACAGAATATGCCTCAGAATATTATCTATAGCCCTTGAGGAGGGACTAAATGTTCTTGACTTTGCTTAATGACTAAGCTATTATTATTTTGTCCTGTTTGACTGCTTTCTTTTGCTTCAGCATTTTCTCACTTCTCTGATTAAAATTATTCTTTGGTTAAAGTTTTTCTACAGACAAAAGGCAGGCTGAGGACATATTCGTGTGTGTGTGTGGGGGGTGCATAGAACCCTGCTCCCTTTTACTCCTGTTATCTGTTTATATCCTCATCCTCTGCTCTGCATCCAATTCCTACTTGGATGCATTGTTGTTGGAGTGCTTGTCCCAACACCAACCTTCCTCGTTTTGTCACTGTTTTGTTGTTGATGCTGTTTGATGTCATATTTTCCCTTAACACTAACCTTCTAGCTAACCATCTGCTCCCCAGTTTCTTTCCTGTTTGCGTAGAGAGGTGCTGTTCTTGAATCTCCTGCCATTCTGATAACTACTTCTCGGAGACGCTCCCTTTCTCCTTTTCCTACTGCTAAGACTAGTGTATATGGTGCTAAAAATAATCACACTGACATTCGGAATCTGTCTTGAGTGGCAAACAGATCTTTGGAGAAAAAAATATTGTCACAGTGAGTCCGATTGGGTGGCCTCATCCACTTAGGAGTTGACGTTATGGGGCAAACTGTGGTTGAGTAAACTATAGCACCTCACAAGGTTACTGTGCCTACGTGAAATGGACTTGCTGCACTATGTCCTTGGCAAATCATGCTGTAACCATCAAGTCCATTCCACAATCTGAGGAAGGACGTGGCCTTGAACTCAAGTGAAACCAGAGCATAAGCGGAGCATAACTGACACAGGAGCACCATCCCCGAGAAGGGATGTGATGAAAAGTGCGCTGTCTGAGGAGGTAGCGTCATGCAGAACAACCAGGAGCACAACTGGTTGGTCATGTGACCTCGCAGACTCTAGCCTTCGCATCTGGAAAATAAAAGAGCTTGGACTAGACAGTTTCTAAAGTCCCTCAACATGGCTGGAAAAAATCAATTTTGGATTGTCAAAACCTGTTTTTCACATGGTTTTTAAAAACCCGCCAAGAAATAATAGAATAAATATGATAAAGAAGAAAAGCCCCCAACAGATGAGAGAGAGTACAGAATCACATAGACATGTTAGATATTTCCATTTAGCAAAAGTATGTAAAAAGTCACATACCAGGAAGAGAGAGAATCTACAGGGATATCTCAGCTCAGCCATCAGGGATCAGGAGAAAAAGCATCAAGAAATCAGTAGGTGCAAGTTGGCTGGAAGTTTGTGCGATAATGGGGCTGCATTTCATCAAGGGGAAAGTGGTTAAAAAAGCAAAGAGAATTCATAAATTGTGAAATGAAAAACTATAGAGAAATTACCAAAGAGATGGATTTTGAATGTGAGAGTTATCAGATGATGAAACATTGGCCTGCAGGATTAATTTGATCAATATGGGATACTGAGAGAATCTTTTCCCTCTCTCAGAAATCCTGCCTGTCCATCCCGAGGCTGTTTGCCCAGGGCCCAAAGTCGCCACTAGTGCGAGAAGGAGACCTGTTCTGATGAATGTCGAGACAACTGAATTACCTTCATTATGAACTTCAGAACAGTTGTTTTTTCTCTTTTGGGTCTCAGAACTTTCTGAAGCCATATAAATAAATCATTGAGAACAGACACCCCCCCCCCCAAATATTGACCTTACTAGAAATTAAAAGTGAGAAAATTTAAATGTTTGTTTATAAATTAACATAAAATAACAATAAACCCATATGATGCTATTATCAATATAATATTTTCACACAAAAAAACTAAAAAAATTCATGAGAAGGATGGAATTCCATTTCATATTTGCAGATCTCTTTAATGTCAAGCTTAATTAAAGCTGGCTGGATTCTCACATTTGTTTTGCATTCTATCTGTAGCAATGTGTTTTGATTGCCTTATATGATGAAAACCCAGCTTCAAACAGATATGTCGCACTTTTGTGGTCCTTTCAAACAGTTGGGGAAATTTTTCTTTGATACTACGTTAAAATGTGATGAATGGTGGTTTTTTTAAAGGTTAGTTGCAACTAAAAGCGTATTAATAGATGTTTCATACAATGATCATTAAATGCCATCGATCTGTCTGGCACTGTGGATGGGTCTTTTAACCATGCATGTTTTAGTAATTATGCAGTGGCCATTTGGAAAGTATTAGTTCACTCCATTATTTACATCTTCCAAATGCTGACACTTTTTGTTACACAATTAAAAAAAAAATCACCTTTGTGAATATCGCCACTGAGTAGAAGAGTCTTTAAGGAAGCTGTCCAAGTCATGATAGTGAAGATAAATTCTCCAAATTTTGATTTTTCTTTCTTCGTTCAAATTTTATTATGGGTCAACCAGACCGTAAGTTATTTTTATTGACGTAAAAGGCTCACTTTGTTCATTTTTGAGGAAAAGTTTGCAAAATTACCCAAGTATAAATAAGCATAGTCTGTCTATAAGTAGACTGGGGCGTGAAAGCATTGGTTTATTTATTTTTTTAATTTTCTTTTTTACTGGAGTATAATTGCTTTAAAAAATTGCAGAGAGATGAAGTCTCCCAAATTCATTCTGAGGCCACCATCACCCTGATAGCAAAACCAGACAAAGATATCACAAAAAGAGAAAATTACAGACCAATATCACTGATAAACATAGACACAAAAATCCTCCACAAAATACTAGCAAACAGAATCCAACAACACATTAAGAGGATCACACACCATGATCAAGTGAGATTTGTCCGAGGAAAGCAAGGATTCTTCAGTATACACAAATCAATCAATATGATACATCATAAGAAATTAATGAAGGAAAACCATTGATAATCTCAATAGATGCAGAAAAAGCTTTTGACAAAACCCATTTATGATTAAAAACTCTCCAGAAAGTGAGCATAGAGGGAACCTACCTCAACATAATAAAGGCTATATATGACAAACCCACAGCAAATGTCATTCTCAGTGGGGAAAAACTGAAAGCATGTCCACTAAGATCAGGAACAAGACAAGGATGTCCACTCTCACCACTCTTATTTAACAAAGCTTTGGTTTAATTATTTGCTAATCAGTAGGTTTAATCAGCTGGCAGGTGAAAGACTCATGGGTGGGCTGATGGCCTCAAAGATCTAAGAGTGGGCTTTGTTTTTCTCTCAGGATGCTCTTCTGTAATTCCCCAGGCTGAAAATCCCCTGATCTTACAGATAAAGCATGCTAAGGTGTTGATTCAGCTTTGATCCAGAGCCTAGTATGTCACCTATTGGCATCCGCTTGAGCTCAGTGAGGCAAGTAACTTCTCTGTCCCCGCACTCAAGACCTTCTCTTGTCACTCCCATTGGGAGATGTCAAGGTTGGCTGTGGGTTGTGGGAAGGAAGGAGGGGAAGAAGGTAGGAAGGAGGGAAAGTAGGTGGGAAGACAGGGGTACAAACTAGGTCGAATCTCTGTGTATAGATGGGTTAGGAGGTGATGGTTCAGATTCTGGAGTCAGACCTTTTCCCCTGACATCCTGGCTGCAACATTTGCCTAATTGCCTAAGAGGAAAGATTCTTAGGCTTCTGTGTCTCAGTTTTCTTAGTTGTTAAATGGAGTGCATAGTGGCATCTACCTCCTAAGATCATTGTCGGAATAAAGTAGCCATAGGAAGCAATCTGCCTCCTGCCTGGTAGTATGTAATGCTCAATAAATCTTAGCTGGCTTTATTATCAACGTCCTCAAAAGTGTTAAAGAATGATCTTTGAGTTTTTAATCAGAGAAGAAAGATGGCTGTCTCTCTCCTTCCCACAAACATACTTGGCATTGTTTCCACTTATTCTAAGCACAGAAGGACACCGTCTCTATGCGTCTGGCCCCTCAGAAGAGTTTCTGCAAATTTAAGAGTGTGATTCTGTTGACTAGATGTTCGCATGACCACACTGGGCCATTCAACATTTTATTTAGATAAATAGGGTTAGGCGAAGAGACTGTGATTCTCTGGGAAATAATGGGTTTGTCTATGTTTATCTATTGTTGTCTATTGTTGTCTATCATTAGAAATGATAAAATAGCAAAGACCACTCTGAAGGCGGATAGTGTCTTAAAGAGGGAAAAAACAACAGTGAGGAGGATTCCAGTTAGGAGGCCACAATTGTAGGTCAGATCAAAGCGGATGACAGTCTCCCCCAAGTTAGTAGCAGAAGAGATGGAGAGAAGAACACACTCAGGAGACGGTGGAGGGCCCCTTCAGTTTGGTTTATTCCTCTATTCCCCAAACATATTAGACCACGTTATCCTCTAATTCTTGAATCACTGATTAAACATCATGTGTCAGGAGGTTCTGAGCTTGGGAAGCACTGGCTAAACTTTCTAACATTAGTTAATATAGTGTCACTTCTCATATTCTTGTACCTCCTTCACAAGCCCTTCTAACTGTCCATTTCAATTGTCTATGTTCTGCTGATTAAATTGCAAAATCTCCCAACATTGCTTTCACACAGTGTATTTATTCACTTTAGAGGGAATCACCCCCAAGCCTTGTGTCTCCTCCTAAGCATCTGATTCAATCGCTCAAAACTTACTGATTTCTAATTAGCCCAGTTAATATCATTGGTATTTTCTCATTTCACTTAATTTTTCTTAAGATACGATTTTGGGAAGCATTGATTTGTCATATTTTTAGCATTTAAAAGCCTATTTAAAATCACTTTACTCCCAGAAACCTTTTTGCATCTAGAAAAAAAGATTCTACCCAACCTGGAATCTAACCTAAATCAAGATTCTCCTTTCAATGTTCTGAATAAATATGCATGACACTTACATGGTCATATTCATATAATAGATAACATCAAACAAATAAAATCTCTACATTTCAATTTTTAGAGCAAGCTTGTCAACTTCTCAAAATGAGTCAGCGTCCTGAATGTGCACTGCTAAGCCCTAAATACGATATATCTAATTCCTGTAGACCCATGATGAATACAAGAGATACAACCTTGAAGGAAATTAATTGCCAAGATTTCCTCTTTCTATTGCAGAATTAAAACTTCAACATGCTTAAATTTTTTCACTAAGAGTATCGAATCATAAAAGGTTGATATTTATTAAATGTTTTTATTTTCAGAAAGTTTATAAAATACAGTTTTTATCAGAAGGACATAGAAACCACTGAATTTCTTATTCCGCAAAGTCCACAAAAGGAAATGAATAATTGTAATAAAATCTATACACACAAGTTCAGAATTTGTCTCCTAAAATGAGTTTTGGAGAAAATCTTTATTTTTTATTATTTATTTATTAATTTATTTTTAGATTCCGTATATATGAGTTAGCATACAATATTTGTTTTTCCCTTTCTGGCTTACTTCACTCTGTATGACAGATTCTAGGTCTATCCACCTCATTACATATAGCTCCATTTCATACATTTTGTTTATTAAAAGTAAATATTATCATTGTGATTTCCCCACCAATGTAGTAAATATTACATTACTATAAGGGCACAGTTATCTGTCCCCTACCCGAGCGATAAGTTGATCTTATTCAGAAAATAGAGTGACTGCAACTTGCCCTTTTCCATCCGCTGCCTCGGATTTCTTATATACATTTTTCCTATTTTCTCTGACTCAAACCACAGAATTTAAAGAATGGATTTCATTTGTAGACATATTTAAGGTGATTCATGAACTGTGTCAAAATATTTTCCAAAGAAAAGTTGAACTCATGTGTCCTTACTCAAGTTGTGTATAAGAAAACCCATCTCAGCACAGACTTTTCAACATTTGGGCATGGTTTATTTAGGTGATAATTAAGAACTTTTATTTTTTTTTTAAGTTATCAGAAAATAAATGAAGGCGATAGACTTGTTCATTTTGTTCTCTCGTAGAACTGATCATCCCTTTGGAACCCTAAGATTGTAGTTAGGCAGCTAATGTAAATGACAGAGTCAATAGGTAATTTCAAAAGTGGAAGGAATCATCATCAAAAGCAGAGAATTCACAAGACTTTTTTTGTTAGCATAGTATCTGAAGGTTGGTAGGCCGATTTGCTTGATGGTCTTAATGGAGGTAGTATTTTATTTAATCCACATGCATCCTAAGTACGATCAGAACAACAAGTTCTGATCCTCTGCTCCAAGTAATCTCTGTAACACTAGTCAGTAGTGAGCTTCAGGCTGGAGCAAACTTACGGAAAGAGAATACAAAAATTTAGTACAAACCAAGGCGCTATTCTAGAAAAAGTCTTTTGAAAGAAAAACATGTTAAAATTAGGTATAAGATATAAAAGAATGATTATTGAAATCATTCAGTACCCAAATTTAATAATAGGATATTTATTACATAAATGAGGAATTTATAATATTCTAATCTTTATGCTAATGAAAGATTTAAAATATTTTTTTCACTACTTTTGATTTGCAACTCACTAAAATAATGAATAAGATTAAATATTTCACCAATATTATGGGTGCCTGTTTCTTTGAATCATAGATACAAAATTAAGCTCTGACTAAAATCATATTAACTTCTATTTGGAGAAGAATATAAAACGCATCTCCAAAGTGCTTTTACATATGGGCTGAACAGCTGGAATTTCATCAAGATATCAAAGCTGAAGGATCGTTTTAAGCTATAAAAATTCTAGAATGACATGACATTACTTTTTTAAATATTAATTTGTTACTTTTTAACATTTTTAAAACAATTTTTTAACTTTTTGTTTTATATTGGAGTACAGCTGATTAACAATGTTGTGTTAGTTTCAGGTGTACAGCAAAGTGATTCAGTTTTATATGTATATACATTCTTTTTCATATTTTTTCCATTATAGGTTATTACAAGATGTTGAATATAACTCCTTACGCCATACAGTAGTTCACTGTTGTTTATCTATTTTATATACAGTAGTGTGTATCTATTAATCCCAAACTCCTAATTCATCCCTACCCCCTTTCCCCTTTGGTAACAATAAATTTGTTTTCTATGTCTGTGAGTCTATTTCTGTTTTGTAAATAGGTTCATTTGTTTCACTTTTTTTAGATTCCATATGTAAGTGCTATCATATTTGAATTACTTCACTTAATATGATAATCTCTAGGTCCATCCATGTTGCTGCAAATGGTATTATTTCATTCTTTTTTATGGCTGAGTAGCAGCATGTATCTTTTTGAATTAGAGTTTTCACCTTTTCTGGATATATACTCAGGAGTGGGATTGCGGGATCAAATAGTAGCCTATTTTTAATTTTTTAAAGAACCTCCGTACTGTTCCCATAATGGCTGCACCAATTTACATTCCTACCAACAATGTAGGCGGGTCCATGACATCACTTCAAAGACAATTGCTCACTATGTCTCCAACTGAATATCTTATTGCTTAAATGTCAATAACTTTTAAAACATAGTGCGATCTGTTTGCTTTGAGTTCCGAAATCAAGACCAGTATCATGGGTCATAAATGAGATGATCATTCATGTATAAAGGAACCACTTTCCTTTTTTACAAGGGTGTGCTAATCTATCACAGAATATTTTTCTTTAGATTCAAAGTTTTCTTCTTAAAATAAAATTATTTGTCTCTGTATGCTCTTATTTTCTAATTAATAGGATTTTGAAAAATATTTGGATTATTTTCTTTCTCTTTTGAAATAATTATCAGTTATATTCATATCACTAAAATATGGTTTACTGTATGTGGAGAAAAAGACAAGGAGATTGAGGAGAGAGATGAGATATGTGTGTACATAATTATAGTGTGCTGTAGGAGAAAAAGATTGTGGGAATCAGATACAAGAATTTCATCCTACTCACGTAGAAAATGATGCTCAGAGAAATCAAGATCCTGTTAAATAGCCCTAGAAAACTTTAGTCTAAGTGCCAAATATCATTTTCAATAAAACATAATCATTATACTAGCTTATATATTTGATTTCAATACATTTTTATTAAATGCAATGCCAATATTGTATTGGTATTATATAGAAAAAAAGTCAAATCTTTTTTACTGTCAACAAAATATATTAGACATGTATTATCCTATATTTAAAATTAAATAGGCTCTAAAAGCACACTGCCTGTTTATTATCACATATTCATTATGACGACTGTACTTTACTGTTAAGGCATAAACACAAGTATACTCCTAAATGAGAAATCAACATTGTCCACTTAGTTACTCAAAGTCAGTGAAATGAAAGTATATTCCGTGTATATTCCATGGACAATCTCTCTCTCTGTTTCTCTCTCTCTCTCTCACTGAGCAGTGTTTCTCTTTCTTTACACTAAAATGGAATCTACGTTTATTATTGGGACTAAAAGTGGAAGCAATCATTCACTGACTTTTATCATGTGATCTGTTTGCAACTTACTTCCAAAGACAGGAATCCTGAACTCTTCTTTGATGTAAGACAGTATAAACTGATGGCGCACTGTAAGGAAAACATGACCACATGAAATCAAGATCAATGACAGCAGCACAAAAGCTCCAAGCACACCTCACTGTTGAGGGATTCCAACGCTGATGACGACGGTGTATCAATCACCTTTGTGTTCCATCCAGCGGAGGCGGAGCCCTGGCACCGGCAGCTACTGTGAAGGAGCCCAAGGCTCCATGGTTGCCCAATCCTGAGCAATGAGGTGATGCATCTTTGGAAGCAGATGTGTGGGTTTTCAACTGCTGTCCTACATCTCTTTCAAAACAATATGATGCTTTTAGTCATGTGTCTTTGTAGAGAATTAATCTTGCAATGCGTTATTAAAACGATTAGTGAGAATTAAATATATAGTTACCAAAGGGTAACCAAATCTGAAATTTGGGATTAACATGTACACACTACTATATATAAAACAGAAAAACCACAAGGACCTACTGTATAGCACAGGGAACTATACTCAATATGTTGTAATAGCCTATAATGGAAAAGAATCTGAGAAAGAATACATATATACATGTATAACTTTGCTGTACATCTGAAACATGGTAAATCAAACATAATTGATAAAAAATAAAAATTAAACAATCTATCATTAAATAAATGAATATAAATAAATACATACATAAATACATAAAATAAAGGAAAGTGTGGATGGATTACAAGTTACAATAAGAATATACAATGGGCACGCATTTGATATATACAATGATATATACACATTGAGAATAGAGTTGATGTGTTTTAGTCCACCTGTTGTGTAAAGTTTCCGGGGGGAAAGTCAGTAAGCATCACTTGCGCAGGAACTCAGGGGTGGGATGCTGACTGATGCAGGGGAGCCTGGTTCTCTTGGCTCCTTGTGGAAAGTCAAATTTCGGCACACCACACATCTGGTCAGCAGGCAGGGCCAGCTCCTGTTTCACCAAACAGCCCCCTCGTCTTCCTTCTCCTGCTCCTCTCTCCTCCCGCTTTGCTTCTGTCTCTTGTATTCTTGAGGCCGAGACTCAGAGACCTAGGTACAGAAAGCTGCATCCCTGACACTGTCTACATCACTTGCAGTTTATACAGAGCCATGACTCAGTGCCACATGTGTCCGGGTGGCTTCAGTAAAGAGGTTCTCTGTGGCATTTAGGGTCTCATCCAGGTTGTCAGGAAGCTTCTCAGATGGCTGGAATGACTCTGAAGTCACCAGCAACTGATTCAGGGATAAAGTAGGCATGGCCGTCTGGCCTTGATTACTGAATTCAGATAATTACATTGGCAATCGGGGTTTTAAATGAATTCCTGTCTCCAACTCCCAGATTTTACTCAACTGTACGACTCTGTCCACTTGATTCAGAGATTTCCTTCCACTTGGGTTCTCCCATGGGAGGCAGCCCACAGCTCTTCCCAAAGATTCCAAATGGACAGTTTTGAGCCTTCTTAAGGCTCAAAATGATAGCAACCTGGGTTCTTGGCCTTTCCCAATCAATAGGAATTGACTAGAGGCCAGGCAAGAAATTCAGGCAGGGCTTTATTGGGGCCCCTGTTGCAGCTTCAGGGAGTGAGAACAAGTAACAGGTTCCGAGTTTGCTCTCCGGGAGGGGGCAAACCGATCCCTTGAATGGGGTGAGGGTAGGAGTGTGTCCAGGGGTTGGGCTGGAGGGGTGGCTTAGGTGGTCTGCCCAATCCTTAGGTAGTGGTGAGTGCAGAAGGCAGTGAGCAGTAGCCTGTTTTTGCTCCCAGTTCTTCAGAAGCGGCAGGTGGAGGTTTTTTTGGTCTTTTTGTATCTTGTTGTCCAGAATTTGCCCCAACTGCACAGGCACGCAGTTATTTTTAGTCCCTTATAGTTTCTTTGTATTTTCTTGCTCAAGGAGACAATTGTCCAGGTACACACATTGCAGAAAAACTTCTCAGGTCCAAGCCTGTCTCAACAAGGGCTTCCTCATTCGTGTTGAGGAGCCAAGTGGTAGCACTGTTGGCAGCCTTCTCACCCCAGGTGTCCCTTGAACTTCAGGATTTCTGAGTGATCTGCCCACTCTGGAAAGTCATGGCCTGTGGCGAATAACGCAACCACCCCATCACTTCCTTTCATAGAACGTGCTCTATCACAGGCTTTACTGCCTCATGGATCCTGTGAACACCTGGGAATAGGTGACTCAGCCTCTGAGCCATCTGGAACTCACAGTGACTCACCATCACCCTCCAGGGGATGTTTGCTCCCATTAACTCAAGGGCAGTGTGGCCCCCAGATGGCCACGAGGCCCCACGATTATTGTCCATCCTTATAACGTACCCTCACCTCTAGGGAATGTCTCCAGCCCTTGGGGTGACCCAACCTAAGCCCCCAGCCGTGGACCAAGACAACAGTATTCATACCAGTTTGCCTGCATGACTTTCAGCAAGTAGCACTTGGCTCAGAAATCTGTGGGCAAGGTTTAAACAGGTGTGTGGTTCCCATGTTCTGGCATCCTGTAGACAGTCCTAAAGGCACTGAGATGGGAGACTCCAGGAGGGGAGGTCCGTCACCCTGTCACTGTTAGAGAGGACGATTTTAAGTGGGGAGCGGACATATTGATCTCAGGCTCTCTGTGTAGGAGAGTGCTAAGACCACCAGTTCCCCCGCATCTGATGCTCCCTTGCTGGGCAACTGAACTTGAACAGGACACCAAGCCTGCTGCAAGGAAGCCCAGAACTCAGATTTGTAGGGACACCTAGAGATGCCTGCTGGGGTCATACGCAGGAAAATCCTACTTTCCTCTGTCTAGTCATTTAGGTAAGAGACACTGTTTCTGTAAAGCACCTGTTAAAATATGCTCATTACCAGCTCACCAAAACGGCCAACCTATCTGCTTCTGAAATTATATTTTTTACCCTTGGTGCTACTATTTGTAACAGAGGTCAATTACCCCTCTTATTCTAGAGATCCTATCCCATATGCCTTCTCATAGATTTTTCTTTGCACTGATGCACTTTCTCTTCTGCATCTCTCATTTCTTCCTCTCCGTCAGACTATTTTCATCATCCCACAAGCAAAACCCAGTATCCCCCATCGTTAAAAAGTGAAATAAAACAAAGGGCACCTCCACCTCTCATTCTTTCACGAGTCCCAGTTTAACTCTGTTTGCCTTCCTCAACAGAACATCCTGAAATCACTGCCTCTAGTCATTCCTCCAGTTTCTCTACCAATGAACACAAACTTGCGTCACCTCCCCTCACTGACACTGCTCTTGCCGAGGGCTCCAGAGGTGTCCACATTCATCGACCTCCGATTTCTTCAGTAATATCTCAGCAACATGCTCAAAAAAATCACTGCACCTTCCTTTCTTCTCCTGGCCTCCAGAACACTGCATTCTCTTGCCTTTCATTCTACCTCTCACGGCTTTCTCTCATTCTTCCCTGTTGATACTTAAACCTTCACCTCTTAACAATGGCGTTCTATTCTGAGTTCTCTGCCCTCCACTAAATATTTTGTGTTGTTAGGTGTTTCCATTCACTCCCGTGACTTTAAATGCCAGTTATATCTGACCCCAATTTTTTCTCTTAACTAAATGCTGTATCCAAGTCAACATTCTCAAATACACGTCTGAGTAATATTTCTAAACCCAAACTCTGGAATCACATCCAGTTGTCCACTTATAGGTTCATGAAAATATCTAACGGGCGCCTCAATCGTCACACAGTGACAACACACTTTTCTCACATTTCCAAAACTGTTCCCCTCCTCAGATTTCCACGTTCCCATAAGTAGGACAAGTTGCTTAAGCTAAAAATCAAGACTTTGTCATTGTTCCTGGCCTTTTATTTCCTTTTTCACATTCTTCACTGCTGGGGCAGGAATGTTGGGATGCGAAAAAAGAGTCAAGTATCTCACTAACATATACCCCACCACATCATTTCCATTTTTATTATCACTACCTCATCCAAGGCACTTTCGTATCTTGCCTGGACTGTTAACATAGCCTTTTATCTGGCTTCCACCCAGCTCTTACCCCTTCTCTGTGCTCTCAGTCTAGCAGCCAAGTGAACTTTGAGAACCACACAGAATGTATCACAACACTCTCAAGCTGAAAACTTTTAGCTGGCTTGTCATCAGTCCTAGAAAAAAATAAATAAAATTACTTCTTGCTTGCTTCCTAAGTGCTACAAGGTCTGACCCTGTCTCATACCATCCTCTGATTTGCCTTCTGGACATGACAGTGACATGAATTTATTAAGCAAAATTAGTGTATAACTGGATTTTCTAAAGCTAGCCAAGTACCAAGGAAGATGCGTTAGGAACAGCCTGAATTATTAATCCTCTGTGGGTTACACTATCGCTGGGTGCAGAGATCATTATGTCCTCATTTGTCTCTTGGCTGAGGAGACTAAACTAGGCTGTGGACACTTGTGCAACACACCCTTCATCCCTCTAGGTGTTTAGATTATTTTACATACATTCCGAGGTTACTATGACCTTTCAGAATTAAGGATTTATTCTCATTCTTCAAAGCACCCGATCACTCCAGACAGAGCCTCATATCCAGAAACCTCCCCAGACAAAAGACGTCTACCTCTGTTTCGCCTTTCTTCATGAATAGACTCGGCCAGACTCTTTAGGAAGTGGGTAGTCAAGCATGAAACAACTCATCACTGGAAAGTGGTTATCCCTCCAGCTCAGATGCAGATCTACATGACATTAAAGGAAATAAAACAAATGTTAAGTGTTGTTTTTGAACGTCTCCTAGTAAGTCAGGTATAAGTCTATGTACCTTATGTACAGTTCTTGGGAATCTACCTAAGACCATCAGCACGGTACCTGACTTTTAATATTAATATGAGCTATTATTGTAAAAAATAATATGACCATGTCAACCCTGTGAGATCAGTGCTTTATCTCCCACATTTTTTGAGAGGAAATGGAGACTTAAAGGGTAAGGGAGTTTACTTTTGCTCATAAGTTTGGTAATTAGCAATCTGGCACCTGAACTAAAGTGTACTGATTCTAGAGTTCTAGCTGTGGTCATACCAGGATGGCCTTAATTAAAATTCTCCACATCCCTTCACCATACAAAGATGATTACCTAAGGCACTTTATCACCATTTATCTCCCTGTGTACGTAAGATCCTCCGTTCTCCTTTCCTACCAGCTCCTGAAGCTTAGAGATGCAAGCTGACTCAAACTTGGTCCTTGTCACTAACAAAGAGCCAGATGCATGGTGTGTTCAATAAGCCTTTGAGCAAGAAAGGAACAGAAATGCTGGCATATGGCGTGCAGCTCACTGAAGACTACAGGGGAAGGAACTATGTAGGGGTTATATATCCTGCTACATAGTATTGATACCTGCCCGGAAAACAGAGGAAACTGCTTGCCTTTCATTTTAAATAGTTCCTATAAGAATTTTTAAGCCAAATCATAGTGAATTCACTATGTGTCAGAAAGTGTTCTAAGCGGTTATATATTAACTTATTGTCTATATAATCCTCTAGAGGTAGCAACTATTATTATCTTCATTTTACATCTGCAGAAGCTGAGACAGAGACCCATGGAATGACTTGTCCAAGGTGATGAATGAAAAATGAGAGAGACTAACCTCAAACTCTGGTAGCCAGGCTCTGGGTAGACTCTTGTGCAGTTGGCTGGGCTGGCTGCGGAGGTAGACGTTTCCTGTAAATGAAGGTAAACCACATTCCCAGAAATTAGGCTATAACTGGAATTCAGTTTGTTGGAGATTATGATAGTTGATATCACAAGAATGTGCAACAGTTATTAAAACAGAGAGAGGACTGCATATCTCCCTAAAGGGTGCAGGAGCACAGTGGATTTCCCACCTGGCAGAAATTAAGCCTCTGTGAGCTCCTAACAGATTCCATTAGTCTCCTTGCCTTGATGCTCACCATTTCCAAGAAACACACCAAGGCTGATGCTGAAATCTAAAACATGTAGCCACATACCATGTTGCTTTCTTACATAGGCATCGAGAAAGACAGACTCAATTTAAAACATATTGAGGGATGAAATTTTTGCTGGTGATGCATTTTACATGGTGCCCAGCAAGAAGGAACACACAACACATGGACATTTTCTCATCCATTCTTCCCCAAAGTGGTCTTTAGATTCAGAAACCAGCTATGTCGGAACGGAAAATACTCTACAGATATTCCTGAATGCAATGTGAATGCTTATGATATAACACACTGTTAAAATATTTTTTTGGATATAAGAACTCTCAAACTGTGTTTTGATTGACAGTAAAATATATAAGAAATTAATAAGCACCTCAAAAGTTCTTTTTTTTTCCCAAAGCTAAGCATAAAGATTAAGAAGAAAGGAAGAAAATGTTCTACATGAAGAATTCCTCTGTGAATATGATGTATTCAGAGTTTTGGCAATTATAGAGAGAACCTCTGGAATACACTACACAATAGATGTTGTACAATGTTTTGTTTGTTACAAGCATAACGGAGGACACCACAAGAAGTACATTGTTAGGTGGAAAATGGAAAAATGATAACGTTATCCTTAACTGAAATAATAGTATGTTTACAACTTTTTATATATTCACCTTTTATGACTGTCAGAGGCTATGTTCTCTTTTTTGTTTTAGATTTTTTTTTCTTCCATTTATGAGTCTATCACAATGGGGCCTGAATCACTAAAATAATGGAAGGTACATGGAGACATGTTAGTAATGAAATTCAATGAACTGTAAGACAAACTTAATCTGACAATAATGCTATTTTTGCAAAATTACCACTGTTCACAAAAGGATTCTTATTCACATAGACATAAATAAATGTGATAAACATAATTTGCAGTACTTTTATAGCCTGAATTTAGTATTCCAAGGTTCAGATGGAGTGAAGAGAAACAGAGAGAGGGAGAGAGGTGGAAAGAGCACATTGGTCCTTTGTTCCTTGTGAACAAGTATTTCAGGCTTCTTTCCTCATCTCTTACCTCTGTACCCACACCCAGAAGCACGACACCAGAATCTGATGCAAACTTCATTTCGGTCAAGATGTCATCTCCCCTCGGGACTTCCCTGGCAGTGCAACAGTTAAGAATCTGCCTGCCAATGCAGGGGACACGGGTTCAAGCCATGGTCAGGGAAGATCCCACATGCTGCAGAGCAACAAAGCCCGTGCACCACAATGACTGAGCCTGTGCTCTAGAGCTCGTGAGCCACAACTAGTGAGCCCACAAGCTGCAACTACTGAAGCCCACATGCCTAGAGCCTGTGCTCCACAACAAGAGAAGCCACTGGACTGAGAAGCCCATGCACCGCAACAAAGAGCAGCCCCTACTCACCACAGCTAGAGAAAGGCGCATGCAGCAAAGAAGAGTCAACGCAGCCAATAAGTAAATAAATAAATAAATAAATAAATAAATAAATAAATAAATAATTTTTAAAAAAAGGTGTCATCTCCCTGAGTGGTTAAGATTTATCTACTTAACTCTGCTGAGGTTGGGGGTGGGGGGAGGAAGGAGAATGATAAATTGCATATTTTGGCAAATGTTAGGTGAACATGAATGTAAAAATACTCAACGATTTTCAAAAAAAAATCACAAAAGTTCCCCAAGCTCTTTAGGCCAACAGGAATGTATAAGCATCATATAAATTTAATTTTACACTCACATATGCACAAACATATAAATTAAATATAGCATTTACGTAAAAAACTTCTATATTGATCATTATATTTGTATATATATATAATTACATAACAGATCATCTGTTGTAAATTATATTCTAATTATATACAATGGATTATAAACCATTATATTGATATATTTGTATAATTATTTAGTCATTTGATTATATATGTGTATGAAGCCAAATTTTGCTTCTGTATCTATAATTATCAATGTAGAGCTATTGATTTTCATACTGTCCTTTACATTAAAGAAATTAATGTAGACTCTGCACTTGCCTTTTATGTATCAGTGTGCTGTCATCCATCCATCCTTTCTGTCAGTCACCCACCTGCTGCCCACTATAGCACATCTTTTTAACTTTCATCAAAGTTCCATGAGATGTGGTACCTTTGGGAATCCGCATATGATGCTATTACTGAAGATTTTATCTCAAGTACAGATTTATGTAACGTTAAGTCTATCGTCATTTTCTTTCATTCTATAAGTGTAAATTCATAGCTCCATAATGTGAGTAAAATATTTACTGTATTACTTTTCAATATACATTAAAGTTCTTGTTTAGAATCACATCCAACACTTGCAACTATGAGCTCATTCCCAAGAAAAGAAAATCATAAATGTGTATTCAATTTCTTTGTCTCTTTTTCCCCTGTAACTTTGGGTGACTTCTATAAGCATTCCAAGCCAGCACTGATTGAGGTTCTTTCAGGCCATATGTCTTCCCCTAAACAGTATTTTGTGGTTCAAAATAAAATCATTGAAAAAGTAATATGAGATACTTGGTTAGGGCACAAATATTAGGTGACTTTCATTACTGGGGGTTAATTTTGAGAAATGTCACTTTTGGTTTAGTCACATATGATAAGGTTTTTTGTGCCGTTTTAAATAAAATTCAACCAAGCAGAGGATCATTTCCAATTCCGTACCTTTAGCAGCTGGCATTCTTCTAGGTGTGAATTAGTTTAGTCAGTTGTCCTCCTAATAGTCTGTGCATGAGCATTTAGGGTACCTCCTCTGTGCCGGGGCTGTGCCTTCCCTGCTCTGATAGACCCTGGAGCCCAGCAGAAAAAAACAAGCACTCGGTTACATCATTCACATCCTCACCTGAATAAATACCCATGGGAAGAGAAGTGCAGAGGAAATATGTAGGCTCCTATGGGACCATTTATCAGAGAGAGCTAACCCAGCCCAAGGCATTCAGGACAGCCATCTGCATCCGGACTCGGAGCTGGCCCAGCTTCCAAACCCAGCTCTGCCCCCTCCACGTGCGACCAGGAGCAAGCTACTGAACACTTCAGCTCCTTCATTTCCTCTTCTGTAAAATGATGAGTAGAAAAATGATCACGTAAGTTTAGAGTGAGGATTAGTGACTGTATGTTAAATAAATATATACATATACATTTAAATGTGTATTCATTAATATTAAATGCTCATGTAATGTTAAATGTATATAAATACATACATATATATATATACACATAAAACATGTATATATACAGACAAAATGTATATATACATATACATTTAATACCTATTTTATAAAACAGACCCTGATACATTGTCTAAGTTCCCTTGGTGTAACATATCATTATTTAGCCCAGAGGAGGAAGAAATAGTCAAGGTAAAATATAAATGATAAGGAAAATGTACTCTTGTAAGCTGTGACGGCAAAGGGAAGAAAATTGAAACCATCAGAGGTAGAGGTGGAAGCCCATGTCCGGGCCCTGAGTTAGGGAATAATTAGACTGGAAGAAGGCAAAGAGCTACAGAGAGCCCACGCGAGGACCCAAGGCAGAGGTTGCCTGATGAGCCTTCTTGAGGCAGGTAGGTTTGTTTTTGCAGAAAAAGGAGCCCAAAGTTGACAAACAGGAAGAGACAAAAGTGAGACCTGAAGGGAGGCAGGAGGAAAACGGCGAAGGACCAGGTCGGCACACGGAAGAGAAAGGGGTTCAGAGCCCGCTGACTTTCTCTGAAAGCAGGAAGGCATCAGCGTTCTTTGTACTGTTTCTCAGCAGGTGAACATACGTAGCAATTCATTTTGGCCTAGTCATGCTTCAGTCTTCTTGTTCACTTCTCAGTTCTCTGCTTTTACCGAATAAGGCGTGATCGCTGGCTCCTTACGTTGCCCCTGGGGGGCTTCCTTTCCTGGACAGGCTTTACTACCCCCTGGGGCGTAAGCATAAACTTGAGCGAGGCCACTCCTTTTCCTAGCAAGCACTGAGCTGCCTGCTAGCCTCAAGCCATGTGCTTGGTGCTGAGGGACTGAGTGCTTAGGTCTAAAACGAGAATCTGGTTGGCTCAACAATGTCCACTGCAGCGTACACGACTGCCTCCCCGAGGAGATGATGTTCGAGCAGAAATCTGAATAAAGGAAGAAAACAAAAATCTGGGGAAAAGATTCTCCAGGCAGAGAAATGTACAACTGTAACAGCCCCGAGGAGGGAAGAAAGCTGTTGGAGACTGAGGTGTTGTAAGGAGAGCTTGTGGCTGAAGGGCAGTGAGCCACACCTGGTGTGGGAGGAATTATCTAAGAGGGAGGGAGGACCTAGATCCCAAAGAAACTGTAGGTGATGATATGGAGCTAGGATTATATTTTAAATGCAATCAGTGGTCACTGAGTGTTTTTTTGTTTTGTTTTGTTTTTTTTTTTTTTTATGATTTAGAGATTCTGAATGATGACTTTGGCTGTTTTGTAGAAAATAGTGTCAGGAGATCAAGGGGGAAATCAGAGTAACCAGTTGATGGTCTGGTTGGAGGTGCAAGTCATCTGCACCAGGAGCACAGCAAAGGAAGTGGCAAGAAGAGGTCATGGAAAAGTTCATAGAAAATGGAACTTTTTCACGATTGTATACAAGCTATGAGGGAAGCGAAAGGTGACTTCTAAGCTTTTGGTTTGAGCAATTGCATAAATGATGGTCATATTTTGATCTGGGCAAGATGGTTAGGGACATGTTAATTAAGAGCTGTTTAGGCTGTAAAATGTGAAATTATTAGATTTTTAACCAGAGAGTTTAGGTAAGTAGCTGCAGGTGCAAGTTTTGGCCCTGGGGAGAAGGTGGAGCCAAAATTATAAATTTGAAAGTCATCCACATGTAGAAGGAATGTATAGACTTGGAACTACAGGCGATCATCTCAAAATTTTATATAGAAGAAGAAAAGAGGGTCTAAGATTGAGTTCTGAGGGACACTCGAGAAGAGGTTGATCAACAGCTATGATGTGTGTGTGTGTGTGTTTGTGTGTGTGTGTGAGAGAGAGAGAGAGAGAGAGCAGCTGAGAGGATAAAACAATACAGTACTTTAAAGAACTACAAAATGTTCAATGAGGCTCTAAGGAGGATGTGTGCAAGGCAGAGTAAATGATGCATTTCAACAATTATTTGTTGATGGACAAATGATAATTGAACAGTTATGCCAAATAGTTCATATTTTCTTCTGAAGGCAATGGATGGACTGATTCCTTTAGGATACACTTACATATAATGGCAGTGGGAGAGGAGAGGAGTGGGTAGGTTTTAGATAGATATAGAACTTCAAAAGGAAAGATTTTGTTGCTCACGAGACATTCGTGGAATGAGTGATTCTCAGATCTCTAACTGTAAGTACTGGTTAGGAGGTGGACTCTTCATTTATCAATTTCTTTACAAAACAAATGCTCACTGAGCACTTATTATACATCAGGTTCCCTTTTAGGTGCTGAGGCTGTAACAGTGAACAAATAGACAAAAATCCTGCTGTTACGGTTCTGTTCTGGTATAGAAGTCAGATAATTAACAAAAGACATGAGAAAAATATATAGGTCAGGTATAGCAAAGTATAGAAGATGTCACTTGTCCGTCTGTCCTCTTATATTAGCCACCTGTAATGGGTTGTGGAAGAACAGAGGTGGAAAAGGAAATTTAACATAAAGAAGAAGAAATAGATGAAGTGGTAGATCAAAGCGACAAGGTTCAGGAGAAATGTGTTTTGCTGTGATGATAAAAAGAGATGTCTTCAGTTTCATCTGCTGGTGAGAAGCAGGATGTATGGAGGAAAGGAGCAGTTTGAAATGGAGCCCTTAGAGAGACATGACTGATTTACTCAAAATTGTAAAGAGGCAAAGATTATTTGGATGTAAGGCCTGTTATAAGAAGATAGTTTCCAAACTGTCTCATTATTTCATAGGTATATATACACCATATTCAAAACAGAATTTGAAAAATATGGAATTCCACGAATAATATTTAATTATAAAATATTTCGAATGTATACAAAAGTAGATTAAATGATTTTTTTTTTACTTATTATACCTGGTATTATACTATTTTGTTGGAACTGGTGTTTGTGACATATGTCTATTTTATTTCGTAACCAACTCAAGTTGGATGTAAGAAAGTTAAGTGTGAGAAAACTTCATGTATACAATATAAGAGCTAGTTGAAACATACTTGGGAGCTAGGTATTGTATTTATACCTTATACCTCTTCAAGTTATATTTATAATTTAGGCCCTTCAAAATTCGTATTTGTAATCAAAAATATGTGTGATGGTAAAAAACAACATTCTTCTTCTACAACCTGACGATTTTCTTAAAATTTGTTAATAAAAAATCTTGAGGGTATTTAAGCAAGGACAGTTGATTAAAGCATCCAACAATAGCTACAGAGAATTAATGAGATTAGTGGATTTTGGTCATGAGAAGTCAATTTCAGATCTAATTTTTTGCTAACATTTTCTAATTTCCTATCTAATATTTTTACTACCTTTTATTTCAAATCTATTCTATGAATTACCAAATTAAAGCAAAAATGATTTTCACATAGCCGGTACACAATAAATGCTCAGAGAAATGTCAATGAAATCTTAAAATAGATTATTCAATGAATCTGTGGACTAACAGTGCTACTGCATGATACTGACAAAACAACAAACTTTACGTAACTTCAATTACAGTCGACAAACATTATTGATTGAAAATGGGACATAGGAAAGAGGCATGAGCAGATTCCTGTGGTCAGGGATTTGAAAGTCATGAGGGATTAACACACCTGTAAATATAAATTCCTGGATAGTAAGTGTTACATTGGACGCGTGACAGTGGGTGTATGTTTTCATCCGAGGGAACGTACAGGGATGGACCTGTAACATAGATGGAGTAAGACTTTATTAAAACTCAAGGTTGATTAGATAAATCTGACCTAGGAGAGCTCTCATTTTATATTCAAGAAAATAGAGAATTCAGCAGAGCTGGTCTACGCCATTCGTAGACCACAGAAAGGGATGACTGAGTGACATTGACAACTGCGCTGATCATGAGATTGTGGGTAAGTCATTCAGTAAGACCACTGATTTAGTACCAACACAGTCTGAAACTAAACGATTAAAAAAAAAGAAAACGAGGAAACAAAATAACTCAGGTTGTCATAAGTTTCTATGATGAAAAGAGAGAACCACAATGTAAAGCCGTCTGCAAAAGTATTGAAACAGAAGCCCGCCTATAATAGATTCTATTCAGAGCTTCATTTCTTAAAATGCTGCTGTAATTCAGGGTATCTTGATGCAAGAGACAGCTGGAATTGATAATAGCATTTCTCAAGGCTGTCATTAGTTCTGCAATATTAGCTTAAAATTAGTATGGAGGAGAATGTAAAGTTCATACAGATTTTTGGTTCAGTTCCTTCAGCACATAAAAGATGAAATGACATATTTTAATAAGTTATTGGAACTTGTTTTCTTCAGAGTAGCCTCAATTTAAAAAAAATATATATTAGAAATTCTTCTTTACTAAGTGCCTGGGAATTCTATTAGTCATGTTTTAATCTAATTACAAAAGAAATTACCTCCCAAAATATAAAACGCTATTACTTAAAACAAATGTATTTCCACTGAATTATGTATGTAAAAGCCTTTAAAGGGAGATTTATATATGTTAGTAAAACATTTACTAGTAAAATGTATATTATATGCAGTAAATAAGATAAATTTTGTTGACTAAGATACAAATAGAAGCCTTGTTCTCAAGATAATCAATTCTATGTCCCCCAATGGATCCAATATGGTTACTGTTTACTGAAGGTCAAGTCTTTACTAGGAGGCAAACCCATTCTTTCAAGGCCAACTGTGTAGATTTGATACAACAAAGGCGTATTATTGGGCCAAATTATCTACAGATACTAAAAAAGCTAAACAGGATATTTGCTTCAGTGACATAATTACATCCAACTTTTGGTGGGCAAGAAGCATTTGGCTACGAAAATACTATTTATTCATTACTGTTTGTAAATGTCCAATTAATGAAATCTCTTTGCCTTTACGTAATAGATAAACTGTTTAATTGTGGTTTTAAAATAGCATTTCATGACTGATTATAAATTGTTTGCAAAGTTTTTTTCTTTATGTGAAAATGTGGATTACAGCCTTGATATTTTACTACATTCAGGCTCTACTGGCCAAACACAATGAAGAACTGCAGGTAGATTGGGCCCAAATAAATTATACAATGAGTCCAATATCCTGTGATGGAAACTGGGAGACTTGAATCATCAGAGGCATAGGGAAGTGAGTCTGGGACTTGGGGACAAAGTTGAATCCTCCTGGGAGGCAGAGCTTGAAAAGTTAGGGGTGGTGGCATTCCAGGACCACTGATTGAAGCAAATCTTTTCTGGAGCAGAATGTCCCAACTGGTGCCATGAAACTCCTATGTGTTAAGGTCAAACACTGAATTCTCAATCAAGGAACACAAACAGAAGAGAGATTGAGCCACTGTAATTGAGAATCAGCAAACACAAATGCATAAATATAGGTAAATAAAAGTTTAACATCTCCAAAGACTGAAAATACTGGAATTATCAAATACAACATATAGAAGAGTTATGTGTAAATATTTACTCAAAAATGATGCAGTTTCAATGACTGATCAGCAATAAATCATCATCAGAAATAAAAAAAAGAAATTTGAAAAAACATGAACTTCCAGACCATATATATATACACACACACACTTATGTATATATATACAGATAGAGATCATAAATATACATATATATATTTTACATTATATATAATACATGGTATATGTTATATTGCATTTATTATATATATATTTCAAATTGTTTGAAATGAAAGTCAATAGAAAGTTTTAGTAAAATAGTAGAGATCTAAAAAGAGAGACAGAAAACTGGAAAGTAGGATAAAATCAATAATATAACAAAATGAAGAACTGAGAGATGAGAAGAAAATATGAAAGAATCATGAAGATACATTAAGGAAAAAATGAAAAGGTGTAACAGACATAACAGTTGGAGACTAGAGAAAATAAAGATGAAATATTAACAATGGATGGAAATATTCCAGATCTCACTTAAAACATGAATCCACAGATATGAAAGTACAATGCATCTCAAACAAATAAAAAAAATTATACCTTCTTTAATGGTGCTCCATTGGAAACTATTAACTTTAAAACCAAGAGCAAGACAAGGACATCCACTCTAACTGCTCTTCAACTAAGTACTAGAACTTCAAAGCAGTGCAGGAAAAGAACAAAAGAAGGAGAAGAAGAAAGATAGGGAAGGGACAAATACAGATAACTTAACTCTCTTACAACACAAAAATGCTACAGGCAAATTACTAACAGTAACAAAATAGTAGCATAGTATGTAGATATAAGATCAATTAAAAATATATTTTCGGCATATTTGTGTACTAAAACAAAATGTTTTAAAACTTAATTTTAAAAATACATTACCTCAATTATATCTCAGTGAAGCTGTTTGAAAACAGAAACAAATACACACAAATTTTATACCATTTCAATATAAACAACAAGCCACTTGAGAATGTCTTGTGAAAGATCTATAAGGCATATGTAGGAAAATGATTAAACGACATTAAAAAGAACATAAACATAAGGAACAAAACCCCTCTTCTAGGATGGAAAGAATTAACGTCCCCCAAATGTCAATTTTTTAAAAAATTGATGTAGAGTCAGTGAGAGGCCAACACAATGCCAATAGGGTTTTTCATAAATCTTTCCAAGCTAATTCTAAAATGTATACTAGAGCGAAAATATCCCAGAAACTGAAGGAGAAGAAAGTGGAGGATTGGACATGTCTGACAAAATTATCAAAATTTAAAATAAAACTATAGGAACTAAGGAAGATAAGTCAATAAATATAAAAGAATAGAGGCCCCAGAACCATATATGGGTCCTTAACATGTAACAGGGTAGGCATGGCAGACCCATTGAATAAGTAGGGAAAATTTGTACGTATTTTGTATGCCACAAAAATAGAACCTGAAGTTGGAATCATACCTCACAACACACACACACACACACACACACACACACACACACACACACACGTGCACACGAAGGTATTTTAGTAAACAAGACAATATCTTTCTGATTTCAGGGAGGAATTTCCTTAACAGGCACAAAATGTGCTACTTAAAAGAATGTATTGAAATTCCAGACTACCTTTAAATCAGAACTTCTGTTCAATAAAGTACATTTTAAAAAGTGAAAAGATGACTCAAAACCTGGGAGAAGATATTTGCAACCTATACAACTGACAAGCATTAAAACCCAAAATATATGCACTACTAAGAAATACATTTACGCACCACATACTTTGTCAAAAAAAAAATGAGCAGACACTTCACAGAAAACATGTAAGTCCAACTTAACTACTAATTACAGAAATGCACATTACAACCAAAATATGATGCCATTTTATATTTTAAAATATGGGGAAAAAATAAGAGTCTAACACTAGGAAGTGCTGGGTAGCATAGGGTAATGGGAGCCCTTACGTGTAACTCTGGGAAGATACATTGTTAAATCCACTTTGGAAAACAATTTAGGATTTAAATCAAATAACTCAGCAATTCCACACAGAGTTATATGCAAGATAAATTTCTGTGTATTTGCTTCAGGAGTCAGATATAAGATATTTCAGAGAACAGTACTTCTTTAGAGAATGGGTAAATCATTTGCTATTTATTTATATATGTATTTATCAACTGGAGTATTTAACAACAGTAAAAATGAATGGACAGTAGCTATATGTATATCACAGAAAAACATTAGAAACCTGAAGCTGAGAAAAAAGAATTCCCAGAAGTCTATATGTATATAGACCAGTATAAGACCATATTTATATAGCTTTAAGTCAAATGAAACTTAAAAAAATGTATTTCTTAACCATGCATACATATATGATAAAATTATTTACCAAGGCAAGAAAAAACTAACACAAACCTCAAGATGGTGGTTATTTATGAGTGGAAAGCAGGGGATGGGAGAAGTAGAAAAATTTGTCCAATATGTTAGTACGTTCAATTTCTTGGGTGAAGTGATAGGTTTACAAATATTCTAGACATCATTTTTCTTTACAACTTAAAATATGCAACTAGCTTTTGTGATTGTCAGATATTATGTATCAACATCTAATAAACAAAAGCATAAAAACTCTACATATAAACACTTGCAAAGAATTTGCCAAAGACACACAAGCATGCATTCACAAATATTTTGGTGAGAATCATAACATTTTCAAAATTTTCTTCCATGAAATTATATAACATTTGTTATGTAATTTCAACTTTATTTTTATTTGATTTGTCACTGCTTTTATGTTGAGAAGCTCTCAGGTATTTTCAGGGGACCATGGACATACACTTTGTGTTAGTGGAAATTATACTGGACTGCAAATTGAGAAAAGTGGATTCAAGTGAGAGCTGTACAATTAACTCTCAGTAACTTTGGGCAAATCACATTAATTTTTCTCAACCTCCTCATTAGTGAAATTAGCAATTTAATTAGGTATTCTCTGAAGGCCCATCTAACTCTAAAATTTTACACAATTGTGACCTTAAATGTTGTAAACACAAAGTTTGAAATAATGTAGAGCAAATTAGATTGCTTCAGTGTTAAGCTAAACTGTGTATGCTTTTTGAAAATTTACTTGGAACTTTTTCATTAATACACTCATAAAAATGTTGCATAATCTAATAAAATGTTGATACTTGTTATAAGCATGCCAGATATTAAGGCAAAAACCTAAATGTCCTGTTATAGTTTCATTACTTTGTTGAGTGCATCAGTACGTAAATTAACTAATGCACTAAGTTGGATATTTACAAGTTAATGTACTTACCTGATGTGAGTAATTTGCAATTTGCACATGAATTGGATTCAGACCATTTTTTTCCATTTACAGGAAAGAAGTATTAACAACTGAAAATTGATGTTTTCCTACAATTCAGAAACTACTTCTGCAGATTTTTTTTAAATGGAGCTGAATAATAACAGCAAAAAGATTTGGAGGGAATAAGCTTAAAATAAAGGATAGGTGATAAAATATAAGATTTCCTAATATTTCTGTCTCCAAGTCAAATAAAATATGTTCCTATGCTTGATTTAATTTTTGAGATTCAATGTTGATAATTTATATCCATTAAAATATTAAGGAAGCTTTGAGTGTGAAATGCAAGATATCTTAGAAATCACTAAGCAATATGAAAATATAAGCAGATGAATTACCCATTAAATCTAATAATTTTCCGTGGAAACAGATTTTGACAGAGTTCTGTCTTTTAAGAAAACCGTATTATTATTTTGCCTAGTGTAAATGTCAAATGTGTGTAAAATCGTAAGATAATTCACAATTTTCTTTCAAATGCAGCTTACCTACCAGTTGGCATTTTTAACTTGTATAATTTTTTCATGTATTTTTTCTGTAAAAAGCATCAAAATATTTCTCATGGGAACATCTTTGTGTTATTTTATTTTAATGGTTTTATTTCTGCTACAATACTTTCTGATGAATGGACATTTTCATTGATAAACCAAATTTACAGAGAAAAACGTATAATAATAAGCACATTTGAGGATAGCATTTAATATACTTAAATTAAAATGACATTCTCAACATGTAGCCTCTTCTACGTCTTGGCATCTTCATTTTGACCTCTTGTGTTTGAAATATCTCATTCATTATCAAGATTAGTCTGTCTAAAAAAGAAATAGAATCATTTCATTACTTAGCTCTAAAAGTAGATAAAACAGTCATTTTAACACTGCATATATCCAACCCATATTTCCCAGGTGAACATATACATAAAATAAGCAGACAGACTTCCTGCCTCATCCCACCTAGAATGGTCCATTATTCCATGCCTTCAGGCAACGATTCCCAAAGGATGGATATCTATTTCTAGATAATCAATTTTTAAAGTATTTTATAGAAGGGTTTCTTTTTGGTTTTAGAATATGTAATGCCAAAAATGCAGTCATCTATTGGAATATAATAAGCCAGAACAACACTGAATGGCACAGGGAACTCTACTCAGCTCTCTGTGGTGACCTAAATGGGAAGGAAATCCAAAAAAGAGGGGATATATGTGTACGTATGGCTAGTTCACTTTGCTCTACAGCAGAAACTGACACAGCAGTGTAAAGCAACTATACTCCAGTTAAAAAAAAAAAAAAGTATTATTCTGTATTTTACCTCTAAATCTGCACTTTGTACAGGTCTTGGCAGGAATGGTACATCTCTGTTCCACCAGACATCACCTGGGATAGCTTGACAAGGTCTGGAAATTCCACTTCCAAGGTGGTTCCCTGGCGTGACTGACTTGCTGGGACGTCAGCTGGAGCTACTGACCAGGGGCCATCTTTCCTTTCCACATTGGCCTCCCCATGTGGATTTTTATGTTTAAATATATTTTATCCTATATCAACTCAATTCTCTTTTCCAAGGACATTGGCATGTAGTTAGGATCTCACTTTTTCTTCTTCTGCAACAATCAAGATTTCATCGTTCCTTCTAATTCTTTGGTTCTATTTATTTTGCTTCATTTCTCAGTTTCTTTCTTTCTTTCTTTCTTTCTTTCTTTCTTTCTTTCTTTCTTTCTTTCTTTCTTTCTTTCTTTCTTCCTTTCTTCCTTCCTTCCTTCCTTCCTTCCTTCCTTCCTTCCTTCCTTCCTTCCTTCCTTCCTTCCTTCCTTCTTTCTTTCTTTCTTTCTTTCTTTCTTTCTTTCTTTCTTTCTTTCTTTCTTTCTTTTTTCTTTTTCTTTTCTGCTACCATACTCTTGAAGATATTTTTTTCTTGGTCTTTTATGCACTCTATAAGTTCATGTTTTACCTTCATCTTCTCATTTCTTCACTGAATTTCTTTGAATTCTTGTTTCTGAGCTGATTTTCTTAAGGTGTTCTTGATTTTCTGAACTTTCTGTAGCGTTGTAATTTTAAATCTGTGTGGAATTTTTTAGGGGGGGTGGGTATTTTATTAATGAAGATACACAATAATTAAAATTAGTTAAATAACTTCTATCATAGACTTAGTCTTAAAATAAGTGATTAAACAGAGGCCACAAATATCTAGTCAGGTTTTTCCTATATGAGAAGTGCTTATGAATATATCTGTAAAAGGATGGATATTGATGTATAGGTGTATAGATATTAACCTGGTATACTCTCTAAGCAAGGATTGAAGCTAGACTAAGATTTTTTAGTAAATGTTACTCAAATTCTTTCACATTACCTTTTCAATAAAAAATGAAATATTTCCTGTTGTGTTACAAGTTGCACACCTTAAATATTTTACATCTCAACACAGACTCTAGGGGTTTTGACTTTCTGACAGTTACATACATTACTTTAGTCTGTGACTTTGTGATATATTTTCTTACTGTAGAGTGTGAAGAGTCAGAGTCTTCATTATAAATATGTTAAAACATAGGTGGCTTGTTTCCATAAACACAGCGAATCTTAATTTCGAGAAGCCTTCTTTCAAATCCATGCATCTACATATGTTGGAGGATGGGAACATTTAGTAAAAGACAGAATAAATCAAAAGTAAGAATGAACTGGGAATAATTTATCAGCACCACTGGAAAATGCCTTCTGAAGAGAAAAATACAATTATTTTCACATATTCCTCTCTATAATGCTTCCCTTTATGCCATTCATAGGATTTAATAAACAAGGATTGATGAGCATCTTCTGTGATGAGATGCTTTTGGAAGAATTGGAGAATTGAGTAAAAGAAAAAGGGTAAAATCCTGTTTCTGACGCTGCCCCATGTCAGAATGCTTTCAGTGTAATGATGTTACCAATGAATGGATCTTTAAGAGCTAATTGTGAAGATACACAATGGTGCCGCCCGGATTGGACACGGTTTTCTGTAATGATGTCCTTTGCATCAATGGCCATAATCAGTCAGCTTCTCTACAACACTCCGCTGTACAGAACATCCCGATGAATCCTTGGACATCCTTACTCTTTGGACAACTGAGATGGTCCCTCAAAAGCAGATCAAGTCACTGTGTTCACATTGGTTCATATTTGACTTCTACCCCCAAATGTACTCATCCAAGCATTTTCTATATTATGACTAAGGTCAGTTGAAAACTGAATTAAAAATTATCTTAAAGCTGTTTGTGAATAGGACATACTTGATTTGTTTGCCACTTTTTATTGATTTTCGTGAATACAAGTAGCATATCAGTATGGCTAAGATGTGCTAAAACTGGAACATTACAATCTGTAATAAAGTAGCATTCTTTACTTGATAAAACTAAATGTTAATCATTTTTCAACTGAGCATTAAGTACTTTGATGACCAGTTCCCACAAGATACTAGAGAACATCTGTAAAGCAATCACTATGAAAGGGTTTTCTGAAAACAAATAATCTCCAATCAGGCAATTTTCCTATATTCACAGGCCATTTTATATCGACACAGTGTAGAAAAATGATATGATCAATGTCCATCAAAGGGTCAGATAAATGGGTGTATACTTGTTAAACTTTATACACATAGAATAGAATGTTTTAGGTGTTATAGTACCCACTAGTGTGTGTGTGTCTGTGTCTGTGTCTGGGTGTGTATCTTACGAAGTTCTCAGAATTCTGGTCTCCATTTTGAAATGTGTAATTTTCCTAAACATTTGTGATGCTGCATTTTTGCTATGAAAATGTCGTTGCCGTAGTTAATTGATAGCTATAACCTACTATGGAGAAGCGTATAATGTTTAATGGGAACATCTTAGCTAGAGACCAATTAGTACTAAGGAAAATGAGAAGCAATTTCACAATCAAAATGTCATCAAGGGTTTCCTTATGTCTCTGTCCTTTTTTTTATGGGTCTTTTAATGTCACACACACACTATTATTTAGATATGTTTATATCATTAAAACTAGGTTAAATCACTCAGGGTTATTCATATTTACCTTTCTGAAAGCAATACTCATTTTCAGAACAATGTTTATTACAAAAATAGTGATAAGAAAATAATCAAGCTTTATGAAAATACATTTTATTTAAGCTTTGTGCAAAATCTATTTCAGATAAATTTCTACATAGCCAAATTCATTGATCATTAAGAAGTCTGAAAACATAGAGAAAACAGAGTGAAAATATAGCAACAGATGCAAGAAAAAGAACTAACAATGTGGGTGTTTTAATGCCTTTACTGATCCATCTAAACAAAATTATCTCTATTGGTTAGAAACCTTGTCTTTGTTTATTTTTCATTTTATTTAGGTGCTTGAATTTGTCATTTGTGCTGAATAAGGTAGTTAATTAGAGTCAATGTTTTATATATATTAAAAAAAACTTGCTGAGAAATGTAAAAATTAAAATGAATTGGAGAGTGACATTTAATCCAACACAAAAAAATTTAAAGGAACAAAATGGTTAGCTTTATCTTAATATTTCCATAAATTGGTAATCATTAATTTTTCACAAATAGGCACCTAATTGACATTTAATCAAGCATACACAAGTGTATGTTAAATATAAATTAATTACTGTATGTTAAAAATACTGTAATTTTATGGTGTGTAAACATGTAAGTACATTTTAGTTACCATTTAATTACTGATTTCACAGACTATAAATGTATAATTACCTAACTAACAATTCACTACCTTTCTAAGGAAAGCGTTTTTCAGGTTAAATATGATGTAAAGTTAATTAGATGTTATTTCTACAATAATACTTAGAAAGTTGTAAGTGATTTGGCCCATCTATTTCACTCCTGAATTAACTCATCCTCACCGTAATATATGTGGAAATTATAATGTGCAGAAAGACTACTTATAAATGCACAGGGATATAATTGTGATTTGATTACCCAGCCCAATGCAACAGCATGTTCATGGAAAATACCAAGAAATATGTCCTGGGGTTTTAAAACAAAATATTATCTAGTTATAAAGTTAAATTAAAAAAAATAAAGGTGATTAAATAGCATCCAAAAAACACCTTTTATGTATATTTCCATAAGTAATGCTACAATGTAGACCATCTCATTGCATTTTGCATTATCACATTTACTTGATTTTACCCTCTTACTTCTCAGTGTTTTTCTAAATACTGATTTTCCTCTGTTATTTACCTTTTCCATTTTCTTTTATGTGTTCAAATAAACAGCCTTGAATTCGATGTGGAAGGAAATACTGTTGCAAACTGACATCAATCAGTTTGGTCATAGATGATGATTCTGTTCTTTTTGTCAGATATCAATAAGGTTCTGGGTCTTCTACCACACAAACTCTAGAGCTGGCAGTAAGTTATAGACAAAGCTAATTCCAGAAAAAATTCTGCCACACATACAAGTGTTTACCAGCATTCAGGCAGGAAAACCCTTACTCTACCTTTACTGTAAGCTAGTGGAATCCTAGCACCGGCTCTTCATATGCTAAGGAAGCACCTTGGATGAGAAGTTCACAAGAGGCACAGCTGTAGCAATATCCCAGCAATAGGATTCATCTAACCTTCTCTTTGGAGTCAGATTCTCTGCTGAGTAGTTTAATGGGAAACTGTTTCAGAATCCTAAAGCCATATTTCCACTTCAAGTGGTGTAAGACTTTGGGCTCAGCAGAGAACACAGATCATGGAAGAGCTGCCACGCCTGGGCAGTCAATGCAAGAACCTGAGACACCACTCGATTCCCTTGAACATCCAGATTGCTAATCAGCAAGCCAGCTAGTGTAGATCCAGGCAAAGACAGCTGAACACTGCCAGTACCAGTTTACTGGGATGTAGTCTTCCGACGATAGTCTACCAACTGGGGTACATCAAATATGAGTTAACATTCTTGGGTTACAGATGGCTGCAAATAAGCACCTATGAGTATATAGAATTGCACAATCTGAAATATTTGAAATTAAATTATAGACAATATAGCAGATATCTGATATATTTTGTCACTATAACATAAAAATAATCATTTTTAAGTTGCCCAAGTAGTTTATAAGCATGGAAACAAAATTTTTTTAATATGTAAATTTATTTATTTATTGGCTGTGTTGGGTCTTCATTGCTGTGGGTGCGGACTTTCTCTAATTTCAGCGCTATGTGCAGACTTCTCATTGCAGTGGCTTCTCTTGTGGAGCATTGGCTCTAGGTGCGTGGGCTTCAGCAGCTGTGGCTCACGGACTCATTAGTTATGGCTAGCAGTCTCTAGAGCGCAGGCTCAGTAGTTGCGGCACACAGGCTCAATAGTTGTGGCTTGTGGGTTCTAGAGCGCAGGCTCAGTAGTTGTGGCACACGGGCTTAGTTGCTCTGCAGCATGTGGGATCTTCCTGGGCTAGGGATCGAACCAGTGTCGCCTGCATTGGGAGACAGGTTCTTAACCACTGTGCCATCAGGGAAGTTCAGAAACAACCCTCTTTTTTTTTTTAAGATATATTTCATTATTTATTTATTTTATTTTGGGCTGCATTGGGTCTTTGTTGCTGCGCATGGGCTTTCTCTAGTTGTGGTGAGTGGGGCAGAAACAATTTTTTTAAGCAAAAGAAGGAAATATTTGGAGGAATATCAATCATATTTATAAGTTGATTATGTCTACATCTACAAAAACTTGGGACGAAAGTATTTTCCTCTTAATAACCAGAGGTGAAATGTGGGTCCATGCCTCATCTAAACAGAACATTATGAAAGGTACAGAGGGACATTCAAAAGAAGGCTAAACTACAAGCCCTTCCCTAACTAAGTTTATTATAATCTGATTTTAGAAACAGGATTCAAAAAATAATTAGAGGCAGAGAAAAAGTTACATAGTGAGCAATTGAAATCCACATTCGATTGAAGTGGTAAGTTGCTTGATATAAACATAAGCCAGAGAGAGTTCAAATAAAGAGAAATCACAATTATTTAGGAAGTCTTCATGGGATAATTAATATGGGAATTATAAAAGCACTAATAGACAATTGTAACTCTTAAGAGTTAATAAAGCCTTTGACTTTTCTTTTTAAAGAACTTTTATTGAGATACAGTTAACAGACAATAAACAGCATATATTTAGAGTGTACAATTTGGTATCCCAGTCTCCCAATTCACTCCCCCACAACCCTCCCTGCTTTCCCCACTTGGTGTCCATGTGTTTGTTCTCTACATCTGTGTCTCTATCTCTGCCTTGCATTTCTTCTTTCATAGTTGTTAGCATTTGCCTTATGTATTGAAGTGCTCCTATATTGGGTGCATATATATAGATAATTGTTATCTCCTCTTTTTGGATTGATCCCTTGATCTTCATGTAATATCCTTTCTTGTCTCTTGTAACTTTTTATTTTAACGTCTATTTTATCTGATATGAGCATCACTACTCTAGCTTTCTTTTGATTTTCATTTGCATGGAATATCTTTTTCCATCCCCTCACATTCCATCTGTATGTGTCCCTAGGTCTGAAGTGGGTCTCTTGTAGACAGCATATATATGGGTCTTGTTTTTGTATCCATTCAGCCAGTCTGTGTCTTTTGGTTGGTGCATTTAGTCCATTGACATTCAAGGTAATTGTTGATATGTATGTTCCTATTACCATTTTCTTAATTGTTTTGTTGTTGTTTTTGTAGGTCCTTTTCTTCTCTTATGTTTCCCACTTAAAGAAGTTCCTTTAGCATCTGTTGTAGGGCTGGTGTGGTGGTGCTGAATTCTCTTAGCTGTTGCTTGTCTGTAAAGCTTTTGATTTCTCCATCAAATCTGAATGAGATCCTTGCTGGGTAGAGTATTCTTGGTTGTAGGTTCTTCCCTTTCATCACTTTAAATCATGCCACTCCCTTCTGGCTTGCAGAGTTTCTGCTGAGAAATCAGCTGTTACCCTGATGGGAGTTCCCTTATACGTTATTTGTCATTTTTCCCTTGTTGCTTTTAATAACTTTTTTCTGTCTTTAATTTTTGTCAACTTGACTACTAGATGTCTTGGTGTGTTTCTCCTTGGGTTGATCTTGCCTGGGACTCTCTGCACTTCCTGGACTTGGGTAGCTATTTCCTTTCCCATGTTAGGGAAGTTTTCAACTATAATCTCTTCCAATATTTTCTCGGGTCCTTTCTCTCTCTCTCTTCTCCTTCTGGGACACCTATAATGTGAATGTTGGTGCATTTAACATTGTCCCAGAGGTCTCTTAGGCTGTCTTCAGTTCTTTTCATTCTCTTTTCTTCATTCTTTTCTGCATCAGTGATTATCATCATTCAGTCTTCCAGGTCACTTATTTGCCCTTCTGCCTCAGTTAATCTGCTATTGGTTCCTTCTAGTATATTTTTCATTTCCGTTATTGTGTTGCATATCTCTGTTTGTTTGTTCTTTAATTCTTCTAGGTCTCTGGTAAACGTTTTGATCTTTGCATCCAGTCTTTTTTCAAAGTCCTGGATCATCTTCACTATCATTATTCTGAATTCTTTTTCTGGAAGGGTGCCTATCTCCTCTTCATTTAGTTGTTTTTCTGGGGTTTTATCCTGTCCCTTCATCTGGTACAAAGTCTTCTGCTTTTTCATTTTCTCTATCATTCTGTGGCTGTGGTTTTCAGTTCCACAAGACGAAATACTACTGAAACTGCTTGATACTGCTGTCTGCCCTCTTGTGGAGGAAGCTATCTAGGAGGCTCTTGCATGCTTCCTAATGGGAGGGATTAATGGTGGGTAGGGCTGGGTGGGCGGAGCTCAGTAAGACTTTAATCTGATTTGGTAGGCGGAGCTCAGTGTAACTTTAATCTGCTTGTCTGCTAATGGGTGGGGCTGTGCTCACACCTTGTTGGCTGTTTGGCCTGAGGCTACCTAGCACTGGAGCTTACAGGTTCTTTGGTGGGGCTAATGGCAGACTCTGGGAGAGCTCTTACCAATGAGCACTTCCCAGAACTCCTGCCACAGCTGCCCCCCACCTCTGCAGGCAATCCTCCAATACCAGCAGGCAGCTCTGGTTCAGTCTCCTATGGGGTCACTGCTCCTTCCCCCTGGGTCCTGGTGAGCACACTTTTTTGTGTGCCCTACAAGAGTGGAGTCTCTGTTTCTCCTAGTCCTGTGGAGGTCCTGCAATCAAATCCCGCTGGCTTTCGAAGTCTGATTCTCTGGGGATTCCTCCTCCTGTTGCTGGACTCCCAGGTTGGGAAGCCTGACGTGGGGCTCAGAACCCTCACTTTAGTGGGTGGACTTCTGCAGTATAACTGTTCTCCAGTTTGTGAGTCACCCACCCAGCATTTATGGGATTTGATTTTAATGGGATTGTGCCCCTCCTACCGTCTCACTGTGGCTTCTCCTTTGTCTCTGGATGTGCGGTGTCTTTTTTGGTGAGTTCCAGTGTCTTTCTGTCGATGATGGTTCAGCAGTTAGCTGTAATTCCGGTGCTCTTGAAAGAGGGATTCAAGCCTTTGACTTTTTATTCCGGAGGTGTTTGAAGGTAGTCTGGCTTCTAGAAAGTTTCCTGGAGGTAGGCGTTGATTCTACAATGAGAGGAAGGGAGTAAATGTATCTTAACATTTGTTTATTCATCTCCTGTCAACGTCTTCTAAATGACATTTTAAAACAACATTCATGTATTTTCATTATACGAATATGAAAAAGCACACTTTTGTCTTCCGTTGCTGTAGGGCTGCAGTTTTTAAGCTATTTGGTCTCTACATCCTAGAAAATATTATGGACTTCAAAGAGTTTTTGCTTCCCTGAATCATATCTACCAGTATTTACCACATTAAATCAGACAAAATGTTCAAAAATATTTTAATTTAATTAAATAACACTGCAAAATGTGTTATATGATAATATACATTCTTTAAAAATAATGATGTTTTCCAAAAGCAATAAACTGAGTAAGAAGAATGGCATTGTTTTACATGTTTGTAAATCTCTTTAATGACTGGCCTAATTTAAAGTATCTGTATTCTCCTATCAGCTTCTGCCTTCAGTATGTGGCAATTCAGTGTTTTAAAGTATATGGGAAAAAAAAATATCTGGTCTCACACACATATGTAGCTGGAAACTCTTTCAGATAATTGTGGATATTCTTTTTTTGATATCACACCAAAGCTTGCCCAATGGAAGTAAAAAAATATGTGCTACAATGTGTAATCTAAAAGCATATTAATACATTTTTAAACTGCTTTACTTGAAAAGACAATGTTCTATCTTGCACTTTGAATAAATCTTTTACCCAACAATGATTTTACACCATCATCCACTGGTCATTTGGAAAACTGGTTCACTGACTTATGCAGATTTTCCAAACTTGGATACAATTTACTATTTAATCTAAAAAAAAGTCATATTCACTTTCTCATCAGAAAAGCCTGTAAGTATTGGAACACTGTAAAGCTTGTGATGATAAACAGAAGTTTTTTAAGATTCTGATTATTCCTTGAAAATTTGAATTTTACCATTGGCATCACCTACTGTGAGCTGCTCTCCTGGAAATGATAGAATAATTTCATTCATTTTTTAGAAGTCTACCAAATATCCAAACGTGAACAACCTTAGTTTTCTCTCAGTGGTTCTTCCAAGTAAAAGTAGTGTTCCACAGAAAGAGAAAGGGTAGCTCCGCTCACAGGTCCAGCAGACACATTAGGGATTTTCCCCAAGAAAAACACCGCACACCTGTATACAGCCCACATGCTTCCAGACAGTTTCCATTTTCCCACAGATTCCTAAGTAACATAAAAAAAAAAAAAAGTACATAAGCTTCAAGGGTAATTATATTAGGAACTTATAATGCTTCGTCAGGACATTCTTATGTGAACTGGCACTTTTGTTTTTGCTAGAAGCAGGAGGGCTGACAAAGAGAACCTGTTAGTACCGTCAGAAATTGCTTTCCAGACTCCTGCTCAGGCACCATCACTAAATACGCCCACATGGTGAACAAGGCCAATGGTCTCATAGCTTCAGTATGGAAATAGTTTTAAACACCAGACTCCTTTGAAGCTTTTCGGGGAATTTCCCAGGGGTCCCAAACCATACTTTGAGAACCACAGCTGTGGAGAAACAGGAAAATGGACACACACACACATATATATTTAAACAAACAGCTTTTTAATTGAAGTATAGTTGATTTACAATGTTTAGTTTCAGGTATACAGCAAAGTGATTCAGTTTTGTGTATATATATATACATATATATATATGTAATCTTTTTCATATTCTTCTCCCTTATACGTTAGTACAAGATATTGAATATAGTTCCCTGCACGGTACAATGGGTCCTTGCTATTTATCTATTTTATATATAGTGGTGTGTACCTGTTAATCCCAAACTCCCAATTTATCCCTTCTCCTCATTTACCCCTTTGGTAACCACAAATTTGTTTTCTATATCTTGTGAGTTGATTTCTGTTTTGTTAATAAGTTCATTTGTATCATTTTGTTAAATTCTACGTATAAGCGATGTCATATGATATTTGTCGTTCTCTGTCTGACTTACTTCACTTAGTATGATAATCTCTAGGGCCATATACTTTAAGATCCCTTCCATCTCCTTTCTCATCAAGACTCGTCTCTTTTTAACCATCTCTGCTATAGTAGGATGGTGAGTGGAATGACTGGGAGCAATATTGATTTTTTTCTCCCTCTAAGTTCCAATCTGGGGTTGAAAACAAATTTTCTGACTTTTTTTAAATTTATTTGTCTTTTTTATCAGACAAGCTCATTCTGACAGCCATGATTACGTACTTGCTATTTTTGTAAAGTTACAGACTCTGTTCCAAACACCACTTCTGCTAGATTCTCTGAAAAGCCAAATTTGCTAAAAATATGTGTCCCCGGGATTGCCACATCATCTTTCTCAAAGAGTTGTGACAATCTCATGAAACGATGCACAAAATGCCCTTAAAACTGTGACTGAAACATACCAAGCAGGTCCTCCTCCCCCCTTCTTCCCCCACCCCCCTCTTCCTCCTTCTCCTCTTCTTCCTTCTTCTTTCTTGAACTTCCTCTGAGCTTAGCACAATGACTGGCACATGGTAGATAGCAGGGGTGTAATAACTGTTTGTCCAATAGGTGACTTCTGAATGCAGTTGGGTCTCAACTTTTCCACATCTTATTCTCACATCTTCTTCATTATACAAAGGTGGGTGTTTTTGGATTTTGGCAATGTGGCTTTTTCCCCTTATTTTTGCTACTGAAATTAATGACCCATTATATCCCAAAGTTCATGACCTGGATTTTATTTTTGGTGTCAACTATACTTAGGCATCATTAGACACAAATAGAACAAAGGGCCGTAAATATACTTACAAAAAATAAGCTGAAAAGCAAAATAATGATTTCTACACAGGATGCCACAAGTTTGGGGCCTTTGGCTAAGCATTGGACTTAGCCTGAGCTAACAGATTTTATATGTGCTTTTAATGACCTTATCTTTGAAAGGTTTTATACGAAAGCCACTCTGACATTTTTCAATACTTCAGAAGCGAGAAAGAATTGTGTGTGTGTGTGCTTTTCACTTGAGTGGTGAGGAATTTTAAATGTAAGTTTGTGCCTGTGAATATATGCATTCTTATAATGCAGGAACGTGAGTGATGCCCATGGAAAACAAAATTAGTTCATTGACATAATATTAATTCTGGAACTAACTTATTCTCTTCAGGCCTCTTATAAATACAGTTACCCATGCATCATATCCCAGAGGAAGAAGGTATTTTGGAGGATGAATAACATATGTGAAATTTGTTCTTAAATAACTGCTTCTGGAAGAGTGAAGAAACACCTAATGTATTCAAGTGGAAGAAGTACTTGAGAGCAATTTTAAGCGTCTATTTTCAGAAAAGACATAACTGCAATAACTGTGATAAAAAAAGGAAAATATTTGAATACTGTGATACAAGTATATATGTATATTGCCAATAGCAGTGATCAGAACTTAAAGTTCAGCATGTGTGTTGTGTGCTTTCTTATAATAAAATACCAATTCATCTGATTTCAGTTATATTTTTATAGACATTTTTATATGACATGTAGATTGTACTGCAAGGTAAAGGAAAAAGAATATTCAAAGGCAGTAAAATTTATAGAGATTAGAATGAGTGTCTTGTAGTGACATCAGCCCCACCTGTCAGACACATAGGTCTCACAGAGAAAAGATCATCTCTCCAAGACAAGATTGAACTTTGTGGTGCAGTACAGAGTACTTGTGCTTTGGAGTCAGAGAAGTTAAATTTAAAATGCAGCCCTGATGTCTGGTAGTTCTGAGTCCTGACAATTTACCCTCTTAGACTAACTCTGAAGATTAAAGAGTCAGAATAAAGCTTCTAGCACTTAGTAAGTATTCAGTTTAATAGTTTGCTGCATTTAATTCCCTCCCAGTCCCACACAGATTTGCAATCTTAATTTGAGTGACCTATTTTAAACTCTACTCTGTTTGCCGCTATTCTTTCAGAAAATTTCCTTCACCTTTGACAACCTAAAATCATTGTAAATCGCCACGGTCTGATATACCATTCTTTAACCTGTTTCATGTCAGTGGATTTGCAGGCTGCTCATTGTTTGCCAGTATTTTGCACACTGTTACAAGGAACATCCTTTGGCATGTGTATTTGCACACTGTGTCATTATCTCAAGAAGATCAACTCTTGAAAGTAGAAGCGTTGGCCACTGATTGGTTGGCCATTGATTTGCTCAATTAAAGTTTTAATATATATGGCAAAAGTGCTCTCCAAATCTTTGATGAGTTGCTCTGTTCTTAAATAATGCATGATTTAATTGTTTAAACCTTGGAAGATTTCAAATCATTTCTTCAATTGCTTACTAATACTGTGCTTTGTAGGATATTTAAATATTTGCTAATCTGAGAGGAAAATAGATTTTTAATTTTTTAAAAAATATATTTACTTTCCATTACTAGTAAGGTTAAATATGTTTTTATATGACATTAGTTTTGCTCTTCTTTGGGATAATGATGTTCATAGTCTTTGCTCTCTATTATATTGTTGATCCATCCTTTTTAAAAACAACTTTGTAAGAATCTTTTTCATATTAGAGATATAATGGATTATCATAGTTATTTTATACTTTAAATTTAAAAAATTGGACTTTTAACCTTGATTATGTTTTTGATAGAAATTAGCTTTTTATTTTGAATGTTAGCATTGTAAAAGATAATTTTCTATGCCTAATACTTTTGTTATGCATTTACTCATTCATTAGTCCATCCATTTGGAATTCTATTTATGTTTGATGTTAGATAAGGAAACTTTTATATTTTTCAGATATTTTAGAATTGTAGCACCATCTTTTGATCCGTTTATTCTCTTCTCCTCAAAATAAAAATGGTTTCTGAAGGATATTGAGTCCAGTGTAATTTTTGGAACTGCCATGTAGATCTCTCCCAAGAATTCTATTAGCAGACGCCTTATCAAAAAGTTAAGAGCATGTTCTACATTTTCTACATTCTACATTTTCTCCACATTGCAGTGTTTACTCATTACTTTTTCCTATGTCTATGTGGAGCGTTGGCTGTAGTCAGCATACTGTGCCAGTGACCATGGTTGGGGAAAGAGGGATCAATATAACTTGGCCCTGTGCTCCAAGGCAAATGCCCATTTAGCAGATGCCAAAGACAGGATCATAAACCACTCAAAGGAAATTCAAATATGTCCTATTGGGACTCAGGAAAAGAAGATAATACTTTTGATAAGAAGGAAACATTTAGTGTGAATCCTAAATTCTGAGTATCAAAATGACAATTGAGAAAAGAAAAGAAATTCTAGTTGGGGGAAATGGTGTAAAAGACTAAGAAGAAAGTGAGATTAGATTCTACACTCAGGAATTAAGGGAGGAGAAGGCTTAAAAGAAAAGTCTGGGTAGAGACCTGAGGGCTTTATTGTGAGTGCCAGATTGAGTTCAAGTTTAATTAATTAGTGAATGGGAAATCATGAAAGTTTTATGACAGGAATTTTGATATGATCAGATGAACAATTAAGACCAGTGTCAATTATGAAGCAGTTTTCAAAACCTGCATAGACTCCTAGCAAACAAATCAAAGTCATAAATCCTTGACATGTGACATTTTGAATGCCATGGTGACACCTATCAATTTTTTCTTTGTAAACAGAAAAACATACCTAATTTTAAGACAACCCAATGTGAAGAAAACTCATCAGTAAACATTACAGATTTTCAGTGTTTCTTAAAATTTGGACATTAATTGCCCTTTAGTGAATTATACATATATAGTATCAATATTGGAATAAATACTTTGAAAATAATAAAACATCTGAAGTGTATTTTAAGTTGGAGAAAATATAGGTGTTATATCAATGCAAAAGATGTCATCATTTATAAAAAGTATCTTTGTCATGGTGTTAGTTAGCTAAACTATAACTTACATTGACTGATAACAAAACAAACAAAAAAACTTTTATACCAAGAAATTTTAATGCAAAAAGTTGTTGAGTACCTCCTCCTTAAAATGTTCCATACGTATCAAGACTCGATTAATGTTCATAGACTATATTATTTTATTTGACTTTAAAATAAAATATATGCTAACATGAAAGAGTATTGTAGTTTATTTTTCATGTGCATAATTAATGTTATGTATAACACTGTAATTTGATTAAAGAATTTTGCTAGGAGCTTTTTTTCTGATTTCAAATGGTATATATTTATCATTAACTTCTCAGAAATACTGTGACTTGTGCCTGTTTTCATTATTAGAATTTTGTTTTCATTATTAGAATTTTGTTTTCATTATTAGAAATGCGATCATCAGTAATGCCTTTGTAGCTATCTTCTCTACCTTAAACGATAAAATTAATTTTGCGTGAGAAATGGTATTTTTTAACTTATTCTTGGAAAATTTAATTGATTAATTATTTTATTGAAAATGCTTCAGTGGATTCTTGTTTCTGTTCAACAAAGTTTTGTAACACACATTGTAGTGGGGATCTCTGGGCCAAAAATGCCCAGTTTTCATGAATGTTATCCTCATGATTTTTACCTCTGTTTTGATTTTCCAGACGTTTACATAGAGTTATTGCACTCAGCTACTGAATTTCTCTCACCCTATTCAGATTCACATTCCTCCTTTGCAGTGAAGTTACCTTATTACTTTTACTTTATAGTAAGGAGTAGTTTTAAATTACTATTCTTCTCAGTATTTTATGTTTTAATTAACCACTGTTAAAGGATGTAATCATGTTGGTAGACATAAATAATAATGAGAATGCAAATTTAAGAAAACTAAACAATGACATCCAAGTCATATTTAGCATACTCACAAATATCCTATTCATTGCATGTTAGTCCCCATGAGCTGAGCAACCTGGCTCTTGTGGCTTATGTGTAACCTTACAGAGCACAACAATTTCTAAAATCTAATGAATTTCTTTGTGAAAACCATTAAGCTTTAATTCCACAATATTAAATGAAAACAGGGACATGTTTTCATCTATTTTTTTTTCTTCAGAAACCAACAGTTTCTTTCTGAGCATAATTTGAGAAACAGCGCTAGACTTTTTTTCTTCCCTCAATTTTGTTATCTACCTGCTGCCGTTTCTTCCTTCATGAAATCAGATGTGGCCGCCAATCCACTGTTTCTATGCCACCAGTAGATGTCTTAAGGCTTACCTTCCTTCTCCTTTTTGCTTTTGTAAAATTCTCTTGGAATGACTGGTCCAGGGAAGGTGAATTATTACTTAAATAATAATGAACACGTGGGCAGTGCTAAGGCAGTAATTATAGATCTGGAAGCCCCACCTCTCTGAAGAAGTAAAGGACATTAGCTTCTAATTTCCCTTTCTTGACTGGAAGTATGATGAATTATAGATAACAGTAAACAATGGTAAGGAAATCCAAGTGTCCCATGAAATACTGACATCCTGCTATATTCACGTAAAGTTGAAATTTGTCCTTTGCTGATAGTATCTTCCCTTAAGTTTGCAATAACAGGTTTCCTTTTCTTTATGAGCTGTGTTTAACTAAGTAATTTATTTACTGTTTTATTCTATTTTTAGACAACTCTTGAGTAGAAATAAAGTCCAGTGTCAAAGGAATATGTCAGTTACTAAAATCAGGACTTAGCATACAGGTCACAACTGGATATAATTTCTCCAATAACATAATGATCAAGGTACAATCAGAATTTCGTCAGTGGAATAAGCTTTCTGTCCCTTCTGGGACTCCCACTGGTGCCAACCTAATGCAGTGTTAACAAGGGGGGAAACTGGGTACAAGGTATATGGGAACAGTCTGTATTATCTTCAAAACTTTTCTGTAAACCTAAAGCTATCCTAAAATAAAAAGTTTATTTTAAAAAAAGAGTTGAGTCAGAAGACAGGAACTGTTCCTGCCTTAGGTTCTAAGAGAGACAATAATGGCAGAAATGAGAAAATCCTGGAAACAAATTTAGCTCCAGCAAATGAAACCCAAGAGTTAAAGTGGACAGTAGAAAACACTCCCTAAAAACTTGGAGACACTGCAGAGAGGGGAGGGGAGTGGAATTCAAAGACTGAGTAATAAGCAGCGCTGAGCATTGCAAGTGCATGCCAAGTTTAGGTGTGAGTTCCAGAAGTGAAAAGGGGTAGCAAAACTCAGAGAAGGAAGAGCTGGAGAGATACAGGAATGGCGATGTGAAAGGAAAGCTTCTCCGATGGTCAAACGGATTGTGATGAGTGAGTGTTTCCAGATGGTGTTGGACTAGATGTATTCCTTTATGTTTGTTCTTTACTTGCTCCTGGTCTCCAAGGGGTGGTTGATTTAACTTGTAATAGTTGAACTCGTAGGTCAGAGACAAAAAGACTGTGGGAAAGCTTGTTAGCGACAGGATGAAGTGGATTTGAAAAAGGCTGAGCGTGGACAATCAACAGCGGGAAAAACCGAGAAGAAACAGACATGAGGAATGTTTATAAGGCAGAGTTAGGACACCTTGGTAACTGACTGCACACAGAGGACAAAGAGAGAGCAAACAATTCCCCGAGATTCTGAGCCTGAATGATGAAAACATAAGAGTGAGAAGGAAGAGAATGCATTTAGATTCAGACATGCCTCATTTAAAGCTGCAGGGCTGCACCTAGGTGGGCACATCTGCACAGCATTTGAGTGCATGGGTTGAGATAACTGCAAGGAATCGGGGTTGAAGATTTCATATACATGGAGGTAAATATCCACGCTTAGGAGTGGATGAGATTATTAAAGCGGTTTTATGGCTGAAACATGATCTAGGGCAGAATTTTGAAAAACATTTATAGGCAAGTATATAAAGAGAAGACAGTTGATGAAATGGAAGTCATGGTGGTCAAAGAAGTACGAGACTCAGAATATGCAATAACGTGAGTTTAAGGAGATGCTTCCATGGCTTTCCTTTCTCAAGAGCTGGAGTAATTTTCAGGTGAGGTGCTTGTGGTTTTACGTGAAGTCTTTCACTGTGTATGTTAGACTGAAAGGGAGGCAGTTGCACATAATCATTGTATATATCATCATCAACATTAGTAGTAGTAGTAGTATTCTGAGGATAAGATATTTAAGAACAAAACATTAGGGCTTCCCTGGTGGCGCAGTGGTTAAAAACCCACCTGCCAATGCAGGGGTCATGGGTTCAAGCCCTGGTCCGGGAAGATCCCACATGCTTCAGAGCAACTAAGCCCATGCACCACAATTACTGAGCCTGCGCTCTAGAGGTCGTGCTCTGCAACAAGAGAAGCCACCGGACTGAGAAGCCTGTGCACCGCAACAAAGAGTAGCCCCCGCTCACCACAGCTAGAGAGAAAGCCCACATGCAGTAATGAGGACCCACCACAGTCAATCAATAAAAATAAAATAAATAAAATTTTTTAAAAAGCTGATATTTCTTTAAAAAAAAAAAAACAAAACATTAAATACACATCATATGATACAGTTTGCAAGCATATGGTGAATTCCTAATTGTCCCACCGATGTGGTGGATTTTCAGTGTCTCTCATGCCAAACTGATGTGTGTTTCTTCTCTCCTCCTCTAAGGTAAGAATAGGTTTACGCTGTCTTCACTGACCCACACAGGGTTTTATCAGGGGATGGATGGTATATCTAACTCTTGGTGTTACATTTACCAATACTTCCCACTTGCAAATATCAAACTCTGAAACTCAACTTAAATATTTATTCAGTGAGAGCCAAGGGTGCCCCTGAAGATTCACTAGTCTCTGAACAGGATTCGTGCTAGACAGAGGAGGAGAGGAGACGGTTACGAAAAAAGCAGAGTAAGGCAGTGACTGGTGAGGTCTTAAAAAAAGAAGGAAGGGGTCTATGAGGCGTAGGTATTGAAGAGAAACCTGGATTGGAGGAATAGTGACAGAACCTTGAGGAAATTTTCTGCGTAAAAGCTAAAATGGCCTAGCACCCTTCATTTTAAAGATCTGGGATGGTAAAATGCAAAATAAAACTACACGAAGGCCCTCTTTTCATCAATTCTACATCAATTCACAGTCCAATGAAAAGAATGTAAATACAATGCTTGCTTGGTTCTTTCCTTTATTAAACACAAGGAAAGCTTTGGAACCAAGAAGGCCATATCCAGCTGCAAGGAAACACTTGTGCACACTGCTTCATGCCTAATTACTCAGGCAGTTGATAATCTGGCAAGTTCAAATTCAGAAGAGAAACTATTTCTGGAGAACCAAGTAGACAAAGGCATTTTATATTTTCCTGGTTCTCATATCACCATCTCGTGATTTCTTTCGGAAGAAAGGCATGTCAAATAGTTCTGATTCACACATACCAAATCTATTAGGGTTTACCAACTCACCAATTACAAATTTAGAAACGTTTGTAAAATCAACTGCATTCATTCAATTTTCTGTAAACACTAAGTTTATATAGTCATGTTGAATACACGGGCTTGAATATATTTGTATATAATAAGGGTAATCCCAATCCACCATGCTTTACTCTGATTTTTTCTGACAACGTTATTTCCTTTGCATACGCGTCATCCTGTCTCTCATAGAAAGCGGCTCTATTTTTCTGCCTATGCTCCTACTCAACAGCAGTCATTAATTTACTGATACCCTGTCTATCAGGCCCACATCATCTTGATTAGGGCTGTTATCCTAATCAAAAGGCTGATAATTAAGACTATCCATCTGTAGAGTTCTAAGTGCTAAGATGAGTGGAAGATCCTAATTAAGATTATTTAGGTGTTACTTAAATGCCATCATTTGATTCAGCTAATCATACCAGCAGGTACATTAGATTTGCATTAATGTTCTGCTGAAGCCAGCAGCTATTTAGGTAGATCAAAAATGTAGATTGCAGACACTATTTCAAACATCTTTATTTGAAAGTGATATTGAGACAATACGGTAAGATAAGTGGGTTGTTAGAACAGCTAGGTTATTTCAATGTTTCTTAATTTGCTTTATGGTAATAAGTGGAGTATTTAAAATAAACAGCCTATTTATTGAATTTGCCGTGTATCTTTTCATCATCTTATCCCCTCGCTCTCTCATATGTGCACACACAGGCCAACAGTGGTGCATTTTTACCAGCACTTCCCATTTTGTCACTGAAACTTACCGTAACATGCTAAAAAGTCTCTGCAAACTAAGTTTCCCAAATAGCGATGCTTATGAGCGATAGAGGGTATTTATCCCAATCAATGCCTGATGCTGCCTGGCCAACAAGTAAGTAAAAGAATACTTATTCTGTTTTTAAAAGTCACATTCATATCCAATTATCCTCTAATATAAATAATCAAGAACATTAGTACAGTAAAATATAAATTCATTAATATCTTTCTTTATTTTATCCTTGGTTAACATAAAATACAAAATAGATTACTCTGTTTAAAATTTTATAGGTATAATGGACTAAAGTGTGTTCATAGTACGTATGCTAGGTGTTGTTTTCAATTTACTTTTCCCCAAATTTTGATGATGAATAATGCTACTACTTGTAAAGAAGATGTTGCATTTATTTGCAAGAATTATTCTTATAAAGTATGTGATCTGTATTTTAAGTTCTCTTATTCTGGTGTGAAAAAGAAAGAAAGCATAAACTTGAGTTTTCTGTTAATGTGTAACTTCCGACATTGCATTGAGACATATTTCAGGTGGGACAAGCAGAACAGATAAAAACAGATATTGTGTAAGGCAGCGGAAGTGAACTACAGTTTATAAAGTTCCTGCTTTGTGTCCTATGTGGTTTGTAACATATATTGTAGCTATAATGACTTTTTGCTCCAGGCTATGTGTGAATGTCTGTTAAATATCTGTATTATTGATACATTGAATTGGTTCTAAATTCCTTAAGTGTATAGATAGTTTAATGTTTTTACTACTGAATATTGGACTTCTAAGGATATGCATGATTTCTAAAAATCACTATTCATTCTTCATGGTTTATACAATATACTTATCTTTGTGTTTGAGATACGGCATATGTTATAATTCATCTGCTGTCCAGAGACATTGGTTTATGTTTCAAAACATAATTTTAAATATAGCTGGCTTTATTTTTCATAATTTCCAAAGTAACCTTTAAAAATCTTGAGGCCTTTGTAAGTCTCAAACCTATTGTCTATACACACAGTAGTAAAACAATTACAATTACCTAGATGCCCCAATGTCGTTTTCTCTGCCCTCAGCTATTAAGGGCTTAGGTGATAAACTTAAAGAGTGCTTAAAAACCCAAAAGAATCAAATGGAGAATGGAGTATCCCAGGTAACCAGAACACAGCCTAATCTGGCGCTGAATACTTTAGAGATGAATATTTGGAACTATTAAGACATTGCGGCCACTAATGATAGCACTTAGTAGTCTCTGTTTGCTTGGAAAGTGGCAAAAATTCCTTATTTATGGCTCCTTTATTATAATGTGACCAATGTATATTTTGCCTTAATGGCTTTACTAAAATTATTTTGCCTTTACTACAATGAACAGCATTTATTTGAAACTTTATTTACATGACTGATAAAATCCTAATTACTTTGCGTTATCCTGTAGCCTTCTTGCTAGATATCCATTTTGTTTTGTTGAATGATGTTTTGTTTTGAGAAACTTCCTGAATATTAAAAATTGTGAATAAGAATGAACATAAAATCTAAATATAAATTCAAGCCTAAAATATTGCAGAAGTGCTAAGAGTAAGCTTACCATTATTTATTATGCACCTACTATTGTGTACTAGGGGCTTAATATATATTTTCAGTTTTACTCTACACCACCCTGTAAATGGACATGATTGCTCTCCTCTGACAGCACTAATATAATTAAGGTCGCCCAGCTAACTCAGTGTTTCTGAGAACATCTTTCTCATCTGCAAAGTGGGAATAACAATATCTACATTTTAGAGATATTTTAAGACTCAAGATTTTTGTTTTCACACTTTTTTTCCTTAAAAAAATGTGCATCCTGCAATCTTTCTCTTCTCAGGAAATGACACCTCCATTCTTCCATTTGCCAGGGTTAAAAACCCTTGGAGACATCTTCGATGGTTCTCTTTTTCCTTCACTCTGTAATTATTCCATAAACAAATCCCGTTAACTTCCTTTCACCACACGTCCTTATTCCCATTTCTCCACAGCATTACTGCATTCATTCAAGCCCATGCTTTGCTGGCAGGTTGATGGCAGTAGTCCCAGACTTGCTCCCTGTTTCTGTTCTCACCACCACGTCCTGCCCACCCAGAGTTTTCAACTCTGTAGCCAGAGGGAGCTGTGAAAGTGAAAATCAGTTCATGCCACTTGCTGTTGTTCGAATGTTTGTGTTGCCCCCAAATTCATACTTTGAAGTCCTAAATCCCTGTGCCATGGCAGGAGGAGGCGGGACCTTTGGGAGGAGTTTGTCACAAAGGTGGTGCCCTTATAAGTGGGATTAGTGCTCTCGTAAACAAGACCCCAGAGAGCCGCCTCACCCCTTCCAACAGGTAAGGATGCAAAGAGAAGTCTGGAACAGACCATGCTGACACCCTGATCTCAAACTTCAGCCTCCAGAACTGTGAGGAATAAGTTTCTGTTGTTTATAAGCCAACCAGTTTGTGGTACTTGCTGCAGAAGCCTGAGCGGACTAAGACACCACTCCTGTGGTTAGAATCCCCCAATAGCTCAGTCAAGATGTCATCATGTCCTCCCTTCTATATGACACCCCCCCCCCCCATGACCCTCAGCACTCTGTTCCCGGACCTGAAGACCACTCCTGATTGTAAGCACCTGTGGCTCTTCTCCCGGGAGGTCCTCTGGCTGTGTCCGGTTGGTGATGGCTGCAACAGAGCAGCCTGGAAGCATGGAAGAGTTGATGCCCCTGGGAGCGGTGCTCGACCAAGGACAGAGGAAGCAGTGGATCATACTCAGCTGAGTCCTCAGGTGAGACAGCTCGGACGTCCGTGATGTTATCTCCCAGAGGTCCCAACAGAATGCGATTCCAGTTGCCCTGAACAGCAACCAGCTCCTGAATGAGCTCTGTATTTGCTCCCTTCCCACGTCAGTACTGGTATTTCTTAGCATCGCTCCCAAATATGCACCTTAGCCTCAAATCCTTGTCTCAGGGATTGATTCTAAGTGAGCCCTTCTTGCTCAGAGACAGTGTCTTACAAAATCTCTTCTGAAAGGATATACTGTGATCAAGTCCCAAAGAGGATATAAACAAAGAAAATATAAAAACAAGTTATTAGGTTAATATGAAATTAACTTGGAAAATTAAGGACTAGAATTGTGTGGGCTTTTTCACATGGACTCCACACTAATTCCATGTCATTTACATAAAAAGGAAATCTATATAATTATGATTAAAATGATTATTCACACAATTGCAAATGCTTTTTGGGTGATTCAGGCTATCTGCTTCGTCTAGGAACGTTTACTGAGAAGGACATTTTGAATTTTATTCGCGTTGGCTAAAATATACAAGCCAACATTTCCTGCACTTGACCTTAGAAGCTCATCTTTCTGGAATATTTCTTCAGACTTTGCCAAAGTGTTTACCTTCCTAATTACCTCCTGTTACAGTAGTTAAGTTCCCTCATGCTGGCCTCGAGAGTTCTTCTAGCCCACTGGCATTTGCACTTGGAATTTAAATATTTGCCAGAGTACTTGCCCTGTTCTTTGGTCATCAGTTAGCAAAGTCAATCATTTAGTCGCAGGCTCCACAACCAGCACGGAGGGGATGCTAGTCCATCTTTCCTTTTTTTGTTTATCTGTCCTGGAACAACATTTGTTTTCAATGCCAGGGTCACCGATTATTCATTCATTCACCATCCACTGAACATCTATATGACAGGCACAAAATTTGGCCTGTGAATTTAAGGACTTTTACCCTAATAGGCAGAGACAGATGTGAGCAAATAATTACAAGGTGATCGGACATTGTCTGGTGTGCACAACATGTAATGAGCACACAGAGGATGAAGAAGCAGGCTCCGACGGGGAGAACGGGGGATGATACACTGGAGGTAAGAAAAAAGCCCTGCAGAAAGAAGTCCAATACCTAGTTTTTAGCATTCTTTCATAGACTGAGATATAATAAACTGTGCATGTCTAAAATGTATACTTTGATAAATTGTATGTATGTGTGTAGATTCATGAAACGCCACCATAATTAAGATAATGAACATTTCCATCACTCCCAAAAGATGCCTCATGATTTTTTTGTAATCCCTCCCTGCTACCATTTCTCTGGATCTTCTCTCCTCCATCCTCTTTTTTGGTGGGATTGGGGTGGGAGATGGGAGTCTGAAGTCTTTCATTCAGAATAATTATTCTGAGATCTATCCACTTTGTATCATTTATCACTAGTTTATTCTTTTATTGCTGAGTAGTGATCATGGTTAGTTACTTTATTCATCTGATATGAAGATTTGGGCTGTTTCCATTTGGGGCTATTTCAAAGAAAATTGCTATGAAGAATTTTATACACAGAAAGTATAAGTATTAGTAAGAATATATGTGTTTATTTCCTTTATTTCCCTCAGAAAAACATTCAGGAATGAGATGACTAAATCATAAGGTAGTTTAAATGATAAGAAACCACTAACCTGCTTTCCATAATATTTCTATGATTCTTCATTTCTGTGACCAGGATATGAGAGTTCTAGGTCCTCCGTATCTCTGCCAACATTTGGTATGGTCATTAAAAAAATTTAGTCATTCTAAAAGAAGTGTAGGGACTTCCCTGGTGCACAGTGGTTAAGAATCCGCCTGCTAGAAATAGAGACACAGATGTGGAGAACAAACATATGGACACCAAGTGGGGGGGGTTGGGGTGGGATGAACTGGGAGATTGGGATTGCCATATATACATTACTAACATTACTAATAAGAAAAAAATATCAAATTGTACACTTTAAATATATTCAGTTTATTGTATGTCAATTGTATTTCAATAAAAGTTCTTAAAAAAAAAAAAGAATCCACTTGCCAATACAGGAGACAGGGATTCGATCCCCGGTCTGGGAAGATCCCATATGCCTCAGAGCAACTAAGCCTGTGCACTACAACCACTGTGCCTGTGCTCTAGAATCCGTGGGCCACGACTACCAAAGCCCGCTTGCCTAGAGCCACCGCAAGAGAAGCCACTGCAATGAGAAGCCTGAGCACTGCAACAAAGAGTAGCCCCCGCTTGCCACAACTAGAGTAAGCCCTCACGCAGCAACGAAGACCCAATACAGACAAAAATAAATAAATAAATAAATCTTTAAACATAAATAAATAAAGGAAGTGTGGCAATATCACATTGTGGATTTTACTGGCATTTTAGTGACTAATGACGGTTAGCACCTTTTCATGCTGTTATTTGCCATATATTCTCTTTGATAATGATTGTCTTCTAAACTTTATCCCATTTTTTATTGTCTATTTTGCTAGTATTGAATTTTGATAGTTCTTTGCATATTATGGGTGTAAGCCATTTGTCAGTTATGTGATTGATGGATAAGTTCTCCTAGTCTGTGGCTTTCCCCTACATCCTCTTCACAGTGTCTTCAGAAGTCGGAAGTTTTTAATTTTGAGGAAGTTCAATTCATCACTGTTCTTTGACTTGTGCTTAGCATGGTATCTAAGAAATGATTGTGTAATCCAAGTTACAAATGCTTTTCTCACATATTTTCTTCCAGCAGATTTATAGTTTTAGGTTTTATATTTAGGGTTATAATCTATTTTCAGCTAACTTGTCTATAAAGTGTGAGGTGTTGATAGATATTTCTTGGCTAATAGATTTACAGTTATTCAAGCACCATATATTTAAAAGACTATCTTTTTGCCACTCAATTTCCTTTGTGCCTTTGTTGAAAATTAGCTGTCCATTAATCTGTAGCTCTATATCTGGACAGGTCTATGTATATAGACCCGAATATATATAGTCTACATATAAAGGTCCATATCTGGACAGTTTATTCTGTTCCAAGGATCTGTTTGTATCATTATATGTAGGACCCCCAGCAAAAGAGTTAAAATAGCCCCATAGACACATCACAGAATCATTCTTCCTACTCTGGCAGGTCCAAGTAGCTCACCATCCTCCAGGTTTCTTCTACATTCTCTTCTCCATCCCTAGTTCTCTTTTATGTTTCTTCACAGATTGTCTCGGAAGTCTGAATTTTTCACCTGGAAATCTTGTTAAAATGTTTTAAATTAGTTGTGCTTGGGTAGGACTCTCAAACTGCCTCCCCAAGGACAACACGTGTGTATATTCCTTTACAATATTTAATCAGTCAAATCAGTACTTAAGAACAAACTTCTTATCCCAGCAGATTTGTTCCAATAAAATCGGTCAATGGATTAGTGCGAAATGTGAGAAAAACATCCCTAACACCTTAGGGTAATGGAAATACTTGCCATTAATTTTTTTTATCATGTCAATGATTCCATTTTATGAAAGCATTTATCTATTTCGCAGTAGATTTTTAATGCGCTAGAATTCCCGTATTAGGTGAATTTTAAGATTATATTAAATGGAATTATATTTTATAGTAACTTGAGTAAGACTATTCGTATCTGATAGGAGTTAATACCTGAAATAGATAAGGAACTCATACAACTCAACAGCAAAAACACAAATAACTCAAAACATGGGCAAAGGATCTGAATAGACATTTTTTCCAAACAAGACATAAAGATTCCCAGCAGGTACATAAAAATGTACTCAGCATCACTAATCATTAGCAAATCAAAAACCACAATGTGATATCCCCTCATACCTACTAGGATGTCTATTCTCAAAAAGAACAGAAAACAAATGCTGGCTAGGATGTGGAGAAAAGGGAACCCTTGTGCACTGCTGGTGGGAATGTAATCTGGTGCAGCCACTATGCAAATCAGTATGGAAGTTCCTCAAGAAATTAAAAATAGAACTACCTTATGATCCAGCAATCCCACCCCTGGGTACATATCCAAAGAAAAATGAAATCATTATCTGAAAAGGATATTTGCGCTCCTGTTGTTCATAGCAGTGCTGTTTACAACAGCCAAGTAGGGAAGCAGCCTGTGGGTCTGGCAAGGAATGGGTGGATGGAGAAAATGTGCACATACATTCCATTGTACATAGTCCATTGTGTATATATATATGCAATAGACTATGTTCAATACAATATTATTCAGTCTTTTAAAAGAAGGAAATCCTGTGATGTGTGACAAGCTGAGTGAAACTGGAGGGCATTATGCTGAGCGAAATAAGCCAGACAGAGAAGATTAAATACTGGATGGTGTCACTTACAGGTGGACTCCTAAAAAAAAAAAAAGAAGTTGAATCATAGGAAGAGTAAAGTAGAAAAGCGGTTGCCTGGGGGTGGGAGAAATAGGGAGAGGTTGGTAAAAAGGTGCAAACTTTCAGCTCTAAGATGAATAAGGTCTGAGTGAATGTATAGCATGGTGACTATAGTTAATAACACTGTATTTGACAAGTGAAATTTGCGGAGAGAGTAGAACTTAAATGTTCACACAAAAAGCAAACAAACAAATAAAAACGGTAAATATGTGAGGTGTTAGAGAGCTAATTAATTCAGTGGGGGGAGTCCTTTCACAAGATATATGTATAACAAATCATTTCACTCTACACTTTATATATCTTACAATTTTATCTGTCAATTATACCTCAATAAAATGGAAGGCGATAAAAGGCAAAGCTATCTTTTGGATTACAGAAAGAGTGAGTACCAGTCCTATTCAAACCACTAAAGGCAATTAAAAATATGGCTATGATTAAATGAAAGAAAATCAAAATCAGTTCTTAATGATTCTGAAGGCATGTGACTAACAGCACTAAGACCGCAGTAAGCCTGTGAACACTTGGAGAGAGAAGGTAATTTACTCCGGCTGCTCTGCAAGGAGCTCTGGGACCAGTCCTGCCCCTCTTGCTGTGCAAAGCTGGTGTAGGTTTCCAGACCTGCTGAAAGTGCCACATCCTTCCTGAAGCTGGCTTTTCCCCCTGTTCTGTGGGTAACTGTGGGATGGCCTTGGCACCAAGCCAGGCATTCTGCATCCCATGTGAAAAGCACACAGTAAAAACACCCTCTGCTTGTGAAGATAGTATGAAAGCTTGTGGAAGGCCTCAACGCAGTGTGATGAATTTTCTGTGGATTCAACTGTGCTTCTTGCTGAGAAGTGTTCATTGACATGGCCTTCTGGTGCTGAAGTACTTGTATTTAATTCACCTCAGCGTATGGTGCAGAGACACATGAACCCTGATTTGACTCTTTTAAAAATGAACATTATTTACACTTGCTTCCTTATAGGTAGAGTTTCTTTGTCCGTATAGGCAGCATCATTCCAAGACATCAACCCATCAGGTAACCCAGCCATGAAGTTACTCTCACAGGTGATGCATTTGTTAAAGAAATATATGTCAGGAGCTGGAAAGACTCTGACATTGTGGCGAACATATCTTATTAGGCTTTTGGTACATGGAACACTTTGTGCGGCTGGGGACACGTCCTGTTTAAATACACAGGAAGCATTGTCCTTGTTTACACAGCCATACGTGGCCGAGGTAATAATGTTCATGTCCGTTGTAACAAGGATGCAAATGAGAATATCTATTACATAGAAATAAAGTATTCTGCCCATGCCTCTTTAACTCTCCAATATTTCATATATCATCAAATATTCCTGGCAAGATTTATTTTAGATATCAAATTAGAAATGTGTATTTGGGGCTTCCCTGGTGGTGCAGTGGTTAAGAATCCTCCTGCCAATCTAGCGGACATGGGTTCAGGCCCTGGTGGGGGAAGATCACGCATGCTGCAGAGCAACTAAGCCCGTGCGCCACAACTACCGAGCCTGTGCTCTAGAGCCCACGAGACACAACTACTGAGCCCACGTGCCTCAACTACTGAAGCCCACATGCCTAGAGCCTTAGAGCCCGTGCTCTGCAACAAGAGAAGCCACCGCAATGAGAAGCCCGTGCACCGAAACAAAGAGTAGCCCCCGCTCGCCACAACTAGAGAAAGCCACGAAGACCCAATGCAGCCAAAAATAAATAATACATAAATAATAAAATCAATCTTTAAAAAAAAAAAAAAGAAAAGAAATGTGTATTTGTGCCTAATATGTTCATGCAAAAATACAGCCCCATTTTTGGTGGCTGTAATGGAGAAATCGGGAAGTCTTTCCCGATGACTGAAGGGTGACCGAAGACATGAAGGGTTTTCCTATTTAGAACAACTTGCTCCTGGCTTTGAAGAACACTTTGTTCCAAATCCATGACACAACGTCTGAGCGGCTCTGTGTGCCTCAGCCTAGTGGTCTCTCAGCTGTGTCCCAACCGCAGTCACTTACTCTGAAGCTCAAAATGACACTGCAAACTTTCCTTAGCCAGGGAGAGGGTGGGAAGGGAAGTGAAAGCAAAATCTATAGACTCTATTTTTTGTTCTTGTCATTTTTTTCCCTCTTCTGAATACCTTTTTTTCTCCAGCAGATTTTCTTTCTTTCTTTCTTTCTTTCTTTTTTCTTTTTTTTTTTCTGTTGCAGTTTTTGTCAAGGGAAAGGAGAGCGTCTGGGCTTCTTGGCGATTTTCACTCCTTATCACTTTCCAGAGGAAACCCCCTGTGGTACTTCCCGTCATCAATTTTCCGTCTCCCCCCACCTTGCCCACAGCCCCACTCCTAGGAAATTTCCTGTGTCATACGTCTTCTGACCTGCCCTGTGGTTAAGATGTCAGGCCTGTTTGCAGGATGACACAGAAGGATGGATGGCACGGAAAAGGAGCCCACAAGCACGGCGGATATATGTTCGACGTGTACTTGAAGGCAACGTGATGAAGGTCACATTTTGCATCAAGGGAAAGAAGGATACATTGGTCAGCAGATGGTATTGGGCCAATCGGCTAACCATGTGGAAAAGAAAAATAAAGTTAAACCCCTACCTCACAACATGCACCCTAATAAAATCCAGATGGATTAAACCACAGAACTACTGCAGTGAAACAGAAGTGAATATATGCTTTTGGCATAAAGGAGGCCTATGGGAACACATGGGCAAAGACAGAAGGTAAGGGAAAGAGAAATAAATCTGACCACATAGCATGAATTTTCTCCATGGTAAAGAAGCTAAGCTACAGACAAATACAGAATTTGTAATATATAGCCTGAATATTATTATTAAATTTATAAATATCTCCTAATATTAACAAATGGAATACATCATTAGAAAATGGAGCTAAGAAAGTATAGCCAAATAAGCAACAGAACCAAGTGAAAGTGATAGTCAAATTTTATTTTACCTGTAAGATGGGGATTTGAAATGTGTTATTCAGTATTTACAAGCCTGGGGGAAAATACACCCTCTCATATATGTTACCTTAGGGTTTAAATTGGTTCTTCATGGTGAACAACTTGGGAAAATGTATCAAAATCTTCAAAAATATGTACATTTTCTGCCAAATTCCATTTTTAATATTTACTATAAGGAAAATTTTAAAGCGGTATATTGTTTAAAATAGTTAAATATTGAAAACAATTTAGATATTAAATTATCAAGATTTGACTAAATAAATTATAGTACATAAAAAAGGATGCTATATATCCATTTTAATGTTTTTGTAGGATATTATTTACAACCAAGGGTAAACAATTACTACTTAGGTATTAAGTATGAATTAATGGCATACATGAAATTAAAAAAAAAACACTATATAAAATCTGACAACATAAAATGTATACATTTACACATTTTAACTAATGTGAGTTTTTTAAATGCACTTTTCAAATCAAATAATAATGTTTAAAAGAGTGTAATAGCTATGTGTACATATCACACAAAGTTGTAATGGGTTTCTTTAAAATCAAGCAAATTGATTGACAAACGTCCCTTTCATAAACGTCTTTTGATCATTGCTGGCAGGTAATTAGGTGATTAGAAAAGGAAAAAGCAGAGACATTGGGGAAAATATAGGAAAATTGTGCTTTTCAAATTTCTTTCTTTCCAGGTTTATTGAAATATAATTGACAAACATAACTGTATGAATTTAAGGTGTATAGCATAATGATTCAAACTTTTATTCCTTGGTTGAAATAAACCATGTTTATTCCATGCTTCTACCTTTCCATGTGTTTCCACCAGCCACTGAGCCCTGCTCACAAATTTTGCAATAATTAACTTCTATCCCTTCTTTTCCTTTTCTTTGATTTTAATTCATGAAGGTATTTTTAAGTGACTTCCTCAATTTCCTGGTAAATAAAAAGGGAATAGTATTTTGAAGGGAAGATATAATGCAAATACAAATCCTTGTGTATGTTAAGGTAAGTTGATCTTTGAAGTTCAAAGTCTTGGACATCTGCTGGAATTCTGGCAAGGAGCAAGTGACGATTTTTAACCAGTTTTGCAGGCCTCCAAATCTCCAGGATTCTACCTGTGTTTCCTGTTCCAATACTCATTACCCAATGCATTACCATTGATTTTCCTCTAAAAGGCAATTTATACCAGCCATCTTTGAAGCAGCACACAATTATCTAAAAGTGGGGAAACTGAAAAGTAACAAGAACTGTTTTGGGAGAACCAGTTAGAGCCTCTGGTATTTTCATCTTTCTCTTCTTTCATCCCACGAGTCTCTGTGAAGTATAGAGTGACTTGCAAAGATGTATCTTTCCCCCCAAGATCGATTGGCTTGTTTGTCAAAATATATTACTTGTTTTCTCCATTTTACTGGAAATTAAAAAATTAATACCGCACCTAATACATGATATCTTCTAATTATTATGCAGAAAATTGCTGAGTAAAAGTTTGGTGGTGTTACTGTTGTTTTCTTCAGTGATTTTAATCTGTCAGTCATTATCCCAGAAGACCAAATAGAGATTCTCAAGGACACTATCTTCTCTTATAGAAGCAGTGGTCATTGTTCTAAACATATGTCCTTTTAGATACGGCAGGGGTGTAAACACACATGCTTGTGCTTCTGTATGTGACAGACACCAATCATTACAGGTTTGCTACAGGAAAAGTCTTTACAGGGTTTTTTGGATTCTCAAAATTAAGGAAAAAAGAAAACACAAGGAATGAAATGAAAGTAGAAAGTTGCAGGTCATGTAAACCTTCAAAATCTACCTCATGTAGAAAACCATGGGAAAGATCCCTTTGTCCATTTTGGTGTAAGACTATTCAGTATCAGATAATTTTAAAAAATGAAGAGGATATAATTTGAGGACTGTATTTAAATTTGCTTTTTATGTAATGTATTTAGAATGTAGAATGAGATCTCCAAGTTCATCATCAGACCACCTTAACAGCCTTTAAAAGGTAACCCTGCCAGGGCAGAGGAATATCTGCCTTATTCATATTTTGGAAGATAAGGCTATTCTACTTCTACTTTAGTAAAGTATTTATATCTTTGCTGAGCTAGAAATCATGCCTTAAGCTTATCTAAACCTCCCTTGCTGCACTTCAACAGATTGATAACTAGTTCTATTTAGTTTGGGATTTATGTGTATTCCATTTGATTCAAGGAAGTTAAAAGTGCTTATGACTATTTATCACATCCTAAGAACCTCCTGGTATGCAGGATTTGGAATCAGAATACATAAATTCATGCCCCATCTTCATCAAGCATTCACTGTATCACATTCAGCAAGTTACATCTCCTCGCTAAGCCTTAATTTCTTCCTCTGGCCAAGTAGAACTTATTTTACGAAGTTGTGAGAAATCAAATAGGGTAATTCATGTGAAGGACTTTGTAAATTAAAATGAGATGCCACATAAATATTGGCCGCTTTTAATACAGTAAGCATGTTCAGTCAACATGATGTCATTCTTTTTAATAATTAAAAAAAAAAAAAAAAGTAACATTGTACCAGAATGGTTTGTCATGCCAGACATTGTTTCTGCAGTGTTAATTTACCTGCCAGTTTAGTCCTGATCTCAAAATATGGAATCATTTTTTAACTCCTCCCTCTTTCCACATTAGCCTGTATGCCTACTAAATCTGTTCACCTCTCCTTGAAATGTCTCTCGCATCCATCCCCTACCTCCTTTCTGGTGTGTTTCCTGTATCTTCAACTTTGGCTAAGGAGGGATAGACGTGTCAGACAGACTTACGTCCAAGTTCTCGATCTGCTGGTTCCTATTTGTGTGACCTTGGTTACATTATGTAATCTTAAACTTCAATGTTCTCACCTGTAAAATGGGGATAATGCAAACTTACCACCGTGATCCAATTGAATAAAACTTTCATTATAAACTTCCTGTGCTCAAAATCAATTTTTCACTAAATAAAGTTTAAACTTCACAGACTTTTGAGACCAGTCTCTTAAAAAATGAGTCCCTGTCTAACTTTTATCTCTTACCTCTTCTCTAATCATTATCTCCACCCTCAGGATTTTGCTGCCTTGACACTAGAGGCATAAAACTTACATACCAACAATACCTCTTAAAATACGGTAATCAATCCTTTGATTCCCTTCTTTTGATACGGGTTAAGGAAGATTTTCTGCATATATCACAGAATCAATTTTTAGGGAAAATGTACTAATCCCTGCCACTGAATATTGGAAGATGTGAAAACTTCTTATTTGCATGGTACCATTACCAACTACTATAGCCTTTGGCTTATCATGCAACTGGCTGAAAGAAATTTTTCACCTTACCTCTTTAGTCGCTCTAAATAGAGTGACTGACTCCAAGTGTAGAGACGGAATCTTTTTTATCCTCTGTTCTTTTCTACCAGTGAGATGCAGAATCAAACTAAAATGTATATTCCTTCACCTATGGGATTGATTCACATAAAGGCTAGGTACCAGATGATGACATAACCTTATTTTCTACAGTCTACTGAAGCTCTCAGGCTTTAAAACATCTAAAATGTTTGTATTTGACAAGCATATCTCATGACCAATCATACACAACTATGAAAACATATGAGGAACAGTGTAAAAAGAATTGTGTCTTTTCTATAAAACATGCCTATTTCATACAACATGTGGCACAGTGCCTAGCAAGTAACTCTGAATACGTGCTCCTCAATGACTGAAGTAAACATATTGTATATTTTTTCTAAATGCACTCCTGCCTAATTAATCACATTTAAATGATCAATGTTTCAATAATAGGCTTCATTGTGCATTAGTTTTAAGCAAAGAGCTAGAACTCTGAGCAATCAGATAAGACTAGCGATCGGGTACTGGGGGGTTGGGGGGGTGAAGAATATTTCGGGGATGGCTCCAGCCCTGAGAAACGTCAAGGTCTAAGAAGAGTTGGATTGTGGAACTAGGGATACTTCACTGCAGTCCTGCATCCATTGATCCAAGGTCAGAACAAGGACGTGAAACAGACCATGGGAGACAGAATGAGTTCATTTACCACCTGTCAATAGCAAGACAGGTAGCCAGATCAGAAATCAGACAGCCAGAGATGAACATAGAGGAGATGTTGAAGAAAACAGGCACAGGTGGGAAGCTGATGTCAGGAGCTGAAGAAACTGGACAGAGCCCCTTGGTGGGTTCATTAGCACTGAACACAGTGATTACGTACAGAGAAAGCTCCGTGAATGCTAGGGAGTCAACAAATGAAAGGAACAGGTATTAAAGCCTCACCATACAGAGGATCTGTTAAAATCAGCTTCTTTAGAACTGGTTATTTGAGGCTGGAGACCATCAGAAGAAATCTTTACAGAAAAATTCTAATTTAATGTAAGACGGTTTTAAGACTCTACGTGGCTAGCTTGAGTCTTTTATGTGACACCCTTTATGTGGATCCACCCACTGAAGTGAAGAGGGTGTGAATGTAGAAGAGTGGCAGCTAAAGTGGGAACACAAGCATGTCTGTCCTTTTCTTATGTATTTGAGTAGCCCAAAGTGACCGGAGCTAAGAAAATTAAATCCCAAAATCAAAATCAGCTTTCCAGTTCCACCTAGGGACTAGCCCTGTTTTCAAGAGTCAGTCTTTCCAAGTGAAATATTTTATCAATTTAATTGTATTGAGAAAGATTGTTTCTGTGTTCCTTTTATTTCCCTGTGTTTCTTAAATACATTTAGCAAATTGTTTGTTCTTCAACCATGAATTAAAACAGCAAGAATATTCTCAATAAAAGCATATTCCTTCTCAGGAATAAGCCCAGTTCCTTTTATAAGCAAAAGAAATACTGGTCTGTCTTAATGGATTGCTGGCTTTTAACAGAGTCAGATTATGAATGTAAATTACAAAGAGGGACAATTGCAGACCCTGATGTAAACAAGGTGGTGGTACAGTGACCATTGCCAAGGCTGATATTATTTAGGGGTTTATAAATGATCCGGAAAGATGGCACAAGGTGAAATCTCCTTCTCTGCAGATGACATTCAGCTTTGGGGAGTAAGGAAAAGCCAAGACAATAGAAGTAAATATCTTGTTTTTTTCTAGCTGTTTTGTATTCTAGCTGTTACTTTTGGACGTGCCATTAACAACTTACTGAATTACTTTACTATATAGCATTGTATGTACCTTGCAAAACTTGTGAATGTGGGTTCTTATTTACAGATTCAAAAAGCAAACATCAGAGTATGGTAGATGTCTCATGATTATCAGAATAAATATTTTGATCCTCCCATCAGGATTTTGAGAATCCATACCGCTTTTTGAGAGGCAAAGAGAGAAGACCAAAGTTTGGAGATGATGTTAACAATCCTGAAATGCTTTTATAGGCAGGACTATTATACATTTTTAATCAGAGATATATTTGATATAAAACAAGTAATGCATAGTGGTACCTTAGTTGGAGTAAGAGAAAAGATGTCCTATTCCTTTGGCGTCGAAATTAATTGATTTTCAATACATGATGCAAATCATTTAATCTGTTTGTTTAAAATTTCATGTTTCTTTTAATCAAAAAATACTTTATGATTTAACGTAGCACCCATGATAATTGAAAGTTAAACTAATTTTCAAACTATACCTCTTGTCTTCTCGCAAGGAAATGGAATGAAGTGTACGTCTCAAAAGGAACTTTGTTAATGATAATATGATAAATATCACTCAATTATTAGTATTTCATTGTAGCTAGATATTTTTGACTATTTTATTGTATTTTGGCTAATGAATTATTTGAGGTTTATGCTACCTTAATTTTTTCCTTTCTTTAAAATATATCTAAAATTTTAAGAATACATAAAGTAATAATTAGAAATCCTCAAAGTAACAGAAAAGATTGTACTGTAATATTTGGCTGGGTTGACTTAATCAAATTATTCATATAATTATAAAATTCATCTCCCTTGAGTATATAATTTTGGTAAAGTATTTTTAAATTTTGGTAAAACATGTGTTCCTTTTGAAAAGAAATTATCCTATATATTTTACATAATTTTAGCTAACTCAATCTTTGGTTTAGGAATAATCAAAGTTTATAAACTGTTTCTACATGTACAAAATCATTCTGTCTGAAAACAGCTTTTAATCAGCTCTGCACTTTAACAAAGGCCTGGGGATATTTGCAAAAATTTGAGAATAAAAACTGGGGAGTAGGCAAAGGTTCCCGGAGCCCATACAGTGCAGTTTTCCAGTTTTCCATGTGAATCTCCTATAATCCACAAGTCAAGGGCAGGGGGTAGACTAACAAAGCAGGGTAAAGGGTCTCCATGCTCTTTCTTTGTACAAAACAATTTGCATTTTTTTGGAGTATCCACACCAGCCATCTTAGAAGCTTTATTATGCAATTTAACAGTGAGAGTAAGCTGATAATCAGCTCTACCACACACATATTATACATGCGAACCTAAGGTCCTGAAAAGTTATATGGCTTTCAGGACTTCCCTGGTGGTTCATGGGTTCGATCCCTGACTAACGGAAGATCCATTAAACCTGCCTTAAAAAAAAAAATAGCCTATGATCAACTGAATAAAGCACATTTTTTTCCTAAAGACATAATTACTTTTAGTATTTCTAACTAGGCTCTGTTGACCAGGATGAGCTTCTGCACAGCAGTGTGGGTAATCGCGATGCCCCCAGGGAAATGCGCTTCCATTTATTTTCCGACCGCGCGGGGCCTCCTTGTGTACCAAACAGTGCACGCAGTGATGATGCCCCACGTTGTCACAATCAATCTCGACATGTCAGGTAGCTGCTGGCAGCTCATGACACATTGGAAAAGTTCAAGGATTCAAGTACAAAGACGGGAGAAAAAAAGTCAACAAAACCCCCTGAAACTTGCACTCGTTTTTCCTGACCAGTACATTTTGGTTCCAGAAACAGTATGTGGCACCTAATTATCCTTGTCAACATAGATTCATCAAAAGCAGAAGAAAATGTATGGAGGACAACGGAGATATTTCTTTTCTGCCAGTCCACCTGGTATTGATTTGCCAGAAGAAAATATTTATAATTGTATATGTATATATAAGATATATGCATATATATTCTTAACGCACATATAATAGACATTTATTTACATATACATATATATGAGTATATAAATGTTATATATATCTATTTAAACACACACACATATGCATCTAATAATCTGCGAGTACCTGGACCTATGATGCTTCAGAATAAAACGATCACAGAGGAAAATTCCTCACCCAGATCTGATGGTGCTGGACAGTGGGATGCAAGTGTTAGCTGCGTTCACCGTGGCATTGCATTGACCTAATAGCTTGCTTTGCTGCAGTTTCCGGCTTTTTTGTTGTTGTTCAAATGAAAATAAATTTCAATATTTCGCTTGCTTGAAAAATCTAGTATCACATTCCAGACTGTTAGTAGCTTTTCCACACATAAATTATTGGGCTATAGCTTGGCCGAACCTGGCGCACTGTGGCTATTTTTAGCATTCTGCACTTCTTCCCAGACTTCTTTGGGTGGCATTGCTGTTACAGACCCATTAGAGGGAATAGAACTGCTGTCACTGCACAATGCCAGTGATGTATATTAGGAATCAGATTGCTAAAAGCATACATATTTAATGAAGCAAGGCTGAATACAAGGTTATAATGTTTAACAGCCCTAAAAGAGGCAAAAATATATATGGCAAATCATCTCCGTGTCATTGAAGGCTAGACTCGAAAATTAGGGGAAAAAACATTCTTTGTGGGGATTAAATGTCTGTGACATTTTTTTGCCAATATAACAAAATGAAATTAGTTTTTTATTTTATTAAATTATTAATGCATGGCTACATTATTAATATTTGTAGCAATTATACTTAATTTTATGTTTCAATGTATGATGTAAGTAAATTATTTCTAAGGACAAAGCAGAGTGTATATAAAGCCCTCTGTAAAATAGCATTTCCTAAATAATATGGGCATATCTGTGGGTTTTTTTTTGTTTACAATTTTACTTCTCTGTATCATTGAAAATTTGAAATCTTTAAGCAAAGAAAGCAACATGCTTTGTATTTGGTCATATTATCATTTTTTTCATTTAAAAATTGCATATGAGAGGTGAACAGAGCTGTTAAAAATGTGTAAACCTGTGAAACTAAATGATACGCCTTTTAAAAAATTGTGCTGATTTTATTTAGCATTAAATACATGTGTTGATTTTAAATAGCATTGCATTTTGCAACTTGTAGTCTTGTATCTACAATTTGCACATATTTCTAATTATTTCAAATTTGCCAGTAGTTTTTATGCCATACCCTTAAATATGACTTAAAATGATTCTGATATCTCCCGATGACTGATGAACGAGGATTGGCTTTTTGCTAGCAAACCTTAAGCAAGCTTTATGAAGAAAGGCTCTTGGGAATCCAGGATTTTTTTGTGCATCCAGCATGTAGAGAAAATTTGGTGTAACATATCTAGTGTCTAGAACGGCGGTCCCCAACCTTTTTAGCAGTAGGGACCGGTTTCAAGGAAGACAATTTTTCCATGGACAGGGGTGGGGGTGGGGAGGTCGGGAGAAGGTTCAGGCAGCAACGCGAGCGATGGTTAGCAGATGAAGCTTAGCCAGCTTGCCTGCCGCTCACCTCCCGCTGTGTGGCCTGGTTCCTAACAGGCTGTGGACCAGTACCTGGTTGGGGACCCCAGGTCTAGAAGAATTTCTTTCCTTAAAGTAAGTTCCAGATGACAATTCAGTGTGGACTGTTGAGCAGTCATGACATGACCAATTGGTACTGCTCCCCATCGCTGACCATTGGCCATTCCTGATATGGCCATCACTGACCATCTCCATCCAGAGATTGCTGACCATCCCTGGCACGGCCATCACTAAGCATCCTTCACAAGAGCATCGCTAGCCATCTGTAAAATTCCATCACTGACCATCCCTGACCTGGGCATCCCTTGCTGACCATCCCTTTTATGGGCATCAGTGACCACAGCAACCCTTTGAAAAAAGGAAACAGGCTCAGAAAGTTAACTTGCTCCTAGTCTCACAGCTAATATGTAACAAAACAAACATTTAAAACTAATTCAGTTTTTTAAATTAAGAAGTTTGGAATTCTTAAGTACAGTAAAAGTAGTTGAGTCCAAAATATGCAGTAATAGACAAGTACCAAAAGCATACATCTATTAAAGTGCTGAGGTATTTAGCTGTGAATGGAGATTCTTTTAAGACATACTATGCCAATCAACATGCACGTAATCTCCTCATGTTGACATTAGTGCTGATACCTTTTCTGTTTCATAACCAAAGTGTTCTTGCGTACCCTTGATTATAATTTTCAGAGTAAAATCTGACCTTGCGTAACCTTTTCAGGCCAAACCACATGACTATTTTAGTAGAGAAACTGATTCCTCTCCAGATGGTGTTTGAGATAAAAGCAGAAAATCGAGCATCCGCAGAGGTCATTTGTTTAAAGAAGAAACTTTTAAGAAAAATAATTTGTCACTATAATTTATTTCAATTTCCAATGTATACATTTTTAAAGCAAGGATAGTTAACATTTACATTGTGATAAGATCAACATTCGATTAATCATTTTCTTCTTCAAAGCCTTGGAAGCCAGAAAATTTTGTTTTCTATCTTTTACATTTTACAATTTTTCACTTAGATTATATCCACAGGCAAGGAAGATTCAGGAGTTAAAAAAAAACAAAAATGAAATGAGATGCCAAAAAACGGGCTATCAAATGATTACGACGTAGGATACGATCTCGAGGGTCATTTGTAGCTGAGTTAAATAACAGAATAAGAAGCACTATAAACTCTATTGCTAGAATTTGAAAAATGGAAACCAAATGTGATTGCATGTGGCTGTGTGTTCATACACTCCCATATGCAGGTGTGTCCAGCTTTGTTACGTTATTTATTTTTGCTACTGCTCTCTAGTTAGCCAGTCACTAAGCAAAGCTGTCATTGTTTCCTCAGAGTCCTTCCCTCTCCTCCTCTCACCTAAAAAATGAGTTTGAAACAGCTATTCACAGAATTAGATGGGGACCAGTCTTCCTAAGCAAATGGTTTAGCTTTGAAATCACATTACAGAGAACACTGTCTTAAATTATGGAAACAAATTTTTCCCCAATGATTTTTCCAGTACCATGTCTGTAAGCTTTATTCTTCAAAACAACCAGAGAGTAATTGCAGTTTTAGAACAACTGAACTGTTTACTGAAGTTGAGAATGCATAACATATTCTAGGATGTACTTGACGTCTAAAAATCAAGTTCATCCGTTCCCATTTTGAACAAGAACTTTCACGTGTACAGGGGCCAGAACCAGATACACAGCAAAATCTTGGTCCAAATTCACTCCTTTCTCTTTCATGTAAACTCCTTCTTTTAATTTTCACCATCTTTTTACAGTATCATTTCTTCCTGGGGACCCACACACACAGCCTTCTACTTATACACTTGTCAAAAAACTAAAACAGGAGAGAAAGATGAGGGTTTTAGAGAGGGATCTCATTCTTAAAGTAAGGAAAGTGAATAAAAAAACATGAAAGTAATAAAAAAATATATTCTGTTCTCCTTGATCTGATCAGTTCCAAGCTCAGAAGTAGCTCTCCCTTCCAAGTTTCTGACATAGCAGACATTAAAAGCCCTGTTGATATTCAAACCACTGGAAGGGAGAAGGCACTGAAACACAATCAGAGTTTACTTGCTTTATATTATATTTGCAAATAAATTATCTAAATTAAATGATGTTTAAAAACTCAATGTGATTGAAAGTTCTTCTACTTTATTTCCATACAACCAGGAGTTCAGTATTTATTTTTAAAACTACATATAAATAGCCTAAAATGAGCCAATGCCTTACATTATCTATCTGCTCTAAAGATGTGGATTGATCACTGAGCAGAGCAAAGTGATTTCTCACTCAGAGATCCAGAAAGGGGAGCCAGGCAATCGCATGCATATTGTACAATATGGAAAGTGATGTCATTGTTACGGAAAAAGGAAACAAAGTAAAGTAAGGGAAGGGAACAGGGACTGTACCTGTTGGGGTGGTAGAGATATGTTAATTGGAATGGTGAGGAAAGGCCTCCATTACAAGAAGACACTCCAGTAGAGACCAGGGAAGGAAGAAAATGAGCCTTGTGGGCATCTGGTAGGAAAGTCAGCAGGCGACCAAGAATTGACCCGAAAAGGATGAGGCTGGTGTGATCAAGGGACAGCGATGAGGCCATTGTGGATGAATCCAATTGAGCATGGAAGAAGCTAGAAAAAGAGGTTGGAATATTACTCAACTATTAAAAAGAATGAAATCATGCCATTTACAATAACATGGATGGATCTGGAGATTATCATACTAAGTGAAGTAAGTTAGACAGAGAAAGACCAATATCATATGATATCACTTATATGTGATATGCTTATATGTGGAATCTAAAAAAAAAAAGGCACAAATGAACTTAATTACAAAGCAGAAACAGACTTACAGACTTAGAAAACAAACTTAAGTTTACCAATCGGGAAAGAAGGGGAGAAATAAATTAGGAGTTTTGGACTGACATACCCACACCACTATATATAAAACAGATAACCAACAAGGACCTACTGTACAGCACAAGGAACCATATTCAATATTTTATAACAGCCTATACGAGAAAAGAATCTGAAAAAGAATATATATACGTATAACTGAATCACTTTGCTGTACATCTGAAACTAACACAATATTGTTAATCAACTATACACCAAAATAAAATAAAAGTTAAAAAAACAAAAAACAAAACAAAAGAAGTTTGAGATTTGGAGGGAAGTGAAATCATGTAAACTCCTAGATGAGCTTTAATGAGGTGTGAGATTGGAAGGCGCTGGGAAGGTAGAAACAGACTCAATGAAATTAAGATATTTTCCCAAGGTTGCAAAACAAGAAAGGGAAGATGCAGGCTCATGTAATCCCATGGCCTGGGCACTCAGCAGATCTGCGATGTGTGAGACAGAGATACGCAATCGTCTCCGTGTAACAAGTATACTGGAGTTGTTTAGAGGAGGAAGAAATTGACAATGATTTAGTTTTCAGAGAAATCTGCATAGAGCTTGTGGGAGCAGAGCCGTGCTTTGAAAGATGAAAAATATTTTTAAGAAAGTAAAAGAGAATATTAAGAGAATCACGAAGGAAGTCACACCTCAGTTAGGAGAATAGCTCGACTTCAGTTTAATACCACATTGAGTTTAATAGAAAATAGCTCTAGGAGGTAGGAGTTAAAGTTATAACGTTCAAAATTCTTGACTTTATTCTCTAGTCATTGGAAGATATCATAGCATTTTGAATAAGGGAGAAATGGATTTGCTTCAAGGAAAGATTTAGTAATTTTGGACAAAGAATAGTATAAATGTTGAATTCTTAGTAGTTAACCTGCAGTAGTAGTTAAGAGGAAGTGAGGCACACAGGGGGTAATCTGAAGAGACACTTAAAGGGAAATTGTTATTAGGTGCGGATGGTGACAGGGATTTTCCCTTTCCTCACATCCCCCATACATCACAAGACGGTTCTTCTCTAGACTCTCTTATTAAAGTAGTAGTGATTCAGGTTGCAACCTACTCCCCCCAACCAGTTTCAAAATGTTTGCATGTCTTCATTTTCTTTCTCCCCCCACCTTTTATTTCACATTAGTTTCTTAGCAGTATAACACGTATCTCTGCCCTGTTTCTCATGTCTGTCCCTTTATCTCCAATCCCCCGACCTACCCTATGATGGAGATACTGCCTTCTTGCCTGGACACGTAGATGAATTTCTAACTAATTTCCTGCCATCATGTCTATCAGCACATTCAAAAGAGTTCTTTGATGTGGCCCTGGTATTCTTTTCCAGCCTCACATCTCATTGTTTCTAAGTGTGAAATGTAATCTGCTGTCCCAAAAGCCATTGTTAGGTGAATATCACATTTCAGTTTTTAATCTCTTTCTTCCTTTTCACTTATGTTCTCATTTCCTTCTCTCCCAACCACAGAAGTATATGTGTGTGTGTATAGTTGTACACACATGTGCACAACACAAACTCATACCTTTCCATTTCTACTAATAGCCCCATTTTGAAAAAAAAATGTTTATATAATGAGTTCTTTCAATTATATACAAGTTACATTGACTAGTATAATGAAATGGTATATTCCAATTACTCAGTTTCTACAATCATCAAAACATGGTCAGTTTTTTCATCTAAACCCCTGACAATTTCTCCTTAATAGGAATGTTTTTAACACTTCCCTGTTCACATAATGCTTCATCCATAAATATTTCAAATCACATCTCTAAAATAGAAGGATTCCATTAAAACAAAACCACAATAATATTATTATACCTGAAAATGAACGATATTCTCTTTATACCATGAATAATTGAGTCCGTGTTGAAATTTCCCAGGTAGTCTGAATTTTATTAATTTGATTGAATCAAGATCCAAGCAAGGTCCGTATATTGTAATTATTTAATGCTTCACAGAAGTCTCTTTTAATCTGTAGTTTTCTCATCTCTGTCTTTTTATTTGCCCAGCATTTTACATTTTGGAGAAACTCCTACAGAGTTTCCCATTCTACTGAGTTTCCCCTTCATCATGTCATGTAACAGGTTTCCTTGCCCCTCTGTTTTCTGTAAATTGGTAGTTTTAGAAAGGCTTGATCATATTCAAGTTCATTTTCATTTTGGTCAAAAGTGCTCCACGCGTAACATACACCCACATCATGCGTCACATAATGTCAGTTTGTCTTTATTTTTTTGATATTACCAGCCATTGATAATCACTGACTCCTGAAGCAGGGTTATACAGAAAAAACATAGGATGAATGTTTGACTCCATCCCATTTTTAAAACAAATTTTCAGACAAATGCCTTAGTTGTTCTAAGAGCCCTGGTCCTTGTCCTAGCAATACTCATTACTTCTCAGTTGGTCAATGTTTCTAGGCATTTTCTGTGGACAGGGCCAGGATTTATTTTTCTTTCTTTCCTTTTTTTTTTTTTTTTTCCTTAAGAGATAAAATACAGCTAGTTTTCTTTTCCATTGGAGATGCCAGGTATTCTCTCTAAATTTTTCTTTCTTACATATGTTTTGCCTTCTACTGTGTCAACATTCCAGTTTCCAATGACACATGGGATGTCACATACATTTGTTTTTGCCTAAATACACGTAGAGCAAGGTATACTGAAGAGACAACAGATGAGAAGAGAATGAAATTTGGCTTCGTGAGAGTGATGAGGAGAAGGATGCTTTCCATGTAGCTCCAGCTCCTTTCTGCTTCCCTCAAGAACAGCTACAGCCTGAAAAGGGAGAAAATGAATGGGCATGTTCTAAACCAGGTTGCACAGATGGCACGCTTTCAACGTCTCCCCACGCCCCTTTCCAGAGAGAGAAGCTGATCTGTGCTTTTCTGGTCTTGAGGATGTGAGGGCACCATGCTATTCCTCAGGGGGGTGACAGCATCACTCTGCACAGTGTTGTGAAGCATTAAATCACCAACACCCAGCTTACAAAGAAAAGAATAGAACTGAGAATCCCTGAACCTTTACAGACCAAGATCCACAATGGGAATCGTGACGTGACAGGTTATGAGTTTAGCCACCTGGGTGAGGTTACAAGACCTCTTGCAGCTCTACATCTGGGCATTTCGTTTATTTGATGTCATCCTCTGTCCAGACTATGAGAGAAGCAGGAAGGCAGCTCCAAGTTGATATTAAATTCTCCCACTTCTGTTGAAGGTGTAGTTCAGGTCTCACTTGTCCCTTTGGTTTATCTAAAGGAACTCAGATTAATTGATACAATTTCCTTCTGACTGAGTTAATTTTCTGGAGTTGTAAACAGCCTTCTGATAACCAGAACTTGACCTCGTGAAGCTCTTCTAAACAGCAGAGTTAATAACTGGATCATAATGGGTTTTCTCATTCTTCTAGGAATATCCAAATCTAAATCATGCTGGACATCAAGACATATCCTAGACCAGATTGGAGATACTGAGCATCAGCAGATTGGAGATACTGAGCATCAGCAGTACTGCCAATACTTAGCCCGTGGTACATGCAAGGGGAGAAAAAAAGAAAACATACAAATCTGGCATGTCCCAACTGTTTCAGTTTCAATAGGAAAGCTACCAGTTAATTCTAAAGTAATACCCCTGTATTCTTATCTTTAACAGTCAGACCGCTGTTTAAACAGTCACTGTAGAATTCCCTTGGTATCACTAATCACTATTAATTAACATTCAAATAGCCATTTAAGACATTTTCCCCCCATGGCATGGTTATCTGACAACAACAACCAACAAATAAAAGTACTGTTTTGAAAGTCCCCTTGGACTAGCTAGTTGTGTAGTGTTTTACAAATTATTTACTCCTTTAAGTTCTACAGGTTGTAAATGGTGATGATTCTCCACTGATAATATATTGCAAATTTATAGCAAGCATTTTAGGTTTCAGAAATACTACCGCAGGAATTGAGTCTCCTGAACATTTTGTGTAGCGTTCCAAGCCAGAAAAAGAGAAACACTTAGTCTGTTACCTGTTCTTAATTACAGTTGTTCTTTAATACAAATAATAAGGTTTTCTTGTACCTGTTTTACAGATAATATGTAAAACATGTTGTATATACATTCAAAGTATTTTACGCATCCAACAACACTACTTCTGGAATACTCTATTCTGAATATGTTGTGGAGCTCAAAGTGATAATCTGAGCAGTAAATCCGTAAATATCTATGAGAAACACATAATTTATATACTCTTGCTTATTTAAGCAAGTAACAAAAGCAATGTTACATACAAAGAAACTGACACTAGCAGAAGATATGAAACTTAACTGATAAGATATAGGATCTCTGTGCTGGATATTCTAATTCTGCCCTCCCAGTCTTGCTCCACTCTTTTTCTGCTTGTGCTCTGCCCCATGGAGCTGCCTCTATGGGTAGAATCAACCCATCTTCCTCATGGTCCTTTGTCTTCTGGGTGGTGTCAACCAATATGCAGCAATAGTCATAGATGGCAGAAGACAGAGCAGCCAGTGTTCATTCTACTGGCTTCTTCCTGTCCACCTGTGTTTTGGTTGTGGCTGCATCCCTCAATCAAAAGCACAACTTCTGCTGGCCCGCCTCCCGCCAGGACCTGCAGCTCTTGGTTTCTGTGGTCCAGCGAGTGCTCTCCTTTGCCCTTTCAAACCTAGTGTGGTCGTGGTTTTCCCCTTATTGACACTGGGGCTCTTACTACTCATGATTAGCTAAGTAAAGTTGCCATTTCATTAAATTCTATTAGAGCTCTGTAATTCCCATCCTGAGAGTACGCTGATCTCTTCTAGGACTTTGATATAGAAATTGTCACTAGGAATGGCCTCAGGAAATAAAGCTCGGAATGGAGTTTTGTCTTTGGGTTGCTCACACACTTGATGAGTGCCCTTGTCATCTCCTGGCCAATGAAGCGTGTGGATCTGTGGCATATGGTGGCATCATGAGGGCGGGTGGAGGGCACAGTGTTCTTAGAGCAAATGGCTGTGACTCAGAGTCCCTGTAGCTAAGGTGATCAGTGGAATAAGCAGAGCTTATTTATTTCTTATTTACGTAAGAAAATATGTAGAAAGAGGCTGCCTATTTCTGAAGACCTTAGAGACCACACACAGAGAAATGGACCAACTGAAAGTCTTGAACAAATGCCCAACTCAGATGGCCACCAAGACATGGGGGGGGGGGGTGAAGGGGAAGCTGGGACGAAGTGAGAGAGTAGCATTGACATAGATATGCTACCAAATGTAAAATAGGTAGGCAGTGGGAAGCTGCTGCATAACAGGGAGATCAACTCAATGACTGTTGATGACCTAGAAGGGTGGGATAGGGAAGGTGGGAGGGACGCTCAAGAGGGAGGGGATATGGGGATATATGTATACATACAGCTGATTCACTTTGTTGTACAGCAGAAACTGGCACAACAGAGTAAAGCAATTATACTCCAATAAAGATCTGAAGAAAAAAAAAAAAAAAAAGATGGCCTTAATCTTCTGCAGCCACAGAGAAGACAGAGCTGAAAATTAAGCCCAGGTCTCAACTGCAGTTTTCACAGAGTTGCAGCATTGATGAATGGGCCCCATAGATTCTTATACTGAAATCAGAGAACTTAGAGGAAGCGGGGTGATACTGTGACTTGGGATGGGTCATGTGAGTAGTCAGAATCGAGGTTAAGAACTTTGAACCCCTCAGAGTCCTTCCTATAGGGTCCTCGTCTGCTAACGTAATTCCTCCCCACTGAATAGAGGAACAACGCTTCCCCGTCATGGAACTCCGGCAGTGATGGCACCTGGAGCAGTTGCCTGACTAGACTAGGGGTGTCCCTTCCCACCACACTCATGGATCCCTGGCCCACAGTGAAAGTCAGATCCCAACACCACCCACAGTGAGAAACACCAGACAGGGTTTCCTTTGGGAGAAAAGTCTCTCTACCCCTTAAGAGTTGCAGAACATCTTCAGTTTGAACTGGCAGGAAACTGGGAACATGTTGGAGTGGGTTCAGAGGGTGATAGACCAAGAAAGATTAGGAAAATATGTAGATACTCTTGCCTGGAAGCAATGATTTCATATATTAACTCAAGCCTCTGGGAGTGGCATTGATAGATGACTAGTTCAGTTAATTAAGACTGATTCATCTCAATCAATGGCATTGAATAATGAGAGCTGCTGGGCCTACTCTCTACCACAGTTCAGCCCCCTCAGCCAAGTTGGACCAGCCAGCTTGTTTTTGTAAATAAAGTGTTCCTGGAACTCAGCCACACCCGTATTATGCATGGCCCGTGAATGCTATTGCATGGAAATGGCAGAGTTATGTAGTTGCAACGAAGACCATATGGTCCACAAAACCCAAAGTATTTACTATCTGGTGCTTTACATACAGACTTTCTGGCCCCTGCACTAAAGGAAAGAACCAAAAGCTCTAGCGGAAAGAAATGTTGGAGTGGATTAATTTTATAAAACTGCTCAGCCCACTCTTCCTGCCCCACCCTACCTCCTTCCCTGCCTAAGCTGGACAACACCTCATTCACCAGGGCCTGAAAATGAAATAATGTTCTTCTTCCAAAGGCCATGGGTGGCATTGGCTGATGTTGTAATCAAACAAGACTCGGAAGCAGAGCAAGGTTTTGTGGATTCTGTGACTTATAAAATTTTGGAGTCCTTCTTTAAGTAAAAGTTGCAATATTATACATGCAAAAAATGCAAACATAATTGATTTAGCATGATAAAAATAGTCACAGTAATAAACCATTTTTAATGCTGTCAAAGAAAACTAACATCACAAGATCTAAGAAAAGAACTTTTAAAAATTGATTAACTTTATGATCAGTTCTTTAATAACTTTTGTTTTTTCCTCTTGGGAGAGGTTGTTTGTTTTTAGTCTAGTTTTGTTTTGCTGCGTAAGACTTCTTTTTGCAACAGTGACCCCGCAGCGGTAGAGGCCATGCTTCACTATCAGATACGTTTTGCCCAATTATCATGATAAGCGGAGGGTATCTGTGGTTGTGGCTGATTCATCACAAATCCCTGGTAGTGATGAGTAGCCTCTCTAGGTCCTGTTTGACATAAAAAATCAGACAATTCTGAGTCTTTCGGGTTGAAATTGACTTGAGTTGCATTAGTGAGGATGGATGGCCTCTTTCTTAATTTCTAACTGAAGTCAGTTCACAAAGCTGGTGCCCCTTGATTGATAGGAAGTTATGTTACTAAAGGAAGAACGCCTATCACACCCCACTTCTGCTCTCATTATAAAATTGGGACAACAACCCCAGGATGGTTGGTGGTTCAGTTGGACCCCCATGAGGTACACTGGGGCCAAGACTCCACCTGTCACTTGACTTCCATACTTCCTACTCTGAGCAACAGATCTTGGAATCTCAGCAGATTAGTGGGAGAACAGACAGTGTAAACTTGTTAACTCTAGATACTGATTGTAGTATTACTAATCCAGTCATTCAGGTAAAGGACGGCAGATTCCTTTAGGGAAAGGCTATAAGGAGGGAGGAAGTGAGAGAAAACATATTTAGTAATATGTAGAATCTCTACATTAGTTACCAGATCTGTGAAGAGTTATGTTACGAAGAGTTAAATGAAAGCCCTAAATCTGTCTCCTTTCACCCTTCATTCCCCATTTTTGCATCCATGAGGGCACAAAAGAACTTGGTGCCCTCATCGAAGCCTTGAAGGGTTCAGAGGTTTTCCTAACATGTCTCTCTATGGCCTGCGTGCTTGTCCAGTGGAAAAGCCATGTGGGCCTTGCAGAATGATGAGGGGTTATTAAAAATATCACTAGAAGGTGATGTCAATTCCAGCTGTGATTGCAGGTGTGCTATCTCTACTGGATCAATAGAGAAGATCCAGTAGAGGTAACTGGGATAAAGAAGCCTCTGGCATCTGGTGCATCATTACTGACCTAGCATCATGCTTTATTTTCAGCTCCCTTTGGGAAAGACACAGATCAGTTTGCCTCATAAGCCATGGATAGAAGTCTAACTGCCCTTTCTTACATTAGTATCATTTCAACTTTCCTGCTTTCTGCAACAATGTAGATTTGGGGTCCTGCAATCATTTTCACAGCACATAGAACACAATACAGTCTATTCATGGATGATACTGTGTGAATTGGACCTGGTGAGTAGAATGGAGCAAACCTTAGTAAGAGTGTGTGACAGAAGACATAAATCCCATGTGAGTCCAGGGCTGTGTCAAATTGGAGAGGTTCCTGCCGATCCGATGATCTGGGAAATTTAAGAACATTCTGTTGGACAAATTTTTGTACCGTGCACCACCTACCATAGAGAAAGAGGCGCTTTTCAGTAGGCTGCTCTGACCCACTGACCAAAATCTGTTAGGCTGGTGCATTTAACTGGGACTGGGACCAAGCAAAACCCTCCACCAGTTCCAGGATGTAGTACAAGGGACCTTGCCTCTTGGGTCTTATGACTCAGAAGTGTCAATGGCAGATAAGAAAGCTCAATACAGGCTCTGAAAAGCCCACCGTACTGGGCTTCTTCTGATGATAATTATTCTCCAATTCAAATGCAGTTCCTAAGACTGAGCACGTGACCCAGTGACACACGTAATCAAATGACTATTCAACGTAACTGTCTGCTATGACCCATCAATCCACAAAATTGGAAGTGCACACAGCATCTTATTGCTAAATGGATATGACATTTCTAAAGCTGGCTTGTGCAAGTCCAGAGGACTTAAGTAAACTCTACTTTGTATCTAGGATGTGTCCATTGAGGAAAATTGTCATTTTTACATATACTTACATCCAGCACACAAAGCAGCTGCATTTAGCTCTTAATTATCTGCACCAACTTTGAATAGACAATTGAAAGTAAAATTGACCATTAGTTATTAATAATCTTTTGAATAACGTATTCATGAAGACAATATTATCTTTGGGGAATAGTTTCACACGGCTGAGAAAGCGTTCCTTCTTATCAACCTAAATAACTGTATCATATTCCTCTTTTACATTGAGAAATTGAATTTTAACAAGAATATTCTGATAACTGGTGCATTCTTTCCTGTTTCTTTTTTGAAGATATTTCAGGGTGTTTGGCTCAGACATTTTTTTTGTCTTTTCGTATAACTTTTTATACTGTCTGATTTACAAGCTAAATATTTTTCTTTCACCATTAAGTCTTTTAAATACTTAATAGTCTTTAGATCTGTTGTGGAAAAACTACACTATCACTTACATATTTCATTCTATCATTCTTATCGAACAAGCAGATGTTCACGTGCACATAAAAATGTGTTTGGAGTAGCTTGTGCTAATACTTTCTCTTTTTAGATGCATTAACCGACCTATACAGAACCCCTTCTAACAGCTTCAACATTTTGCATGTTCCTAAAAACAAAGTTTCTCTCGAATTTGTCACCAAGTACAATTTTGACAATCCTCCTGGGGTCAGCTGATCCTTGGTATTCTTACCAGATCAATAGTGATTCATCTACTTCCTTTGCCCAAAGTCGTCCTGACTTGCATGCATGCTGGGTCTCTGAATTGCAGTGAAGAGAGTGTGATTCATTATGGAGACTTGCACTCTCAGTCATGTGGCACCCACAGGGAGTGAAGAGCTCCTTTCAATGAGTTTTTTACCCCCAGTCTTGCCAGGAGTTAGCATACCTCCATACCTCGAAAGAACCGGCAAAAATGCTGGTCCATGCGAGACCGAGAGATAACTGAGGGCTTCGAAAAATCCTCAGTGTGCTCATTGCTTCAGGTCTGTATCTCAGTGTTAGTAGAATAATAGGTTTCTCAGCCTGAACGTTGCACATTCATAGATATTCCCATAGACCTTCCGCGTATCAACAGGTACACCAGACATTTGAAAAGAAAGCAGTATCGAGAGATGCCCAAAGGTTTAAAGAAAAGGCAGGATTCTTTTCAGAGTGTTTGCTTAATTCCTATACCTCAGATCTTGTTTCTCCCTATGATTGTATTTCCTATTCACTCTTAACACTTCTATTTACTGTGTCCGTTTCTGGGTGACCCCTACAGCTGTCAGGCAGCACTCTCACCCTGCAGTCTCCTGTCTAAGCCTAAATATAGACACCCGTTACAAATAAACCTCTTACAACAGGGGTCCCCAAGCCCCGGGACCTAATGCCTGATGATTTCAGGTGGAGCTGATGTTACCATAATAGAAATAAAGTGCACAATGAATGCAATGCCCTTGAATCATCCCCAACCATCCCCTCCCCTTCCTCTGGTCTGTGGAAAACTTGTCTTCCACGAAAGCAGTCCCTGGTCCCTGAAAGGTTGGGGACCACTGTCTCAGAAAGCATCCTTCTTGATGAGATCATCACCTTGTCTCTGTGATTTTCTTCAGATATCTCCTATTATCACAGTGACCTGGGGATATTTCTGAAACATATTCCCTTAACCTGCTCTGTTCTGACAATCAAAACTCTTTCTCATTTATTACAGCGGATCACATCCATCTCAGATTTCCTTTCAGCAATGCAAAATAAGGTATGGAAGGTTGAGATATTTGGTTCCCACTTTACATGTAAAGATGCCTCCCTACATAATCATTTTATTAAATCTTATTTTCAAAATGTAAACTACTACATTCTTTTCAATAGCATGATCAAGGAAGATATTTTGAATCCTGTTTCCGACTTCATCCTTTTATCCCGTTATGCTTCTATTTTACTTACATTCTTCTGTCTCATCTGATGTTGAGATTTCTGAGACACTAGCCTTCTTTATTTGGATGTATTTTTCAATGACATCCTGGACCTTTAGAAAGTTAAAGAAGACACTTCTTCATTCCAAATTTTATCTCTCTCTCTGTACAAGCCATTGGCAGTGCTGAGGACTGGTCACCTTCTGCAAATAATCACAGACCCACAGGACACTAGGTGAATGAGATTATGTCTTTGGCTTTCTGTGGGTCTCTCCACTAATGGATTCATTGGTAAAGGCGCACGGAAATGTTGATCTACAATGTCTGTACCAGTATCAGGTAGACAATCAGCAAATGTACATTAGGCCAGAACAAGCAACTGTGTTCGGAATCATAAATTTATGTGAATTCAAAACTCCTCCTTCCACTTTCCCTGCTGTGGATTCCTCAGTTTTCTACTTGTACTAATATTGGTCCACCATATCCCCTGGGAGAATCCCCTGGGCTGGTAAATTGGGTCTGTAAGTCTGTGACTTTTGAATAATTTCTCAATACTTAGAAAGTGACTTAGCTTATTTTGTTTATAATATATGCCTAGTTCCTTCCTGGTCACTATACTAATGCCATTGCCTTCTTTACGTATTATGCTTCCAAGATAAAATTTATATTAGAACTAGAAATTTACATTTGGTTTTATCTTAGAGACATCAGTTGGTATTAAACTGTAGTGTCTGTTACTTTATTTCATTATCTGTGTACTTTCACTTCTGCTTAATACCAGGCTCTTTTCCCATGGATTATGTTTGCTTGTTTTTCAAATGTTATTGGAACATGATACTATAGACTGAATGTTTATGTCCCCCCAAATTTTATATGTTGAAATTCTAATCCTCGACGTGATGGTATTTGGAGGTGGGGACTTTGGGAGGTGATTAGGTCATGTGGGAGGTGCCCCCATGAATGGGATTAGTGCTTTAAAAACCACAGAGGGCTCCCTTTCCCCTTCTACCATGTTGAAGACACAGAGAAAATGCCAATCTATGGACCAGGGAGTGGGCTTTCACCAGACACAGAACCTGCCACTGCCTTGAACTTGGATTTCCCAGCCTCCAGAACTGTGAGAAATAAATTTCTGTTGTTTATAAGCCACCCAGTCTATGGTATTTTTGTTACGGCAGTGGCTCAAACAGACCAAGATGCACACTAATATAATTTATCCCCAATAAATTCTCATTATTTTACCACTCAATAGGTCTAAATAGTAAATTTGACATGGGTGCTAAAACAATGCCCCTTTTTATGAACTGTGAATTCAAAGTGTTATTGTGTATCACAAAAAGGATGCTAGTTTCTTTGTCCTGTTCATCAAGCACCCAACACAGTGCCTGAGACAAAATGTAAATGAGTATATGCATTGGTCCTAGGATACAATAATACTGAACCCCAGTTATTCTATTGAATTCCCTAAGTTGGGCAAGTAAATCATTGAAACAGAGAAACCTGCAGCTGACATATTAATTATAAATAATAATATCTAATATACAGAGTTGCTGTGAGAATTAGTAAAATTGTGCTCTAAAGTAGGAATCATCCTTTCTGTCAAAGCATATTAATTTGTAGTTGACTAAACCTCCCACTGAGAATAACTAGACAATATGCAAAAAATAAAATTGTAGAAAATCTGGTCGGAGGCATTAGAGACTTACCCAGGTTTCTAGGACTTAAGGGACCAAGATCTGGAGGTCAGGGAACCTCACAGATGGAGTGTTTCCCTCAATACTCAATGATTCCTACATGGCATAGCAGAGAGGCTTATAAGTCAATTGGAAAGTACATGCTGGAAGATGCACACGTTCCAACATGGGAGAGGTGACAGGGAGGTGACAAAAATACTCGCTTTAAAATCATACACCTTGAGAAGTGATTCTTCAAGCAGACTGGCAGGTAAAGACCAATATAGATAATATTATATTTTCTTTTATGTGGCTAGTAATAGCTTAATTTCTTTTTTGGAAATAAATGTATAATTAACAAAATTGAGACTGAAGAAAACTGTCCTAGATTGCCTTGAATTAACATCAGATGATTCTATGACACAATGTTTATTTGACTTTGCTTTTTCAGACTCTGGTTCTCACTTTTGTGCTTAAGAGAGTAGTACCCATGTATTAAAATTATAAACACTGTGAAAGGAGTAGCTTTGCAATCTTAACCCTTCAGTCGTTACTTATAACCTCTTTCCTGTATCCACGTGCAAAGAAAATGAATAAGACAAAAGTATATGTCTATTTTGAGTCCTCTGGTTCTTATGGTAAATGAGAAGCTAAAGAATGACCCACGTTTGAGAGAGGAAGGAAAAAGGGACTAAGATAAACTATCACAAAAGTATATAAATCTGAATCTCTAAAGTTTTTTTTAAGAATTTTTATTGAGATATAATTGACATGCAATAAACTTGAATTTCTAACGTTTTTGAGATAATATAACCATTTTTTTAAACTGCCAGCATAATGAAATAGAGTTATAGTTATTGATGCATAAATATTTTCACAAAAAAATGTTAAAGTCTTAAAAAGTTATATAACAGCATGTATAGCATGGTCACACTTTTCTTTAAAAATAATTATGCACCGAAGGATAAATATCTCAAAGATCGTTCAGCAGAAATCTAAGTGGAAGGCAGAGTGTGAAAGGATTCAAGATGATCCTTATTGCGTCCTGTGTATTTATTTTCTGTTTTTTAACAAGCATGGGTGATGCCAGTAAATTAAATGAACGATCTTAATGTGAATGTCACATCAATTATTTTAATGCTCTTTCTCATCCTTTAGAAAAGAAAGCGGATAGAATCTACATTTTTAAAATGTATTTATTATTTATTGTTTGACTCTTTGATGTGGACATATTGCCCTTTTCTCATAGGCTCTTACATATCACAATCTGAATCCATCTGATTTTTTTTATATAAATTTATTTATTTATTTATTTATCTGTTTGTTTATTGGCTGTGTTGGGTCTTCGTGGCTGCACACGGGCTTTCTCTAGTTGCAGCGAGCGGGGCTACTCTGTTGCGGGGCACGGGCTCCTCATCGCCGTGGCTTCTCTTGTTGTGGAGCATGGGCTCTAGGTGTGTGGGCTTCAGTAGTTGTAATGCATGGGCTTAGTTGCTCCCCGGCATGTGGGATCTTCCCGGGGCAGGGATCGAACCCGTGTCCCCTGCATTGGCAGGTGGATTCTTAACCACTGTGCCACCGAGGAAGCCCCCATGTGATATTAATCATCAGATGTAAGTCAACGTCTTAGAGAGTGCATTGGGAAGTGTAATTAGGATATATGATCACTGAAAATTGACTGATAATATATGCCAAGGGCTGCTCTGGTAACATCATCTGTGTTAACTTATTTCAGCCTCAGATAACTGTGTGAAGTAAGCATAATTCCTAACACTTGGTAATAACTTATAAAATCAAAACACCTTATGAAACACACAGTGCATTGTTCTTGATACTTATAGTAACCATTCACACACATACTATATCTCCATTTTACAGGTAAGCAAACTGAGGTTCAAAATGTTTATGCAAGTCACTGACAGCCATTCATGAATTAGGTATCAAAGTCAGAATTCAAATACAGATTCTGAATGCTAGAGCTACATTGCTCCTTCTTTGTTATCCCTTGCTCAATTCCTAGAGAGGACCAAGACTTGAAGAAGTTAAATTATTTCTCCTAAGACACTCTGTAGATGAGAGCTAGAATTCTATTCCAGATCTTTGAACTCTTTTCAATAAAACTGTGCTACTGTGTTGGGTTGTATAGGGTGTGCGTGTGTGTGTATATTTGTGTGTGTGTGTATACCCCATAATACCACGTATATTACGTAATATCCCCCAGAGGTATTGCCATTAAAATTAAATTATAATACAGCAGTATACATTAGAGGCTCCTAAATAAAATTTTTGTCAAACACACATGATACGCCTGTCTTCTTGTTGAGATCAATGTTACTGAATTCATCAACATCTCCAGTCTTCTTTCCATCTAGGTTTTGGGAGGAATAGACCTTCCCACCCTCTCGAAGGTGATTATAATTGAGTGATATGAGAACACATCTCTTTGAGGTGGGAGCATTTCAGAGCTGATGTGTGATTCTTGACGCCTCTTTTCCCACACTCTGGCAAACCTTGAAAGCTTGCATTGGACTCATAATAAGGCGGTGGAGCTTCTGTTAGCTGGGATCTGTGAGCAGATTCACCTAGTCTGCTCTAAAGCTTATGTTCTTGGTTTCTGTACTGTGCTCTCTCATACACATTTTAAAATAAACAACAGAAAGTTACCTTATAACATTTGTTGATGTCTATTTTCTTATTCAAATATTTTTCTTTTTTATTATAAGCTCTAAAGCTTTTTGAAAGCATACCATAGTTAACCACCCCAGAAATATGTAGATACCTGATATTTGTATTACAACTATACCACGGATCAAAAGAGAACACATAAGAGCTTATGACTTGAGTTAACTCACTGGTACGTATAACCAGAAATACCCTTAGTGGTAAGGTGGCATAAATTTCAAGTTCAACTCAAGCCTATGGAACAAGCGGATGTAACTCATCTTTTCACAGCATGCTTAGAGAAAGTCTTTGAAGAACGGCCTGTTGTATGTTTCATAAGGGCCCTGAGAAAAAAATAGTATATTCAGATGAATTTTATATGACATAGATAAGAGATTTAAAATGCTGCCTTTAAAGGAATGATTTTTAAAAAATTGAGTTTATCTTCCTTAAATGCTCAGAGACATGAAAATACAAAAATTGTGATTAAGAAGAGGCACCTTTATGCCCCGAAATCAAATTAAATATTCTGAAATGCCAACTTAATTTTGACCCTATCCCTTTATGATTGCTGTAGATTTTCCTTCTACTTTATCCCAAAAGGATTTACAAAGATTTAATGTTAAATCATTGGCATGTGTGTATTTGGTTTCTTCTTTCTTCAGGATCCTTGGACAAGAAGCTGACTCTTTTAGGATGTCCTATCCTGGCTAGAATGCCATTCCCTGATTCCTGCTGTAGTTGGTCCTCCTTCCTTTCTAGAGACTCAAACTTGCTGTCATCTTTTTTTAGAACCATTCATGATCCTTTCCACTCCTTGCCCACCTGGCCGCCATCTTGGTGAGGGCCCCTCCCATGTGGTTTACTATTACAGTCTGCATCATCCTTCAATTAAATGCAAATTGCAGTTAGTTACTTATCTTTGTCCTCAACCTCATTGTGATTTGCTTGAAATCAGAGTCTGTTTTATTTTTCTAAACGGCTGTATTGGGATATAATTCACATACCATACAGTTCACCTGCATAAAATATACAATTCAAAGGTTTTTGGTTTATTCACGATTGTGCAATCATCAACACAATCTAATATTAGAAGATTTTGTCCCCTATTAAAAAAAACTCCAACCCATTAGCAGTCAATCTTCATCCTCCCCCATACTTTCTCCAGCCCAAAGCAACCAGTGTCTTTGCATTATTTGAAGTTAGTACAATGGTAGATGCACAGTAAATTATAAATATATTTGCTTTAACTTGCATTTCTCTAATAATTAGTGAAGTGGAGCATCTTTTCATGTGTTTTTTGGCCATCTGTATGTCTTCTTTGGAGAAATGTCTATTTAGATCTTTCACCCATTTTTTGTTTGGGTTATTTGCTTTTTGCTTTTTGTTTTTTTTTGTTTTTTGTTTTTTTGATATTGAGCTGCATGATCTGTTTGCATATTTTGGAGATTAATCTCTTGTCAGTTGCTCCGTTTGCAAATATTTTCTCCTATGCTGAGGATTGTGTTTTTGTTTTGTATATGGTTTCCTTTGCTGTGCAAAAGCTTTTAAGTTTAATCAGATCCCATTTGTTTTTTGTTTGTTTGTTTTTATTTTTGTTACTCTAGGAGATGGGTCAAAAAAGTCTTGCTGTGGTTTAGCTCAAAGAGTGTTCTGCCTATGTTTTTCTCTAAGAGTTTTATAGTGTCCAGCCCTGTATTTAGGTCCTTAATCCATTTTGAGTTTATTTTTGTTTATGGTGTTAGGGGTGTTCTAATAAAGGGAGATTGGGACTGACATATACACACTACTGTAAGTAAAATAGATAATTAATAAGAGCCTGCTGAATAGCACGGAGAACTCTACTCAATACTCTGAATGGCCTATATGGGAAAAGAATCTTAAAGAAAAGTGTGGATATACATATATGTATAAATGATTCACTTTGCTGTACACCTGAAACTAACACCACATTGTAAATCAACTATACTCCAATAAAAATTTAAAATAAATAAATACGTTTGCTTTAAAATACAAGAAGTCATATGTATTCATTTCCTAGGTCTGCCCTGACAAGGTGTTATCAACTGGATAACTTAAAACAACAAAAATCTATTGTTTCATAACTCTGGAGCTCAGAAATCCAAAATCAAGGTGTTGGTAGTGTCACGTTCTTTCAGAAAACTCTCGGGGAATTCTTCCTTGCCTCTTCCAGCTTCTGCTGGTTGCTGGTAATTTTTGGTATTTGTTAGCTTACAACTGAATAATTACAATTTTTCCCTTTTTAATTATCAGACATTCTTTCTGTGACTCTTATCTTCATATGACCATCTTCTTATAAGGGCAGGAGTCCTATTTGTTCAGGACCTTCCCTGTTCTTCTGTGTCCTCACGTTAACTAATTATATCTGCAAAGAACTAAATCCCAAATAAGGTCACATGAGAGTCACTGGGGGATATCTTTTTTGAGGGAGGCCTGGGTGTAACAAATCAACCCATAATAGAATGAATAAATAATCAGTATAATTTTTCTTTATTGTTTGCCAAGGTTTCCATCTTAAACATGGTGAAAATGAATAATTACATCATTTTTACTTCTCCAGATAGAAATCTTTCCACAGCATATATGTTTTTAAAGTTATACCATGAGTCACTCAGAGTAAATTATTTCTAACATAGGCTGCTATGTTAGATGAAAATCAACTAATGAATTTTAATCCAAAAATTTTTTAATGTTTCTACTTCCCATCTACAGCCTGCAACTTCTCTTTGGGAATATCTCCAGTGGAATTATAAATGAAAGATTCCACCTACTCACCCCAAACTATACTTTTTTATGGAAATAATGCTGCCTGCTGGAATAGTTCAAATTAGAGCTGCATTATTAAAAATAAGAGTGGTGAAATTTGGTTACATTTTGTGTCTTCTCACTTTCACTATGCAATTTTCTGGTGAAATCCCAAGATAGTTCTTAGTGCAAGAGTTATTCTGGTACCTGAAGAATAATTCCTGACCCAGGAATTCTAGGTATCAAAATAGAATCACTGATAAATGAAAGATGAGATAGTAATTTGTTTAGAAATTGCAGCAGAAATTAATTTGAAAACCATACTGTAGTACCCAGTAGATACCAATCACCAAGCCCAATATGAGATGTTGTTAGGAGTTGAGTGAAGAGGAAGAAAGGATGTGAATTTGGAACTAGAGATGTAGTTGCCAGATACTGGTACCCAAAACTCTCTGAAGAGATGAGAGCACCAAGGAAGTGTGTAAAGAGGAAGAACTACAAAAAAATGGAACTGAAGGGGAAACTTCTCTGAGTTTGCATTTATCAGGTGTTTCTGTAACTGTAATCAGTTTTACAAAATGTATGGGTGCAACTTTATGGTCATATCAGCAAAAGAACTAGCTTGAAAAAGCTAGCTTAAAAAAAAAAGAAACAACTAGCTTGAAAACCATACTTATCTAAGTGTGCTATTAATCTTGCGATGCTTAATCTGAACTACAAAAGAAACTTTTATCTGAATCAAAGAAGAAATTCCAAATAAATCACTAGATGATCTCCTGTTACATTTTGTAATTTTCTTTTCATAATCAGCTTTTTGATTTATAAGATGTTACTTTCTCTTGATTTCAAGAAACCTGAAACCTTGATAGCTTAATGTTTTTGATGGCTGGGTTTCTTCAAATATTTCATTTACATATTAACCTGTTTTCTCCCTTAACATCTACTCAAACATGAAAGGAGGAAGCTTCTTCTGCTATAATAAAGGTAATATAAATGTTTTTAAGAAGTATTTTGTTTAGAGGCATTGTGTTCTAATCTCTAATTTGACTTTATTATGTTCTGATATCTATCTAATCTCTGTCTGGAATTCTAAGAATTTTGCCTGAGGATTTAATATTTTATTATATAGAGAGAAACTGAAAAGTTTACATTTGTGGTTTTTCTTCATCACTTAGTTGCAGAGCTGAATTAGGATGGACTTTTAAAAATCACTTTGCTAATTTTATTTTATTTTATTTTTTGATTTTGAACACCGACATTTTCCTTATGGCTAAGAATTTGTTTTGGATTTTGTGGGGATTATCCTAGTGAGTAATGCATAGTTACTTCCTTCAAATTTTCTCAGTGGTTTGATAAAACAGAGATGTAAACCAAAAAACTTGAGGATCTGAACATCAGCTCTGGGCCAGAACATTGGTGGGGCCGGTCCTGTTTTTATAAGTTCAGATTACTTACAAACTTAATACGTAGATTCTTTCTCTCCAAGAGTTTTACTTTCTGTAATTTGACCTGAATATTTAACAGAAAAATCATGGCGAAGAACAGCCATCTGAGTGTTTGTATAAGTGAATTAATGAACGTAATACAGGCGCAAAGTAAAGAACATGTAGGCATCAGTTGTAAAAAGCATTCTTTCTGGAATTAAAATCTTTTAAAATGTTTCATTTGTCTGCTTGCTTTTTAAATAGAAGATAAAGATTTATAAGAATTTAAATTTATGTCCCACCTCTAATTTTTAGACCTAGTCTTTGTAGGTCAACATCAATAAAGTTATAGCTCACCTACTATTTGTTTTAAGGTGAACATAACAGTTCTTTTTCAGTCTTATCAAGTTTCAAACTTTTTTAGAAGCAGAAAAGTACACAACAAAAAGATAACATTCCCTGGAAAGGGACTCTTGCTTAGAAATGTGAGTCTATAGGTTTGTGTGTTTTGCTTTTTATTTTTTTTAAACCATAGGAAACTCCTGTTAGTGCTATAGTAGAGATTTAAAGTAATGAGAAACAAAAGATAAGAAAGGCCAAATGGTTTAACGTTATTTTATCTCTGGAAGTATCCCAATGACAGCCCGACACTAAAACAATCTACATTGTGTAGCAGAACAGTTAAAATCAGCGTGGCCATCTGGAAACATTCCAAGCATTATGGATTGATGGCCAAAGACAATTCCCTTTCAACAACTGAGCACATTCACACAAAACCTTAACTTCAAGTCTACAGAAAAGAAAATGCTTGTATAAAAAAGCAACAGGCTGAAGAAGATCCTCCACATGGAGGAAATAAACCATCACAAAAATTATTTGGAAGAGTAATGGTAATGATAATAAGAAAATTCAAATTACCAAAATTAGGTCCATATGACTAATGCCCTAAGCATGATATTTTTTTTTCATTTAACGCACCACAGAAAGAGAAGAAAATAAATATCATATGACATATCACTGTACATTGAAAAATTCAATATTTTCATAATCTAAAATAAAAGTAAGAAAAAAAAAGACCCTTGATAGCCTCATATTAAATTATATCACTGATCCAAAGAGTGGACAGAAGTACCACCAAACTCCATTTTGAAATGGTGATTAATGAATGAGTTTCTTCTTAATTAATCTGTACCTCTGTGTTTTTGCAAATGAAATCCAAGTGAATGCAGCTAGCTCACGCTTCAAGGTCAAATAATTAAATATTGATAGATGTTTTCTTTGCAGTGATTATCAAGAAGATACTTTTTAAAGTAGAAAACGGAAGATGGCTGTTGACAAGCAAAGTCTAAAATGTTCAAGTGAATCTGCATGAAACTGATCTGCAAGTTTGGTTTTGCTTCTAGCATCAATGCTTAAAACTATTTTTGAATGGAATTAAAATTGTATAGGTGGCATACATCCAGAGAAGAACAGCTGTCCCTATTGATACGCCAATTGTGCAGAAGACAGGCTCATGGTTATTTTCCCCATTCCATATTCACTACCTTTGAGAAATTTGGGAATAAATAAAAGCTACCATATTTCAATCATTAAAGCAAAGGTTTATATACAAATATTTTCTGATAGTGTGAAAATCATCATCAACCCAAAACTGATAATGTATTAGATATGATAGGAAGAGTATAGGATTTTCTTGGATGTTGTTATGATTGATTTTGTAATTATCATTAATTTGCAGGAGCAAGTACCCATTTTTGAATAAAATTGCTTGACATTCTATGAGGAAGAATCAATGGATACATTTCGCATGTTACTGAGATCTTGGCTGTTGTTGCTATTACTGCTATCTTTAGTATTAAGCCTTTTACAGAATTGAGGACAATAGCCTCTCAGGATGAGTGAATCAGATTTTTCCAGTGCCTGAGATGCTTCTTTATTACGACCTTACTGTTATTGTTTTTCTACTTCAATATCATGACATAATTTATCATATGTTGAATTTTGTTAAAAAGCAGTCCATCTGGAATTGTCACAAATGTGGAACCTGTCCCCAAAATAATAATAGATGTTTAACTCAGAGTCACAGTAAAATTTCATTTTACCTTTAAAAAGTTTATTGCACTCCTTGAGCATATAAAGGTTCCTTGTTTTTGCTTCTACCACAGACATGTCTTAATAATTCTGAATGGCATGTTTCCAATATTTGGAAAAAATAAGTGGAATTGTGAGTTACACAAATCTTTGTCTGATTTCTAGCTTTATAACTTATTTAAATTGTGATTTTTGCTTTCTAACCTATGCACCTTAAAATGATCCAGGTAAATTGTCTGATTTGCATGTCTGGTAACTGCTGATTGTAGGGATTAAAAGAGAAAATCGATGCAAGAAGCTAGCAGTGTGCCTGGCTCAATGTAAGCAAAATATTTGAAATAAAAAAAAAAAAAAAGACATAGCTCATCAATGGGATTTTTTTTTAGGACTTCCTTAATATCTGATCCTACATAATGCTCTAGGCTACTCTTGTATATTTTTTCTGCCCGAGTCCTAGAATCAGCCATTCATCCAAGTAGCCCTGGTACTTAACTAATGAAAAATGGTATTAGAAACCATGATCTGATGGACTGTTTACTACCAGGATAGAATTTCTTTTGGGCACTCTCAGCTCACAGAGCAGTTCATATGTGTACATGTATCTGTAAATAGATCACATAGTATGCAGCCTTTTCATAATGGCTTCTTTAACTTTAATATCCATTGACGTTTCCTCCATGTTAATAGTTCATTGCTTCGTAGTTCATAGTTCATTGTTTAATAGTTCATTTCTCTTTACCACTGAATAATATTCTGATGTACCACAGCTTGCCTAGCCATTTACCTGTTAAAGACTTCCTTGGTTATCCCCAGTTTGGGGATAATTCCAGTTTGCAATTATAAATAAAGCTACAATAAATATTCATGTACAGGTTTTGTGTAGACTTGAGTTTTAAATCAATTGGGGAATTACTTTGGGGCACAGTTGCTGCGTTGTATGGTAAGACTATGTTTAACTATGTAAGAAACCACCAAACTGCCTTCCCAAGTGGCTATGCTAGTCTCTGTGCCTACCAGCAATGAATAAGAACCCCTGTTGTTCCACACCCTCCTCAGAATTTGGTATTGTCAGTCTTGTGGATTGTAGCTATTCTAATAGGTGTTAGTGGTGTCTCATTATGGCTTCAATTTGCAATTCATTGAAGAAAAATGATGCTGAGCATCTTTCATATGTTTAACAATCTGTCTGTCCTTTTCCCTGAGGTGTCTTGTTCACAATCACTGCCCGTTTTCTTTTTTTGTTTTTTTTTTAGTTAATTTTTTCTCTGTATATTTTGAATGCAAGTCCTTTATGAAATACGATGTTTGAAAATGTGGTCGCCTAGCCTCTGGCTTGATTTTTCACTCTTTCAAAAATGTCTTTTGCATAGCAGAGGTTTTTAATTATATGTATATATAATTATAAATTATAAAAGTATATATATATGTATATTCTTTTTTTTTCTCTCATGAATCATGCTTTTGGTGTTGTATCTAAATACTCATCACCAACCCCAAGGTCACATAGATTTTCTCCAATGTTTTCTTCTAGAATTGTGGAATTGTATTTTATATATCTATGTCTATCTGTATCTGTATATATAATCCCTTTTGAGTTGCTTTTTGTGAAGTGCCTAGGTCTGTGTGTAGGTGTTTTGTTGTTTTTCGTCTTGATTTTTCTAGCATCATTTGTTGAGAAGATTATCCTTTCTTTCTGGAATTCCTTTTGTACCCTCATCAAAGATCAGTTGATTACATATTTTAAGTCTATTACTGGGATCTCTCTTCTGTTCCACTGGCATATTTATTCATGCTTTTTCCAATGTTAGTCTGCCTTAATTCCTGTCGCTTTATAGTAAGTCTTAGAGTGGGAGCATAAGTCCTCCAACTTTGTTCTTCTATTTCAATATTGTGTTAGCTATTTTAGGTGTTTTACTTTTCCATATAAACATAAGAATCAGTTTGTTCATATTCACATAACAGCTTGTTAGGATTTTACTTGGAATAGTAATGTTGTTACAAATCAATTAAGAAAGAGGTGATATTTTCAATATTGAGTCCTCTGATCTTAGAATATGAAACATCTTTCCATAAACTTAGATCTTTGGTTTCTTTTATCAGAGTTTCTACATATATATGTAGTATAATGTTTTATTAGACATATACCTAAGTATTTCATTTTTTGATGCTTTGTGTTTTTAATATTAAGTTATTATTTTCCATTTTCCTTTATAAGAAGCCGATTGACTGTTGTATATTAGGATTGTAGCTAGTGACCTTGCTACCACCACTTATTAGTTGCAGGTGTTTTTTATTTGCTATTTCCTTGGGATTTTCTATATAGAAAATCATGACACGTACCAAAAAAAAGAAAGATTAATTTCTTCATTCCCAATCTGTATACTTTTTATTTTCTTTTGTCTTATTACATTAGATATGATACAGTTAACAGTTGTTGTGATGGTAAGGTGTGAGAGGTAAGAGAAACACTCTGTGATCTTATTATTAAAGGTCAGTGTTTTAGTGCTCCTATGTGCTTTGGCTGTGAACTTGGGTATTCTTTCTTGCCTTCTCCCCAACACCTTAGTTGAGGCAGGAAGGCTAGAGTGTTCTGTAGTTGGATAATTTCCTTCCTCCAGGTGGGGTAAACGTCTGAACTTCTTTCAAAGTGGTTTCTCTCCCTTCCTCCCTTGCCTCTCCTCTTCCCTCATACCTACAAGCACTGCTAGAAACACTAAAGTTTTTTTGTTGTCCTTGTTGCTGTTCTGTTTTTGTTTTCTCTGGACTATTCTCTATGTGAAACTGGTAGGAGTCCTGGAGGTAAATCCTGTGAAGGTGTCGGACCCTCCCCTAAGTCATCAGTGCCCAGCATTTCCTCCCTGTCATGCTAGTCCATGCTTTGACTCCAGTAACTCTTCACAGTTTCCGTAACTATTTCTAGACATTTATGATTCCAGTGGCCACTGCCGCAGGGAAACTGATCTAGGCTGTAACTCTCTGTGTTGCCCTGTCTCTTCAGATTTTGGGGTGGTGATCTGACCTGAATCCTCAGTCTCTGATGAGTCCAAGTCGTTGAAGTTTAGCTACTTCTAGGATTTTTCTAGAAGTAAGGATGAGAGTAACAACTTCCATTCTCCTTACATTTTGGAGCTGAACCAAAGTTGTCTTTTTAAATATTTGCTCCCTCTATTCCAATGACGTCATCAACATTACTCATTACGGAACCACCACATTTGAATTTTTTTTTATTTATACAAAGCACAGAGCTGGAGTTTTAAAACAACTTTATTTTCTTTTACTCTTATTTTCCTGCTAAAGCTGGTGTGAACTTCATAGCTGCCTATCTAAGGGATATAAGATTAAAGGGCTGTCCTCCTGGTACTTATATCATAAAGAACAACAATACACTAACAAGCATAAGAAACAAGAATTTAGCAAAATAAATCAGATATCATATTTCTACCTTTGAATTATTCATAGAATGTGAAATATCTTAGTATTTGCTATGCATTTCTTGAACCAAATCTTGCCAAAAGAACAGAAGAGGTGTAAAGTGTATTATGATCTTAAATAATAGTCAACCTGTGATAGTACCATAAATTGTGTTTGCAAATTCGTGATTATAATTATATTTGTCTTTTATTTTCTTTAAAAATTTTCTTTGTTTCTTTTTTTATTTAAATATAGTTGATTTATAATGTGTTAGTTTCTGGTGTACAGCAAAGTGATTCAGTTATACATACATATTCCTTTTCATATTCTTTTTTATTATAGGTTATTACAAAATATTGAATATGGTTCTTGTGCTATACAGTAGGACTTTGCTGTTTATGTATTTATATGTAGTAGTTTGTATCTGCTAATCCGAAAACTCCTATTTGTTTTATCTTTAAGAATATCATTACTACGTTATTAATGTTTGATCCTGTTTCATACTCTCTAATTTTGTCTAAGCATAATGTTGATGCACTTAAAACATTCAGTCCACAAGCCTAGAAATTACTGATGATCAAATTCATGCAATCCTTGTAAAACTGAAACTCTGAAATTAGGGAGGTTCACCAGGAAAGTATAGCTTCATCTGAATCAGTTTCAGTTTTCTAAGCTTTTCATCCAAACTCAAGATGAAACATTTTCTGCTCTCTCACTAGGATGCATTTTTTGCAGACAGATTTCTAGTGTTCTTCAGTTTGTAACAAAACTTTCATTATAGAGATCAGAAGAAAGATATTGTGCAATTGAAGCTTCACCAAAAAATGAAAAGCAAAGTGTAAAATAAGCTGCAGCATCACATTTTTTGTACGGAGAGCTGAAGTGAAAAAAATAGTCACAGTCAACTATCATTGGCAGGAAATCTTACCTGCTGAAAGAGGGTGAGATTTGAAAAGTAGTACCAGGGAAGGGAATTAATATTTACTGAGAAAATCCTATGACCTTGGATAACTGACTGACCATGTCCTAATTGAAATTGGGTATAAAATAAGAACTTTAACAGATTCAAGCTCATTTTAATTTTCCCTGTCCAGTTAAATCAGACACAAATGACTTTTATGAAAGTGGTTTTTATTAAAAGTATGTTATTTTTCTTTACCCTTGTCTTTTTAGAAAATGGATACAAATTTTGATATGTTTTAATTAGATGCTTATTAAGTGCTTCCTCAGAGAAGCACCTGGATTTATCACATTTTTATAGCAGTGTCTTTCAAACTTGATTGCATATATAAATCACTTGGTGATCTTGTTAAAATGCATTCTCTGATTCCATAGGTCTGGCAAAATACCTGTGATTCTGCATTTCTAACCGATTCCAAGATGATATTCAGGCTGTTTGTTAGAGGCACCTAGTGCTTTGCTTATCCTTCTCTGTTGAGTACATTTTCAGAAATTAATTTCTAATTGAGTTGGTTTTCCACCCTAACTACACATTATTAGCTAACCACGGACACTCAAGAAACATGATACTTTACAGTGCCCTATCAATCCTACCGTAGTCATGTGGCTAAGAAACTCTAGCGGTAATATATCCAGTTTGTTTCCAGAAGCCGTGAGTACTCTTTTTTTTTTTCTCTTCATGGTTTCATGAATGCAGCTAAATTTTATTAAATATCTACTCTTGGTAGGGAATTATGTAGAATACTGTGTATAGAATAATGCCCAGCCTTTCTGGAAAAGTGCCACTAATTTTGTACATTTACTAAATATGCCTTTTCCTGTGTTTTTACTCTTCATTAGTGTTTTAAAGCTATAAACTATTTAAAATCTATTGAAAAGCACAGAAAATTATAGCAAGCACATGTTAGTATTTTGTCTTTGCTATATTCTCTCTCCCTCTTAACCTTGAATGTGGTTTGATACTCCCTAAAATAAGTGCCTTCCTCTGTCCTCCTCGCTCTGTGGTATATCTTCTTTTATATCATACTCCTGGACTGTTTCAGACTTTTTTACACAGCTATAACTATATCTAGACATAGATCTCTCTACAGATAATAGGTAGGTAGATGACAGAAAAATAGAAATATATTACATGGTCTTATTTCTACTTGCTTTTTGTTAATTTACGTAAATAATATCATTGTTATATGAATTATTTCAACTTGTCCAGTTCAGAGACAATGGTATGTATATCTAGACGATGCATTTGCAGACCTGATTATAATTTTATTGTTCAATAAAACACATTTATTAATTTCTATTATGTCAGATAAGTTTCTGCTAAATTCCTACTGAAAAAAAATGATGCAATAAGCTTCACAGAGCAAATGTCTCTGTGCACATGAGTGATGTGAGGGTACAGTGTCCCTAAGTATTGCCAACACTTCAAGTTGTCAGATTTGTGCAGATCTTACTAACTTGATAGTTATGGGGTCTTTACCATCCATTTCTCTGTTTACTTGTCCAAGTAATAAACATTCATATCCTTTTCCATTCAGTTTTTTTTAATTGATGAATTTCTTGTTCATATCTTTTGATCATTTTTAGGGATTTTTTTCACTTGTGAATAATTGTCAATTTAGCTATTCATATGTTGAGGGAACTAATTCTTTTCAATTATATGTTTTAAAAATATCATCTTCTTTACGGGGATATGCATATAAAAACAGATGATTGAACTTGGTGTACCCCCCAAAAATAATAAATAAATAAATAAAATTTAAAAAAAAATCATCTTCTAGTTGTGGATTATCTTTTAACTTAGTGTATGATATTTATTTTAATGTAGAAAATTTTCTAGTTTTAACTTTTTTTCTCCATTGGGAACCTTGTCGAAAATATCTAATTCAAAAAAATTATTTTTCAAGTTCTATTTTTTTTTTTACTTTTGCATGTATATCTTTAAGACTAGTAGATGACATTTTGTATGCACTATGCAATGGGAATGTTTTTTAATATGGTAAACATTATGCCCAGTACCATTATTATGTTGACTTGCATTTTGATCTCTTGTATGAAAAGTTATAATACATTCAGGAGTTTGCATGCATGGATATGCTTCCTGGCTACTTCCTTCAGAAGGTGTATTTTGTTTGCTGTTATACCAATACACACACTACTGTTGTTTCATGTGAGTTTGAAGAGTGGGGACATTTTAGTTCTTCAAATTTGTTTTCACCATTCTTGGGCTTTAATTCCTTCATAAGAAGCTTAAACCCATTTTGCCAAGTGTTACAAATGAAGACTTGAAATTTTTATTGGGATTGTGTGAAATAATTAGCAGGATTTGATAAAAGAAATATTTTGAATAATGTACTTCTATATATGATAAATATATGTCTTATTTGCAACTCCTTTGACACATTCTCATGATTATATTTATTAAAACTAACATGTATTTGTACGATTTTCCCCACCTAGATATGTAGCAGAATTTGATGGTATCTTCATTTTAGTTATATATCCACGTTTCATATTTATAGGAATGCTATTGTTGTTTGTATGATCTCATATTCTCTTGCATAGGCTCTTACAGGATCACATTTTTTTTTGATAACAGGAGTTTCATATTTTTCTTTTCATGTCTTTATTTATTTACTTACTTATATTTTGTTTTACCATCCGGAGACTTGGATACAATATTGTGCCTAATAGTTATAGTGTTAACACTTGTCTCTTCCATTGCAGCAAGCACTGCTTCTAAAATTTCAGCCCTAGACATTTATTTGGATAGCTTTTTTGAAAGTTATTGTCTATCAAACAAAGGGAGCTATCGTATATCCTCAGGTTCCGGCTATAATGTTTCAATTTCATTTATTGCTAACTGATTTAACCAAGTTTTAATGTCTATTGAAATGATCACATTACCTTTTTCTCTAATCTGTTAATAGGATAAGAAGACTTTCATGTATCTTTGATCTGATGTTAATGATACCATTCTCGTCATTCTATTGTAGGATAAACCTAGTTCAGTGATGATACATTGTTCGCTCTCATAATTTTGGTGAGAGTACTTAGGATGCTGATATTATATTTAACATTTTTGCCTAAATTTTGTAATTTGTCTAAATTTCTCCTTGCTTGGTTTTGCTATCAGACCTAGAGTAGCCTCATAAAATGAATTTGGGAACTCTCTCTCTCTCATTTTTCAGTCCTCTGGAAGAGTTTATATAATTTAAGGATTACATGTTCTTTTAAGGTTTTCTAGAACTTGATTATAAAAGTTCTTTAAAACCTTGTCTGGGCCTGGTGTTATTTTGTGTGCGGGAGGTGGGTGGGAAGGAGGGTAAATGTTAAACTACAGCTTCTACAGCTTTCATTTCACAAATGTTTGGTTAAGGTTTGTATTTCGAGTCTTTTTTAACAAATTTTAAATTTTGAAAAAGTTTATTTTACGTAGGTTAAAGTTATTTATATTGTTATTTTGTTTTTAAGCAACTGAATTTATTGTTCTACATTGTGCTAATTCCTAATGTTAGTGTGTGTGTTTTCTTTATATTTCCTTGATAGGTCATAACAGAGTTTCATCCACTGGATTTATCTTTTTAAAAAATCAGATCAAAAAAAAATTTTCTGTTGACTTATTCTCTTTTCATTAATTGCTAGACTTTATGTTTATCATTCCCTTACTTTAATATTTCTTTTGCTTACTCTTTTGTTCTTCTTCTAACCCTCTGAACTAAATTTTCATCTTGCAATTCTTAACCTTCTTTCTAACTGAATTTTAAAACAAACAGCAAATTTCCTTCAAATGACTGCTGTAGTTGCAAGCCCAAGTTTTGCTATATAGTGTCTTCAAGGTTAATCAGAGCTAAACGTTTTGCACTTTCTGTTATTTCTTTTTTAACCCAAGAATTATTTAAATGTGTGTATTTTATTTCCCAAGGCATGAAGCTTTGGAATATCTTAAAATATGAATCCCCTGTTTTATGGTATGTGCATAATATAGCTGCCTTTTTACTTGCTGAGACTTTTCTGTGTCCTCTGCTGGTAATTGGAAATATTCTATGTATGATCCAAAATCATATATATTTCAAAGTCATATATATTGTCTAATTTGGGATCTCTCTCTTTCGTTCACCAATCTTGTTAATTGCGTTTTCACTCTACTTTTTTCAGATCCGTCACTTACATCATGATTTCTTGAGAAAGATTTGTTGTAAATAAGAGGTGTTAAAAGTTCTAATTATTTTGTACATAACATTCAGAATTAATTAATACTATTTAACTCAATGCACCTCTATTGGATCTCATCAAAACATCCAATCTGCTTTGTTAGATTTTTAGGTTTTTATTTGTTTTTAACTTCAAGCAGCCTATCAGCCGTCTTCTATTTTTTGTGCCTTCTTGATTCCCTTAAGCACCATAAACCAGCACATCCATCACTCTCTCACTAGTATTCCCAGCCCCCTGTAAGCTTATCCTTCTACTGTCCTTGTTTGCAGGGCCACTTCCATTTCTTTTACACTAATAACCTTCACTCTTTCCAAAGACCACTCTCTAACCTCAACTAGAATCATTGAACTAAAACAAAATCACGTCAATTGTTTCTTCCCATCTAAAATCTTTGATGACTTTCCATTGTCTGTAAATTAATCCCTTTACAATAACTTGAGATGCTCCACGGTGTTGTTTCAGTCTACCTCTCACCTACACCTTGATCCCCCTTCCTGCTCTCTTTCACCTTTTAAGAATGCAGAGCTGCCTGCATGACAAATGCTCTTTCATCTCAACATCACACTTGAAGGCAATGGTTCTCAAAGTAGGTCCCTGGGCGAGCAGCATCAGCATCCTCTGGGGACTTATTAGAAATGCAAATCGTGGAGTTCTCGCCCAGACATACTGATTCAGAACCCCTGAGGATGGGCCCTGGCAGTTTTCCCTCTATCAAATCTTGCAGGTGTTCCTTTTTTTTAAATTTAACTTTTATTTTATATTGGGGTATAGTTGATTTACAATGTTCTGTTAGTTTCAAATGTACAGCAAAGTGATTCAGTGATCCATTTACATATATCCATTCTTTTTCAGCTTCTTTTCCTGTATAGACTATTACAAAATATTGAGAGGAGTTCCCTGTGCTATACAGAGGACCTAAGTGTTTCTGATGGATGTTAAAGTGTGAGAACCATTCCCCCAAATTATTTCTTCTATTTGAGACAATCCCTCTTTTCCACCTAAACCTGCTTTGCAACCTGTCTTATGCTTCAGGCTTCAGATTAAGTTACTTTCTCAACAAGGCAAAATAGATCCTTAAATCAGGTTGAGTACACATGCCATATGCACCTATGGTGTGAAGCACTTTCCTGATATGATCTGTTATCATGTCACATGCCAAATATTGTCTAATGTCAGCCTTCTGTGGGAAAGCGTGGGTTCTGTCCAGCAGGGAACTTCAATAGCCTCTTTGCCATGTATTTTCAGTGGTTGCCACATACATCGAATGTAGATAATTAGAAAATATCTTTGAATGAGTGAAAGCATGGTTTAAACAATGTTTTGCTTGTTGAAATTAGTTATTTCCACTCCTCTCCTCATTTTCTAGGTGTATTTCCTGAAAGAATTGATATGACAGAAGTCTGAACAGCACTATTCCACTTTTTTTTTAAGCCAGTGATGGTGGGTTAGGATTGTCTGTAGATAGGAGTTATCTACATCCATAGATATTTGGGGGAAGTAATTTGTTCTAGCACAGACTCAAGCTTCAATGTAGTCAATGAAACAATACTCCTTAAGAACTCACTTTGTGCAGAATGGTACTATATATTTTCAATAGATTACTACAGCTGTGTTTACAGGTGAACCTGGAAGGACAGCTAGGGGTCAGAGTTTGAAATGCCAGATGTGGGTTGAAGTGTGAGAGGTTAATGGCTGTGCTCTTTCCCTCGTCCTTCACTTTCTACCTTTGGTGGCCTCGTCCTGCGCTTTATAAAGCTCTGAGAAGTTGTTTCACCTACGAGGACTCTGTTTTCACTATCTGCGTTTGATTATGTTTTCTCTTCTTTATTAAGAATCAATTTTCTTCATTATACAAAGAAATCTGCTGGCTCGTTGCTGTTGTAGCAGTATAATTTGTAGTGATGTGTAGTTTCATTTTTGGAATTTAACTTGTGTAGTTATATTTCCAAATTCTGTATTATTTTCCTGTATCTCTCTTCATTTTATGTTCATGTAAATTTTCAGTCACCTTTGTGATTGCTGTAAGTGTTTTTAAATTTTGTAATTAAAATGTTCTTTAATATATTTTTGAAGTTGTTGTATAACAAAGAGAGTCCAACTCCAGGATGGAAGATGCCTTAGAGGACTGGGGCGGGGAGGGTGGGGGGGACTCGGGGGGGGGGCATCAAGGAAGGGAGGGAATACGGGGATATGTGTATAAAAACAGATGATTGAACCTGGTGTACCCCCAAAAAATAATAAATAAATAAAAAAATCAAAAAAAATATATTTTGCATTATTTTTTGTCTAATTTCATTGAATTTTTCTTTGCCTATTTCTAGCTTCCAATTTCTATTTTATACTTTACATTGTATTATCTTAATTTTATTGTTTTATGTTTAAAATTCCTATTTTTATTTCTTATAATTTTTTATATTTGCAGCTCTATCTTTGTTTATTTTCCTGTCTCTTAACTTTTGTATGAGGTCTTATATTTTAGCATGTTAATTTTGTTTTACCCACGCATTATTTATTTTGCAGATTTTGAAACTGTTTAAATTGTATGGTTTATTTTTCATCAACAACAAAATGAAAAGGTAGCCTCCTGAGTAAGGGAAAATTTTGCAAATCATATATCTGATAACGGGTTTATATCCAAAATATGTAAAGAATTCATACAACTCAATAGCACAGGAATGAACAAGCCAGTTTTAAAAAGGGCAAAGGATCTGAATAAACACTGTTTTAAGGAAAACACATAGATGGCCAACAGGTACATAAAAAGATGTTCAACATCACTAGTCATCAGGGAAATGTAAATCAAAATCACAATGAGATATCACTTTACACATGACAGACGCGGGGTGCAAGGATAAGTGCTGGTACTTGGATGGAGCAGTGGACGAGGAACTGCATCACAGTCCCTGAAATAATCATGCAATGTAAAATGAGAGGCACACTCAGGAAAAATACCATGTGAGTATAAGAGCAGGCCAAGGGTAACCTGCAAGACCAGAAAGACATATTTGGGAAAGTAGATGAGCAGAATCTTCTTGGCAAAGAATAGGAATCGCAGATGCCTAAGGCAGAAAAGGGGTTTGTGGTATTGGAGAAATAAAAAGATCTGTAGAACTGCAGAGTAATGCATGGGAGTTTAGAGCAAGAGTAGTGTCTGGAGTGTAAAGAAAAAGTTGATCCTAATTCTGGAGTTTTACCAGAGCCCAACCACAAAGTGCCTCATAGATCATACATGCATCTTTAACTGTTCACTCTGGTTCCTGAGTGGAGACTAGATTTAGAGAGAAATGAGAACAGAATCATTGCAAGGTGGTGTGCTAGAGAGATGAGAGTGGCTTGCACTAGGGTGGTAGAAGTGGCAGTAACAAGAAGAGGGTGGACGTGGAAAATATTCAGGAAGTAGAATCAGCAGCACTTGGCTTTGTAAGTTGGGATATAGCTTCTGGCTGAGATGGGAGCATTGGAGAAGCAAATTTTGGGCAAAAGATCTTCTATCTGTTTAGAGCACATTTAGCTTAAAATAATCATGAGGCATATGTATAAGATTCTGATGATTCAGTTCATATATATGAGCTGATAACAGAAATTTGAAAAAGAGATGTATGTGGCTATCAAGAGTCTATTGTTGGTATTTGAAACTTTGAGAGTAGAAGAGACTTTTGAGGGACTTAGATCATATAGTAGGGGTTCAAGGTTGTATAGAAGACAACAGGGCAGTGAAGAACATGGATAAACATCAGCCAACGACTTAGTAGAAAATCCAAGAAATGTGTCTCTAACATCAAAGAAAATATCGAAAGAAGGAAGATGGTCAAACATGTTGACAGTTGCTAAGGAACCCAGTGAAATTAGCAACTGAAAGTTCATTGGTTTAAGCAACAAAAACACATTTGACTTTTGGCATAGTTGTTCCAAAGCTATTATTTATAAGTTAAGGAGTGAATAGGAAGTACGGTAAGGAGAGAAAAGAGACAGAATTGGAAGAGGAATGTGGAACCCAAGGAAGGTTTTATAATAGATGAGAACCTGGGTGGAATGTTCGAATTATTTTGGCACCACACTAAAATGATCGAAATGTTGCTTTTTTGTGGCCTTTCTTTTTTAAAAAAATTGTATAGCTTAATTTTCACATTTTCCTATCTTCACAACCATTGGTATTCTCCAATGCCACTCCAAAGAGGGTGAAAAAGAGCATGGACTTTCCATGCCTAGAAAGATTTCCTAAACACCACATTGGAGACAGTAGAGAATACATTGAAGGGCATGCCACGTGAACAAGCTCACTGAGCACCCAGACATGGGCATATAGGTGTCCATCAACTTCCCAACAATATGCCTGCAGGGACCCCTCCACTGCACCCAGTAGGTGGCTCAATTTCATAATTACTCTTCACTAATATAGGTCATTATATTTGAGTTCTGTTGATGTTACCACCTCACCCAGTCCTTGTGCCACATTTATTTTACAACTTGCATCTTAACATAGTAACTCACAGAAAACTAATCACTAATTCACGCATTTTCCTTCACATATCTCTTGGCAGTCTTGCCGCTCCCTTTCATAATATGATAACCTAGAAAACTGTATTTCCCATATTTTATACTCACCACACTCTGTTCTAGTCTGCTTTGCCTTCCCAACCCCATTATCCTTTACCCTCAAGTCAAAATGACATTAATAAATAAACTCCAGGGAGTAAAAAGAACCCTCAAGAAAAAGTGTCAATCATGCCTGTCGTATTATGTATTCTTTATTAAAAATCAGTTTATGTTAAATTATATGCATTAATATTCTAATCTTCATATTATAATCAGTTAATTAGTAGTAATTAGTATAGTTTAGCCCAAAATAGCTGCCTTAAATCTTATGTGCTCTTTGTAATGTTACTTATATCTCTGCAACATTTAACTATTTAAAAAGATTGCTTATTGAAAGAACAGCTTGAAACATTTTAAAAATCATAGTTTTTTTTTTTTTTTTTTTTTTCCAAACTCACAATGTCTTAACGTGAACTCTAAAGAGCATGGCTAAGTTAAATGGTGTCAACTGGAATTTGAAAGGACTGTGTATAATTTTTATAGCACTGGTAGTGGATAGAATAATGCCCCCAAAGACATCTATATTATAATCCCTGAACCAGGGAACATGTAGATTTACAAGTCAAAAGGGATTTTGCAGAAGTGATTAAGGTAAGAATCTCGTGATGGGAGATTATACTGGATTATTCAGGTGAATCCAATATAAAGACAAGGATTCTTATAAGAGGGAGGAAAGAGTCAGAGAGAGAAAACGGTAGGTAAGAAAGGAGGTGAAGGCCTGATTTAGAGATTTGAAAATGCTGCTTTGCTGGTTTTGAAGATGGAGGAAGGTACCTGGAGCCAAAGAATGCCTTTTCCTAATGCTGGAGGAGCAAGGAGATAGAACCTCCTCTAGAAGCTATAGAGAGCTCTCAGCCCTGATGACACCTTGATTTTGACCCAGTTACCCTCACCTCATACTTCTGATCTCCCTCACTATAAGATACTAAATCTGTGTTGTGTTAAGCCACGACGTTCGTGGTAATTTGTTGCAGCAGCAATAGGAACCTAACAGGACATTCTATAATCACTCTGCAATGTTACTCATGCATTTTTTTCAACACGACACACTTTGCTAGTGATTTCAGTGTTGGTTTATGCAGCTGTGGCCATTTGTATTCAGTGAGGGACACTGAGGTGGAGACAAAGAGAGGCCAACTCTGCTGTAGATATGAGGTGACTTGCAAGGACTGGGAAGGTCAGAGGAGCAGACAGAACTGACTCTCTCCCCTCCCTGATGACTGGACATATCAGAAACGCCACCTTCTGCCCAGTCTGTGGACCCCATTTGGTTTCAGAGCATTTCCACATAGCATCTCTGCTACTGCATCTTAATCCTTAGTCTCATCCCCCACAACAGCTCACAAGGACTACGGGCATTTTAAAAGAGCCCACCCATAAAGAAAGTGAAAGGAAAAAAGGGAAATGTACATGGTATTTGTTACTGTTAACATTTTCATTCCTGTGAGGCTCCTGTGACTCTAGTGTTTTATAAAATGCAGAGAGAACTTGTCTTTTCTCTTGGAGGTAGGGTGGGGGTAGCAGGCGGGCATCGATTTACCAATCCTGAAGCAACTCAGAAATTATTCTGAAAATATTACTGTGGATGTGAAAAAAATTAAGATGTTTCCCTTTCTGACATTTAGCTGACGGTAAAAAATAAAAATAAGGAAATATTTTTTGTACTCTGGAAAATGTGTCAATACCAGGGAAGTCCGAATTTGAATGCCCTTTAACTAATCAACAAAATCTTTGCGCTTTATTCTCTTCACCTGTGTTCAAAGTTTGACTACGTAATTTTTTTCACAACAAAGATTTGCCAAAACGATGCCCCACATAAAGATGCATAGTTCATTTCACTTCCAGGTTAACTAGAGACACAAAATGATGACATTCTATTGTCACATCAGAATGCCACCATTAACGTATGACAGAGCTCTTTACAGAAGTATGAGAGAATAAATGTGAAAAAATCTTATTTAGCTGGCTCAATTTAACACTAGAAAAATCTGTGAGTCATGCCATAAGGGCTGTGTCTAAAACACACAAAGAAAAAAGAATTATTCCCAGTGACAATCACTGAGTAGTTGGGCTTGATGGTTTTTTAGCAGCTGTGTGCAAATCATTACATATCAATGGCCATGGGGAAACACTGTCAACATCTGGAGTTTTTATTAAACAAATACCAACAGCTACCATTTGATTGCTCTTTCCCAAAGCAAAGATTAAATAATAGTCCGTCAGACACCTGCTGCATGAGATTCTTCTCCGCAGCCTTTCTTCCCCATCAAGCGTAAAGTAGCATCTTCCTTGCATTCTCTAGCACACAAAACTTGTCAGTGTGTGTGGGTGTGGGTGTGTGTGTGTGAGATTAAAACTGGAAACAGAAGAAAAGACTACTGATTAATGAGAAACACACTTTCTTCTTTACTTAAACAGGAATTTTAAAAAATTGAAAATGAGATCATTGCACTATAACATGGTCCTGCATTTTTCTGGGAATTTTAGATGCCACGTGCCCTTTTATTATAGTATTAACGTGTTTTGAAAGATTACTCACACACAATAGGACTTGGAATGAACCATAATGAATTCCAAAGATAGAAATTTTGGATGCCTGTTAAAACAAGAGCTATCAGAGTTGGAGGAAGGAGACCACTTAGTTGCATAAATGTGTTCACCTAAGTTTAAGAGCTGTATCCCTGGGAAATCAAACTGTTGATCTAAAGATCGACTGGAACTTTGCCAATGCTATGCAATGGTCATACTAGATACAAACATGGCTTTGACTTAGCAGCACCTTTCCCAAAGACAACTGGTCTTTCCAGAAGGAAAAAGTGCAAGCATAACAGTGTTATCAATAAGCATCATTTGAAATTGTTTGTATCTACACTACTGAAAATGTGGTCTTCAGACCAGCAATATCGGAATCACATGGAAGCTGCTTAGAAATGTAAATTACCGGATTCCACAAGTAACCTATTGGATCAATTTTTGCAAATGTGACCTAGTGTCTGGGTTTTAATAAGTTTTCTAAGTGATTAGTATACATGATAAGCTAGAGAACCACAAGTTAATGTGATTTGAGGGCATCAGTAACTTGAATTTGTTTGTAAAATGTTGAGAATATTCAAATTTAACACAACCCCCAAATGAATGGTCATATAGAGATTCAAGGTCTATAGATGTAGTTTTCAAACACACCTCATTAAAGACCTTCCCTCGTATTTCATTTTGCAAAAGTGTGCAGGTATGTGGGATCAGGTCCCTGTAGAATTTTTTTCCAAATTTAGTTTTAAATAAAGAAATACATGTTTTTAGTGTGCAGTGGGAGTGGTTTGTTTACGTGAGATGGAATAAAAAATAGTTGGAGTTAAAAAAACAGTCAAGGCTAAAGGAAATTATTCTTGGTTATAGAGTGTTTGAAAGTGCTTTCTAGACTATAAACTTAGATATAATAGTTGAAGTTACATTTAGAGTGAGAAATGAATTAATTTTACTCTGACTACCCTGGTGTAGGCTTTTTGTTGTTAGGATACTGTAAAGAATATTTAGACACTAGTAAGTGCATCATTTAAGTATGTTTTCAAATGAAGTTAGTGAATTAAGCCTGGCTTAAAAATGGGAGTTAATTATATGCACATAACAAAAATGTGTTGCCAGGAAAGTTGCTGGAATAATATCAGCAATTTGCAGTTCTCTTGCTTTACTTCCATGGTTGCAATGCATCAGCAAGTTCATGTTCAAGGGAAGCAGAAGGGGAGAAAACACAGCATGAGACCCTTTCCTCTCTTTAATCAGAAAAGCAAATCTTTCTTTAAAGCCCTCCAACGGGCCTTAGATTAAGGCTCACTGCCCCACGAAGCCACCCTGAAAGGGAGGGAAACGGGGGTGCCAGTGACTTTTACATCAGCCTGTCAACTATGCCTGAATAGCCACAAATAACATGGACCTAACCCAGATCATTTTTCAGATCAATAATTCTATAATAAATAGATATTTGTTTAGCGGTTAATGTCAATTACCAAGATGTTCTTGAAACAAGTTAGTTCTTGAAACCCTACAAATGTGTTTAAAGATGAACATCTGTTTATAGGCTCTCCATCTCTGAGGATTCTAATAATTGGTTGAATAAGTGTGATAGGAAAAACCTAAGTAGTCATTTTTCTCATCTCCTCTCTGCAAAGAGAGAGACTAATATACAACAGATGTTGGTAGCCTACACCCTCACTTACCTAGGGAGATGCACTGCATGGCTGTCCTCAGTGACCTATTCTGGTACCTCTATGCATATTATCTCAAAGATGCTCACCCAGGACATCGGACTTTGTCAAGCACAGCCCTATCAGCCGCAGGGAGCTGAACTCAATGAACTTTCAAGGTCTCTTTTAAGGCTATTATCGGATTTGCCTGCCTGTGTAGTCTCAGGACTTGTTTATATCCACATGAGGTCAATGCTTCCTCCCTCCTATTAATTTTCCTGCCATCTGTGCTGCCAGATGTAGTGAGAACAGGGGCGGCACTCCACCCTGGGGAAGAAAAGGCAACTCCGCCCAACAGCTCTGCCCCTGCTTCAGAATTGATTCTTCTCTTTGTTCCAGGAGATCTGTGCTCTCATTTACCAAAAGTCAAGGGCTGAGTGTACAACCTAGTTGAAAATAGCTATCCATTTGGCGCAAAGAAGATTCAACCTGAATGGACATATTTCAGGTTATTGCACATATTTCTTCACTTTCGTCGTTCATAAAATATTTTGGAATTTACCAGTCAGCCAGAGATATGCTAGATTATGGCTTGGTATTATTGAGGGATTGACCAAAGATAATTGGGATAAGATTCACTCAGAGAAGGAATTACAAGGAGCATAAAGTAAGGAAAATCAGGGCCTGAAATTATTTTATGAAAGCAGTAGAAAAGACATAAGCTTCCACTTTCATTCCTGGAGTAAACCTATAAATTATCCCCTAAATGTGAGATGTACCAAAACAGGGAAGTAGTGTGTTGTCGATGGCCCGCATTACTTCTAGCTTTTCAATGTTTTTCTTATTCATTTTGTACTCTTGATATTATAGCACTGAGAATAATGGGAAATGTTGGGAAATTATTTCTTAGCTTTGAGTTACTCTTTTGTAGACTGTTTGAGCTGGAAAGTTCTTTCAAAGTCATTCGTCTATCTCATTCCATGTTACAGATACAACAACTGAGGCATGCAGAGATGAGGTGATACTCTCCGGCCCTTTTTTCACACAGAGCTACCTGTTGTAGAGAAAATGGCTCATTCTTGCAATAATTAATCCAATCTGTTGGACATGTTAGCATTTTAGTTAGCTTTCACACATCTATCTACAAATCCTATCAACCAAATTGAGGGTTGTATTTGTTGAGTAGAAAAACCACTTCTCTTTAAATTATATGAGTACTAGCAGCTTTTAGGAATAAGTTTACCTTATGGTTGAACCATTCCTAATGGTGTTCACAAAGATGGAATGTTCAACTGAATCGAATAGGAAATGATTATAACAAAATATTGTACTGCTATTACTACTACTACTGCTACTGATAGTAATAGTAATAACAGAGTATAGTTCAATCTCTTCAAGTTCGGCCTTTCACGGACTTTGAAATTTGATAAATCACTTAATCAGCCAGGACTCCCTTACCTTAGATTGAGATCTTCAGTCCACAGGTGGATCTGTTGCGCCTATAAGCTTTGCCTTTTGTAATAAAACATTGCATATTTTAGTTTTACTAAATTTTAAATGGAGTTTTAAAAAAGCTATCCAAAGGCCCTACCCAAGAGAAAAATAAAGAGGAATGGGTCAGCAGAGGTAAGTTCAACATGAGGGATGATTTTCTGATCAAAATCCTGAAATCCTGGGAGGACCAAGGGCAGAGGTCAGTATGAATATTCTAGAAGCCAAGCCAGCTGAAAAGAAACTACACGTTTATCGTCTCTGACTTAGGCTCTCACCACTCACTCCCATTTGAATGGATGGCATCAATTTCAATACACAGATTATCCACACTTAACTACTCCTGTGGCTTTGTAACTCCTGAAAGTTTGAAATAGATTAATTCAACAATTAATTTCCAACTCATTGGGGAAATTGGAAACCCAAATGTGTAAACATTTGCAGGATTTGATTATCCATACCATTCCAGCTTTAAGTGTTCTCAGATTTTATTAATAAACAGAGTTGTTCACACATTTTAGTCGAAGCATGAGTATACTCTGTTTTTAAGTCTGTTACATTCGCCCTGTTATTCCATAAAATAAAATGCAGATCCCATCTACATCTATGGTAGTTTTGTCATGTATAGAGCTCTTATTATGAGCCTTTAAAATTGTATATGTTACTGAGCTTTTATAATCAAATGAACAATGCAGACTGTTCAGCAGTATTTGTTAGGAATCCTCAGGGAAAGTACTTCTCTTAGGGTAGAAGAAGAAACCACACATAAAGTAAAGCACACATGGGGCGCGTTAGAAGAAAAATGCTCAGGAGGCAATAGTTTATTCCTGAAGATTAGAAAGACATTTCACAACCTTTGATCAGTTCTCTTCAGTGTTGGAAACCTACAGGTACTGAGAGCAAGCAACCTCACAGAACTTCAGAAATAGTTCAACCCTGCTCTGATGCAGAACACAGTGGCAGATATTAACAGGGATTAGGATAGGGGCCAACTTGCCCCTTGGGCTGTTCTCTCCCTGGATAGTTGCTGCTACACCTGGGAAGGGGGTCCACCATGGAGTTTTTTTTTTTTTTTTCTGTTTGCCTTTGGTGCTCTTCTTCCTGTCCTTTGAGTCTCACCTTCTACCCTTGAGTTACTTTGTCATTTGCTTCTCAGGGGTCTGCTAAATCCATGAACAGGTACTGAAGGAGTTCCCTGTTGTGAGAAAACACAAGACTCAGAAGATATTTCTTTTTTAGAAACCTGCAAAATATTCTTACAATGGCACAACTGAAGAAAATGCTATAGTTGCCTTTTTATTCACGAGTAAACAATAGTAAAACAAGAAGCAATGGAAACATCAAAGATGAATATCCAAGTTGTTATTTCCATAATGGCAGCTGTAATATAATACAAAGAGCGCTGGATTTGGAGACAATGAAACTAGTTTTACATCTCAGCTCTGCCGCTTACTATATGATCTTGGATTTTTTGAGCCTCAGTTTCCTAATAAAATAGAATAAAGACAACCTCTTCCCCAGGATGCATTGAATGGCAAAAACATAGGGCATGTAGAAGCACTGACTGGCCCATGTAAGTGTTCAAGAAGCATGGATGAAAATCAGCTACATCTGAGTTTACATACTAATTCAGATCGCCTTCAGTATTTGTCTGGGGGTTAAGTTCCTTTTTAAATATCTAACTCAACCTTGACCATATAGCTGAAAATTACATTCAGACCAAATTATCTATAAAATTTCCACATCAGAGATTCATTCCATCTACTCACTACCTCTACCTCTTCAAACTGCTTTGGACTAAATCATATTCCAGGAACACAGAATAGAGAGTGCAAATTCATCAGCCATGTATAGTCAGTGGAAACTGCTCCTCCACCCCCCAAAATACTTCATCTACAAGGAAGAGACCATTCGTTTTCATGTCACTAAATCTCAAGATTATCAATGGGAAAAAATGAAGTTCACTGCCTATTATATGAGATTATCCTGCTTCATTGAGTCCATGACAACCAGGCTTTGTATAATTGTTTTTCTTTTCTTTATATGATTGTATTTCATTATAAAACATTTTATTTATTAAAGATTGTTTTATTATGTGGATATATATTTTTAAATATCTAATGGAAAGGGCAAATTGTGCAATGATGAGCAGTATGCAATGATTATATACTATATGAACATCTTATATATTTTAGAGTAAACTAAGAATTTTTTCAAGATGAACACTAAATTGGAAATGGTGATTATTCTTGGAGAGGGATGAAAAGGAATGAGATTAGGGAAGAGGGGCTAAAAGGAGCTTCAATTACACCTACATTTTTTATTTCATTAAACACACACACACAAATATGACTAAATTTCAATATTGGATGAAATGCTGAGTATAAGTGAATTCGTGTACTATTTTAAATCTTTTTTTTTTCTAATTTTTGAAATGTTGAATCACAACAACAAGTTAACATACCCAAATAGAAGTTTAAAAAAATGGAGCAGGTCCTAAAAAAACAAGCTGGAAGACATTTTAATTTTTTTTTGCAATCCTGAATAAACCACATCTCTTTAGGCAATTAAAACTACTATGAGTGCATTTATTCAATTACAGATTTCACTGAACATGGACATATTTTAGGGGTCAAGATTTCACAAGTTTGAAAGAGCTTCAGAACAGGTTTTCAGTGTTCATTTTTACTGCAACATGCACATCTTGACATAGAACTTCCTGGATTGACATTATCCAACATGGCACCAAACCCCAATTAAGAGAGGTGGTTCTCAAAATAATATCAAGACCTTCACTGAGCCTGTGAACACACCTGCACATGACGCTCCTAAAGCTTCATATTTTTATTTCAGCAAGCACCTTCCTTCAAATTTCCCATAAATCCAAATAGCACTCCTGCGTTGTTACACTGCTTCATGACATCTGGTTCTTAGTGGAAGGTTGTGGCATAAAGTAGCGCTTAGACATTTGGAAAGGAGACTCAGTACACATGGCCCCTCATCTGTGTATTTTCCATGCAAATAGAACCCGGATGTAACTACAGTGTCCATATGGCCTCAACATGGAAAAGAAAAATAAAAAACTATATATTATATGTGATAAACCCATCCAGAATGGTAATTTTAATTAATTTCAATTGAATGAGCATTTATTAAGGGTGACACTTTTCTACATCCCATGGGAAACATGTTTAGACATACTACATGGCTTCAAGATCTAGATGTTTTAAAAGGGACTCAGGGAACATATAAATAAGAATATGAAACAGACAATTCTTAGGACATGATATTTCATACAAACGTGTACTCAGAAGAAAATTAGGAAGGCATTCTGGGAGTGATAAATTTCAACCTGGGCATTGACGGATGAATAGAAAGTTCACTTGGACATATTTAAAATAAGTCGCTTTGTTATCAAAGTAATATGTGTTCACTTTAGGGACTGGGGGGCATTCAGAGAAGCACAGTGGAGGGGATTTCTTACTGTGCATGATAAGCTCGTGTATTTCAATGCGTGAATAACCCTCACATCCCTTCCTAAGAGGGGTCCCATTGGCAAAAATACTCCAGGTTCCCACAGAAATAAATGCAGCTAATGGAACTGGGGAGCCTTGGGACAAGTTTATGCTGAGGAGGTGTCATTTTTCCTCCAAAGTAGAAAACAGATTCCAGTCTTCCCTATTTACCGTGGGGACACTTGGAAAAGCTATTGGGAAGAAAAATACATAACTTGGAGATATCGTGGGTTCATTCCAGATCCATCGTGGGTTCATTCCAGATCCGCCATAAAGCATTTATCATGATAAAGTCAGTCACACAAATTTTTTGGCTTTCCAATGCATATAAACGTTTTGCTTACACTATACAGTAGTCTATTGTGTGCAATGGTATCGTGTCTATAAAAACAATGTACATACCTTAACTAAAAATATTTTACTGTTAAAAAATGCTAACCATCATTTAAGCCTTCAGTGAGTCATAATCTTTTTGCTGGTGGAAGTTTTAAAATATCGTGAGAATGTCCAAAATGTGACACAGAGACACGAAATGAGCAAATGCTGTCGGAAAAATGGCGCCCTTCAACTTGCTCTCAGTAGAGTGGCCACAGCCTTCAATTTGTAAAAGATCACAGTATCTGCAAAGCACAAAACAGAAAGTGCAATAAAAGAGGTCCTAATGTAAAAACTGCGGAAAGAGTAACAGATATTGTGTGTTCAGATTCGGGTGGGTGACCTGAATTGGCTCAAAGTTTCAAGGCAGCTGATGGCTGTGGTGGGGTGAGTGGTTTTGTAGTTTGTAGAAATTGTTTTGGAAATGTGTCCCGGTTAAAAAATATAAGCACTTTACCTAACACATTCTATTTCTCATTGAGATAGATCTCAAAGCTTTTTAATAGAAAAGCTGTATTATTTTTTAAAAATGCAACCCAAATATTCTCTTTTCTGTTTGTCTGTTCTTTACTAGGCCTTTGCCTGCATACTGTTCTCCTGCATTTTTGCCTTTTTTCAGTGGTAACCATGCGTGAGGCCCTTCTCCATACTAATTGCAGAGTTAGAAAAGATGATTTCAGGAAGTATCCCCCTTCAGAGGGCTTGAAGTCTAATGCCTGGCCTCCCTGTCTTGTCCTAGTCTGGAGTCACCGAACCTTCTGCCACACGTTCCTCTGATACCTGGGTCACATGTGGGTAGGTTCTTAATCCATCATGGCACTAGGCTGAGACTGCTCCTGACATCATGAAAGAAAGAATTCAAGAGACACGTTACTAGTCAGGCTTCTTGAGGGTCCGGCTTGTCCAGCTCAGCGTCTGTCACCTGCAAATCTGAGGCCCAGGGCCATCTCTGAGTCCCCAAAGCAGGCGTCAACCTCCTCGTAAAGTCTGAGTCCGAACTTCAGATTTTGTGAATTCGGATTCTCAACTATTTCCTTAGCTGGTAATACTTCATTGTGCCCATTTCCTCTGATCAAGTTGTCATAAGAGCAGTTTACTCTGCTGCAGTCGAAACCAAACATTAAATGTTCTTAGTTACTTCTCAAACTGTATTTCCATAAGGAAATTAAACAGTTATGCTTCTATATCTAGGTACTTTTTCTATAACACATCTATTCCTTAAATATTAGGTACAAATTTAATTCCGATATAATGATTTATAGTTGAAAACAGAAAGGAACATACTGCTTAGAGATTCCCCATGTGGACAGGTTTAACTCATTGTAAAAGAAATCTTAGTCTCGATATTTACCATTATTATTATTATTTTTGTTATTTAATCTGAATTTTCATGGAAGTTGATGTCTTCATATGAGGGATGGACATAGGTACAAGTCCTGTCTTTCTAATGTATTTTAATCCTGAGATTTCTCAGAACACTTGAAACCATTCTTGCATCTCTTCTTAACTAAGGATTAAGCTGATTAAATATCTAACTTGTGGGAAAAGGAAAGGAGAGGCCTCTCTTCATTATGAAAAAAAGAGCACAATTTATCATTTAGCTTTAAAGATAGGATGTTAGAAATAGTATCCATAATGATTCCTTTATCTGTTGTCCTGTGCACAAACAAAAAGAACAAAGCACAAATTTCCTCTAAAACTCACTCTTGAGAAAAGATGAGAGTCACAGGTAACTTATTACTGTAGGTGACTTTGTCAGTACTGATATTATTCATTCTAAACCTTTTACTCCGCTCTGTGTTGAAGCATAAAATCATGCTTTACGTGTCATGAGGGTGATATCTATTCACGGGTCAGCCAGACAGTGGTTCCATATTTTCCACGTTACACTGGCCTCTAATAGAACCTCGACATTATCATTGCATTAACACAACTGTCAGAGAAAGAACAGTAAAGAGGGTGATGTACACACACAAAACGACTGTTGCTTTATACTTACGTATTACACTTGCATACTGGAAGCATGCATATAAAGTATATCTATGCGTATATTATATAAGTATAGGCACACATATTTTTGCACTTCTTTTTTTTCTTTTTTTTTTTTTTACCATTCGTCAGTTTTCAATTAGTACAGTCATCTGTGCAACTGGTTGCATTTTGACAAATCATGAGAGTGAGTATTAAGATTTTTGGCTTCTAGAAAAGACTAGCGTACAATGTCTCCTTACTGCAGTAAGTAATCAGAGGACAGTCAAGTCCAAAGATTCACCTTATCAGCCAGCAGCTGAATGATGATCTCTGTCTGTAGGGAGTTCAAGGGTATTGATAGGAAGAAATTGTCTGAGAGGAAAACTTTAAGAAGGAAGAAGAGACTGCACACCTAAGGCTGTCCTCTACCCAAAGACAAAATTTCTTTGGAGAGTACGCAGCAGTACTAACAGCATTCTAAATTTAGAGGAAATATAAGAACATATTACATATATATTAATATTATATGTTACTCAGGCAATATTTATGTATATGCAAAGCAAATTTCCAAAATGTTTTTTGTGTTTCTGTACCATTAGAATCAGAGCCTTTACTGGACTTAGCGCAGTGTCAAGACTCTCAGCGTCACAGCTGAAATCTAATCATATTTTCTCTCGGAAATCATTTTTGCTTAAGCCTAGAAATGGACTAACATGCCTCTGAATGCAGTATAGATTGTTTTGATTTTGTTTGCATATACATTTTTGGAAACATATGCAATATTTCAAGGAAATTTAAGATGAAAATTAATTTAAATATAAAAGTTCTAGTAGAATGTTGAGATGAAATTCCTCATTTATCTTTGAGCCAACTGCTTCTGAAAATACACACACACACACACACACACACACACATAACACTGAGTAAAATCTCTTAGAAAAAATATATTTAACTCATTTCCCTACAAGAGATCTCATTCCCTGGAATCTATAATCTATGAAGTTACTTTGAGGCTATAGCAATGTATATAGCATGCCCCAACATTGAAGTCTTTATAATTATTTTAAAGTTGAATCCCTAAAATAGTGATTACAGTTTTAGTCAACTAGTGCAGATCTATAAACACACAAATTATATGGTTTATAAGTAAGATTTCAATGACTTCCTTCAACAAAACCTAGTGTGAGTTATTATTTTACAACTCTTTTCTTCACTAGGCGTGGAAGTTTGACCTATTTTAGCTAAAATAGCATCCATTTTATATGTAAAATTATTTTTAAAGTACCTAAATGCATGCGTTCTTTCCCCTAAATTAGCTATTATAAAAAAGAAAATGGCACACTTTATATTATAGTACATCGCACAATGTGATTGTATATACTTACATACATAAAAATGCATACATGCATCTAGCTAAAGTATGCGTGTGTAACTTAGATGCTTCTGAGACACAATTCAGAATATTCACTCCTTCATATATAGATCATGTATTCCCTGCAATCTCATTACTATTTCCTCAAACTTGACTAAATCTTGGGAGGTTTTCTGCAGTTACAACCATAGCATCTGCTAATCCATATCACTTTACGGCCTTTCTTTATCTTATTGAACTAGGTACGGCTTGCAGCGTGATGTTGAAGCAGAGTGGTGAGACCATATACTTGCCTTGCTCCCAGCCTCGGGGGAAAGCATCCAGTTTCCCACCACAAAGTAAGACGTTAGCTGTACGTTGTGTGAATGTTCTTTGTCAAGTTGGAGACATTCCATTCTACTTCTAGTCTTTTGAGAGTATTTGCCATGAATACATGTTTGAATATCTCAAATATTTTTCCATGTCTATTGTTATCATCATATGGTGTTTTTTATCATGCAGATTAAATTGATTTTCAAATCCGAAGGCAGCCTTGAATATATGTTGTATATCTTATTTGGATACGGTATTGAATGTTTGTGTATACTGTTGAATTTAATTTCCTAATATTTTCTGGAGGATTTTTGCATCCATGTACAGGGGACTGTAAATGAAAAAGTGGACCACATGCTAGCGCAAAAAATGTAAGCAGCGAGATGGAACTGATAAGAAATTGTCAAGAGAAAACACAAGAAAGAAAAAAACTGATGTAAGTGAAGACTCCCTTTGATGGACGCATCTGTGGTCTGAACACAGCCAAGGAAATGATCAGGGAGGTTTAAGAGATGTCGTTGGCTCTTTTAAATACGTGATCTGATGATTCTAACATCTGTATCATCTGAGCCTGGTTCAGATGTTTGCTGGCTTGTCAAGGCTGTTTTCTTTGCCCTGGTCTTTGGTCATGCGTTGTGATTTTTGTTAAAAACCAGACATAATATATCAGTTAATAGGAACTGAGGTAATTAGCCCCTTAGTGTCAGTATTTATGGTAATCTGCCTAGAATTTTGGTTGTGTTTAATGTTTGCTTTAGCTCTTGGTTCCAGGATTTTCAAATTCCTCTATCATCCCTTTTACTTTTGCCCTATTTTCTTTGGACTTGCCGAAGACTTCCTCTTCAGATAAAGCCTCTGTCACTCAGCTTTTTCAGTTGTAATTTAATGTTTAACGTGGGCGTCCTATCGGTGTGGCAGTAAGGTGGGGAGAAGAGAAATTTTCTAACATCTTAAAATTAAATGCCAGTCTTTTAGTGGATCTGAGTTTTTGGACTGCGATCTTCTCAGGTATTTCTTACCTTTTTTTTTTCCTTCCTTACAGCATCCAGATAGGCTAGAGTGTGCTGGAATCAGGGGATTCCTTCCCCCAGGTGATATATGACTCAGGTAAGTTCTTTTCCCCTGGAGAGTAGTCCTTCTTTATGGAGAATGCTCTAGGATAATTTCAAATGGTTACCAACATCCAAATCAGATACTTCCCCACAGAAGTTTTCATTATGTTCTAAGTTTCTGAGGAAGCAGGAATTCTAAGACCTTTTCCACAAGTTTTCCCCTAACCTTCGTATTAACCTGGAGTTTGGATAATAGCTGCTTTGGGATAGGTATTATAAATTTGAATTGTAAATTCAAATCAATTTAAATACACTTAGGAATTACACTAAGGATTTTAGAGTAACCTCATATTATAAGTTATGGGCCAAGATGTCATGGGCATGTTAATAGCAGACCCAAGGAATTTCCCACCCTTGCCTTAGATGCACATTCATCAGTCTATCCAACAAGGAATGGTACATGCCCTCAAGTTATGCCTTTTTTAGGTGGAAGACAATCTGTACAATGAAATAACTTCTTTCTTTTCCCTAATAGAGTTGGTTGATGTTCAAAATTATTTGTGGGTGACATTGCTGTATAATACAGAATGTTGCATTTTAAGTTACAAAGCTGTGAATATTGAGAGGCATATAAATAATGCTATATATAATAGCATTCTTAACAAATGCACCAAAAGTATACTAATTATACTAAATAAATAGCACTGACAGTAACAATGTATAAATGCAGGGCCTGTGAGGGGAAGGGAAAAAAAAAAGCATCCAACCCTGTAACTGAACCCTGCTGTTTCCTGGGATAGCACCACATATGGTCCCCAGTCTAAACGCACCATAACATAAGGCGGTATTACATGCCCTAGAGCATTTTTAACAAATAGATTATAATGGAGTGGTATGGAAAGTATGGAAAGAATTCTTTTCTTTTATCTATGAGCCAGGAAAACCTAAAGTGGTAAATGATTTTTTTAGGAAGTCTTAGGGAAACGATAGTTTTATAGAACTCCACTTTATGAAAATTACAATGTTGTATAAAACCAAGGGTAAAATTCAAAACAAATGACATCTTCCACCCTAAAATATTTATGTGTTTCTCTTTTGAGGACAGGTGTATTATGGCACAAAACTTTATTACAATGTAGAGAACAAAGACAAGGTTTTGATTGTTGCTAAAAATATGTAAACTACCTGAACAATTTGATACATCAAATATTTCCTTTCCTACTTGACAAAAATAAAAATTGGGATTGATAGCATTGAAATGCCTTTTACAATATATTTGTGCTAGTATGTAGTATAGTAGAAAAGTCACATCTGTCAGCTATGAAGACTTCAGCTTTTTATTTAAGTGATAGACCCGTACTGTGAAGTTATGTTAATGCTTTAATGTTATGCTGTGTTACGTATAATTTATAACTTTGGTGGCAAAAATGCATTAATGTGGACCCCCTGATTAGCTCTTATCTAAGCTAAGAAGTCTGAAAATATTGCATTTTGTTTTTGTTTTATTTACCGAATCAACTTATATGATGTGAAGTTGTATACTGGGTATCTTTTAGAAGTCTCACTGTGGCATAGGGTGTTTTACCATTTGTAAGGTACCTAGAATCATGGTATTTCAATATTCCCGTGATCCCTGTTAATAAAAAAGTATGACTGCATTATCATAAACAGTTTATTACACTCGATTAAGACATTTCCTCACACTTCTTGCTTCTTACACAAAATGTGTCTGTGCCTTCATCTCTGTGTTTGAAGCAGAAATACAAATTTTATAATGAGAATTAACAGATTTAAATCACAAGTGCCTTTTGGATTTTCAAGTTACAACTTGAGAAGCATTAATTTTTATGGGGCTTTGTATCTGATGAGAATCCCATTTTGTCGCTAATTCTACATTAATCTTTTATGAGAAGTCAACATTAGATAATACAGAGATAATTATTTATGGCAAGCTAAAATGACAGCAGAACACTCCAACAGTAATTCACTTCATTGTAAATTATAAGCTCAGCTTCTAATAGAATTAACTGAAGACCAAGCAAAATAACATAATTTATTGTATAATCCTGCAAATCTATACAAAGGATAATGAGGAGATATGTGCTACATCACAATCATGACTTTAAATATTGTTCATAATCACTGAATCTTTGATCTTATGTCCATACAAAGTGGAAGGGAAAGGAGAAATTTGGTTCTTTTAATAAGTGGGAAAATAAGAAGGTAAGTCAAAAAAAATGGGATATCATTTAAAATTATTCAGTCAAATAACATAATAACAGTCCAGATTTGGATTCCAATGTTAAATTTCAGAAAAAATGCATATGTCTAGTGGCTAAACATATGTCCTTAATGTATTGGAGGTGTTCTTAATGCCCAGGAGACAAAAATAAATGATCACAGTGTGTCTTTTTTTTTCTCTGTCTCTTCCTCTTGCAGATCAAAGTCACATAGAAATAACCTAAGCAGGGGACAAAATGGTAAATTTAGAGTCTTATTTGAAATAGACAATTTTCTAAAATGACAGTAATGCAAACTTCAGCTTTCCGATCGTTTCCATAAAATTATCCAAGTTTTATTACCAGGTCTACTGCAAGTCAAAGCTAACTTGTTTTTGAGGCTGGCATCTTAGGGTCCTTCACCTTCTCTGTGAATGATGAAAATGAACTGTTGCACATTTCTGTGTTTCTAAACTTGTCAATGCACCTTTATCACATACTTTCACCAAGTTCTATGAATAAAATAGAGATAACATTAATCACATTGGCCTTAAGTAAAGCAAGATGTAGAAAATTTACAGAAATCTACCATTCCCTGAAGAACTATTTGTGTCAAATGTTCTGGTAAATATTACATATATGTGACCTCATTTAAATCTTTCCCAGAGGCCTGCAAGTTTTAGTGTGATTTCTATTTTTGAGATAAGGACAATGAACCCAAAGTTTAGTTTGTTACTCAAAGTCACAAAGCCGGGGTAGTATTACCACCCGATCTGTCGACTCCACATCCAGCCCACTTTCTCCTACAAGAGCTTTAAAACAGGCACCATGTTGGACGTTTTCTCAAAAGAATGAAGGCCGAAGGGGCCTAACCCTTGGCCCTTGGTCTCAGCAAGACATGCTTTTCTCTCATGTGTTGTACATGTAAAAGTTTTGCTTCAAAAAGGACCACATCCCATAGAACGTACAACCCCAAAAGTGAAGCCTAATGTAAGCTATGGACACTGGTTGATAATGGTAGGTCTACATGGTTCATCAACTGTAGTGAATGCACCTCACTGGGGTGGGAGATTTATAGATGGGGATGCTGTGCACATGTGGGGCCTCGGAATATATGGGAAATCTCTGTACCTTCTGCTCAAATTTTGCTGTGAACTTAAAGCTGAAACCTCACTGATCATTAGAGAAATGCAAGTCAAAGCCACAATGAGGTTACACCTCACACCAGTCAGAATGGCCATCATCACAAAATCTAGAGACAATACATGCTGGAGAGGGTGTGGAGAAAAGGGAACCCTCCTGCACTGCTGGTGGGAATGTAAGCTGGTACAGCCACTGTGGAGAACACTATGGAGGTTCCTTGCAAAACTAAAAATAGAGTTACCATATGACCCAGCAATCCCACTCCTGGGCATATACCCTGAGAAAACCATAATCCAAAAAGATACATGTACCACAATGTTCATTGCAGCACCATTTACAATAGCCAGGACATGGAAGCGACCTAAATGTCCACCAACAGATGAATGGATAAAGAAGACGTGACACATATATACAATGGGATATTACTCAGCCATAAAAAGGAATGAAACTGAGTTATTTGTAGTGAGATAGATGGACCTAGAGTCTGTCATATAGAATGAAGTAAGCCAGAAAGAGAAAATAAGTACCGTATGCTAACTCATACATATGGAATCTAAAAATATGGTACTGAGGAACCCAGTGACAGGGCAAGAATAAAGATGCAGATGTAGAGCACGGACTTGAGGACACAGGGAGGGGTGAAGGGGAAGCTGTGGTGAAGTGAGAGAGTAGCATTGACATATATACACTACCAAATGTAAAATAGACAGCTAGTGGGAAGCTGCTGCAGGACACAGGGAGATCAACTAGATGATGGGTGATGACTTAGAGGGCTGGGATAGGAAGATGGGAAGGCGTCGCGGGAGGGAGGGATATGGGGATATATGTATAAATAGAGCTGATTCACTTTGCTGTACAGCAAAAACTGGCACAACAGTGTAAAGCAATTATATTCCAATAAAGAGCTTAAATTAAAAAAACCCAAAAACTGCCCTAAAAGACAAAGTCTGTTTAAAAGAAAAAGGGGAAAAAAAAAGAACCAAAGGTTTAAAAGTGGTTTAAAATACCTATCCTAAAAAATGACTTTACTTGGACAGCGAGATACAAAATTTCACAGAGTATAAAAAAGTGAGATCTAAAACCTATTTTTTATGTCTCACCACCCTGTTGGTGTCAAATTAAAAAATAGCATCAGCAGAATGTTTTCTCCCATTCCCATTTGGTTACTTTTCTGTTGTTATTTACACCCCAAAATGATACCAGAAACAAATAGGCCTTATGTTTTTCTCAATATTTTACCTTTGGGAAGTTTGTATTTTGCTATTTTAAAGCACTTTTTAAAGGTTATCCCCCAAATTTAGTATAAGATGAGAACATAGGGTCACATTCTTATTTACATGTCTGAGAGTAGTTCTCAGATTTATCCTTTCATCTTCCCCATCTTTATCAATGTCACTTTACCTGACCTCCTAGATTCTGTGTTCCTGTTCTTTAATGATCTTCACTACTGTGCTGTGTACTTTCACCAAAGTCTTGAAAATTCTCTTAAATACTCACATACAGCCTGGTACAGAGCACTATAACAGCAGCAGTGCCGAAGAAGTAACACAATTGCTCCCAGATTCTTCCAGACCTTCATCTTCTCACCAGAACCATTTCAGAGCAGGATTTCTGTGACTCTTCATAGTGATCATGTGGTTCACTAGGACCCTCTGTTCTTCTTCTAATATATATGTGGATAGAAATTTGTATATGCATTTCCTTTGGAGACATTATGAGCTACTTAAACATCATCTGTGCGTACTTAATTTAATTTTGTTGGAAGAGAGTCTGATGTGATAGGAATGCTGTAGATTTTGAAATCAGAGTAAAAGTGTCTTGGATCCTGTCCTCATCATTTAATTGCAGTTTATTAAAATTCTGTAGCTTCCATCCCATCATCTGAGAAATTATTTGCAAAGTCCAGGAAAATATATTTTATCCAGAAAACTGCCACTTACCTTGGTTGCATATAAAGATGTACTTGTCCTGCTCAGAGTACCAATGGCAATATCTGTCTGTTTCAGTTATTTCTAAGAAGCATGACTTATCTCCAGACCATTCTCCACATAAAAAGAAATGGGCAAGGGTATTTTTGGAGAACTTGAAATTCTAAAATTGAGATTCACATCTTAGATGAATCTCTTACTAGTTAAATAACTCTGAGTCAATTAATCATTTAGTGTTTCAATTTCCTCAAATACCATAATTATGATGACATATATCTTTTTAAGTAGTTATGGTAAATTGAGATAACATGTGAAACCTGTTTATATAAGCTACCATATAAAAAGAAGTTACAAAAAGATTATTTTTGAAATTAGACCAGGATAAATATATATTTATAATACATCTTTCTCTCTCTATATATACATATATACATACACACACACATGCGTGCGCACATACACACATAGTTTTAAAATCTTCATGTCTATCTGAATACGTGAATTGTATAATTATAATAGGGGTATATTTATTTTAATTGGAACTTCTCTACTAGAATACAGCAAAAGAAACACACAAACAATACAGGTAGTCAATCTCACTACATTAAATTGGCTGTTGGAATATTGCACATCTTACTTAAGAAGAGTGAAGTGTTGTTTACTAAATAGGATGTGTTTAATGCTGGGTGTGAGAATCTTAGTCTTAGAAATTCACAGCAGGAAATTACAGTGACAAGTTCTGTTGGCAAGTGGTTATAACATGCCTTTAGAAATGATCTCTGAAATGAGAGTGACTCCAAAGAACATGGCTATTGTGCTAGCATAAGAGAGTCAATAGAGAAGCACTGATGGTATTATCAGCCCTTATCATCTCAAAGTCTTTTGCAAACACTACCTAATTCTTACTACATCTGCCAACATTTTTTTGCTTGGACATTAATGCCTTTTTTGTCCTTGGGTATATCAATGAACCTTTATACATATATATATATATATATATATGTTTTTATACAGGTGATAAATGCATTTTATGAGTCTAAGGTAAATATTAATAAAAAATATGCTTGGTAAGGATCAATGTCTCAAAAAGTGTGCAGCCAGTGTCAGCTATTTGCCACAAGCTCTCCTACATCCTACCTCTAAACCATCAATAAATACGGGTCCATTCCATTAAAAAGCATAAAAAAATTAAAAAAATAAATAAATAAATATATACATACTGGTCCAACTTCAAAATGCATCCAGAATTTGACAACCTCTGAAATCCTCGCAGCTACTACCTGGTAAACCACAATCCCCATTGCTGGTCTTACTCCTCCACTAAGAGCCAATTAACTGCCAGTGTGACCTTTTAAAAAGTAATTCAGATCATGCCACTCCTCTACTCAACACCCTCCAATGGTTTGTTTGAAATCTTATCCACACAGAACCATAGTCATCACAATGGCCTTCAGACCTTGCCACATCTGGTCCTGATCCGGTTCCCTACTGCTCCATCCAACAACTTCTCTCTCTCTTTCTCTCTCTCTCTCTCACTCACACCCACACACTCACTCTTGCCCTCCTTGTCTCCTCTCTAAGTCCATTTCTGTCACTCAGATCTCAAAGCTTTATGTGCTATTTTCTTTGCTTGGATACTTTCCTGGAATATGCACAGGGCTCACCTCTTGTTTCTTTAAGTCACCACTGAAACTTTATCTTATAAGGGAGGCCTTTCCTGATTTGGCAATTCCATTCCACTCCTCACTCCAGATTTTCTTTACTCTGCTTCATTTTTCTCCACCATCCTTAATTTCACCTGATGTTATACACATTCAGTAATACATGAGTGTACTTATGGGCTTATCTGCATGTTTACCCACATGGTCATATGTTAAATTAAATAATATTTCTGTATATTAAGGTTCTTTGTTTTAATTTTTACAACATGGGAAATTGCTTGATTAGCCTTCAAGAGCCATGCTTCAACTGGAAGACAGGAAATTTTAGGAGACTGTGTATTCAGACAGAACTAGTTTGTCTCACCACACCTATCCCCATGAGACTAGTTAAAGATCCTTCAAACTGGGGGGAAATAAAAGGAAAACAGTAGGGTAAGTAAGAGGGAGCGATGATGAGAAGGGACACTGCATCCTGCTATTGTATGGGGTTGGGTCTGAAATCAAAGTGAGAACCCAATTTGGGGCATTCGGGTGTTGAAGGCATCCTGCCTTTAGCTCCCTGTCAAAGAGTACTTGTCACCATCAAAATGGACAATAATGCTTAATTTTTTAGAAACATAAATGCAAATCAGCAGACACAGAATGAGAAGGAAGGAGTCCTAAGTTGGCAGAGCTGACAGGATAAAGTTTGAAAGGCAATAACCTGACAGAATTTTCCTTAATTTTTTAGGAAAAGATTTCTGCTAGCAGGCAAAATGGGGCCCAATATAAAGAATTAAATTGTGTGATAGAAAAACAAAAATAAAGAGTTAGAAGCCATGCACAGCTACTGTTGGTGGCCTGGACATAAGTTCCTAGAGTCCTGTTTCAATGGAGTACATTCTGGAATTACACTTCAATTTTCTTTAATATGTAGTAAAAAATATATGAAATGGGATACACAATAAAGAAACATTTTTTTGCAAAATGAAATATGTCATAATGAGAAGCACTGTAATACATTCTTAACCTTTACAGGGGAAAATCCTTAATAAAACATATTGAATGATGTTGATCTTGGCCATCTATTTAGAAAATGCGATTCACATTCACAGAGAAATGCTGACATGCCTTCTTAAGAACGTGCATTCATCAGGAAATTGGAAGCACACTCTTGTTCTCATTAGAAGCACAATTCCTACCTCTCCCCAACAACCACAACTCAAAAAAGAAAGGAAGGATTGTTTGTTGATGCAAAAAAAAGCAAAAAACCAAAAAACAAAATAAAAATCAACCAATCAATCAATCATAACTATAGATTTGCTGACCTCTACCACCCTCCTGATAACGCTATGATTTCATTCTCTCAAAGCTTTAGTGTATGTTCAGTGATTTCTCTTTACCGTCACTGACTTCAAATGCATGTGGATAAAATCTCCAACCCCTTCTTTTTAACTCATCTCTGTGATCACCTTACACTCAGTTTTCTTTTATTCTCTTTTCTTGCAGCTACCTATTCCCAAGATGACATCATGCACATTTTCATTACCAAAAATTGCAATATCCCTGAAATCACTTTTGTATCTAGCTTAGTCTTTGTAACCACTCTTTAAAAATACCCTCAATTCCCTTGCTTCTCTCCACGTCCATCACGCTTGGTCCACCACATTCACAGCTCTATAAATCCAACCAGCTGAGAATCTACTTCTGAATCTTCCTTATATTTGCCGCTGAATGTTCCTGAAGAAAATCAGAGCTAGGAAGCCTGAAGCTACTTACCTATTCATAGCCACCTGCCTGATACAGGTACACAGGACTCCTGTCACTCCTTTTACATAGTTTGAGGCAGCTGGGTCTTCTGCTCTCTACAATGTCTACTACAGGCATACTCATTTCCCAGGCTTCCCTCGCTCACTACAGAGATGTATATTCTTCTAAGTAGTTCATGGGACATGTAGGTACTAAAACATTTCTCACTGCCATCTGAAATTCAAATTTCACTTGACATCCTATTTTTATTTGCTAAATATGGCAGCTTTACCACTGCTTTCTCTTAAAAGCAGATTCCCCGGCTCTACTTCATTGAAAAAAAATGTTGACATCCTGTGGACATGCCGTCATTAATTTATGCCCACTCTCTCTGGGTCCCCACACTTAGTCTCTTCCTTTCTTTTTATTTCTATGGAAAAAGAAAAAAAATATTTTATGGTCAAGGGATAATACCATGAACTTGAGATTCTGTAGCCCTGTTTCTTTGATGACGCTCATAAGTTAAAACCTCATATTGTGCAGTACCATTCCCCTTAGCTCAACTTCTGTTATAAAACCACACCCTATAAAATAAGAGACTGTAGGTAGTTCACGCTTTCTCAACTGCCCTTAATAACAAGATGCGTGTTTTCTCCACTCCACATCCCTTTCCTTTCCCATTATTTCTGCTTGTATGCCCTTTGTGTAATCTCCCGGCTCCTCCACCTGGGCATCAACGCTTCTCTTCTGCTTTGGTAATGTCACCTCTCCCTGAGGTATTACAGCCACAAATATGCTGGTGACACCAAGCTTTATGTCTCCAGCTCAGCCAGGTCCCCGAGTTCCTGTTTATTCAACAAACATCTACATTTAAATGCCTCACAAATACCACAAACTGAAACTGTCCAAATAAAACTCTTCTCTTTCACCTAAGGATGTTTCTTAAAAAAATGGACCCCAATTGGAAAGGGGTCACCATTGGTTTCCCCTCTCACTCATCCCATAGCCAGTGGGTCGATAGACCTGATGCTCCTACATGGGGATGGAGGTGGGGGGGAGGGTTTTTGAATCAGTAGGAGGCTTTGCTCAGGCTCTTCCCTCTGCCCTCTTCCTGGCTGTCTATTTTTTATGTTTCAGTTTTCAGTTCAAATATTAAGTCTTTAGTATACATTCCCAGACACCTTTATGGAGAAAACTCTTCTTCCATTTTTTCTCTCACCACATCCTATTCTTTTCCTCATCATTTTGCTTTTCTGTTTCATTGACTGTCTCCTCCACTAGGCCACTGTTTGTTTCACTACTGAATTTCTTGTAGTATCTAGCACAAGTGGCACATAGCAAGCATGAAATAAATATTCATTGGATAAATACAATACATCACTAAATAAATTGTGGAGAATATTTTTAAATGTAAAATATTTCTCAGCAAAACCTTATCATGGATTATGAAAATGTGAAGATAATTAAAATACTAAGCATATATCTTTATGATATATAATTATACCTTCTGCCATTGGGTTAATATATGACACAAGTGTTACCAGATAATAGGTTACAATATTCATTTAGGTCCTAAATTAAGTAATTCAATAAACTTAGATAAATAGTTAAAGAGATTTAATGAGAAAAAAATTGCATCTATTAAAGCGATAATTCTGGGCTTTTAATTAAACTTGTTGAGGGTATATTTCATTGTGAAGGGAAATTGTCTAGAAGCTAGTGTTTTACTTCTGAGGCACTTTTGGGGTTGTTTTTGTGAAGCCCCTACATAAATTTATCACTCTGTGATTGCATCAGCTAATACCACCAGCATAATTATTTACAGCTTATTAATCATTACTGAACAATTAAAAAGATTTAAGAGCCCATTTCTCATTAACTGATCCTTTGCATAACAGTGAGACATTTGTTTTCCCTTGTATAATAACACATTCTGAAAGAACATCATCAAACTTTAGAATAATAAGAGTCGGAAAAGTATATACATTATATTTTACTCCTAGGAGTAAAAAAGAAATAAAGTTTTTTTTTAATTTTTTGTTTATTAGAGCACTTCTCATTCTATTCTTTTGTTGTCTTTTTCTCTCTTCTTTGGAACTGTCTCCTAATCCATCAGCACCACATTTTGCTTCTCGCATCCAAGGTGAAGTGATGACAATCTGGTAGACAAACATCTTCGGCACTGAATGACTTCAAGAGCCATATCTCATTGCATAAGACCATTTGAATTTTCAAGGATTATGGGAGGCAGTGGCTAATATTTAAGACAGAGGGAAACAATATACCTGATGTAATTTCCAGCCTCAGTGGCGGTAAGAAGCAGTTGGATTTTCCTGCTGCAGTGAAATCTGCTCCAGGCTCTTGCCAGCACTGTCTGTGCAGGAAGAGCTCTCGGAATTCAAGTCTCAAATGGGACCACTTGATTAGGTTACGAATAAACGATATTATATGACTTCCTCATACTTAATTCAAGTCATCAGCCTGCTTGCTCTGCTTTCCAGAACAAAGAACAGACCTTCAGGGTGTATCAATTGTATCAAGCATCAGTAGGCTGTCACTGAGTGCCTTGCTTTTTGATACTTTTAGCTGGACATTGGCCTTAAATTACATGGTGACTCTTGTCTGAATATTTTGCCATTGCTCAGGCCCCTCTTTAGGTGAGAAAGGAAGTCATTCCACTTCCGTTCTACTACTCCATAGTAGTAGAGTCTGATTTCAGCCAAGAAAGATAAAAGGGATACTTCACAGTTTGAAGGGCATGCACATTGCTTTATCAAGTAGACTGTTTGGCGCTAATTTTACAATTACATATCACTCTTCCAGGTGATATGTACGGACCAGGTGATGTACAATGTGCAAAAGCTATAAAGATATTCATGACAAAGCCCTTGACCTAATGAGCCTTACAGTCCAACAGAAAAGATGAATCCTCAACTCCAAGCAAAGCTGTATGTAATAAGTGCCAAATGATAATGTCGCTGTTGGCAAATTAGGCTCCAACCAGTCATAAATTCACTGAATATTTCACCAGTATGTACTTTTAAGCAGCTGAATTTATGAAAGTGACTGCCCTGTAACAAGAATCTGAAGCTTAATTCAATGTTTTTGATTAATAACTCTGCTGTCATGTAACCCAATTTTGTGTTGTATTTAATATCTTCATGTCAGAGAATATATCACTGCTCCATATTTAATCTGTGAGTTCTTTTTATCAGTCGTGTGTGTTGTATAGCTAAGTCTCCATGAAAATAAGGTATAACCCTGTGATAGTGGGGTCCCGTTATTTAGAGAAAAAATAAAATAGTAATGGGGTAGTTTTACCATTGCTTTTTCACCAGAGAAAAACATTCACTATCATTGCTTCAGTTCTGTCTGCAAATAGCTTTGCTTTATTAAAAAACAAAAAGCAAAAACACTTAAACATCGTCATTTTGTTTTCTCTCAAATCTTGTAGAAAAAAAATGAAATGTGATTTGTTTTTACAGGTAAAATAACAAAATTTCCCTATTTAAAAGAACACATCTTGAATCAACCCACTGCTTTAAAGCAGCAATGATAACAATAATAATAATAATAATAAAATCGGAATCACACAATGTCTCCTGACTTTGTAAATGAAATTCTTAAGACTTGGGGAAAAAATATAAATATTCCAGCAAGACAACTTCCATCAGAAAAGATGAAATGACTTAGGATGTAACGAGGAAGTTTTCTCAGGATCTTTGAGAAACGAAGCATGCAGTATACAGTACGAAAAGTTGCTGGTGTTTACACAGTGATAGAATGACTTTTAAAAGACAGAGTTTTCTGCAATATCGCTCCATAGAAAAATGAAGAAGGGAGCCCAACTTTTAACAAAACTGCATGAAAAATTTGATAAACAAATATCTTCTAAGAACAAGAAGGGTTTAATGAAAAAATATGTGCAGAATTATAATTTATCTGAGGTACATCATATCTAGCAAATCAATTTCCCGTTGGCTTATATTGGCTACGACTGATAAATGGTGAGAAAAGGAACTTGAAAGCATATATTTGCCAGAGTTCCACATTTGAATAACTCGAAGGCAGGTAATTTGATCTCTGTAGTGGTGTCCAACTCCAGGCAAATGCAGTAAAATAGGCAGGAATTTTTAGTTCCTCCTACTGTATTCTGTGGTTTTGCACAGACTTCCATAGCATTACTGGATGTTTCCAACTTCAAATATTCTTTTCTTTTTTTCCTAAGTGTATCTCCATGGTGCTGAGGGGTATTCAAACCAAAAGACCACTCTGATAGGAACATCACTATTGATGCAATTCTTTTGCAATAAATAATCCCAATGCTTTTCAACAGCGCAATCGGCTTCTGCTCCATCTTCTAAGTTCTGTTTCTGACTTTCCTTTGTAGACAGACTGTACAGCTTATCTCATCAGTTTGATCCCCTTCACTCTATGGTGGGCTGGGAAATGTTTATCAACTGGCTCTCCAGAAAATAAATAAAATGCCTGTGTGTATATAAGTTTATGTTATATTTTATTGATGCAAAAAATGTATGTCCAGTAATTTACAAATAGTAATAAAATACAAAATATCCTTATTATCAATTCCATATAGCCCATTGATTTTCACAGAATGCTTTTATGTTTAGTTTTGCCGAATTCTTGTTTCTCGTCCACAGCCAACTTATGGTTGCAATTCAAACATGATTTGACAACATTTTGTGCTATTTACAAATTAATGAGAAATATAACACACTCTCAAGTTCACTCTGCCTTATTTACTTTCGTCTTCATTGATTTCTTAAGCCTAGATGGTCTACAAAACAAAAAAGAAGCCTCAGTTTGTAGCATTTGCCAATTTCTGTTGTATACACACTCCCATCATGGTCAATTTCATGCTGCTGATGTGACACTGTGTAGAGAGCTGGGGAGGAAAAGGCAGTAAGTAGCACATCGTTTTCACTATGGAAATAATAGGCATGAATCTACAGCATAGATCATAGCAAAATGGAGTAAAATAATTAGGAAATAATGTTTTGAATAGTTACCTTTGTTATAATTAATTTAATTTCAAGTTTATTTGTAATGTGATTTTTAAAAGTAGCTGAATTAATAACCGGAGTGAAAAATTTGTATAAATTTTTCCATCATCTCTCACAAGGGCATCGGAGCAGACTCTAGCATACCTCTGCCTCCCTGGTCCCTAAGCTGCACTCCAGTGCTGAGCCCTGAAGTCTGTTCTAGCCTCAAGAGCTGATGGTCTACTTTTACTCATTCAAAAAGCTCTAGCTCCATCCTACCCACTACCCAATTTCTCAACTCCACATCTATTAAATTAGATCAAATTCTGGCTCTAAATTCCCTATAGTTCAACAGGGCTGCCTTTGCCAGGCACTCCTCTGAGCTCAATTCCTGTTTCCTCCCCTCCCTGAAAAACAAAAGGCACCTGCAGTTTGGCTTGGCACAGACTTGGATTTGAGTCCCATCTCTTTCATTTACAACTATGTAACCTTGGGTAAGATACTGAGTATCTTTGAGGCTCCATTTCCTCATCTGTAAAATGGAGATAATAATAGCAAGCTTATAGAATGTTGGTTATGAACCATTCAAAAGGAAACTTTATAGCCAGTGAGACCCTGATGCTTTCAGCCACTGACTGAAAGGATGAGTCTATCCACTCAATATACTCCTAGGTTATTGGGACTGTTTCCTCTTGCTGGCTGCACATTTCAAGTTTTGATGTATCTTCTGTGTTTTTCTGGACTGTGGCTTCCGTACAGCTGTCTCTCCTAGTGCTCTGCCCAGTTAGTGTGTGGCTCTGAGCCTTCGAGAAGCTGGCTTTGTCCTGGTTCTGGAAGTGGCATGTTTTCCAGCCGTTGTTCCTGTCTTGGTTTGTGGTACTAATTCTCCTTAATTTCTACAACACTGAGCTTCTCTGCCCATCCTTCCCTGATCCAATCTTTCCCCCTATTTTTCTGTTGCTTTTGTCACGCAACAACCCTCCAAAATTTGCCTTTGCAGCCCTGGTAACGCTGAGATCCGGGCATATCTGGACATAAAATGAAATGCAGCAAAGCACTAGAGCCGAGGTCAGAAGAGCGAGGTTCTAGTTCTGATTTTGACAGTAACCAGCTGTGTGACTTTGGAGAAATCAATAAACTGCTCAAAGCCACAGTTTCTTCAATTGAAAATGAGGCATAAGATTTCTCTAGGGCCCTTCCAGGTCTAAAGTTTAATGATTCCATGATTCTCATTTCACTGTTGCTCTCAGCAACTGCAGTAAACTAGAAATATTGCCTTTCCCTGCCTGTTGCTTAAGCAATCCTGGATCTGTAGAAGCAGCCTCTGCTGTTGGGTTTAATGTTGTCCGTGAGCTCATCAGCTGCAGATGCAGGTAGGGAAAAACAACGCCTTCCTTACCATCCAAAGAAGGAACTAAACATTTTTTTTTCTAATCTTAAAATATGAATTTACGTTTTATCTAAAAAACAAACTTTTATTTTTGCAAAGCAGAACTAAGCGATCTTCTGGATAATATATATAAATCAGTAAACATTGTGAATATTGGTGAGATGAAGTCTCAACCTGGAAGCTGCAACCATGACTTACATCTCACATGTGAAAATGACGCTCATGTTTGTTGAAAGCATCATCTTACCAAGGAAGAATAGGCAAAATAGGGATGATTATAACTATAATAAATTAATAATACTGAATTAAATATAAAATTAAACTGATTTTTAGAAATATTTTATTTTCTCCTTCCATGTGAAGGATAAATCAGTGAAGTAAGCTACCGAACTGTGGACACTGGCTGCCCACATCCTTCCTGACATGTAATTTACTGGGTCCTGTATCCATCCATGTCTTCCCTACTTTATCTAAATGTTTATATTGATACCATTGATTATTCCTCCTTAATTAAATCTTTCTTCTTTGGGATTTTTCATCAACATGCAATCCTGTAGCCTTTTATAATATCTCATATGCAGGCCCCTCTTCCTTTGCCAACTTCTTATATTTCCTAGGTTATTTCTAAGGATTCTGCTCTTTAAGCCCGTTCATCTTCTCTCTCTATTCTTTTTCCCTGGATGAGCAGGTCCACTTCTGATGTGCCAATTACCATCAGCAAGCTGATGATTCACACATATATTGTTTGGTACATATATATTATATAGATATACTATATATGCATAATATATATTTAATATGTATATAGTATATATATGTAATATACATGTTATATACACACAGTAACATATATAGTATAATTGTGTATGTTGTATGTGTGTGTATGCATCTCTATATACGTGTATGCATCTCTCTATACGTATATGCATCTATATATATAAGTATATATACATGTACATATACATATATATATATAAAATTTACGGCTATATTCTTGCCTCCTGCCTTTGGATGTCTCTTACTATTATTTTTAAATATAGTTGATTTCCAATATCATGTTAGTTTCAGGTGACCAGCACAGTGAGTCAGTTTTATATATATATATATATATTCTTCAGATTCTCTTTTCTTATAGGTTATTACAAAAGATTGAGTATTGTTCCCTGTGCTGTATATCCAGCATGGATGTCTTTGGTAACTTGCCTAAATTAACCTCTCCCAGACCTTCACTTTCTCTGATACCCTCCGTATCAATGCAGAAACCTAAATGTCACTGTTGACCCCTTTCTTTCATTCATTCCTCCATATTTTATTGGTCAGTGACTTGCATTGATCTTTCAAAAAAATATACTGTTTTCTCCATCTCCACTCAAATTCTTCTGGTGTAAATTACCAGCAAACGTTGCAATAAACTGCTAGCATGACTCCCTGTTTCAGGCCTGACTGACCCCTCCCAAATCCATTCCCCTGACTGCAGCGAGAGTGTACTTTCTCCGCATGTGATCCCATCAAACCCTCTTTTCCAACAATTTCCTCTTAACCTTGGCCTATATGGACCTACTTATCTTGTTTATGTGGGATTTTAAGATTCATATGTCAAATTTCCACTTGATGCTCAATGCTCTGGGAATATAAATTAATTATAATTCCTCAATGAGATTCCTTTATGCTTTTAAGAGCTTTTATAAGCTCTTCCTTCTAAATGAATAATTCTTCCTCTTACCTCCCTCCTGTGATTTATAACTCAATTTTTGGCTTAGACACCACACCAATATTTCCAGAAAGAAATATTGGACAACCCTAAAGAGGGCTTGAATATACTTCTCAGCATCCGTATTGCACTAATTTATTGGTATTATACCTGCCTAGTTAATTACACGTCTCACTGCATGGTTATGTCTGTAAGAGCAAATAGTATTTATATCTTGTCCACAGTTGTATCTCCAGTAAATTTGGCAAGTTTAGCAAATAAATATGTGAGAAATCTATGTAAAGTTGAAATTCAGATAAATAACCAATTGTCTTTTATGTCCCAATATTTAGAACATACACTAGTAATTTGCTAAATTTTAATTTCAAAATTAAATTTGAAATTTAAATTTAATCGGGCATCCTGTATTTATTTGACAGCCTTAGTATCCAGATCTTGAAAAACATGCCCATCACGTACTAGTTGTTCAGTAAACATTCAATAATACTAAATGGCAACAGAATCATCATAAGATTTTAGCCTATTTCTTCAAAAATGTCATGATACCATTTGATATATTCATTTGGGGAGTTAGCGATGAGTGTTCTTTGCTTTATTTGAAAGTAGAATCATTTTAAGGCAGTTAATGTGAATGGGATTGATTGTGCATATATCGCTTAGTTGTGATATTAACAATGGAAAATGTGCTTGCATACAAGCCATTGCTAGCAGATTCAGAGACCATGTTTCTTTGGTGTGTTTGTTCTTGTTTTTCTCATAGGTCAGAGACAAGACCTGTCTAAACTTGCTGAGGAAAGCTTTCCTTAGGTTTTCATTTCACACATCCTCTCCCAGAACAGTTCCCTCCATAGCACAGATGCAGTCAGAAGCACTCCAATTGCTTACAGAGGAGAGAACCAGGGCCATCTGGTCCCGACCTGGAGGCAGGCTCTGGGGAGTAGAGCATCATTTCCTAACTTTCCACTCTGTCACTTTGATGCATAAATCCTAAAATCTCATAAAGACATGTCTTGATTTTCTCTGAATTACTGTGGAAGAAAATGGAAAGGATTTTTTTCAATTCTATGTCTTTAGTATTAATTTTGTTGTGTTATGATTTGAAGTCCACTCTGTAGTGTCTGATTCAAGAAAAAAAAAAACGAAAAAGACTAAATATAGCACACTGTCACCACCCATAAGGTGAGTAAAATGACTTAATAAAATTAATGAGAAGAGTATTCATAAATCTTAATGTAAATACACATGCATTGCATCTTTCCACACTTGCACAAATTATGCTGGTTGGCTTATTTGTTTCCATTTGCTATAAGCACTCATATTAAAACAAAAGTGGATGGTTAAATTCCTATGAGGTAGCAAAAATAATAAATTAAAGAACACCAAATGTCTGCCTCTCTAAAAAAGCAGTGAAATAACTAGGAGAAAAACAAAAACAGAAACAAAAACAAACTGTGAGAATCGACTTTTTCAGAATTTTGGAAACTATCCAAAAGCTTGAAGCAACCAGGGAGAATTCATTCAAGAAAAGTGTCTGGATCTTGGCAAGAACAGAGAGCTATGTGTCATTTTAACTTATCCTAGTCCCATGTCCCAATTCCCAGCTTAGTGACAGCCTTGAAAATGACAGCCTGGATTCCATTACAGGTACAGGAAGAAGAAGCAGTGACTTCATTTGCAAAGAATCCTATGTATTTATACTTATTTGCATTTATTGATTTGTTTGTTGCTTGCTGGTGGCTATCTCTAGAAGATCAGCTCAAAAAGTTTGTCTTTATCTCACCTAACTCCAGAATTTACCCAGTGCTAAAGCTACTACCTGTGAGCATTTGTCCAGAACTTACACAGAAACATGTTTTAGTCACTGCTGCCTGAGGCAATGGATAACAGTTGGCGAAAAAAACACAATAGATTAAACAAAAAGATTGTGAGGAAAGGTTGAGGAATGAGATGTTTTGGAGAATAATATCTTTGAAAATCTCCAACACATTTTTCAGGATCAAGAAAGACATATACATGCCCCTGCTGCATGTATATCTGCGAAGACCCTAAGCTCTCACCTCTGGTTGACTTTGAAGCTCTGTGCAAGGAAGTAGTGAAGGCTACAGCAGGGTTGCCAGCTGCCTGGCTGAGTGCTGAAGGTGTGCTTTAATGCACACACAGAGGCCATCTGCAAACAATGGAAGATTTTTGTTGGCACTTTCTAAGTCATTCCATGAGTCCAGTATTACCATGATATCAAAGACAGATAAAGATGTTACAATAAAACTACAGACCAGCATCCGTCATTAATATACATGCAGAAATCCTCAAAATATTAGGAAGCCAAATCCAGGAGCCACATGAAAAGGATTGCACACCATGATCAAGTGGAATTTGTCTCAGGAATGCTAGGTTTGTTTGACGTCCAAAAATCAATTAAGGCAACATGCTATGTTAACAGAATAAAGAAAACGAAAACACATGATCATCTCAACTGACATAGAAAATACATTTGACAAAATCCAGCACCCTTTCAGGGAAAAAACAATAAAACAACAAAACAAACAAACAAAAACCCCCTAGGAATATATAAACTAAAGATAGAACTAGGAATAAAAAGGAACTTTCTCAACTTGATAAAGGGCATCTATGAAAAACTCACAGTTAAATGATACTTAATGGTGTAAAAATGAAACTGTCTCCCTGACATTAGGAACAAGAAAGGAATGTCTTTTCTCACTACCTCTATTAACTATTGTACAGAAAATTTTAGCCAGGGCAATTCAGTGAAGAAATAAATAAAAAGCATCCAGATCAATGTGTATGTGTGTGTGTGTATATATATATATATATATGCATAACTGTATCACTTTGCTGTATAGCAGAAATTAACGCAATGTTGTAAATCAACTATTCTTCACATTAATAAAAACATCCAAATAAAAAATAAAGAATTAAAAGTATCTTTATTTGCAGATGACATGATCTGAAATATAGAATACTCCAAAGAATCTACCATTAACATCTAAAATGATAAAATAATTGTAAGACTTTTACACTGAAAACAGCAATATTTTGTTGAAATAAAGACATAAATAGGTAGAAAGGCATTCTGTACTCATAGATTGGAAGCCCATATTATAATGAAGACAAAAATACTCAAACTGTTCTATAAATTCATTGCAATCTCTATAAAAATCCCAACTGCCTTTGTGCAGAAATTAACAAATTAATCTTAAAACTCATATGGAAATGCATAGGACAAGGAATAATTAAAAGAAACATTGAAAAAGAAGAGTGAAGTTGAAAGGCACACACTGCTTGATTTCAAAACTTCCTACAAAACTGTAGTAATCAAATGGTTCTGTACTGACATTGAATAGACATATAGGTCAGTGGATTCGAATTCGGACTAAAGGAATTACTCACATTTACAGTCTATAGGTTTCCAACAATGATTCCAAGAATATCCAATGGGGTAAGAATCGTCATTTCATTATATTATGCTTGTAAAACTGTATATCCACACCTGAAAAAATGAATTCAGAACGCTGTTTCACAGCGTACACAAACATTGACGCAAAATGGATCAAAGATCTATTTACTAAGACAATGAAATTCTTAGCTAGAGTGCATGTAGCTCAACATGCAAGCTGGGAAGGAGACCATTTGAAGGAACACAGATGGAACTCATGAGCTGATCAAGCCTATGTTCAGTGAATTTCCACGACTACCCATCGGGTCCCCCCTAGGGGGAACGTGGAAGTCTACCTCCCATGCAAGAATGGGCCAAGTCGTGAGGACTTGCCCTGGAAGGAACAGAAACCAAATATGTGGCACAGTCGCGGGACACCTGCCAGGGGCCCAGGGCAAAGAACATGGCAAAATGGGCCACATCGACAGGAGCATAAGTCCTGTAGAAGTGTGTCGAATTGATCACACTGGTCAACTAGTCCCCAGTCACAGATTCAGGTGGTGCCTCACCACTGTGGGAACATATGTCACATATGGAACAGGCATTCCAGTGCACCATGTAGTTGCTGGAACCGCTATCATGACTTTAGGAAAACGCCTTTCCCTTGTGCTGGACTATCCAGCAGGATGCCAGTATAATCAAGCCACTTCACTCACCACACAAGCTACCCAGCAGTGGGTGTGCTCCCATGGTATGAGATGGATGGTTCATACTCCCCCAGGCAAATGGAGAGAGAGAACGATGGGACCTGCATATCCATCCATTGCTTCCACAGAAGAGAAACCCCGATAAGAAAGCTCAGCATCCTTCCTTTAAATTCTGGAAACATGTGTAAACATCAAGACTAGTGACCACTTCCTTACTAGCAGAATCTGGGTTTGTAGACCCCCTGGGGAAAGTTTCAATGAAGAGTGAGAAAAGATAATAGCGTTAAGCCCCTGAGAAGTGTGTGACTTTGTCTCCTATAAATTTCTGAGCTCCTGAGAGAAAATATCATTGGTGATTATGGATCCACACGAAGAGAGATGTGGAGTTCAGATGGGGGAGGTCTAGACAAAGCAAGAGAACGTCTGAGTTGGAACAATGTTGGGAATATGGAGTGTTTCCTCTCTCGGGCATCCTCATACAGAAGGAATCTGAATTCAAAGATGATGGAGTCCACTGGAACACTGGGTGGCTGAACTCTGCTCCAAGCTAACCAACTATGTAATTGTCTTAAAGAAATGGAGATACAGTAGATCTTCTCCCATGAAGACCACTTGTGGGCCTTCACCACTGATGTGCATAGGTTCTTTCTTCTCTTAATCAAGACTACCCTGTTAAAGACAGTGAATGATGGATATGCTAATCTAGGGCCCTGAACTTGACCTCAACTCCAGAGCTGAAGTCTTTACATTTCAAATCATCAGAAGTTTATTGCTTTTATGAGTTTTTTTCCCTAGAAAATCTTAAATCAAGATATCACTGAATAGTAATTCCAATCGTGTATAATAAAATCGCTTAAACTCAGACAACAATGCCATAGAGTAATATTTCCCAGATACAGAACTATTGACTTAAAGCTATTCTCCTTCACAATTTCTAGCTATGAAAAGAGGAAAGAAGAAACAGGGGGAAAATAATTTCATAGCATCATTTTCTATTATATTTCAATTTATGTTAATGTAGGACAAAAAGATTACTTTTTATCCTAGACTTCCTTGGTCATGTAAATTATTTCCGCATAAAAAATAATTTGCTATGTGTCGTAGTTAATATCAACAGGTTGACTCTTTTCTATAAAAAGATTCTTTTGTCACAATGACTGTCACAGAAAGAAATAGTGGTAATGTATAAGCCAATAGTTGAAAATAGAATGACAAAATTCTTGAAATAAATTTTTTTAAAAGAGAAATAAAGCTTCTTACAAGAGTACAAATAAAAACGAGGAACGGGGAAATTAAAGTAGAAATGTAGTCCTCCACTTCTTTTCAAAATGACTTCATTTTTATGTAAATATTTGTATCCCTCTTATTACTTAAATATGTAAGTCTGTAAAGAGAGCAGAAGGGACAGGCTTTGAATGAAGATGTAACTGTTTTCCTTTCTTTTTTTTTTTTTTTTCACTAAGCCTGTTATCACTGGTAAAATTACATTTATCTTTTGGTTCAGGAAGCCAGGAATAAAACTCAATGAATTCTTAATGTGTTTATATTTCAGGAATGCATTTCACCTTACGGTGTGCATATACATTCTAAATTATGACAAGTTAATTAAACAGACAAACTCCAGGAACTCAGTGCTCTGCTATCATTATCACTAATTTGCTTTGAAGAGGTTTCTAAAATGTGTCTCTGTATGTAGCTCTGGCCTTTACTCTGCCACACTCTGAACCTTCTTAATTTGGGCACAGGCCATTGGTTATTTCAGTCTTTCCTTTCTCTTGTGCCCATGCACTCACAGTGACTGTGTTCTTTATGGAGAAAGTATACATTTTGTGGCTTTAGACCCATCTACGCAATGAAATTCGTGGCCCACTTTATTATAGATTCCTCAGTGTGTGGACAGATCTGTGTAATAATGTTGCCCTATGAATATTAAGTGATTAATGTGGAGTGGGTGGCTCTTTAAGGGATCATACCATTTCCGTTACTAGACACCTGTCAGCTGTATCCTAGGTTTCTCTTTGTTGCATATGGTTCTGAACCAGAGGCGTCTGGTGAAGCACGGTCTAGTGGAGAATATTGAGGAGTGTCATTGCTAATTTCCTTTCCCTCCCCCACCTATGATATACCCTCTCCTGTGTGCAGCGGAAATGGAGTTATTTTTTGTCTATTACTTATATCCCTTTGCCATTACACAGGATCATTTATAAGAGTCTGAAGCACTATTGAGTTTCCTTCTAAAAGAATCATTTTTGTTGAATGTAAAAGTTCAATAAATAGATTTTTACATTTTATTGTGAAAAATATTACACCAATAAAAATTGTGTTCTATTCGTTCTTGTGTTTGGAGATTGTGTGTGTGTGCACTGTTTTCCAAAGCCTCAGCCAAGTTGGAATAATAATTGTTAATATTTATTGCCCCAGCCCTGGGCAAAGGGGTATTATGTTACTTAATCCCCAGAGCAAAGTAACAGGGGTTTAGGGGCTTGACATTTGAGTCTATTCTTTTAGCACTAATGCCAGGGTTCTTGTGTATGTGTATGAAGGCGCCCTGATTGCTTCTCCTCCATGGTCGATGTTAATTTCAGCTTTGATTTTTTTGTTTGTTTTTTATTCTGTCTGAGCTGAAATCTCCAAGGTATCCTTTCTCACCTTCATAGTAAAGCATAGGCTGAGCATCCCTTTGGGGTGTTGAATACTGGCCGCTGGGAGTGACTTTGTTCACCTGCTGTGTGTGTCCCCAGGACAACCCAAGGGCTGGAAAATCATCCTCACTTCTCTGGAAGGCACTGTGTATTCACACTGGGCTTCCCTGGGTCTTAAAGAAAGGGATGAAGACTTTTTCCAGAATCTCACTCCCACGGGTTAAGCATTCTTCCAAGGAGGCATCAGAGGCTACTGACCTTCCTGGGGTCTGGTGGGCAGAGCTGATGGGTGGGGGTGAAAGGGAAGGTAGGAGACTGGGGGAGGGGGGAACGGGCAGCATTGCTGATGGGGTTCTCGAACTTGCTGCTCCAGCAGCGCCTCCAGTGCTAGTTTCATTTGTGAGCCTCAGTTATATAGAACATGTAATAACAGATAGTAAGCAGCTTAAAAAAATTGATAGTCTGAATTTTCAAGTTACAAAAATTCAAGAGAAATTGACATTTTGAATAAGGAGAAACAAATTACCTCCCCGTTTTCTGTTTTTTGTTTGTTTTTTTTGCTGATTTCGTACTCTATAATATGAAATTACTTCATATGATACATTTTACTCCAACTCTGCTTCAAAATACAGAAAACAAGAGTAAAGATCACAGTTGGGGACAAATGTAAAAAAAAATAATTCTAGTTAAAGAGGAGTGTTAAAAAAAAAAGTGTTATTTTTATCCGTATTAGTAGATATTTCATTATACTCTGAAAATAAACTTAATGAAAAGCTGTTTTATTAAATTTACCCACAAGAGAATTCCTAATGGAAGGAACAGCAAGTTCCTCAAAGTGTCTTATTTATTTCCCGATTATCTGATGGAAGTTAGGTTGGAGAAGGGAGAGGAAAAAAAAGGAAGAAAAATACTTCTAATTATTTTGCAATTTACCTTAATTTAAATCAGAGTCTGATTTGTTTCCACAACATATTAAGACCAGTTGCACAACCAAAAGTAATGAATTTAGTGCATTTCAGAGCCAAAGGCTAAAACTTGGATTTACTGCGGTCATGTACTGTATTCAACTTCGGACTTCTAGAAAAAGAAATGTTTTTTAAGTCATAAACATAAACAAATAGGGAATTTAAAAATCAAGCAAATCTCAAGCTAGTGGCACAGGTACTCAAGGCAATGCCATAAACAACAGTGACTTTATTTCGTTTTCTTTTCTTAGCAAAAATGCAACTGTTTTATACTACAGCATTGACTTGTGCCTAATCTGAAATAACCCTTTTTATTAATATTGTACTAAACCCCAGGAAATGATGCCATAGGCCACAGATTAGTGCCAAAATACATATGAAGCCAGTTGATTCTATTTATTAAGACCATATAAGGTCCCTGACCCTGTTGCCATGAACAAACACAGAGCCAGCTGCTTACACAGCCCTTCTTTTATACAAATCTATTCACTCCTATCTGTTCGCAACTTTTCCTTTCATCGGGGTCAGAGCAATCCAAAATTGTGCAGGGACCCAGCGGTGGTGAACAGGGTTGGGTTCGCAGAGGCGAGCGTGGATCAAGTGGGCCAATTATTCGCCACAACAATTGGGTGCTAACCAAAACCGGCTTCTTGCAGGCGAGTGTAAAACAGCACCTGGGGGCTGTTACATGCTATGAGGTGCCCTCCCGTGATTTCTCTTTCCCTAGAAAAAAATTCTGTTGGCCATCTGAACGGGAGCACTCATTTCTGAATAGAAAACATATCATGGGAAAATGTTTTTAATTTTTTTATACACTGCAGGATAAGGGGCAAAAAAAAATAGGACGTGTAATTCAGCATGTGTATCATTTTCTATCCAAGTGACATAACAATTAGATGGAAGAAGTGTGCAAATACACACCAATGCCACTTCATGGGTATTTAAAAAAAAAAAAACTGAACTCAGCATTTACTTATTTTTTTTGTTTGTTTTTGTACTTAAATCTGCAACCTGGTTTTAAATATCTTTAAAGCTTTCCCACTATAGTCCTTACTTCTCTTTTCCAGAGTGAAATGTTTATATCACACAGGACTAGGGTACTCATGGGATTTCAAATCAGGTCAGTGGAGCAATTGCTAAAAATGCCACTGAAATGATAATTTGAAAAATAAGCTCTGAAGATAAATTTCTATGGGGGAATAACTTGTCTGTGCAATTCAGTTCAACTGAGTAGAGCATGATGTTTTTAACTTAAAGATAAGTGCAAATGCCTTTCCTTTATCCACAGTACTTGATGACAAAATGATTCCAATTGTGTGGCATTGTAGAGCTTGGTGTTTGACCAAGAATCCCAAGGTGAATGGTTGAGATGCTATTCACCTAGTCTGGTGACAGGCATGGGGGTGAGATGCTTCTCTCTCCTTTCTAGGAGGACCACTTGTGAGTTTGCCCACTGCATCCAGCCACTCACCCTAGGGACCCACTGCAGCTATCATGATGAAACCAAACTTTAGCCTGGCATCTTCCAACCATTGATAAGCATGGAGGTGTGACTACTAGTCAGGCCATTCCTGTTCCCCATCACACTGGCCATGAATCTCTCAGGGATGCTCTGTAGGGTGACATTCCTTCTACACAACCTACTTCCTTCCTTAGAACCGAGGTGTGGTCTGCAAGCTTTCCCCACCTCTGCCGTCTCCCTCTTTCTTTATCTTTCACAGGTTTCCTCTTCCCTCAAAAGAAGTGGCTTGAATATTTAATCCCATTATGATATCTGTTTTTTTGGAGGACTCAAACCCATAGTCAGGTCTTCCCTCTTTTTGTATTTATTTTCAGAGATTCTAAATAGCTACGTTTTCCCAACTATAAACTACTTAGTATGAGAGAAGCCAACCTTAAATCATATATTATTAAAATAAAATCTGGATATGCTCAGAGAAACAATAATTTCAGAGTTTTGCAACTGACTTTGATGTTATCGATTCTCCTCCCATGGGGTTGTCCGTTTTAAACTTGTTAAACAATAGATGACAGCACAGAGGAGCTGTTAGCACCATCCCATTTTTCCTACTCCCTGCACCCCCAGTTTATTCCACTGGGCTTTCATGCAAATTTAATTCAAATAAGGATCGAAAGTATTTCCATCAGCCCTGCTGAAACTGACAATGCAACCCCTTTAAAATAACAGCCAAAGAGAAATAGTTTTAAATCATCTCAATTCATTTGCCACCTGTTTCTTATAATTATTGATTTTTTTCAAACAATATCCAGCATTTCATACTGCTAGTTGTTGCCTTCCAAGAACAACTTTGACAATAACACACAAAATCCCCAGGAGCCCATGTCATCCATCTGGATCCTGGACCAATTCCTTCCTCAGCTCTTCACTAATAAAACAAAATTCCGACCTCAGCCCTAAATAAAGGCATTGCCCATGATTCTGTACATTCTGACTCTCTTTTTTGTCCTTTAATCATTTCCGCCAATACCCAGAACTTAATCATCTCTACTTTCAGTTTTCCATCATTTTTGTAAGTTTCAGTGGCACAATTATGATTTTATCCTGCCCATCCCTGTGAGAGAAGCTGCCAGTAAGTCACATATTCAAATATTTTAAAAGAGGAATGTTCTAATATCTTAGGTCCACATTTCACATCTCTCCCTCTCTGCAATATCTAGCAATGGCAAACACTTTCTTGATATTTGTAACAATAGAATGAATGTGAATTTGATGTTTTCTTCTTTTCTCTCCCAATTCCTACTCCTTAATAAGTCACATACAAAAATTCAGTCTAAATTTCCTGTTCATATAGATCCTCTTCTCTATCTCGTTGTTGTTCGTATTTCAACTTTTATTCTAATTCTATTTCTTCTATGATACCTTCATTAATTTCATACCAGAGAGGCACTTATTTAACTAATATTTGCTGTATTCATTTACTCAACCAATGTTTCCTGAGTCTCTCTACTATGTGCTTTGTATGGATAACAGATATGTTCTGACTTCACTGAGCTTGTGATATACTGGAGACAGACAAGCATTAAATAAATATGTGATATCAATTTTGTTAGGTTCTTTGAAGACAAAGGATAGAAATGAAATGTGAGGAGCCATGATTAGAATAAATATTCCTGAAATTTCTCTCTGAGTAAATATTCAAGTTGAGACCTAAAGAATGAGGCGATGTTCGGTGTTTAGACACCCAGACACATCTACAAGGATACATACGTTTACACCTTCTTCTGCTTCAGAAACTGGGCTTCAATCGGTCACTATCAATTAGCAAATATAAAACATTACTGTAGATTAGAATATAGATACAAACAAGCCACCAGCTTCTCCATCTGCTCACACCTACCTCCCTCCAATGTGACAGAAGGAGGGTTTTTGGTAATTAATTGGAAAGCTAGAGATGGAAAGGCAGGAGGGCATTGTCTGGTATCCTTCTCCCTCTGCGGTCCTCTCACCTGACTCCTGCATTCACTGCCACTTTTCAGCGGGAGTGGGAATTCTTCCAACGGCTCTCACAAGAGCTTCCTTTCTACCTGCTGCTCAACCAAAAGCTTTGCTAAGACCCCCTCACTCTCAGCCTCAGCCACAATCTCTTTCTCTTTATTCCAATATCCCCTTTGTTTATTATTTATGTTTTCAGGGAGTTAGGAAGGATGTGCCTTTTCTATGGCTCTATTACTAGCAATTTAGATTGTTAAGTCTTCAGTCAAGAGGCACCTTTCCATCATAGAAGGATAGCTAGAACGGTTCTTATAGATTCCTGAATCTGCCCTCATTTCTTATATTTGTAGGGCAGGAGGCATAGGATTTGTCTTGCCTGAATCCAGTGACACAGCCTAAAACCCAGCTCTCCTGAATATGTATATGGGATGAGCTTGTGTTCTGGTGGTCTGGGGGAAGTCCTGGTTTATTAATAATCTTGTCTAATAAAAACAGGTGCCTGTATGCCTCTTGTCCCAGAGACATCATTGCTAGAAGCACTTTCACCTTCATGCATCTCTCAGTTTGGAGAGTATTCTATCTTCTCCCTCTACATAGAATCAACTTACCTTTTTTCTGTACCACATAGATATTTTTTGAATCTCAGTGAAGTTTGTGTTTATGTATATGCTGTGTTTCAGAAGGTAACATATTGTTACATAAAACAAATGGTGAGGCTTTTCAAAAGTTCCCATGTGTGATTTTTCTTGGGTGGAGAAGAAAGTCTCAGAATGAACCCATCCAGAGATCTATGCTGCTCACTTAAGAACCTCTTCCTATGCCTGTTATTTCCTCAAAAGAACTGTATAGACAGTTGAGGCTGTGATAAGAAGGACAGAGAACTTGGTGGCATTTCTCTCCAGGGTGGAAACAGAAGGCAGGCATCCGTGTGGACCTCCACTGAGAATGTCTGGTGGTGAAAAGGACTGTGGCTTTTAAAATTATACAATTTGTACTTAGTGGCAGTCACTGCTCCAAGCCCTTTACTGGCATCACCCCGGTTGACACAATGTCCTTATAACTTATGTAATTTATTTCCCCCATTTGATAGATGGTGAAAGTGAGGCTAAATGTGCCTGACTTAATAACTTTTATCCTTAACATTAAGCAGGCTGACTCCATTTTTAGTTAGGTTTATAATGTTCCCTGTTCTTCGCATTTTTTCCTCTGCAGCTTCTATTTATTATTTCCTTTCTTTTCCCTGTATAAATCCCAAAGATTACTATAATGAAAGCAAGTCTATCTTTCTTAGGGGGCAGACAAGTGGGGAGAGATGAATATGGGTAATTTAACTTTGTGTTCCATTTTCCAGTTACTTTGGGATGAACCTGAATCGGTGACAAGGGTGATTTTTAATAGTTACTAGAGTGATGGGCAAACAGGCTGAGAAGTTTCATATAATTTGGAGGAATAAATAAAGGCACAGAAGGTCCATGGGAGCCTCAGGAGGGGCTGAACTGCAGGGAAGCAGTTCAAAAGGCCAAGATCCTCTGCACAGGACTGCCTGACACCTGCATTTATTCTTTCATCAACAACAAAATAATAATTGAAGGACATTTACCGAGCTCCAGGGGGTGTAAGTGTTCAGTCACCTGACAAGGCCAGGGAATAGCATCTTCCCTTGATTTAACTCTCTGCTCTCAGAGTTACAACATGTATAATAAGGCTGTGTATCCCCATGAAGAACATGTCTCAGTAAAACTACACTTTTAAAAAATTAATTTTCCTGTGATGATTTGAAAGGAGAATATTTTCATTGGCTGAGAGAAATGATGATCGGAACATTGACAAACGTGAGATAGGAAGTTTCAGGTCACCAGATACTAAACACACTTACTTTCACCTGGTCTTTTACAAGCTCAGTTAAGGGTACTATTTTTAGATTTTGCTGGTTATTTATTCCTCTGTTCATTCACCAGATACATGTTAAGAATATAATGCTGTGTTAAACGTAGTTGGAAACATGAAAGTTTATCTTATAGTCTTTGACCTAAAGGCTTATAACCCTAGAGGAAGAAGGAACAAAGTGGTGATTAAATTACATTTTTTTCTTTCTTCTTTTCTCCTTCCCTCCCTCTCTCCCTCCCCCCTTGCTTCCTTCCTTCCTTCCTTCCCTCTTTCTTTTGTATATTTATGTATGTATTTCCTCAAGTGGAGAATAGACTCAGGGATGAGAAAGATCACTGAGGCTTTGTGTTGTAAAACAACATGATTTGAGGAGTCTCAAAATTAAAGAATCTGTACATGGCAAAGTTCTTCACATATCTTGGTACATTTTATTACAACAAACTTGAACTTATAGGTGGACAAAGGAAGAAAGAGAGTTAATTGAGCACCTACATTGTACGAGGGACCATGAATCACATTCCACAGACATTTCCTCATGCATTTCTCATATCAATTGAAATTTTGTTTTCAAATCCTGAAATTGAAGCCCCGGACATTTAAGTGTTTGAAGATTTTAGCATTAGTTAAGTATCAGATAAACCACAATTATATTTGCATTCTCCAGGATGTACTAAAAATGTACACAAAAGGAAAGGAGACTGGAATCCAAAAGGAATGCTACAAAAATTATTACACATGAAAGAAGGCATGAAGGTGAGAAATGAGAAACTAAAAAGGCCTTAAAACTGTTACATGAGACAAAAATGACATCATATTTTGATAAAGCATCCGTTTTCTCATCAGGTAACTGCAGATCTCCATGTCTTCGGGGTCAGTTATTGGAAGACTATTGTGATCCTTCGATGGTGTCACATTGCCTTGAATTTTTCCGTTCTCCGAAGGCTTGTGTGGCCGGCTTTGCATTTGCGGTAGCCGCCATCTCGTCTAGTCTTTACTAACTGACTTTGGGAGAGAAATGCCCGCTGTCAGCCCTGCTGCAGGTTCTGGGGCTTTCTCAGACCTTCTGTGGATGTGTCTGCTCCACGTTTCTTGCTCCCTCTGTGGCAGTATTCCTGAGATCGCATGCTTTCTCTCAGTCCTGCAGTACACCAGGCCACGTGCTGACTGCCTGCCTTTTGTTTTCCCATGAGCAAGACTAAGGCTCCTGTTTGTGGTTTCTCCCTGACCCCAGATTCATTCGAGCTGCTTTTCTGGTGCTCACCAGCCATCTGCCGATGCTTGCCTTCAGCACCGGCAGAGCTGGCCCCAGGGTGAGCATGTGGAGTGTGGAGTGGGGTGTGAGGCACGGAGCACTGGGGGTGCCCATGGGCCAATAGGGAGTCCTTTCTGGACAAGGGGTCCCCAGAGGGCGGTGGGCAAGATTCTCTGTGGAGTCTGCCCACAGGACCCAAGTCCATTGAATGTCCTTTGGCAGCTGATCTGCCTTTCTCCCAGCTCCTCCAGCCCCTCGGTCTTGTAGCCCAGGACTTGGTTCTCGAGATGAAGCCAGGGAGAAACAGGCTTCTCTCCATGTCTCACACACCTGAGAAGCCAGGCACCCACTCATGCTCTGCCCTCCCTCCTGGGAGGAATCACGGGCTAAGAAGCTCTCGCTTGGCACCGTGCTCTTCCTCCAACCGCGGGGGACAGGTGACGTGCGGAAAGTCAGGCCTTACCTCTGACCCTCTCCAATGCATCCAAACTTGTATTTTTTGCTCCAGTGTTGTGCTGGAATTTCTCTGCTGGAAACCTGGACTTCCACAAAGGCTCTCTCACCCATGGGCGATTACCTAAGACAGTGTTCTCCAGGCTCCCAGGTCACAGGGGAAAGGGTCATGAACCAGGTCACAGCCACTGCAGGGTCCACAGCTGGGACTGAGGTCCACATGTCTGTTGCTCACCACACGGATGGGCAAGACACCTCCCGGGTCTAGCACACGGTATTGTATCCCATAGTTCCCACAGACGCATTTTTGTCCTTGAACGGATGCCACATTGTTGATGTTGAGCCATGTTCCTGATGTCATTCTGTCCAAAATCATGATCTTGACACATCAAATTAACTTCACCATCCACAAACTCTCAGTTTCCATACATCGAGTTTAAGCCTATATCTTCCTTAGTGCCCAGAAGCACCGTTTTCAGGTCAAAGGCATGAATCAAGTGTAAGTTTCACAAACTAATGTTAAGGAAAAACATACAAAGCTTGGAAATAGGCAAAAGGACCACACCCTGTCATTTCAGGGTCCCACTGAAACATTGCCTAATGATTACACCATGGCTTTATTTAATTCCCCAAGAGAATAAACTCTTGTTTCCTTTAGTATCTTAGATGAATTAGGGCCAAAACCATGTAACGCTGTAAACTAACTTGCAGATTTTTAACCTGTATTTCCATCCTGGAAGATGGAAAACAACAAAGGGTATGGTTTTATTGTGGGGTATTAACTAGCTTTTGTCTCTAACCCGGTAATTTTATTCCAGCATTCTTTAATATCAGGGACAATATTTATTTAGTCCCTCAAGCTATCCCTTCAGCCAGATTTCCCATCCTGGAGATGCCTTCATCAATAAGTTAAACAAATCTTTGACACAGGCTCACTCCATGTCTACACGAGATTTATCATTTTTGCTTTCTGTAAATTGAAATGTTTCATGTGTTCTTCTATGCCATTTCCATGGATAACTCTCTGGGGTTACAGAGAAATTTCCTGGTTAAAAAGGCATAACATAAAGGAAAGTATATTTTCAATGTATCGTGTTAAAGAGCATCTAAATGTGCTTTATCCTTGCATGTTTATTTCATTATTCATCTTTTCATAAGCTTTCTGTTTTGTTGAACGTTTTTGTTAGCCCTGTGTTCATTGTTGATTACACTATGAATGAATCCATTTATCAAAACCTTTCAGTGCAAGAGAAACTCATTAATACCCATTCTATCACTTTTGTCACCTTTATCTGAGTTGTAACAGAAATCTGAGTATAAAGGAAATACAATGTTGCATTTATAAATTCATTTTCTTATACTGTGTGGCTAACCTCTGATCTACATTATAGGTAGCAAATTGGAAGTAACTATTACTTATTTTTTTTTCAATTGAATTCTGAAGTCTTAAATACTAATTTAGTTTTCCTCCCACAGTTAGAAAGGCACATGAAAAAACCTGAGAGTAAATACTACAAAAGAAAATAGAAACTGGCCACCATATTACTTTACACCCTGATCATGCATCAAAGTGATGTTGACATTAGTATTTTATTCAAAGACACAGCTTTTATTGATAATAGGCAGACAAGAAAAACAATGTTTAAAAAATGCTTATGCTAAAATTGCATTTCCAAGTTAGTAGCAATAGGAAAATATGGCACAAAAACCTTACATATTTTTGTTAAAAGTTTACTGTGTATTTTCTGTAAGACGAAGTAGATACAAATTAAGGAATAGTTTTCAAGGCACTTGAAAAAAAGTGTGGAACCAAAATAAATTTGTTTGAAGAACTACAAGGAAAGATTTAGATAACAGTACAATTTTTAAAATTAATTAATTAATTTTTTGGCTGCACTGAGTTTTCATTGCTGCGCGCAGACTTTCTCTAGTTGCGGAGAGTGGGGGCTACTCTTCGTTGTGGTGTGTAGGCTTCTCATTGCGGTGGCTTCTCTTGTTGTGGAGCACAGGCTTTAGGCACTTGGGCTTCAGTAGTTGAGGCACGTGGGCTCAGTAGTTGTGGTTCACAGGCTCTAAAATGCAGGCTCAGTAGTTGTGGTTCACAGGGCTTAGTTGATCTGTGGCATGTGGAATCTTCCTGCACCAGGGATTGAACCCATGTCTCCTGCATTGGTAGGCAGATACTTAACCATGCGCCATGAGGGAAATCCCTACAGTTTTGTTGTAAAACCCCCACTGTCTTATAGCAATTTATCATGGCAAAATCAACATTGAGACATTTTGCCCATGCTAATGATTTAAGGGGTGATGAATCAAATGTTTAATGAATTAGAGGAAAATGATTTGAAACTAATTCCAATGACTCCAGTTGGTTCCCATCCTGCCCTGGGTTGCTACTCAGGACCACATAGCTCTCAGTGACTTGTTCAGCAGAATGCACCATGGAAAGTCTACGATCCCCGTTCACACCTCTGGGAACTGCTGTGAACACGTGTGAAATCTTCAGTGTGATTCAGTGAGGGATGTATGTGTCAACCTTGCTCACTTATACTCAACCTCCTGCTTATGCTCATTGTAGATAAACAACAAGCCCATCTATGTTCTTGTAGTTCTGGAGGTCAGAAGTCCAAGTACAGTGTGACTTTGGCTTCACAGGGTTAAAATCAAAGTATCTACAGGGCTGCATTCCTTTCTGGAGCCTTCAGAGGAGAATTTGCTTCCATGGTCATTCAGATTGTTGGGCAAATCCACTTCCATGCAATTGTCGGACTGAGGTTGCTGGCTGTTGGCCAGGGGTTGTTCTTAGCCTCCAGAGGCTCTGCCCATGCTCCTGGGTCCATGGCCTCCTTCCTCAGTCTCCAAGGCAGCAATGGGAGGTTGAATCCTTCCCGAACTTCAGATCTCTCTGGGCTCCCTTTCTCTGCCTCTGGTTCTCCATATCTCTCTGAATCCTGCCAGAGAAATTCTTTTTTGTACCAGCTCATGTGATTAGATTGGAAACTGGTGGTTGATGTGGGAGCATCTCCTTATTTTAAGGTCACTTTATAGTAACTTTATGATACCCACAAAGCCCCTTCTCAACAGTATCTAGATGAGTGTCTGATTGAATAACCGGGTGATGGGATTACAGAGCACATCAAGTGTTAAGAACAGGATCCACAGAAGGTGACCCAGTTAGTAGTCAGCATTTCTCCTTAGTTGGTAATGGGACTCCTGGAACAATTAGCTTGGTCAGGTTGCCCTTTGACTGAGTTACATACTACTTGCCAAAGGTTCCCTTTAGCTTTTCTCTGAATCTCTGCTCCTCTATCTCATGTTTTAAATGCTTATGTACCCAATATAATGCTATTTATTGTCTTTGTTATAGCACTTTAATATAGGCATTGTTCAAAGTGAACTTTCTTCTTCTATTGTCTCGAAACCCCTCTTTCTTCAGGAGTATCCTGATCTCCAAGTTTACCATCTTCCTGTACCTTGAAAATCTCTCAATCTTTTTCATTGCTTATCCTCATCCTGAACTTCAGTTCCAACTTACTACTACATTTTCCCCTAGTTCAGCAGGGGTCCCTAACGTGAGATCCACAGAGGTCCTTATGCAGAAACTAGCTAAGATGGGGAAAATTTACATCTTTATCTTAACGTCTAGATGAAGTTTAGCATTTTCTTTAATTAAAACGTGTTTCACAAGTCATAGTAGTATTAGCAATACCCATGATTTTTACACCAAAAAAAAAAAAAAAACCCAGATATTAGATATTTCCATGTGAATGATGATTGCTGCACATATATAAAATATTATTTGCAATAGTTACCACACTGAGATTGCTTTTGTAATTAATCCTTCACTATACTACCACAGGGCACAGTATATATTCTACTCCTTTGTGTGATTGCAGCCTTTTTGTCTCCAGGCCATCATGGGACCTAACTTGTCCACCACTGGTTTCTTCCTGCATCTATTAGTTGTTCCTTCAAACAGTGTGGGGGTCTGTCCTCACATTGGAGACCCAGGATTCAGCATTGCTTTGCCCTGTTCCCTCTTGACAATTATTTTCTGAATAATATACGGAAGTAAGCAGGTCAAAGATGACCTGATAGTTTAACACTCACATGCAAGGTGATGAATAACAGAATTCACAGGGGGCTCTCGTTGAAAAATAAAATATGATGTTAACATACGTTACATGTCAAATAGTTTAGTGCATTATAAACGTGCACATATTACCATATCACAGTTCAATGTTTTGACAAATGCATTTTAATACAATTTATTCTTTTTGTAATTTTAGAGATTTATATACATTAAACCAATTAATTAAAAAAGAAGTTCATAGGCTTCATGGGACTGCCTAATGGGCTCTGTGGAGCACAACAAAATGGGTGAAGAATCCCTGAAATACTAGCGTATATAATGTTAAAACCAAACTAAACCATATTTCTACTAAAGTCACCTTTTCACTTGACTTCTTAATAAGGTGTCACACACTGTTAGCCATCCAGCCTATGTAAATCTCATTTAATTTCAATTCGATTTCTCTATCTAGCAAATTCTCAACACTCTTTTCATATGTGTGTATATATATATTTCATACATATATAAAACTATAGTATGTATGTAGTCTATGGTCTCTCTGCATGTGTATATATATGTGTGTGTGTATATAGTATTTTTTACTCTATAAATTATTTTATAATGTTTACTACTGGTAACATCAGATATACACAAATCAGAAGAATGCAGTAAACTCCCAGGTTTTAATTATGGGACAACAGCAGCTGATAACCCAGGGCCTCTTTATTCCTACCTGCTACACTCACCCTAACTTCCCAGCTAATTTTTTTTTAATATACAAAAAACTGCATGTATTTAGAGTGTACAATTTGGTATCCCAATCTCCCAATTCATTCCCCCCCCAAACCTCCTTGCTTTCCCCACTTGGTGTCCATATGTTTGTTCTCTACATCTGGGTCTCTATTTCTGCCTTGCAAACGGGTTGATGTGTACCATTTTTCTACATTCCGCATATATGTGTTCATATACGATATTTGTTTTTCTCTTTCTGACTCGCTTCACTCGGTATGACAGTCTCTAGGTCCATCCATGTCTCTACAAATGTCCCAGTTTCATTGCTTTTTACAGCTGAGTAATATTCCATTGTATGTATGTATCACATCTTTTTTATCCATTCATCTGTTGATGGACGTCAAGGTTGTTTCCATGTCCTGGCTATTGTAAAGAGTGCTGCAATGAACGTTGGAGTGCATGTGTCATTTTGAATTATGGTGTTCTCTGGGTATATGCCCAGTAGTGGGATTGTCCCAGCTAATTTTGAAGTGAACCCTAGATATCATGTATTCATTAAGTTTTTGAGTGTGTATCTAAATGATAGGAAACCTCAGACACAAACAATATAATTACCATACCTAAAAACATCATAAAACTATACTTTAACCATATAAAATATTACAGTAGTCTTTAAATTTTTCTAATTTACATATTTTGATTAGCTGTTTAAATGTTTAATTTTTAATTAAATACTTCGCGATAACTCTATACTTACATGCAGCTTTAAGAAATAATACAGACATCTTAGGTACCCTTTACTCAGTTGCCACCAATGGTAACATCTTATAAAACTATATAAGATACGTATCTATATCTACATATCTCTCCGTCAGGATGCTGACATTGAATTTAGTCAAGATACACAACATTCACAATGATTCCTTACACTGTTCTTTTATTGCCATAACTTCCAGCTGCCATCCTGTCCTTAGATCCTAGAAATCACTCATTTGTTCTCCACTTATACAATATTATCATTTTGAGACTATCATACAAGTGTATATTAAGTATAACCATTTTAGCATTGGCTTTTTCCATTCATCAAAATTCACCCTGCTCAATATTATTCTGTAATATAGATGCATTAGGTTTTTTATTTTTTTGTATTTTTTTTTAAACAGTCAGCCATTAAAGAACATTTGGGTTGATTCCGGTTTTTGACTATAATGAATCTAGCTGCTATAAACATGTATGTACAGGTTTGGGGTGAAAATAAGTTTTTATTTCTCTGGAATAAATGCCCAGGAGTGTACTTTCTGGGTCATGTTGTACTTGCATTTCTTTAACTGCAAAATTGTTTTCCAGAGTTTCTGTGCTATTTTACATACCCACAACCAATGGGACATTGAGTATTTAGTTTCTCTGCATCCTCACTAGCAGTTAGTGTTGTCACTAATTTTTATTTTAGCTACATGTAGTGGTATGTGATTGTGGTTTTTATGTGCATTTCTCAAATGGCCAATGAAGATGGTCATCATTTCATGTGCTTATTTGCCATCTCTGTAGCTACTTTGGTGAAATGTGTATTCATGTCTTTTTGAGCAGGAGAAATGTGTATATATATATATATATATAGTGTGTATATATATATATATATAGAGAGAGAGAGAGTGCAATGATTGAGAGGATGAAGGAGTGTAAGAGCATTAACATCAAGACTCCCAAGAAAATGAATCAATAATTAATAATTCCTAGATCTCTGCTTCTTAAGTGGGTGATCAACGAAGAACAGACCATTTGGCTGACTACAAACCATGACAGACATTTTTCCGTTGGAAAATTCTGCTCATAACATCAGGGTACATCAATTATAATAAGAACTTTTCCAGAAGCATTTCCTTAGAGGAATCTGGTTTGGAAGTTATATTGCTACTATCAACGAGGCTATGCAGCATTTTCCCTTGACAAAACATAATACTTTTTGAAATACACATCCTTACTGTAACAACATTCATGGTGTCAGAAAAATCTCCTGTGTTCTTATATAAATCAAAGGAATTTAAAAGATAGAAAATATTAATATGTCAACCACAGTCTTCAGTATGAAATCACATTGACAATTACAAGCTCATTGGAAATGACTTTTGTTGTTGCTATAGAAGAAGCTCTCCTATAGGCTCAGGATTTTTGCAGTCAATAAAACATTTCTTTTTAAAATAGTTAATAAGTAGTTAATTTCAAGTTCCACATTTTATTGTGTATGTTTTCATCTTATTTTTTATTGATTTTTGTTTCACGTGTCTATGATTTGCAGAGACGGTGTTTTGTTTTTAATAATAATGTTTTGGTGATTCTACCAAATTGATTGAAATTTGGGAAATGGCCTTAACCAGATTACTTATAGCTGCATATTATTAAAGAGCCTGTTATATGGATGCCTTTATTAGATTGACTATTGTTGGACACAGTATCTAGAATGACTTTGATCCCATCATCTTTCTTGCATCATTATAAATTAAGGCAAATTAATAGGCAAACTATTTGTATTAAAAAAAAACCGAAACTGTGAAGTGATTAAAACTGTCAAGCGATCAAACTTCAAAGTGTTCCCTCAAGCAGTATCATTATCTTGAGAGGAGCCTTCACTCAAAGAAAAGAATGACATCATTAAGATAAAGAAAGATGATAATATTTTTATAGCGGTTGGATGCAATATTTAAGGGTTAATTTTTTTTTTTTGCTTATTTATTTTTGTTAATTCCCATGTTGAATTCCTTTTAAAAAACTGGGAAATGAGGCCTGTGTTATTGAATATTGTAACCATTGCACACATGCAGGCATCCAAATACACTTGAAATGTCCTGATGTTTTCACATAAAATTTCAAATTTAAATATAATTATTTTAAGAATTTATAAAGATTTTCTATTTTCCTAAAATTCACAATGTGAAATGAACTTATTTCAATTCCTATTAAACGTTTTTAGAATTAGGTAAGTTTATAAATAACATAGATGGATTCTCAAATTTAGAAGAGAGCACTGAGATTAAAATGAAGTAATAAACTGTCTCAGAGTAAATGAAATAACCATATAAATCACGTAAGATATTTTTTTCAAATACGCCTATTCCAAATGTTCTCTTCTGGTCATAAAGTAATTATAATAAAATCAAGCCATACTTATGAAAACATCCTAAAATGTTTTTAATATATGGGAAATTTATCCTTATTGTTAAATTAAGTTACTGCATATATACGGAATTCTTTGTATTTCCAATATATAATTTTTCACCTCTTTTGAATGATCTAAGAGACTCATTTAAAATTTCTAAATCTGTAGTGGGTTTTAAAAGAACTAATATTTTGGCCCGAGACCTTTGGCAATTACAATGCAATACATCTGCAAACAGAATGGATTCTGTTCTACTCTTAACTCCAAAAATGTGAACTTCAAAAGGTTCCTAGAAGATGTATTGCATTCTAGCATACGTATCTGTCATGCATAAGAACTAGTTAACTAATTTGCTTGCTTTGGGGTCATTTTTTTTCTTAGAAACTATATATAATTCTTTGAATTCAAACTCATAAAATCTGTTGATGAGATTCAGCTTCAGAGGACTTTTTCCTGACTCATAATATTTCAAAAAACACATTTCTGGAAACTTTACTATATTAAATCTTATTAATACAGAGGTCTGGAGCAATCATTATTGAGTTGTCATCAGAGTCTACAGAATATAAATCTAAACAAATGCGTTTAGTATAAAAAGAATTCTTTATTAAAACCACCTTTCTTTAAGGTTCTATTACCTCAATATGTGACTTTGGTGTGTTTAAACAGGGCTCTCCCTTATGTCACTGTAACTGGCCACTGCTGGGTAGCATTCCATCAAAACTGACACCATTAAGAATTTAGAAGAACCACTTGGAAAACTCCCTGTTCTCTTATAAAGTACACTGGGTCAAACTGATCATCTTAGGTATAGTTTTATTGGAAAGGATGGAATACAAATATTCCTGTGGTTCAGGCAATTCAGTTCTTCCAAATGTCTGTGATTGTTTTTAATTCACAACTCTACTTTTTTTTTAATCTCTTTTCCTTTTTTGTAAAAATCATTCTCTTTTCCTCACCATCACATTCCAAAAGATGAAATCAGTTATCTAAACATCCATTCTTTAAGCAAAGTGATCGATCTAATAAAACAAACTCCAGATTTATCCATATTAGTGGTTAATTTGCTTAGGCTACTTAACATGCTGACATTTGATCCTCATCTTGCGAAATGCACCATTTTTAAAATGTGTTTCCGAGGGAATGAAAAGGCCGAGCTTCTGAGTTGCATAGATTGTTATATGTGATTTGCTATAGCTCACATTACTGAGAGGTGGAAACAATGTCAGCAGGTACAAAATCAACTTTTTATATAACTCATTGTACAAAACAATCCATGAGATAATAAAATCAGCATAAATATATTGCCACTGTGCCTGATAATTCTTAAATACAAGTTTCACATTTTAAATAAGGCAGGTATATCATATACCCAGTTATAATAAGCTCTGATTTCACTGCTGCTTGTGAAATTCTTAAATTTAAACCAGAATTAAGTATGTATTTCCAAGACTCTAGCAGGCAGAGTGGGAATACCCAGTGCTATTTTACTTCAAAGCAAGGAAGGCACCATACGCTTTAACCAAATGAGGGCAAGAGAAAGTTCACCCACCAAGCAGCAGCTGATATGCGTGTTGTCCCTCAGCTGAGTAAGCAGTTCTACACTGGAACTAGAGCATTCGCCAACTGTCTTTAAAAGTGGGTGATACTTGAGGTAAATTGAGCTGGTTGTTAGGAAAATACTGATTACACCTCAGTGTTTATATTTGATCAGGATTCCTCTATGTCTAGAGCGTATCAATTATTTTACTGTGAAATAAGACTATAAAACTAGACCAAGGCACTTTCACAGCTGAAATTCTTCCAAAGATGTGGAATAAAAATCTACATGTGATGAATGCCTCAATTTCAACGTCTTTGAGATGTAATGAGCATTCTTGTGACTGAAAGTCCAAGACTGGTAAATACCACACGGCAGCCCTTTACTTTAGCCTTTGCAATAAAATTAGGAACTCTCTTCAATCCTTGAGAACAGGTTCTTAAAATACCCAGGTCCTAATTTCCCTAGAGCTTTATTGGTTGATTTTAAGACAAGTTTACTGGTAAGCAACAAGAGGCATCTGTGACTGCAGCTAGAGTGGATTTACCTTTTTATCATAAGTCGGGCCTCTAGAGGTTTCAGGTGTCAGCTGAAAATTAAAAAGGAAAAAAAAAATTGTCTTTTGACTTGTCTGTAGCTTTCAGTCCACGTTCCCATGCATTTTAAACCCAACTTCAGAGGCAGGGATTAAGAATGGATTATTGTGGCTTAACTCAAGTTTCCATTTTCTTTTTCTCCCTTCTCCAGTGGCATGGTTTCCCTGTATCTGATTACTGTGGAGGGTTTAGATAGAAGTGAAGTGGTTGTAGTTTGATCGATAGGAGACAGAGTGCCTTGGGTGGGCCTGGGAACGCAAAGACTGCTACTGAAGTGCTCTGTCTCTCTACCTGAAGGGACCGGGCTCTCTCCTGCAGCTGTGACCCAACTCTTTTGTTTTTCTCGAATGTACTATTGATCCTGTGAGACTGGAAAACCTTGTCCCAATGTACACTGAGCCCAGAAACTGCCACATCTTCCAACGTGGTGTTACATTTGGAAATTACGTGATTTCTTAAGGTCAATGGCTCTATAATGTTTACATGTACAAATTAGCTTCAGAATATGCTAATTTATTCTTCAGAATACATTCAGAAGATAAGTTTTAAGCCATTATTACTTTAAATACTCTATCAGTCCCACTTTCTTTTACCTCTCCTGAAATTCTATCGATAATAATGTTGGATCTTTTGTTACTGTCCTATGAATTCCTGAGGCTCTGTTCATTATTTTTTGTTGTTGTTGTTTTGTTTTTTTAAGTCTACTTTCTCTCTGTTCTTCTGATTGGGCAAATTCTATTGGTCTGTCTTCAAGTTCACTGATTATATTCTATTATCTCCACTCAACTTTTAAGCCTGTGCAGCAAGTTTTTTTTTTTTTTAAATGTATTTCTAACATTTTTTATTTTTATAATTATTATTTGGTTGTTTTACATCACTTCTATTCCTTTGGTAAGTTTTCTACTTTTCATTTGTTTCAAGGGAATTTGTAATTGTTTTTTGAAACATTTTAAAATCCTTGATGGATTTCCGTTTTCTCTAAGGCACTCAGTCATCCGATTTTGATGGGTTAAGCATTTAAACTAATTCTTCCAAAAACAAACAACCCACAGAATTCATACTATAGCCCAGTTTTTGCTATAAATATACTTGGCTAAGTTCTTGGAGGGAGGTTTTTATAACTTACATATACATCCACTTTAGTCTCATATTAATAGATATATATTGTATTTTTGCTGGAGAGATACATTTACGAATCTAAATTTATGAATGTAATTCACAGCTTGGAATTAATTATAGCATGATATGACTTGATCTCAGCTTTCTTTTTTATTTTTTTAATTTTTTAATTTTTTTTTTTTTTTTTGGCTGTGCTCCACAGCTTATAGGATCTTAGTTCCCTGACCAGGGATTGAACCCTGGCCACTGCAGTGAAAGCTCAAGTCAGCTACTTTATCACCAGGGAATTCCCGATCTCAGAATTCTGAAACAATTTCTATTACATGCATTGTCTCATTATTTTCTCACAAGTTACAATTTTAACCAATCAGAAGTCAATAATTATTTGCCTTTTGAAATCTGAGAAAATGTGGATTTTTAAAATTTTAGAGTAACATACACATCTCCTTCTTTCATTTTTGCCAAAGTATTGGCTTTATTTCTTTTAAGGTATTTTAAATAGGTTCACTTTTTTGCTCTATCTTATTAAACATGTAAGCCCAAGTCCAAGAGCAGAAAATTGTCTCTATATACATATTTTAAAATAGTATTGTGATGGAAAGATAAATGCAAATTTGGCCATTACACAAACTTTAAGAACTATTTAGGTAAATACTGATAAATTATATTGATATATATGTATGTAATTATAAATAGAATATGTATAAATTATATTTAATATTAATATTTGTATATTTTTTGAAGAACACTAGTTAACTTTCTAGTAGAAAAGTTTTTTTTATAACAGAGGATTAGTTTTACATTTTAGACTGACCACAGAGTTATAACCTCTCCATCTCAACTGACATTTAGCCAGCCGTCAAAAAAGATTCTTAATGAAGAAATATTAGGTATGAGATTCCATTACACCAGAAGCAGCCAGGATTGCAAATCTTTTTACATCCAAACACCCCAAATATTTGTTAAATATCTACTTGGCTTAAACCATTATGGTAGACACAAAGAAGATCTTGCATTTTCCAAAATATAGCTTTAAGGAGGTAAATAGAGGTTGTCAGAGTGTTAATCTTGTAGGCTACTTCTATCACTTCTGCCAAAAAAAATTAGAATTTATTTTGCTATCCAAAAAAACCTGTCCTACGGCTACCCTTACTCTCCACCGTGACGGTTTCTCTGCATGCCCTTGTCTTCATCTCTAAGATTTCTGTAATTAGACAAGGCGGTTAGAAACTTAAGTAACAACAACAATAACCACATCCACAACCCCAGCCACCACCACGACCACGGTAATATACACATGCAAGCACAAGTCTCCAAGGCTCTCCATTTGCTGCTAGTAATAGAATATATTTTAAAAATTCTCATGAGTTCCAAAGAACTTATCTTGCTTACTTTGAGGACAGAGGAATAGATTAAGAAGAACTATGGGAGATTATGTGATGTCTGAATACACAAAATCACCAAGGCCCTGTGAGGTACTCAGAGTCAAATGTGAAGGACAGAGCCTCCAAGTTCAAAGAGCCCAGGGAACCCAGAAGGAACGTATATTTGGTTGGAGTAGAGTTTGTAGCGTTACAAGGAGTGCTAGTTGTTGGCTTCATCTAGCAGCTCCACTCTTTTAAGAAGTGGAGAACAGCTGAGCTGTTTGCCCACTGTTCGAGGTGCCACACCTCTGTGTGCACAATGGCCTCTGACAATAGGAGCGGGACCTCATATCTAAGTGCTAAATCTGCAAATCAATTTTCAAAAACCAATATATAAATAAAACCAGGAACTACCATTTAATTTCTTTTTTTTTAACTGTTTAAAAACAGATATTTCCTGCTGACAGTGCTGGAAACTGGAAGTCCAAGATCAAGGTTCTGGCAGGTGGGTTTCTCCTTGGCTGGCAGGTGGCCGCCTTCTCTCTGTATCCTAACATAGCCTTTTCTCTGTGTGTGCATGCTGTTGGTGTCTTTCTCATCTCATAAGGGCACCAGTGTTATTTGATTAGGACCCCACCCTTACAATCTCATTTCACCTTAAATTACCTCTTTAAAGGCCCTATCTCCAAATATAGTCATCTTGGAGATTAGGGTTTCAATATATTCAATTTTGTGAGCGATGTGATTCAGTCCGTAAACATGACTTTAAAAGTTCACATGATATTTTACCTTACAGATGCTCTATATTTTAATAATTCTCCTGGTTTGAGACAATTAGAATTTCTGACGGATTCTGCTACTGATCATGGTACTATTATCTGCATTTTATATGTACAGAAGATACACCTGCGTTATCTACATCTTTGATAATTTCTTCAGTATTTGTGTACATATACAACCACAATTTCTTATAAACTTTCATTCTCAACGTTTTCTTTGTCAGAAGAAGGAATATAATACTTTGAATATCCAAAAACACCTTATTCTTACCTGTGGGCACAGAAACATTCACACGCACACACGCCCCACATGAAACATGGAAGATGTAACTACACATGTAGTCCTAAGATATATTAAATCTGTTAGAAGTAATATTTTATTGTTTTAAAAATTACCCATGCTTTGAAAATTCATGTCAGTTTTCTAATTAGTGATAATATAGATACAATGTGATTACTTCCCAGATAAAAATTTTATAGATAAAATGAACCGTAAACATACTTAGTTGATATTTATCACTTGATGAATTCCAGCCGTTTGGTTCCTTAATCTTGAATCTGTAGAAGATGTTATTTTCATGTTAGTGTTTTATGTCCCAGGTTGCCTTTCTTGAGGCCAAATCTACAGTCATGTTTCAAAGACTGTTAAAGTTTTTGTTTTTGTTTTTTTCCTGGAAAGCAACTCATTAAGTCTATTGTCATAAAGGCATATGTTTAAAAAAAGATTTTGTTGAAGCATAGTGGATCTACAATGCTGTGTTAGTTTCTGGTGTACAGCAAAGTGATTCAGCCATATATATATATATATATAAAAAATAGTTTGCATTTGCTAATCCCAAGAACCCAATCCATCCCTCGCCCAGTGGATGGCCTCTTTTCCTGAAGGGGCACAGACTGGTTATGTCAATCCTGAATTCTCTCCTGCTGCAACCAAGATGTCTACTTGCAGATGTAATCTATTCATCTTCAGCATTTATGTTCTCATCTGAACATGTGGAGGAGAAAACAGGAATGTGAGAAAGGAACTTGAAGTTAGTTTTTTTCCCCACCTGTAAGAAAAGAAAAATTGTGTACATTTGAATACATTTACCATGAAAAAATATTCACTCATTATGTTAGAAAAAGATTCACTTCTGCATGTAATTGAATTCTGATAATAATAGAACTCCGTCCACCAAAAACTATTTGCCATTATTATTCAAGCTAGAACTTGGAAGCTAATGGCCCTTTAGACTGGTCCCCAAATTCAAGGATATTAGCACAGTCTAGTCTGCCTAAAACTAGACAAGCATTTCAAAAATACTGTTGATTCACTCCTGCTCACAGCAGAAGTACAGAAACAGGATGCCTGCTGAGAAGACGAAAGACCAAAGGAAATCTTATTTCATTTTCTATCTGTGCTTCTTTAATGTATGGTTGATTCCATGTCTAAATTTTGCATCAGAAAATAAACATTGAAAAAAATCTTAATTCAAGCGGCAGCGTTCATGCCTGCTATAATGTGTTTTTATTGTCCTGCCTATTCCAAGAAGTCATTAATTTCAATTTGCTCAGAGTGCATTCTTTATTTCTGTATCCTATAATACAAAACCTTCTGGTAATTGGACTACTGGAATACAGATGTTTGTCTCTTTATGTATATACTGTTCCCCTCACAGGCAAAAAAAGCTGACTTTTATCCACAGAGCTGAGGCTGCTAGATAGCCCACTTTGTATAAAGTGCCATTTAGATAAGATGGAGCACAAGAACACTCTTAGAAACTATTAGCTGAATTGATTATGTATATATATATCTACATATATAGATATATACACACATATATATACCTATAAGTATGAGTGAAGATCTATATTATCATCTTAAAAAGATTAAAGATCTAAAAAAAAAGATTAAAGATCTAAAGAAATAAAATGCATATCCTATTATTTTAAACTTATTTTTGAAAGTGTTCTATAAATAAAATGTTATACACAATGGAATTTAACAGGTTGGCTTTGGCCTATCCAAGGAAGAGGACTCTGTGTCTCATGTCGTTTCATGTCACCGAATACAGCATCTGGCTTTCAAAGGGATACAGGAGACCCTCTTTCTTGAGTTGGGAAAGTCTAGTCCAGGTTTGGCAAGCTCTTTCTGCAAAGGGCCAGAGAGTAAATATTTATGGCATTGTAGGCCATGTGGTCTCTGTCACAGCTACTCAGCTCTGCTTTCACCAAGACAATATGCAAACAAATCAGCTTGGCTATGTTCCAGTAAAACTTTATATTCAAAAATGGGTGGGGCCTGGATTTGGTCCAAGAGTCATAGTTGTTGATCCCTGACCTAAGCCAGAGATGAGCCCACTCCACTCTTCAGTTCACTTGACACACAGAGGACCCTGGGGCCAAGAATTTCTAAAGAAGAAAAATACACACACACACACACACACACACAAACACACACATAATGTACTGCCGTACTATCAACACTAGGTTTGTGTGAGATAAAAACATACATTACATGTATTTATACGACTTTTCCACCAGTTGAAAAGGAAACACTGTATTTTTGCACCAGTTACCTTTAAAAACAACAATACAAAACCACTCCCCAAATTAACCCATATTTAGCTAAAAAAATAGTGAGTTCAAAACATAAAAATACCAATAATAATTCTGCAAAAGTAAGTTTTAATAATTCAGCATGCTAATTTTGGTTTCTGTTTTTCTTATAAATTCAATATCTGGTAAGTGACCTCTCCCTATATATAACTCTAATGTCAACGGTAATATCCCATCCTTTGAAATTCAAATGAAATTTGCTCTAATCCCTTCCACATGCTAAGGCTGATCCCTGCCATTCCAACTTCTTTTCCTAGGATTCAGGTGGAAAGGGGGGTTCAAAGCTGAACGAGTTCCCTTACTCCCTGGTGGCTCTCTATCCAGTCTTCTGCTTCCAAGGCCATTGTCCGGCCTTTGTACTTGCTCTTCCCATTTAAATGACACTATGACACTTCAGAGACAGAGCACAGACCCTTATCTTAAATGCAGCAAATGCTACATGAACTTTGTACAAGAATTCAAAATTTTTGTGCTGAGAGATTTTATAATCTCTAGGTGAATCACTTTATTCTCTTTCCAGATCCCTTAATTCCCCATTTCCTGGTCCTCTCTCCATGATCCTCCTCTCTGGAAATTCAATCCCCTTAGTTTTATTACATAGAAAAAATTAACTCTTCCATCTTTCATTAATGTACTCTGCTAACTGATGGATGTTTAGTTAATCTGCCCTTTATTTCTCAAGAGACGAACAAGATGAACAAGAAGACAAAGAAGAAGGATGAAGAGGTGATGGTGAAGGAGGAGAAGGAGGAGGAGGAGGATGAAAAGAGGGAAAAAACCCTTTTAACCTCACAGTATCTGAAAAAGCCCAGTGGCCACTGCCTTCCTCACTAGTGTGAGTAACAACACTCCTCTGGGAAGGTGGAAGTGTCTCCTACCAGCTAATATTTGGAGTCCCACTGCAGAGTGATGCCCTAGAGGAAAGTAACCTGTGTGAAACAGTCATGCATCCATCACATTAATCCTCAATTCTGATGCCACATTAAATTTTCCTGTCATGAATTGCAAATGAGGCAGAATCTGTCTGTGAAATGGGGAAAATCCTAGGTAGGGAAAAGAATTTTTTTTCTGTCTATCTTTATTGAAGTATAATAGCTTTACACTGTTGTGCCAGTTTCCGCTGTATAAGAAAGTGAATCAGCTGTATTTATACATATATCCCCATATCCTCTCCCTCTTGAGCCTCTCTCCCACCCTCCTTATCTCACCCCTCTAGGAAGAAGTTTTAAGAAAGTTATATTAAGAGTAGTTATCTCTAGATGGGGAAGCCAGAGAGCCTGAGCAGGGTCCAGGGGAGGAGGTAATGTTTGATCCTGATGCTAAATGCTTGTCCCCAATGCAGCCAATCGTATGGGACTCATCAAGAAGCAGGAATTCAAGCCACAGGAAATATTTTGCGTTGTTTGGAGAAGAAAAAATAATAAAAGAACTACAAAACAAGAGCAACAAAATCCTGTTTTCGTGATTTCATTAACACAGTTAAAGCATATATATGTATACATGATGAGTATGTATACATCTCTGTGTGTTTGTGTGTGGGTGTGTATGTGTGTGTATGTTTGTGTGTGAGTGTGTGTGAGTGTGTCTGCGTGTGTGTGAGTGTGTGTGTGTTTATGAGTGTGAGTGTGTGTATGGGTGTGTTTCTATGTGTGTGTATGAGTGTGCGTGTTTGTGAGTGTGTGTGTATGTGTGTGTGTAGGTGAGTGTGTGTGTGTGTGTTTTGCAAGACACTCCGAATGCTATTAATCCTCATTAGCAGTTCTCTGGAAGCAATCACTAAGCTGGAGGTCAAAATTATGCCTGTTACTCAAAACTTCAAAGGAAGGAGATTCATAATAGTCTCACTTCTTGCCTTTTAGTTTCACCTTACCCACTAGTTCCAGCATCAGGTACAATAAAAATATTTAGCCACTCTTCTACATAGAAAAAGTGTTTCACCTTATTGATTTAACTGTGTCCTGATGCTTTCTTCTCTAAATACCAGTTGAAGAAAAATATTGATTAAGCCTAGAAATGCTTTATTGCATTCTCTTTCTTAACTGTCCGTGGCATGAGGTCAATGAACATTTAATCGATTTCTGATTCATTCGTGATTAGAAAATCGGTAAATTATTTCATTCAGCCTGAGAAGTACACTCATCACAAAGAAATTTAGTTGAGTTGAACTTTGTTCATGAATCTGAAGGGGCATCAAATGGCATAATTAAGTAAATACATAAATTTTATTTTATAAGGTGACTATTACCCTACAGGGATATGTCAGGTTCTTGGTTTACATCCAGACTCCAGAATCTTGGCAAAGTCCTCCAGGGCAAATCCTACCTCTTGTGAGAAATACAATTACATCTTTAATATATACCTTCTACGGACCAGTGGTAGATATATACCTTTCTCGTAGCATTTTCTCTTAGTAATAATTACAGAAAGATCTGGATTTTATCTCTCCCATTTATTCCACATGGTGTTGATACCCTCTTAATGCCTTTATCCTCGCTAGGCAAAGATGGGCTCCCTGGATCGAAGTCTAGCAAAAAACCTGCAGCTTGGGACTGTGATGTAAGAGATATCTTTAAGTTGGTCACTGTTGTAGATCAAGAGGTCATTTCTAGATACGGCCAACCCTTTGACCTGTAGGAGTAACTTTTCATGGAAAGAGAGGAAAAACCTGGAGCACATTATACATATTAAATGACCTTGCTGAAAATGTAATGACTTTTCTATGTGTATTATTGGAATGCATTTCCAAAATATGTAGGAATAGGAGAGATAATAATCAAGTTTGGCAAGCTAAGAGATAATAACCAGGTTTGGCAAACTTGTTTTCATTGTTTGGCTTAGGAAATAGGACTGTTCTATTCCTTCTGCTCCTGCTGAATTAAAACTGAGATAGCTGTGACATTGTAACTCATTGTTCTAGTATGGAAAGTAATATTAATATACTTTGCAGTAAAAGGGTAAAGAAAACATTATATGATTTTAAATTCGTCATAAATGCTCAATAAAGGACACGCAGACACATGATAGTAATTTTTCATACTGCTTTTGCTGATGATGCAAGAGCAGTAATGAAAAGGTCTGTGAAGCTATACCTGCTTCACAGCTGCAATAAGATTCTTTTCAGTGTTAGAATATGTAGAGTATATTATGATGCTTATGTAAAAGCAAGAATAAAAGTGTGGAATGACACTGCAATCGCTATTTAGCTTTTCTCCTCTTTCTTCTTTGCTGTTTGTCAGTATTAAAGCCGCCACAGTGTGTCAAGTCCTCCTAAAGTGGAATCTCTCTGTCCAAGACAGAGGTCAAATATTGCCTGTGTTGCTTTACTAACTAGACCTCTATCCTTGATGTGATTTTCTGAATCTTATTACGTTGCTAACAGTGGTTGATGATCGGTCTTGGCTTTGAAAATGTGAGCACATACAGAGTGAAGAACTTTGTGCAATCCTATGAAGGTATCAATTTCCACTTGCTTTTTTTCTCTGTGATCATCAATCTTCTATGTAAGTTGTGCAGTGTTATTTTGTCCCACAATGTAAAATAATAGTTCCTTATAGGATATTTGAAAGTAATCAAGGAGATTTTGATAATGAAGGTGATGAGGAAGAGAAGGATTGATGACTGTTAGGCTACAACACACAGCAAATTCTGAGCATTTAAAAAATTCATAGTTTTTTGGAGTGAGCTTCTTGACATGTAACAATTCAACATAACACTGAAATATGCATGTGCCTGTAATTATGACAGATTGTGTATGTTTCTTGTCATTTACTATACTAAAGCAGGACTGATTTAAGATAAAACAGACAACAATAAAACAACCACTGCATTTGTTTGTTTCTGAGTTTCTGCGTTAGTCTGACCCTGGCTTCATTCCTATAAATAATTCCAGTTGGCCTGCACTCTTAGGTAGTGGGGCCACCTTGAATTAAACCCACCCAAGCATATCTGGCAACTCCCTTCTTTCTCACGACTCCTTACCCTTTCTCATCTTTGACCAGTCACTCATCCACATCCCCTCTGTGCTGTGCATTTACTTCTAGCCTAGTTGAGAATATATGACACCATTCAACGTTGGACATCTCCAGGATGACACTCCCAGACTCTAATCTTGTCTCTGTCTCCATCAGAGGTTTCTAGAGTGGTTACTCCGAGACTACAGTAGAGGCAGGAAAAATCTACCATTCACTGGTTAATCTAATCTCCTAAGAGGCTATGTGTGTTGTGACCTTGTCATTAGTCAGAAATAAGGCTGCTGTACTCTTTCGAGACAATTGAGTCTCTTCGTGAGCAGGCTCTCCTACAAGGTACTCATTTTAAAATTTCCCAATGGTCAATCAGTGCAGAAATGGTATTTACTATAACCACTGCATTTTTCAATATGTCTTATAAGTATACATGTATTACTGCCTCTTTAATGGATTGATTGATATTCAATTAGCTATTTTTTAATTAGCACCTAATGCCTGACAGCAGCATTGAAAAGACAAAAGAATATCAAGTTAACAATTGTCATTCAGAAGATTTCAATCTGGTTGGAGATACAATATTGCAAAAAATACATGAAGATTAAGGAACTATGCAAATGTCAAATAAGACAGCCTGGGTTTAGGAAATGTCAAAAAATTTCGAGCACAGTGATAACATGATCACTTAGAGGACTCAGCAGATGAATCCTGCATCATCTCTCAGTTTCTAATTTCATCCCCAGATGTCCCAATTATTTAGAGGACTTATTACCATACTAGGCATTTCAGAGTAAAATAGAAACCTTTATTGGTTTATCTCCCCTAATTCTTAAATAACTCTGATCTGTGTCCATTTGTATTCTATGTTCACATCCCAACAGGGATAAATTTCATATAAAGAAGGAAAGGAAGAAGAATTTTTCTCTTATCAATTGCATATATTTCAAAAGTACCTGCTTAATAAATATCGGTCTCTATGAAATGGAAACATGTCACTCCTCTGAATTATTTGGCCAGTATCAAAAGGCATAATGACCTGGATTATATACTTAACTTTTATTATGATTCTTACAACCATCAGAATTAATGTTAAACAAATTTCACCCAATGTATACATAACCTCATACATATTATACAACTATTTACATTCATAAATTTCAAGACATCATTTTTAGACTGAGTCTAAATTTATTTGAGAAATTATCAGATGCATCGCTGAATTAATAATTTTGTTCCCAATTTACAATTAACTGTGTAATATAAACATCACAATTTTGAAACATAAAGGTAGAAATAATTCATGTATTTAATAAATTAGGTCACTAACATTAAGTACTTACTGTGTGCTAAGTACCTTGCTTTGTGATGTGCTCACAGCCGTAGAGAGAGATAAGCAGTAACCTCATCTCAGATCTTCTGGTCTAGTGGGAATTACCTAATGCTTATATAATTGTTTGGTTCAGCATTCACCAAAATTCACAGTCTTGAAAATACTGATATACATGTACTGGAGTTGGCAGATTCAGCAAATGAAAACACAAATCTGACCTGGGACACACCAGGTGTTTCACATGCCTGCAAGAGCCTGCATTTACATCTTCTGATCGTTTGCATCCTACAGTACAGGCTTTTGTCTCTAATGTCAGGGATTTCATATTTGCTATTTGAGCTCTTCCTATGAGTTCTTCTTTAAACTCTGGGCTTTTCAGTGCCCTCTAAGTAGGTCATTTGTATCTATTTTAAAAGGTCATTGTTCTCAGCCTGCACCTCTGAGTCTGCTTCTGGGCACCGGCAGTGCTCTGCCCCCACCCCTTCAAGGATCCCTACACCTGACCCGCCTTCCTGCTTATTCTCAGCACTTTTGATAATGGCTGTGCTTATTAAATTTTCTGCACATTCAACTGAATTCTGGGAATTTATGACTATCATGTTTTCTGCTTTATCTTCCTTATTTTGCATGCTTCATTTTTTTTAACACTCGCTTTTATTTCCTGTGAACTTTATTTCTACCTGCTTAGGTAGGATATTTGAGGCCATATGTTCACTCTCTCTCTCGGGTATGGCTTTTCCATTGGCGCTGCCACGTGGCATATACGGTTCACTTTTAAGATCGTTATGACTATTTCACTGAATAAGCACTTCGAATTTGCTTTTGTTAACTCATTGCATGTTATTTATTAATATTTTTAAATTTTTATTTCTCCTTTATTCTTTATTCTTGATATTAATAAGCATTCATTGAACACTTATTATGTGCCAAATAAGCACCTCATATTTAATAAGGATCATTAATCATCATTATTTTTTGAATACTAATTTTGTTTCCACCATAAGAAGAAGAAATTGAGATACTCAGTTGCAAATAATGAACACAGTGGGCAAACGCGTGGAATTTGGGTCTCACATAGAGCATGCTGTTGGTCAGAGTGGTCCCTGAAATAACGGACAGCTTGGCAATGAGCTTGACAATGAGCTTGAGAGTGAGAACGTCACAGAAGAGCAGGAACTGACTAGCTTTACTTGTACTCGCCTAAAGGCTTGCAGGTGTTGAGAACCTCATACAGCTGGCCCAACTCCTTACAGTAACTGGGATAATCTTAACTATAGCTGACATAATTTTAAAAGACAATTGCCACTGCTAGGGTACTGGGGTGTGTTGGCACTAGTCTTGTCATTAAACTTCAGTATCCTGCTTGAGGCACCTCCCTCAGTTGCCGGGCCAGAAGCTGGTTTCCTGCCCTAGTATCAATTACTAGTGTGTACCCAGGTTCCCAAGTGCCTATACTTCCCCCAGATATAATGTGAGCCCTGTTCTTATTCTCAGGTTTTGCTATAATGCAGTACCCCCTCCCTAGCTCCTGGTAGCAAATTCTTCTCCCACCCTCTACGCTGGAACACTGCTTCTTGTATTTATAACTACTAGTCAGGGGCCTGATTCAATTCATAACATCTACGGAAACAGAGGGCATCAGCTCTCTCTCCCCTGCTAATCTTGCGTGCGACTTAGTAACGACCGACTGCCTCCTGGATTAGCCTGTGTATAAGGAAAACAGCCAGGTTAGAGTATGCATCTCTAAGGCATCTGAGGCATCATGATTTAAACATCTGAACACCTGCCTTGTAGCAAAACTTACAAATGAAATAGTCTTTCTTGCTATTTTTAAAATACACTAAAAAAAAAAAAAGGAAAAATGTAACCATTACTATGAACATGTCAAACAGATACAAACATGTGCATGTCAAGCATATACAAAAATAGGGGGAGTGGTATAGTAATCTCTATGTACCCACTGTCCACCCCAGCACTTATCCATGGTGATGATTACTTTCTTGTGCAGACTTGAATTGGGCTAAGGGATGCCCAGACAGCTGGTAAAACCTTATTTCTGGATGTGTCTGTGTGGATGCTTCTGGAAAGAGATAAGCTTTGGAATCAGTAGACTGAATAGAGAAGATCGCCCTCAGCATGTGGGTGGCACCATCCAATCTGTTGAGGGCCTGAATAGAACAAGCAGGAGGAGTAAGGGTGAATTTGCTGCCTCTGTCTGAGTAGAGACATCCCTCTTCCTCCACTCTTCGACACCAGCGCTCCTGGTTCTTGGGCCTTAGACTGGGACTTGCACCATGTATCCCTCTGGTTCTCAAGGTTTTGGATTCAGCCTAAATTGTGCCACTGCCTTTTCTGTTTCCCTAGCTTGCAGAAGGCAGATGGTGGGACCTATTGACCTCCACGATTACATGAGACAATTCCTGTAATAAATCCCTATCATCTATCTATCATCTATCTATCTATCTATCATCTATCTATTATCTATCTATCATTAATCTATTATCTGTCTATCATCTATCTATTATCTATCTATCTATCATCTATCTATCTATTACCTATCTATCTATCATCTATCTTTCTATCATCTATGTATCTATCTATTATCTATCTGTTATCTATATCTATCATATATTTCTATCATCTATTATCTTTCTATCATCAATATTCTATCTATTAGATATCTATCTTTCTATCATCTGTGTATCTATCTATTATCTATATCTATCTACCTCTCTCTGTCTCTCTATTTCTCTATCTTTCTATTTATATCTTACCATCTCCAATTATTTGAAGAACACTGACTCACACATCTTCTCATAACTAACCTTCTTTCATCTATACTCACAATCATTCCTCTCTCCTGACCTCTGCAGTTGATTATTTTAAAGCAAATGTCCCAGACACGTACAGTTTCATCTGTGTTGACCTAACTCTATTTTTCATATAATAATAATATCATCTCTGTAAAATTATGAATAATAATTCCTTTATGTCATCAGTTGTTCAGCCAGCTGATTCAAATCCCCCAAATACCTTCTCACATTCCCATTAGTTGATTGTTTGAATCAGTCAAGCATAATTAAGTTTGTAAATATATGTTTGTAAAACAAATAATTTCAAGAAAACTTTTTTAATTCATAATGAGAAGTACAAATAATCAGTCAAAAAATAAAAAAAAAAAAAGAAAATCTCATGTGCTACTTTTAACAGCATCATCTCTTTATTTTGTCTGTAGGACCACACAATTCAGCAGAAAATTTGCCTTCATCTTTAAAGAGAGAGGTCATATGCAGAATTATCTATGATGGTGGGTTATCCAAACGCCTGCTTTTAATATAAACAAATTGGTTTGCCCGAATTCCAGTAGGAGTATAAGAGAGCATTCATTCAGTAGTAAAAGGAAAGCTGTGGGTCATATTAGCCATTTTATGACATTGTGCAGATACACGACATAAACAAACACACACACAATGGATTATGCAGCACTTTCCAAGCCTTGTTCAAAGGATTCTCTAACCAGGATACCCTGATACAAGAAAATTCCATAACCACAGAAAAAAAGAAATTAAAGGCATCACAATCATAAGTTTGACTGGACTCATGGTACCTGGATAAATGTATTTTTGCCTTCACCCTGCCTTTTCTGAGTTTTATGGCTCTTTGCATTCTGACCACTAACCAAAAACAGGATTCCTTCAGATTCCTGGGCAGCTCGCCACTACTTTGGGCCAAGGGGCCAATAAAAATCATTAGCAAAACATAAATTTTATCCAGTGGGCTTTCCTGAACATGTGCAAGTGTTCATAAGGTCTGAGCCCTGAAATGCACAAGTTCTATCTTCTCACGTGCCCCTCACATGCTGGCAGTCAGTTACACTCAGGGCCGTTATGTGATTATGTTGTAATTTATGTCAAATGAGGATCAATATGCCATTCAAACACACTAATCAGAATGGTGATTAGGTAGACACTTTGGTTAATAAAAGACAGTAGATACGGTTCTAGGTTTTTTTCAAAAGTTTGCAGTACACAATGCATATTCTGAATTGTAATTTATTCATTTGCCGTGAGACCAATATGAACATACCCATAAGAGGAAAATATTAGAATGAAGTATGTTCATAAGTATCATGGTGAGATGTATCAGCCACTTGATGAAGCTGAAAACCCTACTTTACCTTTTTTTTTTTTTTGCATTTTAACATTCAAAATTGTCCTTTGACTCAGCGAAATTTGTGCTTGTTTATATTTTATAAATTATTTTTTCAAAGTGAAAAATGTTTCATGAGAAACGTATCTTTACTTTATGTCAGGTTACAACACACACATAAACACACCCGTATATACACAAACAAATACACTTGAAAGATTACATGAAGCGCATCTGATGTTTAGTTAAAAAACGCTAGTATTACAACAACTGCCACACAATATGCGATCATCGCGTTTCCCGAGACTATAATCCCCTACTTCAACCCCATTCCCAGTGTCTGCCTTGGGTACATGAGGCAGAAACAAGGAAAATAAGAAGTAGGATTTCAGGAATAGAGAACACAGATGAGTAGAAGATAAAAGGGAAATTAAGGGGAAAAAATATATACAATTAAACTCCTTGTAGGTGCTCTTTTAACTAAGTTGTCATCTACCACATTTATCTGATTTCCAAAGATATGCTTCTTTCTAGGGAATTAACTTTATGTCCTTGATCTTAGAAATCACATTTAAATTGAAATCCAAAGTAAAAAAAAAAAAAAAATCAAAGGATACCTCCTCCTTAATTTAAACCAGAAGGTGACCTACTTTAGACTAAATTAATCTAGTGGGAAATACATTTTGGCTATAAACAACTACTTAAAAACATTTTACAACAAACTAACACCTCTTTGTACACTAATAAATTAAATACAAATTAAGAACAAAGAAGTTTGGGTTTTTTCCTTAAATTCAATAAAATACCGAGTGCTTGTTTTTTAAAAGGAGGGTTCAGAGAACCTAAAACTTGAGAAGCGTATTCTATACCCTGGCAGCATTTTATTAAACTTGTTCTAAACAGATGGGTATCTATTTATAAAAGCTCCAGGGAAGGCAGACCCACATGTCATTCTAATAGTCACTGTAATCCTAGTATTCTTCTCTTTCACATACATGCATATATTTTTATTTCACCAGAGGATGCAATAAGAAACAATTTTAAATGAATTAGCCATTAGGATAAGAATATGGCAAGTGGATGTAATTTATTTGAAAAACAATAGGATAGGAGATTAATATTTACCTGTTTCAAAAAAAAAACGTACATCTTCCCCCCAAAATAAAAAGTCTTTTAAAATAATGCTTTTCTAACACATTGGCATATTTATATCCCAAAACATCCGTGAGAAAGTTAATTTGTTTTTATTTATATTTAGACAACTTTATTTTTCCCCTTTATGGGGCATGTCCTTTTTTCTTAAAAGGTATTGTTTCAGCAATTTATACTATTTATATTCAAATAGTAAAACTCAAATGCCACCAATAATAATGAGAATAATAGTATCATGATGTTCATTCATTTTGTTGCCTTTTTCTCTTATTTTAAAAATCATGCATAACGAACATGGATGCAGATACTCATATATTTGGAAACCTGAAGAGTGTTCACACACAAACTCCCTGGACAACTTGTCTTTAAATGTTGTATCTCGAAGAAACCGCTGCCTGAAATTAAACTGTTTCTCTAGCATCATAATAACAAATTGTTGTGTGTAGTAGATACTATGGTGCTTTGCCCAGGTGTTCTCTTCAGAGCTGATATTTCCAAACCTTGTCTCCTACCGAGGATCCAGAGCTCAGTCCCCACTGGTGACTGTCCTTGCCTGCAGGGAACTGCTGAGGGTCAGGTCAAGCCCACTGTCACAGGGTGACTCACACCCAGTGATGGGCTCATACAAGATGGCAATGACCCTATGTCGATTTCCAGTAACTCTCATCACGCGTGCGGACTCCGGAACCAAGTGTGACTACAGTGAGTCTCACGCAGTGGGTCAAGCTCTGTCTGCTCCCATACCCACTCTTCTTCCTCCCTTATGAGGGTGCCTTCTAAAACCATCCCCCAGTGAAACGCATGCAGGCTGTGTTCCTTCACAGGGTGCAGGGAATCCAATCTCAGACACCCTAAATATTGCAATGGGAATACGTTATGTAAAAAGCCATTCCAGAGATTTTTGCACACAGTTTGGCAGTCTTCAGTGTCGCCTAAAAGTGTAACTATTTACAATTCTTTGATGTACTAGAAAATCCACAGGTAAATTTGGAATCTACTATGTCCAAAGAGCTCTAGGTGCTGGGAATATACTATGGGATTTAGTCTTCATTTATTGATCAAACATAAACTAAGGATATAGTCTCCAATCTAGGTGCCTGCAACCTGAGGAGACAGAACACACACATATAATTTTTTTTTATTTTGCTGAAATATTGTATTTCTATTATTTTCCTCATTTTTTTACTTTTTATTCATAGTTATATTACATATATCTCTTGTTATAAGCCACCTCAACTCTTTTTAGAAGTAATATACATGTCATAAGACAGTGATTAAAATGGTGCTAATAGTCTTCAAAAAGTTAAGGATCATGGGCTTTGGAGAAAGAACTTTTTAAATTGACAGAGGCAGGAACTGCATTCCAGAAAAAGGATCAGCATAGAAGAAGTATCACAGAGCAGAATGTATTCTTGGCATGTTTGAGGTCACGCATAGACCAATTTAACTAAAGTTCATGTTACAGAGTTACAGGGGATAAGTTTGGAATGCTAAATGTTGCCAATGTGGTTATGAAAGACAAAATAAGGATTGTGTTTGTTATAGAGAAGGTGGTTGAGTTATTAAGAATGGGACTAGCAAAGAATCTTACGTTATTATTTTGGCTGTGAGATAAGGCAAGTGTTTTGCAATGCAAAAAAATTAAATCAAAAATAAAAGAGATGTTCACTAAAATTGGATTTCAAATTAATGAGTGAACTATGTGCTGAGTGGGTGACATATGCACACAGAGGAAATAATCATTTAGAGTGACTTCAAGCATAAAATCAAAGAAGTTGATTCAGTTAGAATTATTACCGAGAACTCCTTTACTTCCCCGAAAGTGTGTATTTACTAGCTCTGTGAACTCTCAAAGGCCTAAAATCAATGGCAATCCAGCAGAAATGGAATTTACCAAAAATAACCAAGATGCCTTAAAGGACAGGTGATTCCAGTCTGGGACAGAAAATATTTATGATGTTTCTAGGAAATGTTGTGCTGGAAAGAAAGAGAGAGAAAGAAGAATCTAATGAGTTTATGTCAAAAAGACACTGGGGCTCCCATAAAGTGATTCCAATTAGCCAGAGGTGGGTAATTTGAACATCTGAAGACAACAGTCACACAGCAAGGACCTCAATTAATTGAAATACTGGAGTCTATAATACCAATGATATCATAGCGGGGATCAAAGAATCTAAATTTCCACACAATTCACCGGGTACTTATATGCAATGAACATGTGAGAAGTACCATCCTACATGATTATGAGTCTAATGATCTGGGTCCTCTATTCTCACCCCTTTTCCTTTTCGATACTAAGTTATTTATTAACCGTTCTCATTTTACTGGGACACTTATTTTTGAAGGCCCTTACTCTCATGCGCCATTGCAAAGTGTCCGTGGTTTTTTATGGTCTTCCTCCAATGGCTTTACAATGAGGGCATTGCAATAGGGTAGAACGTCCTTAGATTCACCAGCTACCCTTAAACATGTTGAGTGATGCTGGGCTGTCAGCTCACATCATTTTCTTTCATGTTGTAGATTCTTATGCCCTATTACCCGCATCTTCCATTTCAGCACCACCTAAATCTCTTCAGCCCCTCACCGTTCTTCTTTTGCCCTTGCCCTGTAAAATGTACCTAGACAGGGGATCTAGTCATGCAAATCTATCCCTGTATGTCTATGCTGGCTCTTATCTGTACTCCTCTCTCATTTGTCCGCTCCCCACTTTTTTTTTTTTTTTTGCTAGTCCTATTTTAGTTTCTCCTTCACTTTAAAGCTGTCTATGTATGTCACTAAAACTGACTGTTTTACCGTTTCTTTTCTTACATTTAATGGCATGTTTTACTTGGATATGCGACTAGTGACATTTTAAAATGAAAGCTAGCCTTCTTTTCCATTAACTACATTAAAAATTTGAATTTTTCCTGTTATAACAGAAGTTTTTTTTGTTTGTTTGTTGGTCCTTCATGTGACTTCCAAATTTCCAGGATTGTGTGATATTAGCTTTAGCTATTGCAACATCATGACAAGAAAAAATGCTAGTTTTCTCTTTATAGTTTACAATTCTCACTTTATTATACACTATCAATCAATGATTTTGTACACTTCAACTTACAGTAGTTCTATTTTAGAGGATTAGCATGTATATTTCGATATACCTCCTTCAGTAGGATGTACGAACAGACTGACTTTAGAGCACTTGACATTATCATTTACCTTGTCATTAAACTCAAACTTTCTTGAATTTTTCTAAAAGACGGGTGAAATTTCCTCCTATTCCTAATCTCTTAAATATCTATACTACGTCACTAATCTGTGTCCTGTGCAGACATATTCACTTATTTTTAACTGGGAAGAGCCCCAAACCTTAGGACTAAAGAGATTTCTCTATTTTTACCTGAATCCTTATGTTTGAAAGTGCAATCCTCTGCTGAGCTGCTTGACTGTGTCCTTTGGTAACTCAGAAGCTGTGTCTTTTTGACCTTCTCTGTATTTGGTCTTCCTCAGTGCCAGACTGGAAGGGCAAACCCCCAGAAGGTAGAGGACAAGGAGCCCTCAGCCATCCTGAAGTCCCATCTGCTCACTTAACATGTAAGGGAACTGTGGCCCAGAACACTTAAAGCAAAACAAAGCACACCTGTTTACCCAAACTGTCATCATATTTCTCCTCTTCTTCTCTTCCTCCCCACCCTCCCATCACTCTTCCTCCTCCCCGTTCTTTCTTGTTGTTTATTTTTGTTTTTGTTTCCAACTGTAGTTTGTTTTAACCTTTTCATCACTTCTGATGAATTGACTTAGGGCCTTTCTCATAATGGAAGTTGATCGGAACACACTGCTTTTGACCAGTCCTCCAACAGACTGCATTTTCCTTTCCTTGTATTTATGTGGTTAACTCTTCAAGTGTTCTTTTGAACTTCTTTCCTTTAACTTTCGTGTCCTTGAGTTACACTTTTTCCCTGTGTTTCTTCTTGATTTATCTGCTCCTGTGCTCAGCCTGTTGGGAAAGGAGGTTCTCCGTATGGTCCTGCTATTCTCATTTTCTGTATTTGGTTTCCCATCCATTCATTCACTGTAATTCCCACCCCCCGCCTTCTCTCCATCATCTGAGGACTGTAGACAACAGTGTCTCTGCTGATGTGTTTTGTCTCCTTTTCTCTGCAAGATCCGTCTCCACCCTGCTGATCTTCTGCTGCATCCCATGTCTTTCTCCCGTGATGTATGTTTTCCATGTCTTTTTCCTCTCACTTCAACCTGAAATCAGTCTTTGTTTTATTTCTTTCCATTTCTTCCTGAAGATCCCCTCACTCCTTCCTTCTCCTAGAATTTTTGTTGTATTAATTTAGAAGAATGTTACCATATCCATTTTTTTCTCCTTCGAACTTTCATACTGAGGGCTTGAAGTTGGTCCAGCTGTCGGGCAGTTTGCACAGATAGGGTGTCTCTTTGCATAATAAAGGTTGCAGGCATTTTACTGGAAAATGTGCCACGTTCCTTTCTTCCACACCAAGCTCCCATTTCCTGACTGCACATTGCTCCCAGATGAATTCTAGAGCCTTATACAAAACATGTCTTTAATTGTCTTTTTTATAACGACAATCCTTCTTTGTTTCTATTGGAAAACACCTGGCAAGTGGCTAATCCCTCCCTATCCTCGCCACGTTTCTGTTTCACACTTATGTTTCCTAGTCCAAATCCCAAACCTGTCTGCTGCATTTGCTGGAAACATTGACACAGTGCAATATCGTCTTAGTTCCCAAATGCACACCATTTTATCCTACTAATTGGAAGCAACACCATGTGCCTCTAGTTACTTTTTTCCAGCCAACTTTAAGTTAACACAATAACAACAAATTCATACTAATAATAAAATACATTGTTAACACTAAGATAAGCTAACAATATAAATATAACAAAAAATAAATACGTAGGCACCATGTATTCCCTGTTTTGGGGTCTACCTACTTTATTCTAGCTGACTCTTAAACTGCACTGTGACTCTAGTTTCAGGATGAAAATATTCATACTTATTCATAGTACCTGCTGTCTTGCTGTTATTTTTGAAATTTTAAATTTCACCACTAAGTTTTGCTCAACAGTGTCTCAATTGAAACTCTCATTTTTGTCTTTATTAAGGTATTTGAATTACTATAATATTTTTCACATCATTTTTTTCCTGTTTTTCCTTATTTCTGGTTTCTTCTAATGATTCTATATTGGCACGAGAAGCCAAGTGTGTTTCTACAGTGTTGTAGATCAAATCATATTAGGAATAAATATAAGAAAAGGAGGTCTAAATATTGGGTGATTTGTCCAAGATTATCAAACAAGTTAGAGACAAAGATGGATAGAATTCCAGCTTATAATTTCCTAGACCAACATGTACACTATAGTACTTCATATCACCTTCCCTACCTTTCTATCTAAACAATGCATGTACTAGTGTGATAATCTCGAGACAAAGAAAATATGGCTTTAAAATTCACTAGTATTGTATAAAGCTTTTATGCTCAAACATATATGAACACGTGCTTTAAAGAACACTTGTTATCGAAGTACCCAAAACCTTGTGAAAGACAAACATCCATATAGCTATTACTATTTTTTAAGACTTTATGTTTTTAGAGTGGTTTTAGGTTCAGAGCAAAATTGAGGGGAAGGTACAGAGATTTGCATTTACCCCTGCCCTGCCCACACACATAGCTTTCCCAGTTATCAATGTTGCCTTTCAGAGTGGTACATTTGTTACAATTGATGAAACTACACTGATACCTCTTTATCACCCTAAATCCATGGTTTACATTAGGGTTTTTCCACTGCCCTAAAAATCTTTGTGCTTTGCCTATTTAACCCCTGGAGAGCACTGATTTTTTTTTTTTTTTTTTTTTTTTTTTTTACTGTTTCCATCTTTTTGTCCTTTTCCAGAATGTCACATGGTTGGAATCATACAATATGTCACCTCTTCTCATTGGCTTCTTTTGCTTTCTAATATGTACTTAAGGTTCTTCCTTGTCTTTTCAGGGCTTGATGGCTCATTTATTTTTAGTGTTCAATACTATATCATTGTCTGGGTGTTCCAAAGTTGATTTATCCATTCACCCACTGAAGGGCATCTTGGTTGCTTCCAAGTTTTGACAATTATGCGTAAAGCTGCTCTAAACATCCATGTGTAGGGTTTTGTGTGGACATAACGTTTTGAACTTTTGGGGTCAATACCAAGAAGCATGATTGCTGGGTCTTATGGTAAGAGTTTATTTTTGTGAGACACTGACAAACTATCTTCTAAAGTGGCTGTAGCATTTTCTATTCTCACCAGCAATAAATGAGAGTTCCTATTGCTCCATGTTCTCACCACCAGTGTTCCAGATTAGGGCCATTTTAACAACCTCTTTGTTGTTTTAATTTGCATTTCCCTAATGACATGTGATCTGGAGCATATACTTATGAGCTTATTTGCCATCTGTGTCTCTTCTGTGGCGAGGTGTCTGTTTTAATCTCATTGTTTTCTTATTGTTGAGTTTTAAATGGTCTTTGTATATTTTGGATAATCATTCTTTATCAGATGTGTCTTTCGCAATTTTTTCTTCTCAGTCAGTGGCTTGTGTTCTCATTCTGCTGACATTCTCTTTTGCATAGCAGAAGTTTTTAATTTAATGAAGTCCAGCTTCTCAACTAGATCTTTCATAGATCACGAAATTGGTGTTGTATTTAAAAAGTCATCACCATACCCAAGGTCATCGAGGTTTCCTCCTATGTCATCTTCTAGTAGTTTTATAAGTTTGCATTTTACATTTAGGTCTGAGATCAGCTTTGAGATAATTTTTGAGGAGTGTAAAGTCTGTGTCTACATTTGTTGTTTTTGCAAGTGGGTCTGCAGTTGTTCCAGCACTTTTTGTTGAAAAGACTATCTTTTCTCCATCGTATTACATTTGTTACCTCGTCAAAGATGTTAGCTGTTTTTATGGAGGTCATTCGTGGGTTCTCTATTGTGTTCTATTGATCTATATGTATATTGATCTATATTTTGCCAGTAACACATTCTCTTTATTACTACGGCTTTATAGTAAGTCTAGAAGTCAGGTAGTTTCAGTTCTCCAATTCTGTTCTTATCTTTTAATGTTGTGTTGGCTAATTTGGGTCTTTGTCTCTTCATATAAACTTTAGAATCACTTTGTCAATATCTACAAAAAACTTGCTGAAACTTTGGAGTTGCATTAAATCTATAGATCAAAATGGAAAGAACTGATGTCTTGACATTATTGAGTTTTCCTATCCATGAACATGGAATATCTCTTCATGTATGCAGTTCTTCATTATTCATAGTTTTGTAGTTTTCCTCAGACAGGTCTTGTACATATTTTGTTAGGTTTATACCTACTTTTTTGTGTGAGGTGCTAATATAAGTGGTATTGTATTTTTAATTTCAAATTCCACATACTCATTGCTGATGTCTAGGAAAGTGATTGATTTTTATATATTATCCTAGTGTCCTGGCCAGCTGGCTACAATCACTGGTTAGTTCCAGGAGTTTTTGGATGGATTATTTCAGATTTTCCATAGACTATCATGTCATCTGTGAATAAAGACAGTTTCAACCTCTGTCACAATCTGTATGCTTTTTATTTCTTTTTCCATGTCTTATTGCTTTAGCTAGACTTTCTAGTACAATGTTGAAAAGGAATGAGAAGAAACAGCCTTTCCTGTACCTGATCTTAGAAAGAATGTTTTGAGTTTCTCACCAGAAACCGTAATGTAAGCTGTAAACTTTTTTGCAGATATTCTTTAGCAAGTTGGGGAAGTTTATGGAATGGTTTTATCATCAATGAGTATTGGATTTTTTTCAAATGCTTTTTTCTGCATCTATTACTATGATCATGTGATTTCTTTTCATCCTATTGATTTGATGGAATACATTAATTCATTTTGAACATCGAGCCAGCCTTTCTCACCTCACAGAATCTGGAAAGTGATTTCATAAAGTACAAAAGATTCAGAGTAGAAAAAGCATTATCATATATTCTTCTCGTCATATGTATTAATTGAAATACTGCATACATCTAGTTTTTTCTACTATTACACATAAATCTTAAGAGGATGTATAGTTGCAACTCAGTGTATGACTTCATCTATTCTTGAGAATTAGGAGCCTTTTATATATTCTATTTTTGAGAAATTTAGTGAATTCATTATTAAATTACATGTTAACTATTATATATTTAAAAAGCTTTTAATTCTGTGAAAAATGCTGCTTTTTATATTTGGTAGAAAGAATCCTAAAATAGAAATTAGTAATGTTAAGCACAGTATTTTCTTTGCCATTAGTTTACTTTGTAAATATTTGTAGATCAATTAATATTAGCACCTTTATTGCTAAACTGTAAAGTGAAAATTTCACACTAATTAGAGATGACATAGCGCATTTGAAAATACTTTATAAATAAAAATTATTTGTATATACAACATGCATTATTTTGAATCAGTTAAAAGAATACCTCAATATTGCCACACAACAAGGAAATGAATACATTTACAAGAAGAGGAAAATAAATTACTATTGTCCTGGAAATCTCTGGATCATACCATAAGTCTCTAAGGAGTATTAATTTCTGAACTGTCATCCTTCTAAATAGTAAATGCAACCATCTCAGCTGTTAAAGTGCTAAAAACTGTCTGTGAACCAGCAATATCATTGACGCTGTTAACATTCTCTTTGAGATTGCCTGGGTTATTTCTTACAATCGCAGGCAAAGGATCCAATACACAAATGAAGCGCAAAATCAATCATGCTATACATTTGATCGTTTGTTGTTGTTTGAAGGTAGAAACATCCTAATCTGTTATATTATAAACTCTCTGAAGAGTACCTTCCAGTTTCATTATACATTTCCAGGACATCTAGTGCTGTATTTTGTCCACAAAGAAAGATGTTAGCTGGTTGATCTTAAAATATACAATTTGAGAAGAACTATTAACTAAGCTCTGTCTACAAGTTGGTTTCCATTTACTGGTGGAAACAAGTAAAAATATTTTTATTTATCAATATTTTTTATGCAGTGTACAAGTTATCCTTTAAAAGGACAACAAAGAGAAGTTTAAATAAATCTGTGCCCTGAAGAATAATGCAATTTCTTTTTCTTGTTTTTTAATAAAATAGAAAACTGATTAAAACGGTAGTTTTTAAAAAGTACAATTAGACATTGTCTTATGCTGATATCCCTGTTAGAGCTGCCATTGCCAAGTGTGGGGAAGACTTAGCTACTTTTTAAAGATGTCGCATAAATTCAACAACATATGTGTACTGACTAAGCATTTCCTGTGCCCCCTGGATCTACTGTACGTCTGGTTGTCTGTTTCCTTTCTGCTCCTCTACATTGCCCAGCTACTGTTTCAAAAACAGAAGGTGTGATTCTTTGCCAAAACATGTTATGTGAATACTGTATGCTTCATATCTTACTTCCTCTCATTCTTCTTTTCAGTTTCTCAATAGGTGTGAGAGACTGTTGTACAGTTGAAGCAATACTAGAATTGCTGAGAAAGCTAATAGAATAGTAACCCCATAAGATTGTCCTCCTGCTTCAACACCTCAATGCCCTTGTTTGTGTTTCTTTGAATCTTTCACATTGGATAGCCTTCTGCCCACCTTCATGTTCTCCCTGTGGTTCACTTCAATCTGTTTTCCTCTCTCTCTGGCTGCCAGCCAGCTTCTGAAACAGCAACTGGGCTATTTATAATGGATGGGCTTCAAAGGTGAGTGTTTTCTATAGGGTAAATGCTCTTTGTCTTGTTGTCACTAAGGCCAGCATCCCAAAGAGTCCGGGGCTATGTTAGTACCCTTGGCTTCTCACGAATGAATCATCAACGTATGGCCAGATGCTGAACCACAGTAAATCATTACATAGTCTTGAAGCAGTTTGAGCTTTGCCAAATGTCTTGATGTGGAATATTGTATATTAAGTGTATTCACTCTGGAATGTGATGCTTGGTCAACATTTGGGTTGGAATAACACAGAAATACTTCTAACTTGAATGGCTTTTATCTGAAGAGAAAAAAAATACTCAACATTATAAAATTCTTATTAGTGTGGACAAGTGAGTGCCAGAAGTGTACACTCTCATTTTGTTCCAAAAATTTATATGTGAGAGATATGAATCACATATGTTAAGAAAATAGGGTCTCGGGCTTCCTAGGTGGCGCAGTGGTTAAGAATCCGCCTGCCAATGCAGAGGTCATGGGTTCGATCCCAGCTCCAGGAAGATCCCACATGCCATGGAGCAACTAAGCCCGTGTGCCAAATAAATAAAAAAAAAAAAAAAAAAAAAAAAAAAAAAAAAAAAAAAGAAAATAGGGTCTCTGTGAGCCTGTTGAAGGAAGTCTTGGAAGTGGGAGGGCTGTCTGCTTTGAAGGCACCTGCCCGGGGCTCTGATGGCAACCTGTATCATACAGAACAGTTCACAACCTACTCTTAGCATTAGGTTTCCTCCCTCCCTGCTTCCTACATTCGTCTTGGTGGTCACCTGTTTTTGTACATAATTTTTTTTTTTATTGAAGCATAGCCACACTTGTTTATTTCCTGATTGTGGATGCCTACTTTCATACTATGAAAGTAGAGTTGAGTAGTGACCACAGTGCTCAGTAATTGTCACAAAGACAGTATCGCGCACAGTGCTTAGAATACGTACTATGTGGCCCTTTGCAGAAAAAAGTTTACCGAAGTGGGTTCTGGAATATTTACCTGCTAAAAGCATGAATAAACGTATGTTCTGATACGTCCAGTACAGAATAATTTCTTTTAGTTTTTCATCCATAGGTTCATTAGGCCACACAGAATTCTCTGGAGTCAGATAACCCACCATTTTATAGCAGTTTCTTTTTATTGTGTTGATTTCCTTGTTTGTTATTTCTGCCATCTCAACTAAACTGGATGCTCTTTGAGGACAAAACTCTTATCAGTAAGTACCTAATAAGTATATCTTTTTATTTACAGATTCCATGTACTACTTGTTTTGTAATAAGGAATCTTCTGTGTCAGTAATACTGATTTTTAGAATATAAGAAGTCTCCACCTGAGAATTAAAGAGCTCTCTTGATTGGCAATGCTCTGGTTACAATTATCACCATTGTTTTATTCTTATTTAATATTTGTATAACAAGGGTATTTTGGGCACACATTCTTGGACATAACTGATTGAGTCAAATTGAATATCGACTCAGTTTTATTTTTATGAAACCAAAATCGAGCACTTGCATGTTTTTTGATGCAACAGTAAGTTTCATGCAATGAGAAAAACAGATCATGGAAAGAAGTTGCACAATGCAGAGAAGTTCATACTCATTAGTGAGGAGAGTGTTTTTTGTACAGGTGACCAAACTCACACTCAATTATTTTATCTTATCCTTCCTTTGATCGATTTCTGAGCTGCTCCTTGTAGAATTAACACATTTACTCTTTAACAAAATTACAGGGCTTAAACATTTTTTCCATGTAAATAATGATTTAAAAAAAAAAAAAAAACAATTCACCCTCTATACAAACCACAATATAGAATCACAAAAGTATAAGTATTTCCTGGTTGTAATTGAGTTACATAGGGAAGCCCTATCAATTCCTTTCAGTGACTGATGTGCTGAGATGTTCCTAGGCATTTTTATGACACCAGGTTAAGGTAAAAGAGTTAATGATTCCAGAAGTATTTAATCTGTAAACATGTTTATTTCAAGATGATGTGAATATGCCGCTTGTAAGTTTCTTTGAAGTAATTTTCAATGGTAATGGAAACAAAATCATATTGAAACTGCCTCAATGAATTCTTGTGTTTAATTTCTATTAATATAAATCTCAAGATTTTCACACGGTATGTAAGTTATGTTGAATACGGTATTTCATTATTTCTAAGATATCATTACATTTTTTTGTGATTCATATTATCTTCAGGGCTTATTCTGTGAAAAAATAATTATTTATATGAGCAATTATTGCTAATACTAATAGCAATAATGACAAAGATATTTGAAATTCAAAAGTTTTCCTCTGTTTTATGAGTTCCTAAAGATTACAATGCAGTTTTCTGCTGATAAAGGTTTGATGCACATCTGACTCATCTGTTATCTTCCATCCCACTTGTGAATATTTGGCTCTGGCACTCAGCTTATAAATTTCAGCAATTATCCTGGAAGTTACTTTCCTTATTTTGGTGTACAGGTAGAGGAAAATACTTTAGCCTTCATGTCTGATATCTGGAAAGTATGTTACACGATAATCTTGTGTAGAAGAAAACAGAGAAAGAGAAGTTAGAGAGCTGGAAAGAAGGGAAAAGAGAAGAATTAGAGAAAGATATCAGGAAGGTAGGACACAGAAACAGAAAGGGTAGAACCAATTCAAAAATGAAAAGAGGAAAACTGAAAAATTTCACAAAACGTTTTCTAGGATTTTGAAACTCATGTTTGCATCTAGAACTGAAGTTTCTGAGCATAGATTTGTCACCTGAAAGATGTACTTTTTCATGCTTTTACTTCACAAATTTCAATATAAACTATTTCATAAAAATTACATTATTGGGTTAATGCCTGAATAACATTTTAAACATCATCTTTCTACTTAGAGTTCATCATGAATTGAATACTTACTCTATCAAACATACTCCACTTAATCTCATACTCACCAACATGGAAAATGCAAAAAAAGGAAACCCCAAATATCCCGATTTAGTTCTGTGTTATCTACAGATAGATTATTTTTTCAGAAGACACTTGGTCTTTTACAAGTGAAATTTACCTTTTTGATATGGTGTTACAAGGATCCAACACATTTTCCTGTCTCAACAGTTCCTTTGATTTTCCTTCCCAGCATTTCTGTTGATTTCTGCTCTTCCTCAGATGGGTTGCTAAACAAACGCTTTTAACAAATTGTAAATACATCTTTCTTTTCTACCCAGCCCTTCCCTGGAAGCTTAAAATCTTTATCTACTTGCAGATCTGCCAGTTGCTGCCCTTGAAAGTGAATCACACAAATAAAGCTCCAATATTATAAGAAGAGGGCACTAGAAGGGGTGGTGAGATAAACAGACTGATGAACTTAAGGAGCAAACAGCAAACACGAACATTAACATCTGATTCTCTAGTGGCTCCTTTTCTGATCAATGACACACCATCCCGAAAGGCAAAGAGGCACCAAGTCAGATTCTGCGGATGTAAACTGTGAGACTTCTGGCAAAACCATCACCGCTTAAATCATACTTAATGATCTTTCAACAGAAGTTGAAATGTCATCTTTACTTAATGATGCTGAATAAGGGCATCAGTTAAAGTCTATCACAGTTTCTTCTTTGCTGGTTTAAATTCTGACGTATTCGAAACCAATTGCGGAAGAGTGATGTGTGCAATTTGACTTACCTTGAGTGCTTGAGCAACTCATTTTGCTCGGCTTATAGATGACAACGTGAATATAATAGTTCATTTTGATAACAAGAAAATTTAAAGTTTGGCTCAACAATCTGGAGGAACAAAATGAATCTTGACGTGGTCTAAAAATAAGAACATCTGTTTGCAGCAGGAAATAGTAATGATTTATGGTTCCGACATCACCGTGTGATGTGTTGTTCCACTTTATGGTAATTTACAGCATTTAATGTACTATATAAATCGACATAAACTGAGGTAATGCTCCCTCAAAATGCAATAAAAGGAACAAAAATGTAGATTACAAATGTTTGGTTTCCTGCGGGAAAATTTTGGTTTTTTAAAGTGGAGATTCATGTGGGAAGAACAGAATGATTCCAAACCAAATTTGCCTTCTAGGCAGCTTTGAAGTTTTGCTGATGTCAGCATCTCGGGCAGACAGGAGGTGCACAGAGCCTTGGGTCCCAGGGCCAGGCCTCATGTGATATCACCCTATTGATGAATTTTTATTTACAGTTTTAAAAGCATTTCCTTCCCGTACAGTTCTAAGGCCCACCCAAATGCCCCCCAGACACACACATTTATCTTATTTCTTTGGCTAATAGTAGAACTTTGTCTTTTTAAGGCTAGGAAATGCCTTTACATCAAATTGTTCCTAATCCTAAAAAGACGTCTGCCTTAGAATATATCTCAGAAGAACTCTTACAAAGCTCTTAATCAATACGGTTTTATTCAAAACATGTTAAAACTGGAAAATGGCGAGATGTTATCACGAAGTTGCATGCATACCTCTCAAGCAAAGAATTTGTCGTCCTAAAAGTTTCGCATTCTGCAACCCTCAGCATTATGTCTTCTACACCTGCTGAGGACAGTCAGCTTGGTGGGGACAGTGAGGAAAGGTTGGATAAGTACAGAGGTGTGGATTTCGCAGCCAGAGAGTCAAAGAATCTTAGGGCACAAATGCTCGATGCTCTCTGCTGAAGAGTTGATCGATAGCACTTATAATGAACAGTCACACTCTTTGCCTGAGTTAGAATTTGCAGGAATGACAAAGTCATGCTAATGTATAGAGTACATTCTGTGGGAAGTCTATAGTTTTAAAATTCAGTGTCCTAGCTCTACATAGGGGAGGGTGGTTTCTCAGAGCCCTATACCTACTGAAATTCATGAGAATTCAATTAGAAAGGAAAATTTGTTTGCATTTTTTGTTTATATTTTAGATTTTTGTACATATCGTTAGGGGTCAGACGACCAACCCAGCCTTTGCAGTGTTCTCTGTCCTACTCTGACTTTACTTGTGGTATGACCATGTTCATCAGAATCTCAAAGGAGAAAAAAAAGCCTTGTGAAAAAAGCGAAAACAACAGCAAAAAATCTTACTCCGAGCATTCCAGTACCTTTTTTTGTGTATGTACTTAGCTGTACTATAAGTAGTTGGTTTGTATGAGATGGTTAAAAAGGCCAAAGATAAAAGATTTCTTTTATTTCCGTTTTTTGTCTATGAAGTTGCTGTTTATTTATTTTTTTGGCCTGTTTGATGTACGTGTGAAACAATGGTGTGCAACGATAAATCAGAATTTTATTTTGCCGAGTTGTTCTAACAACAACAAAAGATAAACCGTTGTGATAAGAACCTTGTGAGCCCAGTGACAAGGCATGGCCATTGCCTCCTCATTATGACGGCATGAACAGAAAATGGCAAGTACTTCAGTTAAAATGACACCTATAAAGATTGCCTAGAATTTCCTGAGCTCTGCGTCCTTACAAAAATCATACTCCCAAGCCCCTGCTGTCATCAATTTCTATTTCACATATGGGAAACTGAGGCACAGAGGTTAACTAACTTGTCTACAAGCCAATAGCTACTAAGTGAAACTATCAGAGTCTGAAATCATATCGGGCTGATGTGGGACCCACACTCCCCACTGCTCTGCTTTTAAACCTTATCTTCCAATTTCCATCGAGTTCCTTTGTGTAGTATGTTTTTTCCTATTTCAATAACTTCAGGGTTTAAATCATCATTCTATAAACATGGTGGGCCTTAAACTAACGTTAGAAATGTTAAGAAAAGTACAAAATAAGATGAATAAATCTATGAAACTTACATCAACAAATTTATTTTCCCAAAAAAGGATGGTTGTGTCTGACAAAATAGAAAGGCCAGCTTTAATTTCTATTCAGATCAGTAGCTCACTTTCTATCCCCACTGAGCAATTACCGGCTCATAGCCAAGCTGAAACTTTCCTCTCTTTCTCTACCAAATTGTGTGTCTCACTTTTTTTAAGCTCCTTTTTTAATATACATTTTTTGGTGACGTTTACTCGTACAAGACCTTTTGAAACTAATATTCAGATCTTTTAGAGACTTGTTTAATATACATTTATATATGTGAATAGTGGTAAAGTGAGTTGATTATGTCTTAAGTGCATATGTGCCTACATTGTTTACAACACTTAAGGGTATACATTCCTTAGGTGCTTCTAAGATGGCTTTATTTTATTTGATAGTTCTTTAGGGAAAAGGGTGGATTACGCTAATAATTATAATATTAGAAGTACACGTGTGAGTATTGGATTTTTCTCATAACCTGCAATAAATGTATTCTTAATTTTTATAAATATAAATGTGAAAATGCAGTTACAGCTTAATGCTTTTCCTTCATAGAGTTCCCTGTCTTGGATAAATTCTTAGCTATAAAAAAATTGCAAGTTTTAACTTGGCAGGAAATTAGTGTTCTTTTTCACTTTTATCTTATTTGTTCTGTAGACAGGAGCTGGCAGCTGAAGTTCATTCAGACTGTTATTTATTAATTTTTTTTTGAATGGAGCTCAACATTCTACTAAGGGCAAGGCAAAAATCACAATTTTATTTTCACCTGTTTTCTTTCCATTTACTCCCAGAACTAAGTAATGATATGGTAATGATTTCATAGAAATGAACATTTCCTACAAATTGTACATTACCATATACAACTCTATTTTGGCGTTTCTGTTTTGTTTTGTTTTCTATTTTTCTTCCTGCAGAAATTCCTATCATTCTAAAATGATACTATTTTTAGTGAGCTCTATAATATGGCCCTGATAGAACACCAAATTATTTTTATGTACCCCAAAGTGTTTCCCATTATTTAAATGTATCTTTTTTATGCTATTTTACTATTCCTGTTTCCTATAAATGCTAAAGAAGAATATTTTCAAACCATTTAAGAACTCCCACATAATATATTTTAAAGACATGCCAAATAGTGAAGTGTCTTGGGCTATGGGACACAGTATTTCATATAAACATCTGTCTGTGTTGTCATGTGTACAGAATAGACTCATTCTGGGTGTAACACAAAATAGAAGAATAAGCAGTCCTCCCCCAGAGAAAACACATTCTATCATATTGGGAAGCATGTAGAGTTTATAGATTCTATGCCAGTAATGTTAGCTGAAAGGGGAACTTTGAAAAGATGACATCCAGCGATCCTGGAATGTTACTTCCAAGGTCATTTGAAAAGCGCTTATTTCAGAAAAAAGACAATATGATTGCACATTAAGAAATGAATTAATGCATGGATGGAATATTGTCTTCACTGGCCATCAGAATTTAGTAAGTGTTAGACTTCAGGGCTCATTGATATGTGTACTTCCTTTTTTAAAGATTTTTTTGATGTGGACCATTTTTAAAGTCTTTATTAAATTTGTCACAATATTGCTTCTGTTTCATGTTTTGGTTTTTTCACCGTGAGGCATGTGGGATCTTAGCTCCCCGACCAGGGATGGATCCCACACTTCCTGCATTGGAAGGAGAAGTCTTAACCACTGGACTGCCAGGGAAGTCCCTAATACATGTAATTGTTTAGATTTTGGATTTCTACAAATATTTTCAGAGGAGAGTGATTTTAAATTAGCCAACTAATTCATGGTCAAGGGACCTTCTCAAAATTTAAAAAGATACTTTCTTTACATCTACAATTAGGAAAACCTATGTTTAGGTTTTCTGTGTCAGGAGACTCTTTTTCAAGTTTTAGTTTGGCATAAAGAAGGGGAAATCACTACAGATCAACCTAAGTACAGTACTGGAATGAAATTATGATGTGTGTAGGAAGAAACACAGGCATATTTGTATTCTGGTCTCTGCCATGACTTTTCCTCTTTCAGTCCCTCAAGGATAGAATATACCCAAGATATACAAAATAAGAACATAAGTCTTCTGCCCCAAATCTCAACCTATCTGGAATATTTTTTTTCCTGAGATAATTAAGACTTTAGCCAAAGTAGTTAAAATATCTCTAAGATTGTACCCAAATTGTAAGTTATTTCAGGAAGACAAAGAAAGGGATTGGTGAGGAGGGGGACCATAGGAGCCTAGAGACAGAATGAAAGAAAGAATGTAAAAAGGAGAGATAGGATGTAGAAGAGTCCCTTTGCTTCCCAAACTAAAGATCTAGCCTTTCATAGTGTCTAGCTGCTTTTTAGGAAGAAAAAAGAAGAGAATGCCCAGAGAGAAATAGAGCAATTAGGCTCCGTCTCTTTACATTCTAGGATGATTTGAACATTAAACACCAGAGCTCTTTGAATCTCTTGATATTATCTACTGGTGATGATTTCTCTCAGTTTTTTTTTAATGAAGATATTTTTAAAGCATATTTTAAATGACGAAGGGACTCTAGGGTGTTATTTTCTCATTGTTTTTGCTTATTTGTTTGGAACACTTTGAAAATACAATTGCATTGTCTTGTATCTTTTATTGTTTTAGATTAGAAATCAAATCTTGGTACTATGATTTTCCTTTGGACATAACATGTCAATTTTCATGTATGTTTTAAGATTTCTGTCATAATCCCTGCTTTTTAGCAGTTGTACTATGATGTACTCTGTGTGTGTGTGTGTGTGTGTGTGTGTGTGTGTGTGTTTCTGCCTGGAGATTGTAATGCTTTTAAAATAGTGTCCTGATAACTCAGTTTTGAAAATTATCATTTTTTAAAATATACTCCCTATTCTATTCTTTTTCTTGCATTTGTTAGGCTACAATTATAGGTATAATTAACCTTTATCAATGTATTCCCTGTGTCTCTGAAATCTTTTTACTTTCTATTTTTTAGTCTATTCCTTTGGAGGAGTACATTCTCCAGATATTCTAATTCAATCATTCTCTCTTTAGTTGTGTCTATTCCACTGCTACATGCATTTGTTATGTTCTAAGTGCCCTTGGTTCATTATTATTTCCATTTGGTGCTTTTAATGTGTTTCCTAATTATCTGTGAAAATTCTTAATAGGATATTTTATTTCTTGAAATTATGAAACATACTTATTTTCAAATGTGTGTGTGATATGCCCATTATCTGTCTTCAATTGCTCTGTTTTATTCTCTTTAAAAAAGTTACTTGGTTCTTGTTTGCCTGGTAGAGTATATTGTTAATAAAACATTGAGAAATGGTTTGAGGTATAAAGAAATGTTTTATTTTCTTTCATAAGTTTGTTTTTTCCCTGTCAGGAGCCTAGGGACATCGTCAGTTCAATGTTATCTTATTTCAAGCAACAACAGGATTTTTCAATCATCACCAAAGGGATCTATATCATGTTCCCCTTAATTTAATGTACAGCTCTTTTTGGAACCCAAACTTAATTTTGGTTGGTTTGTTGGACTGCCTCAATTTTTGGTGCATCCAGAACTTATATTTGTATCTCCCAATACCAGAGAACTATGAAACTCTACTCATCTTCTCAAAATCTCAACATTATGCTTCAGAATCCTTCACGTTCTCCCTGAGGATTTAAAGTCTACAAATGTGGTTCTGTTATGTTGGATCTTGGAAGCTTCTTAAGATATTCCTACAGATTTTAAAAGATTATTCAGTGTTTTCTCATTTCTCTCAGTAAGAGACTTCTCCTGAAATGTCTATTCTGCCATTTCCAGGAGTTGAATTTCATTCTCTAAGACCAAATATGAAAATGCAAATTATGAAGAACAGTCTCTTTTTGATGGAAAAACAGATTAGGGGAGAGAAAATGAAAAAAAAAAAAAAAAAGTCTTCAATCTACCATAACCAAGAGAACACAGGTCCCATTCATCAAGACAGAGAACAGCAACTACTATGAAGGCATCTTCTCACCCACAAGTCCTCAAAGATACTCTTACTTAGGTGAGCACTGCAGCAGCCATTGCTATTCTGTCATCAAATCCAGCACAAGTGGAAAGTGGCCTAGGTAGCCTGGAACTGGGCTCCAACCAAAATTTTAGCTATTAAATACATGGGAATATGGCACAAACTTCAGTGATGAAATTAAGCTTAAAAAAGCTTACTAGGTCTTTTTCATTTTAAGCCAGTAATATTCAATGTGCTACAAATTCCTGACTATAGGTTAATGCCACTTCTGGATTCTAGAGTTTCTTAAAAAGTAATGAGAATTCAATTTTTATGTAATATTAAATGGACAAGGCAAGTATTTATTTGGCTTTCCAAGAACATAATAACATATGAAACTATTGAAAACATTGCCTTGGTTGCCAAGACAGTGGTAACATTAACTTGGGAATGAGTTTTTAGATATCACATGAAGGAAAAATGTTTGGATTTTTTATTTAGAAAGAAGAATTTTATTAAGCATATGAAGAACAACCATAAGTACCTTTTACAAAGCAGATTGATGACATAAAGATTAAAGACAAATCCTTTCCTATGAGTTAATGATTTCTTCTACAATATATGCTACTGTCACTTTACCAATTAACATCAAGTTATACTCTGTGGGCTTGTGGGTATGTGTGGGTGGGTGTGTAAGGAGAGTGAAAAAAGGACAGGCAAAAAAAATTTTTAAATGACAAATCAGTGCATGTGAAACTGACATTTTAACATTTAGGGAGGCTCTTCTTAACTCTCAGATTGCTTATACAATTCCATTTAGAGTGATTCACCAAAATTACTTAACTGAATAAAATAATTTTATACAATTATTCAATTATGATATTGTATTACAGTTCAGAAGAAGGGCTTTTTTTAATGTCTCTCCAAATATAAAGCTGAGACTTAAGCTATAAAAACAGCACCGATGGCCCCTGCAGTGTAGGGTAACTGACCAGCTGCTAAGACATTTCAACAATTGCCATAACGCAGGAAGTTAATATATTTATCAGATACTTGAGATGAAAAAATGGTATTCATGGGGACTTTTTACCCTGTGCCATCTGGTCCTGAGGTGCCCATTACATCTATTATTGACTCATTAAAGTCAATGAGGTGAATAACACAATTAAACTTGTTTACTTGTCGTGTAACAGTCAGTTAACATTGAAATGTAACTTCCAGTTTCAGCACCACTATGCAATACAGACCTATCTCCACAACACTGATTCCCAAAATTAATCTCACATTAATATCTCTCAAAATTATAGTGCAATTTAAAGGTACATGAATATTTGAGGCTACTTTTAACGTACTAAGGCCATATAATAGTCACCACGAAGATTAGTCTTTATAATTAAAACAATAAAACAGAAATAAATGGCCAATGGGGACCAAACACAGGATACATATTCCTGCATTCCACTAATCACTCAGCTGCAGATGGCTCGCACATTTGCAAGTAGCTCACAGAAAATATGGGTCCATTTCTGTAGGCAAGGCAGCGAGAGGCAAAGCGATCAGAATAGAAAAGCTTATTTCTGCAAAGCAGTTTAAGATTTCATGATTAGATAAGCTCTCCAATAGGAACCTAAATGGTTGGGGTGAAATAAAGACATTACTTTTCTTATTTTAATTTGCCTCTAATATTCTATAATGAAAAGAAGGCAAACAGAGTCTTCTGATTTAATATTGGATCTAAGAAAAACACTATAACAAAAGGTTTAAGATTTTATAAATATTTATGTAGTTGTGTAATAATAACACATTCTTCAAGTACTAAGTGGGATAACACTTGAAATAAAACATGCATTTTTCACTTATAAATACTTATGTATATAAAGGAAGTAGACACCATGTGTTCATTAGACACATTAGAAGTTCAGACAAAATAATGAAATGCCAGCTTTAAAATGAAGGCTTCCTGAATAACTATTCAGTGGTGTCAGAGGTAGGAGAGGGTCCATCACTCAACCTAATCATGCATGCATTGGACCAATAAAAGTTTGGAGAAGAAAACAAACACGATATAGGGACAGAGAGAAAAAGATATTTTCAACTACAGTTGCACATAATGTTTTCTGTAAAATTTTGAAGCTAAAAATAATTTTAGGTTATTTTCTCACCTTTGCGTGCATACCCAGGAATGGTTATATACCACTCTTTGGGCTGAAGGAAATATTTATTCAGCGTGCAAATGAAGTCCTCCTCCTCAATATCAAATTTCTACCAACTAGGAGCCATAAAAAATTTTTCAAATTTTTTTTTTATGTATGATTTCAGTATATCTTTTACCAAACCTAGACAAATGTGAAGAGCTTATGAGAAATGTCTCATTCAAATAGCCACAGTATTGTAATCATAATATCAGACAAATGGCATTGGGTGCTTTTCTTTGATAGGAAGAAATTCAGAAGCATCATTAGCTAATAACCTTAAATAAACAGCACATTGGAAAAGGTTTCACCAAAGAAAACATGCCTTGTCAACAGTTTTTTTGAACCTAAGCAACTCAATTTAAGATTCACACTGTAGATTCTACTTAGAAGAAGAAAGTGATCAAAATAAGCCATTCAGTCTGAAATCACTACGTTATTAGGACTGAAAGTTCGTGCTACTCCTGGTACAAAAGTAAAGCAGAAAACCAGTGAATACAAATAAATATCCATTGTATCGGAATGTCATAGGATGATGAAAATGGCTACATGTGAACAATTAAATAATCGAAAATAGTTGTTGCAATAAAACCTGTCTAATATATCTTAAGGATTTAGCAGCTTAAAGACAATGGATTTGCTTCTTCATTCTAACATACAAAGAAGATATTTGGTGAGTTATTATCATTAAAAATAATGCCTGCTTTGAAATGCTATGCATTTCTTATCTCATGAAAAAATATGTGAAAGACACTTTTTAGGGTTGAAGTAATCATTATTTTAGAATATCCTAAGAGCAATGATTTTTATTCAGCGTGTAAGATTTCCATGTATTTTTGAGAAACAATTGTGATATTTTCTAGTCATACATAGATTAGGGCAAAGGTTAAACTTGTGTGCATGTTGAGCTTATTGATGATTTTTCAAGTAGTAAAAGTCCTTTCCATTAAAGAGTTCATCTCAACAGCACTTCAGAGAAAACACTACATAAAAATCAGATTGATTTCAATTTGGGTCAACCTTATGACTGCCTAATCCATTTGAACGGACAGTCTAGACCTCAATTACTCAAAGAAAAATGAAACTCCATTTGCTTTTTTTACACATGGAATTTAAATTATGTAAAAATAAACATACATTCAGAATCTCTATAAATCTTGGAAGCTGCTCAACAGGAAAAGACTAGAGAAGACACTTCAGAAAAATATCCTTATGTCACTTGAAATTCTCCATATATATTCTACATAGAAAAAAATTGTGTAAAGCTAGGCTATTAATTGTCAGATCAAGTAACCTTCTTAAAAAGGGAAATTGATCCTCAAATAGACACTTGGGATGAAACAATAGTAGCCAATCCATATGGAACACAGTAAGTAAATACAGGATTAAGTATTTCACTTTGGAAAAATGAAGAAAGAAGGAAAATTTGAGATGATGAAGGTCACAACGCATCTTTGATATATATTTAATCAAGATCAAGACTGATTTAACTAGGAAAAATATAGGCTGAGAAAACACACTACCTTTTAAAATAAAGTATTTTAAAACTAAACTATTTTTTTATTTTATCACACCAGCACTAATTTACCTGCGATGAATAGAAGCCATTTTTATGGAACTGGTGATACAGAAAATGCACAGTAATTGTTTTACACCTTACTTAAAAAATAAATTTACATCTCACGTGAAAAATAAATTTAAAATGATTACTGAGCACTTTCCAAATAAAGTGCAGTAAAGTGTTTAATAATATTGAGTCGTCACACGTTCAAATATGGAAACATAAAACTAGACAAGTAACAGCATCCATGGTCATGCAAATTAATACTTTCAGAACTTCTCATTAGGACGAAAAGTTCTGAAAGCCCATGAGTGCTGTAAAATGTGCTCTGAATTACACACGCTCTGTCTCATCAAAAACTTCAACACTTTTAGTCATGGTGAGCAGGTTGCCAGCATCTTGCTGGTCCCTCTACCTCCTACAGATGAGAGAACTTGTTTGGACAAGTTTAGAACACTCTGAAAACGAATTCTGCAGCATTTTGGTTGATTCTGGGAAAAGGGAAACTTCCTGGTTTCTTCTTCTTCTTTTTTTTTTTTTTTAATGCTCTAAAGGATTACCCAAAAGTCTCAATAACCTTCATGGATATCAAATCGCCCTAAAAGACTGGTGTTTTGATGATTTAAGTGTAAATGAATCAAAAACATATGGATTAAATTTCCGTTAAGATACACAAGGTTGTAAAAATCAATGGCAAAGTAATTCCAAAAGAGGCATTTGGATCTTTGACTTCAAGTGTTTGAAAGCAGTTCAAGATGTCCAATGAAACCAACCTGCAGAGAGAACACACCATTCAGATTGAATTCTGTTGCAGGACAGGGATGATTTGTGCTGATAGGGTAGAATTTTAGAGATTTTTACATGCCTCAGTGAAGTTAGATAAACAGTGACTGAAAGATATCGTGGAAATGAGTAGACATGATGCAAATTACTATATCAATGTCTTGCTGTTTTTAATTCCCCATTTGGAAATTGATTTAGAAAGTAGTTAATTATGCTTTAATGGACTCTTCACACTAAATACGCTTCATATTGTTTTGTTGACACCTCACCTTGAAAGAAACTCCTTTAGAAGCCTAAAATATAAAAGAAAAATGGAAAATGTTTGTATGTTTAGGTGAAAGAGTTGAGAATAAAGTCCATTATCCCTGACCACCTTTTTAAACTTAGATCTTTATTGAGATATAATCCATACCTCATACAACTCGCTCATTTTGTATACAATTTAATGGTTTTTAGTATATTCACAGTGTTATGCAAACAAAAGGACAATCAATTATAGCACATTTTTATTATCCAAAAAGAAATCCCATTCTCAGGGGTCAGCCCCCATTTCCACCAACCACTCCTACTCCACTCCTAGGCTACTACTAAGCTTCTAGTCTCTATGAATTTGCCTATTTGGGGCATTTCAAATAGATGAGATCATATAGTATGTGGTGTTTTGTGACTGGCTTACTTCATGTAGAATCATTTTTTCAAGATCTATCCATACTGTAACTTGCACCAGTATTTTTAAAATCGTCTAATAATACAATACTGTATGGATGCACCACATTTAACTTACCCACTCATCAGTTGGTGAACATGTGAGTCCTTTCCACTTTTCAGCTGTTTTGAATCAGGCTGTTTATGACATTCAGGCATCAGGTTTTCGTATGGATATAGGTTTTCATTCCTTCTGGGTATGAACCTGTGAGAGAAATTTCTGAATCACGTTATTGAGCTGTATATAATTTTTTTTAAGGAACTACCAGATTGTTTTTCAAAACTGCTGAGCCATTTTCCTTCCCCACTAGCAGTGTGGGAGGGACCTAATGTCTCATACCCCTCACCAATATTGGTTATTGTCTGTCTTTTTAGTTCTAGCCCTCCTACGGATGCCATGTGGTATCACCTCATGGTGGGAATTACACTTCCCTGATTGCTGCAAGATAGACTTGTCCCTGTTCTCAAGGTATTTATGTTCTCCTGGGGAACACATACAGGCAGACAATAAATTGGCATGTATACACTACCAAATGTAAAATAGATGGCAAGTGGAAAGCTGCTGCATAACACAGGGAGATCAACTCGATGATGGGTGATGACTTAGGGGGCTGGGATAGGGAGGGTGGGAAGGAGTTGCAGGAGGGAGAGGATAGGGGGATATATGTACACATACAGTTGATTCACTTTGTTGTACAGCAAAAACTGGCACAACAGTGTAAAGCAATTATATTCCAATAAAGAGCTTAAAAGAACCCCCACAATTTGAGAGGGACAGTGAAAACATACGTATAAGATGGAGTAATGTGGTGTAAAGGGACCACAATGGAAGAGACTGTTTTTAGACATCAGAAGGGACCTCCTGATTAGGTGACTTTGAATTGAGTAACTTAAGTAAGCAGGATGAAAGAAAGCCTTGTGATGAAATCAGCAGAGATACTTTTTCAAGGAGAGAAACAAGTGCCACCTCCCTGAGGTAGAAGGAGCTTGGGCTTTAAAAGAACATAGAGTAGTCTAAAGTGACGGAGGTGCAGAAGGTGAAGGGAGGAGATGTATGATATGGAATTTACATGATGAGGAACTTAATGCATGATGCAATTAAATAATTTAATGTGTGATTAAATGAGGAATTCATACAAAATGCTTACAGCAGTGCCTAACACGTATCAAATGCTGAATAAATCCTGGTAATTATTTTTATGATTAGTATTTTACTATCAGTGTATGTGTTGGAGAACTAAGGAGATAAGTCCTTAAAAAAGAAGTACAATTTCTGCTGGGAAAATATTTTGCACATGTATTTTCACTTTTACGATTATTAATTTATCATCAGACTCAGGTGCATCATGGAAAAGCCAGGAAGTTTGGAAATTGTAGGTTTCAATCTCAAGTCCAACTCTTTTATAGCAAATATGCGTGAAGTAGGGTCAGAAGGAAGCTTGAACTTTGAGCTGTGGTTCCATTCTTTCAACGTGGCCATTCTGGGGGTTTCCCTTTCTCTTCACCAACAAGCCTCCAGGTGTGTGGAGGACCACTCTGTTCTGTGCACTTTCTATTGTCCTGGATTTGAGAGAGCAGCTGTCCATCCATGCTGTGAGGCTCAGGGGAATGTTGGATAAAGCCTTGTGATGTAGGAGAGTAGAGGCCCCCTCCTCGCAGGACCATGGTGGGCTGGCATGCTGGTTGCTGCTAAAACACCTTCCCCAGAGTGACATTATAGAGATGGGCATGGAACAGATGTCTTCCTGGCCCGGGTGAACATCAGTTCTTATTTGAATTCCCTCTGGATGCTTCCAGATACTTAGTTGGTACTAAATGGCTCCTGGTGGCAGATATTCTTTGCCCAGACTTGGCTCTCTCCCTGCCACACCATCACTCTCTTCTTTGCCCACCCACCTGAGCCTATGCGATGTTAAAAGAAAAAAGAAATAATGTGGAACACGTGTCTGTCCAAGCTTTTCTGACTTAGACCGAGAATTATGAACTTAAATGAATGCATTAATCCCTCTCTTTTGTCTTACCTGCCTAGCTGATGCTTAGGAATCAATTGATGGAGGTGGTGTTAGGAAGGGTTCCACAGTCGTTATGACTTTGATGCTCTATCATGACGCCATTGAATTTTGTGTAATCCTTTAGCTATGAGATAAGAATGAGAACACTCTGCTTCGAAGAGCTGTACATAAGGGTCATCAAAGGTGCATAATAAGAGCTATTCTACCTTGCACGCTTCCATGCCTAAACCTCTGCCATTCCTTTAAAATAACAAATTCTACAGTTTATCCATATACTTTCTTTTCATTTATATTTTCATTTCCTGAGGAGGGCTGCCAAAGTTCAGTTTTAGGACGACTTTCCTCCTCTGTCTACATGCCCTCCATGGATGATGACTTTGGCTACTTTCTGAGCCCCCCGCCCCCACCGCTACCCCCACCCCCGCCCTTTCTCTTGCAGACCTATCAGCCTCTTTGCTGTTTCACAAGTATCAGCTCACCTCAGTGCTTTGCACTTGCTCTTCCCTCTGCATGGAAGGTTCTTTCAACTTTTGACCCTAGGCCTTGCTCTCTCATTTCCTACGGGTTTCAACTTGACCTTGACATGACCTACACCTGGTAAATATTTTCTTTTTCTTACCAGCACTTAATACCATCTGACAGAGTATAGGTATGTTCCCTTGGAGACAGTAAAAGCTCATGAAGGTAAGAACTTTTTTCTCTATTATATCTGTCCCACCCCCAACTTAGAAAAGTGTCTAATATAAAGCAGATTCTTACTAAATATTGGTTTAGAATTTCAGAATTAGGTGTTTACTTTGGATACACCCTGACATAAAATATGCCATTTTCAAGACGCATGAAAGTGATGTAATTTAGTTTTTTGACAATGTTTTAAAAATCCTTTTGGCAGTCTAGGCTCTACCCAAAAAGCGACTTTGCATGTCAATAATCTCTTTAGAGTTGGTGGTTCCTATTTGGGTGTGTGTCTCTAATCAGAGTTCTCGGGACACCCTTCCCTATATTTTACTCCCTAAAGTGAAGAACCAATCTGGGAGAAGGGATGCTTGCACAGTAGAAATTGATCAAACATTTGACACCAGATATACATTTTTTGCTGGCAACTGAGGATGTTATGAGATCATGAAAATTGTATAGATTTAATGTTAGCCCCTTCATTTAGCTCTCTCTTGAGAAATAAACACAAAGATTGATAAATATATCTCCAAAATAATAGATTAGAACTAGCCTTCTCTTTGCATTGTACATGAGCAAAAAGGAAATACACAGTGCATTTTACTTTAGTTACACTGTCTGCCCCAGAAGAGTGATACAAGGGCTGTAACAACTTTCTGTGTTCTAGAAATGCAAGCTAGTCAACCGAGGGGATGACTGCAGCTTCTTTGTTCAGCTCAGGATGTTGAGATGGCAAAAAAAAACAACAGCTTCTTCCTTGATAAAATGTACCCACTTTCAGGAAGTGGACTGAAAACATTATCAGTTTATTTGGATCCTATTTGGCTCACATTTTATAGAAAATAAAGGTCATGGAGAACCAGTATTTGTCTCTTCTCATCCTGATTGCGTTTCACTGGGATGAAAATGCTCAGAATAGAGTTGTCCCAGAAAACAGTCATCCTCAAACATTTTAAAAAAATTTTTAAAAACAAACAACAACAACAAAAAAACAAAAAACAAAACTCAGCTAAAACAATGGTCAGAAATATTCCCCATTTGCTGAACAATAGTTTCCTGATTTCTCTGATAGACCTTTCCAATTGTTGATGTATTTAACAGACTCCTAGCAGAATCATCACACCTTTTGAAAGGTTAAATCCTCGCTACTCTAACAATGGCCCCAGGTTGGTCCAGAACCATCAGCATCATCTGGTGTTCCTGGAAATGAAAATTCTCAGCCTACCCCAGACCTACAGAATCAGAATCAGCAATTTTGACAAGATCTCCAGGTAATTCTTGTTCATATCAACATTTGAGAAGGGCTGGGTTAAACTCTGTGTCTATTATTCAAATGCATTCAGGGATTAGGCAGGTAATATAAAGAGTAAAGTGCGGCTTGCTGTGAGGTAGGATGACTGAGTTAGGCTGAGGAAAGCTTGACAGTGGGCACGTGGTCCTCTGAAGTTTTCAGTGTAATGTAAGGATAAAATACACTGTGCAGGGACAAAAATAACTTGCTCTATTTTCCATTTCTTTATTGAAACTATATGATTTAGCATGAGTTACAATAAGATGGTATTTTAATCAGATCAACACCAAAATGAAGCCAACCTTAATGGACTAGAATAGAACCAAACTTAAGAATATTTGGGAGCAGAGGGCATTTTAAGACAGGATTTTGGAACTCGAAAGATCAGCAGGAGGGCAGCAGTTCTCCAGGATGAATAAGTGAGAGAAGTACAGAAAGAAAGTTTAAATAAAACTTTGCTCCTTTGCTTTCTAATCCAAAGAGAAACCAGATCCTGTTGAAGAGAATAAAGTGTGTGTCCAAGGTTTCATCTTCAGGAAGTGACGGAACTAAAAATCTACCTCAATTCTGCATAACCCCACAGCCTTGGCATCCCTAGTGCTAGAACCAAGGGCAACCCTGATCTATTTATCTCTATTAGATTAATATGGCGATACTAACTGATCGAATCGAACCGCATAAGCTGCAGCATCTTGCCTTTGATTGAATTACTCTGTATATTATATCGCCACAGCTCTCCTTCTGTAGTCTCTATTTCTGCCCTGTGAAAGGTTAAACTTTAACCAGAGTTTTATTCTTTCTTTTTAAGCCCCCTTTTCCTTCTATGACTTTTCTGATGCTACCAATATTAATGCTTTTATGTATATCTATATTTCTGTTGCTTTTGTTTTAAATCCAATTTACATAGATTGCTCCATCTCATTTTTATAGCACAAATTTGTTTTTAATCTTACTCATATATGACAATATGATTTAACTTAGAGTATTTTATAGGTGACGTTCTGCTTCATTCTGCATACCATATATTTTACCAACATTCTGGTAAGTTATTCGAATTGCTCCTATATATTTTGGCTCCTAAATATAAAATTTCTTCTAGATACTGACGTTTTTGGTTGGTCTTAGAGTAATCTCTACTGTTCTGCCTGTTCCCTAAACTCACATTCTCTGTCCAACTTATGAAGAACGAATCTGGACTTTATCATTCTATTGCATTTTCTCACTCGTTGCACTATTAATATCAGAGGTTGAATAATTCTTGGTTTGGGGGGCAGTATTTTGCATTGTAAGATGTTTAGTAGCATTCCTGGATGCAATGTAGAAGATGACAAAAGCTTGTCATCCCCACAGCCAGGTCTTGTCAATCAAAAATGTCTCCAAATATTGCCAAACGTTCTGTGGGTCACAAAAATCACTCTTAGTTGGGAACCATCATTCTCTGAAACTTATCTTCCTAAAAACCCAAAGCTGGTCACTAATGACCAGCAGCAGAGTCCATTTTTAGCTTTTCTTTTACTGCTGGCAGCTGGAAGCCACTGCTGGAATCTCTCTTCTTCCTGGGTTCTCCTTTCTAGCACCCCTCTGCCTCCGGATGTGTTCCCTTTCATTGCTGCAGATAGAGGCTCCCCTGAGTTCTCAGGTCTTTTCTCCCTGCTTGGTACCATTACCTGGTGGTCATTACTGCTCTCCTGGCTTTCATTCCCCTGCTACATTCCCATGATTACTGTGCCTTCATTTCTAGTCCCTGCAACTGTCCTGAGTGCCAGGCCTCTGAATATTGATCTTGGCTGCCCTGCCAGCACGAATGTTCAGTTTGTTCTCTGTGCATTTTTACCTTCTCCAACATACCTGGTATCTACCATGCATCTCTTTTGTCACTTTTATGTCCCCATCACCCCTCAAGTCTTTCTCCCATCTCAAATTCAATTTATTACCAAATCCTGTTTATTACAAGCACATATATTCTGAATCCAATTTCTACAATATAGCATTATAACATTTACCTACATGGTATTTACAACCTCCTACATAGTCTTCTGGTTGCCAGGTCCCCTAGACTTTGGTCCAGTGTACACATTGCTGGAAAATTAACTGTCCTCTAAGAAATAAATGTGAACGTCATTTCATTGATCAAAGGAACTCTACTATGATGCTTTGCTTTCTGAGTATAATCCAAACATCTTAATAAAGCACTTAAACACCTTTATGATCCGACCCAATACATCTCTCTAGGGTCATCTTCCTTGACAACCATCAGGCACTGTCTGGACACCTCTTTGTATGACTGCACTGAAGATTTTGCTCTTTCCCCATACTGAGTGACTCACCCCGATTTCTGGCTGACAATCTTTTACTAATTCTTCCTGAAGAAGCTCAAACACCCTTCCTTTTTGGAGGGGACTCCAAGTCACATAGGCAGAATTCGGTACTGTCACACTATTGTCATTTATCTCAATGCACTGTAAGTATTTTTGAGAGGTTAATTTCCTCCAGTGAGCCATCAGATCATATGATAGTTATATCCTGTTGATACCTAACACAATAATTATTTGTTAAAAAGCACAATTAAATAACTTAAAAATATTTAATTGATTCAAATGTACATTTCATAATAAGATTGAGAAATGAGAGCAAAATAGAGCCATATATGTATTTAGATCCATGCGTGCACGTGTGTGTGTGTGTGTGTGTGTGTGTGTGTGTGTGTGTGTCTGGAGAGAGAGAGACAGGGAGAAAAAGAGATTATCTGAGCTGCACTATTAAAGTAAGTATATTTTTAAAAAACAGTTTTTCTTAGTCTAATGTTACCTAAATCATGCAAACATTAAAAATTCACAGAAATTATAAGAAAATAAGGTTAGTTTTGCATGTAGATGGAAGTGAAAATTTCATGGAGAGAAAAATATTATAAGCATACTTTTGTTCATATTTTAATCAAATTACCTGCTAGTAAATTTCATATCTCTCAGAAATAGGAATGCAGAAATATATTTTGAAATGTAATAAAAAGAAATTGTATGTTTGTATTGGATTTTACACTTTCAAATGCTTGGAGTCCTCATTAAAGATCTTACAAGCTGAGGATTTTCTTTGCATTTGGTTTAAACGCAAACAACTTTCTGTAACTTCAGCCAATTAATTCCATCCTCTTAGCAGGACAAAAATGTACTTTGGATTTCAGCTCTACTCGTTCTGGGCTAGAGTGTTTGAATCATGGCTCAAAACTGATGCAATCTTGAAAATGAAAGGCCAGTACTTTATCTGATAATCTTCTTCAAAATATTGACTCAGAGTCCAAGGATATTCGTCATTGCTAAGGGATAAATCAGTAAGGCTATCCTAATGGAGTCTGATCAGTGAATGCAGCAGCACGTGTTCTCAGGGCTCAACCTAGTAACTGCGTCAGTATGTTCAAACCATCGTTTGTGCGTAATGATTTCATTAAAGACATTTTTGCCCATTCGTCCTAATTGTTTTAGGAGTTCTGCTGGCAATTGACCACATTGACTTGTAAATGTGAAATAAGACATTTGTTAGGAATTCTTTCTGGTACCTTCGTTCAGAATACAAAATAATAATAATAATAATGATGATGATGATGAAAGGTGTGAGATGCAACAACAAAGGTAAAAAAAATTTCTTTTTTCTGCTAAAACAGTTATTTAAGGCTGATTAATATTTATATGAACTTTAAAAGGTCTCCTACTAACATAAATAGCGTTTATTAACAGCACAATGCTACTTATCAAAAACAAAATTTTGAAGCCTCTTTTCTCATCTTATTAATAGGAATGTAAAATATAAGTTCTGAAGAGCACCTTCCATCAGGACTTGCTGTTTGGTGTTACTGACTCTTCATCTGGTGGCAGAGCATAGGTCTAGGGTAGTATGCCTTATTTTCACCCTTGAATATCACTTTTTGTTTGAAGAATAGAATAATGTACAGCTGCTGCTCCATCAGGTTGACTGGCAAGTGATTTCAAGCTTCATCCTAATTAGATCAATAAAAGCTAATCCCTATGAGAGTATAAATAAGGCTTGGCAATTACACACTTAATTTAGAGAGAAGTAGTACTATTTTTGGTAAGTGGAACCATTATGACTATTCCATTGCTCTTCTCCACCATCTATTTCCCTGGATCACTGAGTTGCAGATGTAAGGCTATAGACATGTATAGGGGGTGTGTAGAAAGAGCAATCATTGGTTGATACTTATTGCTGTTCTGAGACTTGTGGATTGATTTAAAGAAGAGAAAAAAAATGGTTTTGCGAAATGTCACATGATTGTCAAGTATTGCTCTATATGGTAGAAACTCTGACAATTATAAGTATCTGTGCAAAAGGGACTTAAAATCATTCCACTCGATCATCACTAGAAAAGGTCAAGAAGCAACCCAATACAGCAATCAGAGCTGTGACTGCCACACAGGCAGCACTCTAGAGTCAATTTCTCTATCATCAGTAATAATGAAACAGCCTTTGGCCTGAGCAGCTTTAAGGGAAATGTGCCTTAACCGCCAACAGAGTCACTTTCTATTGACCAGGAATTGATTTGGTCCCTTGCTCTATTCTTCACGCAGAATCACCAATTACAACATGGCTATTGCTATCAGGGAAGGATGCGATTTGTCTGTTCTTTCATGGTAGGTAAAAACCAGGAAAGAAAGTTGTGTTTTTCTTATGACAAAATACACCGATTGGGACATTTTACTATTTGATTTACTGTTTTGCAGATCACTTAATTTTAAAATTGACTTTAGCTTTCTAGTCTATTAAATCTTCCTTTTGATATGTATTTTGAAGTAAAATGATATAAATATGTCTAATTCCTTAATATTGTATATGTGTAATGTACATGTGCACATTAGGTTATAAAGATGCATTTATTTAACACAATATTGAATAAAATGCCACTTCAAAAGCTGTTTGTGAGACTATATTTTACTTACAGTTATTTACAATAATTATATTTGTTTAATTAATAAAATAAGTATCAAATTTCATTCTAAGCCAGGCAATAATCACAATTTCTGTTATATAGTGCTTAGGTTAGTTTTACGCCTGGGTTTTTAAATTACCAGTGATGAATCATCAGTGCCTATGGTTGTGCTAATGTGTATATCTAATCCTGCAAGCAGAGTATCTCTCTATTCCTACCGATCACGGCTCAGCTTCAAAACAATCTCCCCTCTTTGTAGTGTCACGGGAACATGACAATTTTTTTCCTATTTAGACAATAAGGCAGCTGAGGGAACACTTTTTCAATTTCACAGAATAAGTTAATAAAGCATTTATCTTGAATTCACATTTTAAGTGGTTTTCATGCACAAGATGGTACATGCATTTTAGGGAAATACATCAAACTCAAATATATCATCTGTGCTTAGAGAAATGAAAAGCATTATACATTCACACACACACACGTACACACACGTATATTCATAAACACAAACGTCTGCCCAGGGTACCTGGAACATTAGATGCTCAGGTAATGTTTAAAATTCTTCCATTTGCCTCCCAGGGTTATGTAGAAAACTCTGGCTATGTATATAGGTTATTAATTTTAAGCAAGTCTTTCTCTTCTTCCTGGACATACACCCAGAGAAAACCATAATTCAAAAAGGCATATGCTCCTCAATGCTCACTGCAGTGCTATTTACAATGGCCAGGTCATGGAAGCAACCTACACGTCCATCAACAGACAAATGGATGAAGAAGAGGTGGTGCATATATACAATGGAATACTACGCAGCCATAGAAAGGAATGAAACTGGATCATTTGTAGAGACATGGATGGACCTAGAGAGTGTCATACAGAGTGAAGTGAGTCAGAAAGAGAAAAACAAATATCACATATTAACACATATATGTGGAATCTAGAAAAATGGTACAGATTAGCCAGTTTGCAAGGCAGAAATAGAGACCCAGATGTAGAGAACAAACATATGGACATCAAGGGGGGAACGTGGCAGGGGGTGGTGGTTGGGGTGGGATGAATTGGAAGATTGGGATTGACATATATATGTTAGTATGTATAAAATAGACTAATAACAAAAAATATCAAATTTTACACTTTAAATATAAGCAGTTTATTGCATGTCAGTTATATCTCAATAACACTTTTTAAAAGGAAAAAAAAAAAGTCATATTCTTTCACCTGAACAGAATAGAGGGTGTAGAGTGATAAGATGGTTTCTTGCCTCTCAGGCAGACAGGAATAATACCAAAGCAGAAGCTAAGCACTGGCTCAAGGCTGCAGCCTCCCCATCACATCCCTGAGGAGTTATTTCGCCTCACTGAGCTCTCCATGTGACTTGAAGGGTTCCTGGTCTAACAATCAATGGTCCTTTTCTCTTTCAGTGGGCGACGGGCTAAATATCAATGAAGGAAGAAAAATGAAGAAATAGGAAAGACAGGATTAGGTAGTCTCTGAAGTGATGCTGAACAGCTAAAACTGACAGAAAGCCATAAAAACTAAACCTCTGTTTCCAAATAAACATCTAGAGCAGTATTATCTGTCTATGAATCTGACTGTTGCTCATTTATGACACCAGATTTTTTCCCGTTTCACACATTCACCACATAATAGGTGGGTGAGGAGTGATCTTCCAGCTGGGATCTGGGGGTCTGGAATGCTTAAACTCTCAAAGGACACTTAACTGTCCTAAAGAAATGGTCATTTCATCATTTAATCAGATACTTGCATGTAATTGCATTTTGAATACTCATGCATTCACACACTTACTCAACTGCATTTAAACTTCAAAGAGAAACTTTCTGAAGGGAATTTGTTTCTTATGAAAATAAAAAAAGAATGAGATGTATTCAAAGAGTGAGGAAAGCTATACGCAGGAGACCTCTGTTTTATTGTGGTTTCGCTCATGGAGCAAATATGTTTAGTGGCTTTGGTCTACTTCCTTAGAAAAATGTCCACATTAAAAATGACCACCCAGGTTAGCAGAGTCTGGCATAACGCTAACATCCTAGAAAACAGAAGCCTCTACCCAGGGCCAATGTCCACTTCCAACTCTCACTAAATTTCTTTTCCTCTGGGAAGAGATTTAAGTAAAATCAAGAGAAGTTATTCTGTGGGTCTAAAAAAGCTACAATAAATCACGCACTTAAAACCCATAACTACGAAATCAAAATAATTTATTATCCTCCATTTTTGGCCATAAACAGAAACCATCCACTATAGGAGCAACCAAGAATGAACTATTCCCCAGTTGGTTACAAAATTTATTCAAATATTGCAGAATTGTGATCTGGTAACCTGCCAGGTATTAGAGAGGTTGAACATTACAAATGGGAAGGCTGTCATGCTCTAGCATATAGTTTTTCCCCCTAAAACAGTATCACATTGTTAAAAAAGTTTTATAATTATCAATCCATGCCACTGTCCTATACAATGCATTGTCACCATCGTTCATTTTGTTTCACCCTGCATCCTCTGTGTTTAACAAATGATGGAGTCTTCAGCAAACAGGCTACTACAATTTATGATGGAGGCTTATCCAATCCCTGCCATGGACTGGGAGTTCTCTACAGAATACAGGCTTGGGTTTCAGTTTCAAAGACCTCATATTTTGCAGGTACAATACAATATTATATACAGCTTCCTCGATACATCTTCAACAGCAATGTGGACTGGAATTCTATGCAGTCGTCATAAAATTAAATATGAATGCCCTAAATAAAGTGGACACAATTGCTTCAAACAAGAATAATCTTCTTATTTTGAATGCATTGAGTTGAAATGTATATATATATTTATATGTATAAATTTTATTTATATAATTTTATTAATTTTATAAATACTATATAAATTTTATATGTAAATTATATAAATATAATTATTAAATTTATTAAATTTTTAAATATAATTTATGTTATTTTATATATTAAAAATATAAATTTAAAATTATATAGAAATGTATATATTTATATATATAATGTATACCTTTTATAAATATATAAATATGTATACATTTATATATATATATATTACCCTGTATGATACCTGACCTCTACCACTGAAATTATTTGGAATGTTCCAAATAGCATGAATTAAGGGTTGATTTTGCCTACACAATGAAGTAAACTAGAGAAATTATTAGGTAAATATAGGTGATGTGAGCAGTACTTATGGATTTCTCCTTAATATCAATTCAAATTCACCTAGCCAATGCTCAATTTAATTTCTAAATAAATGTTAGGAAAATGCAATTTTCTAAAAATTAGCCATGCTTGCTTTTGCAATTTTTACAATTCTTGGAAGTTTCTTTTTCAAGCAGGTTGCCAGAAAAGCAGAAGTTGAAAGAGTTGCCCATCTGTAACAGCAATCAATGTAAATGATATTTTTTGTGAAAAACATGTAGAACTCTATACCCAAACCAGAGCTACCTGTAGAAAAATAAAAGCAAGGATGGGCAGCAGTAAAAGCAATTTTATGACAACTCTCCATCTTTTATCAGTAAGTTTTAGCTTGGAGTAGAGAACCCACATCCTACCTTGTTCGAATATCACTGAGTAGAGAAAGGTACATATGAATGTGACTGTTTCCTGTAAGACAAACAAATAAAAGAAACTTACTTATATAAAAAAGGTTTGCACGTGTTAGTAGAGAGTGTTTACTATATACCCTAGTATATGATGGAAAAAAACCAAAACAAAACATGGGCTAGCAAATTATCAGATCAAATTAACTCAACGCAAACCAACATGAAAAATTCAAAAACACATAATTGAAATCCTTAATGTACAGGTCTGTCTCTTTCAACCATTTTAAAGGGTTTCTATTTCTTCTAATTGATTAAACATCTTCCCTCAGTCCTCCTCCACCTTGGCACCAATTATTGCCTCCTGAATTTACATCTTCACTAAACTAGCTAAAATAAGATTTTCTCAAAGGCAGTAATGGTGGTAAAGGATCTGCTATAGAAGCAGATAACATGATGACAGCGTGAGTGAGAAATTGCAGCTTCCTTAAAGCAGAACCTGACTAATCCTTTTAGACCCATACTTATTACCGTGCTTGGCATCAAAAGGAAATCAATAATAGTTTTGAATTGTTGAATTAACTCTGTTCATCTTGTGGTGGAATTCTTATTTTAGTCGCAGATTTATCTTGTCAATAAAACTGCTTGATAGTTTAGGTTTCCTTTAATCATGTAGTCAATAACTTAATTGTTGCTGTATTTGACTCTCAAGGAATCTATATAAAAGTGGCAAATGGTATATTCATATACTTGTCATTAATCAATTATAGAAAGAAAAAACAACCAGATTACATTACAATGCAGATGGTCCTAAAATTCAGTGATTCACATGAAATATAAACTGTGATTTATTGTTAGTGAAGAAGTTTTACTATTATTCCAGTCTTACTAACGACAATTGAAAGGAAACGTCTTTCGAGTGAGTAATATTTTCCGTACCATTATCATCACAATTCTCTACTAATTTCAGTTTTTGTTTCTCTTTGAGTTGAATAGAACAACTTCCGTCTCATTACGGTCTTTTCAATTAAAATGAACTCATGTGGATGGGCAAATATTTACATTGTTACAATATTGGATTAATAACACTCACAGCAACAGTAATTATATCTCTCGTCACCAACATGTAATATGTCCAATTTTAATCAAGTCTATGAGGAATACAATTCTTAAAAGTCTGTTTTTGTGTGTGTGTTTTCTGTGAATAAATTGACTTTTTTTTCTTGTGCATCTAATTTTGGTCCAAAATTGCTTGTCATTAGAAATACTGAAAAAAAAATGTGAACAACTGATGATGTTGTTTTCCATTCTCTAAGGCAGAAAGTGAGAAACCATGAACTTACTTAATCTATTACCATGTGGTAATTTTCTTTAGGATGAAATCCACAGCTTTATGTTACTTATTATTAGCACAATAATCATGTGGAAAGTTTAGGAATCCATTATAAGAAAAAACTGCACACATTATGCTAGTAATCTGATCACATGTGCCTGCCTGCGTGTGTACCTGTGTGCACACACCTGTGGGCACGGACCTCAGTTCTTAATTTCCAGGATGTGCTTAATATAAACGCTATCTAAATGCAGTTTTGTTCAAATAGATACCAAAATAATCTTCCTTCATAGAAAATTCACCTGAGGATTACATTCAAATGCAGATTCCAATTTATGAAGTTTAGGAAAAAGTCTGAGAGATAGCATCTCTATTAATCTTCAGGTGATGATGATTTTCTGCTGGCCTGGGACCACATTTTGAATAGCAAAAAAGTCAGTGAACTTTTGGTGGTTCCCAGTTTGATCTTAAGAATTTGCTAAAGCAAGGACCAAAAGATTATACAGTTATATACAGTAACTCTAGGTAGAAAAATAAGAATGCTTGAGTCATATTTAACAGATCTCACACCAAATTTCTCTGTTTCCATGGGAGCTGGTATATTTCTTTATGAGGTTTCATTAGACTAAGCTGCAAGTTATTTTGCCGATCTCTGTATGAGAAAGCTGACAATAGTGTATTAATGAAGACAAAGTACCTGCTATATGTCCTATAAAATATTTGGTCCTTTTAGGATACATGAAACCATGCTGGAATGATGGTTTTATATCTTTTGTTTTAATTTTAATGTTTTAATTTGTTTTAATTTTAATTTATATCTGATTATACTCCACCGTCTACAACCAATGATTCATATGTTCTCAAGTGAAACCCAATGATATTTCCAAAACTGTTCTATATGAATCCATGAGGATTATAAAATAAGCATAATTTTATTTTTCATAAATCTTATTTACAGATTAATTATATTACTATTTAAAACAAATATTATAACAAAAGTGCTTTATATATTTGTATTGATACTGCATCCTGTTTCTTAGATCCACTACTGAACATTTTCTGTACTTTTGAAAATCCAATATATGAATTTCACAGTCTTTCCCGTCAAACTCATTTACAGAACACAACTTCAGTTTGCTCTTTTTTTAAAAAACAAGCAAAAACAAAAGCAAGCAAACTAACTAAATGAAATCAGCTGCACTCTTCCAATAGACCCCAAAGAGGTAATATTAAAAAAAAAGAGTCAGGAGGAAATAATATACTCATCTTGGTCTGCGTTTATTTAAAATTTTTATATTTTATTCACCATTGATATTTTTCATTAACTTTGGTTCTTGCTTAATGTTCACTAAAATATTTTTTGTCTTTATTATTGAGGGCTTTTTGGTGTCATCTTAAATTTTATACCTGTTCCTGATCCCACTGAGTTTTGTTCTTAAACATGGCTGCAATGTCTTATTGTGTTTTATTATTAAAAATAATAAACACATTCAAAATAATTTCCTCTCCAAATAAAAGAAAGTATGATCTGATTTTAAAAATTCATAAACATTAAAATTTAATTCATTACTATTGTCTGTGTTTACTTCTCTAGCCAATCTTTCCCCAAACAATATTTTATTCAAATTTAAATTAAAATATTATTTCCTCTATCCTAAGACTTTATTTTCAAGTTGGTGTATTGTGTTCCTTTCTGACCCTAAAATTCAGTTTCTCTATGTTCCTCTAATTCCTCCATCTGCCCAGATTCTTATCTTATATCATCCTATAGTACTAAATTCTACCCCAAAATGTGTGATCACAAAGTATGGCTGGGAAGATTTCTGAAACCTACAAATTCAAAACAATGCTTTTGGAGAATAGAGCTCTCCATATTATTATCTTCCAAATTGTTTATTTCTTTAATGCAGAGTCTTACTTTATCAATTCAACTTAATTTATTATGAAATATGCATCACAGTTTGGTCCTAATTCTCCCATTTTCAGCACTTTTGAATCTTTTAAAATTAAGTTTTAATGTCTTCAATCTAAGGCATGAATATCCACCACATAGCTATATATCTCCTTTATAATGTCTTGGTATAAAATGTTTCTTTACTCCATGCTGCCATCTTTCTTTCCTTTTAAATTTCCTTCCTAACTCTTTTCATATTTATTTTTCTCCTTTTTGTTCCTGCCTTAAAAGACCAACTTTGGGACACAATATTCTTGGAAAAGAATGTAAGGAAGAGAAGAACGAAACTAAATAAAACAAAACTTCTTCAGGCCTGATTTTGTCTTATGAAGAAAGTCAAAACAACTCTCCTTGGTGTTGATGTAACTCTCAGTCTCCACCCTTTATACTCACTAAGACTCTGCCATTTTCTCTTATTGAATCATAATCTATAAAGCTTCGACTTTACGCTTTTCCATTAATTTCTAGACTTTTCATAATTTCCAGTTTTCCACATGATGACTTCTCAACTTTGTTACTTTATTGCTGTTTGAATCCTGAAGAGTTCTGTACTTTTGTTTGTCTTGAAATGTTTTTAAATCAAAGCATCATTTCACTTCCTTTTGTGAGACACATATTTTACTACATCTGTCACTCATGAAAGGCGGATGGAAAATCCTTCCCTATCTCATAGACTCAAAGAAGAAAAAAAAAGTAGAAGAATTAGAAGAAGAGAAAGGAGGAGGAGAAGAAGGAAGAGGTGGAGAGGAAGAAAGAGAAGAGGGAAGAGGAGGAAAAGAGGAAGAAAGAGAAAGAGGAAGAGAAGAAGAGGAGGAGGAGGAGGAGGAGGAGGAGGAGGAGGAGGAGGAGGAGGAGGAGAAGAAGAAGAAGAAGAAGAAGAAGAAGGAGAAGAAGAAGAAGAAGAAGAAGAAGAAGAAGAAGAAGAAGAAGAAGAAGAAGAAGAAGAAGAAGAAGGAGAGGAAGAATAAGGGAAGAAGAAAGGGAAGAAGAAGGGGAAGGAGAGGAAGAAGAAGTGGGGAGGAGGAGGAGGAGATGAAGACGAGAACACAAATATGAATACTAAGTTATTTGGCAAAAAAATATCATTGAATGCAAAGAGATATGACGGCGTCGTTCATGCAAATTTGCCATAGCTGATGATATTTAGTGATTAATAATACTAAGGTGTCATTTAAAGCACAGTATGTGAGAGTTGAATCATTGAACTTGGTAAAATTTTCTCAGACAATATGCAGAAAAAAATTTACTCCTTTTGTAGTACTTCAACATGTTCCTGTATGTTTGCAAGGAATTAAGAGAAGGTATGTGGAAAACCAGTAGTAAAATATCAAAATCTTCATGACTAAACAAGCGGATTAATGATCAGAGGGAATAACACATTTCAAAATCCTTTTATCCCATCTTTACTATGTGCCTAAGTCTGTGAATCTTAGTAACTGCTGGAATTGATCACAGCTGCAGACCGTTCATCACTGGCACATGTTTCATCTGTTAGTGATGCAGATGGAGTTCATATGTATTTTCTCCCATGAATAAACCTTCTTCAGTCTAATAAAAATAAAGGGTCTAATAGTCTCAGCATTTAAACTCTATTCACATCACTAATTCTGATATTGAGGCTCTTATAAACATTACATAATTCAGAGTATTCAAATTTACCTATCCTTATGTTATTAATTTTGATGCATTTCTGATTCAGAACATGAGGGCAAAAGGAGCATTTCATATGAATGAAGGTTTTATTTTTCCTTTAGTAAACTCTATCTTGTGTGTGCAGCAGAAACTAACTTGCATGGTAAGAACCTAGTTAAACAGACTCTGTGAGAGATGATAAAATCTATTAATGTTTTTAAAAACATAATAGTAGGAAACAATAATAACAAAGAAAGGACCTGGTACCCATTCAATCCAATTAAAACCCTTGGTCATTTCTCATTTACAGCATGAAATAATTTAATGACCAATGGATATAAAATAAAGACTGTCTATATTTTTTCATATGTTTTTGGTTTTTGAAAAATCACAGAAATTTGCCTACCAGTGGCACATTTTCACTACTTTTAACGACTTTTGGTTTCTTTAACTTTTGAATAAAAGTTTGAATGATTTAAAAGTGGTCAAAGAAGTGGACAATCTCATCCAATGATAATTCATTTCCGTACCTTATCCATTAGTGAATATATATTCTGTTGTAAATCTTCCCCATGATCTCAATCAAACTAAACTCTCCCCCTCTAAAAGAGAAAAAGAAACTTATGGTTTTTCTTGTATTGTTTTTTTTGTTGTCTTTGTCATTGGTTTTCCCATTTGATTCTCTAGTTCAGTTTCAATAAATGAAAAACTGCTGTAGGTCGACCATCAATTTATTGTGAGAGTACATAAATAAAATGTCAGCTCCAACAAGTCATTGGGAAAACATTTAGGGAAATAAACTTTTCGACCTGTTAATTGGTAAGGTAGAAAATAAAAATATCACCATTTATTGATTTTTGTACCCTGTCAATTTGCCATAACCCCTAATAAGTACTAGCACAGTAAAGGTAACATAGATACCACTTGAATAATCAATTAATAGCACATACATGTAGTTCAAGATTCAAAACTGGGAGTAGAGATATGGTTTTCTCTCTCTTTTTTAACAGAGGAAAATTTATCCTCTGTGAGGTGAAAAGGTCCCTTGAGTGTTGTTTGTCACACAAGTTCATGCCACTGTGGTGGTACTGACCCAGTTAGAAGTCAATCCTCCCTCACCCACATGGTAAATGAGGCTGATTCCTGAAAGCGGGTGGACCAGTGCACAACACAACTCGTAAGGAAGTTGTTGTTGTTATATTTATATTTATTCTAGACTGAAGGCATGGGCTCAGGGAAGAAACTAAGTGTTTTGGGGTATATGTAAGTGGGGAAGAAGAGAGTATGGGCAGTTGTGAAACAGTCTCTGGCCAAGGCTGAAAGCCCCTTTCCACTCGACTACGTTGGGTGGATTGAGGTAATGCCACAGTTCACCTGGAATTGGAATTTGTGCTAGAGAACAGTAAGTATATGTGTGTGAAGTAAGAAAACTGTGCTGGGGTCCAAGAATGGGCACCATCATCCTCTGAAGCATCCAGGGAGTCACGTCACAATGGAGAGAAGCCAGGGGCCATGGAGGGTCACCTTCTAAGACGGATGTCAAGGAAGCGCAGGCAGTGGTCAGCTCCAGGATCACCATTACAAGTGATCCCTTCTTGCCTGAATAACTTCTCAAGCATTTCAGGATAATTGCGGGAAAGAGATGCTTCAAAAGGAAACAGGTAATAAAGCACGTGAACATCCTCACTCCTTGGAACTTAAAACAACTGAACCAGCAGCTCTAGCAGCACCAAGGAGCTTGTTAGAGATGAGAGTCTCTGCCCCACCCTCCCCAAACCTGCTGACACAACATCTATATTTTACCTGGATCCCCTGACTATTCATATATATTTAAACCTTTGAAAAGCACAACTCCAGCAATGAATTAGAAAAATAAAAGATATAGTTTCTGTGTGTGGCATCAATCAAATGCAACACATCTAATTTTTTTTCCATAAGTGTATATTTTTGATGAGATAAAATGGAGGTGGATATGGTCTCTGCCCTTTATTAAACTAGTATTTTGTTAACAAGTGACAGCAGTGATTTATTAGCTGTTTGGTTATAGTTTTGGAAGGTGATGTTTTCCAAGTCTACTTAATTAAAGTGCTGCAAGTATATTCGAATAGATTTCTGCCCAAATGATAAAAGCAGTGTTTTTCAAGGATGAAGCTAAGTGCTCCTCTCCTCCCAGACTCTGAGTTTGCCAAAGAATAAATCAATGGCAATGGTGAAAGCCACCAGTTTCCAAGCTTTTGTCACAATAAGACTAAGAAGGTGGTGGAGGGTGAGCACAGGTCAGAATCCCAAGACCCCTGAGGCTGCCTGGGGGCAAATCATCAGTACAGAAACAGAGTCAGGTTTTCTCCGCTAGGAATTGAAATTTTGAATCAAGAATTCATCCTTTGGCCAAAGAAGCAAGATGATAGTAAGAAGAATTATGATACCACTTCAAAATTCAGCTGATAAAAACAAAGCACAGAACAATTTGAATGGCTGGGGCATTCATCAGAGGATGTGTGTCATACTGCCAAACAGAGAGCAACAGATGCCTGTGACTTAATGGAGGGAAGATCACTGAATTTTTTCAGAATGAGTTTCCCAAAACATGGTGTTTGGCTGGAAACAAATTCTATAGTATGCTTATTAAATCCACTAGGTGAATTCTTGCTTCAACCCGCTGTTTCTTTCTCTTTATTCTTCCACCCTCTCCTCCTCTCCCTTCTTTTCCTCTTCCTCCCTCCTTCCCTCCCTCCTTCCTTCCTTTTTTTCTTCCTCTCTCTTTTTTCCTTTCTCTCTCTTTCTTTCTTCCATTCTCTTCCTCCCTCCCTCCTTCCTCTCTCCCTCCTTCCTTCCTCTTTCTTCCTTCCTTCCTTCCTTCCTTCCTTCCTTCCTTCCTTCCTTCCTTCTCTTTCTTTCCTTCTTTCTCTTTCTTTCCTTCTTTCTTTCTTTCTTTCTTTCTTTCTTTCTTTCTTTCTTTCTTTCTTTCTTTTCTTTCTTTCTTTCTTTCTTTCTTTCTTTTTCTTTTTCTTCAGCTCCCTAACCTAGCTTATAAAATGCCTCTATTCAAAACATACTTAAAAGTATTAATGATCAACATAATATCCAGTGAAACTGATGGTAATGATAACATGTTGTCCTTCAATATTAACAGCAGTCCTTTTTTCTCCCTCCCTCCCAGCTTCTGCTGACTCCATTCCAAATGTCACAAGTATGAAAAACATTTTGTTTCCTCGAAATGGAATAACTCATCTGATATTTGTAATTTTAGTCAACAGCAACAACAAAAATACACGTTCCAGGGAGGACTAAAGAAGCATTTGACTTCCATTCACAGAGGTTTTCTAATTTTTAGGAATCTAGTATCTTTATGTTTAACTTTATTTTATTTTATTGTCTTAATAAATTTATTTATTTATTGGCTGCATTATGTCTTTGCTGCTGCATGCAGACTTTCTTTAATTGTGGTGAGCGGGGCCCTTAGTTGTGGTGCGTGGGTTTCTCATTGCGGTGGCTTCTCTTATTGCGGAGCATGGGCTCCAGGCACGCGGGCTTCAGTAGTTGTGGCTCTCAGGCTCTAGAACAGAGGTTCAGTAGTTGTGGCACAGGGACTTAGTTGCCCCTTGGCACGTGGGATCTTCCCAGACCAGGGATCGAAGCCATGTCCCCTGCATTGGCAGGTGGATTCCTAACCACTGTGCAACCAGGGAAGTCCCTTATGTTTAACTTTAAAATGAGAAAAACAGCTTGAGCCAGGGTGTCCACTATCATAGTTACAAGAAAAATGACAATTAGTTTTCTATACAATGCTATTTTATACATTATAGATCTTCTTAATAATCGTTCTTAGAACTGGACACTTGCAAAAGTCCGTTTACAAAAAAAATCCTCATAAAATATATAATTGTTTTCAACTTGCTACTAATCCTTTAATAAAGAGGACATGAACATTGAGTGCAAGGTAGAATGAAGCACAATATTGACTATTACTTTAGCTCTGAGTTGTCCTGTTTCTTGTTAAACTAGTCTTTGAAGGAAGCCAAGCAAATTACCACAAGATCTGACATGAAAGGCATTATTTGGGCCTTCAAGGCCATATAATCCACAGCACTGTTGGCTATTTTAGACGGTTGGTTTTCACGGAGTCTTGTATCTCCTTATCTTGTCTTGCTCTGTGTGCATATCTGAAAGCATATTGGTGCATTTTCTCTAAGCCATATTCAATTATCCTTAGTTTCTCCTCAAACTGTATAAAGTCTGAAGAACATTGAGAATTACAATCTATGAAATGTGTTATGAATTCAAGACAGAAAACATTTGCATCCATCTCTTGTCTTTCAGATGTTATCATTAAGGAGTTGAGAAGAATCCGTGGTGTATAGTAATCGCTATGTAAGTGTTAGATATTGTTATTACGACCATTGTTATATTATGTTTAGAAATGTGAAAACCTAATTTCCATCATTATGGTTATTCTAAAACTTTAATGTGAATTTTATAAACTGTCTACCAACCTGCCAATCAAACCATTCTTTGTGTGTTCAGCACCAATTTTCCTGGATTAATATTTCAGATCATTTATTGTTTGTTTTAGTGTAGATATAGAGAAAAAAACCATAGTGTCTTAATATGTATACTACTCATGAGAAAATAATCACCTTATTTTTATTGTTGGTTTCAGAGTTAAATATTTGCAATTGCTCCAGTATAAATTCAAAGTTCAATTTGTCATAAGTCTAATCATATTTGATGTTTTCTCAAAAAACATTTGTTTCCATAATCAATATCTCCTATATGCTTTCAAAATGATAAAAATAGATGTTTAATATTTATTGAAGAGTCACAACACAATGCTAAACATTTTTGTTATTATCAATAAATAATAAAAATTTTATTATAACCATATAAGTATTAATACATTCTTAAAGGGAACACTCCTGCACTGTTGGTAGGAATGTAAATTGATACAGCCACTATGGAGAACAGTATGGAGGTTCCTTAAAAAACTAAAAGTAGAACTACCATATGACCCAGCAATCCCACTACTGGGCATATACCCTGAGAAAACCATAATCCAAAAAGATACATGTACCACAATGTTCATTGCAGCATTATTTACAATAGCCAGGATGTGGAAGCAACCTAAATGTCCATCGATAGATGAATGGATAAAGATATGGCACATATATACAATGGAATATTACTCAGCCATTAAAAGGAACGAAATTGAGTTACTTGTAGTGAGATGGATGGACCTAGAGTCTGTCATACAGAGTAAAGTAAATCAGAAAGAGAAAAATAAATACTGTAAGCTAACGCGTATATATGGAATCTAGAAAAATGGTACTGATGAACCTAGTGGCAGGGCAGGAATAGAGATGCAGATGTAAAGAACAGACTTGAGGATACAGTGGGGGACGGAAAGCTGGGATGAAGTGAGAGAGTAGCATTGACATATACACACCACCAAATGTAAAATAGATAGCTAGTGGGAAGCTGCTGCAGAGCACAGGGAGATCAACTTGAGGCTTTGTGAAGACCTAAAGGGGTGGGATAGGGAGGGTGGGAGGGAGGTTCAACCTAGAGTCTGTCATACAGAGTGAAGTAAGCCAGAAAGAGAAAAACAAATATTGTATGCTAACTCATATATACAGAATATTAAACAAACAAAAAAAAAATGGTACTGATAAATCCAGTGACAGGACAAGAATAAGGATGCAGATACAGAGAATGGACTGGAGGACACGGGGTTGGGGGGGCGAGGGGCGAAGGGGAAGCTGGGACTAAGTGAGGGAGTAGCATAGACATATATATACTACCAACTGTAAAATAGATAGCTAGTGGGAAGTTGCTGTATAACAAAGGGAGATCAACTCAATGATGGGTGATGCCTTAGAGGGCTGGGTCGGGGAGGGTGGGGGGGAGTCGCAGGAGGGAAGGGATAAGGGCATACGTGTATAAATACAGCTGATTCACTTTGGTGTACCTCATAAGCTGATACAAGAGTGTAAAGCAATTATATTCCCATAAAGAGCTAAAAAAAAAAGAGGGAGGGGATATGGGGATATATGTATACATATAGCTGATTTACTTTGTTGTGCAGAGGAAACTAACACAATACTGTAAAGCAATTGTACTTCAATAAAGATAAAAAAGAAAAGAGGAAGCTGAGGCTTAGAAAATTTAAATAAAGTAAGTTAAGTAAAAACACACAGTTAAGGCTTAGAAGTGGGGAAAGTGGTGTGGGCACAGCCTCAGAACTCCTTCTACCATGTTCCACTCTCAAATAAGGGCAGAGAATTCTCCGCCTAGGCAAAGAATAATAAGTACCACCGGGTATTTTCATACCATCTTCTCTGTTCTATAATCTCCAGTTATTTATTTTTTTATTTTTATTTTTCACAGATGCAGTATTTTAGTGGCTCATAAAATTGTATGGTATAGGGTCCTTGTATTTCTAGCTAATCACTTTATCTATTAGATTGGGATTGGGATTTTTTTTTTCTATTCTCAAATGTAGCACACTTTAATTTTTTCTGTTTTCCAGTACTGTCTTCAATGAATTCTTCAGGAGAGTATTTCTGATTTTTAAAGGTCATTTTAATGATTACTTGCTTCAATGATTACATGTTTTTCTCATATGTAATACAACAAAAATGTGTTGCTGATAAACAACCAACTATTGCTTAGAGGTTATTGGTAAGAATATTTATTAGAATATTTCTCAAGACTGATACTTTAATAATCTTGTTTGTCACATAACAGCATACATAGTGATGGGTCTTTAGTTTGTTAGTAAGACCCATATGGAATGGAATAAAAAGCTAAATGACGGGAAGGAAAATTTTTTTATCCCAAACTTCTTACCTGTGAAACCATCCTAGCTCGAATAAAATCTTTCCTACAAGACTTTCCTCATTTCTATCCCCTTTTATTTCTTATGCAGCAAAGCATTCATTTCCAGGGCTGGATCCACACAGAAGGAAATATTTATTTATATATTCACTCACTCCTTCATTCCACGTGAATGTATTGCATATCTATTCAATCAGTCCAAAATATATTTACTTAACCTTAATCTTGCAGGACACCATGCCAGGCACAGAGGAGGATGGAGTGAAAATACAAAATGAGAAAGGAGCACGGTCTGATCTTTTCCACATTTCACCTTTACTCTCAAAGCCTCCATTTACTGTTGATTTGTTCTGGATGTGACCGGGTAGTCTTAGTCATTTCAATATGATACAGCCTCATCTGAAAAACAAATATCTCCCTGAGTGTCTGACTTACTACCAAGAGGAGGTATAATCAGCGGGGAAAATCAGAATCAATGTATGCAGCTTGCATGTGATGTTTTCAGAGATTATTGCATCATAGAATATATTGTACAAAAAAATACATGGCAAGAACACATGCATTGGCTTCAGGAATCCAGGTTGCTTGGATCTCATTTAGGTCAAGACTGCCCATACTTCCTGAGGACAACATTCTGCTCTCTAAGGCTGAATTCTGCCACAGTCTACCAGCAAGTGATACCCTTCTAAAAGCCATGAATGTACCTACTCCCTTGAATATCAATTACGTTAACACAGCAATCATCATGGTCTCCAGTTGCCCATGAAACAGAGCCTTGAAATTCCTCCAGAACCTAGGTCACCTTCAGAATAGCTGACTGCTCAATCACTGTGATGCTTAGGCACTGACAGTTAGTCCCTGCTAGGTTAGAAGATGCATAAAAATAAAAAATGTAACTATTGGGATCCTTTTCTTTTTTCATTGCATTAACAAAATAGAAAGCATAAATGTTCCCCTAGAATTTATACCTTTAAATATCTATCACTTTCCACAAGAAAGAGAAGCCATTTGTTGTGCTTCGCTAGATATATATTTCTCTTCTTTGTGTATTTGTTTTCCTTTTAATAAAAATTTGAGGTAATTTTGTTAAAAAGAAACAAAGAAAAGTACAAGGTATCTGTCTATTTGGTGCCCTTCTTCTATAAGGATACTCACCAGACATCTGTTTGCATTTATATGCTAAACATACATACATACACATACACAGGACTTGTATGAATTTTTTAAAAAGAATCTCTGCATTTTCTCTGATTTTATGCATTTAACATTATGTCTTCTATACCGGAGATGTCTTAAAATTATAATGGCCAATGACTAAGCACCACTGTTAGGAAGATTCTGAAAATATCAATTCTCAACACAGTGTCTACACTTGAAACAGACTAACTAGGAAATATTAGTGAAGAATTTGAATATTTCTTCATTCAATTTATTATATTTTTACATCTATAAGAATTAAAAAAAAAGTTTCTTAAAATGACTTAAATATCTGTGCCCCTTCTCATTTACCTATCAGCATGTATAGAGGCATGGATTCCAAAACAATAATCATTTGGGCCTGAAAAAGTATTTCTTTAAGTTATACTGTAGGGAATTTGAGAAAAATACCTAGATTACAAACAGAAACTTGAAGGATTAAAGATGTGATAACAATACATTTTTCCTTCTTTAGTTTAGTGAAATCAATACAATTGACTAGAGTAAATAATTCAAAATTCAGGAGCTTATGCCACTCTTGTATGGTTTCTAAAACAAAAAAGTGTTATTTTAGTATTTAAGGTCTTCACATTTGGTTCTGTTGCTGTTGTTTAGAAACTGTGTGAACAATACACGTGTGTGTACACGATACAACATATATATAATTTTAATATTTATATATATTATATTTATATATTTATGTTGTATATACGTGTGTGTGTGTTCATTTCCTCATTTATAAATTAAATACAAAAGGACTACTATTTATATATCACTTAAGGAATAGATTCACAAATATTATGAGCTGATTGATTATCACCACAGGGCAAAGCAGGGAGTCATTGAATACCTTACCGTTTTAAGAAATACTAAGAAATACTACATATTAACTCCAGCCTCTTATAAGATGATTTATTATGATGTGTCACCCTCATGTGATTAGGACTTCCTTGAGGACAGGAGATTTCTGTGTTCTCAGTACATAAAGCAGTATGTCCTATAGGCTGTTATATGAAAATTGTAAATCAATGATCAAGTTACTTCAGAAGACATTATTATACTGCCTGTCCAAAATTTTAATAGACAATGTGAAAAATTGAGAGGGAAATTTCTCATTGTAAAATATTGATTGGGTTAATATTGTAATGACACAGCTCTAATTAACCTCAAGGCAAGAGAGTTAATTTTGTGGGATTTCACAAGCAAAGACAAAGATGTTTCCATTCAGCTTGTTCTAAAATAAGGAAGAAAATAAAATGATCTAAAGTCAAACTTCTGCTACATAAGATAACACATTGGAATTCTAAACACATTAAGCCTATTTTTTTCTAATTTTCAAACTAGTATGTAAAAATAATGAATCAAAAAATACTGATTACATTTATGAACTTTAAAATCTAATTGTATTCATTTTTAAACTGATGTACTTCCTTTTAAAATCTGTTAGAAATAATAAATATTCCAGTGATCCCAAGGTATTTAAAGGCCTACCATGTTACTTGAAATCTAAGCTTATCTTGATACTAGCTAAGAGCATATCTACAGGCATGGCTTAATCCCGCATTCCGAAATGTAAAAGACATTTTCCTCCTATTTACTTGACTATTACTCCATTTTTATTCCTATTTTAACATGTCCTTACTCTTTCACTTTATCTGATATATGAATAATGATTGATGTTGCATCCATCATTAGACATATACAAATTCTTAAACATATCGACATTTTTAAATAAAATTTATAACAGTATTTAGTGATATGCCACCAGTATAGAGCAGTTAATTTGGCAGGACCTGAATATATTTATAGACTAGTAAAAACTAAGTATAACACACAAAACTAATCTGTGCTTACTAATTAAATTTCTTACTAAATTCTTTAGTCTGAAAGCAACAGCCAAGATGGGTCAGTAGTAGAATGTGTTCTATGGAAACGTTTAGCTAGTATCCTACAGGGGAACAAAGGTCACCATGGCTGATTCATTACCGAAAAGCCCAGCAAGTATCTTAACCAGTCCCTTGTTGCAGAACAAAAGGCCCATAGAATTCTACTTCCCAGTATCATACTGTTTTTCAAATAATTTAGATATTTTGCATGAAAGCCTTGTTTTTTGTAAACTACATACAATTCCTCTTTATTCTATGTTCAAACTTGGTTCATGTTCTTTACATGAACCCTTAAATAACACAAACTTTGAATATCAGAATGACAAGCTTACTGCTTGCCTAAGATGATTTCCCCAAACAATTAAGCAGAAAACGGTAACCAAAACACAAAAGGATATTAACCAGCACCATTACAGCACACTGAAAGCAAGAAACTCTTCTCTAATCTTCTTTTCTCTCAAGAGCAAATTGAATGTGAGAGAGAAAAAAAAGTTACTGAAAATAAAGTAAAAGGTTGCTTAATAAGAGGGCATTTGTTCTCTGGCTTTATGTAGTGTGGCAAACTAGGTCTTTGATGATGTGAAAATTTCAACTGGATATCTATGCTGGATTTTTAATAAGCAATGTAGTTTTAACAGTAGATTTATTTGTTTATTTATTTATTTATTTAATTTATTTATTTACTATCAGTCATCACTATAATACTTTCCTGAACAAAAAAATTCTAAAAAAAAAAACCCAGTAGAATGGCTGTTATATATATTTGATAAAATCCCCAAATTCATGTACCTTATAAAGAATTCAAAGTGATTGCTAATCATCCCGTATTTAAGCTATGTATTTATTTAATTGTGACAAGTGAAGTAAATACATTATAATCTATCTTCAGGCAAAATTCATTCTAATTAAGGGTAAGCATTTTGTTAGTACTTAGTATTTGTTACTGTATTAAAAACAACTCTTGTAATACCATAAAGTTTCACCCCAATGGCCCTAGTGGAACTGTAACTGTTGTGGGAAACGTTGTATTTTGCCTTTGGCAAAATCTTCTGCATTTGCTTTAATTGTAGTAATCCATTATCTAGAGCTAATATCACTAGTCTCCCACAATGCTTAATAATGTTTGCTACAAACAAAAATTACAGGGAACATTCTTCCAATGTATTCACCACTTTTCTTTCTTCTGATACACAAAGGAATTAAACACATGTTGAAAAATCACATTTTTTTGAACATGATTAAAAATATTTTAACTTGCATGAGTAGCGTGTTTTTGATTATTGATAAATTTCTATTTCCTGTGTTATCAGATTACTGTACTTAGAATACTTGTCTCTACTGTTATCCACTCTTAAAGTACCCTCTGAATTGCATTATATCATTGTTTCCCATTGAGCTGGCTGTTTTATCATAGAAACAAAGTTTTATAAAGAAAAAAGTCACATCCAAATTATATATATTTACCCAAATACCATAACTATTTTATCACTATATTATGGACAACTGTTCAGGTCTCTTTCTCTCTCTCTTTCTCTAGGTAGGTAACTATTTACCTCATTTGTTTAAATCTTAGCTAAAATCAGTAATACTCTCCAGTTTCAAGCATCTCTGTCATATTTCACTTTAATGGTTATTACAGATAGTACTGTAATAATTATTATTTTATATACTCATGTAAAATTGTGTATTTATTTCTATAACTTGCATTTCTAAATCAATCTTTGTAGTTCAAAGAGTATGTGTATTTTTTTTGTATTTTTTAAAATTAATTAATTAATTTATTTATTGGCTGTGTTGGGTCTTCATTGCTGCACACAGGCTTCCTCTAGTTGCGGAGAGCAGGGGCTACTCTTCGTTGTGTTGGGTGGGCTCCTCATTGCAGTAGCTTCTCTTCTTGTGGAGCACAGGCTCCAGGCGTATGGGCTTCAATAATTGCAGCACATGGGCTCAATAGTTGTGGCTCACGGGCTCTAGCGTGCAGGCTTAATAGTTGTGGCACACAGCCTTAGCTGCTCTGCGGCATGTGGGATCCTCCTGGAGCAGGGATCAAACCCATGTCCCCTGCATTGGCAGGCAGACTTAACCACTGCACCACCTGTGAAGTCCCGAGTATGTGTATTTTTAATTTCTGGTGAATCATGACAGTTTAGCTTCAACAAAAATCATACCTTCTAAGATTCTTGTCATCAATGTATGAAAACACCAATTTTCCATACACTTACTAATAATACAGAATGCTCTAGAGAAAGGAGAGAAGGAAGAGAGAGGGAAAGGGAAAAAGAGAATGTTGCAATCTTGGCATCCCAATTTTTTAAAAGGGTAAGACAATTTCTTCGGAGAGTTTTGTGGTGAAAGGAAGTAGGCTGGAGCTGGGGGTGGTATATGGGGGGGAAATTAAAATTAGTGAGGGGTTTCATAGATCAGTATGTCATGAATTAAACAGAATGATTAGATCAAACTTTTCCACTTCAAGTCCAAAAAAGATGAGGCAATTTATATTATATTATACCTTGCATTATATTGTATTATATTACTATGTATTATATATCATATATAAGCATGATATTCCTCTGCTCAAAAAACTTTCTGTGATTACCTAAGATCTACAAAATCAAGTCCCAATCTTCTTAAGCCAACATTTAAAAAGTCATCCATTATTTAGTAATAAACTTTAGGTATTCTTCTCACTCCATTCTATCATTCATTTGCTTAATTGTATCACTTGTTATTTTCCAACATGTCTCGCTGATTTATGACTCTATGATTTGAAGACATCCTGGGCTCTCACCTTCTTTCACTTCTGATCCATAAACAAATCACATGTGCCCCACCTTTGCTATAAATCTTGCAATCTGAGCCCCTTGCTTCTCATTGGAAGCACCAGGACAGCTTCCTCATAGCTTGATCTCAGTGGAAACATTACAAAAGCTTCCTCATTGACTCTTGCCATTGGAAACATCACTGACAGCATCCTCAATGGTTGATACCAGTGGAAACTTCAGGACAGTTTTGTCCTGAAGTTTCCACCTCTTGTTCCACCTTTGTCACCGCAGAGTCAAACACCCAGAGTCAAACACCCAAGGGCTGAGTATTCCTTTATAAACCAAATAGAATGTCACTTCTCTGCTTAGAGAACTCCAAGAACGTTCCAACTCCTTCATGAACTAGAAGGACTTACATGAGTGGGCTCATTTACTCTTTTCATACCTCCTTTCCCCTCATTTGCTTGCACCAACTCTACTGGTCTCTTTCTTTTCAGCCCACACATTCTCCTGCTCCCAAGCTCTTGGACTTGCTTTCCCCTCTACCTGAGACATTCTTCCCCTAAAGAGCTGAATGACTTCCTTTTCCATCGAATGTCTGCCCAAATGTTACCTTACACGATTTCATATAAAATTGAACCCCTCTCCCACCATTCTGAATCTCCCTTAACTTTATGTTTTATAAAACACTAATTTTACATTTTTTTAACCTTATCAATTATTTGATCGAGTTTGGTTCCCTGCCCTCCATTTGAATTTAAGCTCTATGAGGATAAGGCTTCTGTTTGTTTGTTTTTCTTAGAAGCAGTTTCCTCAGTCCCCAAAATAGACAATTTCACCTGCTATGCAATCAACATTTTCTGTGTGAATATTTGTAATTTTCTCATACTGCTGATAGTATCTTGAATTACCTATCTCTCAATTTTCATACCTTCTACTATCCTTTAGAAAACCAGTACAAATACCCTCTCTTCCACTGGGCCTCTTTAACTCCCTCAGTTCTAATTAAATGCTCTCTGAAAGTTTTCAAAGTATTTTTCAAAGTATTCTTACTTTGGAATCTTTCACATTATATCATGCTTTCAAGTTCCTGAGTACATAGCTATCTCTCCCAGTAGAATGTATACTACTTTTAGTTGTGATTGCACTGAGACAGGCAGTCTGCCATGGGCCCCGAGAGTCCTTTCTATGTAGGTTTGCCAGATAAAATACAAGATGCCCAGTTAAATTTAAATTCAGATAAATACAAATGCGACATTTGGAACACACTTATACTAAAATATTTATGCTGTTGAGATCCAATGTAAATTCTAGGTTTTCTCTGGGTTTTCTTTCTAACCTTGCTTACAGCATAAAGGTAGATGTCATTTTTTTTCCAGAAATGAGTATAGACAAGTCCTCAAGGTCAGTAGTCCTCCATTTTAATTTATTTCCAATATGTCCTTCTATAGTGTCCCTTACAACCATTTACTCTGGCAAACTGGCAAGAGACTACCTTCTGCTTAATCCTTTTAAGGTATATCCTGACTCTACACCTCCTTCCCTCTCCCCATCACACATTCCCTATGAAATAAGCCTGTATTTTTTTCTCCTTAAGATCAATTGGAGAACATGGCAATGACATTTTATAGGGCACCAGTGGCATTACTGACTCATTTAAAAATTTCTTATTTTGAATCAATTTCAGATTTATAGATAGTTGCAAATATAATCCGTAGAATTCCCAGATACATTTTATCCAATTTTTCCTGATATTATCATCTTACATTACTGTGATATATTTTTAAAAAATAAGAAACATTGGTAAAATGCTACTAACTGAACACCAGGCTTCATTCAGATTTCTCCAGTTTTTCTGCTAATGTCTATTTTCCATTGCAAGATCCCTCATGACATTCAGCTGTCATGTCTGCATAGGCTTCTCTGATCTGGAGCGGATTTCTTGACCTTCCCTTGTTTTTGATGACCTCAAGGTTCTGAAAGTTACTAGTCAGGTAATTTGCAGAATGTGTCAATTTGCTTTTTTTTCCCCTAAGAGAAAATTGATAATTATAGTTATTACAATTATACTGGATATGTGTATTTACATATTTTTCTGAGCCAAAAGCTACAACCACATTGTTTTCAATATTTTTATTAAAGTATATTTAATTTACAATATTGTTAGTTTCAGGTGTACAGCATAGTGATTCAGTATTTTTGCAGATTATACTCCTTTATAGGTTATTATAAGAGAATGGCTATATTTCCCTGCACTATACAGTATATCCTTGTTGCTTATCTACATTATACATAGTGGTTTGTATCTGCAAAGTGGATGGAGTTATATATTTTTAAAAGAATAACACGAAGGTAAAGTGCCTTTCTTGCCACACTTTAGCAGAGTATACATGATATCAACATGGCCTATGGCCTCTTTAACCTTGAGCACATGATTAAAGTAGTGTTTGCTAATTTTCTCCACTATAAATGTATAATATTGCCCTTTCCATACTAATGATTAACTTCTATTGCATAAATTACTAGTTCATGAACTACATTTTGACCACATATTTGGACAATTTCTCCAAATTATATACATCGATAGTTACATATTTATTTTCCTAAAGATTACTTAGTTCAAAATCTCCTAGACTTTAGACTAAGGAAGCAAGGCTAGCATTGACAGCAATTAGATTTTAAATATATAAGAAAAAACTTGAAAGTACAAATGCAAAAGTTTTATTTACCCAAGACATTTTTAAGCTGTCCACATATTACTATATAATGTTATTAGATTAGAAGATTTAAATGACAATTTGGAGTTAATGAATTGAATAGAAAAGAGTTACTGTTAATTTCACTACTTGATTTGTTTAAACTCAAGGTGTAATTCACATAACTAAACAATCCAATCTATCATAACCCTTGTAAGTCCCAGAAACAGACTCTGAGAAAAAGATTTTCATGAAGATTTAATCAGAAGTGTTCCAAGAAAAACTGACAAGGGAGAAGGGAAGTGGGAGTGGAAAAGGAAGGGGGCCAAAAATGTTTATCAGGGCAAGTGTCACAGAGGGCAGGTCTCTCTGTTTCATAGACTGTGTCTGCACGTGTGTCTGCACGTGAACACAGGAGGCTAGAGGGTTCCACTCCTACTGCTGTCAGCCGCTGGTAAAGAGGTGTCCCTGGGGAGGATATAGAATGCTCAGCAGTCCTGGCCTTTCCATGCATGAAGGCAAAGTGGGCTTCAGAAGTCTGAGAGCTGAACTCCAACAAAGATATACAGGAACTGGAGGTTAAAGGTAAGTATACAAACTGTAAAGGAATCTGAAGGACATGGGTAGAGCAGTGACAGCATCTGGCATGTAGGAAAGCTCTTTGCAGGACTTATTGGAGGTGATGGTGCTGGGCACTGTTGAGCCTAGTTAAAGAGAGAGCCAAGTGTTTAGCTGAGATGATGTCTAATTTCTCAAAAGAAAGTCGTACCCAGAGTAACCTATTCTTTTGGTGACAGATAAAAGCAGCATTTTTTTTTTGTCATAAATTGTAACATATGAGAACGGAAGACAGAGAAAGCAGATGTTTTCTACTTTTTCTTTTTTTTTTTTAAGGTTCATATTTATTCAAGCTTCAGATATAGAGATCTTAGTGTAAACATGGTGACTTTTCTAGATATGTGCAAAGCAAAAATAAAACGTTAATATCATGTTCAACTGAATTATTTTAAGGTGCAATGTTATTTTATTTTAATTACAAAAATAAATTGTAAATGAGGTAAAGTGTATTTTAGAGTTTGACATTGGGGTAGTGAGGTTAGCTGTTAATTATACTATATTTGCTTGCTTCATGTGTGGAAAAGAAAAATATAATTTATCACTAAGAAGTTTCGTCCTTAGTATCTCTCAAATCTTCATATAAAAAATAATTTTCTCTAAAAATCAAGCCACACCCATCCAGGCATCCTCTAAAAAATAAATAAATAATCAAATGAAGAAATTATGTATCTCAGAGGAAAATCTTGTAGCAACAATAAAAAAAATTCAAATGGGCATTCTATGTCAATATTGCCTCAGAAGCAAAGATTTTACCAGTAGAAGTGGAATTCTGTGTTTAGTTAATATCTTTAACATAGTCTTGCACGTGGTAGTTATTCAAGAAATGGCTGCTGAAAAAAATGTCTATGATTTTACTTCAAAATAGCATCCGTTACCACTACATATCTGTTAGAATGGTCAAAATCTCAACCACGAACACCACATGCTGGTTGGGGTGTGGAGCAACAGGAACTCTCCTTCATTGCTGGTGGGAATGCGAAACGGCACAGCCACTGTGGAAAACAGTTCGGCCATTTCAAAATTAAACCTACCCTTACTATGCCATTTAGCATTCAGACTCTTTGGTCCCCAAATGAATTGAAAAATGTATGTCCACACAAAAAACTGCACAAGGATGTATGTATAACAACTTTACTCATAATTGCCAAAGCTTGAAAGCAACCAAGATATCATTCAGTAGGTAAATGGATAACTAAATGGTGATACAATCAGGCAATAGAATATTATTCAATATTAAAAAGAAAGACCTACCCAACCATGAAGAGACATGGAGAAAGCTTAAATCCCTATTACTAAGTGAAAGAGGGTTGAATGGAGGGTAGGGATGAATCAGCAGAGCAAAGAGAACCAGGCAGGGGCAATGAAACTATTCTGTATGATACTATAATGGTGGATACATAAGATTACATATTTGTCAAGCATAGAATGTACAATATCGAGAATGAAACCTAATGTAAACTGTGCATTTTGGGTGATACTGATGTGTCAATGTAGATTCATCAATTATAACAAATGTACCATGCTGGTGGAGATTTTTGATAGTGGGGAAGGCTGCACATGCTTGAGGTCCGGGGGACATATAAGAAATCTCTACTTTCTGTTCAGTTTTTGCTATAAGTATAAAGTTGTTCTAAAAAATAGCACCAGTTAACTACCCTAAAATCTGCTCTTCTGAAGAGATATAAGCACCCTCTCACTTCCCAAATCTATTTGTAAAGAGTTAAACCTTTTTCATATTGATGGTCAATGACTACATGCACAATTTCATGCAGACAATACACTATCTGTTCAAAGACTTACATGGAGGATTTGTCTGCTTCTAGATCATGTACAGTCATGAATTATTTTAGAGAGGAAATACTCATAGTTTTCATCTTTCTGTCCTCAGATTGCCCTATTAAATTCTCATACACTAGTAACTGTTGGACTGAGTTATAAAGGTGAAATAGTTGGCTATTTTTCACAAAGATATTTTAGCCACACTTTAAAAATTTCCATATCACATTATTTTTATTTGATAAGAGGAGAGAGAATGATGGTAGACAAACCCAACAAGCATTTTGGACCTTATTGTCAGTACTTTAATTTGGGTTAAAACTATTGTCTTTAGCGTGTGTGTGTATAGGTACTAAAAATTATAACTAGTCTCAAAAATGAGAATTTTGATTGAAAGGAAAGGAAGAATACTTGGGGACTTAGCAGTTTAAATGAAGGACAGTGTGTCTGGGTGGGTAAGCTCATTGGACCAGCTGGGTGTGGGATAAATGATGTGGCATTTAGGTGGGAGGCAGAGAAGAGGAAAGTTGGAAGAAACTCAGGTATCATAGAGAGAAGTGAGACACAGTTTGTCTATTTTGCAATTTTGATAAGAAATTAATAGAGAAGGAAGAAGTAAAAGAAAATTATGAAAGTCGATAAAATATTTTAAAGTTTTCTTGCAGATTGCCAGCCATTTTTAAATTTTTATACCTAATTTAATTTTAGTTTCTGTCTTAGTTATCACTCTCCATAAATTCTGAATCATGCCTTATGACTCCATCTTCTCTTTTATCCTAGAAAACTTGAGCTCTCCTGTTTTGAAGTGGACTTCAGAGGGGTAACCAATGCAGGAGCCATGTTCAGTTAATCTAAGCTGGTGCTGCCCACTGGTGATAGCTGGCAACCTATTTCACTTATTTTTAAGTGTTTTGAATAGCACCATATATCCATGATTTTTCCAGGAAACACTTGGCTTCTTACTTATTTTTATATCTACACCACATGCAGTGCAGGCTAAAGAAATGAGCCACATAGAACATTCGAGGCAACCATTTAAACAGGGTGATTGAACAAATATATGTTTCAGATATGGGTCATACTAGTGAGATAAATAGGGAATATTGCCTTATTAAAACCCAAGAGCGTTGACCACCCAGGATCCAGGAAGTAAAGACATTCAGCTGTATGTTAAGCAAAACAAAAAACAGAGATCAAAAAGCTGCTAGAACTATTTACAATAGCCAGGACATGGAAGTAACCTAAATGTCCATCAACAGATGAATGGATAAAGAAGATGTGGTACGTATATACAATGGAATATTACTCAACTGTAAAAAGCAATGAAACTGGGACATTTGTAGAGACATGGATGGACTTAGAGGATGTTATACAGAGTGAAGTGAGTCAGAAAGAGAAAAACAAATATCGTATATTAACACATATATGCAGAATATAGAAAAATGGTACAAATCAACCAGTTTGCAAGGCAGAAATAGAGACCCAGATGTAGAGAACGAGCATATGGACACCAAGGGGGGAAAGCGGGGAGGGTTGGGGGGAATGAATTGGGAGATTGGGATACCAAATTGTACACTCTAAATATATGCAGTTTATTGTCTGTTAACTGTATCTCAATAAAAGTTCTTAAAATAAAACAGACAGTTCAAGCTGCACAGAACTAGATTAAAAAAAAAAAAAAAAGGCTGCTAGATCTTTCTCTACATCTCTCACTCTAGTTCTATCATTCTTGCTCACAGTAGACCGGCTTCCTCCTCTCGGGGTCAAAATCCTGATAAAGATGACTCCTAAAACTTACCCTGTAAGGCTTCAGCCACATACAGAGATGAATGAGCCTTCTTAAATCTACCTAAAAAAAAATCTGAGAGCACCTTCATTGACCTAGCTTGTGTCAGGTGAACACGATTGGATAAATCAATTGTGGCCAGAGGGCTGAGGTCAAGTTAGGACAAGTAGTCCATTTAATTGGCCCAAGAGGAGCGGCTGGAGGGTGGTTGTGAATCTGAGACGTTTAGCTCATGGACTCTGAATGTTCACAGTCCAAGGGATCAGAGGAAGAAAGCATATTATAGTGCTGTTGTGGCCACATCTTGAGTTATTCAGAATTACAGCTCGCGTTTTTTTTTTCATTGTTGTTGTTAGTTGTAAACGGATGAAAGTTTTTAAACCCTGTGGAGTTTTATGGTGCTACTTTAAAAATGTAACAAATAGTATTATATTAGAGATAGACAGATGATAGATGAATAGAGACGACTTTATCCTAATTTTATGACATACAATATAGGTTCTTATAATCTTTTGTTTCTTCAGAGAGGGTTTTGAAGCTCTGTATTCAGAAGCATTACATTAGCTTGACTTCTGTATGGTGATAACGATCTTTAGAGCCATACTGCCATCATTTGAGCTTCTGAACATTACCCAATCCAGAAAGGAGAAGGGTTCTAAATGCTCATCATCTGGAGTCACAGATGTTTGACGTCTTTGTTTGCCTTTTGGTGCACTTAGAGTGTGAAACATTTAATCTCATTGACTAGATTGTTTTTTGAACAGTTTCAGTTCAACCACTAAGAACTGTTTGCAAAACCGGTCTAGCTAAAACACTTAAAGTGACGGCAATGAATGTTTTTGAATAAAAATAGTTCTGGTGGAAAAGGTAAATGACCTTGGTTGCTTGGCATTTCTTGTAACTGTGGTATTGACCATCTGTTTTTGCACCTAATGCAGAATTTTGAGTTTTCTCTTCTTACCCCGTCATAAAACAATATGCTTTCCTTTCAAAAATAATGTTTAATCTTTAGCCCTTTAAAGATTTTTTTCAGGTAAATTTTCTTCATATCATTAGCTTTTCTTGGGGCAACTTCTTAATATACTGATTTTGAAAAAAGTATGTTAAACTCAACACATGATGTGATTTGTCTTTATTCTAAAGATAATCTTTTCATTGTTCTTTCTCTTTTTACATATGTGTTTTAGATATGTCTATTCATGTAATAATGTATATTGCAAGCTTCACTGGCTGGAAATATGAAACACAGGGGTCAATAATAAGAGCAAACTATAATTTAACATCAATAAAAGATTAGGGATTCAGATGCTAAAAAAATAAAAAAATAGTCCAGGTGGTATAAGCCATTTTTAACAGTTTATGCTTAACAGTTGTATTACTCACCTAAATTGTACAGAAATATGCAATTGTCTTTCATAGCTGGTGTTTTGTTGTTGTTTTGTCATTGTCATTCTTTTTTTCTTTATTATTGGCAGCCACTCACTTTGTTGAAAATGCCCTTGCCATAAGACACTCAAATTTTCTTTATGGGAATATTTCATTTAATTAGCAATATCAGCTACAGGAAAGATATGGGATTTAGAGTCATTTATACCTGTGCCCAAATACCAGCCCCGCCACTCTTTGCTTCTGTGATCCTGGGCAAGTTATTAACAAAGCCATAAGCATCACTCTTCTTTTTGGTAAAACTGGTTTATGAGAAACATAATGCCAGGATGCTACAGAAGCCAAATGGTTCTCTGAAAGAGAATTTTAGGACGAGGAGGACCATAGTCAAATTTGTGATTTAGGAACATCTCTTCAGCAGCACAGAGGAGATAGTATTGAAGGGAAATAACTTGCAGTAACTGTATGAGAATTTATATGTTTGAACCGAGGCAGCAAGTCTGGGTTAAAATAAGATTGTCAGGGATCATATATCTGAGCCAGTGTCGATGGGGTTTGTTCTTAGCCTTGGGTGGGAAACTGGTGGGATTCAGACAACAGTGTCTTTTTAGTTCCCCAGACACTTGCAGGGTCTAGGTAAGGTTGGGAACTGGTGACCTACAGATTTGGTAAACTGATGAAGTTTGAATGAGATGGAGCTGTGGTTCTTAACCCTGACGGCAGTTAATCGCCTGGTCAGCCTTTAAGAAACATGAATGCCCTAGCCTCACCCAGAAACATTAAATCAGAATCTTTGCTGTGGGGTTCAGCTATAATGTTATGTAAAATTCCCAAGGTGACTTTAAAGAGCAGTCCAAACTGGGAATCCCTGAGAAAGAAGACAGCTAGGAAAATCATAAAAAGCTTAGATACCCGTGTACACGAAGGTGCGGTATACTGGGAAAAAAACATAAAAATGCTCGGGTTTGGAGTGAGGATCAGAAAGAATGGTTTGTTGGGTTGTGAGCATGTTGAACTTAAGATATCTAAGAGACCACCTAGTAATGATGCCCAAGAGGAAGTTGGCTCTATTACCCTGAATCTCAGAAAGGCGGTGTGGATAAAGAACATATGTCAGTATATAAGTGACAGTTGAAGCCAGGGGCAAAGATAGAGTCTATCAAGAAGAACGTGTAGAGTGATGATAATAGAAAAATAAAGACACAAGTGCAGTAACACCCAAATAGGCGAGGGAAATACATTCGATTATTCAGGTGCATGTAGAAAGAGACACAGTGAACCACATTGGTATATATACATGAAGGCGTCTGTGTCAACATTCAGTGATCTGATCCAGCCATTTGGGTATAGAACTACATACCAAAGAAAATTAGAAGTGCAAAGTATAAAGTGGCCCCAAACCAAAAGCAGATGAATTTATTTGAAGAGCACTGCAAAGACTCCCCTGCCCACTAAATGAGGATCAATCTATTGTAAAAGAGAAAATTAAACTTAGGAAACAGACACCCTATTGATGTTCTTAGCATTACCAAAGCTATAGGCCTTTGTATTGCTCCAGAATTTATGACACTTTAAATTCCACAAATTAATTAACTTGCTTTGAATAGTTGGAGAACAAGAATTAAAACCTAATGTCTTTTCTATTGGGAAGCATACAATCATAAAGTAAAGAGGATTGCTTTCGTATTTTCCTTACCTGCATCTAGGGAAATAAAACAAAACTGTGTTTCACAGCCAAAATGTATTTTGGCAGAATCTTTCAGGGTTGTAAAGCACAGAAGTTATTCTAGTCTCTGGAATTTAAATATGGAATCTCACTAATTAGGAAACTATGACCTAAGTCCTGCAAAAATTCTCAATATTTGAAGATTAAATCACTCTGAGTGGTAATAACCAAACTTTATCAATTAAACATGCTTAGGGAAAACTAGGGTGTTTTGAAATTTAAAATTAGTATATTTTAATTATGTTCTACTCTTTAAAAAAACTATTTATTTTGTGTTAATTGCATTGTATTCTTGAATCAAACTTGTTAGAACCGACCCTTTCATTCTTTTCTCCTTCCTGAGACATGCTCTATAGTAAGGTGCTACAAAGGGAAAGAATTTTCCCCCATTTTTTTTTCTCTGAGTATGTTTTGTGGTCTTTCCAACTGGCTTCAGAAGAAATTGAGTCTGGGGGCTTCCTAGGTGGCGCAGTGGTTAAGAATCCCCCTGCCAATGCAGGGGACACAGGTTCGATCCCTGCTCCAGGAAGATCCCACATGCCGCAGAGCAACTAAGCCCGTGTGCCACAACTATTGAGCCTGCGCTTTAGAGCTCGTGAGCCACAACCATTGAGCCCATGTGCTGCAACTACTGAAGCCCACACACCTAGAGCCCATGCTCCACAACAAGAGAAGCCATGGCAATGAGGAGCCTGCACACCACAATGAAGGGTAGCCCCCACTCACCACAACTAAAGAAAGCCCACGCACATCCAAAGAGACCAAACACAGCCAACAACATAAATTAATTAATTAATTAATTTTTTTTAAAAAAGGAGAAATTGAGTCTGAATCCCAACTCTAACTTCAGACCAGAATATAACCTTGGTCCGGTTATATAACACATCCTCTGGAACATGGGGAGGATAGTAATGAGATTGTTGTGAAAACTGAACGAAAGAATTATGCAAAATGCTCACTGCACAGCTTTCCACAGAGTAAATAAACAACAAATGTTAACTTTCATTGTTATTGTAAATCAGCAGTATTGTTTTTTCCCTAAAAAAACTTAAGTCCTACATTTCTCATATTAATGGATGTTAAGAGCAATAGATGGGGACCTAACCTAGCCAGTACCTGCATTTTCCAAAAAGAGAGTTCTTTTACTGTTGAATTTAAGGCAAATATTCATTTACTCTATGGGAACCCCTGAGTGAATTTCAACACCACACGCAAAGTCAATGCTCACCTCTTGCTCTAGCCTCATGTTCTACCCTTCCATGGAGTGATAAACTTTAGCCAAATTCAATACATCAAAAAAAAAAAAAAAAAGTCTTTGCTTTGATTATCTCTCTTTTCTGATTGGCCACTGTAGTAGGCTGAATAATTGTCCCCTGAATATTTCAACATCTGTTTCCCCCGAAACTATGAATATGATATATTATATGGTAAAAGGGACTTTGTGGATTATTTTTAAGAATTTTTAAATAGCAACATTATCTTGGATTATCCAAGTCGTTCCAATGCAATCCAACACAATAACAAGTGTCCTATTAAGAGAGCGGCTGAGGGAGATTTGACCACAGGAGAGAAAGCGATGTGCCCACGGAGGCAGAGATGGGATTGATGTGGCTACAAACCGAAGAATGCCGGCAGGCAGCAGAGACTGAAAGAGGCAAGGCGTGCATTTTCCCCTGGAGCCTCCAGACGGGAACTTGCCCTTGGTTTTAGCCCCATAAGATTCATTTCTGACTTTTCCTTTCTAGAGACGTAAGAAAATAAAGTTATGTTGTTTTAGATTACCAAGCTTGTGGTACTGAGTTACACCAGCCACAGGGAACTGATACAGCCACCTCTCACTCTCAAGAACTAGCTCACTCCTTCATACTATTCAGGCTCCTGCTCAAATATTTCTGCAAGAGAATTTTCACAAAAAAAGTTTACATAAAAGACTCAGGAATCAGAATGGCTTCAGATTTTCAACAGCAAGTCTGAACGCTAGAAGACAATGAAATCACGCATTAAAAAATTCTGAAGGAAAAGAATTCCCAGCCAAAATATTCTATATCCAGCCAAGCAATCAATCCAGTGTGTAGGTAGAATAAAGATATTTCTAGACATACAAAAATGTTAAATATTTACCTCATAATCTCCCTTCCTTATAAATCTACTGAAAGATGTGCTTCATTCAAAGGAGGGAGCATTTCAAGAAAGAAGTAGCAAAATCAGGATGTATGGGGTGCAATTCCAAAAGGGCAGTGAAAGGAGATGCCAGGAAGACAGCTATGTGCCAGGTGAACAGAGCAATCACTTTAGATCAGAACCAGCCAAATAACTGCAGGAGACATTCCTTCTAATAGATGAAAGTGATCTGTTACCTAATGCAAATGGTCCTCTCGCGAGGAGGAGAATTCGGTGAATTGTGAATAGACACACAGAAAATTACGGAAATGAAAAAAGTACTCCATGATACAAAAAAAAATGCAGAAGAGATAAGTAATCTTAGTCTTCTCAATAGTTTGACTCTGAAAAGCAGACATAATAGTGTAAGTAGTGATTAAATTATGTACATATTCATATTTAAGAGTGTGGTGGAACTGGAAAAAAAAAAAAAAAAGAGCTAAGTCATTATCTTAGGAAATAACTTGTGCCTAAACTTAAGGAATGAAAAAGAAGAATGGAAGTGTGTTATTTAGAAATACAGACATCAAGATCAAAGACTTGGCCAGGGTCATTGGTTGTGACCTGAGAAGGGAAGCTGTTGTTGTCTGTGAAGATCCCACGTAAACAATTTAAAATTTTAAACTGTGAGTGGACATAATCTTGATAGAAGTAAAAACAGAAAAAGAATGTAAAATATAATTTCTAATAGCAAGAAAGAAACAAACACTATATGATTAAATCTAACAAGTAAATAGAACATTTATGGAGGAAAACAATAAGATCTATTGTAGAAAAAATAAATGATTATAATGAAGAAGCACACAATTTTTGTGCATGAGGCAAGCCATTATCATAAAAATGTTAAATTTCCCCAAGTTTATCTGACATTATTATAATTCCAATCAATTCAATTGGGATAAAATTATAACCAACTAACCCTAAATTTAACGTGAAAGGATCAATATGCGTGAGGAGATACAGTAATTTTGAGCGAGGATGCCAAAGAGAGGACATAATCTTTAAAAAATAAGACATCTTAAAAAGAACATTGGTGGGGAAGTAGGACAAGCTTGAGTAAGGTTTTAGTGTAGATAATGCTATTGTGCCCATGTTAATTTCCCATTTTTGATAATTGTTCTATGATTTTGTGAGATGTTTGCTTTAGGAGAAGTTGAGGGAAAGATATGAGGAAACACTTTTTTCCTATTTTAGAAAATTTTCCTGTAGTCTAAAATTTATTCAAAGGAAAATATTTAAAACAGACAAGGCAATTAAAATACTGAAGAACCGGTAAAAGAGCAGAGTTGAAGAAAAAGGATAGTTGATTCCTAAAACACCCATCTATATATTGTAATTCAGTTTGACAAAAGTGGTTTTGGCCATCAGTGGGTAAATGGAGAAGTTATTTAGTAAATTATGTGGGAAAACTGGCTCACCCTTTAGTGAAAAAAAAAATTGGTTCTCATCTTGCAACATAGAGAAAATTTCAAACAATGTGTCTGATTATAAAAGCAAATCATTAAGATACCAATAGAAGAAAATAACAAATGGTTTTGGAACCTGTGTATGGAGGACTATGTCTTAATTTTAAATACAAACTATAATGCATAGAGATGAATATATAAAACTAAACAATTCAGGCAGAAAACTCAGTGGTTAACAGTATATAAAAAGTTAACCGGGGACTTCCCTGGTGGTCCAGTGGTTAAGACTTCACCTTCTAATGCAAGCAGTGTGGGTTCGATCCCTGGTCGGGAAGCTAAGATCCCACAAGCTTCACGTTGCAAAAAACAACAACAGCAACCAAAACAAAACATAAAACACAAACAATATTTTAACAAATTCAATAGACTTTAAAACATGGTCCACATTAAAAAAATCTTTTAAAAAAACAGTTAACTGAACTAATAATTTGGGAAATGCAAAGTAAAATCATGACATACTGTTTTAAGCCTGTAATACTGATAAAAGTTTGAAAGAGGGATATAGCAAGTCCTATCAATATATGAAGAAATGAAAAACCTTTGTACTACTGGTGGGAGTATATAGGGCAGCATTCTGAGAGCAAACTTGCAGGACTCAATGAGATCATATATACACTATGGACCAGCAGTCCTCCTTCTCAGTAAACACCTGGAGGAAAACCTTCCAGAGGGCCACAGAATTTATAAATGACAGCATTCATTGCCGCATTCTGTGGGCCAAGAAGAACAAATGACAATCTAAGTTGCATAAGAGGACTGGATTAATAAAAGGTATTATAAGCACAGTATGGAATAATATGCATTAACTGAAGTAATAACATTATATCGCCATTTATAAAGTCAAAGTGATCTCAAATATAAAAGATGGACATGACAGAAAGACATGTATTGAGATGTATAGCAAAATATTTGAAGTACATTTGGAACTTCAATACACAAAATATAAATCTATTTGCTAACAAGTAAAGCATATAACTGAATAAGTATATAATTGTTGTTTTGGAAGTGAATTTATTAAATTCACTGAAATGTATGCAGTAGTGAGATGAGAATATGATTGAGGATGTCAGATTAAAAATAATTAGCAAATTGAAAAAATGAAATGGTCCTCACCTAAATGGATAATAGCATGCCATGAATTGGGAAGTATCAATTTCTTGTGGTAATAGCTAAAAATAAAATTTAAAGGTAATACTAATAAGCCCAACATTGTTATAGAGTAGCTAATAAAATAGAGTACTTTGTTATTTATGACCAAGAATTTAGCATAAAATTAGTAAAGCCCATAGAATTATCAGCTAATAAAATATACTTTTTTAGGCAAATATAGAGGATAGAGGGTTATAAGCTTTAAATTTGTAAATATACATGTGAATGTTTACATATATGACTACAACTTAGATTTCTATGTCTTAATCATGTTGGTTTGTCATGGATATTGAATATAACAAAGTAATTTTTAGGGACTTACCTTTTTTATACAAGTAATTGCAATTTTGTATGGTCTGACAGAATTATAAAAGATTTCAAAAACTGAGATGTATTATATCATTAAGCATCATCAAAGGGAACAACTTGCAGCAAGAAGTTTTAGAAAAGTTCATAGTAGGAAAGGTCATACTTGCATGGAGAGAGTCTGAGATTAACGGTACAGTTGTGAGAATTAGGAAATGGATATGGAAAAAAGAAAAGCAGAAGTGTAGAAGGTGCTTTTGTAGGTATGTGGAAACTTGAACATGGTTAACCTTAAATCGTAAACTGAATAATCTATCTAGGTTTGCTTTACTACTGGCTTGAGAGAGAATTGGCCATTGCCACCACAAAATCATCGTCTCCTGTAATTCTCTAGAGATATTTTCACAACTTCTCCAAGCAATAGAAATTTGACACAAAAACTCCTAAGTATTTTAAAAGCTGATTTTCAAGTTAAACTCCTTTTCCCAGTCTCTTGAAGGTATATGATTGTTCTTTCCAGATATGAAGACAAATCATCTTTTCACTCTTGAGATTTCTTGTTTGAGACAGTATTATCTATTTTTGTGGTTTTCTAAGGTCCATTTTAACTGCATTCATCTACTATTGCCAAAGATCTCCCATTATGTATGTTTCTCTTTATTCCAATTATAAAGCCAACTATTTTCATCATAAATCTCATTTCAGTGTTTTTCTTTTTTGCTTAAGATGTAAGTTTCACAATTATATGCCAATATTACTAACCAAGAAAATATCAGTTGTTATAAATTTAAGACCCTTGGTCTTAAATGGTTTTTAATCTAATGGATGTACAGTTTGCTGTGAATTTAATCTAGAGCATCAATTCATTACTGGTTGTCTGTAAAATGTAGGTTATTCTAGAGTGTTGACTCTAAGATGATAGTTTTGGTTTTTGACAATAATTTATATATTATTGTATATTGTAGGTTAGTATAGCCAAAAAAAAGTAATTAGGTGTTAAAATGCACCTTTATATTGAAAGTGTTAATTTCTCTTGATCCTTCCCTAGCCCATGTGAAACTAACCATCAGTGCTATGCCTTTTCTTATAATTCTAAGTGTTTAATAGATTTCTCTTGGTCTAAATATAAATTCTAAATATACTTTTCTGTCTCCTTGTTACGTGGTATATGTTGTTCAAATGTCTATTTGCATATTAGTGAACTTATATTACTGTATATTTATGCCATATTTATTCCACCTTGATATTATGATCTTGTTTTTTCAGCTATATTGGCATTCGGTGATTGTTTTGCTTATTTTCCTAGTTACAATTTTACAAAATGATTTTTATTCTGTTCTATAACTGTTACAATATCTGCATCCTATCTCTTTAGTGAGTCTATTAGTCCCATGTTTTCCTTGATGTTAATTTAATTTGATTTGAATTTTAAAATAGTCTTGTCTATTTTCTTTTAAATTCTAGGTAATTAAAATGATAATTTAGTTTAAAGAAGATTTATTGTCACATTATTATTGAGAAACACAAGTGTTGGAAAACTGATTACCAAAACCAATTCTGTATCAAGATATATACATTTTCTCTTAAGAATTATAGTGTTCAAAGAGAAATAAAATTTGATAGGAACATAATTGGTAAGAGCTCCATCATTTTGAAACCCAAATAAAGTAATCTAACTGTAAAGCTTGGGAGTTTCTAACGTTGTATTTGAAGAAATATATACATACAGAGAGAGAGAGAGAGCAGAGAGAGACAAGAGAAACAGAGACAGAGATAGACAGAGGCAGAGAGACAGAGATGAAGACAGAAAGAGACAGAGACAGAGAAAACTTGTTTCATAATAGTGAAAGCTTTGCTTTTCAACACCAAAAGTGGGTTTCAATGGAAGATGCCATATATATACGCATATCAGGATGGTGATAGTTGTTGGAAGAGTCTGGGGAAGAATAAGTGGCTTGTGGGTGAGAGGAGGTTACAAGAGTGGTGGCACCAATAGAGTGGTAACTGTGTAATCCTGACCTACGGCTCCTTGCAAAGAAGTGGCGGCACTAACCACCTATCCTTGGTTATCAACAGTCTCTTTGAGTGTCTTCAGAGATCCTCAGTGACCCCATGACCAGACTTCCTGACCCTCAGTATGAGAAACACTGAGTGCAAACAAGCAAAAATTGCTTCCAGCTATGTTATTTCTGAACTACAAAATGGCTTACAAAGTTAAAAATAGAAATCTGAATACGTGTCAACACTTGCATGAATGGTAGCACTGAACCTCCTCTTTCAGACCCAACCTCCCTTCTTAAAGTAGATAAAGTAACATAATCAGGGTAAGGTCAAGCAATTGCCGGTGGAGTCCTGGACAAGACATTTCTTCTTATACAAGGTTTCCCTTTTTTTTTTAAAGTACCTCTTGCCATTGCCTTTTAATGCTTATATTTGGAACTACATGGTATCTGTAGGAATCATAATTTTACTTAAATATAAATCTGAACTTTCATTTTAAGTTATTTTAAATACAAATTCCAAGAGGAAAAAGCTATTCATTTTTAGTCTGAATATGAGACCAAAAAAAAAAAAAAAAAAAGACAAGTGATAACAATGAGGGTGTATGGACAAGACACATGGTTATTCAATTGCAATTTTTGATTAAAAATAGTTTTTCTTGTAATTTTAAAGAATTACCCACAGAAAAACAGATCTCTACTAAAGTTGCTGCTAAAAGTGTAGGTATCCTACTGGATTTGGGAGAGATGGAGGTAATTTTAAAATGGTAGTTGAGTTCACATTAAACAGATGATAATTCTGGTCATTCTAAATATGTAGACATATTTATTCAATTCAGAGTTGAAATATAAGATGAAATAAAGCACACAAGATTTTTCTAACTACCCTTGTATTAAAGATTAGCTTTTTCTTCTTGTATATTTTACATGATCTATCCAATTTAATACAAATAAATTAAATCAAAAAACTCTGCTGATTAAAACATGTTTGGAGAGCCCTCTGGTGTGCTAGTTCACAGAATGAGCTGGAAAGCCTGGATTACTTTATTTCATTAACTTATTCACTGTTTCATTGAATAAGCATTTATTGTATGTTTACATGTGGCCACGTGAGGTGTTTTGTAAAGAGTGTTATAGTTTAATAAAGATAATTATACAGAGAACTTAAAATTAATGCCACCTATACATACAATCTTCACTTTCCCACCTGCGTCTGGATCCATAATAAAGAGGTATTTTACTCAGACTTTTTTAATTGCCAAAGTGATCATTTTTTAAAATTTGGTATTAATAATTAATTAAATATTCACATTGGAACTTTAGTATACACTGTATTTTGTTCCTTCAAATAATCACCACGGAAGACTATATGTTTATTCTCTCATCGATGCTATTTCTATAATATTCAGGAGTAAAATATAGAGGGCACCCCGAATATCCTAAACGAAGCAGTTATCTAAAAGGATTAATCCAATCTTCAGATCACCTGTGTCACTTAGGAACAATGTGCTTTCATTTTGCTTAATATCAAAATATTTCACCTCTATATTTCCATTCGAGTCTTACCTCCTCAAGAATATTTATTTTCCTTTTCTTTTTGGAGTTACAGCTCAGTGATCTCTCTTCTCTGCAATTATATAGGATGGTATTCCCTGCACTACTCACGCAACACATTTACGTTTCCTGCCCCTTAACAGAGAGTCTTATCCCTTGCATTGGGTTATACATTCCTAGAAGTCAGGGCTTTCTTATGTCCCTGAATACCCCGAAGGTTAGAACCTTTTACATGATAATGGAAGATCCATCAAAAATGTTTACATGACTGTATACGGCAAAAACAAATATAGATCAGAATGGGTATTGTAAAATGCTTCCAGGATTCACTTGAAATTATTACTTAATCTCAAATTTTAGTAGGTGCTGATTAATAGGTGCAATTTTAAACAGGAAGTCTGAATTGGGGGACATAAAGGAGACTTAACATTGTTTCTATGCCCTTTCCCAACATATTTACTTATTTATTCAAGCGACAAGCATTTATTTATTTATTTATTTATTTTTGCATATATTTAGAGTGTACAATTTGGTATCCCAATCTCCCAAGTCATTCCCCCCCAACCCTCCCTGCTTTCCCCACTTGGTGTCCCTGTGTTTGCTCTCTACATCTGTGTCTCTATCTCTGCCTTGCATTTCCTCTTTCATAGTTGTTAGCATTTGCCTTATGTATTGAGGTGCTCCTATATTGGGGGCATATATATTTATAATTGTTACCTCCTCTTCTTGGATTGATCCTTTGATCTTTATATAATGTCCTTTCTTGTCTCTTGTAACTTTTTTTATTTTAAAGCCTATTTTATCTGATATGAGTATTGCTTCTCCAGCTTTCTTTTGATTTCCATTTGCATGCAATATCTTTTTCCATCCCCTCACTTTCAGTCTGTATGTGTCCCTAGGTCTGAAGTGGGTCTCTTGTAGACAGCATATATATGGGTCTTGTTTTTGTATCCATTCAGCCAGTCTGTGTCTTTTGGTTGGTGCATTTAGTCCATTGACATTCAAGGTAGTTATTGATATGTATATTCCTATTACCATTTTCTTAATTGTTTTGTTGTTGTTTTTGTAGGTCCTTTTCTTCTGTTTCCCACTTAGAGAAGTTCCTTTAGCATGTGTTGTAGGGCTGGTTTGGTGGTGCTGAATTCTCTTAGCTGTTGCTTGTCTGTAAGGCTTTTGATGTCTCTGTCAAATCTGAATGAGATCCTTGCTGGGTAGAATATTCTTGGTTGTAGATTCTTCCCTTTCATCACTTGAAATATATCATGCCACTCCCTTCTGGCTTGCAGAGTTTCTGCTGAGAAATCAGCTGTTACCCTGATGGGAGTTCTCTTGTATGTTATTGGTCGTTTTTCCCTTGTTGCTTTTAATAACATTTCTCTGTCTTTAATTTTTGTCAGTTTGACTACTATATGTCTTGGCACATTTCTCTTTGGGTTTATCCTGCCTGGGACTCTGCATTTCCTGGACTTGGGTAGCCATTTCCTTTCCCATGTTAGGGAAGTCTTCAACTATAATCTGTTCCAATATTTTCTCGGGTCCTTTCTCTCTCTCTTCCCCTTCTGGGACCCCTATAATGCGAATGTTGGCACGTTTAACATTGTCCCAGAGGTCTCTTAGGCTGTCTTCAGTTCTTTTCATTCCTTTTTCTTTATTCTTTCCGCATCCGTGATTATCACCATTCTGTCTTCCAGGTCACTTATTCACCCTTCTGCCTCAGTTAATCTGCCGTTGGTTCCTTCTAGTGTATTTTTCATTTCAGTTATTGCATTGCATATCTCTGTTTGTTTGTTCTTTAATTCTTCTAGGTCTTTGGTAAACTTTTCGATCTTTGCATCCAGTCTTTTTTCAAAGTCCTGGATCATCTTCACCATCATTATTCTGAATTCTTTTTCTGGAAGGGTGCCTATCTCCTCTTCATTTAGTTGTTTTTCTGGGGCTTTATCCTGTCCCTTCCTCTGGCACAGAGTCCTCTGCTTTTTCATTTTCTCTATCTTTCTGTGGCTTGGTTTTCAGTTCCACAAGATGAAATACTGCTGATACTGCTTGATTCTGCTGTCTGTCCTCTTGTGGAGGAAGCTATCTAGGAGGCTTGTGACAAGCATTTATTATAAACCAACAATATGCTAAGAATTGTGTTGGTTCTGGGAATATAAAAATAAAGGAAAAAACTTTGCTCACATTTCCATGCTCAGGGTCTACTTGAGATTTGTTTGATTTTGTCAGTTCTCTAAGACTGAAAGCTCAGCATAAACTTAACTTTTGTGAGTTACTGTCCGTCAACACCCAATAGATATCTTACTTTCTCTAGGAGGACTTTCCTGGATCTGTTGACACTCATGGTTAATAACTTTTCCCAACATAATAACCAAACAACTCTATTTACAGCTCTTGTTTCATTTGTCTTCTTATATTGTAATTATGTGTTCGAATGACAGACTGTCTTCCTCAACAATTACTTATTTTCTTAAGAGTATGGATTCTTTCTTGACACTTAGTAAGTGCTGAATGAACTAATAACTTGTACAAATATACAAATGAATGATAGAAAAGTGTAGTTCACTATAGGATGTTAATATAAAATGTTTGTATAAAAATTATAGAATTACCCAAAGTAAATTACAAGAGGTATAAAGACACTGTGCAAAACAAACTAAAATAAAACTTTATTATTTGAGTTGGGTGGCCATATGATTTGTTTTCCAAGCCAGGAGAATTTAAAAAGTGAAAAAGATGTCCTAAATAATCATGGTGGTATATAGGCAGATACAGGAACTCTGCAGACAGTTACCATATTTTAAGGGAGTAGATGAGCATTGGTGATGAATAGAAAGATGCTATTAAGCTAAGCTTCAGGGAAGGCTATCCAGCAAAACAGTTGTATTAACCTTATTTCACTTTACTCATTCTTTTATAGAGAAAATTCCACTCAGATTTCTTCCAAAATAGGATTTTGCTCTTGTGAGCAATCAGTCAACAAGTTTAACCTAAATATCACAAATTAGATATAAACAAACCAACCAACGAAAATGAGGATATATTCACATTCAGCTTTTAGAGCCAAGTAAATATGCTAATTTGAGTGGGCACTCATGCATAGTGAATTATATTCTAATCCAAAGCATGATTTTTATAGCTTTTTTTTTTAACTTAGTAGAATCTGGCATAATGTGTCCAGAACATAAAGAACAACACTACTGTTATTTCTATTTCCAAGAATTCTAAAACACAGCTTCATAAAAATAGCTACCATCAGCCCTGCGATCATAGTACCCAACGTATGGAACATTGATATGTGACTCCCCTGTTCAATACCCAACACTTCCTTCTGGGTATCACCCAGGGTTGCATAAAAAGCCCTATCATCTTGCTCCACTCTCTCCAGGAGTGATTATTCACTTCCATTCTTAACTACCACCTACACATGATGAGGACTCTGACTTTCATCCTCAACCCATAGGCCCCTTAGAAATATGTGGATCTTCTTAGTTGCTATCTTACCCTACATGTAGAACAGGAACTGCTAATCACTCTCATACCCCCAAGCCTGTTTTCTCTCCACTCTTTCCTGTCTTGGTTAATAGCATCTAAAGTGACTTTCAAATTATTTTAAGATTTTCAAGACCAATTCTTTACAAATTCTTTATAGTTCTTTACAAATCCACCTTTTTTCCCATCTCTTACTCATCTCCGAAGCACTTGACTATATCTATATGACTAATTCAGTTAAAATTATGTAGCATAGCATACAAAGTCTGTCATAATTGGACCCTTGTATTTATCTAGTTTATTTTCTGTAACCTCATTACAAACAAGTTTATGATCACATTGTCAATCTATTACTCATTTACATGAGCACCGCAGAGTTAGGGCATCTTTTTATATGCATGGTGAAACATTTGGATTTTCTCTTCTGTGAATTATCTTTTCATGGCCTCTTTCAATTTTATTATCATGTAGCTTACTTTCTTCTTTTAAAAGCTTTGTTCATCATAGAAGTTTACCTCTGGCTGAATTCTATATTACTTTTATTTTTGCAAATAGATTGACTGTCTATTGATTTTGCTTATAGGGTGTTTTCTTATGCAAAACTTAATTTTTATATAGTCTAGTATGCCACAGTTTTATAGTATCTTGATATGTCTTGCTCAAAAATTTTTTCTCTTAATTTTTAATTTCTCCAAGGTAGCCTTACAGGACATCTATATTGTTGTTCTTGTTTGTTTGTTTGTTTGTTTTCAGTCTTGATATAACTCATTTGAATCCCTCCCCTTCCCCTTTTTAGTGAAATATGTTTATATTTCTAATTTTATTTTTATTTTTCCTAAACAATAGCAAGCGTTAAGCTTTGTTATTGCCATGTATTAATTAAATCATCCATCTTTTTTCTTACTAAACTGAAATAACATTTTCATACGTTAAATTCTTATATAAATATAAGAATATATCTGGTATCTATTTTCTAGATTTTCTACTCAGTTCCATTGATCTAGATTTGATTTCCTGTACCTTTATAGTATGTTTTAAATTTTATAATTTCAATTCCAGTTTCTATTCTTAACATAAAAATTTTCTCATCTTTTCCCTGGCTGTATCCCCTTCCCACATTGGGCTAAGGCTCTGTTAAAGTCCTTTCCTATGGAGAGCAGATCTTGTTATGAAGAAAGCTTTCAGAGAATTTCACAAGGATTAATCCTCCTCTCCCCTTCCCAGAGCTTTGATGAGATCTTTTGCAGATCTTCACTCTGGGAACCTCCTGGACTTCTGGAAGGTAAAGCCCAAGAAAGCATGTCCCCAAGTTTCTCTCTCTCATATTAGTGCACAATTTAGTTTCTGGTAATTCTTAAAAATTACCATTAAGTGTTCTGGTTTAAGGCTTCAGCAGCTTCTGCTACGGATAAGCTATATCAGCTGTGTTTCTCTCATTGTGCCATCTCTCCAGATTTCAAGGGCAGTTTGCATTGTGACTTCAGGTCTCTTATGAGTCCAAGAAGTTATAGATTTTCAAAAGTCTTACCTTTTGCTGTGTATAAACAGAAGTACTGACTTCCAAATTCTTATATGTATGAATTTAAGCTGGAAGTCTTAAGAACTTTCTGGGACAAAAATTTACCAAAACTTGTTTTCAGTAAACTTTTAGGTTAATCAAAATTATAGACTCCACAGTTATGCTGGAGTTGAACAATTAAATAAATGAATAACAGATGGCTAGAGCCAGGTTACTCACTGTTGGAGAAGGTATTTACAGACAAGCAAAAAGAGAAAGCTGGAATGGTCCATATGGTAATGAATTAGAACTGGAGATATTAGCATGAACTGTTTAGTTTAATATAGATATGGATGGTTACCTATAGAAATATTTATACATATGTGTATATACACAGTTAATATATACACGTTTCTCTGTGCTCTGTCAATTGAGAGGCTAGAGGCAATCACATCATTATAGCAATGAGCACACTTAGCTCTAAAATCTTGGATTCTACTATATTTCTCCAATAACAGGTACCAGGATCCTTGGGGAAATGGTTGATTCTAGGATAGAGGTAGCAAACGTACAAGATGAGCCTGGAGCATCTTGTAGTTACACAAAGTAAAGAAGTACAACATACAAATAAGTAACAAGCAAACAAGAAAACAAACAACCACACACACTGAAGGGAACATATCAACAGGATCAAAAGCCTAGTAAAAGAACACCCAAAGGCCAAAGCTACAACAATTTGAGCAACAAAATAAATAAAGTGGTACTGGATTATAACCCCCAATATAAATAAGCATCAATGAACACATACTCCTATAAATGAATGATTAAAGGAACAAACCGCTGGGGGAGAACAGACAAACCCATGCAGAAGAACTCCACATGGTTTCCGCAGAGGTTTCACCCTCAAGCAAGAGGAACATAACTCTGCATTCCTTAGCTGTGGACCACACACTCTGACTTCCTCCCAAAGTGTATGGTATGGAAAGAGGAGGGAAAAAAAGAGTAACCTCATAGTGGAAAACCCTACCAAACACTATTTCAGCCAAGCAGTTAATTTTAGAGTCTTCAGTGATAACTAACTTGAGAGTAAATATTCCTGATGTGGTGTTTAGAGATTGGGGCTTTACGTCTGTGGTCTTCCTCCCAAGAATACATCATCTCAATCTCACCATTAGAAAATCTCATCTAAACATTAGAAAATCATCATACACATCTGACTTGAGGAACATTCTACAAAGTACCAGGTGAATATTCCTCAAAATTCTCATGTTCATCAAAAAGAAAGAAAGGCTAAGAACTATCACGAAAACACTACAATTAAATAGATCATGGTATCCTATGTGAGCTTCTGAAACACACACAAAACAGGACATTAGGTAAAAACTAATAAAATCTGAATAGAGTCTGGTCTTAACTTGATAAAAATTTATCATTTTTGATCCATTAATTTCAACAAATAAGTCTTGTTTATATTCTATGTTAAAAATAGGGGAAATAATGGGGTATATGGAAACTGTACCATCTTTACAACTTTTCTGTGAAAATATGTCTGTTGTAAATACTAAAACTTATTAAAATGTAGAGAACTTTCAAAATAGATTGAAGTTGTTTCCTTAGTTCACCATCAACTACGGGGAAAGTAGCTTTTCACTCACAAATGTTTCCATGGAATTCTTCATTTTCCTAATAAAATTCTACTTCTCTCCCATTCTCAACTCTGACTTGAAGAATTATTTCCTGTACCAAGATGGCAACTCAGGAAAATCCATGGTCTGAGAATTCCAGGGACTAAAAGTTCACTGCCACTGAATATCTCTCAAAAGCTTAACCAAGTGAAACTTTATTTATATATTACCCCGATAAAGTGAAATCCATATGTTCTACTAACTATCCTGAAATGGTGGCCTTAATATATCGTTTTTTGGGGTCATAATCTCTTACTTAGTTTCCGGGCCACTGTTACCTAAAACAGTCTTGTAAGTATTGCATTTACTGATTTTTTAATTCATTTTCTGGACCCCCCCCAAAAAAAACATTTTCAAATATATCACTAAGATGAGATCCAGAGACACTACACCCAACCATCGCTGGCTGTGGATCAATTATAAGGGCGATCTGAAGCCTTGGTATTAGTTTTCTGTTGTTGAGTTATTTTGTTGTGAATTTCCCTTCGGCTTGACTTATTTTCAAGGGTAATAGAAGAAATAGCAACCTTGTGCTCCTATCTGTCTCCACTGTAATGGTGTTTGCTTGAGGATACTGTACATCATATTACAGCATCCTCACCCTTAGGGGTCCTGGGAGGATAATCTTTACATTTGTAATGTCAGGAAGTGGGAGAATGAGGAATGTGAATGCTTGTGAAATTCCCTACCTTATTTTAGGAAGGAGTCAAAAGTTATTATATACAACTTAAATTTGTTTCTGTTTGGAAATGTGGGTTAAGGTAACATTTTGAGAAATATAAAGGCAAATTTTTTTGAATGTAATAAAAACAGGCTGGATTCTTTTCACTGGAGAAAACAAGAGTAAATATAATACATATGGCAGAGAAAAAACTAGATAAAATACACACAACAAAATTTAAAAATAAAGTAACTGAGATAGAACCATTTTATATCAATTACAACAGAAATAGCTTAAGTGTTGAATAAGAAGCAAGGGATTTCCTAAGGGGGCTGCGCTGCTTGTGTGTTGGAAATGACCTAGTTACTGTTCTGACTGGTTACATGGGAGCATTCACTGGACCTGGATGCTGAAGACTGGGCTTTTTATCCATTATTACTCGTCTACTTCAATAAATTCTTTTGTAGATAAGTACATGCAACATACAGTAGACACAACAAGCACAACTGACATTGTTTTCAAAATAAATGTTGGGCTATGCCAGGCAAAAGAAAGAAAATAAGATTGGCTTGATTAATAGTAGAAAATTAGAATTCAAAAGAAAAGGCATTCAATGAGATACAGAGGGAAACTTCATAAAAGATATAATGTCCAAAGAATAAATATTGAGCATGAATAGGTATCATATTAAACATCTATTAAATAAAATTTATATAAGGAGAAATTGAAAGCAGTATTTATTGTGGGGACATTTTACATACTACTGTGTCTTTGATAAATCAACTAAGCAAAAAAGAAAGGAGAACATTTAAATAACATAATGGATGATACTGAAATAATATGTGTATATGTTATATAGCCTAAGAACAGTGAACACAGTTTCCTTGCAACAATCAGTGAGGAATTTATCCAATTTGCCATATGCTGGGCAATCTCAAGGTCCTCAAAAAAAAGAAAAAGAAATTCCAAAACTTTGTGCACTCGACTGTGCTTGCAATTTAAATTATGCCTACAAATTTAATTTGTCTACAAATTAAAAATACGAAATGCTGCAATGTCAAACTTGTTAAAGGTGCAGTAATATAAGCACAGTCATACCTGATGTTATTTCCATAATTATTTCAAATTTTCTAGAAAGAGATGATATTTCTTTAAAATTCCTTTAACACATTATATAAACTTTGACATAGTAATCTTATTGCTAGGCATGAATTAACATAAAATAATCTAATATAGAGACAAAGATTCAGAGACAAATTTGACATGTTGTTTTTATACATTTTTATTAAAAAATTGAAACAACTTTCCATGTTAATACAAGTTTAGTTTAAACTTTTGAAATATGCATACTATGATGTCATCTTTGCTAAAATATTTAAATATTCTAATAAAAAGTTTATCTAAAAATATAAAACTATAAATAATTAAATAGGCAAAAGGATAAACGGAGATGTATAATGAAATACAGATTTGGGGATTATCTATGGCTTCCATTTAAAAAGCTGTCTAAAATTGCAGTGATGCCAAAGCAAATATTAACATTGGCTAATGTTAGTGATATTTATTTTCTTTTTTATGTATCACCTTATTTCTTATTTTACATTAGGAAGTATATACTACTTTCAAAGTGATAGAAAATAAATATCTATTTAAAATAAATATTTAAAGATGCGCAAGTTAACATAATTATTCTTTAATTTTATTATTTAAAATCTTGGAATTATAAATAACACCAGAGCACATTTTAACTTAAATATTATAGAGTTTAATGTTTTTATTTTTCCAACAAATTGCCATAATTACCTTCAAACATAAGTTAGTAATAAGTCAGTATGCAAAGTGAATCTAGCAAATCTATACATATCACACACCATACTTAAAACTCATATTCCATACTAGTGTTGGAAAAAATTGTAGAAGTCCATGATTCAAACTGACTGGTCAAAGCAGAGATCAAGAGCATCTAAAGATAAAGATGGTTTTAGCTGCAAAAACAAATAAATCAAAACATTTGTAGTTTCTCTTAGACCATGGTTTGCAGAAACCTCATTTGTGACATCTATATCTTACTAAAAAGGAGATGGTAGGTAAAATTAATTTTGACTAAATTACTAAAATAATTATATTGATAATGTCCAAAATGACATTACATAGCTTTACAATTTACAAAGTGCTCTTCATTTATACATTTGATTCTTATATCAACCTGTAGGAAACTTATCACCCACATTTGGGGTTATTTATTAGTGCATATATACGCAGTTCACACTTTGTTGTATATACACATTAAAATAGTATGTACTTTATCTATGTTATGCTCAGGAAATTTGTGTTTAATTATCACATTTGGCAAAATGAACTCAAACTGTGTCAAACTTAAATAGAAATTCCAGTTCTTAATTTGCCAAATGTCTGCGAGAGTAAGTGAAATAATTTGGGGAAATAACAAAATTGCATAGACACATCTGCATTCTGGTCAGCAAGCAAAAATCTGTGAAATTGGGCTGACTTCCACCAAAACAACATTTTCTAAATGAAAAAAGAGAATGCACAGAAGCATCCAGCACTAAATAGTTTTATGAGTGTTTAACAAGAAGGAAAACTCAAACAATAAGAAAAGTCAAGGCAAAAGATATTTCAGATTACAACTTTTACTCTAATAGGTAGCTTTTGGAAAAAAAAATTAAAACTCTGAATCATCTCTAATCTTTCTGCCAGCTGTGGCTTTCTCTGCCTCATTCATCTACTCATAATGCTATTTTCTGAAAATTTAGATCAAATATTGGATGTAATTTGATTTAATACTAATGTTTCTGCTCTTGGAGTACTTTTACATCTATTTTGATTGTTTTGATTTAGCCTTCCAATGTACGCTAGGATTCTTAGAGATCATGCCTGTGTTACTCTCTTGAAGCATTACCATTTTACCATGAGTAGGTCTGTGTCCTTGATGATAAGGCAAAATGTAATAGGACAAGGATAATTTACGTGGTCCGCAGTTTCGGAATTTATGCATGGATTCTGCATTACATCGTAATATATTTTGCTCTAGCAATGGGATCAGGATCAGCCTTTAATTTGACATGACAGAGTCTTTGACTATATGGGCATGAATATATCACTGCATTGATAAGTAGCTGATAATTACCTTTATCACTATTACTATCTCTACAGATTATACATTTTATGAGATCTCTACTGGAGGAACTAGGAATGAGATTCTATGGTGTTTTTCATTATAACTTTGAGGAGTCTTTCAAAGCCCTAGAGTATTGCATTTTTAGAATACTTCAAGATATTATAACTTGCAATAATAACTCAGCATTATAGGCAATTTTTTTTTTTTTTAGAGAAAGGGAGGTTTTAAAGATGGATTCCTTGAAAGAAAAATGAAAAACCTTAATAAAAATTATATTCATATTTTTAATGGTTTAAGCTTAAACAAGCAAGATTTATCTACTTGCAAGTAAACCTACTGGGTAATCTTATAACTACATTAAGGAGACAGTAGAATTCAACTTAGTTGTACTTAGAAGAAAACAATCTTTGTATCTGCTGGAAACAAGAAAGTAAAATATTACTGCTGAAGACATTTGATTATATAGTGAACAGTCATTAATTTAAAAAGGAAATGAAAATGAATCAAAAAAAGAAAAAAAACTGAAAAATATGCATGCTTCAGATGAATAATAATAAATCTGTTTCGAATTCCCTTCATCAATATTGAGAATAAATAGCCAATCAATATTCACATTCATAACAAAATTCTATGAATACATTATTTTTACAATAATATATTCAACACCTAAAGAGGTACCACATATTTTACTGTAATCATTTAAATATTATTCATTGAATACCCTTATAGTTAATATGCTATTTTGACATATTAATAATCTAGCCATATTACTCTGTTAAATCAGTTCATTGATTCTGTTATGTCTCTAAGCTTGTGTGCTTCCTTAATCAAATGTGGTCTATTTATAAATGCAAGTTATACTCATGAAGTCAGTGTTCCAAAATTTACTTTTTCATCCAGATAGTGAATTTTAGTTGCAAGTGACTTACACAGGCACGTTCATTTTAAATTAAAATGTAAGACCACCATGACGCAGACCAACATAATTTGATTTGCTATGTTAGTTAAGAATAGCATTAGTTTAATGAGATAAAACATTTTTTGAAGCCCAGTACAAATTTTAAAATATGAGAAATATTGTATATTATTAACAACTCACAGCAGGATAAATAGTAGTATATGTTTAAGACATTCAATTGCCTTTTATATACTGTACCTCTACACAGTGAAATAAGTGAATTCTTAATATCACAATACAAAATACTAATTTTGCTTAATATGTTAGAAGGAATAAATTGCCTTCATGTTTCTCAATGCAAGAATGTGGTATACATTGTTCAGATAAAATTGTTTTCAGATACAGTCCTTAAACTATTCTTACTTTTTTTCCCCTCTTGAGGCATTTAAAAGTAGAGTATACAGACATGATATATCTCTAATTTTTTAATGGATATCCTAAATACAGGACATTTTCATAATCATAGCACCATTACTGTGTTTAAAAATGTTAACATCAATTTAGGAACATAATCTATTATATGCTACGTAATTCCAATTTCCCCTACTGTCCTGAAAGTCTTCTGTAGGTTTTGTTTGTTTTTCTATCTAGGATCCAATCAATTTTCACACTTTTTTACCAATTTTTTATCTTTAGATTTTCATAATCTAAATAGTCTCAAATCTTTTTGTCTCCATGAGAGTGCAATTTTGAAGATTCCAGTTCTTATATAACAATCAAATTTTCAATCTGCAATCAGATTTTGAGTTGTTTCCTCAAGACTAGACCGTGTTACATATTTTAGCAATAATACAACACAAGTATTCTGATCTTTGCCATTGCATGTGATCAAGAGGTGCTTAGTAAGTTCCTGTCCTGGATGAGAATCACCTGTATCAAGGTGGTTACTGCCAGGTCATTCACAGCAAAGAAACATGTTCCACTTTGAAACTGATACTTAGATTTTGGCAGATTACTTTGAGATCATGTGAAAATCCTATTTTCTAACCACCCATTTGAAGATCCTTGCTTTGTAATTTTACATTGGAAATTGTTTGTAAAATTGAGATATCCTAATTGCATAATTTCTTCTATATTGATTACCTGACATTTTCTGTAAAAAAGTATCTTTCTTTTTATCTCTTTCCTCCAATATTTTTAATTTTTAGCATCTCTATATATGAGTTATTTTGCATATTATAAATATTTACTACATTAATATGTTATTCATTTTCATGGTCAAATTAATGAAACATATTCTAACATGACAAATTGCAAGATCAGATCTGGAATTGTGTATTTCCACAAGCAGCTCTCTCTGGTTTCATTTAGTGGCAATTGGTTTTAGGAAATGAAGATTTACGCACTGGATGTGCTCACAGATACTGGGATCATTGTTTTAAACCTATTTGTTGGACATATGTATCATGAGTTTATACTGATACCTCTAGTTGAAGTCTACCTTTGGACATACTTGTGATCAACTAAGGCATTCAAGTTGCCTGCTACTGCCTTCTCATTAGTCCAATAAACATAACATCACCAACAGAATGTTGTAATGTTCGGTAGAGTATGAAAACAAACAAATTACCTCAAGCCTGTATAATGATAGGGAGACAAAGAGTTGAACTAGCACCTCAATAAAATACTGAAGATGTACTGCTGCCATGTGAGGTGGAAGCAAATTGCTTCTGAATATCTATGTTAATTTTGGTGAAGACAGATTTCTCAGGTTGAGAGACGCACACCAAATTCCAGCAAGCCAGGCAAAGATACCACATCAGAACAACAGCTGTGATTGATTAGCACCTGATTAAGTTTACCCAAAAACAAAGTAAGTGATCTATCAGTCTTTTCTATGGCCATAGAGGAGAGTAAAATGGGGATGTAATAGGAATTTCTACCCTTCGATCCTGCAAGTCCTTGTTGGGACACTAATATCTGCAGTTCCCCAGGAATGCAATATTGCTTTTGGTTCATTATTTTAGTGAGAGACTAAGAGGCCATTATTCCTACTTCACTCTGTGGCCGATTAATCATATGGGTACTCTGTCCATAATTAAGCATATTTCTCTTTCTTACATTTATTGAGACTGAGCACATAACCAGCATAGATTGGACTCAGCCCAAGATTCCCTCCGTAAGCCTCAGAGTCACCACTCTGTGCCTCTGACAACGAAGGTTTTGGTCATAGGTATCAATATCAGTTCACATGCTATATTTAATAATCTTCAGATTGCCCTTTCCAGAGTACTGACACCTTCATAAATGGCCACAGGAGCCTCAAAAAATGCTTAGAGGAAGATTCAGAGTCTACAGGTATCTTTTCTCTAAAGCGATTAGGCTACCCTTTAGTTAAGGAGCTCCAGGTCTGTAAGCAGACTTTTTCTGAGACCTGGGTGAGAACTCATGAATTCCCATAGCCATTTTAGCCATTTCTCCACTTGGGTTTCTCCCCACTACACATGGACATTTTCTGCATGTATAGGCAATCGTTTCCTTAGTAGGTTGCCTGTGTGTTTATACCGATGGACCTGAGGATCTGTTCACCACCACAAATGATCACTGAGGTTCATCACACCTTGTTTATTCCTTTTTTCTGTATTACTTTTTCCAGTAATAGTGCTCATTTTGTCGCTCAGTGGCAAGAGTTGCCACTTGAGCTTTATTACTCTATGGTCTTCAACATCAAGGGGTCAAATTCCATGGTATTTCTCCTACCTTTACTGCCAGTCTACAAAGAGTGGTCATCACAGAGGACACTGTGGTTATGAATGGGGAGCTGGTTCCACATAATCTCTCCACTCCAACATCCCTTTTCCTGAACCTTTAGACCTACTCACCTCATCAATGAGTCAGGAAAGTTCTGGTATTTCAAATCCACTATCTCTAGGAATCATGCAGTCCAGCCTTCAGTTAACCAGCCTATGAGGCTCTCGGTTACTGGAAACAATACATGAATTCCCAATTCAGGGTAAGTATATAAATAGCTAACATATTTGGTCTAGTCTTGTTTTAAAGGTGTCCTTCTACATTCAGTATCTTTAGGACTAGTTACTGTAACTGTTACTTAAACTCCTGATAATTCAATAGCAAGATATTGCATCATTAATACAATCAACCTACCACAGTTCACCCTCTGGCTATAATTATTCACTTTCATTCCATATGTTCATCCTCATCACAGGAATTTTCAAAGCCTCACCCGATCACAGCTGTGGGTACAGAATCAAGTTTCTTGTGGTTGACATCACATTTGGATGTGTCTTTTTAGATATGACTCTTAATCCAGAGACTTATGGAATATAAACATTATTTGTCATCCTCACACTGAATATGCAATGGTGAAATGGACAAGAAAACCAAAAGCAAATGGCATGGCCAGCTGCTAAATAGCTGTTGAGATTAGAAGAAAATAGACTGAGTGGACCTTTAAACCCATTGGGAGGGGGGTGATGGTTGGAAGCAGCATGGGTAGATGGAGAACATTAATCTTCTATGACAAGAGGATCCTTACCTAAAGCCAATAAAAACAAAGAGTCCTGACCTAAATTAAATATTGGATCAGTTTACAAACAGGAAAATAAAATCAGCAACAGTAAATTATTGAGACTTAGAAATATAGATGTTATGTAAATGAATGAAGAAAGTTCCAAGACATCCAGAGATAGTCCAATTCAAAATCCCAGAAAACATATTTTTCATCACTGGGGAAATATCTCACACATAAAATGTATTGAAATACTTCTTTTCAAAAGAACTAAGTATTTTTAAAATATTTGTTGGCTTTGAAATGCTGAGGGACATTTTGGGGCTCTTTGCTGCCATATTTGACTTAAAATCTGTCCTCTTAAGTTCATATTAATTAAATTCAAAGCAAATCAATATTTAATAGCTTATATTGATATGGAATTTTACATAACTAGCAAATGGCTAATGCTACTGAACTTTACTATTTGTGATTCCACTACAATAATATGCCAGTACTATGTTGTGAAAGCCTGTTAAAATTTCCTAAAATAAGCTGAAACCTAAAACCAATCCAGTATAAAATTTAAATCCTTCCTCAAAAATGTGATTATAAGGGGAAGCTGAGACGAAGCGAGAGAATAGCACAGACATATATATACTACCAACTGTAAAATAGATAGCCAGTGGGAAGTTGTTGTATAACAAAGGGAGTTCAACTCGAGGATGGAAGATGCCTTAGAGGACTGGGACGGGGAGGGTGGGGGGTCTCGAGGGAGGGTGGGGGGGGAGTCAAGGGAGGGAGGGAATACGGGGATATGTGTATAAAAACAGATGATTGAACTTGGTGTACCCCCCAAAAAATAATAAATAAATTAAAAAAAATTTAAATCCTTCTTCAAAAATGTGATTATAAGTTGTTCAAACATAACTCCTTGCTAATACTCTTGTTATTGAGAATTTTTTAAAGTATGGCTAATTATCTCATGAGAAGAAGTGAACATTAGTGCCAGGTGATTTTTCTTACGTGTATCTGCATATTTAATAAATTAGATTACATTATATTTCTGGCATTTTACAATAGCAAGAAAATTCAAGATTCTCTATTTTCAATCTCATATCTTCAAAACCAAAGTTCTTTAGATTAAATGACTTGTCTAAGACCACACAGCGGGTTAGCAGAAATGAAACAAAACCCTGTATAGACATAATTTCCCACCCCCTTACTTGGCTTGAATTTTAGTTAACAAGAAATAACTAACAGAAAGGCCACCCCCTTTATATCTTTCTGTAAAACTGAGTTTTTTTGTGAGAAACATATTTTATTATAAGGCAATAATTGGGCCTGATCTATAAAATAATAATACTAAAAAAAGACCAGGTAATGCTAGTATATCTAGAATAAAAGCCATTGGAGAAAAATCTAACTGGAATTATTAAAAACAAAATAAAATACAAATTAAGTTGCAAGTCAATATCTTAAGGCTACTCTAGTTCATTGTTGTATCATTATGGCATTGATGAGTGTGGGAAAAGCCTAAGAAAAGCTACTAGAATGACATTGATAAATGTGGGAAGGACGTGAATTTTTTCAGACTGATAGCTTTTTTTTTGAACCCATCTGTGAGGCTGTTTTACAGGAAATGACAATCTTCTCTGCTACTTAAAGAAAATGATTGTATCTGGCCCAAAGACAGACTCTTAATAATGAAACCAGTTGTTTGTATCTCCTTTCCATTGATTTTTTTTCTGAGAAAATATAATTATACTAGCTGAGGAATTCTTTGCCACCCTTGTCATTAGTTTCTCACAGCCTAAGCCACTTTGGTGTGACAGATTTCACCCCCTGATTGCAGCATAAAGGAAATCACTCACCTCTAGCAAGCCTCTCCTCCTGCTCCTTTATCCTCAGATCTCCAACAGGCCACATGCCCTGCCCGGCTCCAGTCAGCATCCTTGGTACAGGAAGCTGCAAATCAAAGCCAGGGAAGCAGGAGCTGGTGGGCCCTCCTAGCAGGCAAGGTCAGATGCAGACAGGCTTCATGACTTGTCCCTTGACTTTGAATTTCATGGAGTGAGTCCTTATGTCTTGGGAAAGACCTGTATGACTGCGACAAATTCTCACTCATGTTTATGGGGGGATCTACATTCATCTCTCTGCATGTGTGATGAGAAGGGAGGGGATTGGACCATTTCCACCTCTGTAAAGGTTACAGTCTGCCCTTTCATTCATGTTTTATCACTTGTACCATTCTGCGATTAAAGACAACAACAAGGAATAGACAAACACATTTCTCCATGCAATGCTCTATGCCTATTTTCAGTTGGATTCCATCCAAAAGAATATCCCTATTGCTTGTGCTGTTATTTAGGGGAATTTAAAAGGCATGACCAGTCATCTCCCAGGAAGAAACAAAAATCATTTTAAATCATGTGTAACGTTGTACACCAAGCAGCAATCTACATCACTTCAAGATCTCTCAGGACAAAGTATATGATACACGTCATGCAACTGAAAGCTTCCTCAGTGATCTGCGTTAAAATTCTGACTATCTGGAACAATTGTAACAAATTATAGAGGAACATTTTAAGTAATGATAGTCAATTATTTATTAAGTATATTTGCCCTGAATTCAATTGAGATGCTCATGGCATTTCTTTTTAATAAATTAGTTTTACAAAATCACAGTTAATATTTTTATATTCTAACTCTATCAAAAACTAACTTGAGAATTATTTAATAGGTAGTGTCATATTACATAGGTAGATCTAATTTTGAATGTTTAAAGAAAACATGTGAGAGGTTAATAGGTGAAGACAAACAAAGACCATTTATAATCCCATTAAGGCTGTGAAAAGAGCATGGTAGTACTGAGAATAATAATAAAAAAGTATTTGAGATATGAAGCTGCAAACCAGTGTGCTTGGTTATAAATTGCTAATTACTATTAATTATTTTTAAACCCTAGGATCATTTTAATTCTTCAGCTATTAAAAGGCGAATCTCTGAGGGAATTCTGAGTATACTCTTGTAAAACCTCACATCTGCTTTATTTCGTGGCTCAGTTAACCTGATTCAGATTAATGATCTTTTTTGTACCCTGTAACATAAAAATCAGTCACAAGTGACAAGATATTTATTTTGGAAGCAGTGTACCAACATTCCAAATATAGAGATGTTGAAGTGTATGGATAGAAATCTATAGATATATTGATAGAGACATCAATATCTGTATCTATATAGATGATACTGTGTCTCTGAAACATTTTCTAATTGGATAGCTTAGGGTAAAATTGATGTATTTCTTATAAGTCTAATTGCAACAATTTCCAGTAAAATGATTTATGATGATGACAAAGATACATTGACAGTGCAATAACACTGATCAATGATACTAACCAACGGACGAATGGAATCTTCTATGCTTTGGAATGGCATCCAGGTGTTGACTATGGAAAAGCCATTCTCAGATGTCTCCAAGTGTGAAATAGTATTGTGGGCATAAATGTTAGTCTCTTTGTCCATTATTCACTTTAGAATGTAAACTTGCTCTGATATAAATGGTTCAATAAGTCAAATTCTGTGTTAGAATCTGTAAAGCCAAGGGTGTTTTTCTTAGGGTGGGTGGATATTTGTTTTTGTTTAAATCCCTCTTCTAGCTAGCAGGTTACTTTCCATAAAATCACCTGTGTCACACATTAGTCTTCTCCATATCGCACCCATTGAATTGGCTAGGGAACGCTAACTGCTATAACAATAATCTCAAAATCTCAGAGATTATTGTGTGTGGCTTAACAAACACAATTTTGCTCCTAACTTACTTCTACTTCCAATAAGTGTCAGCGGTGGAGTGGGGTGGAGCTTTGTCGGGGATTTGAACTCCTTTAATCCAGAAATGGCTCAGTCTTCTGCAGTTTAGAATTATCTCTCCTGGATTCTCTACACGGAGCCAATAGAAAAGATGAATGACAGCATGTGAAGGCTAGAGATGGAAGTTGAAGGACTGGTCCGTAAAGGACACAGTCCTTTTTCAGAACATAGACATTTAGCCCCATAGATCCACAAGGATGACTAGAAAATGCAAACTTCCCATGAGCCCTGGAAAATAATAAAAATAAAAGTAATAAGCATTAAACAAAACAGCATTATCTTTTTTCACACACACACATGCGCGCATGTGCACACACACACTCCATATTATTTGAAAAGTCCTGTTTTCACTTCTTTTACAAAATATCTACTAAAACTGTATTACCATTACAATAGACTGGACACTTATTAATGACCTACAGCTTTTTTACTTCCTGTTTTCTTTTTTCACAATTTCCAACAATAACAATATAAATTGGCCTTTTTTTCCCACCAGCCATAAGCAACTTTAATTAGACTCTCTTTGAGTCAGTAAATCTTGACAGATTTGAAGTTTTGATGCACAATAAATCTCCCTTAGGAAACCTGTACATAAACCAATAATTTCCACTTGATGAAGAGCCACCAAATGCTTGTCTCACATGCATCTCTTTTTATAGTGTATTGTAATACACTTATTTAATTTCCTACAGAATATTTTCTAGTAATCAAGGGTGAAATTTTACACCATGGATGTTAGAGAGACTAATATTACAGATCTCCTGATATGAAGCAGTATGAAAATGACATTTTTTAAATTAAAATATTTAACCTCTTTAAGCAAGCTTCAGGAACCGACTTCCTGTTTGTAAGAAATAAAAGGGACAAAGAATGTGTTAAATGATGCAATAAAGAAACAATTTGACTATCTTAATATGAAACCTCTCCAAAAGCAGATTTTGAAACAAAACTTGGGTGCATATAGTTTATATGGAAAGTGACATGAGGAAGCACAAGTAAGAGAAAGGGAAAATAGAGGAAATGGAAAAAGGCTAATAAAATTATGTTAATGATCAACTTCTTGTTGCAGACAACAAAGGCACAGTCCTACTGGGGAAGCACTGAGAAACCATGTCAAACATAACTCAGAATTTCCCTTCAAGGGATGCCAAAGCTGGAGTATTTAACTGTCTGCTCACACTCACACCCCAACCCTGTATCTCAGCAATGCCAACTCCCCTGGTCAAGGAAAGTTCCAGAGGCCTTGAAAAAAACCCTTAGACAGTGGGGCAGAGAGAGAGGGAGAAGGAGAGAGAGGGAGAGAGATAGAGAGAAAGGGAGACAGAGAGAGAGAAAGAAGATAAAATGTTTACAAATATTGAATATTGAATCTGGGTAAGATGATTTATAAATATCTACTGTACTATTCCCTAACCTTTTCTGTATCTAAGCAAAAGTTCATAACAAAATAATGTTGGGAGGAGAGCAGGAACATAGTTCATGCCAAACAAGATGTCAATGATATCCTCATATGTTTAATAACACTAACCAATACTAGCCACAATCTTAAAAATTTTATATGTAAGTATCACAATATTTTAATTTTTTTAAAGTTCTAAATAGTCAACTAATGTCAAATAGATAACATAAGCTTCCTGCATCTCTTTCAAAATATTAACTTCAATATAACTTTATACTTACGGCTTTTGAACTGCCATTATAAGATCCACTGAATACACAAAAAGAAATAGACACACTTTGAACTTGTGAACTTTGAAAAGGTGTATGAATTATGTCATAAGTTTGGGGCATTATTTTTAAATCCACAATGATAGTCAGTTAAAATAGAAGCATATTGTCATTTATGTTTAATGGGGTTTTCCTGATGGATAGTCACAGTGGATAGAGAAGGGATCCCCTCTCCTAGGAAACAAAACTGATCACTAATGCAATTTTCCTGAGGACAATTGGGAAGAATCAAAGATAACTCACAGACATAGCTCCTACATGAATTGAGAGGTTTCCTTACCTAAGGATCTACTGTAAGTCTTTAATCAAGTGATGACATGTATATTCAGCTCAGTTTATCTAAAATTGAACTCCCAGTTCAGGTAGGTGGATCGTTGTTGCACAACGTGTGATAATGAACGGGAGGTGTTGAATTATCCTACATAATGTAAATAAAGGAGAAAAACTTACAGCTAGTCCTTGAAAAATGCCTCATATATTAGATCAAACAGTTATGTGCCATATGTTTTCATTTTTATCCTCTAAATATTCAGATCTAGATCACAATCCAAGGATTAACTGAAAACTTCTACCTTATTTTATTCAAAAAATTCTCCCTGCTGATGAATCTACAGAATTCAATGGAAAGACCTGAATTTAGAGTTGAACACCTGAGCTTCCACTTAAGGCTAAAAGAATCAGTATCCCGCGTGACTCCCTAGAGTGAGGTTTTCGCTTAAAATACTGTGATAGCATGTGCTTCAACTGCTTCATAGCTTTTGCAATCAAGTTTGTTAAATATGAGGCATGGTTGATAACCTGTACATTTGTTTTCTTCCAGAAGGAAAAAGGGGGGTTTTTTACATTTTGAATTTTTAAGTATTTTTTCATTTTGTTTTGTTTTTACACTAAGTCCTTCTTTACTCCAATACGAAGAAAAAAGGACTAGTTATGGAAAGGTTACTGTTCAGAGTGCTTAGTACCCTAGTTTTAATAGTAACAGATAATACTATTACCAATACTATTAATGTTATCTCTTCTTCCTCATAGCCATGGGGTCACACTAGGAAGACCAGCCTCTAAAGGTAGAAGGTGTGCTTCTCTCTGTCTTTCTTTCTGTCTCTCTCTCTTTCTGTCTCTCTCTTTCTCATCACTCTTCCTTTCCCTCTCCCTCTCTTCCTTTCCCACGTGGGAACTGCTTTAAGGACTAACTGTTTGCTCTGGAAGGCGCTGGAGCAGTAAGCTAGACTGACCCGCTTTGTGAAGAGAAACCTCTTCCTCTCCTTTCTTCACTGCACTCATTTTCATTTGAATGAATAGATGTAACTCTTCATGTCTTTGGAATGGTAAATCTAGAGACCCCAAAATGTGTGTTGTCATGTGTGTGCATGTGTGTGTGAGAGAGAGTGCGCAAATATAAAAAACCCATGGCCTTCTTTTTTGACTTCACTTAGAAAAAGAAGCCCTCTACTCATTTCTGAATAGGTTGTCAAATTAAATCACATAGTGAGGCTGGAGTCTTGATATCAAATCAGTGCTTAAACTGTCTCAGGTTCTTAGCTCTGCTTATATACAGTATCGGACTCTTGTGAGGAGAATAGCAGCAAGGGAAAAATTCATTTATCCTCAGCCCCCCAGAATCATATGTCGCTGCAGTCTGGGAAGAAATTACACTATTATACAAACAATTGACAAAATTTTGTCTTATTCCTCACAAACAGCCTCCATTTATATTTCTCAAAACCCCTAATAAAAGTTGTGTATGCTTAATTAGAAAGAAGAAAATATATAATAAGTGAATTTTCAAGAGCATAGGCCATCATTTTATCTTTGTCATTTTTAGCAATTCTAAATGGGAAATACATTTAAAATCAGCGGGTTTTACACTAAAAGAGTCCTGGTTTTTGTTTTTTTTAGTATATAAAATAACCATGTACCTTACAATCAATAGTGTTTTGAATCCATTAAGATGACCATAGCATGAATGGTCATCTAATCAATCCCATGAATAACTTGCTGAAATAAAGCTCAGCTTGATTTACTGCCCCAAACAAACAAAGACACAGCACCAATGATGACAAACTCAGACATCTGAGTAGCCATTAGGACAGGATTTTTTTGGAAAAGCAACTGGATACATACAAGTATGTGAATCAGATATGATTGCCATAACAAATGCATCATTCACTTCTGGTTAGGTGCTATCAAATGTGCAGCTGTTTTTATCACTTAGCAATGTTTTGGATGCAAGTGGAGGAAAATTCAGCTCACACAGGTTTTCTTTATTGGCTTATGTAACTTTATGAAAAGACCAGGGTGTGTCTGACTTTTGGTTCAAAGTGTATCATCAAACCTGGCTTCCCTCCATTCCCTCTGCCCTCATTCTTGTTCACTGCATTCTCTGGCTCCCTGTGGGCTCAGGGCTATATCTTCCCTACTTTAAGCTGAGCAGAAAACAATTGTTTATTTGAAGTAGAATTCAACAAAGAGTTTATTTTAACTGGGCCAACTTGGAACACGTGCCAAATCCTGAACCAGAGGCAAAAGGCATGCAATATTCTGATTAGCCTGCTTCGAACCACACAGCATCCTGGGGTGAGTATCACCCAAACTAGAGAGTGGAGACTGCGTAGGTATTTTAGGAGCTGTTCATACACACACAAACTCACACAATACATGTGTCACATGTAAATTTTGTATGTGCAAATACTATACTACTATGTATATTTAAATATACTGTATATATCATATACAAATATATATAAATTACATCTTCAATTGGAAATAGTCATATTTTGATTTTTTGAATGTAAGAAGATAAAAAATATAAAGCAATTTGGAGCTGGGAATTGGAAATTTTAGAAATGTGTGAAGTTTAAACTCAGAACCAAAATGCGTTAAAATCAGGAAGAGAAGAAAAGGCACACAAACTCTAAACAGAAATAAAATATGTGGGGATTCATATGTAAAAAGAAAGGTTATAACTTTAAAATCAGTCAGTTACATTATGATCTGTTTTCAAATCTTCTGGACTAGATAAAGCCATCCAGGCAAAAACGTATATACATTTCTTTTGTGCATCAGGCAGGTAAAATGACATCTCTGATCAGTGAGGAAGAAGCTGAAATGCTGGAGGCATGAGATCTCGAAGCCACAATATCAAACCTGGCTTCTCTGAGAAAGTCAATGAATGCTTGTTATGTCAAGTGTAAAGAAAAGAATATGAACTCCATCATTTTGTCAGCAGCCACAGCTTTATCACCTTCTGGAAGCAACTATCAACATGTGCTTTTCCTGTGACCTTTAATTCTCATAATGACAAATAAAACAAAACTGCTATTTTTAGTGACAGATGACATTCCCCTGACTTAGACTATTACCTTGTCTGGAAATGTGATTATTTCAAAAGTTGAAGAGGCAAACATTTTTTTAACACTAAGAGAAGAATTACTTGGTAATGTGTCAATATTTCTAAAAAAGTTTAATCTTCTGCCTATAAAACAACAAACAAAACAAAATGTAACTTACATGTAAACAAAACGTAGCTTACATGTGACTGTCATTTGACATTTTTGTTAATGTTTTTGACTCTAGAGTATAAATGGGGTACATGATTCACATTTTAGGGTATCTGACCATCAAACAGCCCCTAATCTGAGCCTTACTACTCATTCACATTCTTGCAAAAAACAGGAATTTAGGTTGTAACACTGTGTTGCCTGGGTATATGTCATTCTGCAATCAACCCCCAGACTTATATGAAACAGACTTCATGAGACCTGGGGCTTGATTCATATTGTCACTGCTCTTTCCCATTACCTAAATCTGTGTCACCATGTAGTAGGTAAAAAAAAGTAATGCAGGAATGAGTGAATGATCAAGTGAATACAGAAAGAGTACATGAATGGCTCAAATCTAGACATTGTATCAAGTTGGGCAAATAAGGTTCTTATTTGCAATTAGGTTACAGAAACCTTAGTGCATTTTGTTAATAGTTATATTGGAAGTAATTTAGAGTTGGGACAATATGAACCATGGTAAAGAAGAGGATATCAGCCCTACAGGGAAAAATAATGCAGCACAGAACTGGCACCTGGACTCACCAATTCCTGGATTCAATATTTTTAGAGGCTGAATTGCACTTTCTCTTCTCCAGCTCTTCAAGGTCCTTGCAAATCTTTCCAATTAATTTCTCTTTATCTTTTATGAAAGATTGAATAGATGTAACTCCCTGCCACAATAGATTCAGCTCCTTGCAACTAGATTCCAAATGCAACCAACAAAGTGGCTTTTTATATCTATTTTAGTCCAAGTCTGCATTCACCACTTAAAGTAGCATGATTCATTTTCAGTTTCTGCATCATCTACCTGAAATTTGAATTTTAACCAGTGTGACTCTTCTAGAGAAGTCCCCATCTGTATCTAACAGACAAAGAAACAGAAACAAAGAGAAATGCCTGCTAAAATATAGAGGAATATAAAAAAGAGGCTCAGAGAAGCGGGTACACAAAATACCTTGGCAGCAACCCTTTACTCCTTGTGTCTAAGAAGGAGCAGGTGAGAAGTAGAGGCATAAGCATGACAAGGATAACTGATTTTAATTAGCAGAAAAAGGTGGGACTGTTTTCACACCATGAGGGAAAGATATCCCCTGTATTGAGACCTCATCTTAGCTCCATTTCTCAGCTATAGCTTAGCAAAAATCAGAGATGTGAGTTCATCTAACTTTGGGCTTTTCCCAGATGGATGCTATAAAATTATAGGCGAACAAGCGAATTTAGTGTATGGTCACAAATGCTAACAAAATAATGACTCCTGGGCTTTACGCTCAATAAGGAAGGAAATGAAGAAAATATAATAGATGGAAAGAGTATAAAACTGGAGTGACAGAAGCCACACCACCCTAGAAGAAGCACAAAAAAAGAAAAGAAAAAGTCTGAATTAACATTTTTCAGAACTCTGGGAATGAACCAAAGGCTTGTAGCAACTCTGGAAGACTTACTGAAAAAAGAAAAATCACTTATCCTCAGAAAGATCAGCAAACTTTGCGGAATTTTAACGTACAGAAGTCTCATCCCCTGTTCCCCAGCTCAGTAGAAGCCTTGAAAACAGCAGTGTGCAGACAGTACCAGACAGAGCTCATTCTCAAAGAACCTGTAACCTGTCTTATTCTGACCTGATTTGTGGTTGCATGGAAGATTGGCTCAAATTATCTGATTGTCTTTAGTTCACCTAACTCAGAACTGGCTTAGTGCTAAAGCTGCTTCCTGGGGAAATTTGTCAAAAGCATTCATAGGCTAATTTATTAGGTTGTTGCTGCCTGAGGCAATAGATAACTATTGGTGCAAACAGCATACTAATCAAAATCACATAGATGCAAGGCTGGGGAAGGATACATACATATAATTTTTTTTTTAAATAAATTCCCACATTACTGGGAATCTAGAATGTCACACACGTGTGCAGGGCTTTATACATGATCAGGTAAAACTGCCAGCTGACCTTGAGGCTCTATGAAGGAAGGAAGTCAAGACTAAGGGAGGATTGCCTACTGCCTGGCTGAGTGTTGAAGGCATGCCTCAACACAGACACAGAGCCCTAGGCAAAGATTGAACGATCTTTTGATTCTAGGCTTTTAAAGAAATATCTCTCCAGTGTGTAGCTGCTCACTAAGGTAATGGAACAGGGACTTCAGGGGCCACAATGACAAAAAATACAAATTTTATGAAATTGGCTCTGAAAAGTCACTAACTAAACAAACACCATCTAAAATAATCATCAACAGCATTAAATCTTGCGGAAGGGAGAGAATCTGATTTCCATAGTTGCCATATTATAATATTTAAAATGGCTAATTTAAACAAAAAAGTTTTAAGATATGAAAAGAAACAAGAAAATATTACCATTAAACAAAAGAAAAAAAAAAAAAAGGAACTGTGCCAGAAGTCCAGACATTGGACTTTGTAGACAAAGATTTCAAATTAGCTATTTTAACTATATTCAATGAACTAAGAGAAATTATGTCCAAAGAGCTAAAAGAAAGTAAAAGGATGATATTTCATCAAATTGAGACTATTGATGAAAATTGGATATAATATAAAAGAACCAAAACAGAAATTTTGGAGTTGAAATGTATAATAATGAAAATGGAAAATTCCCTATAGAGTCTCAAGAGCAGATGTCAACAAACAAAAGAAAAAAACAACAAACTTGAAGGTAGGTCAATTGATATTATTATTTTGAAGAGCAGAACAAAAAATAAATGAGGAGAAGGAACAGAGGCTCAGAGTCCTGTAGGACAACACCAGTTGCACCAACATATGTGTAATGTGAGTCCCAGAAAAAGAGGAGTGAAAAAAATGAAAAAGAATACTGAACTAAATAATTCCAAACTTGACAAAAAATATTAATCTACAAATTCATGAAGCTAAATACTCCAAGTAGGATAAGCTCAAACATATCCACATTAGAAACATCAAAAACAAACAAAAACAAACAATGCTGAAAGCTAAAGGCAAAGAATCTTGAAAAGATCAGGAGAGAAGTAATTCGTCTGTTACAAGTGATCGTCAATAAGATTATCAACCAATTTCTCATCAGAAAACATGGAGGCCATTAGGAAATGGAATGGCATATTCAAAGTTCTTAGAGGAGATGTAACTTTCCTTCAACAAAGATTTCTATGTCCTATAAGCTATCCTTCATCATGAAAGAGAAATTAAGACATTCCTATACAAACAAAAACAGAGAGAATACATATATAGGATATTTGTTACAGATATCCTATAACAAATGTACAAGTAGTCCTTTATCCTGAAATGAAATGACACTAGAAAATAATTCAATTCCACATGAAGAGATAAGAACACTGGGGAGGGTGAATATATTGGTGAGTATAAAAGAAAAAAAAAGTGCATTTTTTTCTATTTGTAACATCTTTTTTTTTCTATTTCATATAAAAGACAACTGCATAAAGTAGTAATTATAAATCTAGGTTGATGTGCACATAATATGTAAAGATGTGATCTGTGACAATAACAGCCTAGTGGTAAGAGAGACTGGAGATACGTATATATATGTCTGTATATATATATCCAGTATATATGGCAAATATGTGACATTTTTATATTATAAAAATTAAATTGATATTAGTCCAAACTAAATTGTTATAAAGTAAGATGTGAACGGTAATCCCCAGAGAAACTACTACAATTTGTAGTAAAAAAAACTTCAAGGGAATTAAAATTGTATATAGAGAAAATATATTTCATACAAACAAAGGCAGTAATGGAGGAATGGAGAGACATAAAGACATAAGATATATAGAAAGCAAACAGCAAAATTGTAGGCGTCATTACTTATCAGTAACTGAACTAAATATAAACACATTATATTCTCCAATGATATGGCAGGGAATGACAAAAAGAATGTAAAACCATCATATAACCATATACTGTCTACAAAAGACTTAGTTTAGATTCAAAAACACAAATAAGATGAAAGTAAAGGGATGGAAAAATTTTCACAAAGGCACTACTCAAAAGACAGCTGAAAGTGGCTATATAAATCTTAGACAAAATAGTGACTTTGTCAAAATATCCACAGGGAAAAGAAAAAATCTGAAGCCCTATCTCATACCATGTGAAAAAAATAACTAAAAAAACAAGATTAAAAACCTAAACATAAGAGCTAAATTTATATGACTGTTAGTAAGATATAACACCAAAAGCACAATTAAAGAAAAAAATAGGTAAACTTGATTTCATAAAAATTAAGATATTTTGTGCATCAAAGGATACTATCAAGAAAGTAAAAAGACAAGCCACAGAATGGGAGGAAATAATTTCAAATCATGTATTTGATAATAGTCTATACAGAATATATAATGAACACTTGATAATTCAACAATTAACTCAAGTAAAAAATGTTCAAAGGTTTGAACAGACACTTCTCCAAAGATGATACAAATGGCCAGTAATCCCATAAAAAGATGTTCAATATCATTAGCATTAATCATTAAGGAAATACAAATCAGGGACTTCCCTAGTGGTGCGGTGGTTAAGAATCCAAGAATCCGCCTGCCAATGCAGAGGGCATGGGTTCGATCCTTGGGTTGGGAAGATCCCGCATGCCTCAGAGCAACTAAGGCAGTGTCCCACAACTACTGATCCTGTGCTCTAGAGCCCGTGAGCCACAACTACCAAGCACGCATGCTGCAACTATTGAAGCCTGTGCACTGAGAGCCTGTGCTCCGCAAGAGAAGCCACCAAAATGACAAGCTGGCACAGTGCAACAAAGAGCAGCCCCTGCTCACTGCAACTAGAGAAAGCCCACCACATGCAGCAACAAAGACCAAATGCAGCCAATAAATAAATAAATAGATAAATAAATAAATAAATAAGACCAGATGGTAAAAACCTACAGCATTAAAAGAAAAAAAAGAAAAAAAGAAAAGAGAAAAGAAAAGGAAATACAAATCAAAACAACGAAACAATTGAGTTTCAGAGCAAGCTGATACTCAGTCTCTACTGACAGCAAATTAGATGCAATTGAGAATCTCTGCTAAATCTGTAAACACCTAAATTATTAAAACTAAGAAATATACCAGGACAAAAGTTCAATTTCAGTTATATCTCCTTGAAATCATTTCTGTGTGGCTTGATTTACTGTAGCCTGAAGCATAACAGTGATTTGCCTTTTGAGTTGCTTACTCATTTCAAAGAGACATTAAAATCATCCCCGCTAGTATTTTGGAGCTCTGGAGAAACTCAAGTTCTCTAGACAGATGGTAGACAGAGAAAACCAGCTGAAGTTCTGGGAACCCCCAATAATGATAGATTTTTTTTCTGAAAGAGAAACAGGAATGAATTCATCTGGTTGGAAAAGTCCTCTCAATTCATGAAAGTGGGCCATTCTCCTAAAGAATATGCATAAATGTTTATTTTTATATAAAATACTTCAAATTTCATAAAGTTTATAAACCTTATATTTATACATTTAAATATATAATATTACCCCCAAACTTCTAAATACATGTATATGTTGTATATAAATATATATTTTCATATGTACATATGTAATATTTCCCCAAATTTCTAAACACAAGCTCATACACATGGAAGAGTATCAAAAAAATTAGTCTAGAAGCTGGAATATCGTAAAATTTTCAGTTATAATTCCATCAATGATGGATGAATTTTCAGTTTTATAATTTCCATTTGATTCATTTTGGTCCATTTTCTGGTATGTTAGACAGGTGACCACTAAAAAGTCTGCAAAGTGTACCTGAGGCTCACATATAATGATTGCTACTATTTGTTGAGTATCTGTAACGTCACTTGATATTTTAAAAGACTTTAATATTTATATTAAATATTTGAATTGTTTACTATTGCCCCTTTTTGAGGGTGAGAAAATGGAATTTTAGAAAGGTTAGATAAATCCCTACAAATCAGGAGAGTTACATATGTTGAAGCTATGATTTAAACCCAATACTGTCAGACTCTAAATCCAGTGTGCTCTTTGCAGCTTAAATATATTCAATACTCTCATAATAAAAATAGGAGAGGTCCTTCATGCCTCATGCTAAATAAAAGTACTTCATAATAAAAATAAGAGCGGCCCAACTCTAACTCATGGAAATTAGTATAAGAACTATTTTTTAAAATATTTTATTTATTTATTTATTTGGTTACATTTAATTATTTATTTGGTTGTGCCAGGTCTTAGTTGTGGCTCGCCGGCTGCGCCACACCAAATATTACAATGTTTATTGCCCAAACGGCAATTAAACAAGCATAATAAAAAAATTAGAATAGACATCTCTGTCTAAAATAACGTTATTTGGAAAGCAAGAAACAAATGATATTTTAGCACATCTCTTTACTAAAACAAGTTTGAACAGAGATAAACTGATTCTACATGATTCAGAGAATTCATGAGAAATTCTGCTTGTTTAGATATCCCTCAGGTTTTTGTTGTGAAGGCATAATTAATTATACAAAGAAAATTTCCATAGACCACATTCTATGAAAAGTTGAAAAGAGAGGATTAGAAGACTGTCATACTGGAGATCTATTCTGAGACCATTTATATAAGACATTCCAGATAATTATACTGTAGAAGGCATCTTTTCCTATTTTTAGGAAGTGTTTTAAGTCCTGGATGCAGAACAAAACCATCAAAGTGAGTAAAAATAAAATGTGATCACTTTTCACAGGGATCCTGAGAGAAAACCGCATAATAGCTAAAAAACACTCCTTGGATGAGGTTAGATAAAATAAACATGGCTTATTAGATTGCCACAATTGATAGTCTGATGTTTTATAGAAGGAAAAAAAACTGTCAAAATTTTTACAGTGACTGCTCCCTCTTCACTTCTGATGAAAATGTATTGAGTTTACTAAATATCTTTAATACTGCAACTTAATAACCTAGTCTGTGAAGCTTGTTGAGCTGGTTAGCATCTGATGCCAATCCAAACAGTTAGGGGATGTCCACATAGAACCTTAGCTTTGTTCCTGTCACTTGATTATAATTGTTTTTCTAGCTCTGTTTTGCTTCCTTGAAAACTAAATTAAATGGAATGACACTGGAAATAGAACTTGGTGTAAAAAAAAAAACAAAATCACATGTGCAAATGAGCACATCTCTGTCTAATAAGGACAGCTCTTCGAAAATTGCATAATTTCGAACGTTACATGTGATGAAAAATCTTGTTGTGTTGATACTGCTATGGTTCTTTGGAAATAATTGCTGTGAGAGGAGCCCAGTAAACTTTAATAATCTACTTAGAGATCCTAGACATGCATAATTTAATAAGTACTGGAGAAGACAAGGTTATACATCTTTCCTCTCTGGAATACATCTGATGATCTGAAAAGAGAATTGTGGTTTAGATAGGACAGATTTAGTTTAAGAAAATGCAGGATTCTTAGTTTAATTTTAATTTCAGATAAACAAAAAAAATGATGTTTTTGTGTAAGTATATCCCACATCCTGCGTGGGTTATACTTATACTCACACATTATTTGTTGTTTACCTGGAATTAAAATGTATTTGGGTGTCCTGCCTTTCATCTGTCAGCCTTAGGTTCAGAGTGAGTCAGCAGGATAATGGACACAAACTAAATGCAATGTGGATCTCCAGGGTCATACACTAATTAAACACAGTCATTATACTTCTCAGTGTTCTTCTGTAAACAAATGATGACTCTTAGCTGAAAGTCATATAAAAACTTGATTCTTTACTTAAAAGACTTTAAAAAGGCTTTAGAAAAAAATGTTTCAAAATTTTGTATAATTAAGAAGGATTCTTTTCATAGATTTAACTGAAAAGAAACTGGGAAAAACAGACCAAATTAATTTTACTTGTCATCAAACTCACTCCTTGGAATAAACTCTTCAGAAATCAGTTCTATTCTTTCAGTGTAAACTCTTATATGAAGATAGTGTCTTGTCTTAAGTTAATTATATTTTTCATAATGAGTACTGTGTAGACAAATATTCAGCTGATTACTCAATGTTTTTACTCTTTTTTTAGCCTTTTCTCAATAACCTAACATTTTACTATTTTAAAATTCATTTTTGTCTACATTTAGAAGGCAATAAAAATGGTAAAATTCAATGAACCAGTCTTCCTATTTGATGAAAGAAGAATTTAAATACTTTAAAGGCTGAAGGCAGGTTTTAGATGACCTATTGGTTTCATTCTCTAACAAAATGAATAAATGGCATTTTGAGTGCCTCTAGCGTAGAAAAACCTTCTGAAAAATTATCTGCCAAAAACTAACAAGAATATCATAAGACTGACACTTTAAATATTTTAGATGTTTCAAGAAAATACTTCAAAATATCATCATATATTAAAAATATTTGCTTAAATAGCAAGTTTTTGACTTAAAATATTGATATTGAATATATATATGTAGGTATATACACACAAATATATACATACCCATTATATTTACATGCATTTATATAATTATATATAACCTTTTATATGTGTATAATATGATGATGATGTTAGTTTTAGTTTTTTTATATAAAGGAAAATAGAAAATCTTAAATCTATCAGTAATTAATGATTTTAGAAAGATTGTCCAGGCTTTGTGAAAGATATAACAAAGAATATATAAAAATCAATGTAATCCTTGACTAAATTAATATAAACAAAGTATTATGTATCTATATCTATCTATCTACTTATGTCTTATATATCAATATCTATGTTGTAAAATTACTACTTGGTCACAAACATAACACATATATTGAAGTTTACCAAGCATTGGTAATAGCCTGAGTGTAAAAGCTGAAAATCGTACTATAAAATTCTTAACTAAAAGATTATGAGAAACTTTTCTGAAGAATATCACCTGCAGTATGAAAATCTCATTTTTGATATTCTCTTCCTCTGCAGACCAGAGTGAATAGACAAGTACAAGACAGATGTTGGCTGACTTTCACCCTCTGGAAACAATGGTCGGGTTAATAACTTGACCTCCTCTTAGAAAGAAAATTGAAGCCATTCTTCCACTTGGTTTAGACAGTGACCATGAAAAGAAGTTATTATAAGAAATGTAATGAAGACCATAACATTTTTGTCATGAGCAAATCTGTCACTGACAGGCCTAAATTTCAACTCAAAATTTGAGATTATTCTTCAATGAAGCAAATTAGATGAGAGTAGAGGAACCCGTACTAAGAGATGCAGAAGGAAATGCTGATTACAGGGGCTCCAGGAAATATGTCTAAAAAATATTTGTTTTTAATGGCACGTTGCAGAGTCAAAAATTCTGATATAATTGACCCATCAAACCATAAAGTCAGACAGGCACTAAAGTACTTCGGTAACAAGTTGTATTAGTGAAGGAAGAAAATGATGTGAGTGGGCCCTGAAGGCATATGTTAGTTGTATGAGAAACATGTTAGTTATGGTCGCAAGGAAGAGTTGTTTGAGAAAGAGGAACTCAGGCCTGGTGTACAGATGGTTGTGTAACATATATTGACCCTAGCCAGAAAAGCATAGTTTCAGCAGGATGTTCCAACCATGAGAGGCTCTGAAGGAGAGTGGTAAAAGGAAGTCTTCCCAGTTGGCATAACTTTGAGCAGAATACCTAGTAGTTTTTTTTTTTTTTTTAATGCATGGAAAGAGAAATGGCCAGAATACAGGACTACATTGATTCATGGGCAGAGGCTAATGATATGGGTGGATAAGTAAAGAACTTGGTAGAAATGCAACTGAAAAACTGGTGACAAAAATTTCTGGAGAATAGCCCATGATACGGCATCATTCCCTGAGGTAATAAGCCAGCCAGGTTGATTGCACTGGACCATTTCTATCATGGATGGGGCAGAATTTCATTCTCACTGGCATAGATACCTGCTCTGGATACAGATTTGCCTTCCCTGTCTTTAACGCACCTGCCAAAATCACCATTCAGAGACAGCCGCATGGTTCATTGTCATGATATTAAGCACGGCATTGATTCTGACCAGAGAACTCATTTTACTGCATGTAAAATACAACAACGTACGTGGGCACATGAAATTCACAGATCTTACTGTTTCATGTTACTCTGCAGCAGCTGGCCTGATAGAAAAGAGGGATGGCCTTCTGATAGCTCGGAAATTAGTATCCATTGGGTGGCATTACTTTATAGACCTAGGGTAATGTCCTCCTATTTTTCCATCGTTAGGATTTAAGAGTCTGGTAATCATGGGATGAAAATGTGAGTAGCTCCTCTATTTCCTCTGCTGATTTATTAGAAAAAAAATTGTTTCCTTCTCATGAAACGCTGGGCTCTGTCGTTATAGAGATCCTATGTTCCTTGGGAAGAATCCTCCTTCTAGGGAACTCAGTCATTGCTAATCTAGAAGCTTAGGCTGCTACTTGGTAACTTTGAGCTTCTTGAATGTCCAACCCGACAGGCAAAGAAAAAGGTTATTGTGCTGGCTGGGGTGATTGACAAGGACAATCACGAGGAGATTGTGTTGCTACTGAAAATTGGGGGAGAGAGGTGTATGTCTGGAAAGCGTCTTTAATCCTTAATTCTCCAATATTATGTTACTAGACATTTAATAGAGATCCCGGCACAGGCAAGAGGATTACTGGCGCATCCTCCAGACATGGGGGAAATTTTGCAACTTTTGGGAGGCAGAAGGAAACCAGTGGACTTTATCATCTGAAGGGTTCTTTGGTGAGACAGAGAGGTGCTGGCAGTCCAGGTTTCCTTGCTCTAACTTAATGTATATTCACATCTTTCTGGTGGCTGCCTGTGCTGTCAACAGCAACACCAAGGACGCCACCAGATGAGAGCTGACAGTCTTACACATACATCTGCCCCAGTTCCCATTCATGGTTCCATTCACTGCTGGACATGCCTGGCTTTGCAGATTTCCCTGCAAGCTCCAACTCATCCACCCATCATATCACAGTGCTTCACAAGAACTGGTTACTGACTCCTCTGATTCTTCAACGCCTCTTTCCAGACATCACCACCCCAGCCCCTTCCACTACTGAGTGAAGTCTAATTCCAACAAGTCCCTCACTTATAAATACTCATTGGTTCTGCTTTCCTGATCAAGCACTGACTGATACAGCTCTACATTTTAAACAACGGTTTCAGACAGGTGTTTTTTTTTTTTTCTTATGGATTTACCAAGAAATATATTTTCTGTGTAGCTGTTTAATTTTCAGACAAATCATTTGCTTTTCTGCCAAGAAATCAGCTCCATCAGATTACAGCCATCATCATCATTATCCAGTTATAAATCCCCAGCAATAAATAGATCATGGGGGGGGGGGATTGAATGTGAATATTCAATCAGCTTTAATATGGAAACTTGACCACATTCTACCTCCTTACCCCTGTACCCTACCCCCATTGTTTCTATCCACGAGAGGAAGTCAACCAGTTAAAAGAAGAAAGGCATCTTTCCCTAGATATAAGATAATGATATCTTTACTTCCATGAATTGTTTGAAAACTGAGCTCTCAGTGCCTTGAGATAAAGGAGACTATTTTGTAGGTTGCTACGTGATTTAGACATTTAAAAAATGTTTCTTTAAGAGATACTGGTGACAAAGGAAAGTAATGTGTGTGTGTGCACTTGTGCATGTACACTTGTATTTACAATGAAAGGTAACGGAAGGGAACATGAGGAGAAATAAATACGGGGTCCTAGAAACCAGGGGAATGATAAGAAGAACCTCTAGTCTTAGAAGAGAACACGTGTGAGGGAGCTGCCAGAGAGGGGCCATGGTGATGGCCGTTGTCAAGTGCCTTTTTTGTTACACAGACTGAGGCATAATGAGAAACAAAACCAGTCATCACAGAATGAGAGCCTTGTGTTATTTCCTTCCTGGGCCTCCCTTTGCAAGCTCTTGTTTGAGGGCAGAAGAGAATTTTGCTCCTTCCCCCTTGGTATTTTGGCATTTGATGACCTAAACAGAGAAAACTCTCCCACATGCTGTGCTCTGTTCCCATCAGGGTCATTGGTACTGGTACCTTTCCAGGACATTCCAAGACACTCATGAGCCCCAAGTTTGGCTGGCAGGGATGATCTTCCAGCCTGTTGGTGGGAAGAGCACATGTGTACATCAAAAGGAGGGTGGGTTAGACAGCAAGTTGAAGATACCCAGCTGGGACACTTGCTAATGAAGACCCACTGTTACAAAAAATAAGGTTATAGTCCCATTAGAATGCTACTGTGCTTTGAGACTGTTGAAGTTCCTTAAGGAATTGCAGTCCTTTTCTGCTATAAATACTTTTGTTTGTTGCTAGAATTGCACAAGCATAGAGGAGTACTCTGTTTCATTTTCAAATCTCTTTAGTCAAAAATATTTAACTATAAATAGGCACCCCATTTGCAAAAAAAAAAAAGTCAAAGTATATCATTTATCAAATTGAATTCCAAACTCCATCTTGTAGTTGTTGAGTTCCAGTGAGTTGGGTGCGTGTGGAAGTAGCCCCTAAGGAATGGTCTGCCCATTTCTCCCTCTCCAGCCTCATTTCATATGTCCATCATCACTGTGCCCCAGACACAAATGGCACTCACTGTCTGGAGTGGTCCATGCTTCCTGCCCCCACAGGCATTGAATCAGGGACACTGTTCCCTGAGAAGCTCACCTTTGTGGCTCTGAGCACCATCCCTATCCTGTCCATCTCGACTCACTGCTACCAAAGAGTCATGTCTCACCTTCCAGAGTCCTGCCCACTGACCCCCGATCCTCAACCACCTTCTCTAAATATTTGTCAGAATTAAAAGCTTGTATTTAATTTTATGGTCCTTTGCTTACTCTGTTTCCCCAATAACTTAAAAACTACACGGGCAGATGGCCAACAAACACATGAAAAGATGCTCAACATCACTAATCATCAGAGAAATGCAAGTCAAAGCTACAATGAGGTATCACCTCACACCGATCAGAATGACCATCATCACAAAATCTGGTAACAACAAATGTTGGAGAGGGTGTGGAGAAAAGGGAACTCTCCTGCACTGTTGGTGGGACTGTAAGTTGGTACAGCCACTACGGAAAACAATTTGGAGGTTCCTTAAAAAACTACAAATAGAACTACCATATGATCCAGTAATCCCACTCCTGGGCATATACCCAAAGAAAACCATAATCTCAAAAGAAACATGTACCATAATGTTTATTGCAGCACTATTTACAATAGCCAGGACATGGAAGCAACCTAAATGCCCATCAACAAATGAATGGATAAAGAAGATGTGGCATATATATACAATGGAATATTACTCAGCTATAAAAAGGGATGAGATGGAGCTATATGTAATGAGGTGGAGAGACCTAGAGTCTGTCATACAGAGTGAAGTAAGTCAGAAAGAGAAAGACAAATATTGTATGCTAACTCACATATACGGAATCTAAAAATGGTATTGATGAACTCAGTGACAAGAACAAGGATGCAGATGCAGAGAATGGACTGGAAAACTCAAGGTTTGGGGAGGGCGGGGGGTGAAGGGGAAGCTGAGACGAAGTGAGAGAGTAGCACAGACATGTATATAGTACCAACTGTAAAATAGATAGCCAGTGGGAAGTTGTTGTATAACAAAGGGAGTCCAACTTGAGGATGGAAGATGACTTAAAGGACTGGGACGGGGAGGGTGGGGGAGACTCGAGGGAGGGTGGGGGGGAGTCGAGGGAGGGAGGGAATACGGGGATATGTATATAAAAGCAGATGATTGAACTTGGTGTACCCCCCAAAAAATACTAAATAAATAAATAATTAAAAACTACATGGGCAGGAACTACATCTGATTTTTACCAAACATGGTATTTCAGCACCTGTCATACAAGTTGATTATATCTGTTTAATAAATAAATAATGTTTGTCTTGAAGTCTTTACTACCTTCAAATGTTCATATGTGTTTTTATTTACAAACAGGACATAGCATTCCATTTTTCTTTTCTTATATGATGTGCTAATTCAAAGAAATATAATAAAGCATACTTATATTCTATACCAAAGTACAGAGAGAAATCTGTGCACATTAATTTCTCAACAATGTAATTGAAACTATTTAGGAATTTTAGAAGGAATGAGAAATATATTTGAATAAGTATAAAATTCAAATTTATACAGTTTTGTTACAGGAATGTCTTATCATGCATGAGTTTGTTGAAAGAGCATATCTCTATCATGTTGTAGTTCATTACTCATCCATTTGAAAAAGAAATTTGCCTGTTTGCACCCTGGAGGAGACTTGTAATTTACATGTCAGAGCTCTGCATATGTTTAATGTTTCACTTTTATTTTGTATCATTATTTTACTTTATTTATGGCATAAAATTTCATGCAGATTAGATATGTGTTTAAAATATACTTTCTTTGAATTTCAAATTATCAAATTTTTATTAAACACATATCAGCAATACATGTATTTCTTATTTTCTGGCCATTAAATTATACGTAGTAAAATAAATTTGCATATGTAAAATAATTGTTTATCTTGTGGAAACTTTAAATGTGTATAGATATTAGAAGTTAATACAAAAACCATAAAAATAATGTGTTTTAAATAAAGTATGATCTGCTTCAACAAATATTCTTTTATTTCATAACTTTTTAACATTTCAATGATGAGAACGTGTTTATGGATATGCAAAATGAAATATGGGTCTGAGGAAATCACCTCCAAGTCAGCCGGAGAATAGACCAGAGAGATATACAACCTAAGAGAGCAGTTAAGAGCTTGCAGAAGATGCAATAGGAAGGGTCTGTGTATTCAAGGGAGAGAACAACTACCAAAAGGACAAAATCCAAATATATTGGTGGATGAAAACTTTCAAGAATTAAATAAATGAATTCTTAACTAGAACAAACAACGAGTCTCAGGAAAAGAAAATAATAATTTAAAAAATTAACACTGTGTACCTTCATAGTAAAACTACCGAAAACAAAATAAAGAAAAAAAAACACAAACACAATCATACTAAAAAATGGGACTATCTCCCAAAGAGAAATAAACTATTTGTAGGCTTTGTAGTAATAGGATAGGGATCCAAAAATAATGTTAACAATACCTTCAAAATGCTGAGGAAAAATCCAGTCAAGATTACAGATGCTAGATTCAAATATCATTTAAGAATGAATGAGAAATAAAAGCATTTTCAGTTAAACAAAAAGGCAACCAAAATATATACTTGGAAAGAGAATTAATGTCTGGAATAAAATACAGATATCTATATTTAGAAATCTTTTGAGTAAGTCTAGGTGTATTTTTACTTTTTAATTCCTAGCACAGAGCCTGACACATGATAGATATTTAGACAATGACTAAATTTGAAATGATCTAAAATGGTGCTACTTGATGTCCTGAGAGTAAATGAGATGGCCTACAGCAGTGGTCTGCAGATTAAGGTAAGCTGATTCTGAAAAAGCACAAATATTTTCCAAGGGATTCACAGATAAGATAGTTTTAAGAGAGTCAACTTATATATTATCAATTTACAGATTGTCAGCTTCCAAATAAGCTCTTGTAAAACTGATTGACCTGAGATTTTCCTGTAGATGAGGCAATAGGAAGATTTGCTACCCTCAAACATTCCTTCCAAAATCACCCTTTTCCCACTTGAAAAGAGAAAAAGGTATTGAACACTCATATGGAAGTGACATGTGGTACACTGAAATAAGGTAAAAAGCAACCAGAATGCCAAATAAATGGCAACCACAAATACTGTACATTTTGTTGTTTTTTTCAGTAGGCATCATACACCCTTAATAGAGTTTTATGTTTTCCTCCATCTTACACTTTTTTTCCTGTGAAAGGTAAAGTGTTGCATTGGAAACAGAGTATTTTAGTGTCTGCTAGTACATTCTAAATTCAGATATATTGTAAAGACTATGCTTTAGTGTTTTATGTTTCTGAAGTTACTCAGAAAAAAAGTGATAAGCATTTTTAAATTTTGCTAAAATTATTAATTGATTATTTTCTTGAGTGCATTTCTCCTCCTTGATGTCACTTGTTCGTCATTTATTTATTGATCTTTTTTCTTTTTGTATATTTATTGGATTTAGATAGAATATTCTAATTTGCTGAGGATGTTATTCTAAATAATGCACTTGACTCCAATCATTTTTATTACATTTTTGTAAAGCTCGTCACTTCCTAGTGGATTTCCTTTAGTAATGACCTCTTGTTTTATTTGCTATTAATTTCTGCTGAAATTGACCTTACTCTAGCAGTCACAAATATTAAACAATGGATATAGTAGTTACTGGAATATGAAACACTTCTTCTTGTAGGTTCACTGCCAATGGAATTGTACTCCTTATGTTTAGTAAATATCATTATCTCAAAATCAGAAACATGTATTTTAATTTACTGTAAATAGTATTTGTAATGTTAATTTTAAAGCACTGGAGACTTACATAAATGATTGTTTCTATTATACAGTTCAAGAGATAAAACGCTGCCAGCACCCTTGAAGCTCTTGCAGGCATCTGCCCAATCATCTCCCTAAAGGTTTTATTCTAAGTCATAGAGTTCTTACTGCCTGGTCTGCACCACTAGCTTCATTTTGCCTTTTTTTTTTCTGACATTTAAAAAAATTAATTGTATGTATTCTTCCGTATATGACTTCTCAGCATTAGGCTGGTGAGATTCATTCATTTAGCTATTTTGATTGCTCTGTTTTATTCCATTGAATGAATATACCAAAAGTTGTTAAGAAAGACACTGCTCTGATGATTCTTAGATATATATCTGATTCCTATGGCCATGCATTTTTCTCACATATATATTATCAAGTAGTATTACTGGGTAATAGTTGTGTATATCCAGCTTTTATAGATAGATAAGGCTTAGCAGAACACATTTTCCAAAATGGTTATACAAATTTATGTTTACTCTCAATATATGTGAGATTCATTTCTTCCAAATCATTGCCTGTATTTAATGTTACCATTCTTTTTACTTTTAAGCCTTTCTGATGAGTAAGTGCTGGTATCACTATATGGTTATAATTCATGTTCCCCTGACAACTAATGCAGTACATAAATTATCGTTTCATATGTTTAATAGCCACTTAGAATTATTCTATTATGAAATTTCTGGCATTGTCTCTTCCCCATTTTTTCTATTGGTTGGTTGTCAGACTTTTTCTTAGTGATTTGTAGGAGATTTTCTTGTTTGTTGTCCTTGTTTATACATCTTTGGTTGGTGATTTGTATCACAAAGATCTTCTATTTTGTGTATCTTTTTAATGAACAACAACCATGGTGTCTTTAGATGAGCAGATGTTCTTAATTTGAATATAGTAAAATATATCATTAATTTCCTCTGTGGGTAGGGCTTTCTGAATATTATTGAAGATAACCTTGCTTAATCTGAGATTTTGTAGGTGTTTTCCTAAATGATTTACTAAAATTGTAATTGTTTTCATTTTCACATTTAAGTTTCTATAATTATTTTTGGATATGATGAGGCAAACATATGCATAATAAGTGATCCTGGACTCATTTATTGAAAACACCTTCCTTCCTCCACTGAGCTTCCATGCCAAATTTGTCCAAAATCAAACTACTTTGGGACTCTCTGAATTATGTTTTGCTATTTCATTGATTTATTGTTGGGTCAATACCACATTTTCCTCCTCACTTTTATTAAAGCTTTACAGTAAGTCATGGAATCTGGTAGAGAAAGTCATCTTATTTTGTTCTTTTTCAAGATTGTCTTGGAATCTGCACAAATTTTAGAAATTGTTGAGTTCCACCAAAGCAAATTTTCTTTTGGGAACTTGATTAAAATCTAAAGATGCATTGAGGAAGAATCTACATCTTTATAATAATAAGTCTTCAAATTAATGAACATGGTATAATACCTTCCTTTATTTAGGACTCTTTTTTAAGCAAAATATGTAGAAATTTCAACGCATGATAAAATGCATCATCAAGGAAGTTTAAAAATATTTCTATTTGGACCTTTGTCTTTGGCTACCATTATTATCGGGACTGCTAAGAGAAATCTAGAGTGCCTCAGAGTTGAGGCTATCACATTTGTATTTCTGCCACAGGAAGCAAGAGAGAAACCTAATTCCTGAAGGGAGTATATCTCTCAGAGACTTGGAAATGGACCACAGTTTCACAGAGGGCCTAGCCCTAAGATAAATTAATCTTGAGCTGCCTAAATCACTAGCAAGGGTTTCATTAAATTGTTTCTTAATCACTTTAGCTAAAACCACAGATAAAGGCTGAGTAATACATGCCATGGGAATTAGAGAGAGGAGGACAAAAAAATTCATGGAGATAATTTTACCACTGCTCTTAGTAAATCCATGGTAGTTAGAGAATGAGGTATGAAGTTTAAGAATACTCAGAATGAAAAGAATATACCCAAAGTACTTCTTGATGCATTCTTTTTCGTGGTGCATGTTTTACAGCACTCTTCCATTGCGTCATGAAGTTTTATGTGTTTTATCTCTTAAACTGGGCTGCTCTTCTCCACCTCCCCGCTTGCTTTGCCATTACTTGAATCTTGCGCTGTTACATCCTCCCCTGGATTACTGCACTATCTCTCAAAGTCTGGGAAGTAGTCCTCTCGGAGACGAGAGCTACAGCCTTGGATGAGAAAAAGACTTCTGGAGCCACCAAATCAACATAAAAATCCTCTTGCCTGGTTTCCATTGTTTCTTAGGATGTGTTTTTCTCTTCCTGCTTTTCAAGCTGAAATTGGCATCTGTCACCTGCCTATTTTACCAATTCTTTCAAGATGGATGACTGTTTAATGATCATGAGTTGGGATTAAAAATTCTATCGAGGCACCAAAGTATTATTATTTTTAAAGAGCATGCTTTGTGTTGGATAGCCCAGTTCAGGCAATATTATTTTGATTATTCCTACAGAGTAAAAAAGGCTGTTCAAAGGAATTTGCAATTTTACAGCCTGAGGAAATTATTTCTGTGAAAAGACATCCATTTCTGTTCTTCATATTGCCTCAATGCTCTATAGTCTGGAAGTTGAGCCGCATGGCAGCCTCCTCTCACAATACTACAAGCTTTTGAATGACTTACTTTGTCTCATCTTTTGGGCAAATCTCACGTACCTTTTAATAAATAATTAGTATGTTGACAAAAGAGTGTAATTTTGATACAATTTCTGTTCGACGTTACAAAGACTTCAGAAAGGATGCTTGAAATTGAGTTAAAATTTTAAACCTACTTACAGTCTAGTTATGTTAATGTGGCATGAAAATTACTTTGTAATTACTTTGTATATTTTATAAAATGAGCTGATGGCTGAAATCATCTTTCCAAGGTTTTATTTATTTTCTAATAGCAATTTTTCTCTCTTTGGAGCTTGGAAAAGAAGTATAAGTAAAAACATCAAAATTTAAGTCCTTTATTTTTTCCGCTAAGCTCTATCTATAGTATTTTTATATATGACCTAGGGTCTTCAATATTGCTGTGCAAAGGATAACCTTGCTTGATATTTACCAGATTTTTTTTTTAGCTGCAATGTATAGTGATGTCCAAAGAAAAATAAAAATGTCATAATGCTTTGGATATTATACCTCAGAAATGTAAACAGCTAAGCGTTCCAGAGGTAGCCATTTTCCTCAAAGTAAACTTTGGCTTCCAAGGTGAGTTAGTTACTTCCAGGATGAAGAAACAAGGGAATACCTTTTCATGTAGCTAGCTCAATGCAAAGGTTGAAGTCTGTGAGGTTTGTTACTCCATCCATTCACTTTTCCTGTGGGAAGACATTCAGGAGTCTTTCTGAAACCTTGAAAATGTTAAAGTATGTGGGCCGAGCGACTGGATGCAGAATGTCCTGCTTGAGCAGTGGAGGAGCTAAGGGTGCGGGGCGTGGAGACTATGGGGGCATAGGCAGAAAATTGACCCTCTCTGGGGGCGCAGCCCCTTTCTCACTGCATTCCTCATAATCACCCTGTTCGGCCCTGGAGGATGGCTGGTTGGCCAGAGACGGGTAAGATTCCCCAGGGGAGGAACAACCTAAGACAGGCACAGCCGCAGAGGGGCCAACAGGGGTAGGGCACAGAACCTTCCTCATATCACCCTGTTTGGCCCTGGAGGATGACTGGTTAGCCAGAGACGGGTAAGATTCCTCAGGGGAGGAACAACCTAAGACAGGCACAGTCGCAGAGGGGCCAACAGGGGTGGGGAATCCTTCTGAGAGAGGTCTCCTGCCCCCAGGGCTGCTTTGCTCTCCACGCCCAGCTCAAATCCGCACCCTGCTCAGATCCACACCTGCTCAAACCGGACCCAGGAGGCAAACAAAGATCATTGCCCCAGTCATGTGAGGCCTTTGATTGTTTATGGGATTAACCTGGGAGTGTTAGCCAAGAACTCAATAAAAGCAACGTGGGATGAATCAGCAAGGCTCTTGATCCTAGAGGTCTTGAGTATACCGGTCCCATCTTTCTCTTCAGTCTGTGTCTGTGTTTTCTTCAAGCTTGCGGCACCCGTCACTCACCTTGAGTCGCCGAGCTGGTCTCGGCATTTGCCTATCAATGCCAATACTTTTCCACTGCTAGGTTTAGAATTACAGTGTTTTTCTGACTTCTAATTTCACTAAAGAATGATATAAATCAATTAATTAGTAATGAAATAATATTCAGGAAAATACAGTGAATCATGTCTCAATAATCACTTTATCATGACTCATTCACACTAATTTATAACTCTTCCAAGAACTTGTTTCCTTTTTTAAAAAAACTAATACGTTCATCATAAGAGAAAAACATAATTAACAGGCATAAAGTTTCAATTATGCAAGATGAATCAGTTCTGGACATCTGCTGTGCAACATTGTGCCTTTTGGTTAAAAACACTGTATTGTACACTTAAAAGTTTGTTCGGAGGGTAAATCTCAAGTTAAATGTTCTCACCTCAATTAACAATGTATAATTAACATTAGCATTATAATTGATGTATGTACACATATTAATGACATCAAAGTGTATTGTTATATTGGTATATGTCAACATGAGTATGTACAATTAATATTATTAATAAATAATTAATGACCTCCCCTTATGTTTACCTCTTGATACTCACCACATTCTGCTAATATGAAAGGTGTGCTGTGCGAACACACCTAACTCCACTCTTTTGTGAACAGATGTACTTTTACAAACATACACTGTAACGAACATATCTGTGTGTCAGATCATCATTTTTGTCCTAATGCATCAATAATTTCTATGTGTGTACATTCCTATGCAAAAATATCATTTTTGTTTTTTTCCCAAAGCAGATTCTTCTTCTCATAACAGAGAGAACATCACTGAACTATCTTCAAGTATACAGGTTTCCGGGGGAGACATGCTTGGTCTGCTATAATACTTGTAAATGTGCTCTCTCATTCTTGATAACACGTGCCATAGCTTTCACACTGTCTGTAGGCATCTTTTGAAGAATTAATAAAATAAAGGAATGCAAGTAAACAATAGTTTATGTAGTAAAATAAATATCTTGAAGAAAATTTGATTTTTAATGTCCGTGGTTGTAAAGTTTATTGGGTAAAAAGTGAGAATAGCACAGTCTAATCTCTCACTTACCATACATTGTTCAAGCAAGGACAACTATATATTTCATATTTTTAAAAAAGAAGGAAGGAAAAACTTTCAGATGTTACAACACTAAAACCAATCTACAAAGACTGAGAAGAATGTACAGAGGGTATTTGAAGATATATTTATGTATAAATAGGAATCAAATATGGTAGGCATTTTTTTTTTTTAATTTTTGAGTAAATGAAAATCGAAACAGTGATATTACGTTTCTACCTGTTCCCTATTTCCTTGCTACTCAAAATGTAGTTTAAGGCCCAGCAGCATTTGTAACACCTGGAGCTTTATTGGAAATACAGAAACTCAGGCTCCACCCCAGACCTATGGAAGCTAAATCTGCACTTTAATAAGATCCCCAGGTGGTTCATACACAGGAAGTTTAGGAAACACTGCAAGTTAAGGAAATCCGGTTCTACACATGCATGCACAGAACTTGGTTACTTACATTTAATAAAACATTTTTGTTATCATAGATCAGTAGTACTCATACATTTTCATAAATCTCTGGTTGTACAGTAAAAAGAAAAAAGTGGTAAAAAAGGTTTTATGAAGGTCAAAACATGTATTTCTTTGAAAAGCAATGTGTATTTACATAAAACAGCTTCTCAGTATTTGGTTTGTCTGAAATAAGAGTCATCTGAAGGAGTGAATAAAATATATGGAGAGACTGCTAGCACCAGGAAATTGGAACTCCCTGAATTTTCTCTTCAATTGAGTGCATACCATGTAAATATTATCTCTTCTATTAACTGTTAATCTCTAATGAAGTAGAGACATAGTCAGAGATTTCTCCTTCGAGAGCAATTTCACTTTCGCCCGTTTCCATGTGCTTCCTACCATTATATTTGAAACAACCAAAATTTATGCAGAGGTATTTTTCTGTAAACATATCCCATAGTGCTTTAGCAACGCATTTGAGAAAAGTCCCGACAATGTAAGAAAAGACCATGTCTAATAACAGTCGAACATCTCAATACTTTCTAGAAATAAGAATTCCTGTCAATTGCTGTGGTGACCACATCTGCCAATTTTTCTGCTTTTTAAAAAAGTGCTTCTGGAATGTTTTCCTCTTACAAGAAGAAAAGACAAAGAAAAAATATCCAGGTTGTGCTAGTTCATAACCAAGAAATCTAGTTCATAATGCTGAAGTGCATCTCACGTGTAGAATATAAGCTTAGTCAAAAAAGACCATCTGTATTTTAATTACTTATTGTCCTATTCATTCAGCCTTTGCCTTGTCTGTGTATATAATTTGCATGTGCATGTGTATATATTTTATGTATGTATGTATTTGTACATATACATGTATGTATACATACGTAAGGTCATCGATAAATAGATGGATAGAAAACAGAGTGTTTTTAACTGCATAAAATTAGAACTCAGTTCTATTTGTTTTCTTTATTTCTAGAAATTGCACTTGATTTCATCATTTCAAAACTTGGTCTTTACCTTCTCCACATATAATTTAAAAAAACATAGCTTTTGTTTCTATAAACAACTGTCTTGCAATACTTTAGTGATTTTAATTTTAAAACTTGATATTTGGCTTCCGTTTCTCAGTTTACCATTCTAAACCTTACTTTTTTATTATCATTTTGGGGATAGAGTATACCCTTTTTCCACCTACAGGGATATTTTGAGAATATGAGACATATACAGTAATTTAATTTTTTTTCTCTTTCCTCTTCCTTCCTCTTCCTTCCTCCTTCCTTCTTCCCTTGGTCAGAGCCAACTGTGGGAGCATGGAGGGATGGGTGTGGAATCCTGGCTAAGCAACTTCAAGGTCATGTAAGACACTGGAAAGGTGCAGACTCTTTCTGATGGATGGGAAATAAAGAGGTTATTGCCACATGATAACTAAATGCAATGTGAGAGTCTGAATGGGATCCTAGACGAATAAAGAACAACAAGCATAATGTGAATAGGATCTATATATTAGATGACCATGTTATCAGTATTAATGTCCAGATTTTGATGGCTATACTCTGGTTATTTGCATTAAAAGTAGATTATTATTTAGAGCAGTTTTAGGCTCACAGGTAAATTGAGTGAAGGTACAGAGTTCCATATATCCCTCTCCACTAATCTCTCGTTATCAACTTCCTGCACCAGAGGGGAGCATTTGTTAAGATCAATGAACCTCCACTGACACACTATTATCACCCGAGTCCATAGTTTACATTAGGATTCACTCCTGGTGTTGTACATTCTATGGGTTTGGACAAATACATAATGACCTGTATCCCCTATTATAGGGCCATATAGAGTTGTTTTGCTGTCCTAGAGTCCTCTGTGACCCACCTATTCATTCCACCCTCCTCCCTAATCCCCAGCAACCATGGATCCTTGGACCGTCTTCATAGTTGTGCCTTTTTCAGAATTTTGGAATCATACAGTATGTAGCCTTTTTGGATTGGCTTCTTTTGCTCAGTTGTATTTATTCCCTCCACAACTTTTCATGACTTGATAGCTCATTTCTTTTTAATGCTGAATAATTCTCCATTGTCTGGATGTAGCACAATTGATTTATCTGTTCACCTATTAAGGACATCTTGGGAGAATGGGTGTTGGTGGAGAGCTCATAAGAGCAGAGTGAGATGATTCTAACACACTTACATGCCAGGACACTGAAATTAAAAGTAAAGTGTTCTCCTATCACTCAACATCCATAGTACTATAGTATAAGATAACAATTACTCAATTCAATTTCCATAAAATTAATATAACTAAAAAGAATTTAGAGTGGTTAGGACAAAGAATCCATGGTATAAAAAATCTATATATTATCTGTACTAAGGAGTGATTGGTTTTACACGACTGCATCACTAGGAAGGTTTTCCATATATAAAATATTTAAAAGGGGCTATATGACATGTATGTGTATACATATGTGTATATGTGTGTATGCATGTATATCTCTATATCGAAAACTACATTTATACAGGTTCCAACAACATGTTAATTTTATTTTGAATGCAAACACAGTGTAACCTTTGGAAGGAAGGCAGGAACTAGGACTCCTGCTTGGTAAAGCAGTGGACCTTACAGACATATTTTTCTAACCCGTCTCACAGGTGATTGGACCACTTTAGCTGTTACAAATTCACCTTCACACGTAGCATGGTTCTGGTTGCAGGGTGCTCAATTCTATACAAGGAGGGAGTATATCAGGAAGGATTTTGGCAAGAAAAGAATGAAAAAAGTGTGGTGGGACAGGCAAGGACAGCAAGACCAGGCAGCACTGAAATCTATGTTCAAGTTTTTCCATAGGAGAAGTGGAAAGATATTCATTTAGTTGAGGCGAAGGGTAACATGATTAAGTTTGTGTTTAATACACCACGGTGGCTCAGCATGAAGGACGGTCAAAAGTGGATGAGGGTGGACTAGTTGACAGTTACAAAGCTGTTGCAGATGATGGTACTTAGATCAAAAAAGAGACAACTGGACAGATTCAAGAGATAGTTTAACCTCAGTATTCCAGATTCTGTAGTTGCTAAAATGTACCTGTAAATCCAAGATCGTTACTGGCAGCACTTTTGCAGTCATTCAAGCACATGCGCAGAAAGGCAAGAAGCTGGAGTCTCCTGACGTGCAGGTACCCAGTTGATGCTGAGCCGGAGGATGTTGTGCCTTCTTGTTTCAATTCCCGTACTATCAACAGGTTTCCTTCTCAAGGTCTATTTCGTCCAGGTTTTCCGTATGTGTGTGCCTTTTGTTGGTGATCTCACTGTTTAAAATCGCCCCTAAGCAGAGTGCTAAAGTGCTGTCTAGTGTTCCTAAGCTCAAGAGGGCTGCAATGAGCCTTAGGGAGAAAATACAGACAAACTTTGTTAGGGCATCAGTGACAGTGCTGTTGATTGTGAATTCTGTTAATGAATCAACAAGATATATTAAATAAGATGTCTTTAAACAAAAACACACATCAAACAGAGTTATGTGTTATTTGTCTGATGAAAATGTTATGACCAGAGGCTCACGGGAACATAATCCTGTATTTCTCTTAGGTACAGTGGTTCATAATTCCCTAATTCAGTGTTTACGATGACTTTAGAAATCATAACTACTGAAAGTATCAGAATCTAGCGTATTTAGGGTCTAAATGCAAATAGATTTCGCAATGAATTGAATGAATTGGCTTTCAGTGATGCCAAAGAGAAACTGTAAAGACTCTTTTATTTTCCTGGAGTTGGCAATAGATGTATATTTGTGGCCTTGAAATGAAAACACATATAATATCAGTTTAATTTATCTTCCCTATACTTTTAAGAGCCAATCTATATCACGCCACAAAGATTTTAGAAGACAATCATGTATTAATCAACTGCTACAAAATTGTTCAGGTTAATATGCAAATGTTCACCACACTCCCAGAATAGAGTATATATAATTCATTTTACTTGTTTACTGTTTTATTCTATAATGCTCTCTTCAGGTAGTGCAAAGGTTTTTTGAACAACTGCTTATAAACAAGAAAATAAAAACTACATATTGACTAGGTGATAACTATATGGAACATGTTTGATTGCATTGATGATATTTCATAAAAAGTTTAAAGCCCATTACAATGTAACTTAAAAAATTGGAATCAATGAGACAATGTGCACAAGATGTTTGGTACCTGAGGGATGAAACACTACAAATGAATACAATATTTTCTGCCTATTATTATCGCCACACATTATTTTTGCAATTTATTTAAAGGCATTAGTATTTCACTTTTAACACTGAAGAAGATGAAATGGTTTAAGTGTGTTTGATTTTTCCATTTTCTTAAAAATATTGTAATGGTAATTCATTCCAGAAAAATTATATCCTTCCTGTTTTATTAATTGCTTTGTTAAAAAGACTCCTCTAGGGACTTTCCTGGTGGTGAAGTGGTTAAAATCTGCCTGCCGATGCAGGGGACACAGGTTCAAGCCCTGGTCCAAGAACATCCCACATGACATGGAGCAACTATGCCCGTGTGGCACACAACTACTGAGCTCACATGCAGCAACTACTGAAGCCTTCACACTCTAGAGCCCATGTTCCACAACAAGAGAAATCACCACAAGAAGAAGCCCACACACCACAATGAAGAGTAGCCCCCGCTCGCCACAACTAGAGAAAGCCCATGTGCAGCAATGAAGACCCAATGCAGCCAGTAAATAAATAAATAAATCTTTTAAAAAAAAAGACTTCTCTATCACAGTTGATTTTTATTTATTCCCTATATATTTCTTAATTTCATACTTTTAAAGTGATAGTTACATATTACTTTTTAATTTAAAAAAAGGAATTTCAAGAAATGTTTTTTCACTTTGTTATGATAGATACATGTACATAGAGTATAACTTTTGATTTACGGAAATATTTTAGGAGAAGAGATTTTAAAAGTTTTCATACTTTTTGTTTTCTATTTTTATGACAACAAAGTTGACTTTCATTAATTATTGTTTTGTCATTATTTGTTCTTACATTGTTACATTATATTATACAAAATGTAACCCCTATTGAATATTAATATATTGATTATTAATATATTTTCTATGTAATTTCTTATTGAAGAACAATTCTGATAACTTGTGATTCAAATTATATTCACGTCTATATACAATATTGAAAATATAACTTGTGAATAATCAGCTTTTAATAAATATTCATTTCATAAATAAATTGTTAGGCTTGAATCAGGCATTTCTAGAATCTCAGCATTTTATGTTTTTCTTTACTGTCCTTTCACAGACGAACATACAAAAGAGATAATTTGTGCAATAGTGTCTGGTGTTAAAAGGATAACAGTAACAGTTCAAGGTGCAATAAGGTAAGTATACTATTTAAATACACATAAGGGAATACCTGAAGAAACAGGTAAGGGTACCTAAAATGATTCCCTCTGGGGAGTAGCACTTGGGATGGAGAATGGGAGGAGAGATTTGCTGGGTTTGAATTTCAGTCCTTCCCTGATACTTATTTTTTTCATTATAATGTATGGCTGATTCACTTTGCTGTACAGCAGAAATGAACACATTGTAAATCAACTATACTCCATAAAAAATTAATAAAAAAAAGTTCAACAAAACATTCTTTTATTTGGTAATTTCCTATCCTAAAGAAATAAGCAGATATGCGAACAAACTTGAAAGAACAAAAATTAAAAAAATATATATTTAAAGATTAAAAATAAAATTATAATGCATGACTTCACTCAATATTTCTTAAAGTGAAAAATAAAACATACATTTTAAAAGAATGAGAGAACTGAATAGCAGCAATGAGAGCTGTAAAAATATATAAAGGAAATCTGATTTTAAATAGATTTGGAAGCCATGAATGGAGAGTTCGGACTCAGGTACCCCGTCTTAACTCACACATCCAGCAGGAAGGAAGAAGATTTTCCATTCCTCAGTAACAGCAAACTGCCCACCACTTGCCACCAATGTGAAACCTTCACATCCCTGAACTCTTGTCTCCTTCCATGAACTTTTATTGGAAACAACCATCCTCGATTTCCTCCCAGAATTTAACCTTCCCTTTGTCTCCTCAGACTTTCCTGTAGCTCACCACAGTTTGCTTGCCCCAAATTGCAATTGGTATTCCTGAATAAGCTCATATTTGCTTAAAAACTACATTAATTTTATTTAAAGTCTACCAAGTCTAAGAAAGAAGTCTTGATCGTATTTGATTCCCTGGTTCCAGGTGCCTCCTACACCTCACTCTTTCAGGCCTTGATAATCTACAAAAAAAGAATCAGTGTATCAAAGTTACTTCAAGACTATTATCTTTGGGTTGAAATAAGAAGAATCCTTTATAATAGGAAGGCTTTTTTTTATAAGCAACATATAAAATCTTACTATGACCTGTCGTCACATATAGGACCTTATGTGTCAGAAGATGATTCAAGTTTTATTTTACTTGTATTTGGAAGCCACTCGAGGAATATAAACAAAGGAAGAATACATCTGACTTATGCTATGAGAACCTCTCTGGCTTCTGGATAAACAGTCGAATGCATCATGAGAGAGGAACAGAAAAGTTAGGAGGATGTTGTGATAGTTGAGGTGAGAGGTAATGGAAGCTTCAGCCAGTTTGCATGGCAGAGATGGAGAGCAATGCTAAGAATAAGGATATATTATGAAGGTAGGACTAGCTAGAATTGCCATGTATTACATGCAGGTTATGAATACTGAATGGCTCCCTTATTTTTTCTCCTAACTTTAAAATGCTTATTTGGCATACAAGAAGATATATCAACAATGTGAGAACAATAATCATAATTTTACAGACTTTGAGAGTTCTGGGCTTCTCCCTATAATGGGCCATCTGAAACGTGTGTGTGTGTGTGTGTGTGTGTGTGTGTGTGTGTGTATGTGTAGTCTGCGTCGTCTGTCCGGATATGTTGTATCAGAAGCCATCTGAATGAATTATGTTCAGTTGCCTTGGGCAACCACAAAAATAACTGATTAATTTTATCCTTTGGCCAGGAATGCTGATGGCAGTTGTGAGTAGAACACTTTCTATTTTTTGACTCAGCAATCACATGTGTATTATCCATGCATACTATTTATTGTCTTAAGGTATTTCATGAGTGTTGCCTGCATCTTCTCCCAATTCTCCAGTTGCCTTTTTAAAAATATTTATAATTTATTTATTTATTTATTTGTTTATTTATTTATTTATTTTTGGCTGTGTTGGGTCTTCATTGCTGCATGCAGGCTTTCTCTAGTTGTGGTGAGTGGGGGCTACTCTTCTTTGCAGTTTGCAGGCTTCTCATTGCAGTGGCTTCTCTTGTTGTGGAGCACAGGCTCTAGGCACGCTGGCTTCAGTAGTTGTGGTGCGCAGGCTCTAGAGAGCAGGCTCAGTAGTTGTGGCACACGGGCTTAGTTGCTCCATGGCATGTGGGATCTTCCTGAACCAGGGCTCAAACCTGTGTCCCCTGCATTGGCAGGCAGATTCTTAACCACTGTGCCACCAGGGAAGTCCCTCCAGTTGTCTTTTTTTTTTTAATGTTTTCTTTTACGTTCTTTATTTCAAATTGATATTTTAGAATAGTAATTATCTTTCATAGCAGTGCTCCTGGTCTGATAATACAGCACCCCATTTCTGAATGTAGAGATTTAAGATAAATCAAAATGAACATTAAGGCGTACAAACAGCTACTTTGTCTGCTCTTATTTTTTTTTAAGAACTTTTATTGAGATACAGTTAACATACAATAAACTGCATATATTTAGACTGTACAATTTGGTATTTTTTTTCTTATTAGTAAAGTATATATGGCAATCCCAATCTCCCAATTCATGCCACCCCAACCCTCCCCGCTTTCCCCACTTGGTGTCCATATGCTTGTTCTCTACATCTGGGTCTCTATTTCTGCCTTGCAAACCAGTTGATTTGTACCATTTTTCTAGATTTCGCATATATGTGTTAATATACGATATTTGTTTTTCTCTTTCTGACTCACTTCACTCTGTATGACAGTCTCCAAGTCCATCCATGTCTCCACAAATGTCCCAGTTTCCTTGCTTTTTACAGCTGAGTAATATTCCATTGTATATATGTACCACATCTTCTTTATCCATTCATCTGTTGATGGACATTTAGATTGCTTCCATGTCCTGGCTATTGTAAATAGTGCTGCAACGAACATTGGGGTGCATGTCTTTTTGCATTATGGTGTTCTCTGGGCATATGCCCAGTAGTGGGATTGCTGGGTCATATGCTAACTCTATTTTTAGTTTTGCAAGGAACCTCCATACTGTTCTCCATAGTGGCTGTATCAATTTACATTCCCACCAACAGTGCAGGAAGGTTCCCTTTTCTTCACACCCTCTCCAGCATTTACTGTTTGTAGATTTTGTGATGATGCCCATTCTGACTGGTGTGAGGTGATACCTCATTGTAGTTTTGATTTGCATTTCTCTAATAATTAGTGATGTTGAGCAGCTTTTCATTTGCCTCATTTGCCTGTATGTCTTCTTTGGAGAAATGCCTATTTAGGTCTTCTGCTCATTTTTTGATTGGGTTGTTTGTTTTTTTGATATTGAGCTGGATGAACTGTTTATATATTTTGGAGATGAATCCTTTGTCTGTTGATTCATTTGCAAATATCTTCTCCCATTCTGAGGGCTGTCTTTTCATCTTGCTTATAGTTTCCTTAGCTGTGCAGAAGCTTTGAAGTTTCATTAGGTCCCACTTATTTATTTTTGTTTTTATTTCCATTACTCTAGGGGGTGGATCAAAAAAGATCTTGCTGTGATTTATGTCGAACTGTGTTCTTCCTATGTTTTCCTCAGTTGTCTTTTGTTAGAAGGAGTATGTCAAGACATCTCCCTTACTTTTACCTAGAAGTCACCATAGGCAATGGATGAACATGCATTAACATCCCCAGAGTTTGTTGTCCTGTAATATCAGTACCACTTAGAAAACAGACCTGGGTGTATTTCCTCACATGAACGTGTTCCCTGTTACTAAGTTCTTAATAGAAGAAAGACATTTCTTGAACGATTACTTCTAAATATAGTGAAGTTCTGACTACCTTTTTTTTTTTTAAACACAAGAGTTCTTATATTGCATCAAGATCAAGTATACCATACATTCACTTTATTCTATCATGCCTAGATATATATACTGCTCAGGATTGCATTACTTTCTTAATTCTTTCAGAGATTACTTTTTAACTTTGAAAAAGAGTTTCCAATGTAATTGCAACTTCATATAAATGTCATTTCTTTCAAAATTCTAACAATGGTTACTTAGAATCACAAATCAGCTCTCCATTATTTAATTGGCTAATGTTAATTTTTGTCAAGAATTAATCAGATGTTAATTGAATGCTTCGTTTATAATGTTCAATTTTTTAAATGTTCTGAACATTCATTTTCATCTTCTAAGTATGCCAAGTTTTTAGTATGCACTCCTTTCTTTAGTCTTTCATTAAAGTTCAGAGTTTAAGCACTAGGATTTACAACCAAATTGAATAAATATGTATTTCTGTCCTTAAAAACCTACTTAGCATGTGTTTTATATATATATATATATATATATATTTATACATATAAACTATATAACAATGTACAGTATATGGCCATATCTTACATCTGCTGTCACTCCTTGTAAAGACGAACCAGGCACATTTGCTGTCTCTCAGGGCTAAAGACCTCTCATAATTCAAATCTCAGCTAAAATATCTGATTATCACATATTTCTTCTTGGAGACTAATTTCCTAAGCAGGGGATGGGGCGGCAGGCACATGCTGGTTTAGTCTTCTCTACCTCTCTCCCTCCCTCCCTCCCCCCTTTCTTTCATTTCTATATCACAACCTATCACTGCAAAGTGTCTGGCACATATTATGCCCTCAATAAGTATTTCTTGAATAAGTGAATGTTATTTTATTAATTTTAATTGTGTGTTGAATTGGATGTGATAGTCTGTTATTCATAGGTGAGATTAATTTGTAATTTTCTTAGCTGTGTTGAGTGTACTGTGTATGTATCTTCAAAGCAACTTTGAATCATTTGAAAAATTATATAATAATTCAAAATAATTATTTGTGGCCAGAGATCTTTTTCTGTAAATTACCAGATAGCAAATATTTGTGGCTTTGGAGACCACACGGAGTCTTTAGCATGAAATCATTTCTGCTTTGGTAGCACAAAAGCAGTCATGGACAATACAGAAACAAAGTAGCATGGCTGTGTTTCAATAAAACTTTATTTAAAAAAACAGGCAGTGGGCCAGTAACTAGTTTGTCTGATCTCTGTCTTAAATACTTAAAATGGTGAATTAAAAAAAAATGTAAAGGGAAATAAATTTTATTGTTTATTAACACCATAGACAACCTTCAGATTTTATTACATTTATAAAGATCATCTAGATTAAGACTGTTAAACTAGTCAAATGTGTTTGTCATGGCCATCTCGTACTTATGATTATATCTCCTTAGTAAATTTTATATTTTCTGGAAATGAAAACTATGTAAATAATGCATATATGAATTTATTCAATTCATGTAAGTGGAGTCTAACCCTAAAGAAGGGAAACTGCTGATCTATCACTGTGAAGTTTACTAATCTAGCAATCTACTGACATATTGTACAGATTTGTGTACTTCAGACTTTCAGTTAAATATGTATTACTTTGTTATTGATTTTTGATGAAGGTATGGTTCTTAGTGGCCATTTTAAATACAACTAAGTAAAATACAAAGATAAAAAGAAAAGAAAAGAAAACCTAAAATAAATTTAGTTGGTTAAAGTCACACAACATATATTTATATATGTGTGTGTATATATATATACACACACACACACATTTGCATGTTTCCTTTTCTTTTAAAACATTTAAATCTAGGTGCAAGCCCAAAATATTTCTTTACAAATTTAAAAACATAGCAATCTATTTCTCCAATTACATTAAAATGAACCATCAGAATACATACTAATAATGAACCCCCTAAAAATTAGCTTTTTTCTTTTGAGGAATAATTCAGGTTTTTGTAAGCCCCTTTTATTTGCCCTGAAAATGTAAGTCAGATGTTGTTAGAGAAAATACAAAAAATATGTTATGTTTTAATCATCCTCAACCCAGCTATTCCTAGTAGCTAATGTAAAAGTTAGATTCAATAGTAGAAAATCTTATTGCACACATGGAAACAATTGTATTACTACTTTTGCTAATTGCAATGGATTTTTTCCTCTGGGAAGTACTAATTCTCAAGAGAAATATAGCATTTCTTCTAATGTTGAGAGACTCTTAGGTTCATGCTGAAGGACTTGAATTCTGGAGCCAGACTTCCTGGGTCCAACTGGTGGTTTGACTTTGAGCAAAATTCTTAAACTTTCTGTGACACAATGTTTAAGCTTAAAGTCAGGAAAAACAAGAGCACTGTAGCTATCTTATCATTTTGTGACAATTTAATGTAAATCACAAGAAACTTCATAAATATTTGCTTCCTTGTTTTTCCTTAAAATGTATTGGTGTGTGTGTATTAGAGAATTAAGTGTTTGTCCCATTTACATTTGAGGAACAGGGAGCCTTGCATATTACCAATGCTGGGTACAGTTATTGCACCAAGGTAGACCACTCAGGTGCTACCTACAAACCTGGTCAGGTCCCAGGAAAGTGTTTGAAACCTCTTCTCTATGTCCTTGGAGAAAGGTAACCACACAGGATTACATGAAGGGTTGTGAGTGCTACAGGCAACATGGGAGCGGGGCAATGGTTTGGACTTCACGGAGTCTTTGTGCAGTGAAAGTGCTTATATAAGAAGACGTAGTAGCTACCTTGTGAAATCATTTCTTTCAGGTAGCATAATAATAACACACAGTTAGTCTATTCCTAGTACTGCCAAGCACCTATTTTCCTGCTTCTCTTTTTGTTTCAAGTTGGGGATCCCTACGAATTCCTAGGTTGGCTCATTATTCACAACAGTTACACCCAAAACCTGAACAACTGGTGATATTACAAGATCTATATGACTAAATAGCATGACTAACTCTGTACCAATTCCTTACTTCTTCAACTTTGGCAACCAAACTACCATTGATTACTAGAACAATATACTTTTACTTCTTAAAACATTCATTAAAATAGAATTTTGTTTCCAAAAATTAAATATTTAAATGTAGCTTTAATTTATTGTATTTATAAGTTAAATTTTTAAAATTTATATTTTATATTTATATATATAATGTATACATATGATTAAAATGTAAATTATATATAATTTATATTTATAATTTTAAATTTTATGTTTATGGAATATAAATTATTTGTTTTGCAGATGATTTTGAATATTTTGGAATAAAAACTTGAAATTAATCCTTTGTTTACTTTTTCAGTGTTTACATTTCATTTAATTTTGATTTGTATGAAAACACATTATTCTTATGAGCACTTTGGATATAATTACATTTTGCTTTTTAATTATTTTATTTCTATCAAATTAAATAAAAATCTTGGTAACAATATAATTATTGACATTGCTGAAATTCAGGCATAAAATAAATTATATTGAATAAATATTTAATAATTTATTCTATGCATATCTCTATTTTCTTTCTCATCCAAACACTGCTATCCCATAAATAAAACCCTGAGATATGAGTAAAAATAAAACCATTCGGACATCTTAGCTTTATGTGTTTTTCAGTTTTACTCTTATAAAAGTGAATTTGTAAAGGAAGGAGAATAGAACATATTTTTCTTACAATGTTTTGGCCTCATTTATCACTTGTAAGTATACTGATACGTGATGTACGCGTGCCTCTTCTTGTCCCCCAGCCTGAGTAATTGTTAGTGGCTGTCTGCGTGATCTGTCTTCCTCTCCCAACTACTTCATGTTCTCTCGGCCTCACTTCAACTACTGGCATCCCGACTCTGCCGTGCTGTTTTCTATCAAAGTTCTTCTCTTTTCATTGCCACGTTGTCTCTCCTCTGCCTTTCCCTGGTAACCACTTTCCTCCTCACCTCTTCTTGTCAGTAAGCTTCTACAAATTAGGGGAAATTAAAATGTGAACTTTAAAGAAACACTGGTTGACTGTGTCTTATATGACTGTATTTGTTTCTTCTGAAATCCCTGAAATAAAATGAAACCCTCTAAGTAGGCAACTACCAGCGGCTTTGTTGTTTCCAACTGTGACTAAGTATCCATCATTTGACCAGACACCAAGTCAGCCATCAATGGAGATGTGCGATTTTAATGATATTTATGAGCTTGTAAGAGCATCCTTTATGACGAGATTAATTGACCTGATGGCTCCTAAAATGAGATCCACTCAACATAACAGACAGATAATCCCAGGAAGAAGGCAAACGCCTCCCTTGAGATCAACCTTCCAAAGCCTTGAAAGACCAGTTTCTAAAGAAAGGATTAAAAAATTACTTCCTGTTATCCATTTGATCCATAATACAGATGCTGAGAGGGTGGCTGAGTGGGTCGGAAGGAGTAAATTGTACTTAACATTTAGGTCATGTAGAGACTGGTACAGGTCATACAATTTTGTAAATTATTTGGGATTAATTAGCCTACTTATGGCCTAGTCACAAGTTTACCCATCCCCTGAGTGATTAAGTTGCACCCTTTTCTACCACCAATGTATTCTTTCACTGAAGCATCTCAATATGCTCAAAAATTTTAACTGAGCGTGGAGGACTCAGTAGTTTCTTCTTTCTATAAATATAAAAAACAGTACATTTTCAAATGTGTCTACGAGCTATAAAGTAGGGACTATTAAATTGAATCTATCAGTGTTAGGAGAAGGTGACATAATTGAAGCATATGGTTTTCAGGCCTGAGTTTGCCATGTATTAACTGTGTGGCCTTGTGCAAAATGTTTTAACTCTCTGATTCTTAATTTGCTCAGCCTTTAAATGGGAATGATAACAATATTTGCCTGCTTTCACTTACAATGATATGGTAAATACTCAAAGAAATTAAAATACAAAATCATTGTAAAAATGTGACTAATAGACTCTGGCATGCAAGGTGTTCGGGATGGATTGTCCTAGAGTAATTTTTATCTGTCACATACACTAGGAGATAACAACTGCTATCTTTATCTCTTTAATGCATAACTCAGGTCCGAGGATGTAGAGAGTACTCAATACCTGATATAAGGTAGTCTTAGATAATCAAATATGACCAAGTCCAAAAAAATGTGTCATTGAGACTCGTATGCTATTCATCAAAAATTGAATGAGTAGTATATGCTGAAAATTTAGCTAGCTGTTTGGAGGACCAAATAAAATAAAATAAACATAATTTTGTGATTAGTAGTTATAAGTGAAGTGGCACAAATTGCTATAAGTGAAATACCCTGAGAGCACAAAAGTTGGATTCCCCTCAGTTTACCAAGGAGTTAGAGGGTGAGGGACAGATAACGTGAGGGATATTTTGACTCTTTAGTGTTGATGGTGAAATATGTGTCTTGTCTCTTGTGAGTGAGATGCTCTAAGGCAGCTGAATAGCAGGTACAAAGGACCAGAGGGAAGAAGGGGAGAGGCATATTTGAGGATCTTCAGAGACTTTCATATGCATTTCTACATCAAGGGAAAGTGACATTGATATTTATATTCCTATCATACAGAGCTTTCTTCACTTTGGGTAGAATGGTAAAATACAAAGTATGTAAGGGAGGACCACACAGTGTGAATTCCTGATGCTAAAGATTGGAGTTTTATGTTGGATGAAAAAGGAGGCTTTGGGAATTGTTTTAATCAAAATTATGTTTTAGAAAGAAAGCATATTTAGAAAGACTAAGTCATGAAGAATGAAGTGGAAGAATGGAGACCAGTTAATAGGTTTTGTAGAAATCCAAGTGAGAGAGGGATAAGAGTTCCAGGAAGGTGTGGGGGAGAGAAGGAAACAGCTCAATTAGACATTGGTGATGGAGAGGTAGGTTCTGAATTTTCAGTGTGAGTACATGATGATATTTATTTAAATAAAAATTTCAAAATGAGGACTGAGTTGGATGGGAGTAAAAATGGGTTTTGCATTATGATTTTCAAGTGTTTTAATGACAAATGACAATCTCCAAGAAGGATGTGAAGATGCTTGGTTTCTGTATAGATATCTGGGCTGGGGATAAAGACTCAGAAATGTTTACGACACAGGAGAGAGCTGAATCAATGGGGTGAATGAGATAACCTGGGAAGTCCTTGGATACAAACAAGAAGGAGTCGGCCCTAGGAAACCTGTAGGACTCCAAGATGCATGGAGGAGGAGGAGGAAAAGTCTTGGGCAGTGAAGCAACGGTAAGTAGGTAGACAAAGCTGTTTTGGCAATTCCGGTCTGACCTGAAAATCATTTTGTCTTTCTGATTGATTATGTTCTATCTTTACATTATTTATTTTCTACGAAAAATTCTAGAAGGGAATTCCCCAGAGGTCCAGTGGTTAGGACACTGCCTTTCACTGCTGAGGGCTTGGGTTCAATCCCTCGTCCCTGGTTGAGGAACTAAGATTCCACATGACACAGTGTGGCTACAAATAATAATAATAATAATAATAAAATAAAAATACACCAGCGCAGGTATAAAAAATATATTAAAAAAAAGAAAAATTCTAGATATTCATCCTAAACTAATTGGACAATTTGTGTCTGTACCCTAGGTGAAAACTAGATCCCCACTGAAATGCTCAACATTAATTGTCTTGGGAATTATTTTTTTTAATAAAAGAATCAAATATAAGGTGCATGAATAAAAAGAAATATTTTTTAAAAGGATACAATATTCTTGTGATGATTTCTTCACATGCACCCATATGCTATTCAGGAAAGAATGTGTTAAAATTGCATCTGAAATTACAATATGATTACTTTACAGAGTGTGCTCTCAGGTTGTGAAGGAAGCTAAAAGATAACATCTGTGCTCAATAAGCATTTCCACAAACCATCCAGTAAGTGCCAAAATGCTTATATAGCAGTGTGAGAAATCAAGGTTATTTACTTCCTTGCTAATTCTTTGTTATGCATGTCTCTTCCTCTCAGCCCCACAGATTTTTTTCTTGCCTGTTTTGCCAGCTTTTCCGATCCCAGATTGAAGATTTTTGGTTCCTAAATCCCCTCATAATTTAAGCTCTATTAATTCTGTAACCATGTGGACACTTTTGGCTTCAAATAACAGAAAACCTGAGTAAAATGGCCTTCCTGTTACTATAAGCTTTAGTATCTGACATAACAAGAAATCCGGACAGAGGCGATTCCAGGGTTGGTTAACTTAGTCTCAACAGTGTCACCAAGTGTACGAACTCTGTCCTCTGCCTCACTCTCCTGTGTTGGAAAGGCTTTGAGCAAATCAGAAAGAGTATTTAAGACAATCGGCTTTACCATGTAAGGGTGACTCCACAGTTCAGCCATCATCAGAAGAGGGGTCCATGAAAGAGTATTTAAGACTGTTTCCTTTACTATGTAAAGGTAACTCCACAGTTGAACCGTGACCAGAAGAGAAGTCCAACCTCCTGTGCTCCTTGTATTAAGTGTGAGCCTTTCCTTTTCAGGGGACCCCGAGTAGAATTCCCTCATAGCCTACTGACCAGAATTGGGTCATATATCCTTTCCTACACTAATCACAGGCAAGGGAGAGACACGATGGCTGAGATTTATTGATATTTGCTGCTTGGAGCTGGAGAGAAGTTCAAAGCTGTCTATGGTCTGAAGGTTTGTGTCCCCTCAAAATTCATATGTTGACATGCTGATTAGGAGGTGAGGCCTTTGGGAGGTGATTAGGTCATGAGAGTGGAGCCTTCCTGAATGGGATTACTGCTCTTATATTAATATAAGTGATCCTACAAAGCTTGATAGGTAGCTCCTCCCACCGTATAAGGATGCAGGAGAATTCAGTTACCTGGTAGAAAGCCTTCACCTGTCAGTACTGGCTCCCTGATCTTGGACTTCCAGTCTCTAAAATAAATTTCTGTTGTTTATAAGCTAACCCGTCTGTGGTACTTTGTTATAGCAACCCGAATGAACTAAGATATCCAAGAAATTGCCTAATACTTCAATTACAGGGGACAAGAGGAAGAGGAAACCCTTTTTAATTAGAAATTACATTATGTAACATCTCTCTCTCTCTCTTTTTTACTTCTGCAGCAGTTCAAATTTCTCCTTCCCCTCTTAAACTTGAATCCTGAGGGTAGATCGAATTCATATCAAATTGGTCACAGAGTCTATTCATATTATTTATTTCACCAGCAAGTTTTTAAACATCTGGTTTAGCCAACTCAGGCTTTTATAGATTTCACCTTTCTCATTTCCTGAAGATGTTCACACTGTTGGGTAATTATATTTTAAAAAGACAGTGTTTACTTCTCATTCAGTTCCTTCCTGTAAATATTTTTCAGCAAAAAAAAAAATTGAGATCTAGGGTTTGTAGGATATGTCCTCTTTATACTGAGTATTTGTATTTTGAATACAATTTGCCAAATAAAAAAATGTGAAGTCATCATGAAATTAACTACTTGCTGCCTGTCTAGAAAAGTTTATCCTGTTACGTCTTCAATAATGTGTCAGTGATGAGTGATACTACAGTGTACACATTTTTACAAACAATTCGCTTCTTAATACAGGAGTTCTTAAATTTTAGTTATGTCTCATAATCATTATTTAAACCTGCATTATCATGACAGAATGGAAATATTGTGGTCTTTATACAATAAATACGGCCCTTTATCCCCTCACACTTGGGCATGTCCCATGTCATGCTAGCATCTGCTAGCATTGCTAGTGAGCCTGAAAACATTCACTAATACATTATCCTTGCAGTAATTACTAAGTCACAAACTGTTAGCCATCACAGGATGCAATGCTATATGAAATATGCCCTAGAGTTACTAAGTATTCACTTAGGAGACAATAATATGAGGTCATCTTTCTTAGTTTGACATATGAAGCACCATGTAATTTGGCTTATTCTACATTTCTAGTCTCGTCAACCACCATTTCCCTGAACAACAGCCCCTTGGAACCTCTCCCTGCTCTTGAAAGGTAGAGACTCTGCCATAGCTTGGTGGCTTTGTATATGGTTTTCCGCATACATAGAAGACACGTGTCTCTTCCCGTCCCAAGAGCACCATTCCCCTGTCACTCCAACACGCAGAAGCACACTGTATACCCCAACCCACAGCTAAAACTCCATCTTTCTACCTCTGTCTATGTCTCTCTCCCTCTTACTCTCTCTCTCTGACAAACTCTCACACACACACACACAGATACACACATACATATTCCCCCGAACTCCCCTATCAATTCAAGTTTCCATGACTCAGCCTCTCGCAGTGGAATTATAATATTTCATTTTTTGGTGGGTTCTCATCATTTTTTTTCAGACTGGAAATGTTCCATGTTAAATTGAATTTTTCCAGGGTCTGGCCCAAAACTCTCTTCCTTCCAAGTCTCTCAGTTACAACCATGTTAGCCCTCCAACATCTTCAAAACTTATTTCTCTCGAGGTCTCTACATTTACCCCCAATACTTAGCCCCTTCTTGTCTTCATTTCTTCCCATATATGTCAAATATTTCATGATCCGCCACTTAACCAGCTTTTGGCTGGTGTCCATAACTCAATAAAATCCTTACTCTTTCCAATATATCGAGAAAACTCCCTGACTCAACCTGATCATTCATGTTCTTCTTGCTTAGACCTTAGCTACTAATATTGTACCTGGGAAAAATCATATTTTAATGTATTATTAATTTCTAGTTTCTAATGGTCACTGAGGCTCCAAGAAGCCAACAAAACTGGCTCCTCCCTTCCTGGCCAGGATAGTTAATTAAAAACAGGATTACATTCTGTGACAATGGTGACCATTAATGCCCTCATTAAAGATCTAAAGGAGGCAGGGGTCATCATGTCTATCACATCTTCATTTCATTTGCCAGTCTGGTTCCTGCAATACTAGGTGATCCTGGGGAATGGCTGTGGAATATTTCAGACTCATCCAAATGTACTCTTTTCCATTGCAAGAGAATCTGAAGAAAGAGGATCTGAACTAGTTCTCATGCACATGGAACTGAAAATAATGCACATTAACTGTAATGTCTCAGTGCTATGTTTGCTCTGTCCTCTATCACAATATAGTCTGAAAATATCTGGACCATCTGGACATCCGTACAGAACATCAGGCATGGATGATATCTTCCTCTTCTGGCAGGATGTACATGGGAGGCTTGTATGATGGAAACTTTGCTAAGAAACATGTCCTGTAGCGGGTGGAAAATACAGTTTTTAGAGATCCCATGGGCAGGAGCATGTTAGAATATTGCTGCTGAAGGTAAAAATAAATCACTGTATTTTTCTTGTTATTCTACAAAGAAGTATGAAAAATACTTGGTATTGCTCCTAGCTCCTAGGAGCAATCCAATCAACACCTAGGAATACTGTGCAGGATAATATAACAAGTGAAATGGAATCTTGCCTTCTTTGAACAAGGCCCAGAGAAAAAAATAAATTCTATGGCCTGCTCCTTAGAACATACAATCTGAAAACTCCACGGTGATAGATGTGTCAATAGTTAAAAAAGAAGCAGTGTGGTTTGTGGCAAGTTTGAGGGGGAGAACCACAATGTGGACAGCGATTTTCTGGAGTAGAGCCAACTAACCTGCAGCAGAAAACTACATGCCTTTTGAAAAAAAGCATGCTACTGTAACTTGGTAAGAGACTGAACACTCAACCATGGATTCCAGGAGACCATGCATCCAATTGCTTACCTAAGCTGGGTCCTGTTGGCCCTGGAGGTGACAGTGGTGGGTGGACACAGAAATGATTCATCACCAGATAAAAATGGCATATCCAGGATTAAGCAAGACCAGAGGGCACAGACAAGATGCGTGAGATGATCACCTAGAACTCACTTCACCCACCATGTTGCACAAGAACCTCATCTTCATCTCACACCTGGGGTAATGTGGGATGACCATTTGAAGGAGGAGGGAAAATCCTATCCTCCTCTCAACATGGATGGATTGATTTGGTAAGTGGTGCAATCTATAAAAAATGGAGGGGAAATTTATTTCAGTTTCATTCAGGGGTGGACTTGAAAGATAGTAGCAAGGGAAAAAAAATTCCAATGAACATAATTTCAGGCAGTGTACCTGGTCAACTATTTTGTATAGAATGAAAAGAAATCCAAGGTTAGGGTATATATTGATTTTGTGAAAATTGAACAATGGTGTGTCTGGCAGATCAGGAAGGTAAAGGATTGGAAGATAAGAGTCAAAAGTACATGAGCTGGAAGCGTGTGAATTAAGACATGAGATTGAGCAGGAAGATAGGTGACACGGAAGACCTCTGAATCACACATTACTGCCCATCAAAAAGTATCCTCTACAGAAGTGAAAACAAATAACCAAGTAGAAAAAAAAATGACTATTCAGTTGATATTAACCATACATTGTTCACAAGTCACTCTAGTACCAGCATAATGGACACATAGACAAAGTGGCCACAAAGAACGAGATAAAAGTTATGCATGGGCTCAATAGCAGGGACTTCCATTTACCAAGGCTGATCTAGCTACTGTTGCTTCTTGTCCACACGACCTCAGCCAGGACCACCATCCTGAAGACTGTGAAATACCTCCTCCACGGTCCTGAAATCATACACAACATAACCTCCGACTAGGGAAACCACTTTATAGAGAAAGAGGTGCAAGAGAGAGCCCATGACCATGGAATTCACTGGGGGCATTGAGTATACACCATCCAGAAGCTGTCAGGGTGATACAGCATTGGGAATGTTAAAATTCAGCGGAAGAACTCATTCAAAGGTGATATCTTATGAGGTGGGGGTGCCGTCCCCCAAGGTGTATTAAATCAAAGTACTCCTTGTGTCTACATATTCCCACTAAGTGGAATGTGTGAGTCTGAGAACTAAGGGTTGAAGCAAGAAGTGGTCCTGCTTAAAATCACTCTCATTGATCTACTGGAAGACTTTGACTTACTGTGGCTCTGAACTCTATAGGGTTAGAGATCTTGGTCCCTAAATTAAAGGAGATGAAACTCTCTCCGAGTAACAAGGCAAAATTCCCATTGACGTAGGCCTACAGTTGTTACCATGGATTTTTGAGCACCTGATGTTCAAGGAACCAGATGGCAAGAAGAGGAGTTTTAGCCTTGTCAGTGGTAATCGACCATGGTAACAGAAGAAGGTTTGGCTTCTATGACACATCATCTGTAGGTAGGAATATGTGTGGAAATCAGGTGACTCTCTTGAGTATGAGGCTCAGAACTTTCATGAATGTGAGATTTAATCATACCATCAGGTACCACCTAGACTAACAGGAGTGAGAGCTGGGGACAAGGGGTTTTAGAATGGAGAGTGGAAGAGAGAAACTGTGAGTAACATTTGTGTCCCTAAGAGCAAATGGAGCAAAGGGGGCTGTAGTTTGTCCCTTCACCTTCCTCTTTCAACCCCATTCCCTTAGTGGGAAGAAAGACTCGCTATGCCCTTGAAGGAGTTGGTCCCCAAACTGTAAAGAAGTGGAGCAGTGTGGCCCAAAGAAATGAGTGTGGTATAAACTCATATATCCCTTCCAGGAAAGACTTTTTTCCCACCTGTGTGGGTAACTAATAACCTGCAGTTATTTGCTTATGTAAGCTTTCCTCCACTTCTCGGCCAGGTCAGACTCATCTCAGGGAAGCCTTCAGCCAATCACTGTGCAAGGTGATAGTAGAAGAGTCTATCTATTTCCACTGAATGCGGGCTCTTCTTTCTGCATCAGAGCTCCCTCTTGCTCTACCATACTTTGTCAGGTCTGCAGCAACCCCTGTGATCACAAGCCCACTCAGTTTCAAGGCAAAGGAACAGGGACTTCATGTCTCAGTGTAGAAATGTTATCTCTTCCAAAGAAGAGCACGTGCCATGGGATATGTTGGGATGGCGTCTTTGGAAAATGCCATCTGCTTCTTTTCAAAGAAAATAGAGGCCCTCGTTTCTTTTCTTTAAAAAATAGCTATACCTGCATCCATCTGGTAATTTTCTCTTTCCTTCCTATGATAGGAAGGATGAAAAAATGAATACTTCTTCCTTTCTAAAGCCAGATCTCCATCTGCGTTCCAGAGCTTATTCCTTGTAGCTTTCTTGGTGGTCTTTTCTCTATAATGGATCTCTTTATGTATTGATCCCATATCCTTGAAATTGTTGTTTGTCACATTATCATCCAGTCTACCCAAAAAACAAGAACAAATCCCTCTTTAAAAAACAAAAACAAATCCTTTATATGACTCTAGACGTACCTTCCTCCTGTCTAACCTATTACCTGCTCTATTCAGCCGAATATCTTCAAGTGCGTCTACACTACCAGCAGATGCTTCCACACCTTCCATGTGTTACTCAATCCACTACTTTTTTAGGATTTTAGTTGTGCTGTTCCCATTACACCCACTTTTTTGAGATTTATACAGCTTCCTTGCATCTCCTTTCAGTACAGCTTTTGCTGATAATCATGCTTGACTTCTCTTTGGTTTCTGATAATTTTGGCTTCTTTTTCCTTCCTGAGTATTTTTCTTCATGCTCTCCTGACTTTTTTCGTTCCTCTGTGACTGATTGTTTGTGTGCCCTTTCTCTTCCCATAACTTAAATCATGAGATTCTTCATTAGCCCATTTCTTCTTCTCCATTTAGTGTCTTCTTTGACAATTTCAAGCCCTTGTGTGTTTTTGTGTTGTCCATAACGTGCCTGACTCTTAGATCTTTAGCCTATATCCCAGATCTCCAGAGTTGTTTTCCAATATGCCTTCTTTTTGTTCCATTACATTTTAATCTATGCCTAAGATTATAGTTATGATACACAGAGTGATTTATAGTGGATATATTTCTCCTTGGCTGACTGTCCAACTGTTCTAAGACTTGGGATAATTTCCAATTTTGGTCCCAATAGACCTAAACATCCACGTTTTGGATGAGTGCCTCAATATCCACCCTGAAATAACTTATTGGACCAAAGACAGGTATCTCTATCAAGTCTTACATCATAGGGCTTGACTCAAAACATAAACGGTACCAATCAAATTGTGTTCAGGATTTTTCACTAGGCTTTCAATAGGAACATTTTATTTGTCAAATAACAGAATGAGTGGTCCACGTGCCACATCGTGCTAAACATTATCTGTAGAATTCTGTCTCCTGTAGATTTCCCGAGTTAGTTTTTGATGCCCCAGGAAACCTGATGCGCTAACATTTCTGTCCAGTTATTGCTGATTGTCTTTCTCTCTTCTGCATCTCTCCCTGTTCACTAGGTAGCATCACTTCCATTGAGTACTCCCAAAGGAAATAATGGTGCCTACTCGGTAGGCATCACTGTGTTTTATGCTCAGTGTTTGCAATTACTTTTGCAGTGTTTGAGATGTATTTGGGGGAACATTAAACAGTACAACCTGAAATATAAGAAGAGAAATATTTTCAGATAAGACTAACATCTTATATCAGTTTTTTTTATTAATAAGGAACTCACTCAAGTCACCCTAGCTCACAGAATGCTTTCTTTAGGAATGGGGAATGGATCTCATAGGATCACAGGTCTCTACAAACAAATCACTCAGTAAATTTCAGAAGCACTGGAACAAAATACAAAGCAGTTTTGGGGAGCTTGGAATATTCAGTTTCTCTCTTGGACCCGCTTCTTATTGGGACATTCCTTCATCTATTTTTTTTTCCTTTCTCCTCACTATTTGACTTACGTATATATTTTCCTTACTCATAGTTTCTACTTTTTCCTCACTTCTCTCCTTGGAGTCTATTTATGTATCTTTCAGATTTAGTTTGCTGCAAACTCGCTTCCTTGGTTAATATTTTCCTGGTCCTGTTCCTAAGAGGATCTGACTGGATTAGCAAACAATAAGCTCAGCCTCAGTTGCACAACATGTTCTAGGGGTCAGAGTGCTTTATTTCATAGAAACATATTATCCCTGTTATTATACCCATTTGACAGAGGAAGAAATTGAGGCTCAGAGAAGTTATTTGCTTTACCCCAAGTTCAAAAAAATAAGAAAAAAACAAACAAAACAAATAGAAAAAAAAAAACAAAACTTGAGTTAGAACTTGCACCCAAGTGTTCTACACACTCTCCAAACACAAGCTTATGTATCTTCTTACACTACCACACTATTTTCTCTGGGATCATCAGTGTTGGCCAGGTTGGCTAGGGTGACATGATGCAAAAGTATGAGTGCCCAGGCTCAACTCTCTGCAGAAGTTTCAAAAACAATAATTTCATTCAGAAGGAGTTGTGATGGACAGGCTGAAAAAATGTATTATAGTGAAGTTGAATACAAAGCTAAGGAATCTATAGTCAATTGTGGAAACCAATTATGGAAGTTCAAATTTTAGAGCCCCTTTTGAAGCCACTGAATTTCTTGCTTAGTGAATACCGTGGGAAATTAAATGAACAGGAGAAACATCATGCGGCAGTCGCTGAGCCATGTTTGCACACCTCTGCAAGTCCTTACTCACTCTGATTTAAGCAATAATTACGGTGGACAAATTCAGCAAACTTCCCTGGTTCCTACCCATGCATAGGAGTTCAGCCAATGGAAGAGAGACTGGGGATGAGGACGGTAACCCAAGGAGGACACATTAAATGACTGAACATGGTTCCCTGGCCAGAGAATGAAGCCAGTGGTATTGCATAGAAATGAAGAGGTTGGAAGGGGAAGGAAAGGTTGAGTCACTGGTTCTCTTTTCCATCCCTTACAGCCTCCACTTTCTGTGAGAAGAAGGAGGCTCCTAGATATGAAGTTTTTCACCCCCCCCCCACTTTTACCTTCTTCGAAGACTTCCTATCACCATCTTTCTACAGGAAACATCTTTTCCTGCCATTTATAGTTAGTCCTGACCTCCTTATCTGTCTTGTATCCTCTGCAACATTGCATATTATTGCGTTTTGACCCTTTATCGTTGATTTCTGTGTCTCCCGTGGCACTCCTTTAAAAAGACACACACGAAATCCTAAGTAAGTGCACAAAATTAATTGCGATCTTGGTCACTGGGTTTTAAATTATTAAGAGTAGGTGAAGCTTAATAGAGAAAAACATTCACCAACACTGTTGTTGAAATTAGAGCCTTTTGGAAAGAAACAGGAAGAAATGGCACACTCAGTCATTAATGAGTCACTGATGTCATTGAAGGAGGTGGGTAAATGTCAAGAAGGTTCAGATCAGATTTTGAAGAAGGAGGCATATGATTAGGATGAAACAATGGTAGGAATTCCAAGAGAGGATAAATTATAAGAGAAGACAGTGTTCTAATTGTCTGGAAGCAGCAGAAGTCTCAAGAAGCACCGTCCCAGGCAAAACTAATTGCTATCATCTCTCTAGTCCTAAGATCCTAAGACGCTTGACTCTTACTTCTATTGTCATCTACCAAACCATACACTTATCTTTCTTGTTCCATTGGTGGAGCAGCAGAGGACTATTTCTCATCATTGTATTTCTGAGATCAATCACTGCTGGGAACAGAGTGGTAATAAGTAAATGCTTGTGAATAAGTGATTGAATAAATCACAAGAATGCACGCACTAATGAGAATGTTGGCACTACTCCTGTTCTCTTGAATGATGGCAATAGGAAAAAACAGAATGATCTGAATTGGAAAGATCTACAAGGAATATAGCGTCCTCTGATAATTTCATGAGGCAGTAAAATGAATGAAGAAAAGTTCAGAAGATAGGGATGATTGTTTACTATATGCTCCTGAGAAATAAGAGAAGTAAAATGGCCCTCGTTTCTCATCCCTAAACTATGAGGCTCAAGTTTTTAAATCTCTGCAGTCCTAAGAATCCCTGGTCACCACTGTGCACACACTGCAGCTCAGCAGTGAGCAGGAGAGATGCGATGTGGTGCTGTCTCCTTGGGAGAAAGGTAATAGGGATAATGGATAACAGGTGTCCTGGGAGCCCTGCTACTCTCATTCCCCACTGGTCATGGCCCTTTCTGTTGGTCCTCAGCCAGAGTATTGTGAGGGATGTTGGGGGGTCTCCAGACCCCACTGTGAGACAAAGAAGAACACATTGCCCACCTGGACTATATCTCTTATCATAATTATGATTTTCCTCTGTGTTCAGAAACAGACTGCATTTTTAAAATAGAAATACTTACTAAAATGGGAACTGTTGGACAAGAATATCAAATGAGAACCAATCTAAAATGTATCAATAAGCATTTTAACTGTCTTTCAAAATTATAATTAAACACCCCCAGCCCATCGGATAAAAAGCTTTTGGAAGTATGGAACTTATTGTAATTCTAACCTTTCGGATAATGAGAACTGAGTTAATTCTACAGGCACAAATACGGAAAACTCTAGCTGTAAATAAACAATTCAAAGAATGAGCTGTTTCTGTTTGAGCTAATGAAGAATGACACAAAGAAAATACTGAGCAAAGAAAAATAAATGCTCATTTCAAATGTGGCCTTAGATTTGAGTCTTGCTGTTACTGTGTACTGAGAAGCTTCTGTTTGTTAGAAACAGTGAAACTTGTTTTCCATTTCCAACAGCCAGTCATTTCTTATAGTCTAAGGTGGACTTTTTTCAACTTATAATTGTTATTTATGAAGTTGTCAGAGGTGTTAATAAGTGCACATTAATAAAACTCCTGTCTGAAATTGAATACTTAGTAGATTAATGGTTGAGTAGCAGCAAACACATTCAACTGGTCTAAGTTGAAAAAAAAAATATGCCTAAGTTACTTCCCTCCATTAGGGATACAGAACACCTAGGGCTTAAGGTAGGATTACAAAATTTATACTTCTATGCCAAGACCAACTCTAATGCAGGATCCAGGTTTTTGCTAAAGAATGTCATTTTGTGGAGAAGGGACATGCATGAATGCCACTAAAACATATTCAAAGATTAATGTTTCTTTTTGTTGTTGTTACATTGATAGTATAAATTTGCTAGATCTCCTCTGCATGTACCTTCATTCCAACCAGAAATTGGGTGATTTCATTTTAGAGTTATAAAGGAGTAAGAGTGTATATGTTGGTGAGTCTTGTGAATTATAGTAACCTTCAATAAATTGTCTATATGTGTACCGCATGCTTTTCAAAAGTTTGCTTTATGCCACTTGGCTTTTACAAAAGACCCCTACATCTGAACCTATTTTTGCTAACTGAAAGAAATTTGAAGAAGACTTTCACTTTTGTGAAAAGAAAAAAGAAAGAAGAAAACAACATTCAGTGTGTGTTTTGCAGCATCCTTTACAGAGGCAGTGTGCCCCCAGAGCAGGGAGAGGGGTACCACCAAGCTCCTTCTCTTGAACTAACACTCAGCATCTCAGCATCAAGCTGCCAGAGCTTTGAGCTGTCTGTGAGCATCTGCACTTTCTCTGGGTCTATTCTGTGCATCTGTTAGCAAGATGCTTTCTAAGAGAATTGCTTCTTCACTTTACACCATCTCGGTATGGAAGGTTTCATAGGAATCCTCTACTTTTGGATAGTGTGGGGAACCTATACCATGGAAAATGACTATTTGGGCTGGGCACATAGCTGTGAGCAGTTTCTATGCTATCCTGCTTTCATGCCCATGGGATACGTGGTTGATGGAAGGGACCAGACGGGATTGTAGCAGTGGCTGTAGTCCAACTTATTAGCAAGCAGCCCACCAGCAGAGGATTTGCCCCACCCCTGCTGCATATCTGAGGGGATGGTCTGAGCGGCAGTTGGAACCCTAACTGAGTTCTCTAGTTTCTGTATCTTTTCACATTTGATACACTGCCGATCACAAATTGCCTGTGTTCAGTTCTCTTTCCATGATTTTGACTTCTAAGGACTCAAGCTATTCCTTACCAAGTACCCTGCCAAGGCTTAAAAAATAGATCATGAAATGCTTTTTTGATATTTTTTATAGATGTTCATTCATTTGGAGTCTATGGATCTGACCTGGCTATTGAGCCCCCTGGAAATGATGTTCAAATCCATAGGTGAAGAATTTTAGGAGATTTTTAGACAAGGATAAGGCATTCTTGATTAGTCCAATGCTGTCAGAACAATTGAGGGATGAGTGAACAGGAAAGAGGGAGGGTGACCAGGAAATGAGACATAAATAGAAGGAATTGGGAAAGAGACCAGAACAGGTGTTAGAGAAAAAGGCTATTTGGCCAAATTATGTTAAGAATTTATGTGTTTTTGTAGGAATATAAACAGGATTAGTGTTCAAGTAAGAGCCAGTGTCTTAAACCAAGAAAAAGAAATGACATAAGAGATTTATGTGAAATTAATGTGCATTATTTGTTCCCCAAGGAAAGAAAAACAAGATAAAACAATCCCCCTAACAATTCTAAAACACATCCCGAGTTCTCTACGAATATTTGTCCTCCCACATACAGAGATACTGTTAGATGGCAAATGACATTAAACGTTATGAACATATTCAATTAGCGCAAGTAGATGACCTAGATTTAGTTCAACACCCATGATTTTCTTAATTAGAAGGCCTTTATACCCAGCAATACTTTAAATGATCTCTGGTACAATTTGGAAACTTTAAAACCAGATGGTACTTTTGTGAACACTTTAGCAGGCAGATTTGATGTTGTCATTGTATTTAAAAGGAACATGTGGACTGAGACCCCGGTAAGACAAACATAAACTTTTAACATGTCTGGATTTGTCTCTCCCTAATTCAGAACTACCTGCCATAGTCATCATCTGATAATGAGTGAAGGTCATTACCTTCACGTGACTGAAAGTGACATGAGATTCTTTCACACTTTCACCAAGTATTTTCTCTCCAGTTGGATAAAATGCATTTTCTAAATTTACCTTCACACACAAAAAGAAATACAAAATGTAAATAAAACTCAGTAGAATCAATAAAGCATCCGTTTTACCATAAAAAAAATTGATTTACAGTTTTACTGGGCCATTGTATTTGAGATCATTATACTACTGCAGAAAGTATTAATATCCCATTTTCACTTGCAAACTGTCTTTTCTCTATAATCTGATGTGCGATCATCCTCACTTAATCTAAAGGACAGACATAACGGATTAGATGGAGACTTACGAAATGGTCAATAGTCCACCCCATTTGACCTACATGACTGGCATTTTCATGTGATTTAACGTAATGCATGAAGCCTATTTCCTGCCACCTTGCTTAAGAAACAGGGTATCACCAGATATTACAAAGAACTTTAAAGCACCCGTGTCCTTCCTTCTCCACACCCTCTGACTGCCTCAGAGTTTCGTGGTATTTACTCCATGGCTTTACCTATAGTTTTACTATATACTGTATGACAGCGTATCACACTGTATTTTTTTAGTGTTATCTTTTTGGATGCAATGTAAATAGAAGCATACTATGAGCATAATCCTATAACTGCTTTTCCAAGCTCGCTGTTGAGTACACCTATTTGGGGAGCAGAACCGGAGATCATCCATTTCCACGTGTTATCTTTGGTGAGGGGCTGTGTATTTTCAATTTCCAAAAGTATTTTTGTAAGCATTTTATTGATCGAATATTTACCTTAATTGGCACAGCTTGTAGAATACCAGTTCTTTGAAAGTTATAGGGCTTATCTTTGTGATCTACTAATAGACAAAAATTTCACGAATTTCTCCTCTGGGGAAAAAATGATAAATTCTTCAGTTATTGAAGGCAATAATAGACATCTACATGTGTATATAATGTGTGTCTCTCTCTCACATGTACTCTTGTATGTGTGTATCTGTGTGTGGGCGTGTGTAATATGACAGTAATTAATTTTGTTATTCTAGTCCTCTATATTTTTTTCTTTTACATGAAAGTGAGGTGTTAGTCTCCTCATATACAGTAAATCTGTCAACATTTACATAGTTCTGTCCATTTTACCTTTTACATTTTGAAGTTGTATTATTAAGTATATCCACTTTTAGATTTGCCAATTCTTCCTGAGTAGTTGTATATTTTTAAAATTCTGTATGGAATTACACCCCACTTATGTCTAGTGATGCATTTTACTCCTAAAGAACATTTTTACTGGCATTTATGTACTACTTTTCTTTTTGGTAATGTTTTCCAGGTAAATCTTTTTTTTTTTAATTGGGGTATAGTTGTTTTAAATTGTGTTAGTTTCTAGTGCGTAGTGAAGTGGAGTTCCCTGTGCTGTACAGCAGGTTGTCAGTAGTTATCCCTTTCATACATATTAGTGTATTTATGACAAGCCCAACCTCCCAATTCATCCTACCCCCCGACCCCGCTTTCCTGCCTTGGTGTCCACACATTTGTTCTCTACATCCGTGTCTCTACTTCTGCTTTGCAAACCGGTTCATCTCTTCCATTTTTCTAGATTCCACGTATATGCCTTAGTATACGATATTTGTTTTTCTCTTTCTGACCTACTTCACTCTGTATGACAGTCTCTAGGGCCATCCATGTCTCTACAAATGACCAATTTCATTCCTTTTTATGGCTGAGTAGTATTTTCCAAGTAAATCCTTTTTTATTAATTTGTAATCTTTCTGTGTCATTTTGTGGTAGATGTGTTTTGTGTAAACCTGGGATACTTAATTTCTTTATTTTTTAAACTCAGGTATAAAATCAGCAATTTTTAACTATAGAAACATGTGCCTCTGTGTTGACTCAGATTGCTGACATAGTTGAATTTATCTATGGCACTTTATTTCCTACATTATAACATTCCAATACCTCTCTTAAATTCGTAAGTGGTCAAATAATTTTAATCCCAACAACTGTGACCCAAATCTTGCTTTTTATTGCAAATGAATTTACTGATATGAGTCAAAAGTAAGGTTTGTCACATTTTCCTGTAAATTACAGGCAGCTACAAAGGCAAAGTGGAGTTTAAATGGGCTTGGCAACAAAATTTACCTTAAGTTTTCTTATTGCTCCTCCCAAATATATCTATTCTTCATACAGAGAGATTATGTAAATTGTCCATAGTCACAAAGCTAATGTCTCACAGAGCCAGGATCTGTCCTCTGGAGGCCTGATATTCTCTCATCTTTACTTTCCCGGAAGTTTAGGGCATAAATATAACAGTCACTAGTCTAGGCAACAGGTAGTTAATTCTTTTACTGAGGATTACCTTATCGTTAAAGTCTCATGTTTGTTAACGTGTATAACTCTTTCTAACTTCCATTGAAATATCCATGCAGATTAGAATAGGTTACTTGTTAAATTAATGTTTTACTTTAAATACAGAGTGGTCATTACATTCATAAATAACCAGAATAGAGTTTTAAATATAGATCTTTATTGACAAGCCAGGCTTATTTTTCGTTCCTGCTCCACACTGCTAAGCTACGTTAGCACAGGGAAGGGCAGGTCTGCGTTAAATATGGCAAAAGTTATCATAAAGATTGCAAAAATTATGGTTCAGAAAGATGACTTAGACTTGATGGTGTAATGAAGATAAGAAGTCCAAGGATAATTTCAGTTTTGGCAGGGTAGGAATGTAATTAGCAAGGAGTGGTGAAAACAGGGAAATGAGTTTGGCAGGTAATAGGGATAATCTATGATACTGGGAATTAAAGTAATAAAAATATGGTGGTCTGTCCTTCCATCTTCCTGAAGGATCCACGTTCACCAAATGACCGGGTCAGGAAATTTTGACTTAGCAAACAAAATTAGTAAGCCATTTACAATATTGAAAAAGTAACATAACAGTGTTAAATGTATTTCTTAATTTTGCTTGCTATCCTAATATATATATATATTTTACCATTTAGTCGTCTTCTTTTCACTTAATAGCACATATTTTTTCTGGTTAACACTGCATTTTCTTTTTTTTTTCATTGCCTACATAACTTCTTTTTACGTTCCTATGCCATAATTTTTGCATGGCCATTTTGTATTTTTGGCATTTGTGTTGTTTCTGAAGTGTACTGAGGGTATCATAGCTGGGTATAGCATTTTGACATCCAAATTCTTGGAAAACAAAGAGCATATCTTTCTCCCATTTAAAACCTTCAATTGTTTCCTACTGCTTTTTAGTTTTTTTTTTAATTTTTGAAAAATTTTATATTGGAGTATAGTTGATTAGTAGTGTTATGTTAGTTTCAGGTGTATATCAAAGTGACTCAGTTATGTATATGCATGTATCTATTCTTTTTCAAATTCTTTTCCCCTTTAGGTTACTAAAGAATACTGAGCAGAGTTCCCTGCCACTATGTAGTAGATCCTTGTTGGTTATCTATTTTAAATATAGCAGTGTGTACAATCTAAGTTCATTATAAGGCTGCCAGCCAGGTTTTTGATAGATTTCATTCCCTGTGATTGTAGGTCTGAGGTCCCTGTTTCCTTGTCCGCTGAGGCCATCGGGAGTCATTCTCAGCTTCTACGGACTCATGGCCTCTACCACCATCTTCAAATCCATCAATGAGTGGCTGAGTCCCTCTCATACTTCATTTTTCTTCTGAACTACCCTCTGCCTTATCTTTCCTAATTCCTCTTTCATTCCTCTCTCTGACTGACACTTCTGCTTTTAAGGGTTCATATGATAACATTGGGTCTACCTGGGTAACCCAATATCACCTCCCCGTCTTAAGGTCCTCTGATTAAAAATCTTAATTCCTTCTGCAAAAGCCCTTCACAGAGGTACCTAGATCAGTGCATAATCAGGAATGGGAATTTTGGTGAGGGGCATCTTTAGAATTCTGATTATCACGTTTATTAATTAAAAGAATGGAATTTTATTTCATGGGATAACATTTTGTTTAATTAAGGTTCAAAGTTAGTGTTCTCCATGATCCAATCAATTGTAAATGTTCATTTCTAAGAATCATTCTTAGCTTACAGGACTTACTGAAACAGGAGACAGGCTGGTCTGCCTTGTGGGCTATAGTTTACGACCTAGAATATTGTGTGGCCCTTGGAAGTCCTATTGATGAGTATTTAATGATATGAAATGCCTAAAGTATATAGGTAAACTAAAATAGACAATAAAATAGCATGTACTAATTTTCAATTGTATAAAATAAAAATATTTGTAATAATAAATTGATAAACAAATGTCTTTATATTTGTATAAACTGGAAGATATACAATGCCCCGAAAACAATAGTTGGAAAGGAAACACATTTCCTTATGTGTTTCTGTATTTGTTAAGCAATTGTAATGCAGTTTTATCAGAAATAAGGAAAAATTGTAAACCACATGAAGTATTTCATAATCAACTATGTGATATTAATTTTTTAATTCCATTTTTACCATTAATTGCCTTACTAATATAAGTAGGGTAGGAGATATTAAAACAAAACACCATGTTCACAATGTTAAAATCAGCTAAATCTGTAAAGAAAGATGGATTTCAGGTGATCCCGTAAAGCCAGACTCTTCTAAATCTAACTGACAAATCTGTCCCGATTAAAGAACAATGGGATATATTTTAACAATCCTGTAAGGATGGTTCTGGGCTGTCCAGGGTGCTAGTTTTCACACCTCAGTTACCAAACCAGCGTGAAATTACCACGCTACCAAAATCCCTGTGTTCTAGACATTGTTGCTTACCATTTACTATGAAACTTTTTTTTTAATACATGAAGATGGGGGTGAGAGTGGGGAAAATACATGAAGATATAAATGGAAGTTCATCCCTTTGCACTGACAGCAAAATACGTACCCCACTCTTAATGCCAGAGGTCCTTAGCTCGGACAGCAATGGGCCTTGGTTCTCTGACATTTAAATGATTATGTTCTCACCCTTTGTCCACTCACAATTAAGAAAGCAAAGGAAGTGAGAACAATATTCTACCAGAAAGAAAGAAGGAAGAAAATAATACCATGAAAGAGAATTTCTTTACCATACGTGTCAGAGTGCCTGGTAGGATTTTAGTCATGGGAGTAAGATTTGTGTGAAAGGCCCATCTTAGAGATTAAGAATTAAAAGAGAGTCTGTTTGTATTATGTTCTGTTTGTTTGTTTTTTTAGATTCCACATGTAAGTGAGATCATGCAGTATTTTTCTTTCTCTGTCTGACTTATTTCACTTAGCATAATGCCAAGTCCATCCATGATGTCTCAAATGGCAAGATTTCATTTTTCGCAGCTGAGTAATATTCCATAGCAATATTCCATAGTTTATTCCATAGTTTATACTAATATTCCATTGTTGCAGCTGAGTAACACCTCATCTTTATGTATTCATCTTTGTTGGATATCTAGATTGCTTCTGTATCTTAGCTATTGTAAATTGTGCTGCAGTGAATATTTGGGCTGTGCATATCTTTTCTCATTAATGTTTTTGTTTTCTTCAGGTAAGTACCCAAAAGTGGAATTGCTGAGTCATATGGCAGTTTTATTTTGAATTTTTTGAGGAATTCCTATACTGTTTCCCATAATGGTTGCACCAATTTACATTCCAACCAACAGTGCATGACGGTTGCCTTTTCTCCACGTTCTCTCCAACAATTGTTTTTTGTTGTCTTTTTGATCATAGCCATTCCACCAGGTGTGAGGTGGTAATGCACTGTTTTTCAAACTGAAAATCTTTAATTTGTAGTTATTCTAAAGATCTTCAACTGATTTGCAAAAAATGGTGATACTTTGTTTTAAAATGACAATGCTTTGGTAAATTGTTGCCGCCACTGTTACTTATGTGTATGTCTTGTCATATGTATTAGATAACGGCATCATCCTTTTTCTTTTTTGCAATATATAAACATGTACCACAATGCAATGTACCTCACAGGATATCAATAAATATTCATTGATTTCTTTAGAAAAGAATTAGAAGAGCTAACTGGTTAAACTATAGACATGGGTGAGGTAGTTCTCCAAGACAGAATAAACCTCTTAAGACAAACAAAAGATCTTTCACGTAAACAATTTTTTAATGGTGAGTTAAATTTGTGTATATTATATATACACTAGATGATATTCATATGCAATAGACTGTTGTGGGAAAAACTAGACCAGAAATAAAGTAAAAAATATCATAAAACAAAACATATCAAGATCTCAGGAGAAGTTGGAAGAATACAACATAGCTATTTCGTACCTGACATCAACCGCAGGAGAGTGGAGAAGTTCAGTGTCAATTCTCCTAGAGAACATCTCAGAACATAATGAGATTAAATTGCATAGAAAAACTTCTGTGTATCATACAAGTCCACCCTACAGTGACTCCAAGGGGGAAACTGAGCTGTGAATGAGTCTAACATGCTAGGCTGGGACCACAGTATTTGAAGGAGTATCTTATAAAATGCATACTATTTTGATTGTAGACCAAGAGTTAATTTGTTTTTAGATATGTCATGTCTAGCCTGTGTTTACTCAGACTCAAACAAAAGGATTCAATATTCAGGTCAGAATTTGCAATGGGCAGTCAGGGAGGTGCTTTTAGGAGAGGGAAACTTGACCTTTGGGCACCTTCTTGCTAATGAAAGATTCAAGTTAAACCTTTAATAGGTCAGGAACTTGTAAAGTTTTACAGAGGCTTGCCTAGAATCCAGAATAAGGGCCTGGGCTTGAGGTCAGACAGTGGCTTGAAGGGCGAAAAGTAGCACTAATGGATTTGCTAGGAGGGAACAAAGAGACCTGCTCTTTTCAACATTTTGCCTAAGGCCACCCTGGCCCTGCCACTCAAAGTCATCTTTCCTGTCATTTTGGCATCTGTGGCACATCACCGAACCCTGATTTAGGCTGGCAGGTAAATTTAGAAGATTCTTCCTGAGACTTGGTTTTAACTTAGTAACATATTAAATAAAATACAGCTTCTTGTCACTTATCCCAGGCATCAACAACAAACAGATAACAGTATTTACTTTAACGTGAAACTTGCTCTGGCAACTATTGTTTATCTTTTGGCGCCGTCCTGTCATTGGATTTCCAGGTTCCCTCTCTCATTTGGGGAGAATAAAATTCTACGCTTTATGTCTGTATAGACGCTCCCATGCGGCAATTCAAAAATAAAAGTGCATCCTTAGCATTACATTTCTTTGCTTTTAACTCGCACCAGAACTTTCCCCCCGTTTCAATGTAGCTTTTGTACGGGCGTGTGCAGTGAAAAAGCTAATAAACTTCATAAATGGTTCAACGGCGTGGCTGCACCTGTGTGTTCCCTTCACCCTCGTTATGCCTTTCCTCGGACATCGTCCATGACCTCGTCTTGGTCACAGAACCCTATTGTAAGTCTAATAAAGAGTGCCATAAAAGTAAATAATCTGAGAAAATATTACAGCGCAAACTGAAAAGAGTTTGGTTGTAAATTTACGCACGTTTTATTCACTCTGCCAAGTACAAGTATGCTGGCATTCTACTGTTCGCTTTAGAGCTCCCACAGGAATAGGACCAGAATCCTTATTTCTTATGAACTTCGTTCAAATATATATTACAGTGGCCCAGTGCCAGCACTTTTTTCTCAATAGGATTGGTGCAAACTGACTCGGACAATAGCATGTGCTGTATATATTTCTGAAACGACCTTCTGAAACTGTCTGCCTGCCCAAAGTAAAAGAGAAAATTAAGTTTTTTTTTTTTTCCCAGTCATTCGGGCATCAGATGCATTTTCCTCCTGATGGTCTATGAATATGAACAAACTGTGCACTTTCACTTGAAACTTTTGGCTAATAGATATATTTCCAAACAGATGTGCACGTGTGGACTCTGAATGCTTGTAAAGAAAAGACTTTGCACTGATGCTTCGTACTGAAATTGTCTATCAGATATCAGCATGATATGAAGAAGAATAGGCTCACCTCCTCATGTCTTCCTAGTTTAAGAATACTTATCTTTTCAGCTGAAGACCATTTTTAAACAAAATGTGCCATCCAGTTAGTCGATGTGAGACTGTGTTTTCGATCACTCTTACAAAGGGTCTGTTGGCAGTTGAATGATCGTATTCTCATTAATACCTGAGACAGTTCATAGCTGTCAGTCAGAAAAGATTTCCACAAGCTGCTTTTGAGGCATGAGAGATGCACAAAAATGAAGAGGTGAACCCAGACTGACAGATGGTTTGGGGTAGCTTGAGTAGACTCTAATTGACTCTTGGTCTGCTCTTTCCTGCTTTCTAAAGAAAGCACTGAATTGATGAAGCTATTTGATGAAAAGCTTGGCTAGATTTTGTCTGGTTCTGCCACTAACCAGTAGGGTATATTTACACTATATTTTACATTTATGCACCCACGGTTTAGTGTTTCAAATGCCTTGTGTAGAGCACAGGATAGTTTCCTTTGCAACACATTTTGTTCTGTTAACTACAAACAGGACTAGGAACAGCCACTGAGAGTCATAAAAATATGGAGGCAATGTCCAATATTTTATGTGTAGTAGTTTATATATAGTAAAATTTCAAGCAAGATAAATATATATATAGAAATTTTCCACCATGTAAATTTTATGTTATCTCTAATCTGATTAAGAGGTGAAAACCTAATTTGACCATTTAAAAACTCCTTCCCAGCTCATGAAGCTTAATACCAAAAAAGCAAATAACCCAATCCACAAATGGGCAGAAGACCTAAATAGACATTTCTCCAAAGAAGACATACAGATGGCCAACAAACACATGAAAAGATGCTCAACATCACTAATCATCAGAGAAATGCAAGTCAAAGCCACAATGAGGTATCACCTCACACCGATCAGAATGGCCATCATCACAAAATCTGGAAACAACAAATGTTGGAGAGGGTGTGGAGAAAAGGGAACTCTCCTGCACTGTTGGTGGGACTGTAAGTTGGTACAGCCACTATGGAAAACAATTTGGAGGTTCCTTAAAAAACTACAGATAGAACTTCCATATGATCCAGTCATCCCACTCCTGGGCATATACCCAAAGAAAACCATAATCCCAAAAGAAACTTGTGCCGTAATGTTTATTGCAGCACTATTTACAATAGCCAGGACATGGAAGCAACCTAAATGCCCATCAACAAATGAATGGATACAGAAGATGTGGCATATATACACAATGGAATATTACTCAGCTATAAAAAGGGATGAGATGGAGCTATATGTAATGAGGTGGATAGAACTACAATCTTACATACAGAGTGAAGTAAGTCAGAAAGAGAAGGACAAATATTGTATGCTAACTCACATATACGGAATCTAAAAATGGTACTGATGAACTCAGTGACAAGAACAAGGATGCAGATACAGAGAATGGACTGGAGAACTCGAGGTATGGGAGGAGGCAGGGGGTGAAGGGGAAACTGAGACAAAGGGAGAGAGTAGCACAGACATATATATACTACCAACTGTAATATAGATAGTCAGTGGGAAGTTGTTGTATAACAAAGGGAGTCCAACTCGAGGATGGAAGATGCCTTGGAGGACTGGGGCGGGGAGGGTGGGGGGAACTCGAGGTGGGGGAGTCAAGGAAGGGAGGGAATACGGGGATATGTGTATAAAAACAGATGATTGAACTTGATGTACCCCCCAAAAAATAAAAAATATATATATATACAACAAAAAAAAATAAAAAATAAAAACTCCTTCCCTCCAAAATTCCTTTCAGGATACTTTCAAATGGTTTTTTTATAATAAAAGCAACCATCAATTTAGCACTTGTTAAGTGTTACACCTTGTGCGGAGCACTGGACCTCCAAGTGTCCTTGCTTGTCTTCATAATCCTACGAAGTAGATATGACTATCCTCATATTTCAGATGAGGTCTTTTATGCTTGGACAAATTAAATCACTTGACCAAGCCCATAAAGGTAGTTGTTGGTAGACACAGAACAGGGCTGTTTGGATCCCAAACCCTTGATCTTTCCTGTAATGTCACTGTGCATTCAGAGGTCATCTTCAGCCATGGTGGAAACTATTTCTTTTATTTCTTGGGTTACTGTTCTCATTTGAGTGGTTTAGAGGCCACTGCTTTTTGCTCTGCATGGTTTCTTTGTCCATCCCAGGTGTGTAGTCGTATATTTCAGTTATCTTCCCATTTACCAAGTTAGAACACAGCCCTAATTAGAATGACCACTTAACTGCACCAATTTTGAGATATGAATAACATCCTTATAAATGTGTATAACTACTTCTGACTTTCAAATGATGCAAAGCAATGGAAAATAGTTGATGGTTCATTAGCTAAATACTGTGCACAATTTGATATTAGAATTTGGCCTGACCTGAGGATATTTTGCAGAGCAAATTACCTACCAGAATTTTATTTGATGATCTAAAATGAATCTTCTAGAGTAAGCCATGGTTTCTCCAAAATATTTAGAAAATTTAGTGTCCTAACTATTAAATATTTAAGTTATTTGAGAGAGATAATAATTCCCATATACGTATTAGTTATTTTCATTTATCTGTCATAAATATTTTGCATATTTTATGAATGCATGTAATTATATGTTAGTAAATGATAAATATTTCCATTAGATTATTTTATTACAGGAACCATAAAAAATATAATAGAATAACATACACCTAATGTTAATACTATGCAAGAAATACTTTTATCTGTATATACTAACTATTCCAGCATTGAAGGTGATTGTTGGGAACAATAATTTGCAATGTACTATACAAGGAATGTGGAATATATACACATAATTTCTGTTTGATAAATGTTACACAAAAGAATAAGTGAATCCCTTAGTAAATGAACTCCTAAAGACAACCTACCTTATTTTTATTTGAAAGCATAATACTTCTACTGTAACTTCAAGCTAAACCTTCCAACACTGAGCCTAATGTTTTAAATATGAAAGATTTTTAATAAATGCTTGTTGAAATGAATTGTCTGAAAATAAATATTCTGTGATATATTTGGAACAATGTTTCCAAAAAAGCATTCTGAAGAATTATTTCTCTGAAAGGTGACACTCAAGTCTGAGTTGCATAAACAAATACATTGATGGCATGTTCTATACTGTGTAACCCTTTTGGAGGCTTTAAAAGTGTTAGTTTCCTTGGCTTCTCACAAATTTTACAATAGAGGAATGTCTTTAACTTTATCCATTCATTTCCCAAGCCTAATTGACCACAGAAACTCTTTTTCTCCGCTTAAAGTCTATCAGCACTGCCAGCTAGCTTTCCCGGTAAGTTAGTACATGAATCATTGTTCAAGATGTCAATCCCTTGAAACAAAAATTCTTGATGGTACTTTATTTAAATGCATTTGTCTCTTTATAGATTATTACTTTTATCTATAGCTTATATTTGGGTTTCTATTATTTGCACTTTAGCTAACAGAACTTAACAATGCTAATAAATAGGGATATAAATGTACATTGAAAATGTCCCAGTTTTCTTAATATTATCACAACTAAGTTTCATTATGGCATCTTGAATAATAAATGTCAGTGCTTAAGATGAAGGTGAAAATAATATGAAAATTTCTTCTTTGTAATTTTTGAAATCTGTCTTAAGGCATACATTCAAAATATTATACTTGTAGCAATGGATGGATAAAAATTCAAGACATATCTCCTCACAGAATGCTTCTTTTCCTACTTTTTTTGGTGAATTCCATGGTCTTTTTATATGAAATCAAAACTAACAATTGGTATAAATTACTCATGATAAAATTGCTTTTTATTGTACTTTATTCTTGGCTCAAAAAGTTTAGTTAAGAAATTATATTAGTTTTAATAATGTTTTTAAATGTTACTTTAATACACTAGAAATGCATACATCCAGGTGCATTATTTTCAGAGTATGCCTGAAAGGCAGACTGATGCATTGAAAGAATATGGTCTTTGCAACCCCTTGGGTTTCTTTTCTTTTCTTTTTTTTTTTAATTAGTTAATTTATTTATTGGCTGTGTTGGGTCTTTGTTGCTGCACGTCTGCTTTCTCTAGTTGCAGCTAAGGGGGGGGGGGCTACTCTTCACTGTGATTCAAGGGCTCCTCATCACGGTGGCTTCTCTTGTTTCGGAGCATGGGCCCTAGGCACGTGGGCTTCAGTAGTTGCAGCACATGGGCTCAATAGCTGTGGCCCACATGGGCTCTAGAGCGCAGGCTTAGTAGTTGTGGCACACAGGCTTAGTTGCTTCGCTGCATGTGGTATCTTCCTGGGGCAGGGATTGAACCTGTGTTCCCGGCATTGGCAGGTGGATTCTTAACCACTGCACCACCTAGGAAGATCCCCCCTGGGTTTCAATCTTACATTCGCCACAGGAACGCTGTGAGTCTTAGATTAATTATTTAATATCATTGAATACAATTTTTGTAAATCTTTAGATTGGTTATGAAACCTAGGTATAAGCTGAGGCTACCTTTTCTTTTGAGATTAAAATCATTGACTCAGTATTCCTATCTTACCTTCTGTAGAAAGTATAATAAAAAATCTCTAGATTGCTATAAATCCCTGTTATAGGCAGATTTGTGATCTCCCAAATTCATATGTTGTCCTAACCTCCAGTACCTAAAATAGTGACCATAGATGAAAATAGGATTATTAAAGCAGTACTTACGTTAAAACGAATCCTTTTGATGGACCCTAATCCAATCTAAATGGTGTCCTTATAGAAGAGGGAATTTAGACAGAGACACAGAGAGGGGAGACAGTGTGAAGCATTGGGAGAAAGTCACCTGCCGTCCAAGGAGAGAGGCCTGGAGTGATCCCTCCCTCACCTCTGTCAGAAGGAACCAACCTTGCCGACACCTTGATCGTGGACTTGATCATGGACTTCCTTGATGTTTAAGTCATCCTCCTGTGGTACTTTGATTGGGTAGCCAAGGAAACTCATACAATCCCAGGGGTTCCGCAGGCCTGGATCTGATGTCTCGATTCTGAAGCTGAATCTGGCCTCTGAACCCCAACATCGAATTAAATCTCGGAGACAGCGTTTGGGGTGATATAGAAAAGAATAGCTTTATTGCTTTGCTAGGCAAATAGGGACACAGTGGGCTTATGCCCTCAAAACTGAGTGTCCCCACTTGGAGGAGGTAGTGAGGCATTTTATAGAAATGGTTTGAAGAGGGCATGATCAGCTTCTGGACATTCTTCTGATTGGTTGCTGGTGAGGTGAGTGGGAGTCAGCATCTTCAACCTGGTGTGGGGTCATTGTGCTTGCGGGCAGCACATCATTAACTTCTCCCATCTGCACAACAGCTCAAAGATATTGCTATGTGTATCCCTTCAGGGGGAACCAAGACCCTGCCCCCAAGGCTGCACAATTGTTTCCTGACTGCTCCTCCCTTATCTGGGCATCCCCTCCCTTTCCTGATTAGCAACCTGCCTTTTGGAAAACTCAGGAAAGGGACACAGAAAGGCTTTTGTGCCTGGGAGCTCCACCGTGTCCTGCTCAGCTTCAGTTCCACTAAACTCTATCAACTATATCTCCATGAAAATGTGTGGAACCTAGGAGCTAGACAGACACTTCCTCAATTTTCTGCTTTGTGATAATCTACAAACAATGGTCCATATTTCTTGGTTTCTCTAAAGAACATTCATCAAGTATTGGAGGTGATTTCAGGTTAACATGACAACAATGCAAACCACTCAAACTTGTAGTATCATATACTTCTTTATGGCAGGTCCTTTAATGCCTCAGGGAATTTCCCAACTGCCACATTTCTTTGCAGATTCCAGACTCCTACTTACTGTGTTATTTGAATCCCACCCCTCCTCTCCCAAGTCCATCCCCCTCCCCCCAACACACACATACAAAATCTCTCACCTTTTTATTCTCCAAGGTTATTTCCCTTTAAGTCCTTTCAAGAAACTGCATTCCCTACATTTTATTATGCAGAAAAATGTGACATTCCTTTTGGGCCTGGCTTTGCATTAATAAAGATGCATGGGTTTCACACTGCACAGTCAGAAGTCCCGCCTGAAACTGAGAAAAGTGAGCCTTACTTTGCTTCTTCCTTCATCTATCTTTATAAGTAGAAAAAGGGAATAAAAATGTATTTATTTTATTATTATTAACTACACGTTTATATTATGTGTTTGGATAGCTGTGTGTTTTTCCTCACTCCTACAAATTCCTTGGTGGGCTATTATGAGGACTTTCTCGTCACTGGCTGATATGAAAATACATGTCCAATGAATAAATGAATCAATAACTAGTTTATTGGCTAGTACATAACTTCTTAACTAATAATGTCTTCATAGTAAAGATGACACTTGAATCACCATTGAAGGGTGCTTGGGAGATTTCCAAAAAGAGGCAACATTGTATATACTAACATTTACAGTGCAGGAAATGAAAGACCATGGGTTTCAAGAAATTATGAGAAATTAAGGGTATGAGGCCTATAAAAGTGTCGATAGTGCTGTTAAATGGCTCAGGCTGCCATAGCAAAACATCTCAGGCCAGATGACTTCAACACCAGAAATTTATTTCTCCCACTTCTAGAGGGTGGAAGCCCAGGAATGAGATGCTGGCTAATTTGGTTGCTGGTGAGAACTCACTTCCTACCTTGCAGATGGCCACCTTCTCCCTGTGTCCTCACATGACACAGAAGAGAGAGGCATCTGGTGTCTCTTCCTCTTTTAAGAAGGGCATCAGCCCTATCAGATTAGAGCTCCACCCTTATGACCTCATTTAATCTTTATAACTTCACAGGCCTTATGGTTACATATAGTCACACTGGGGGTTAGGGCTTCAGCATGAATTTTGGAGGAACACAATTCAGTCCAAAGTATTCCACATTTGGCCCTTCAAATTCCATGCCCATTTTATAGTGAAAAATACATTCATTCCATCCCAATATCCTCAAAGTCTTAACTTATTCCGACATCAACCCTCAAGCTCAAAGTCTCACCTAAATATCATCTACATCAGATATGGGTGAGACACAAGGTACAATAAATCTTGAGCTAAAAGTCCCCTCCAACTAGGAGCTTGTGAAACCAGACAAATTACGTGTTTCCAAAATACAGCAGTGGGACAGGCGTAGGACAGATATTTCCATTCCAAAAGACAGAAAAAGAAAGAAGGGAGGGTGACAGTTCCCAAGCAAGTCCAAATCTGGCAAAGAAAGTGCTGTTAGGTGAATTTTATGGGAAACTCAGTTATCTGGGTGTGATATAGGATAGCTCCCTTTAATTTATATTTAAGATGTGTTGCAAAATAAATTGACTTATAAAAAGTCAAATCTATAAGGACGGAACAACAGCTGAAACTGAATGTAATAATGCCACATATTTACTGTATGAAAGGCAGTGTTAAAACCTCTGCAAATGCATCTAAATAGAAGCGTTGTCCAATTAATAGCCGGCACAACCTCAGTAGGTTGGCCCTGTTATATTATAGGCACATCTTGCATCCAGCTCAGGATCAGGCGGCTACATCTACAGCCAGTCCCTTCTGTAGCTCCTCTAATTTTTTTTTTTTCAGTTTCTTGTCACCAGTGATCCTGAGACATAGCAAGTCTTAAGCTTCTGAAGCACAGAATCGGATTGAGGACTGGTGGTAACGAAAGTCAGCAGATGAGAACTTAAACCAGCATGTAAGGCAAGAGGCAAAAGTACAAGATGAGGCAAAGGGAAATACCACACTTCAAGTGGGAGCTGTGACAAGCTGAGCAGAAATAAGCCCAGAAAGGGAAAACAAATATTTGTAAGCAGGAAGAGATTAGGTGGAGGCAGAAGAAAGGACAAATAGGGTTACGGGAGGAAATACTTGGTAATTCATCTTAATGCCGCAAGATACCATGTCCCTGGCTTAATGATTTCTCCTGCTGTGGTTCATACACCTACTCACAGGAATGGTAGCTGAATAGCGTTACCTGACATGTAGAAACCTGACCCCGTCACAGTAAGCTCTTCTGTTTCCTTGGCTTCTCAGTTGTCTGAATAAAGATGTGGCTTTTCATCACACTTGGCTTCTTCACTTTCTTCTTTTCTGCAAGGCAGCTGTGTCTCAGCATGATTTCTCTGGCCAGCCAGCCTGTCCTCTGTGACCTGCACCCTTGGGTTCACTAGAGGCAGACTTGACCACAGATAATCAGCCAAGATCCACCACTGACCAGTGCCTCCTTCACCTTGGGCTGGGCAGCTCTTTTTATGAACGGACACATTGTTTGAATTATTAAAAAAATGTATACAGCTTTTTTTTAATGTATAAATTTATTTATTTATTTATTGGCTGCACTGTATCTCCGTCACTGTGCATGGGCTTTCTCTAGTTGTGGAGAGCAAGGGCTACTCTTCATTGTGGTGCCTGGTCTTCTCATTATGGTGGCTTCTCTTGTTGCAGAGCACAGGCTCTAGGTGTGCAGACTTCAGTAGTTGTGGCATGTGGGCTCAATAGTTGTGGCTCATGGGCTCTAGAGCACAGGCTCAGTAGTTGTGATGCACTGGCTTAGTTGCTCCCAAGCATGTGGGATCTTCCCAGACCAGGGATCAAACCCGTGTCTCCTAAATTGTCAGGCGGATTCTTAACCACAGTGCCACCAGAAAAGCCCCTGTATACAACTTTTTACTATGCACTAATATAAGATACATCCCTATAAGGGCGCTGCATAAGACACATGGTACAATAGTAAGTGAGCACAGACTCTAAGGTTTAGCCACCATTCCCCAGGAGGATTTTGTACCAAAACCTGCAGTTCCCTCGTTCTAGATTCCCTGACCGCTAGCATGCAAGTCAGGTCAAAGAAAAACAAGGGAAGACAGGAAAGAGACAATGTGGAACTAACATTGTAGAAAGCATTCTTTCCTCAAGGAGTGGGGTACACCAGCTGCATTCCCTAACTCATACCTGCCTTTGCTTCATGCTTCAGCTTGGGCTCTCTCCACCAGGGGATATTTACAAATAGCATGGCCTTGGCCTTAAATCCTTGAGCCCTTCCCATCTCCCCCCGCAGTTCTAACCCATGTCTCTTTAGGAAGAGTTTCTGACCCAAGACTCAGCTCAAATGCCTGTTTCTAGTCAAGGATTCTCGCACACCTCCGCCCTCCCCAACCTGTGTCTAGGTTCTCCTTCTTTTGTTTCCTCACATAGTTTCTGTGGACTCCTGTATCATGATCCTTAAAATACATGGTAATTATTATGTATTTACCTGTGGGTTTTCCCAATTTACGGTTAAACTCTAAGCATCTAACCAAGAGGAGGCTGTCTGTAAAAGTTTACCAATGAAAGATGTGAATAAAATAAATTTGCATCTCAAAATACAGCATCACAATGGTTGCATTCTGGCTCCTGATAACAAGTAAGTTTCATAACTTAGCAGATTGGTGTGTCATAATATTTGTATATGAACACTAATGCCTAAATCCACATAGGTTCAAAACAAAAAATTGACATAGGATGTTTGACATGGAAATAACAGTAAACAAGCACAATTAAGCAAAAATCAAATAATTGTGCCTCAGTGTAAAGCACTGGTATTTTTCATCTATAAAAGAAGAATTCAGGTTTCAATTAGTTTTTACCTTGCTTTAAGCAGTGAAATCTTTTTTTGTTTGTTTTTTATTTTTTAGTCTTTTTTTCAGTATAAGTTTGCACCAAGCCCCAATATCCAATAAAAGGGTCATAAGCCTGTTTGGCAAACTTCATGAATGTTCTTTCGTGCTCTGCTCCATGGAGGCCCTTGATACTTGTGATGAAAGTCAAAGGCTTCATCCAACACAATTTGAAAATAACCACCTATGATCTCTAAGATTCTTTCCCATTCTTCACAGCTTTGAATCAATAAAACTGAGTTTTATCATAGACAAACATTCAACTGTTGGTATATTGCACTATCTGACCTATATTTCCAAAGTTTTATTCCACTGTTCTAAATTGTTACGGGTATCTTGTTATTAAAATAATACTGGTAAATACGTAAATGGTAAATCCTTTTTTTTTTTTTAGTTTATCTAAATCCATACAAGTCTACCCGTTGGCCCAAAGCTATAATATTGTATAACAAATCACCTAGGAGCAGCTTCCAGCAATAGACCAAACATTTCTGAAAGAAGCAAAATGATATCCTAGAATATACTGTCAAAACATCATCCCATACCTGTGAAAAATACTTAGCCATATTGGAGCTTAAAAAATTACTAAAATATTTTCAGTGTTATAATATATTTCGCATTGTATATCCAATCTAATTTCAGCCCTCATATGTAAAGCTCGTCTATAACAACGCTTATATCAAAGTGGCTGGGTGCTTTCATTCATTTTTATAGCTATTTGCATTGTACATTCATCACCTGAAACACAAAACAATCTGTCTGTGAAACAGAGTCAAATTTTGCATGCACAGCCTGCTGCAATATGCAAAATCATCAAACTTTGAGGCTCATGGGGTTGGGGTTGGAAACTTACTAGGAGAAATGTGTTTGGAGCTTTACCAAATCAATAACTTTCAAAATGCAGTTTAAAACATTTGTTAAAGTCATAATGTGTGCAGGTATGCACATCCTTAAACACAGGAATGTTTTGTATTTACTGGATGTACACGGAGATCAAAGCCTTTGTCATAAACGCTCTCAGTGTTTGAAGCACTTCTTTGAGGTTAAAATCTGGCTTTTTTTTTTTCTTTTAAGAGCATAAAATCACTTGCAAAAAAAATGACCTATATTAATAGCATATTTAGAACCTTAACCAGTGCTTCCTAACATTAAATTTTACATCTAAGGCTTTGATATAAACCATGTTTAAAATATTGAAACTATTGTCTTACTTTATGAACGCAGCCTGCCAACTCTTATTGCACACCTATCCAGTATGCAATATTGAAGTAGGCATAAAGCCTGCTGGAATATTAAAATTACTACTCATTTTCCACAGTGCTTTGGCAAAATCATTCTTCTCCCCAAATTGTACTCTATAATTAGTATATGTCTGTATGTTTACTAAGCACTGCAAAATAATATCACACTTGGCTAAGCTGAGAGTTTAAGCTCAATATCCACACATTCTTGTTTGACTACTGTGTGTTGTGATGAATAGAGTTCCAGGTCAAGGAAAGTTTCACCATCAAACGTTTAACACGTAGAACGTGAGTCCCTTCCCTTCTGCAACATGTAGACCTTAATGTCCTTGATAATTTAGTACTTATTTTAGCTAATATATTCTACCTAACATTTCCCCTCTCCCAAACTTTTAAAACAGCAATATCTCAAATTTGTAGAACCAAGGAGAATGCATTTATAGAAAGTCCACATATTTGGAAATAAATTATAAAAGTAAAATGCTGCTCAGAGATTAGCCTCCAACCAACAGCGGGTCAACTGTAAAGCCATTGCACATATGAAGAGCTTGCATTGCAGGTCTGTGTGATATGACGTGTATTACTAATTACCACAAGACTTTCTTGGGAAATGGGGCTAAAGGTATTTCTTATCTTTTGTGTCATTTCATTCTGATTCAGCTTCTTCTCTAGGAAAACAAGGGAAGAAAGGAATGGATGATCTTATGAAAGGTGAGCCTCATCCATCCGACTTCATGCTTTCTCACCAGGGAGGGACTTGGGTGCACAGTGAAAAGGGAGGGTCCATGATCATTAAAAGGGGCATGATTAGAAACCAGAAGGCGTCCGGTAAACAAGGTTTCTCCAATTTTTTTGCTGAAACAAAATGATTTTGTTTTGTTTAGTTTAGCTCCCACTTAAGTGAAGTCGGCTTTTGCTGGCAGTGCAAAGAAAAGACAGAGGAGGTTGGGAGATTGAAATGAGATTTTTTGTTGTTGTTAGAGATTTCATTTCCAAACATGGAACCTCAGACCGTGTGCTGCAACTAATGGCTATTTTGTCCAAGAAGAAAAAGTTCAGCCTGGTTTGAAGAGTTAGGACGTGTTCATTGAATTGACATAAATATTTTTGTAAAATATAGTGCAGCCCTCTTGCATGTAATTGCATTTTAAGAGCAAAAGGAGAATCGAACAGACGTCATAAGCAGTTGCTGAAATGTCCCACGGTAGAGTGTGAGCCTTTGCTGAGAAGCGAAAGTTATATTACGTGCTACCTTTTCATCTGTTCCATGTCTTTGCCAGCTGTAGAGACATGTCAGATGCCACTATTCCTCAAATTTTACTCTTTTTCAGTTGCTAACCTCTTGTTGACAGTAATCAGAACTTGATGGCGGGGCCTATGCAGGTGTTGGTTGATAGCTGGTGCTAGTGTGATACAGTATGTAACAGTTTTAGTGTTACATCCTGTAGGATGATACATCATCAGATAATATTTCAGATAATCCGTAGTCTTTCAGCAGAAACGTAATTGTTACTCATCTAATAATATTTCCAGATGGCACGGTGGGTGAGATGTGGGCTAAAAATAAAGGAAGACTAGGCTTAAAAAGTGAAGCCAGAGCAAAACGTGAGATGAAACCTACCAGAGATTGTGCAGAAGGGCAAAACTCTTTTCAAACCTAGGGTTGCATAAGATGTTATGGCATAATATTTGGATAAAATGGAAGGACGACTTGAAACGTTCCCCACATCAGATTTCTTTTTAAGGGGCAAGCATGGCAGTAAAAGTAAATAATGTTTTTCTTTATAACTTTCAGGATGGGGTACTCCATTTGCAGAAATTACATTCCTGCAGAGAGCATCTTATGATTAATATCTGAGTATTGCAATATACTATTTTATGGATTTCTACAAATTTTGATTTGCTTAAGAGCAAAGTTCAAAGGATTTGTTATGAAAACTCGTTTGTCTTTGTCAATTAACATTTGCTTGCACTAACTGGCATTGTTTTTCCACCAGAGTGTATCAAGATTTCTTTACTTATTGACCAACTAGCCACCTCTTTCTGAGGATTCACGATGTTCGCTGCAACAGAGGGCACGGACTTTTAAACTTTTAGACCTCTCAGCAATTATACTGCTTCCTTGATAACCAAGCAGATGGCACCTACAAGATACATTTTCCAAACCTGCAAGAAAATATTTAATAAACAAATATTCTATGACACTTACATCAGTGAAGGAATCTTTTTTCATGTTTTAGAGAATGAAAAAGTAAGGAAAGATGCCCTATAATCTTTACAATCTCTATAAGCAATGTTTATGTTAAATTCTCATAATACACCTCTAAATGTTATGCTACATGCCATTTTGTTTCTTACCAAATGGCAGAATTTTTATTGTAATACTTGCTAAACAGATTCTATTTCCTATGGTTTTGTTTTCCCAACTGAATGAAACAGAACAACCAGAGCTATAAGACATTGACTTTTGACAACTTTTCATAAAAACAAAGTAACTCCAATCTTTATCTTTGCTATGAGAAATTAAGAATTATAAATATTTAGTTTGACAGTTTCTTCATTCAGCTATTTTTGTCTTTCAAGCAAACCTACAGCATGACCTGCTGAACACACATAAATGTGTTGCTTTTTTCTTCTATTTAGAAATGATAATGGATTTAGGTAAGTTTTCTAATGTAAAGATCTGTATATATACATATATATATATATATATATATATATTTCACTTTTCACAAAGTGTCTCTTTGACGTGAGAATGAAGAATATTCCCATTTTAACAAGCATGTGAAAAAAGTCTTGAATGAGCTACAAAGTGACTAAATGGATTTATCCAAGTTTCAGAGCAAGTAAATAGAATAGTCAGGAAAATAAATTTGAGATCACTTATCTCACAGGTATTTCTACTCCATCAGGCTTTAACTTGTATTAATATGCTAGTGCTTTTCATCTAAGTTTGTGCCTATAAATTTAAAAAAAGTGGCTTTAGGCTTTTTTTGACTGGATCAGAAACCAATGCAGTTTACTGATAATAAATGCCTGTCCAAATATTGTCTTTGTTATTTGAAATATCCAAAACTATCTGTGGATCTATTGATCTATCATCTGTCTCTGTCTATCAGTGTATTTATGTATCTGTTTTTTTTAAGGCATAGGATTTAGGAAGTAATGGGTCTTGGAGGGGAGGATAAGCAATGATCCAACATGTTCTTTCTGGAGTGATGAGGGGCCCTCCATCACCTCATTACCAGATGAATTACCAAGGTGAGAAGGGTGTACCTCTCATATTTAGCCTAATTTAAGATCTCCCACTATGGAAAGCCTAAGCTGTAAGTTTATACCTTAATTTTTTTATTACAAAATCTTTCAGGGCTTTTACTTAAGTCTGCACTGCTTGTTAACTTAGCCATAATTTCTCTGGATGCTAGGGGGAGTTCTTGAAGCATAAGATAAAATGAAGTAGTATTGGATAAGCCTAATTTTGCCAAAGAGTTCCACATTCTCTCTTCTTCTTTTTTTTTTTTTTTTTGGATATGTATATTCTAAAACTTTCTTCTTTAAGCACAAGCTATGTTGTTACTCTTCTTTTGTACTCTGCACCCAGTATCTTATAAAATCTTTACAAAATACTTTCCAAATTATCTATCACCTTCACAAATTGAGAGATTATAAAGTGGAACCCCAGAGGGTTGCTTAATTTGCCTGAGGTCACACAGCTATTAAGTTGGCAAACCTGGATACGGAAACCAGGTCCACATTTCCCCCAGGTTAATGTAGGTTACCTTGCTAATGTGGCCCTAGGCAGAAGGCTTTGGTAAACTGCTTCAGACAAACCAAATAGGTAAACTTTTTTGTAGGATCCTTTCTTAAGACTATACTGTTTTGCTGTCCTTTTTTTTTTTTTTTTTTTTTTGCCTTATCCTAACCAGTACATCATTTAAGAAAAATGTGCTTCCTGGTCACCATGGAAACTTCTATAACAGCAAGTGATGGTGATAATGACACTATTAACCCTTAAATGGACAGCAGAGTGATTGCTTCATACATTTTGTGTGTTAGCACATTAAGTGATGCTTCTTATTTATATTTTTAATTTATTTCTGGTTTTGTTTTGTTTTTTTCCCTTCAAAATCTTCATTTGCTAGGTAATTATCTTTAAAAAACTCAAAATTTTCCAATAGTTGCCAATCTTGCATTATACATGCTTATCTCTCTACTTGACACCAATTTCAGAACAATCCTGGATGAAGGCTGCATTCGAAAAATCTTTTTTTTTTTCTTTTCAGTTTTGACCTGAAAAAAATGTAACAAACATTGCTGTCTTAGCTATTTCTTTCACATTTGCTTCCAAGAACTTGAGATCTACATTTTCCAAAGTGCCGGTATTCATCTTCCATCGCTATATATAGAGAAAGAGGTCAATTGAATCTAGCATCTTGGTTTCAGGTTATGCGTGTATCTATTGATAATTAGTGTCAAGAGAGATGTTCTAGAATTTCAATTTCAGCAATTATGTTTTCCTCTTGAAATTTCCATGACAATTAGTATTACTAGAAAGTGATTTTTCCTTAAATTATCTTCTGAAAGAACTTCTATGTTTAACTTTTCCAAGAGGAAATATATACACAGAGAAACGAGATCTTAGATCAGTTAACAATTAATTAATAAGTAACTTCACTCCAGAATGTATAAATATGCAGGGCAATGTACTTAGTCAAAACGGAATTCTTAGTTTTTCAAAAATGAGAAAGAACAAAATAAGGAAAGAAGGAAAGAAAAAGAAAAAAAGAAAGAAAGAAAGAGGGGGGGGGAGAAAGAAAGAAAGAAAGAAAGAAAGAAAGAAAGAAAGAAAGAAAGAAAGAAAGTAAGAAAGAAAGAAAGAAAGAAAGAAAGAAAGAAAGAAAGAAAGAAAGAAAGAAAGAAAGAAAAAAGAAAAAGGGAAAGAAAAAGAGACAAAATAGAGAAAGATTTTTGAACATCATTAGAAGCAGAATATTGTAGTCTAGGAGTTTTATGGCTGGTAACATTAGTGCCCCTCGTTGGATATTTCAGAATTTCATTCCAGGTGTGAATAACCTCAGAACGGGAGACTTTCTGCAAAGTGCATTAGCTCTAAATTACTAATAAAAAACAGATTGCATTCAGGGGCACAGTTAATATGGGAATTGAAATTCCAAGACCGCACATTATTGTTCACTCAGGGATATTGCATTAGGTAACAGTAAAGAAAAAAAGGAACAGTGGAAAGGCCAGTAGTCTTAACATCTAACACCAGAGCATGTTCTAAGTGTGAACCCTAATACCCAGAGGGACTGGAGTCTGTATGTCCGCCTGCTTGATCTGATCCTAAAATGTAAGAAATGAAAGGCAGTTGACAGAAGCAAGCGATTTCATGTCTGTTTTTGTTTTTGTTTTATTTCCCACTGCTCTTCAGGTGTTCCATGTAAGGTATACAAAGGCATTTGTATTTCCGCCCTAAAACAAAACAAAACAAAGCAAAGCAAATATGATGGCTTGTCATCTCTTCCTCTTTATGATGTGATGCTTTTCCTACTAAGCCCTCTGTGTTGTGAACATACTGAGGCAGAGGAAAAGCGATGCAGTAGTTTGACTGGGTGTGGATTTAGAAAATTTTTATGAAACTAGAAAAAGCTTTCTCCTTAGAACAACCAGCACCTACGCGAGTATCTCCTTTCTTCCAGCCTCATCTAGCCCTTATTTATAACCATTTCTAATACTACGTTTTTTGAGCTTTTCACTAGAAAAAAATTATTTGAACTATGTAAAATACCAACATGTTCATCAGACATATGCTTTTCCTACTGTGTTTTAAGCTTTTTTAAAAGTAAAGAAATTTTGTTGGCTTAGAATTACACAGAATTGGTGAAATAGAAGGAATATTGAGATCCATAGATGTCCCAAGTGTAACCAACCACCTCTGAAAGAGCCAATTAAAAAATCATGGTGCATAGAGGTGTGATGGGAGATAAGTCCCAGATGGAGAGATTGCAGGACTTGGTTAGTTCAGCCGAGTGAAACTAAAAACTGAAGATAAAAGTTTAATTGCTCCCAGCGAAGGGGGCTTTTAGAGTCAATGTACTGACCATTTGAGGGAAGAGAACATTTTTAATAAAAAGATCACAATTCTGCTCTGGGATATAAAACCAAGCAAACAAAATACAAAACAAACAAACAAACAAAAATCACTATTCCTCACTCTTCAAGAAAGCATTACAAATAATAGCAATTTAGTGGATACAGTACAGTTTTGAGTTTGGTTTCAAGATCGGTACAACACAAAGACAATGCCACCTCCAGGAAGCTCTCCGTTGCTGGACTATGTGTCCAGTCAGACTGAGCACAAACAGCCAGTCTGGTAGCAGCGCACACACCAGATCTGGTGTTCAACCTCCTCTTAGTTTTGTCCTCATGATTGTTTAGAATAAAGATTCTCAGAGTTTGGGACAAGAAAACTTTGCATGTTGTTTCAAGATTTTTATTTACTTTATTTTAATTTTTATTGGAGTCTAGTTGATTTACAATGTTGTGTTAGTGTCAGGTGTACAGCAAAGTGAATCAGTTCTGCATATACATGTATCCACTCTTTTTTAGATTCTTTTCCCATATTGGTCATTACAGAGTATTGAGTAGAGTGCCTTGTGCTATACAGTAAGTCCTTAGTAGTCAGCTATTTTATATAGAGTAGTGTGTATATGTCAATCTCAGTCTCCCAATTTATCCCACCACCCTTTATCCTCTGGTAACCATAAGTTTGTTTTCTATATTTGTAACTCTATTTTTGTTTCATAGAGAAGATCATTTGTACCCTTTTTTTTTTTAGATTCCACATGTAATCAAGTCAGAGAGAAAGATATATATCATATGATATCACTTATAGGTGCAGTTTCAAGATTTTAGCATCTTTTAAAAACAATTTTGAAATAAAAATTATCCCAATCTCCACTGTAGGTATTTAAACACTATTGTTTTACTGGTCTCAAGTATTGTGAATAGTTGTGAGCTATGTAACAAATAGTTGAATAAGTAAATTCAAGTGTGTTACAGGTTGTTTTCAATATAATATATTTCACACAGTTCATCTTTGTGAGCATCAGGGTGGCAGGACTCTGGGTACAATCATAAGAATATATTGTCACTGCAAATCATCCCTCAGATTCAGTCTCCCAACATTTTAGAAGCATCAGTATCCCAGTAGTGATGTATTAAGAACTATAGATCATTAGACCCTGAAAAATATATCACCCTAGGTCAGAAAACAGGGATGTAAGTTTCCAGGAGTGGACACAATATTAAAACAAAATAAAACAAAAGCCAACTTGGCATTAAACAGCTACTAGATTCTGATATTCTGTATTTGCTTATGACAAATGAACAGGGATCATTTGAAAGCCCTAAGTCGTCATTATTTTGGAGTCAAGTCTCTCTGATGAAGATTTTATAAAGAGAAGGAGGTTTTCCTTCTAACCTCCCACAGGAAGAGAGAAAAAGAAAGATGAAATTCTTAAACCAAATCTAGGGCACAGTCTAAGATCCAAGGCCATGTGACAGTAAACAGCAAAACAAAGGCCAACCGCAAAGACAAGAATTGTCGCTAAAGGACTCAAACTTCAGAGTTTAGAATCAGCCATGATACACAACTCAGGATTATGCTTTCATCAGCTCAAAATAGCAGAGAGAGAGAGTCCCAGGGAGCATGGATAAAGATAAGAATTTAAGAAATCAAGCAAACCAGGAAGCACCAGGAAAAAAAAAAAATTTTTAAATTCATGTGGCTTGGACTAATGTCCTCTTTTTCTCTCTGGCATAAACAAACAAACAAACGATAAAACCCCATGGGCCTGAGAACGGCTGCGAAATGTAACAGAGAGGAGTCACCAGCAGACCTTCCTGCTCAGTCTCAGAGGATGGACAGGATGCTAGTTTGTAGGAAAGTCTGCAGATCCCATCAGGTTTAGCACATCTACCAAAATGTCTGATTAGGTTTCCTCAACAAAATGAGAAACGGAACCAAGGCCTGTGTGCTAAATAAACTGTCGAATAAGAACACTATGATTTTAAAAATATATGAAAGGAGTTCTGAGCTTTGTATTCATTAGATTTAAACACATAATCCTTCAGTCACAAGAGAACTTGAATGTCACCTTACCTATGTTTATGAGTTTACATGGTGTTTCCAAGAACTTGACTGATGAATCAAAAATAAGGCCAGGCATCAAACTGTTTAATACCTTATCTCAGTTGCTCCCAACAATTAGTTCTCCAATCATCTCAGGGTCTTCGTTAGACACTCTGTGTCCTCATATCTGTAATCCCGCTGTAGTCATTGCTTGCATGGGTTAATATTTGTAAAGTTCTGAGAATATTGCCTTGGTAGTTTGTGAGCATTATGTAAATGTTTTTAAATAAATAAAATCCCCTTCTTCCCGTTCATTTTAGAAGTCATGGTCCACAGATTTGACAACATCTTTTTCAATTCCCTGAACTCATTTTCTCAAGCTTTATTTATTCATTTGTTTGTTTGTTTATACACTTGAAAAAAAAATCTAGAGATTGGAAAGAAAAAAAGAAGTCATTGCCATTTCTCTATCTAAACTAGGCTTATGTGCATCCCTGGGAAAAACACAGGACCAGGTAGACAGCGGTCCATGTATTGATAGAATTGTGATCAACGAAACAGGTGAAACCTCCAACCCCCTGGGACATTCAAGCCTTTGTCTCACAAAGGTGGGAGTGAGTACTTACAATGGTCTCAGTCCTCATACCTCTGCCCTAACCTCCCTTTAATCTCAAACAGACTGCTTTGTCTTCTATTGATACATCAGCATTTTTCCACTTTCTGCTAACAAAACAAATGCTTTGGTCAACACTATATTCTAATTCAGCATTAAATGCTAACTTTCTCTCCCTTTCAGTGACAAACTTTTAGAAAGAATTTTCTACACTTAATGTCCTTATTTCCTCAGCTATCTTACCTGACTGTATAGTTTTTCTTACCACGAACCTGACTCTGTTAACCATTAGTTTTCACTCTGATTTCCCTTGACTTCTGTGCTTGTGCTACAGGGTGCATTTTCCTCTTTCTCCTCAGAGGCCCCTTCCCAGTCTCTATTTTCTGGATGGTTTTGAAGGACTGAATTGTTTGCCCCCTAAATTCATGTGTTAAATTCCTAACTTCCTGTGTGACCATACTTGGAGATAGGAGGTTAAATGAGGTGAGGAGGGAAAGGCCCTAATCCAACAAGACTGTTGTTCTTTTAGAGAGAGAGAGAAAGAAAGAGAGAGAGAGAGAACCTTGGTCTTGGACTTCCAAACCTCCAGCACTGTGAGAAAGTATATTTTTGTTAAGTCTCCCAGTCTGGGGTGTTTTGTTATGACAACCCTGGCAGATAAATGTAATCATCTTGTGCTTTCTACTTCTTAAATATTACATTTCCCAATCTTCTCAGTTTCCACCTTTTTCGATAGGTAGTGGCATCCACTCTCAAAACTTAAACCATCATTTCTATGTAGACTGCTTGCAAATGGGTATCCTCATCCCAATATTATTCTTAGTCCTTACTTTCCACCAACATACTCATCATCTTCACCCACGGGTCTTGCAAGTCCCTCAAATTAGACACGTCGAAAATATAATTCATCATCTCAACTCCTTTAGCCCATTCCTCAGATTACGGTGCTCCCCGTTTCTGACTGTGATAACTTGTAACTGGACAAGCAAGACACCTGCAGAGCAATCCTCTTCTCACCGCCTCCCCGTGCTCCTGCCCTGTGACTGACAGTCATCAAGCATCAAGTCCTTCAGATTCTGCTGAACATCTTTTTCAAATCTGATCGCCTCTCACAGTTCATACTGTGAATATCCAGCCCTCTTGGCCACTGTTTTCTCTCATCGTGGCAACAGCAACAAATTCCCACCCTGTCTCACTTTCTCCATCGCTCTCCTCTTTTCCATTCCCCACTGGTAAGTAAAAATTGATAATGTTTAATTCCAGCTTCACATACTTTGAACTCTTTCCAATATCTTCAAGTTTAACTGCCTTAAAGGACCCTGTATGACATACCTCTCTTCCTGCCAACCTTCCTTTTGTAATTCATATCCCATCAATTCCGAATTTCCTTCCATTCGTAATATTTAAAGAAGGGATTCTCTTGAAATTTAAAAAGAGTAATTTTTTTTAAAAGAGTAATTTTAAACAATCAGAAAGTTTTTCTGGGTAATGTTTTATCAGCTTAGGTGATGGATATTTGAAATATAAAGATGCTTATGAAATATGGATTTTCACATCAACCCAGGTACCAGAGATAGGGTGACATGAAATAATGATGAAGGCACACACTAGTTTGTGTATTAGTCATGTTTTCTTGATCTCAAGCAACAGAAATTGACTCTTGCTATTTGGGGGGGGGTACTGTAGTAGCTTACAGAATTAAAATAAGAATGTAGCAGTGAAGTCAGAGCTAAGTAAGAAAGCAAGATAACACTAGAAAATCAGATACAGGAGTTTGTAAACTTTGCCGTGAGAACTCTGCCTTTGGTGAAGTTGAACTTCAGTGACACCAGGCTTTGAGTCCCTCCATCCCGAATTTCAGGTAACTGGGCATGGGAATCTGATTGTCATCACTAGAATGAAGTATCTGCCCCTGGATCAAATAGCTAAGTCCACTCAGCATGCCACAGAGCAGAGGACACAGAAACTGGTACCATTCATATCTGTTTGTAACCAAGTCATTTCCAGAGAATGAGAACTCACTTTAATTTATAAATTAAATACTGATTGGGTCTATTACACTCGTCAGTATTTGGTATGAGTTTTTGTTTAAAGCAAGTGCTGTAAAGATCTTGTGCACTTTGGGGTTGAATGAATAATTGACCTTTTTAGAGTATACTTTAGCAAGTGATGTTGGAAGGGTATTATATAAAAAGAGTTTAATTAATTATTCTAATTACCAACCATGAAAGGAGGAAAGTGTAAAAGCTTTCTTTTGCAGCACAACAGGATTCTTCTTTGCTGATTCAAGATGATTTATAACATAGCCTGAACAGACAAGAGGAGCCCAATTTTTCTATATTTAGAATTGCATTACGGTGAGCACCTAAAAACTTTATGCTCTTAAGGGGTATTTGAACAGAGTCTGTAGATTGTTTTGTCTTTCTAGACATGGATTTTGGCCTCAGGCATGCCCACCTGCTGGGACAGCAGCCACCAGCCTGCCTTAGAAAATGCAAGACTGCTGAGCAGGGCTATTGTAGCTCCTTGTCTGCACATCCAACCTCCTAGTCCCCTCTGCTTCTCCAAGCCCTCTTACCTGGAAGCTGCATGGGAGACTTTTATTATTGAAGGGGCTCTGAAATATGAAACATCTGGTCATGTCTAATGTCTTAAAGATGCACACATGCTCACTTTTTATTTAATGCTCTCCTGGTAATTTGAGCAGATGCTTACTGCAATGCAACATGAGTCATCTGAAAAGTACGTATCTCAGTACAGCTCAAAAATATCAGAGGAAATTTACATAACTTCTTTTTAAACTACACTAAAAATATACATACAAGTGATTATAGGAAGCAAGGAGATTTCTCCTAAAATCAAATGATTGGTAAAGGCTTAATTGCATGTGCCTGATGTCTTCCATGCCAGGATTTGTTGCTTTTTAACTGAAATAAGGGAAAGTTATTTGAACTATGCAAAGGTAGTGTCCTCAAATCTAATCAGTTTTGCAGTGTGACAAAATAATCTCTTGCATTGCCAATTTACCAAGGTGTTTCAGTCATTTGGGAATGATGCAAATTGCTTAATTTACAATCATTTAAAGTGCATTGGAAGGAATTGTGATTAAAGGACTTAAAATACTTTAAAAACGTGCATACTGAAAACAATATATTAAATTAATAGGAAAATATTCTTTTAATTTATCTGCTTTATTTTTTTAATGAGCTCAGAACCGATAACAGTACATTTTATTGTCTTTACAAAGCTGCCTACAATCATCACTGTCTGACGTGCAATTTTTGTGTGTTCATATGTCATGTTTTCTAATAGGAGCCTAACAGCTGGATTTTGGCATTGCCTTTTCCCTTGTTTAAAATACTGCCATTATTAAATATTTCTTACTGCTTCTGGCTTTCGGAATCAAGAGTATAAAAGCTGATTGTTTTAAAAGAAAAATCAGAAACAAAATCATTTTCATAAACTTTGATTTTTTCCCAATTGCTCTATATCTATGTCCTCGTTCATGTAATATCTGAATAATGCAAGCTTTAAAAGAAATCCTCATGTCATCCTAATTAAAGAATGTATAATTTAGGATTAGATGTGGCTATAAGCAATGAAAAAATTAACACCAGTTTAAACGAGATAGACGTTTTCTTCTTTATCATACTGCACTTAGAGATGGTCCCCCAGAGGTGCTGAGGCACTGTACAGCAGCAGAGATGCCTTCTCTAGCCTGCCACTGTGTTAGACAAAACTTCCATTCCCAAGGTCATCTCATGGTTGGAGTTTAATCCTAAAATCCCACACATAAAGTTTCAGAAAATGTAAGCACACTTGGGAAAACAAGAGATTGTCAGAAAATGTAAAATATCAACTAAAAATAATTGTATACTGAGACTGAAAACATATGCAGGTTTTAGGATCAGTAGATACAGAAAAAACATACATTGGTATCATTCAGGGTAGTCTAGATTAAGTTGTAGTAATTGACAATCTTAGAACCAAACCTTGAGAGGATCATAGTGACTCACCAGTATTCTAGCTGCCAGAGAGAGATTAAAAAGTAAAAGTGAATGTATTTATTTAAATCTACATGTAGATATTTAGCATCATATTTTTCTTACACTGAAGCTACATTTTTCCCTTTATTACAAATGGAAAGCATACCTGTTTTTCTGTTCTTTGCACACAGAAGGGGTATAAGACTATTGACTAAATTGTTCTATAAAGGTTATAGAAAGCAAAACCTAGTGGACTTGAATTATAATAGAAACAAGTTGATGAAGGGATAAAATATTTGAAAGGAAGGGCTACTTACATTCTTTCTTCAAAATAAAGTAACAGAGAGTTCACCTTAAATAAGTACTTTTCATTGAATATAAAGACTCCATTTTTGTTCAGAGTAAGTGTGAAAAAATGTGAAAAATTGGGGCACAGAGGATAAATTTTAATGGGTTATTTTGTTTGCATGGCCAGACGCCCAGTCACATTATACTATCACCTAGAAAACTAGATGCTTTTTCTTTCAATGATTACGTACCCAAATACACTTCCAAAAAATATGAAGCCTTCTTTAGGTAAATCACTATTTTGCAAGTTGCTCATTTAAAGAAAAAATATGGTCCTCAGATTAAAACAAACCTATTGTGGTTTGTGAATTGATCATTTTGATTCAAAATTCAATCTGAAGATAGCTGTGAGATAATCACACATTGTTTCCCTGAAATATTTCAGATGAAATTTTCCTTTATGCACCTATTTTCTATAATTTTATATTTCATTATGATTATAAAACATACCCAATATTTTACTTAATATAAAGCATAATTGGAAAACATCCAAATAGTTCGATCAATAAAGACCTCAAACTAATTATTCCGGTTATAAAATAAAACCAGTCTTAAGTACAGAATTTGCTAACTTCATTGTCAATTTAGGTAAAAAAATCTTACCTCCTCCTTCATATCTGCTCAGCTATGTGAATAGGTGAACCTGCAATTTTGTGGTTACAACAAGACCAAACAGGGAAAGTTGTTTACAATACTGTCAATCCACATATAAATATATCTAATAAGATCAGATGCTAATGAATCAGTAATAATATTTTATAAAATGTATTGTACATCCAAGGTTAACTATTGGATATACGAAAATGAGTAATACATGCTTATAAAGTGGTCCCAGGCTAATAAATTCGAGATCTTTTAAAATATTTATTTATTTGTTGGCTGCTTTGGGTCCTCGTTGATGCACACAGGCTTTCTCTAGCTGTGGTGAGCAGGGGCTACTCTTTGTTGCGGTGCGCGGGCTTCTCGTTGCAGTGGCTTCTCTGGTTGCAGAGCTCAGGCTCTAGGCACAGGGGCTTCAGTACTTGTGGCTCGCAGGCTCAGTAGTTGTGGCTCATGGGCTCTAGAGCACAGGCCTGGTAGTTGTGGCACATGGGCTTAGTTGCTCCACGGCATGTGCAACCCTCCCAGCCCAGGCATTGAACCCGTGTCCCCTGCATTGGCAGGCAGATTCTTAACCACTTTGCCACCAGGGAAGCCTTCAAGATGTTTTTAAATATGTGCCGCTGATAGTGTTGATAGTCTGAGGACCATATTTTGAACCCTGTTTATACAGGCACCAAAGAAAATCATAGGAAATGATGTTGAAAAGGAGAAAAAAAATAGCAACAGATAGATACATGAAGAGGCAAAGGTGAAACAACAGAAGTAAAATTAGTAGATCTTGAAGGGAATCAACAGATAGAGGGAAAATTTTTGAAATATAGGCAAACTTTCTAATAAAAAGGAAAGTGTAATAGAAGTTTTTTAAAGTATACATTTTAAATTGATTTTTTTGAACTATCATCAGACTACAAGTGAAAAGTATACCACAGATATAATTATTTAGCCAATCAGATGTACTTTAAAGTGTAAACGTTTGCTTTTCATTTCTTCATAACTCTTTAGGCACCTAGTTAGGAATGATAAAACATCTAAATTTCAGGCAAACCAAGCTGCCTCAGACAGAGTGGCCAACAATGGAGTGATATTTCCCTCCCAGATCTGCAAAGTAGCTGTGAAACAAGAACTTTATATTCTGCCAAGTTTGTCAAGGGTAGAGGCACAGGCTAACATTGTCCAATATGAACAAACTTGGCAACAAGAAAAAGAAACAGTTCTTGTCAGTGAAATCTGGTCAAAGAAAAGTTAACTAAAAACAACACAGGAATTGAGAAACAGTGATAAAATACATGGCATTCAGCAGGAACCAATTTAAGCATAAAAGTAATACTAAGTAACCATGGGAACTATCATTGTTTAATTGAATAACAATATTACAGACCTGGAGAACTGAGACCTAATATAATGAAGAGTTTTGAAATGTAGGGATGAAGTGGGAGTATATCAATGTTGACGGTTTCCTTGATGGAAAGCCTGATACTGAGATATGAGGATAAATAACACGACAGCAATCCTAAACTGTTAATGTCTTTAAAAAATTATTTTCTTAACATTAGAAACGATAATTCATGTGAGAAATCTTATTATATGTTCAGTAATTTTTACACTTTGTTTTTATCTTTGTATCAATTTCAAGTAAAATAAAGGTAACAAATAACACTATTCATAATTTTAAAATATCATATATGACATGATAACATTTACAATGTAATCTTAAGTATCTTCTGTCAACTTTGTCCATCTTTATATATTGCTATAAATTTATACAAATATTTTTAGAATCATGTGTAGTTAATCTTAATCTCTATAATTCTGATGGAGAGATTGGAAAGTTTTTTCTTTCTGTCTCCTACAGTGTTTCACATTACTTAAATTCCTGATGTTAAGTAGGTATGCTTTACTCAAAACATTATTTTTCTAGGAAATCTTCTAAATAAAATAATAACAAAAAATTCTTGTGGGAAAAACTTAATTGAACTGTGTTGATAAAAGAATTAAACATATCTGCTTCTGGGAAAAAAATTCCAGTGTAAATTATTTCGTTACATAAACCATTAGAAATATTTCCAGAGCACGTCATATCTGCAATTAAGCCATGTGGAACTCAACAGTATAACTATGCAAAGTTAAAAGTTTAACACTGTGTGTGTGCGAGTTCACATTGGCTATGACAGTGAGATTCTTTAAGAAGAAAGCTAAAAATATTTAAAAAGCAATTTTTTTGTATCTAAATAATATTATTTGGAGAAACCATATGAAGTCCAATGCTTTTAATAACTTTTCTTAATTAGCAGGGAGATACCACTGCTAATAATAATCTTGTAGGATACAAATATGCGTGTATATATATATAGTAAATATATGTATATATTTATAACATAAAAATAGAACTACTCTATTCAAGATATAGGAAAATACCTCCTTCACTTAATTTATTTCCTGTCCCTGGAGTGGGCCCTGAAGTACTTCTATGCACCTCTAAGTTTTGTGGGACACAATTGGAATTTCCCCAGGTCATGGAATGATCAATAAGGAGAAGAAGAGAGATCTTCAAGAAATAATCTCTGCTGTATTTACAAGTCATCAGGCTGAGTATGTATTCACTTGCCTATTTCAGGCTTATTTCACCTAATACATTTTAACTTAGAGAGTTATGTATTTTAAAAATTTCCATTCAGGCATTAGATTTTCGTGAACTGATATGAGCAACAAAACAGCTGATAAAGGATAAAAAAGCATATAGATATTGAGTAATTTGAAATATTTCAATGTCATATATATTTATATGTATGTATAAATAACACGTGTGTGGTATTTATACATACATACATATATACATTGTTTTAATTAGTGGAGGTTTCAATCAACAATTCTTTGTTGCACCTTTCCTAATAAGTATTAAATTGATGGATTCTGTAACTTTAATTCATTTTAATATCTTCTTTATATCATTTAGACGTAGGTAGACATAGGGATCATTCATGAAGATGATCCAATAGACAGATCATAGTTCTATATTGATTAACTACTTTTTTTTTTTTTTGGCCACACTGCACAGCTTGTGGAATCTGAGTTCCCCAATTAGGGATTGAACCTGAGCCTGCAGTAGTGAAATCTTTGAGTTCTAACCACTGGACCACCAGAGAACTCCCAACTAACTACTTTTTTAACTACAGAAAAATTATGTAACCTCACATTACAGAATACTTTGCAAAGTGGATAATGTTGCCAGCCAGAAAAAAAGTGCTGGGCAATTTAAGGAGTATACATATTATCAGAATTAACCTGAAATTTATATTTTTTTTCCCAGAAAGAAATTTATACCACGTCAAAAACATAAAAATATAAATCCATCATGAGTAAAAAAGCATGAAAATATCTAACTGTTAAACATGTGAGTGTTTTGTATTATTTCAGCAATAAACAAATTTGTAGGTTTCATAAATCTTCTCCAAGAAGATTTAATACCTGTACCATTCTTGTTTTTTATAAAAGCAGGTAAACATCTATCAGTGAAGCCTAAATATCATCCCTTCAATTTTACTTTGAAACACACATTTTTCTACTGTAGGCAAATATTAAAGAACAGTAGTAGGTCGTGCGAAGATAAGGTTCTCAGAGAAAACAATAACTTAATAAAAGGAGGAATATAAATAATATAAAGTAGAGTTGGGTACAGACTATTACATCTCTTTATGAGCATGTGGTTGGCCATAGAAGATGATCTGAAAATCACACAGCTGAGATTACACCACATGGAGACTGTATTAATTTGCTGGGGCTGTCTTAACAAAGGATCACAAACGGAGTAGCTTAAACAACAAAAATTTGTTGTTCTCAGTTCTGTAGGCTAGAAGTCCAAGACCAAAATACTGGAAGGGTTCTTTCCTCCTGAGGACCGGGGAGGGGAACGTGTTCAATGCTTCTCTCTTTGCTTCTGGTAGTTTGCTCGCATCTTTGTTTTCCTGGCCTTGTGGAGGCATCATCCCAATATCTGACTTTGTGTTCACTTGGCAACCTTTTCATGTGCGTGTCTGTGTCCAAATGTCCCTTGTTTTATGAGGACACTAGTCATATTGGATTAGGGGCCCATCCTATTTCTCTATGACCTCACTTTAACGAATTACAGTGCAATGACCCTGATTCCAAATAAGGTCACATTGTGAGGTACTGGAGGTTAGTACTTCAATATATGAATTAGGGTGGGGGGAGGGGAATAATTCAACCCATAACGGAAATCTTCTGTGTTAAATTGAAAAGCTTTAAGTTCGGAGGCACAACTAGAAAGCTGATTCCTGGGCTCCAGACAGTAATCCTGGCTCATAGGTCAATCCCAGGATAGTTAAACGATTTTTGAAGGCAGAGGCTGGAGCAACAATACCCGTGGCACGTATGTAAGCATCGGCAGGAGACACAAGCCTGAAACAAATAATGGTGGTAGCAGCAGATTCCAAATATCGGGCAATAGTTAATCATGGTGATGCATAACGTAACTAGGGAAATGAGAATTTCCATGGAAAGGCAGGAAGCATTTAGCAAAGCTCCCTTTGCCACAAAGCCCGTAGATAAAGATGCTGGGATGATTGGTAAATACACCTGCAGGCCACTATAGCTGGAAGAATAAGAAGAGATCAGAACCTGCAAGTAAGGAGAGATAATAGGGGTCAGTTCTGGGGACACTGAGTCGGTATGTGAAAGCACAGGTTTTTATTTGTGCATCGAGATACATTCACATCAAGACACGTGCAAGTCTAGCTGACCACATGCTGTCCTGAGCCACTCAAATGCTGATGAGACGAGATGAGATGGGGTGGGGCTGGCTCAGGGAAGCTTCCTTTTCTTTCTGACCTTCCTTCCCCTCTAATTGACCTCCTTGTGCCAATCAAGAATGATGACACAGGCACTATTCTGTTGCACCTCTCCAGAACCAAGCCTTAGAAACCCACTAGGGGGAATGGAAGACCAACATCCCCTCATTCGAGGACACTGGTAGTATTGACCAGGGGACTTGATGGTTCATTAAGGCCTGACATTGGATGTGGCTTACTCTTTGGAGGTGTTCACAGTCCAATCAGAAGAGATGGTCAAATCATCTCCCTTAGGACTCTAAAGGTCCTGAGTCCTGAACAGCTATTGCCTAGCATTTCAAGAACACAACCCGGGGCAGTATACACCTGGCGCTAACCTTACCTGGTAACTTGGATACAAAAACTTAGGGCATGTTTCCTCTCTTTTCTCTTCTTCATAAACCTGTGACTCCAGTACTAGTATTTTATCACAGGAGGAAAGAAGAATGTAGCTGCTCATTTGATAACCAAAAGTATATATTATTTGGCTGTAATAAAATTTGACCAACTCTTTTAGCCCATCGGTTTGCATCCTCGAATAGAAACGGTGGTAATCTGGGAAGCCAGACCTACTTTGGAAGCAGTGATTGTAACCAGAGCTCTAGTGGGTGGGGAGTGGCACTTTGATGTACCAACGAAGAGAGTTTATTTGCACCAATAAAAACATTGACATTGCTTGCAGGACACTGTGACTAATCAGTATTGATGTTGCTCGTGTGAAATAATACTATTACCCAGTATTAAGGCATTCTTCGCATTCCACAGCCCTTATCTAAACTGCACACATGAAACACCACACCCTGGATGAACAGGTAGGGGTGCAGTACCACAGCTTATGTTTATCAGAGGCAAGGCATTCATGAGTGGACGGCTTTTGTATTAGAGACAGCTCATGTGATGAGATTGTACAAAGAAAACAAAAATACTGAGGGTGTCTTAATAGCTCACCCATTTTACCAGGAATTGTAGTAAAGTATATGATATATTCCCAAGTTCAGAGCCCCTTCATTGGCTCCTTTTCTTGAAGATCACTCCTCTGTACTGCTTGCTATGCTTCCACGAGTCTGGAACCTAGTGGATGGGCACCAGTAGGTCTGACAAGTAGGTCATACAGAAGAGAGCAAACGTGTTTGCCTCTCATGGCAGGTGCCACAAATTGAGCTCTAGGGATGGGTGGAAAATTGAGTTCCACCCTCAACTGTAATTACTGGTTATACGAATCATGTAGATGCACTTCCTGAGGGGTGGGTCTGCAGCTGCTCCTAGGAATAATCTTACAAGTACCTAAAACCTATTTTAGGATCGAGGGAGAAACAACAAAGAAACAGGAGTAGTTTAACAGACAATTGCCATTTCAGAGTTGATGAAAATCATGCAATGTAGGGGCCATATTAGGAAAGCGGGGCTAACCGTATGGCAGGTGACATGCGGTCCCAAGAAAACGGGGCCAGGAGAAACTAGTGCTCCAAAACCACAGAGCCTTAGGTTCTGCTGTAGTTGAGAGGAATAATTATGTGCTGCTGGGGGAGGGGAATGTCTTACCTAACCTCTTGGACAACTCTCGCAATGCACATCATTCATCAAAACACGTGTATGAGGAAGCGGGTCAAGTGATTGACCAGTTCTCGGAAATGTAGCCTTGGTTTTCCTCTATTTGGGGAACATGAGAGCTTACCTATTAAAAAAGTTTCTTGTTTTTTTATTTGTTTGTTTTGTTAAAACAGACTGTTACTTATTACTTAGTAGACGTTGCCATCACTTGGAAGTCATGGCTATGTATTTTGGGTCATCAAAATTTTAGTGCTCTGGAAAGAGAAATGTCTTCCCTCTGTTCCACTCAAAGGATTGTATCATGAATAAGCTAATATCTTTCATGGCCCCTCGTGTTCATGGAAAGGTTTTTATTCAGTTAAAAGGGTTTGGGGCTTTGTAATTCAGCTAGAAATCTGATACTCAAAACTTCAAAGTTGGTTTTGGATGACTGTTGGTACACGCTGGTCCAAGGGTGTCATTTCTGCTAACTCACTTAAGAGTGAACATGGGCTATCTATATTGATATTTTTGATGCTAAAAGCCTCAAGGTGATGCAACCATGATATCTAGAAAAAGAAATTGATCTTTCAGTTTTTCTAAAGTATTTTTTTCCAATTATGTTTCTAGGATTCTTCTGAGGTGCCTTTGGAACCCTGGCCAAGGGCCCTTATGCAATGAAGCTCTGTGACCCATTCTTTAATACAGTACTTCAACAAGGAATGAATAAACACACTTAGACACACGTTCACCCACAACCTTGAAGACCATTACTCTCTCATCTCTAAATTTTACCACTTTATTAAACCAGACCATTTGACAGCTACATAGCTAGAGCACATTATGTCAGCCTTTACAGAGATGCTTCTAGCGAATGGCCTTTTGAACATTATACCATCCGTTTAAACCTAGGGATGTTATAAGAAATAGCATTGCAAAACTCATATTGTTTCTTTTATTGTGGCAGAAAATACATAACATAAAATTTACCCTTTGAGTCATTTTTAAGTGTACAGCTCAGTGGCATTAAGTACATCCACATTGCTGTGAAGCCATTGCCGCCATCCCTCTCCAGAACTTTTTCATCTTCCCCGACTGAAACTCTGTTCCCATTAAACATTAACTTTCCATTCTCCTCAGCTCCCAGTCGCTGGCAACCAGCATTCTACCTTCTGTCTCTATGAATTTGGCACTTTTAGGTACCTCATATAAGAGTAATCATACAGTACTTGAACTTTTGTGTCTGGCCTATTTCACTTAGCATAATGTCTTCAAGGGTCAACCATTTTATAGCATGTGTCAAAGTTATCTTCCTTTTTAAGGCTGAATTATATTCCATTGTACGTATATAACACAATTATCCATTTATATGTTGATGGACACTTGGGTTGCTTCCACCTTTTGGCTCTTGTGAATAATGCTGTGATGAGTCGCTGCCTATATTTCTTCTTGGTATATATCCAGCGGAATTGCTGGCTCCTACGGTAATTCGATATTTCATTTTTTGAGGAATTGCCGTACTATTTTCCACATCTGCTGCACCATTTTACGTTCCCGTTGATATTGTTTTTATGACAAATATTTTTGCAGACATTTGCTACAGTATATATATATATATACACATAACCACATCTACACTCATATCCATATCTTGGTTCTCTTTTTATGAAGAAAGGCCATGGGGAAAATTGCTTGCCCTAAAAGAAAACGAACAGCAATAGCTTTTCTTCTCCAGAACAACCTGTTGTCTTGCCCCATTGGATACTCTGAATCACATATGCATGTTGTCCTTTAACTCCGATCTGTAGGAAGCAGAGAGCCAAGGTTTCAGCCCACACCTAGTGAACCCACACCTAGCACTTAATGCCTAACTTTTTCCAGCTTCAACTTGCTTTCATAACTTCACCTTTTCTGGTCTGAATTTGCTCTATTTCCTCTTAATGATGAACCACGTGAATTTGTGTAAGCAGTTGGAACGTGGTAGGCTACACGTACACAAATGCACAATATTTAAATTGCTTGATTTAATTTTCATTTACTTGGAATAGTTTGGAGTTTGGAAAAAATCTGCATCTTGCCTTTTTCTGAGTAGAGTTAGAATTGTAATGGAGATGGACTTTGAAATAATTATACTTGTTGACACTGATGAAGGGCAATATATGAAAGGTCAAAATCTGGTAGAAAAAAAATCTAAGAGAAAAAAAATATAAGATCAACTCTACCTTTCTTCCAGTTGCTAAGGAGTGTATATATATTGTTTAAATGCCACATTGTTGAATTAGTTATTTTAATGAATTAAAAGAGAATCACTGGGACTTCCTAGGTGGTGTAGTGGTTAAGAATCTGCTTGCCAATGCAGGGGACACGGGTTCGAGCCCTGCTCTAGGAAGATCCCACATGCCGCGGAGTATCAAAGCCCATGCACCACAACTATTGATCCTGTGCTTTACAGCCCATGAGCCACAACTCTTGTGCCCATGTGCCGCAACTGCTGAAGCCCACACACCTAGAGCCCATGCTCCACAACAAGAGAAGCCACTGCAGTGATGACCCCATGCGCCACAGTGAAAAGTAGTCCCCACTCACGGCAACTAGAGAAAGCCCATGTGCAGCAAGGAGGACTCAGTGCAGCCAATAAATATATACATAAATTTATTAAAAAGAAAAGAGAGAACCATATTTCCTCGTCAATGCATAAGCTTCATGTTTTATGTTTTCAATGAAATTTATGTGAACGGGGAGGGACAGAAAGCATTTAAACGTGTTTCATTTTTTGAAGTGCTCCATTAAGCTTTAGGGTGGATTTCTATGGGTATTTTCGGGGAGCCTTCTCTTGGGAACTCCTGGGGACTCCTGTATATAATTATAGTCCAGCTTCCACAGAGCTCAATGTGGCTGCACGTGTGCACACATCTTCCTAACCCTCCTGAGTAAAGAAAGTGTGTGACCTTGATTCAAACGAGATTCTGGAAGGAGCTATGGTGATCTATAGAAGTTTCTATGAGCTCATGGATTTAGGGCTTAGTAGGACATGGACAAGGAATTCATGTCATCAATTATTGCAGAACACATGCAGTTCTGAATTGTTCTTCTCACCCAAATTAAATTATTATGACCTTTATATATCTTTGGGGAAACTAGCTCATATTGCACTTAAAGGTGCAAACCCCAGCTACTGTGTATGGTATTTGATTAGCAATTAGTATGAGAAATTTAATTTCAAATGCTAAGGACAATGAGGCATATATATATACACACATACACATTAGGTATAGTAATTTATATTCAAGACGTAGATTTAATATATTAACTTTATTACATATCTATATTTATATCTATAAATATAGATATTGAGTATGTACTATATGGAAGACACTCTCCTGGTGGTTTTGGTTTGGGTTAGCAATCACTTGACAAAGCTTGGATTATCAAGAAATTTGCACAACTAGAAATGGACCTGTGATTATGAATATATTTCCTGCGTTGTCAAGTCCGTTGGGCATGTCATCCCCGAGGCTTGCATTAGAGATAGAACAACCAGCAACCCCATCAATGGAGGAAGTTGGAAAACCACTGTCTGAAGAGAGAGATAGGTCAGGAATCAGGATAGTACCCCAAGAAGCCAGAAGATACAGGGACTGACTTTGATTGTAACATAACAATGAATTAGATATAGCTGAAGAAAAAGATTCACCAAGAAAAATACAAATATGGTCATATTTTTTTACCCAATGATTAATTACTCAAGCTGTTCATGCCTTTTTGAGTAGTGGGTTCTTATCTATTTCTTAATTAAAAAAATATTACCCAACCAACTTAAGAACTCTTCTTATTGCTAGTTAGGTGTTCTTCCTATATTCTGAATATGAGCAGCTTGCCAGTTTTATGTTCTAAAATACCTTCTTTCACTCAATGATTTGAGTTTTTACTTTTCAGATGGTGTCTCTCAATGACCAAAAGGTCTTAATTATAAAGTAGTGAGGCTGATCTACCTTTTTCCTTTAGACTAGTGTTTTATTGCTTCTGTCCTGTTCAACAAATCTCATCTGCCCTGATGTCAGGAACGTATTATCCCATATTTAGAACTACAACCCACTAGACTAGATTTTTTAATATAGTTCTAAGGGAAAAAACAATTCCTGTTTTATTTTTCAATACGGGTAACCAATTGTCCCACAGCAGTATACACTGAGAAGTTTGTTGTTTCACTCGACTACTTCGCAGTGCATATCTGCCATCCAGCAACATGCAGAGGCATATCTGGGTCTTTACTTTGTCCTATTGGTTCAATTGTCTATCTTCACGCTAATATCATATTCTCTTAATTATCATAGTATTCTAATAAATATTCATATTCAGTATAGAAAGTTCTTCCACTTTAATCTCCTTTAGGATTTTCTTTGAACTCCGTATGCATTTTAGAAGTAGCTTGTCACGGCTCATCAAGATACCAGTTGGAGTTTTATTTAATTTACATAATACATTAGGCAGAATTGATGTATTTACAAAATCACCTTCCTTCCATGAACAGGGCATATTCTGCCTCTTATTTAGGTTATCAGTAATTGTGACTAACACTTCTTTCTGAGTAGAAATATCACACAACTTTTATTAGGCTTATTCCTAGTCATTTGTAATTTTGTTGATGGTATAAATGGTATCGCTTCAAATGTTGCATTTACTAACTCTTAGTGTTGCCACATAGAAACAGATGTTCTTTTCAGATATTAATGAGTTTCTAAAATACTTGCTAAAACTACTTAATGATTCTCATAATTTCCTGTAGTTGCTTTGGGATTTTTTAGGTAGAAAATTATATTGTCCATGGATAAATATGGTTTTTATTATTTCTTTTTCAGTCCTCGTACTTTCTATTTCTCCTACTTTCCTTACTGCACTGACCAGGACAAAACTGGTATCACTGTGATAGTAGCTACACTTTTTATGTCAACTACCTCAAAAGGAACATTAAAAAGTACTATGTTAGTATTATTGCTTTTAGATACTTTTTTATGAGACTAGGAAGCTTCAGTTTTCCTCCAGCTTGTTAAAATATTCCATCAGGTATATCTGATTAATTTTTTTCATATATTATGATGACAATATGACTTTTCTCTTTTACTATAATGGTGAGAAAATTCAACTGATAGAATTTTTGAAAGTTAAACTACATTTGAATTGTTGAGAAAAAACAATATTGCCATGACGTGTTTTTCTAGTTATATATTTCTGGAATTCCTTTGTTGTATTTTTCTCTTAATTTTTAAAATTGTATTCATGAATGAGTTTGGCATTTACTTTTCTGTAAACTTGACATTCTTATTAAGTTAGAAATAATGGTTATTCTGACCTTTTAAAAATTAGAATTAATGCCTCATTTTTTGGTTTCTGAAAGAAATTGGATATTTGGTTATTTCCATGTTACATATTTAGTAGAGTTTCTCAGTGAAGCTATCTGGGTATGAGGAAGTTAATAGTAATTAATGTTTCATTTCCTTAAATAATTACTTAACTATTTATATTCTCTGTTGCCTATTTTTTTTTATTTTATGAGTTACATTTTTCAAATAATTTTTCAGTTTAACTTATTTATATTTTTTGCTATAAAGTTTTGCTTGTATATTCTTACTATCCTTTTATTGTTGGCAATTTCTGTAATGATGTCTCACATTTTTTTGGGGGGGGTCACCTAAGTTATTTTATTTTTTTTCCCTCGTTTTCATTGTCTTCCTCGGGAATTTACCATTGATATTCATCTCGTCAGTGATATTTTTGTCTCGACATTTTCAACTGTGTAACTGCTTTCTGTTTTATAGATTTATACTTACATCATCGTTTTTTTCTATTTTGGGGTTTTCTTTTGATAACTTGTTTAAATGGATATTTAGTCCATTAGTTTTTGGTCTCCATTTTTTAAGTTAATGCAGTAACACCATAGTTATACCTCTAGGCTTGATTCAGTTTCATCCTAACCGGTTTGATGAAGGAATTTATATAAATAGTCAGTTCAAAATGTTTTCTGATTTTGTGTTTTGACTTTTATCTTGTTTTCACATATAATTTCTAAATATAAATACACACATTACATTCAAAGAAGATGAAATTATACTTTTTGCTGTTGTTATTTATTTCTGGCTTTTTACTATTGTTAAGAGAATATATTCTTAATTATTTAAGTGTGAATTTGCTTAGATGTGCTTTGTGAGCATCCTATTACCAATTTTTGAAAATGCAAATTATATTTTTGAAAAGCATGCATATTTTTAGGTTGTTGGGTTTAGTGTTTATTATATAACTATTATGTCAAACTTTTTGAAACTCTCATTTCAAATAATTTCTCACCACTGTCCAATACTGTTTCTATGATGATGTGAAAGTTCTGTGTTCTAAACTGTCTAGTATGGTAATCTTAGTACATATGCTAAGAAGAGTTTGAAATATCGCTACTGTAGCTTGGAAACTATATTTTTGGATTTAATTCATTTAAATTTAATTTTAAATAGCTATATGTGGCTGCATGGTTACCATATTAGACTGGGGCAGTTCTGTACCTTTACTAAGTTTTTCACTGTTTTTCCTAGTGTGTTCAATTAGGGGTGGGTTAAAATCATCCAATACCATTGCTTTCCTTAGAACTCCCCATTTTATTTTGTGTATTATGATGTTACTTTTTTAGGTGCATATGATTTGAGAACTATTATATTTTCCTGATAAATTAATACTTTAAAGTAGCAAATGTCCCTCTTTATCTCTGGTAAATTTTTGTGTATTATTTTTTCTAATGTTAATATAACTTCTTCAGCTTTTCTTTATTAATGTTTCTATGACACCACTTTCTCTAATATTTTATTCTCAACATTTCTATACCCTTATGTTTTAGATATCTCTTGCAAATAATATATAGTTTAGTTTAATTTAATTCAGTCTGAATGTATTCACTCAAAAATTACAGCATTTCATCCATAAATATGCAGGATAAAACTTATGGATTTACATGGATTTATTTCTGACAGTTTCCTACTGGATAACTTTTGCTTCTCATGACTTTCTTTTTTTCTCTCTGTCCGATCACCACACACACACACCCCCCACACACACACACCACACATACCACACTGCACACACACACACACCACACACACCACACTACATACACACACACACTTATTTGCTATCTTATTACTAGAAATAAAAATATGCTTCCTAAACTTACCAGAAGCTAAAGTAAATTTTTACTTCTGCCCTCTTCACAGAAAGTATAAAGAACTTAGAGCACTAATTATATTTGTCTTGGCTCTACATGTTTTTATTGTCTTTCTGTAATTTATCCTTTGTAATATTTCAAAACTCATAAAACATTATTATTATATTTTGCAGTTCATATTCAGCTAGATTTACAAGCATATTTTTCATTTTCAGTTCACTCTATTTTTATCTGCTTCTCTAAAATTTGATCTCAGATTATGTTCCTTCTACGTGAGGAAAACACCTCAGTTTCCCTATTAGTAGGGGTCTGCTGGAGGTAAATTCTCTCATTTCTCCTTGGTCTCAACTAAGTTTTCCTTCATCTATAGAAGACACTTTGCTAGGTATAGAATCATAATTCAGGAGTTAATTAATCTCTTTCAAGCGTGTATCTCCGACTTCGACAGTTCCTGTTGTGCAATTAGCTGTGAGGCTTATTTTGTTTCTTTGAAGGTCATCTCTTTTTGCTTTGGCTGCTTTTCGTATTCTCTCTCTCTGCCTTTCTTCTTCCGTCCCTCTCCACCCCCCTCTCCAGTTTTACTACATGTTTCTCAATACAAATTTTCCATCTTTAAAAATGTTAATCACTGTCAGGGTTCATAGGGCTTCTTGAATCTGTGAATTGACATTTATTTCTGAAAACTCTCATCCATTCATTCTCCAGATGTTGGATCTACTCCACATTCTATTTTCCCTTCTTCTGGGGCTGCAGAAAATTCCGTGCTAGCGTTTCTCATTGCATCCATGTACCTCTTTGCATCTGTGTATCCCACCCTCTCCTTTCTATGTGCATCAATTTTAACTGCTACATTCTAGTAATTTTCTTTGTAGCTATTTCCCATGTCATAGAACCCAATGTCTGATTTATCATATCCCTTTGGTTCTAAATTATGATTATCTTGATTGTTTTTGTGTTTGCTATAATTTTAAGATTTTTAAGTATTTGGCACTTGTAAAAATTCTACTATTTCATTATGATTTTAGTATTTTAGACTTGAAAAGAAATGCACAATTGGTCTCCATATGCCCTTCATCCAAATCCCCTTATATTAACAGCTCAGGCCATTGCAGAACATTTACCAACAATATGAAATGAATCTTGGTATTACACTATTAACTAAAGCAAAACACTGATTAAAATTTTGCTAGTTTTTCCCACTAATGTTCCTCTTCTGTTCCAGGATCCAGTCTGAGAACCTGCACTATATTTGTTTTTTACATATCCTGAATCTCCTCACTTCTGTGACAACTACTCAGTCTTGCCTTGTCTTCCATGTCCTTGATACTTTTGGTGAATATGGATTTGTTATTTTGTAGAACATCCCTCAGTTTGGATTTGTCCGTTTACTCATGGTGACATTGGAGCTGTGTATTATTGGGAAGGAAGCCCCAGGACACTCTAGCTCCCTTTTCACTCTGAGCCTTGTCCAATACTGTCGATTGCTTTTGGGTCCTCTTTCCCCTGTGAGGACACAGGCTAAGGAGCTGACCAGGTGCCCCACAGCAGTAAGTGCCAGGAGATGACACTGTTCCCAGTCCGGAGTGTAGAGCACAAGTTGAGTGGGGAAGCTCAGGTAGCCTGACGGGGCCAGCAGGGTGGACGACGGGCACTTTTTCCTCCCTTGCCGTTGACTCCAGGGTTTGGTTTGACTGGTCACTCTCTTGTGTACCGCCTGGTGTTCAGCGAATGTCCAGACTCAGAGGTCCCTTTCTTTGTGACCTCATGATGCCTCCATGGTTCTGCCCTGAAGTCTTTGGTGTTCCAACTCACTCTCATTCCCCCTCCCCATCAGACCAGACACAGTGGATTCCGACAGAGACGTAAATTATGGGTCCTGTCCTTTCCCTAATTTCTCTAAGATATTTAGAAGGGTGCATACTATCTTTGATCTCTCTTGGGGATAAAAAGACCTCAATACCAAAGGTAATTATCTTTTTTTCTTAAATCAGCTGAAGCTAAAGTAGAAGGGCAAGGAGGCACTGGGAACATGTATGGAAAGAGTGGTTTTAGTGGTTTTAGTGCCGTCACCTGCTGCACTGAACAAAATTCTGATGTTTTTGGTTAACTCAAGACTACACATCCAAAGATAAAGTCCACACTGCTGAAACTGGTGATTTCATATTTGTGGGTTCTTTGACTCAGGAGTCCACTGCCTTTCAGAGGAGGGGGTCTTATGGTTGCTCCGTTGTTATAAAGTCTTCATTGGACTTGCAGGGAGTGAGCAATAACCAGGTCACCATTGTGATGGTTTGTTCTGATTCTCCCTTTTCCAACTCAGCATCATCTACAGGCAAACAAATGAGCAACTCCTAATCCTGGTCCCTTCACCCAGTACTCCAGCAAAGTATTAGCTACCAGATTCCAGTGTATGTTTGCTTATCCTCAAGCCAAGCCCACTGGGTCCTCCTCCCTTCTCCCCCAGAAACCCATGTCTCTTTCAGCATCCTATGTGCATTATAAAAATTATCAGAATCTCTGACTTGAATTTGTCTTCGTTACAAATGGATACATTCCCCTGTTACTCTTTAGAGAATGCTGGGAGAAGGCATGAGACTCCTAGGTCACACAGGCAGAACTTTATTACTCGTGGCGCAGGAAGCAGCGCGAGTGTGAGGTGTTTGATCGCCTAACCCTTCACCACAAGCCACATGGAGGGCCCAGGTGGTGGCCAGAACATATGGATGGTTGCTTTACTGAGGAGGATCAGTGACCTTGGGGAAGCATTGTTTTATAACAAGCGGTAAGCAAGCTTACTTTTTGTCCCGGGGGAGACATCACAGTATCCTTCAAGTCTGCTCTCTGCAAACACCATCTTGAGCAACACGCCAGGTAAAGTGTGGCCAGAGACTTACATCACTCCCCACGGTTTGATGCATTAAAAGCCAGAGACCGGGAAGGATGAATACGAAGGGGTGGTGGTGATGAGTAAACTGCTTTTCTTTTGATAGATCCTACTCAGTTTTAAGCTAAGCACATGTACAAATCATGTGCGTACACAGCTTTACTGTTCTCTTAAGCATCTTGTGAAACACCGATTAAGTTGAACTAACATTAATGAACAAGAGAAAACAAATGTAAGAATAATATCTAACTTTACTTTCCATACAGTATTGGACCGCTATCCTCTTTGTGGTGTGACTTGTCACTTCAATGTGTGTGTGTGTGTGTGTGTGTGTGTGTGTGTGGTATGTTATATCTCCTCAATATATGTTTGTTGAAGAATTACTGTGGTAGAAACATCCCACAGTGTGTGGCCACTTGTAACTTAATGGTGTCTGCATCTAAGCGTGATCAGACTCAAGGAGAGCCCCTCGGCCTCAGCTGCTTACTAGAAGGGGATGAACCTGCGTAGGACTAGTTCATATGTCCCAAACCAACAACTTGAATTCCAAATTGGCTTTTACACCAAAGGTGGTCCAAGTTCTATTATATTGTTTCTTGTCTGTGAATGTGTACAATTTGTTCCAATCTTTCAGCTAACTCCATTCTTGTGATAAAAGCAAAGTTGTATGGAATATCAGGCAAAAACAGACAGAGAAAGAGTTAGATTTCAATCAAACCCCTCATGTTATTGCAGCAGAATAGCTATACATTATTTCCTCTTCCCCTCTCTTCACCTTTTATCCTTTCCTCAATTACAAGAAAGTTCAACCACAGAAACACAAAATCACCAGTCACATATGCAATCCTGAACCGTGGCATAAAAATTCCCTGTCAGATAGGATATATTAACAGCAGATATAATAAATCTCAAGGTTCTTTATAAAAATCTCAAAATAGAAGTTGACTTACATTCTGGGTTCATCAGTATCCACTTGGTTGTGTCCGATCTATAATTTTCATGTACATTTAATATTTCTTATTCTATCACTTTATAGAAAATGAGTGGGTTAATTTAGCAATTATGCTACGGTCAGTATAAAAATTTCAGGCAGTTAATAGAACTTTTATTCATCCAATACAGATCATTATTTTTATTTAATTATCCCTCTGAAGACTTGAATACTTTAGGTGCTTTAATGACATACAGAGACTCAAAGGTTGTGGAAGAGAAAAGATCACTAAACTGAGAAGAGGTAACAGTGAGAAGAAGTTTCAGTGATTGCAAGGATTAAGCTGAAATATTACTTGAGAAAAGAGATAAAGTTAGTAAGAAAAGAATTTAGAACTAAAGCATCTCAGGAAATTTTTGTAACTGAAAGTTTAAGAGGCTTTAGAAAGCAGTTTGTGAGAATGTGTATAATGCCATTGCTGGAATCATTTTAAAATTAGACTGGTCAAATACTCAAAAGGATAATCTAAGGGGGGAGGAGCCCTGCATTTTTGAAGAGATTAAGTGACCTGACAGGTCTTTTCTATCTCTGCTTTAGAGGATTCCATTATCTGGTCTCTCTGTATGATAAGCCCAGTAAAAAAACAACGAAAAAACCTGCATTGCATTAAATTACCTACACAACTTCAGTTGAAAATAAAAGATGTGTGCAATGCACAAACAACAGTCCTGTGCAGATGTTAACTAGAAAAAAATGTGCAAAACATTTAAAAAGCAGCAATATGTTACTCTAAGAACTGTAAGATTATACAAGAAAGGCAAAGTTCTAAAAGTCTATTTTGAAATGACATTTTATCAAATACTGAATCAGGTTATTCTAGCTCTGTTCTTAACTAGCTATGTGAATTCAGTTTTTAGATCTATAACATGAGAAAACTGGATTACTTACCACTAAGATCCTTTCAGGTCGAATAGGAAATAAGTTTGTGACTCAGATTATAACGTATAGTGTGGTGCTGCTGTATAGCACAGGGAACTCTGCTCAATGTTATGTGGCAGCCTGGATGGGAGCGGAGTTTGGGGGAGAATGGATACTTGTATATGTATGGCTGAGTCGCTTTGCTGTGCACCTGAAACTGTCACAACATTGTTAATCAGCTATACTGCAATATAAAATTAAAAAGGTTTAAAAAAAATTGCTATTTTTGAACAAATATTAATGTCATCATGTTTTTTTTTTTTTTAACCTGTGAAGCTTGTGGCTGGAAAATTAAAATTGTAATGCTGCAGTGGAACATCTAAAGAGAAGAACTCCATTTTTTTTTCTCCAAAGCAAAATTTCCAGGATTTTATTTCCTCAATAAATGGAATTCGTTGGGACAGAAGACATCGTTCCAATTGTACTGCTGAAAATTCTTCAATAACTGCACCAAATACCTCCTAATGCTTTGTGTTTGTTCACTTTTCTCCATATTAGAGGAATACTGTTCCCTCTCTGTACTTTTTATCCCCTGCCCATGGTCCAAAATGCATTCCCAACCTCTCTCTGGTCTATTTGCACAATCAACTTCTCCTTTTCTATTTGTACCTTTCCCTCACTAAGACTTAATATTGAAATAAAGTTTTTTTAATAAACCTTTTCTTTCCCTTGTGTCTGTTTTAAACTATAATCTTATGTCGTTTTTTTCTATTTTGTTGTTGTTGTTTTGAAACTAGTCTGTATCTGCTCTGCTTCACGATTCTAACTTCTACAATCTGACTTACATATCAATCATTACAATGAAATGTTCTTATTCAATCTGAAAAATAGCCACCTAATAGACAATTCCAAGAGTCTTTTTAACAGTCATGAATTTTCCTCAACATGCATTTATAGATGTTTAAGCACTTGCTGTGTTTAATTTTAGGGCTGTAATTTAAAAGTCTTTGCCCTCATGAAGTGTATGGTCTAGAAGAGACCACTACATTATTTAAACAATTGCACAAATAAATATAAGCTTTCAACTGTGATGAGTATTTTAAAGAAAAGGTCATAATTCTCTGAGAGAATATAATAAAGAGATTTAAATTTTTCTTTTGAGTTAGAAGTAGCTTACTTGAAGTCACAAATGATTTGAAGGACAGTTTCTAGAGATGGCATTTTTAGCAGAGTGAATTGTTTGGATTGATATTGTTTAGAAATGACTTTGAAGGCATCAGGAGAATCAAAAACAAACAAATAAAAACAACAAAATGAGCGGATAGACATGAGTGAATCTTTGAAAAAAGCTATTATGCTCTCCAGTTGAGAGATGATAGTAGCTTGGCATAAAGTATCTGTTTGCTGAAGACAGAAATAAATAGATGAAGTTGAAAGATATTCACAAAATAAAATTGAAAGTGTGATGGTCTAGGTATGCAAGATGAGAGACAAAAAAAGTCTATATTTCTTCAATTCCATATTTCTAACATCTGTAACTGAATTCAGTGACATATGGGTTCTGGAAAGAAGAATGGATGGAGGAAAGAAAATTACAAATCAATATTTCTGATGAACATAGTTGCAAAAATCCCTAACAAATATAAACTAATTGAATATCCAACAATCTGTAAAAAGAATTATACATTACAACCAAGTGGGGTATATCCCAGGTGTGCAAAGCTGGATCAACCTTCAAGAATCCATGAAAGTATTCCACCACATCAAGAGGACAAATCATATCAATAGGTGCAAAAAAGCATTCAACAAAATTCAACACCCACTCATGATTAAAAACTCTCAGCAAATTAAGAATAAAAAGAAACTTCTTCACATTAATAAAGAACATCTAAGAAAAAACTGCAGCTAACAATTCTCAATGGTAAGAAATTTGACACTTTCCCTCTAAGGCCAAGAACAAGACAAGGATGCCCCCTTCCATCACTGCTTTCCAACATCTTACTGTAATTCCTAGGTCATGCAAAGAGACAAGAAAAGAAAATAATATGCATCCAGATTTGGAAGAAATAAATCAAACTGGCTTTGTTTGCAGATGATGTGATTGTCTATGGAGAAAATCCTAATGCATGGACAAAAGAATTCTGCTTTGTTAAAAAGCAATTATATCAAATTTGAAGGATAAAAAAATTAATCTACAAAAGTCAATTTCTTTCCTATATACCGACAATAAGCAAGTGAAATTTGATATTAAAAGCATAGTACCATTTACTTTGGCTTGAAAAAAATTAAAGACTTAGGAATAAATCTAACAAGATACATACAAGATCTCTACAGAAAAAAACTACAAAACTCTGATAAACAAAACCAAAGAATTAAATAAAATGGAGATGTCATAAGTTCACGAATAGGAAGACTTAATATTGTCAAGATGTCAATTCTTCCTAACTTGGCCTATAGACAATGCAATCCTCATGAAAAAAAAGCAAGTTATTTTATGGATATCACAAACTGATTTTAAAGTTTATATAAAAAGGCAGAAGATTCAAAATAGCAAACACAATGTCAAAGAAGAACAAAGTTGAAGGACTGACATTACCCAACTTCAAGACCAGAGTAGTCAAGATTGTGTGGTATTAATGAAAGAGCAGATAAACAGGTCAAAGGAACAGAATAGAGTCCAGAAATAGACCCCCATAAATATCTGAGATAATAGAACAGCACATTGAAGAAATAATCATCTTTTCAACAAATGATGATAAAACAATTGGGTACTCATATGCAAAAATGAATCTAGATACAACCTATACTATTCACAACAATTAACTCAAAATGGATATTAGTCTTAAGTATAAATCACACATCAATAAAAATCCTAAAAGAAAACACAGGAGAAAACCTAGATGACCTAGGTTTGATGAAGACTTTTCAGATACAAAACCAAAGTTGCAATCTGCAAAAGAAATAGTCGATAAGCTGAACTTATATATAAAATCAAACATTTCTGCTCTGTGAAAGACACTGTCAAGGGAATAAAATAGTCACATACTAGAAGAAAATATTTTCCAAAGATAATCTGATAAAGGACTATACTCCAAAATATACAAATAATTCTTAAAACTTAATGATAAGAAAATAAGCAACCAGATTTTTTTAAAAAAATGATCAATGACCTTAACCTTAACACACTTCTCAAAAGAGAAGATACACAGACTGCTAGCAAGCCTATGAAAAGATGGTCTATCTCATGTGTCAACAGCGGAATGCAAATTAAAACAAGGATACCACTAAACACCTATTAAAGTGGCCAGAACATTGACAACACAAAATGCTGATGAGTGTATGGAGCAACAGAAGTTCTTATACGTTGTTGACAGAAATGCAAAGTGGTACAGCCACCTCAGAAGACAATTTGGCAGTTTCTTGCAAAACTAAATATAATCTCACCCTACTGTCCAACAATCACGTTTTTGGTATTTACCCAAAAGAGTTAAAAACACATCCACACAAAAGCCTCCACGTGGGTATTTATAGAAGCTTTGTTCATAACTGCAAGAACTTGGAAGCAACCAAGTTGTCCCTCAGTAGGTAAATGGGTAAAACTGTGGTGCATGCAGTTAATAGAGTATTATTTGGTGCTAAAAAGAAATGAACAATGAAGCTATGACAAAAATATGAAGAAATCTTAAATGCATATTTCCGAGTGAAAGAAACCCATGTGAAAAAGCTACATCGTGTACAAATTCCAACTCCATGACATTCTGGAAAAGGCAAAACAGTGGAGACAGATCAGTAAAAAGATCAATGGTTTCCAGGGTTGAGGTGGAAGGGATAAATAGGCAGAACACAGAGGATTTTTAAGGCAGTGAAAATACTCTGTATGATACTATGATGGTAGAAGCATGTCATCATACATTTGTCCATACACATAGAATATACACCACCAACAGTGAGCCCTAATGTACACTATGAACTTGGGTCACTGCGGTGTGTCAACATATGTTCATTGAATGTAACACATGTTACATTCTGGTGTAGGATGTTGATAACGGGGAAGGCGATGTTTGTGTGGGGGCGGAGAATTTATGGGAAATCTCTGTATCTGCCGCTCAATTTGCTTGAATGTAAGATTGATCTAAATCCAAGTCGGTCAAAAAAAAAGTTAAATGTATAAGTGTTGATGGGATCTGAGTAAAGAATCAGATACAGTCAAGTGGAACTACTTAAGGAAAACTAACTAGGTAGCTTGAAATTCATGGCAGCTTTGAAGAAGATTATGAACAAGAGTGGAAAAAGAATGGAGGGTTTTCTAAGTAAAGGGAATGACACAGGGAATAGTCTCACTCTCCTTTACCCAATCCTCTTAAAGCAGGGGTCCCCATCCCCCCCCCCCCCGCTGTGGAAAAATTGTCTTCCACAAAACCAGTCACTGGTGCCAAAATGGTTGGGGACCACTGTCTTAAAGGATGTCCTCAGGGAGAAAATAGAAAATTGAAGTAAGAGAACTGTTGTAATTAAAAAAAAAATAGTCACAAGAATTCATGATAAAGTATCAAGTAAGATGAAATACTATTAAATATTGACCAAGATATATTTGCATGCACATTAATATAACCAAAACCATTCCCCCTATATTATTGGGATAATTGACTACAAATTCACTATATAAAACTTTACTTTTTTAAGCTATACAATATAAATCTACTTAAAAATTATCTTTTTATATTTAATGTCACTACTTATAAAAATATCTGTAGGATCCAGACTTCGTATCAAGAGGCTATGTTAAAGGTAGTAAAATAATCAACATTACGATTTCATTGAGGACTTAAATATTTTTCAGGTCACCTTTGTTCATCATAAAGCTGCAATGCATCCAGCGTGTTTTTGCCAAAGTAGAAATTATCATGAACGCTTCAATTAAAATTGTATTGACATTCAAAATACCTTCAGCTGCTTAACAGGAAGTTACTATTTATTATGTTATTGTATTTCCCGTTTAAGGCAGAAATAAACCTAATATATGTTCATATTTGTGCTTATGTTTTTCACACATTTATTCAAACGAAATAACATCTGTTAACGCTCTTTCTTAATAGCTCTTTCTTATTAGTATAAAGGTCTTATTTGCTTTTTAAATTTCTAAAAATTAAAGCAATTTATTATATCACAAGTCTGGAAAGAACTTGCCACCATTGGAAGTTTTGAAAGGGAGTATAAAAATGTGTAAGCTTCAGAAACTCAGCAGTTTTAATTCTCACTTCAGCTACCTACAGTGTTTCCTCAAAGCTGAGCCTAGCACTTCAGCAATGATGTAGCTGGCAAAATTTTCTCTCCTTAGAAGAGGTTTGTTTTTGCTTTTTAAAAAATGCTCAGAAGATCTATCGTGGATGAATGTAAATCGAGGATCATTTTCTTCTGTTTAACAATAGAAGTCTGAAGCCATAAAACAGTGATACAATATTTATACAATTTTACCCTTTATTTGGTACAATATGATATCTTTTGAAAAAAAAGTCTACATTCTATATTTCTTTGGAAAACTGCAACAACCCATTATAAATAATATGGTTCTTATCCAGCTCTGATTCTTTTGAAAAACAATATATGATACTTTTCAATGACATTAATGCTTAATTTATTAGATATGTCTTTAGTTATTTTTGGATGAATTTTTAAGAAGAAAGACTATGCACCATGTAAAACTCATTTTGATCTTGGGGATGCAAACCGGTACTTTTTAATTCAGTGATAATTAATGAGAAAAAGTTTAGAGTTTAACTTTTATTTCTAAGAAACATGTGACATGAAGTGTTACATAAATATTTTCTAGCAAGTGCCCTTTATTATAGGACAATATTAAAAAAAAAAAAAGCACTCAGCAGCTCTCTGTTTATGCTGATGGACATAAGAACCACTATAGCCCTTAGAACAACTATGTTAGTTGATCCTTTGCAACAAAGACAGCATCTAGAGATGGGTCAGGCCACCACGACCCTGACAGATTATCAATGACTCTATTCGTGTACTTAGACCTACTTGGTTTCTGACTCCAAAAGTCTTAAACTACGATAACTCATTTCTTTTCTTGTGAATAAGAACTAAAACGAAATCACCTGCACCCATTAAGCTGGACACCAGTAACTGTGATACTGTGAGAGGATGGAAGTTTACACCTCCTCAATGTTTATACGTAAAATTTGCAAACAAGTTAACAATGTGAGTAAAATGATTGCAGTAAGATTATTTAAACTACTCAATGGAATCAAATGTTTTTTTTAATCTTTATTGGAGTATGATTGCTTTACACTTTCTGCTGTACAGCAAAGTGAATCAGCCACATGTATGCATATATTCCCATATCCCCTCCCTCTTGAGCCTCCCTCCCAACCTCCCTACCCCACCCCTTTAGGTCTTCACAAAGCATCAAGCTGATCTCCCTGTGCTCTGTAGTAGCTTCCCACTAACCATCTATTTTACATTTGGTAGTGTGTATATGTCAATGCTACTCTCTTACTAGCTTCCCCTCTCCTCGGTGTCCTCAAGTCTGTTCTCTATGTCTGCATCTCTGTTCCTACCCTGCTACTGGGTTCACCAGTACCATTTTTCTAGATTCCATATATATGCGTTAGCATATGGTATTTGTTTTTCTCTTTCTGATTTACCTCACTCTGTATGACAGACTCTAGGTCCATCCACCTCACTACGAATAGCTCAGTTTCATTCCTTTTTATGGCTGAGTAATATTCCATTGTATATATGTGCCACCTCTTCTTTAGCCATTCATCTGTCCATGGACATTTAGGTTGCTTCCATGTCCTGGCTATTGTAAATAATTCTGCAATTCAGAATTCCTAGTCCCTGAAGACAGAACTTATTGCTGGCCCACAGAGCTCACAGCTTTATTGCACATTTAAAGAAGCTAAACAAAGAGAGATTAACCAAAACTTGGTCTTCTAATGACTGTTATAGAGGAAAATAAAACTAAAGTCCTATGCTTTCCACTCAAGTTATTTCTTTAAAATGAGATGTGACAATATTTCTAATATCATCATTAATTTGCCAAAGAATTTTGTAGCACTACATTTGAATATATTCAAATACATTTTAAAATTACTTTTAATCGCATATTTCCATTATTTTATACAAGCAGTCTCCAATTTGTGGATTTATGCTCTAATAGAAAGAAAAAGAAACTAAGAATTTTATCAGCAGTAATGATAATATTTTAAATATCAACTTTCCTGTGAACTACTTTATGATCATAGAATCAAATATTTTATATTAGATAAAAATATAAATCAATTTGAGAAACTAACTTGTATCTTTACCTGGAGCAGAAATAGAAAAATGTATTTAAAATGAGCTAAGTATAAAATGTGTGTATACCCCCCACTGTTTTCACTGTAGGTAATCATTTATTTCATCAATAAAATTTTCCTATGTTTTGTGAATTATATAATTTGCATAGTTTCTAACATTATTGTGAAAATAGCAAAATGAAAAGAAATCTATTTTGTTTGGAATTTCCATCTATAACACACTGCTTTCAGCTGGAGAAATAGCAATCAATTCTATAAGCGCAATTTTTCAAATGGAATTTCTGGCAAAGAGTTCCTAATTCTGTATTATGTGCACGCACTTTACTCTGTCCATGAATTATGTTTTATATTTGCATAGTTAAAAACTGTACTTTCACAAATGTCGTTTTATTTAGAATTATCTGCCTTTTTTGAGCACCTGCTATAAATTTTTACATTATCTTACCTATCGTATGTGTTCCCTTATAAAGATAGCTCTTTTTCATAAGAGAACAACTCTGACCCTGAACCAGATTACTCCTGACAGTTTACTTCCTAACAAGCATTAGCTATATAGGCATTTTTTGCTAACTATATAATTTATTCCTAATATTTATTTCCAAATTCCCTGATTGGAATACACTTGTAAGGGAAGAAATGCATATTCTTATCATTATATTGTTTCTTAACATTAATTTGTGCCAATTGTTTTGTTATAGAAAAGTATGAAATAATTTGTCAATGTAACTAATTTTTACTGCAAAATATTTACATATTTTACATAGCAACACTTTAGGATGCTTGTAGTACGTATCATTTTTAGAGTTGGTTTTCTTTTTTAGTAAATGTCAAGGAGAAAAAAAGAACAAAAATAAATAAATACATATATAAATTAAATAAATTTAAAAATGCCATGTACTTAGAGAAGCACATGTATTACTTATTTTCCACCTTTCTTACAGAGCCCTTTTAAAGCTGCTTAAAAGAATACCACACTTTTAACTTTATGGACATCATTGTTTTTCCTAGTCAATCTTTGACTAATTAAAAACAGCTTATTTTTAAGGCAAAATATTGTTTGTGATACTCTATGGAATTCATATTTTAGATTTTACTATTTTTTGCAAAATTCTTACCTTGGTTTTAAATATACATATATACACACACACACACACACACCTGCATCTTATGTGCAAATGGGAAGTAGGGATTTTTTCTCTATATTTGTAGGGAAAATGGCATTAATTGAAGGCTTTGGTTATGAAAAATTTACATTAGATTGGCTTTGCACAGGATTTTAGGTTAAACGACCAATTTAGGCACAACCTCAATTTTAAACCATAATTCTTCTCAGGCTTCCTTAAAATTCAGTCCAGGTGGGGAAGAAGAAAAAGAAAAAAAAAAGATATTTTGGCACACTTGCCTCCTGACTCAGTTTGTAATAAACATCTTGCTGAGCTCTGCTCTGAATAACAAAACACATGTATGTGATCTAGCAGAAGACTGACCACGAAACCTTCAATATCCTGTCTCTACTAAGAAGATGGAGAACGGAGAAAGAGTCCTTACCTTTAAAAACAATTTCTGGCTTTATGTGCTTCCTTGTCCAATATGAGCACATTTTAAATGGCTCAATGGTCAACACTTCAGTTCTGAAGGGTCAGTGCAAGCACAGGCTCATATCCCAGATGTGACTTGGGGAGACAGGCTTCCAAGAGGGGGCACGTATCAATGCTGCGCAGGCAATGGAGCTAAATGCAGTTAAAAGAAGGATCTATTTTGCTAAATAAGATATTTAAATACAAGGTAAAACCTTCAAGTCTGAGTCTTTTCCAAACCTCTCCTACTCTGTTTCATTGGGTTACAGTCTCACCTGTTGGAATGTTATCAAAGGACATTTGAGAAAGAGGGTCGTGAAAAACAAAGAAAAGACAGCAACATAAGCAGGATTCAGCACTCGTATTTAATCTGATAGAACTAAAACTTTCCTGGTAACACAAAAATGGAAGCGCTAAGATCCCATATATCTGGAAGATAAAAGGAAAAAAAAATGCTGCATAAACAAAACGTGAATAGACACAACATCATAGAGCTAAGTGTTCAAATTATATAGCTGATGTGCTTCAGTTATTTTGACACATTTCGTTTGACAATCTTTTAAGATGCTTGCAGTATACACGATTTTTTAAAACGTTTTTTCAAGAAACTGTCAGAGACAAATATTTGAAAAATCAATATCTAATTAAAATATTTTGTGCATTAGTTCTATAAGACCTACATATTTTAAATAGCAAACTAGGTAATATAATAATAATATACTATTTGATAGATTTTTTCTCATATTTTTTTTCTCATATTTTGTAAGCATCTAATACTGAGATTATCTCAGGCTAAAACCCGGCACCCCCACCAATTTCCATGATTTGTAACATATAATGAAAGACTCAAGAAAATAAAAGTCCTGTCCTTGGTTCAGTTATATACGGTAGTGAGAGTCAAGTGATGAGGGGCATAACAGACATGGCTATTTGTCTTATAAAAACTCAGAGGAGACATACAACTTTGCAAAGAAGTCCTAAGGTTTTTAACTTATTTAATCCCCTTGTTCAGTCAAATTTGAAAGTGGGTCAAAATACAGTTGACGCGTGGACAACACAGTTTTGAACAGGATGGGTCCACATATATGGAATTTTTTCAATAGTAAATACTACAAAACTACACAAACAGCAGTTGATTGGATCCACCCACATATGCTGAGCTGTGCATATACAGGAACCAGGAATACAGAGGGACAACTGTTTGTTTTACCCAGATTTCCAGCTGCTGGGAGGGGCAGCTCCCCTGACACCCCTGTGTTGTTCAAGGGTTAACACAGTGCTAATTCCTTTGTTTTGTTAGTTTTGATCATTTATAAAATTTTTGCTGCTGAGTAAGCAAAACTTATCTAGAGTTTTCACTACATAGTAAGTACATGAAAACAAATATAATTAAATTAATCCATTTTATGTAAGATAATCATATTTATATTCTGCTATTACCACAATTTTTTTTCTAGTTGGAGAATTTAAATTTAATGTATAACATTTTCATCAAAGCCTTTTTCTTTTTTTAAAATTAAACTATTTGGTATTGGGGATTTCTAGGAAAAGATGCAGACAAGAGAGTTAAATGAAATGATGATTACCATTCATAGTATCAGGTAGACTTTAAAATAACTTAAGCCTTAAACATGTCTAGTTTGCAAAGTGCCACAGCAAACCACTTTAGTAGATGGAATGGTCCTGTATTGTGAACGAGCATAGACTCTGGCATTAGGCTGACATGAAGGGCATTACTGCCTGGCTTTGTGCTTGTGTGATCTTCATTTGAATGGACATTCCCTGTCCTAGCATCAAACTTTAGGACTCAGGGAGAATGTGAGGACTGGCCTTACTTTTCCAGAAAGGTCTGATGAATCTGAGGTTGACAGGGTACAGGTAATACTGACAAAGAGTTTGAGACAATTGAGTCTATTTCTTCCTTCAAGGTATTTGCTCTCAGATGATGACATTCACATTAAAACGCCTAATGTGTGATCCAAATTTTAAACAATCACCTGGAAACTGAGGAGCTTGGACATAAATCCATAGATGCATATATTATGCTGTTTTCAAACCCATGCAGATTTATCTGATGGTTGATAGTTTGAAATAAAAATATAGATGTATGTGCCTAGAAATCATTACTTTACTTTCTTTACCTTTGTTGGAAGCTGATGAGATAAATGACAAAAAAAATCTCTTTCAAATTGAATAAAATATTAATATTTTACGTTAATGTAAAGAAATTACAAGTGTTATTTCTGCCACTGAGTAAAGACTATAAATATGACATAAAATGGTAAAGAATGTGACCTGAACTTATATTTTAACAAATAACTAGAATGTTCCTGATTCTGAAACTCAGCAAACTAAGTAGTACATAAACACAAGTATAATCATATTTCTTGTTAGCCTCCAGCCCTGAACCTCAAGGTTGAACTAGTGAGTTTGTTTGATGTTTTTAATTCCTTTAAAAACATTATAAAACCATTTATTATGGACTTTTTTATTTGAAAAAGTGTATTGTTTTTATAAACATATCAATAATAATCTATGCTACTGTGGGAAATTCCACTTATTTTCATGTTAAAAAAAGGGGGGGATTCTTTTAATTTTTTTAAAAAAATTTTATTTATTTTTTGGCTGCGTTGGGTCTTCATTGCTGCACACAGCTTTTCTCAAGTTGCAGAGAATGGGGGGGCTACTCTTTGTTACGATACGTGGGCTTCTCGTTGCAGTGGTTTCCCTTGTTGCAGAACACGGGCTCAAGGAGTGGGGGCTTCAGTAGTTGCAGCATGCAGGCTCAGTAGTTGTGGTGCATGGGCTTAGTTGCCCCACAGCATGTGGGATCTTCCTGGACTAGGGATGGAACCCGTGTTCCCTGCATTGGCAGGCAGGTTCTTAACCACTGCGCCACCAGGGAAGCCCTGAGGAAGAGTCTTTGAGAAGCTGTTGACCTGAAAAAATCTCCAGAGTTGATCTGCTGCAGTAAAAAAGGAAAGAGGAGGAAGAACCCAACTCAGAGAGGTAGCAGAATACTACAAGTCTCTTCTCCACACTTTTACCACACCAAAATTTCTTACTCTCTACACCCTGTCACAACCATTGCTGACACGGCCCTACCCCAAAATTATCACTAGCTTATCAATTCAGTTATTTGTTTGTTCATTTCTTCCATTCTCTGTATTTTATAATCATAGGTGTGACATCATTTATTAAACTTCTAAATGAAGGCTATGAAAAAGATTACCAATTTTGTTCAAAATTCATTGTTCTTAATTTTATTAATATGAAAACAAATTTTAGAAGGAACAATTGAACCACTTCTCACTGTATGAAATCAATCTATACTTCCCGTTTCAAGTGGGCCATGGGATTTTTTCCTGACATCCATTCCAACAACTTCCTGAAGTGTATTTTTGGAAAAAAAAAAAAAAAAAAGACTTCTTTTGAAAACAATTTTCCTGACTACACTAAATCTGCTGAGATTGTGACATCATTTCTGGTACCTTCATCAGTGCTACATTTTCCTGGGCTCCATATCATGGATAATATTTTTTGCTAAGTGCTACCTCCTTGGATTGATCCGGTGTCTATAAAATGGGACTTGTTTCTGTCCTAAGTACTGTTCAAAGTACCTGAGAGAGTAATAGGGTAATCCTGGATGAACAATAAATCGTGTTGAAAAGGAATGAATAACATTGAAAGATTGGTTTGAAACCACTTAGGTGAAAACAGGTAATAATAGATATAAAATATTATATATTTAAAAATTGTATATAAGATTTTAAACTTATATGTAAAAGAACAGATAATGCTATAGGGTGTATTATGCTGCGTCAGAGTACATATTCATTATGTATTCTAAATGAGTGTGCGTATAATTCCTGTGACGATTACAGGTATATTTGAAGAACTCATTAGTTAAAGGAAAAGCGATCTATCAATATTATGAGTCTTAGCAAAAATGTGTTCTAGAATTTTGAACATACTCTCTTTTCCCTTTGCATCATTAACCTTCCCTTGTCCTATTTTTTGTGACATTTCTAGGGACTGTGCAAAAGAAACACAGTCCCAGAAAGCACATCATCTGTTTGAAGGACATCCAGGGAGGAATGGCCAACTGTGCTGCAGCCAGACGTGTGCTCCGCTCCCAGGGGAAATGGAGGAGGAAGATGGACATTTGTACAAGTGCCAAAGTGCCAAGCACGCTGATTATTCAACCAGGAGTCTTCACGCTGCTGTAGTGAAGGTGATGGGAACCAGCATTGTAGAGTGCAATGTTTTCTTGTTGTATTTTTTCCTCCTTGAAAAAAGCAAATGTCATCATATTTTCAAGCAGCTGAAATTTACCCACATGGCTCTACTTTCCAGCTAGGTGTAACTGCTACCTCCAAACTGCCAGCAAAGCTCAATTCTAATAATAAGATCAATTTTTCCAAACATGTATGATGATTAATATAGCCAAGAATCTCTGTAGATGTGCAGCTATTCGAGGATTCAGTGTGACTGACCCGTTCACTAGCCTGAGAAAATGGACATTCCTATTGGCTGATAACGTCTATCAAAATCAACCTTCAGCTCGTGCAAAAATCATGAGAGAAAATACATGAATAGAAGTAAACAAAGTAAGAAAAGGGCGCAGGCAGAAGCTTCACAGCAAGATTAGAAATCTGAAAATATTTAACATCATTGAACACTAACTTTTATACACGTGGATAGTTTCTGTTGGAATTGAAGTGTCACAAGACATGAAGAGCATAAATTGAAGAGCATGGCTCTACTGTATAAATTGTAGATGCAAACAGCCCTTGCTCTCCTCAGAAATCAAATCATAGAGTTCAACTCCATCTAGAAACTAACTGGTATTCATGAAGACACTGATATATAGGATTTAGTGCATTTGCATGAAAGGCCAATGAGAATACATTTTGGATGTATATATGTATATTATATATATATATATATATATATATATATAAAACAAATATGTATATAAAAGAACTAGTATCATTAAAGAACAAATGGCTCAAAGTTCTAGATTGGAGTATATGGAGATTTGATATATATAGAACTCCATTTCTTGGAAGTTCTGGATAAACAATGTCTTAATCCCTTAATAATGTTTTCTACCTGCAAGTTTCTCCTCCTTTTTTTCTATCTGCTATATTATTTTTTTCTCAAAGTACATTTTATCAAAAACTTTTAGCTGTTATTAAAAATAAGAAACTTGATACCACTTGTCAATACAATACCAACATAAAAGAAAGAAGGATTTCTCTCAAATGCATGTTACTTTTTAAAAAAAAACAGTAGATTATTATATCCAGCTCAAACTATATAAACTTGATTTTTAATGGCAATCAATATTTTATTTTGTTTGCTAGGTAGCCCAACGGCACCCTGGTTTTTAGATAAATTCATCCAGGCCATCCTGACACAGTAAATAAATATGACATTAACTTATTAAAATAAATGATTAATATAGCCTTATAACATCCAGTCTTAACATCTGAAGGGAAATATCTCAGTGTGTGTCGGTATGTCTGTGTATGTTTCTCTTTGCAACATAATTATGATAATACTTTATTAGAAGGAGTTGTGATGCAGAACTTGTAACATTTCTTTTCCTTGACTAAGCTTCTTGTTGAAATGGTGGAGACACAGAAAGCAATAGTGCATAGCCACGGCCTGCCACAGCAAAGAATAAATCAAAAGTGATCACTAGTTGAGCTCAATTTCTGAGAAGTTCATTTTCTTCAAACTGTTATAAACTGACAGGCAGAACCATTTGCCTTCGAGCTTTCTGACAGATCCCATTGAGACCAGTGAAATGGCAGCTGGAAAGCTAAATGGATGCTGTAGGCCTGCTCAGTGGCTTTCTTCTGCTATTAAAAATTCTGTTACCAAGGACTTCTGTTTGCAGATGGCTTTGAGACTCCCACACACATTCAAGAAGCCTGGGTTATCTCCTACAAGAATGATATTTACCATACTAATAAAGGATGCTGTGGTTTGGAATGTCCAGAAGTGAGTCACAGAGAATAATAAAGCTTTGGGCAGTATCTTCTTCCCATCAAAGAATGACTACAGCCTGCTGCTGGGTGGGTCCATCTGCTACGTGGGAAGGGGGTAAGATTTCTCAATAACAGGGTCAGGGTGGTAGCAATTATTTGGTAAGAAAGATGGAGCTGGTCTTGAGTTAAGAAGGAATGGTTTCAGAAAAACACAACACCAGGGGCTTCCCTGGTGGCGCAGTAGTTAAGAATCTGCCTACCAACACGGGACACAGGTTCGATCCTTGGGCGGGGAAGATCCCACGTGCCGGGGAGCAACTAAACCCGGGTGCCACAACTACTGAGCCGGCGCTCTAGAGCCCATGAGCCACAGCTACTGAGCCCATGTGTCACAATTGCTGAATCCCACGTGCCTAGAGCCCGTGATCTGCAACAAGAAAAGCCACCATGAGAAACCTGCACACCACAACAAAGAGCAGCCCCCGCTCTCCACAACTAGAGAAAGCCCGTGTGCAGCAACAAAGACCCAATGCAGCCAAAACAAACAAACAAACAAAACCACAACAGCAATAGGCATGTCCTTTCATTGAGTATCTTCATATTGTAATTATTACATGAAATACCCTCTCTTACTTTTTTCATATTTAGCACTGGCGTTTGTGGCTTTCTACCATGCATCTAAAGGAACGCCAACTTTAAACTTGGAGTAATAGGATGCCCTTGCTGAAATAGAACACTCCAAAATATGTTTTCAATGGATAGCAGAGAATGGATTACAGATACGAAGCAATGATATGAAATCAAAGGAAATGAGCAGGAGTAAAGTTCGTGAATTGGCTGCACCTCAAGGGTGCTTGGGTTTTGTTCCATGAGAGGTGTTGAGCAATGACTAAGCTACAAGGAGACGTACAGGTGTTGTGGTTCTAGGTGGAAGGATTTAATGGGACTTCAGTAAGCGCAATCCCCTGGTGAATTTTCAAGGTTGTGTTCGGGTTTTAGACATTACAGGTGAATGATCGTGGTACCACAATCTTACTTGGAAAATGGTTTTTAGAAAACAAATTGGCGACAAAAGAAGGATCTAAAGTTCATGTATTTGTATTAAGATAAACTCCTTCTCTTCTCCCCTTGATGTGGCAGGAGATAAGACTGAGATTTGGGGAAGCATGAGGGGAGGAGGCCAGAAGCACCACTTTACCACGGTTCAGCGTAAAGCACTAATTTTGATCTGAAGATCCAGTTTCTAAGGACATGAATGCAACCAAACAAAACCTGTGGGTTCAGGATCACGGGAATAATTTATTAACTGAAAAGAATGATTGGTTCTTATGGAGATTTTCTTGAAATATAATCGCACAACGAATCTTAAAATTTTGTATACCAAAAGTTATTTTAATTGAAGCAAGTGTCTTTGATGCTCACCTTTAACCTTCATTTGACCAAATATACCTCAATTAAATACAAAACTTTATATATAAAACCACCATACTTGGGCATAAAATTTTCCATCTGTCTCCTGATTTCTTTTTCCATATTATGTAATTATAACAAAACATTGGTAGAATTTTGAAATTTTAGTATTAAATGCATGTTGCCTTCAAGTTTTTTCAACATTTATATGTATTGGCTAATCCTTTGTTTTCTTATATTGTTATTTAACTTTTACATATATAATTCTTATCTCCGCATTAGGTTCTCAGCATCTTGACAACTTTCATGCCTTTTCTGTAGGTTTCAGTGAATCGGTACTCTATTCTTTATATTTTTTAAGCCATGTATGTACATCGTATTTTTGTTTGAGAAGTTTAAAAGACCTTTTTTTTTTCAAATAAAATATCATGTATTTTTTAGAAGCTTATTTGCTTTGTTCTTAATAACCTTTAATTAAAGTTAGATAGAATTGTATTCACCCACAATTAACATTAATAGACAATGGCAATTGCTAAATTGTGGAAATTGTTTTTTTAGAAAAACGGTTGATCTCTCATTAAAAGACCTTATGATATTGGTTACTTTTTACCAGTTCCTTATTGCTTTTGTCTTCACTCTCTTAGCAACTAAATTTCATGTAACAAGTAGAAAACCAAATTTGCTATTCAGAAAACCAAAGCACAGTTCTAACTGACTCCAACTCTCTTTGGTTATTTTAAATTAGACAGCTTATGGTTAGAATTGTGAACTTTGAAGACCATATATATTTTAAAAGTAGGAGATACGGAAGCATACCTCTGCACATATAAGTCTTTTTGGTGAATACAAATAAAGCTTCAATTTAAAAAAAAAATTAGTCTCAGTATATGTTATCTACTTGCAATCATATTATATTAAACAATTTATTCGCCTTATCTTATCCAGTGTAAATAATCCCCACCCTACAGCGCTTTATCACCATTTATTGCTATGACCTAAACTAGCACAAATTCTTCCTCTTTGTCCATTGCTGATTCAGTCACTAGAAATTTGTTTCCTGAAAAAAAAAAAAAAGGAAATTTGTTTCCTTTGTAACATTGAATGATAGGGACCAAACTTAATGAACATGATTTTTAAAATATAGTGTACCTCATGCATTATGTCCTTGGATTATATCATTAAAATAACAATGATTCCTTCTTAAATCCACATATTAAAATTGCACAATGACATTTTTTAACATACAAGTGCTGATCGTTTAACTTCCCTGCTTCAGTTCACCCATGACAAGCACATTAATCTATTCTGCTATCCATCTCTTGTCCTATAGCTTAATGATGGTAAGCTCAAATAGCTATAGCACATTATTATTTAAATACAATATTATTTACATTTATTTTCATGAAATTAAAAATAACCATGTCATAGATTTTTAAATTAATATTTACTTCAAAATATTATTTTATTTGATGTTGGTATTTATTGGATATTGGTATTTATTTGAATTTAGTGTAAGAAGGTATCTATAAGTCACAACAAAAAATTAAGTGAACGTAGATTTTCATATTGCACTATTTCATAAGTTGATAAATTTTAATATGTTATTTAAATTACATTAATTTTCATTTTATTATATAAAAGTTTGAAAATCACTTTCTTTTCAAGAATTTGAACACTATTTCATCTTAGACCACTTTAAGAAAAATATGTACATCTGAATCCACAACAGATATATATTAATGGCTAATGACTGATTCTTTGCTTTTAGAAAAGAAGGTTTTCTGATGCTAATTCTTCTGAAGATTTTTTAATTCTACTTGAAAAGCACTGGCAAACATTTAAGATGATAGCATGAATAGAAGTTTAAAAAATAACTCTTAAGACTTAGAATCAGAAACTCCCTTGTTTTAAGTATGTAACTTTAAGAATTCATATTATATTCAAATTTAAACCTGTGGGAACCTCAGTGTTTAATTTTGTTGACATCAAGAAGAGAATTTACACACAGGAGTCTGAATCTATACCACCAACAGAAAATGCTGCAATATATAAAAGTAATGTCTGATATACAACTTGAAGTGACTTACCCTATGATTCGTAACTAATTTAATGTCATTAAATAAACTGAAGATAAATTAAATAAAAATACATTAATTTTTTATGCTTCACATTTAAATGCTATAATACAGAGACAGATTAAACAGCAAATTTGCTTTTAACATTGGAAAATGATAGTAATAATAATTCTAATAATAATAATTTGAACCATAGGAAACTGCTGTTTTTATATGTGAACATCTTTGAATATTGGTAATTTTTCATGGCTTAATCGATAAAAAAGACAGTTTATTGGTTAAATCGATAAGCTCAGATGTCATCCTGCCGGGATTGAAATCTTGGCCTCATTTGCTGACTGCAAGACCTCAGGTGAAGCTCTCCATTCATCAGTTTCCTTGACTTTAAAATGTGGATAATATTACCTACTTCACAGGCCCATTGTGAGGATTAAGAGGCTTATGAAATATGGAAAAATGTAGAAGAATATCTATTATTTTTTACACCAAATTAACAGTATTGCATGAGTCTCTTAAACCGAAGTAATTGAAAACCATGAGGATGTCAGGAAGGTTTTCAATAAAATCTCTAAAAATGCCTTCATGAATTAGTTCTCAGTAGGATCTTTTCCACATCTAACTAGCCTCTTTAATTCTGGTCTAAGAACATTCCTTGCTTCTGCCTTAACAAATAAAATCTTGAGCAGTACTGTCTGTAAGTCTATAACCAACTAAGTTCAAACTAATTATTTAATTTTATATTTATCTTTCCACACCTTTCACAGGATAGATTAGTGATTTCACTGTGCAGAGTTTTAGTTTCCCAATCTGTAAAATGACTATAGTAATATATGAAATCATTATGCAAATATGATATAACATTACAAGTGAACTCTCGGAATTTAAGCTCAACAAGCAACAGAGAGAAGTTACATAATAATCACATGTCACTGGGAAAAAGGTGTTAATGTAGAAACAAAAATTACACCCTTCTTAGGAGTATATATCTGTTGGTTACACAAGGCACTCCTGCAGTATGATACCTGCTTTTCTGATGTTTCCTAGACACAGAGCACATATAGGCACTGGGCTATAATCCTTTCCCGAGGCTCCCGCTTAAACAACTTATTCGTCATCTCCATACAAGTGCTAAGGGATCTAAAAATAATCTTATAAAGGCTCTAGATTTGTTTCAGAAAGCCTTGGGAAGTGCAGGTTTATTTCTGAAGCCTCTCAACTGGGAAAACTCTTTCCCTTGAGAGAATTAAACAGCTCAGGATGTCAAACTTTGATCTCGACTGCTTACAACATTCAGAAGCAACACCAAGATGGCAATTTCCTCCTGTTTTCATCTGCCATCCTGAGCCACCACAGCAAAACACAGAAATCCCCACACATAAAGCTGTTACAGAGAGTGTGCTCCAGGGTGTATTCTAGTAATTATCTCGTCTTACTCATGATACATTTTGGAGGGATGGAGAAGCGTAAGTCAGGAATGCAGAATTCAACGTCATATTTTATGTATATTGGATAAAGTAGCTGACAATTAAAAGATGCGATTTTGTGTATTTTAACAGCCATGTGTAATTATTTCTCATTACAAAGTGAGGAACGGGACCACACTTTATGAAATCCATTTCAAGCTCAACCAGCCCCAAAGAAAATAGTTCAGTGCTCCCTAGACACAAATTTCTTCTGTATAATTTTATCTCTGTGATGCAGATGTTGCCCTGAGGTTTCTGCTACAGGAACAATATCCTTAGAAAACCTTCCCTCCTCAAGGTAATGGAAATAAAAATAATTTAGTCCTGGAAACTGAAACTTTCAGGTTCGTGTTTAATATTTTCCACTTGTTTGGTTCTTCCTGGCTTTGCTTCTCACTCAGTGTCTTTCTGCCTTTTCTACCTCCTGATCCTGCAACTTACCAATGACAGTTCCTCCTGATGGGTTTGGTGGCTTCAAGACATGCATGTATCCAGTGTCCTTCCCGTCCTCACTCTCATAGCCAAGCCCCTTCAATTTATGAGTATGAACACAAAGGCAAGGACAAATGAGGATTGAAGTAGGTCTTCAATGTATTTTCATGTACTGATACCAGTATTTGTATTTACCAATCCAAATACTGCTATCAATCTATGAAAATCAAACCTTCCTTTGATTTGTCCAAATGGATTTTCACCCCGAGAGACACATACTTGTTAAAAATTGTTTGAGCATCTAAAGTGTTCTAGCATGCCTGCCATTTTTCTAGACACTATATGTATTTTTAAAAGGAAGGAAAGAAGTAAGGGAGGGAGGGAGAGGTGGAGGAAAGGAGGGAGGGAAAAAAAAGAAAATTGCTCTGTTAGTTTTCTATAATTGGGAAACAAACCGTCACAAACTTAGCAGCTCAAAACAAAACAAATTTACCATCACACTTTCTGTGAACTAAGAATGTGGGGGGCCTGGGTTTTCTGGGGTCTCTGTTCTATGTTTCTCCAGACTGAAAACCTGAAATCACGATGTCAGTTGTCCCTGGGATCTTATCTCTGACTCAAGGTTCTCTCCCAAGCTTTGCGGGCAGAATTTAACTCCTGGTGACTGCAGATCAGAGGTTCCATTTGGCTTGGGGGTCCTCAGCAAGGCGTTGTCGCTCTCAGCTCCTGGTGGCCACTCTCAGGTCCTAGCAATGTGACCCTCTCACAAGAAGGCAGCACACTTCTTCAAAGACAGCAGGGCCACCTCACCACGTAGGCTACAATAGGGATGATGCTAGCACCATCACAGGAGTGACTCTCCTTCACCTTTGTTAAAAATAACTTCACCTGGGGGATGATTATGCCATTATTTTCACCGGTCCCACCCACACTGAAGGGGAGATTATACAGAGGAGGCAGTGCAAGGGGTGGTTCTTGGGGACCGTCTCAGAATTCGGTCTAGTGCACCTTGCCCTTATTCTGAGCACTTTCATCTAGAGGGACGCATTTAATAGGAGGATAACAATAGAGTAATAGATGTCTAAACATTCAAGCATAGAAGCACAGTGATAAGGTACTAAGCCTGAAGAATAGAGAACAGAGAACAACTTTGGGAGCTAAGCAAAGAAACAAGGTTCAAGCCCACCTTGGTGAGACTGAACTTATTTTAAAGGCTGTAAATTTGGTATTCTTGTTGATAGGCTGCAATATCTACCTTGCAGCTTTATATAGGGAATTACATGAATAATGCATGCCTTATTCCCAGCAGAGAAACTCAGTGTCTAATATCTATTATTAATCACATTTTCCCATATATGAAAGCTCTGTCATTACAAGACTGAAATGAATATCAGTATCTATGCTAAATATTTTTATGTATCCATCGTTATAATTTTTATTTTTCTCCTGCTTACTGAATCATATGTCACGTGATCAGGTGGAGTTTTTTTGTTTGTTTGTTTCTGAAGGTCATGGGAGAGTCAGATTATTGGAAATACACTCTACTTAGTTCCAAAAGATAAAGTCCTTCACTTTGCTCAGAAGTTGTTTCAGGTAACTTTGACAATCAGGGTGTCACCTGGTGAGTAATGACCCTCCTAGGAAGAGGAGTCCTGGCATACCTGTTGGCAGCTGAAGAGTGACTAGGATGATGAGGTTCATAATTTTGGAGCAAAATGTAGATGCAGGCAATTCCACATATATCCAAAGGTGCGGGCAGTCAGAATAGAATATATATTGCACATCTCAGTGGAGAAAAGTGGACATAATTGTTATCATTTGTCACAAATACTGTTTCTACCTATTTCTTTGCCTGCTATAAATAAAAAGCAACGCCAGAGGCTGCTGAAGGAAATCTTAGTTTATTCTCCATGCTACTTCAGAGGAAAGGGAAATGAAATGTCTTCATATCCTATGGAGGAAGAAACATGGCAAAAAAGAATGATCCAGCCAAAGACTGCAGGGAATCAGTTTGCTGGGGTCTCGTATAGTCCATCCCAGGTAGAATATACTTCAGAGTTACCAGTGGAATATAGTCTGTGTGCTCTCACAGAAAAGCAAGGCATTAGAGATACGATATCTGCTGTTGCCAAGGAGATTATACTTAACACACATATTAACACTGAGAAAAGTTAGTGAATGAAAAATCTAACTGATTGTAATGGTCTAAAATCCCAGAAGGAGAGTCTTTTTTTTTAATTACTTGGAATCCAGAAAAACTCCAATTGTATTTTTAAGGAGACAAATTTAACATCTTCTCTCTGGTTCTTTTCACTCCATGATAAAAGCATCCAATTCATCTGCCACCTCCCACTTGGGTTCTTGGGGACTCTGTCATTTACATTCATCAGAATGTGATTTGATAAATCCTGCAACATTCATAATTTTGTCTACCTTCCCCCTAATTCTCTTACCCGAAGAGGACAAAACCTCTTTTCCCCAGAGAGTCAGCCAGTCCCATGTGCTCACACTCTGTGTAATGGAGGTGCTGTATATCTCCTCTAAGACTTGGGATGAAAATCCTTACTGATGACTTGAGAAAGCGAGCTCAGGCAGAGGAGAATGATGGGGCTAGAGTTCCCCAAACTCACCTGGACTCCTGACCACTTCCACGGCGACAGCAGTAACTTCTCTGAAAAGCTTCTGTCATCATCTAACAAGGGCTTAAAACTATGACCTTTGTATTTACCCACGGTGTACGTGACTTAAAACTACGAGGATTATATTTGCTCAATGCTTTGAGGGATTAGCAATTTGGGCTGGATTCATGGGAGGGATTCTGCTGGTCTTTCTGGGTGTCACTTATGTGACTGAAGTGGTCTGAGGTGTGACTGGAATGTGACTGCTTTTAGGGCTTCAGCCGGGATCACTTCACATGGTTACAGACTCTCATTCCTGTCACTGTGGTCCGGCTAAACAGGAGCTATGTGAGGAGTCTATGTGAGGGTGAAGCTTGGGACGCCTTTTCCTCTGCATTGTATTGGACAAACCAAATTATGAGGCTGGCCCAGAACCAACCTCTATGCCTTGATGTAGAGGAGAAAGTAACAAGGTCACCTGACAAAAGCACCGTACCAACGCCATTGGGAGGAATGACTCTGGCCTCTGTGCAAATCTACCAAAGTCCACCAGCTTTCCACAATAATTCATATGCTTCCTATGTGTAAAATAGACTCCACACCTACATCCAGAACATCATCCTATTTTCTAAATCAGGGCTAGATGTAGATGATGCACCTTGAATACCTGGCCTCAAATGAACTTTCTTGGGTGTGACCCCTCTTTATCTAGAGACATATGAGCTAAAAACTACACATCCAGAATAAAATGGTAAGACATGAAAAGAATAACCACAATAGGCCCTCTTGTTCAAAAAGAATAAACACAGGAGGCACAGAGCCTCCAGGAGTGTGTAGCAATTCCGAAATCCAGCGAGGCATGTGTTGCTGGGTTCCCCTCACTCAGCATGTGTATTGACTGATCCCAATTCTGGTCACTATCAGTGGAATAAAGTCTATTTATTTATTGATCCCAGTTCCCGTCACTGTGAGTGGAGTCAAGTTCACAGTTCCCTTCAGTTCTTAGGTCTATCCTCTGGGTCCGTGTTTACTTTCCAAGACGATTTCCCTCTTTAATAAAAATGATTTGTGTTTGCATCTGAGTAGCTTCCTCAGCCCACCTTCTACATGAAGGCAGTAATGTAGGGTCAAAGGGGTCTCTTTTCTCTTGTATCTATGTCAGTTTCTTCTTGTGCATGCTGTTACAGGTTGTGTAATTTGGGCTGAGCCCAGAGAGGCAACAGACAAAGAGTTGGGGAAATGGACTCCACCTCTTGAAGGAGAGGAACAACAAAGTCACCGAGTGGATGTGAAAGAGTCTAGTGATGAGAGTGATTTTTGTGGACATCTTTCAAACAATCTGTCTCTTTTCCCCAACTCTTATTATTTTAATTCTTTCTGTAAAACAAACAAGCACACAATATGCAAATGAAAACAACCTACTTCTCTCTTTGCTGTTACCTCCTCTGCTTTGGATGCAATATGAATCAATTTCCATTCCTGCTTCATCCTTTCTCCCATATCAGTATATCTTACGCTATGTAAGAGATGATGGAACTTTATTATTTAATATGGAAAGGCTGTAAAATAAGGTTTTGTGTGCACTTTTTCAGTGATATTCTTAATAATCATTGCCTTAAGGTAGAACATATAGTACAAGTACTGTAGTATTCAATTTGTTTTAGATCATACTCTGTTTGAACAATATACAGTTTGTCTGAAGACACATTTTCATGTGATGTGTGTGCTATTGTTTGCTACATTTGAAATCTTTTTTACTATTACATTGCATTATATATGTGACTCATAAGAATTGGATAAGTGGGTCAAATGTGTATCAGTGACACATAAAAGCAATGATGAAAATTGTAACATTAATACCAAAATTTGTAAAACATCTTGAACATAAATAATAAATTCTAGGGCAAGGTAAGATATGAATCTGTATTTGCATTGTGATATATAAATATAACGGTTTCTCTTAAGCAGCAAAACAAGAAAACTGTGCCCAAAAGTACCATGACCATGAGTGAAATAGACTTTTTTGAATTCCTGGTCCATTTGCACCTAGTTCCTAATAGGGGGTCAGTCATTAAACTTTATAAGATTGCATAGTGATGTCATTCATATACTGATCTCATTTTTAAAATGCACTGTCCTTTGTGCTAAATCGTTTTCAAATTTTTTCATCGCAAGTTCAGCATACAATTTATAGAACCAACTTGGTTATTTTTTTTTCTAAGTGTAGGAGGAAGAGAACAGAATCATCCAAGCATTATTCAAATTAACACTTTTCCCCTCAAGAAGAAGTACAAGGTGCTGAAATACCTGCAAGATTGTGAAGCCAGCCACTAACTTAACATAAATATTATGCTCAGGGAGAAATCAGAAAAAGCTGTTGACAAAAATTGCTCTATTAAATGACACTGTTGGAAGTGGCACAATATCGATGTCACACAACCAAGAGCAGTTACTCTCCAGATGAGTGGAAACAGTATTTTCTTCCAAAGGTGAACAAAATCAATTTGCACCATCATGTGTAGATTATAAATCGGCACTTAGTTTATGTGGGTCACATATCTGAGGGAGAATATTTTAACAATTTTTCTATGTATGACTAAAAATGCATACTTTAATGTAGTCTGACAACTGCCCAGCTTGTCCTTGTATTCCATTCCATTAGTGGGACTTGAAGCGACAAAAGAAGGTTGGATGTGACTCAGTCAGGGTCACGGAGTGAATTTATAACTATTCAAACCTGATTTTGAAGATCAAGCTTTCTATTGTGATCAAAGAATATTACCTCACATATTTTAAAGTGCTGTTTGTCATAATGAAATTAATCTCTGAACATGAAAATTTGCTCTTTTATAAATATAAATATGCATCAAGGTAGTGGGTGACTTGGGGTATTCACCTTTGCTTATCACCTATGAATCTGATTTCTTGTGTAAAAAACAGTGCTTATCAGAATTCACAGGCTGCAATTAAAGAAAGTTTCCAAATTAGTGGTCTTTGGGGATATAAGGTTAATGAAGCCTTAATTCACTCAAAATACTGTATGTAGTTCTATATGTGCAATTGCAGGAATAGAATACTGCCTATTTGATTTGGATATGCAGCAATAATAACTAATGCCTTCACAAAAGTGTGCATGAAAGTCTCGTTGGAAATATATACTCAAAGAATTATAGAAAAACAATCTCTATAGACTCAGAGGAAACAATCTACCATAAAATGTAGTTGTGAGTTATGAATTAGTTTGTCTATAGGGAGATATTCTTGGAGATATATTTTTTTTAGCCCTTGGAAAGAGTTAAGGCAATTTACTAAAACAAACAATTATTGAATAGCTATTAAATGTCAAAGACTGTGAAAGATGTACCTCATACATAAAATAAGTCTGTGACTTGCTTTCTCTTTTAAGGAGTTAATCATCTTATTGACCCCTTCACAAACTTATTCATATATTTTCACCTGGATTGATAACACAACTATAAAGGTAAATGTTTTCCCAGGGATGGTCAGCCCTCTGTGGAATTAATAGGAAAAATGTAAGGAGGAGAAAAGAAGTCAGTAGAAGAAAGAATAAATGAAAAGCAGAATGATTCCTTATTGCTATTTCAACTCCTTTCTTTTTGTGTTGTATCTATTTCTTGTTTAGGGCACACGCCCTACTTCTAACTTGTTATGATTATTTCTAAAAGTAAGGTTTACCATTTTTTAGTAATTAAGAATTGGCAGACCTCCGGTTAATGTTTTTTTTATGAATTTTCGTGACATTATTACCATTTGGGTATTTTTAGAAGTTGGATAGAAAAACTAAAACTTAGAGAAGTTTTGACTTAATTAGGAGCACAAAGATAATATGCATAAAGCCAGGAATTTAATACAACTTCTTATTGGACATCTCAGGCCCCCTGCAGTGCAAACTACATATGTCTTATCTTTCCTACAATGAATATCCTGATTAAAGGCAGGTCAGCATACCTACTTCATCTATAGCAAAAGTAACAGGAAACACACTTGGAAAAAAGTGTGTGGTCAGGAACTACTCAGCGTAATGACACTTTCCTAATTTACCCATAATTTGACATATAACCTCATATATCCCCAATGTGAATTAACTATTTAACTTATGGTTTCCTGAGGTAATAATATATTTATTAATAACATTCAACAATTTTGAAACCCTGATATGTGTCAGGTGCTTTGCTGGATACTAGGAATGGAAAAACATTTTTTAAAAAACATATCTCTGAGCAGTTATAGACATGTAAACATATATGTGCTATAAAAATAAAAGCGCTATGATAGACATATGCGTTGCTATGACATTGGCTCTAACACAAGAAATAGAAAAAGTTGATGCTTTCCTCGGGAAAATAACATGACGTGTGCTGCATTTTAGCATTGTGAATGTCAACGCCGTGGAGAATAGCTGAAAGGGAAGAAGAACAATTAGGATAATCTCTTCATAGTTTGAATAAGATTTGATGAAGCACTCAATTCTGGTGATGGCAGGAACCAGAGAGCAGATGTTAGACGTGATAAATGCGCAACTGGAAAGGAGAATATAGTGATTAATTGAAGATAACTAAATCCCTGCTATAAATTGAGAATTATATATGTTCTATGACATAATCAAGATGAAAACTAGGACTACTCACAAGAAATAATAAAGGATTTGCTGTGTGTTGCTGATACCAGCTTCTGATCCTTCTCCTTAAGGAGCACGTGATGACAAGAGCCGTCACAGACACACTCGGTTTCCTTTTCTGCATCCTTCGGGTCTGCTCATCCCCTTCGGAATTACTGACTCAAGTCTGTGCTGGGATGTGGTCCTTTTGTATGAGCTACTGGATCCCAGTCTTGGCTGATCAGTTCACTACGTATGTTCCTAAGAAGATTATCTTTCTCAGTTAGCTTTGGCAAAATACCTTCTGCAAGTCATTTTTTAATCGCCAAACTTCGATCAAGAGCACATTGAATCAAATGTACATCTGGGGGGAAGAGAAGTCTGATTGTGAAGGGAAATCGACATTGCCCAGGTACAGACATTTACACATCAAAGTGAAGAATCTGGAATGAAGTTTAACAGCATCAGAGCTTGATGTGCCCTTAGAAATTATTTTATCTTAACCCTCATTTTATAGAGAAAGAGACTGAGGTCCCAAGAGGTGTTAATAAACTTGTGGACATTCATCTAATTAATGGTAGATCTAGAAAGAGGATTGAAGTTTTCTGACCTAAAGTATGGTGTTATCACCTTCTATTGACCAAGGGAATTCAAGAACCACTCAGGTAGAATTTTTGGAAAATAATACTAAGAAAGATTTAGGTTGGAATGAGAAAGAACTCCCAAACCTCTTATGATATACCAAAAAAGTAAATAAGATTTATGTTTCACATTGAATAAAGTTGGATTCCTCACTTATAGACCTCTAATCCCCTACTGGTGTATGGTTTTTACATGGATTTTATATACTTGTGGTAAAGTAGCTTTGATTTTGTTTCATGTAACTGACCTGATAGCACACACATAGGTGCTGATATATAATTTCTTAAAGCTATGGCCATAGCCCCAACTAACAGAGGTTAGTATTTCACCATACTCATTAAAAATATTATTAAGCTGACCTGTTACAATATACAGAGTTTTCTAATAGAATGCAACTTTGGAGTGAGTGTAGAGTGACAAAGTTATTTTGGAACAAAAGCATTTTTTTTTTTTTACTCTGCAACATATGAACAGAAGATCAATGTCTGTGTGTGTGTGTGTCTGTGAGTGTGTGTTCAGTAAAAGGGAAGTTATATGTTAAACATTTTCAACTGTATTCTAAATTCAAACAATATGCTATGACTAAAATATAAATGTATACTTTATTAATGATACAGTTTTACACTTGCGAATTTCAACCTGCATCTGGACTCCCCAGTGTCAGCAACTTCACACAGAAATAAAGTAAAAAAGAGAGAAAAAGATCAACCACCACACAAGATTCCTGCTCTGAGAGTCACAGAGCTGTGTGTCAGGGGTTCAGTTATGTTTTCCAAGTTGTGTTTACACACTTTGCCTTCCTGATTCTCTGAATTCTTGTTTTAAGTAAGCTACACTGTTTATACTCCTTGAAATTCAATGAAACCTGTGTGAACGCTTAGTTTACATATTTGTCCCAAAACTCACCCAGCTATGCATTTATGTTTTTCAAATGGGGAATTGCAATGTAAATGAATGTGGTCTTTTAAAGCATAATGTGCAGACTGTAGCTACTCTCTTATATGCTGAAACAACGTCTAGCAGTGTTGCATTCTTATGGTGAGGTTTCTTTTTTTCCCTCTTTTGTTAAATATATCATTCAGGTTAGGCTAGGCTGTGCCAAGTGTAACAATTCAGTCAGGCCATGATTCAGCCAAAAAAGAGGTTGTTTAGGATGGTGAAACAAACTTGAAATTTCTTTTTTTTTTTTTTTTTAAAGAGGCTGTAGTTTTTCCAAAAGCCCTATTTCTCTTGTAAGTCATCAGGAGGCCGTATATATTGTAGTCACTGAGGATGTCAGGCTTGGTTAGTAGACCACAGAAAAAAGGTGTTTCGTTGGCAACTAAATACTACACACCAATGCTTGGCATGCAGCTCATTGACCAGAATTAGCCACAAGGGCGCCAGAAAGCAGAGTTCCAGAATGTACCCAGAGGCTTCACATCAGAAATATTTGTCCAAAAGGACCAACGATTAACTCAGACAATAGTTAAGTGTACATTGTGTTATCGGCAACAGATTTTGGATGGCCAGTTCTAAGTGTTTCTTGGTACATTTTTAACTCATTTAATTCTCTAGCAGCCTTATTAAGTTGGTACACTTTTATGTACTGCTGTTTCAGATAAAGAAACTAAGCCCAGAGCAGTTAAGTAATTGGCCGTTGTCAAAAGTGAATGAGTGGAAGAACTGGGATGCAAACCCAGCCATTCTATCTCCAGAAACTCATGTTCTTAATCGTTACTCTACACTGCTCCAAACTGTAAGCGTTTATTGAGCACCTATTATGTTCTAGCCTGCTGGTAATTCAGAGCACAAGCTCTGTGCCCTGGTTGGAATCTTTCTTTGTCTCCAAACACTGCACCCCACCCCCAGGGTTGTTCTGTAACTAAGGCAAGTCATTTAAATTCTCTGACCTTCAATATCATTATCTGTTAAATGCAGGTATCAATGACAGTACCTGGCTCAGAGGATGAGTATGAGAATGAAATGATTAAGTATATATAAACTATTGACCACACGGGCATGTAGTAAATACTAGTAATGCTGTCAAGATTACACAAGAAAACAAGGACTCATATTATCTCGTTTTATGTTAGTGAGGACCCTTTGATCTTGGTCTCACTACTTCAGGCTTAAGATAGCTAAACCAAGGCTCTTAGGGATGATGTCATTTCCCTAGTGTCACAGAATGACATGGCTAGGTCCCAATCCAGATTCCTCCAGCTCCTAAATGCATTCTTCTATTTTCAATTTCTCAGAAACAATCAGCTATCACAGACTGAAGATAGAACTTAAAAAACAACTTAAAATTCTGGAGCATTTTAGCTTTCCCATTTTCATCACTTGAAAAATTAGTGTCTACTGGGTTTCTTCACTGTAAATTTACTATTTTCTCTTTTCTCCCTTTTATAGTTTGCATGTATTTTGGGGAAGATATTTTGGAGATTATGCAAATATGCTGCCTCTCAATGAGAAACTGAAAAATGAGTTTTCAAACTTTCATTCTTTTATTTTAGCATTCGTTTCCTCCAATTTCCACACTCCTCCTCTACCCTGCCACCCCCAGTATGTAACCAATCATTTTACTTTCTGGTTTATCCTGTCTATGTTTATTTTTCAGATATATGTATGTTTTTAAACCCCTGTCTTTCTTAAATAAAAGGCAACATGTTATACTCTGCATTTTATTTTACTCCATTTAACAGTTTACTCTAGAAATCACTCCATAGTCATTCATTAATATCTTTCTCTTCCTTTTTTATAGGGGCATGGCTAGGCTTTGTTTTTGTTTTTATCTATTCTGACCATTTCTGTCTTTTAATTATTGTGGTTAGAGTATTTACATTTAAAGTGAGTATGGATAGAGTTGAGTTCATATGTACCTTGTTGGTAACTGTTTTCAATTTGTTGTGCTTATTCCTTTTTTTTTTTCTTACTTTCTATGTCTTCTCAGGTTTAATTGAATAGTTTGTATTATTTCAGTTGTATCCTTTCTTCACACATGAATTATATGCCCTTAATTTTGTTGTTGTTTTTGCCTTTGAGTTTTCAATATAGATTTATACTGTGTATGCTATACTGCTTCATGCACAGTGCAGGTAACATAATACAGTGTTCTAAATTCCTCCCTTCTGTTGCTTATACTATGCCTGTTATTCATTTCTTTTATCCATAAGCTATAACCACCTTATATATTTTTACTATTACTTTCAGTGAAGTGTTGTCTATGAGATCAGTTAAGAACGATAAATATAGAAAAATATTTTATTTTGCCTTCCTTTAGTATTTAGGAGCAAAAGTACCCGAGTAGAAAGGAGCACACCTAGAGTTCACGTCTTGCATTCTAACTTCATTCACTAATACAATGTACCTGCGTTGCTTGATGAAATGGCGGATTCTAGAACTGAGACAGGAAATACATAAGATAAGCCCGAAGGGTCTTACCGTGCCAAAAAGTAAGAAACCCTATGAGGTATGTCAAAGGAACACAGAAGCCAAAGGAAAGAAATCTTAATGAGAGAAAGAACATTTTGAGTAACAAGATATGAAGAAATATTTGGTGATAACCCAAAGTATACAATAAACATCCAAGAGAACATACTGTAAAAAATAAGTGATTGGGTATATAAATAAATGGGGAGAAAAGAGAAATATCCTGTTCAGAGGGATTCCAAATAATGTGTGTAAATATTTCACGCTCAAGGAGGTGAAGCATAATGCCTAGCTCCTTAAATATGGGCTGCATATAAAACTTTCCATCCTAAGAGTATAGTATGAAAACAGGAAAAATAGTGACTTGAGAGGGGAGAAACCTATCAGCCAGGTGATCAAGATATTCAGGTCAATAATTCAGGTTATTAGTACACACTCTGGTTATGATTTTATGAGAATGACATTTCACCTCTGTGGTCTTCCTACCCAAAACACATAACTGCATTTTAATCCTAAGGAATACGTTTGGCAAATCCCATGTGAGGGACATTCTACCTGAGCAGTACTGCTCAGAACTGTCAAGATCACCAAAGCCCTAAGAAAGTCTGAGAATCTCTTAGAGACACAGAAGGAACCATGACTAATAAATATTGTGATATCCTGGAACAGAAAGACCAACATTACCTAACAACTAAGGATGTCTGAGTAAGTTGTAGACATTAGTCAATAAAAATGTATCAATATTGGTTCATTACTTGTTAACAAATGTACCATATTATTGTCAGACAGTTAATAGGGGAAACTGGGTAGAGGACATATGAATACTCTCTTCTATCTTCAGAAGTTTTCTGTAAACTTAAAACTGTTTAAGCATTTTTAAACATTTATTTAAAAATAACGACACAAATTTGGCAGGAAAGCTTGATTGGGTCTATAATGCAAACTTCCAAGCCACACAGATCAAAAACCTCCCTGGTCCAAGCCAGAGATATCCCCTGACTGGAATAATGCATTCTTGTGACTGATCTCTCTACGTCAGTGTTTATTCTCACAAATTAAATTGTCCCAAAAATATCTGCTTTCCCAACGGCCAGATATGGAGCTAAAACTCTGCCCCAGTACAAGGCCTCCCGATACTAAGAAAATCAGTACACTTGACTTGAATCTGGGGCCAGAGAGCCATATTCTGCTTGCACCCTGAATTTAGAATTTAGAAACCTATCCATGGAGAGATCAGAGCATCAAGAGAGCATCCTCAGTGGCCAAAAGGCTAGAAGGAGATGCTGCTTTGGAGAGAGTATAGGATTCGAGAAATGGAGCAAAAAGTAGATGAAAGTTAGGGATGGAAGACACTGTGTCTGCCCAAATACGGGATAATGGAAGTGGGCAACTTGGTGCTGACATCACCGCAATGGCCAAGACATCCACTAGACAAAGGTTGTCCACTCAGATAAGCTGCTCTCTGTCTTATGAGACAAGAGCTGGTTCATACATGGTGAGAGGGACTTAGTACATTTTTGCTTCCTGCTGTCAGAGATGTGATCAGTAGCCTTCCATCCCCTATGTAACCTTGGGAACACGAGACCTGTTCGGCCACCATCACCATATTTTATACATGAGAAACCAAGTCCTAGAGATGTAGAGAAATTTGCCCCAAATCAGATGGCAAGTTAGAAAATAATAATACCCTGGTTAACTTTCACTTTCTCAGAAAACAAGATATATGGTATTTTTCCACAAAGTAAGTGACCCCAGTTGATTCAAACTCTTAAGTTTCATTTTGAATGAAAATGTAAATGTTTACGATATGTCTTTTTGACGAGTATTGGGAAAAGGCAAGATAAAAGAAAACATAAGGAAAAGAAGATGATTCAGACCACCTGCAATGAACTTGAAAAAACTGCAATTGACCTGGGTTTGTAACACAAATAGAGCTATTGCAGACTTTTAAGGAAGACAAGGATTTAGAGGAAAAAAGCTAAAGAAACCTAAATTACATATTTACTTCTCAATCCATCAGTAGAAATGGCTGTCAAATTGACATTCTCTGATTTATTATTACCCAAATAAATAATTAAGGAACTGGAGGCAGGTCTTTTTTTGCTGAAAACAGAGCTTGTGCAGAGGGAAAGGGCAGGCTGGTTACAATGAAAACAAGTATAATATATTGGGGAGAAAGGAGACCAGAAGGAAGTAAATACCACAAGAAAGACATTACTGGAAGAGATATATGTCTCTTTAGTATAAACCAAGGAGAGTGAAACTGCAGGAAATAGACAGGCCAGGAGGTAGGAATTTTGCCAAGAAGAAAGAAAAGTGACTGGAAAATAAAGTTAAGGCAAAAGGAAAATCATGGTATAAGAACTGTTTATCTGGACAGAAAAGTCCTTATAAAATGGTAATAGAGATGTAGAACCTAGAGGGATCTGAGAGCATTCTGTCACAGAACTGAAAATAAGAAAGAAGAAAGAGAGCAAACAGTTCCACGTTCTTCTCTAGGAGCTTCCAACATGAAGTCACGCCATCAGACTGTTCACTATTTCTTATCTTGTTATAATTATCTGTGATCCTCTATCCCACTTTCCCTCATCCTTTCAAAATCTGTTACCTGGATGACTATCTCATTCTTCATTATTATTCTTGCCATAATTCGGGATGATTTAAAAATTCACAGAATATCATGGGCATTTAGGTTGCTTCCATGTCCTGGCTATTGTAAACAGTGCTGCAATGAACATTGAGGTGCATGTGTGTTTTTGAATTATGGTTTTCTCTGGGTATATGCCTAGGAGTGGGATTACTGGGTCCTATGGTAGTTCTACTTTTATTGTTTTTAAGGAACCTCCATACTGTTCTCCATAGTAGCTGCACCAATTCACATTCCCACCAACAGTGCAAGAGGATTCCCTTTTATTCACACTCCCTCCAGCATTTATTGTTTGTAAATTTTTTGGTGATGGCCATTCTGACCAGTGTGAGGTGGTACATCATTGTAGTTTTCATTTGCATTTCTCTAATAGTTAGTGATTTTGAGCATCTTTTCATGTGCCTTTTGGCCATCTGTATGTCTTCTTTGGAGAAAGGTCTGTTTAAGTCTTCCGCCCATTTTTTGATTGGGATGTTTGGGTTTTTTTTTTGTTGTTGTTGTTGTTTTTTTTTGATATTAAGCTGCAAGAGCTGTTTGTATATTTTGGAGATGAATCCCTTGTCAGTTGCTTCGTTTGCAAATATACGAGGTACCGAGAATAGTCACATTCATAGAGTCAGAAAGTACATTGGTAGAAGCCAGGGGCCAGGGGGTGGGGGTGGGGTGGGGAAGCAGAATGGGGAGTTTGTGTTTAATGGGCACCAGAGTTTCAGTTTGGGAAGGTGAAAAATTCAGGAGATGGGTGATGGTGAGATTTGCGCAGCAAATGTGAATGCACTCAGTGTCACTGAACGGTACAGTTAAACCTGGTTAAAATAGTGTGTCTTATATTATGTGGTTTTTACAATAAAAAACATTTAAAGAAATTCACAGGGACAACCCTTCCAATATCTTCCCCTTAGTATCTTAATGATCTTCTCTGTTCCATCGGCCCTTCGATTTTGCTTTGGTCCAGGAAACCACCATTTCTTGCCCGTGTGATCAGCATTCTGCTTCTTTGCCCTGGTTTCACCCTTAGTTCTCCATAGTCAGTTTTCAGCAGTGTCCCCAGAATTATTCCTTCAAAATGGAAAGGCTATCGCTCTTCTGCTGATAAGCTTCTAATAGCCTCCCTGCTCATTTAGCGTAGAAGCAAAAGTTGTACCAATGATCCTTCTGAACCCATGTCCTGCTACTCTCTCCCTTGAGCATAATTTTCCATCCACTGTCACTTCATGCTGTTCCCCAAACACCAGAAGCCTCTCGGGCGTATGTAGTGGCCGTTGCTCTATGGGAAAAAGTCTTTCCAAAGACAGCTTCTCCCTCACTGTTTGAGTTCACTCATTTTCCATCTTTTCTGCTTAATAACACATCACACACTCCAGCATTTAGTACCAGTTTCCCCTCTTTTATTTTTTTATAGCACTTATACAATCTGGCTTACTATTGTTTGACTCACGTGTTTATTATCTGTCACCACTAGGGGAATTTAAATCATAGGAAGGCCGAGATACATTTATTTTATGACCACATAGCTAACATCAAACATGTCTGGCACACAGAACTTAGGTATTTTCTAAAAAAGTATAGCTTTGTTACTGTTGAATTAATTTATCAATAATGCATGATGCATAACACTTTTTAAAAAAGCAAAGCAAAACCAAACAAAAGTACATATATGTTTCAGCCAAACCTAATATAAATATTAATTGCTCTACTGAAGGACTTTGGGAATTTATATTCTCTCTTTCCTTACCTGAAAAATGGTCTGATTATATCTTATTTATGAGATTATTACAATAAATTAAATAATGCATGAAAACTATCACAATCACACATCTAAACCTTGTGATTTAGAAATTATTTGTGATTTGTCACCTAATAGGTGGGTAGTACCCAGGAAAGGGGAATCACGATTGATGTGCAACTATGGGAAGTGTGGGGCCTCCCTGGTGGCGCAGTGGTTAAGAATCTGCCTGCCAGTGCAGGGGACACGGGTTCGAGCCCTGGTCTAGGAAGATCCCACATACCACGGAGCAACTAAGCCCCTGAGCCACAACTTCTGAGCCCATGTGCTGCAACTACTGAGGCCCTCATGCCTAGAGCCCATGTTCTGCAACGAGAGAAGCCACAGCAGTGAGAAGCCTGTGCACCACAATGAAGAGTAGCTCCCGCTCACCACAAGTAGAGAAAACCCACATGCAGCAACGAAGACGCCATGCAGCCAGGAAATAAATAAATAAATAAATAAATAAATAAATAAATAAAATAATTAATAAACAAATGTGGGAAGGCTAATATTATACTACATAAATATTTAAATTGATTCCATGCTCTTACAAAAAGAGATCAATTTAGAATGGGCGTGAGGTTGAAGGCAAGTGAAAGAACAAGGGAGAAAGAAAGAGAAATAACGATGTAAACACTGGCTGATTCAGTGCAACACGCCCACTGGGCACCTTGAGATGGAAAGTGTGACTTGGTCTGTTCTCCATCACACACCAAGCCTCCCCTGCCTCTCCTCAGCGACCAACTGACAGAGCCAATGGGATTCTGCTTTTAAAGATAGGGATTTTGTTCTCTCAGTCTGTGAGTCTGTTTCTGTTTTGTAAATAAGTTCATTTACATCATTTTTTAAAGATTGCGCATATAAGCGATATCACACAATGTCTGACTGACTTCACTCAGTATGACAATCTCTCAGTCCATCCATGTTGCTGCAAATGGCATTATTTCATTCTTTTTATGGCTGAGTAATATCCCATTGTATACATGTACCACATCTTCTTTATCCATTTTTTCTGTCGATGGACATTTAGGTTGCTTCTATGTCTTGGCTACTGTAAGGCACGCTGCAATGAACACGGCCGTGCATATATCCTTTTGGACCATATTTTTCTGCAGGTATACGTCCAGGAGTGGGACTGCAGAACTGAATCACTTTGTTGTACACTTGAAACTAACACAACATCGTTAATCAATTATACTCCAATATAAAATAAAACGTTAAAAAAATAAAGATAGGTATTTTGGGGCCATGTGGACCACAAAGTCAAGTCACTACTAAATCAGATGCTTATTCAATGAAACAGTGATTTGCCCATCCTTGGAGGAAAAAAATCAATGACAAAAATTGTTTTAAGAGGTTGTATGCAGAGTTCGAACATTTTTCCTCCCTTTAGGGATTATCAAGATTAATACTAAACATATTATTGTGTAAATCATAAGCACAATATGTGTTTATGTGGCTCTACTACGGGAAAGTTACCTCAATGGACCATAGCAAAAAGAGGACCTCATGTATTGAATCAGGAGAAATTAAGATGTGATATTGATACCACTTCCCCAAGAGCTTTATATTTATTGTTCCTTGTGTTTCAGTGTCTCTATGAGTCAAATTTATAGTTAGGGAGCCCATATATGAAGTTATGCAAAAATAATATGAATCCAACATCGAGAAGGTAATTTTATTCTCTTCTTGGTGAAAATAAATAAGAAGGAGTAACACTTCTCAATTTTGAATGTCGTGAGATTTCTTTGAAGGCAGAGAATTATTTAGACATGAAGTATAAGAACAGACTTGCTCTCTTTGGCCTCATCTGACGGTGAGGTCAGGTGGATGGCGGGAAAGGAGAAGGAGAGACGTCTTGGGCTCCCCCGGCCTCCGTCCCCCACAGTGCCCTCTGCTCCTTTCTCTCTCTCACCTCCAGTGCTTCCAGAACAGGTAGTGCCAAGGACAACAGGAGAAGCAATCCTCACCTTTGAGCAGCGTCTGAGCCGGCTTGGTTATGAGCCAGGCCATTGTAAGTTTAACATAAAAGAGGAGGCACCACAAGGGAAGATGTGGTTATCCAGGCACCGTTTCTGAGGTGTCTTTCCTAACTTAAAACAGAGGTTGTCATGTTGCAAGCAGATATGGCTGTCTGATTCCTCACACCTGCTTACCCCTTGACCTACTGCATGTATTTGAAATCAACTACAATCAACACAAGTCAGGAAATGCCACAAAAAGGCTAAACGACTCGGGAACGTGGTTTTAGATATTACAAAGGTATTATGCTTGAAAAACCGGGCAAGCACTGTTTTCATAAAATATTTTTTCCTAGATGTCCTATCATGATGGTGTGATAGGGCAACAGCTTTAAAGTGTCATGTTTTCTCTGGGCTGGGTGAGGTTGTAGAATTACCTGGCCCTTCTTCAGGTAACAGGGGGACATGCTAAGATCGCACTCATGCTGGAGACATGTGATCTTCCCTCCCTGAGAAGCCCTGGCATAAGCTCATGGCTGTTAAAAAAAAAATAGCTTAATAATAACAGCCTCTCTGTCTCTCATAAAACTAATTGTTCTTGCAGCAGTGTTACAATCAAAGAGAAAGAAAAATATTTTGAAAATACTAAAACATATTTTATTGAACTATAGTCATATTATCTTTTAGAGTAGATGTATGAAAATGGTATGGGATTTACAGTTTTCATTTATCCCTTGATTTAATAAAGTATTCATATTAGAAATCTTCAGTAGGAGAAAAAAAGGTCATTTTTGCTAATTGAGGTAAGATACTATAATAGCAAAAAAAAAAAGCCTTTTCTCTGCCAATAGAATAATGAAATTGCTCTTGAAAAGGTGAATTTTATATCTGATTTCCTATTTCAGTAGAGTCTCACTATGAAATTGGCCTCAGGGTTTAGACCACAGGACAATGCTGTAATTATGCCTTTCTGGCGATTTCAATAATAGGATTCTTTGAATTGACTTCCAGGAGGAGCAGCCTTGTACTGAATTCAGCCCCAGAAGAACTTTGTTCTGTTGAAACGTGAATACACTTTTATTTCATCAATGTTGGAGGCCTTGCTTTTTCTTCTTCTTCTTAAATGTGTGTGTTAAATAAGTAAGAGAGAATGAAGGGAAGAAAGGGTACAACTGGGAGCTCTGGGGAGAAACTCTCAAATCCTGACCATCTTTTCTGGCTAATCAAAGGCTTCCAAATATGGAGAAGACAGATTTCATTACTGCTCAAGTTGTTGACAAGCTCCAAATCAATACTACCCATTTTTTAAAAAAGGGAACATCAAAATAACTTGAACTTGTTTCTTTGTTACTTACGCTTAATAACTTCACAGATCATGTAATTTAAAAACACATGTAGGAGCAGATTTAGAAATTACCAGATTGCAAATCACCACCTGTCAGTCAATAGATGAATGTTGTCTCTTGTCTGCTTGTCATTGATTTGTAATATGAATGAAAAGGATAAAAGAATTTTGATAAAAATATTTTATGGCATAAAAGTCCTGCTATCAAAAAGTTTTCAACAGTACACAAATCTTAGACTATTTTCACATGGAAACTAGCAAAACACATAAAATGAAACAACTATAATAAAATTACCAGTAAACCAATTATTTATTTTCTCTATATTTTGTTCTCTGTAACCTAAACACTAGACATGTTTTAGGAGATTAAGATAAATTTTGTATCATGATGTTAATGTGCTTTATTACACAACATCTGATTATTAAATTAGAGCAATTTTTTTTTTTTTTTTGCACAAAGAGTCATTCATCCCAATGCACATTTAACTCTCCAATTAGTAGCTATTTCTTTAGGCTTGGAGAGCTATATAGCTGTTAATAATGCATTTCCGCTTGTTAACATAAGTTTCAGTGTTCCCTAGGTATTTATATGAAAATTCATTTATCTTGGCCCCAGCAGTGCCTTTCAAAAGCAAGCAGTACATTTTGCATCACTGAAATTCTCAAAGATTATATAGTAACCCATGTGAGATCACAACTAAAAAACCAATGTGTAGCTTACATTTCAAAGACATCTTCCCTCTTATTCTTAGCATGGATAATGAACCCAGTCTTCTGTGAACTGTGTGAGATGATTTATTCCCACTGTGCCACGTTTTTATAGTGCTCCATTCAGCAATATAATATTTTCCCCAAGGCAGTTAATACGATTAGGGAGTACTAAGCATTACCTTAATTTTTAAACCAGTAAAATACATTTGATCCACTAATATTTATTAGCTACATAATTCAATTAATTGGTTAATCATTAAATGAACCACAGGATCTGGAGTTTAAAAACAGCGATAAGAAAATACATTTCCACAGGTGGGGAACTGTGCGCATCTTCCAAATGCCCAGCATCACTGTCCCCCTGTCATCTTCATTGATGAATCATAAACTGGATTTTGCTCAAATTAACCCTCCACTGGTTTTAAAATGTGGGTCCTATTTTATTAGGCTTCCTTTTCCTGAAAGAAATAAAAGCTTTATGTTTAGGATTCGAATATGAAGCATCAGTTTTCTAAAGCGTTTCACAGAAATATTTTCCTTAATTAGATTCAATCCTTATGTTGATTTTCCTCCTTCCCCTTTTCAAAATAAGTATTAAATTTAAAATAGTGATTCTATTCTATAGAATAGAATTTTAGAATTCCATTCTATTTCTACCAAACTAAATATGGTAGTTTCCTGTCGGGGTACAATAGCAATGATTATTATGTTTCTACATAATTAGCATGTTTTAATATCCTTAGCATGTTTTAATATCCTTAACATTTCACTTTTTAATCCTCTTTTTAGTCCATAGTTGACGTTTAATTTTTTAAGTATTGATTTTTAATAGTTTATTTGTTTCACATGGAGAATGGTTATGTTGCTAGTCATTTAGAAAGCATGTTGCAGCCTTAAGAACAATGTCCACATTTCAAATCCAAATTCTCAAAATAATACATATTATTTATCCTTCCTGCTTCAAAAGTGGCTAAATCTAAACCAGGTTTCTCCATCCAGGTGTGCTTGGTACACACAGTAAACCGGGAAGAATAGATGCCTGGATAGATAGATCAATAGATAGATTTCCAAGGTTTAGTTTAAGCATGGTCTTTATTCCCAGAACACTATGTACTTAACCTGCTGTGAAAATATGTTCGCCCCACCTTAATCTCCATTTAGCACCTCACCCAACGTGACAGCTTCAGAGGATGATGTTGGGATGGTGAGGTCCAAGGGGAATATCGCATTCAGGCAGATCTCACAGCTCACTTGCCTTTGTTATTTTAAATTACAGTGTCAAACACTTCCTGCTGTATAACACTCAAATTTGTGTCAGAAATAGTAAAAGGTGAAACCTTTCCTTGCACTAAGGTTCATTTTGTTCTAAGTCAGAAAGAATTTTAGAGAGAACGATTACCACCTTTCTTTCTGCCAGTGCAAGGGGCATTAAGCAAAAATGACAAGCCCAGCAAGGTGTCCACATATCTCATTATGCTTCTCGACATCAGCCAGATTCAGTTTCTGAAGCTTAGTCACAGTTCATCTCCCGATGCTCTCTGCTAACCTGAAGATCCACGGTGGGAAAACCATCCACGGGGTAGGCAGATCCCACTTATGAGAAAGGAGGCTTACGGGCCTTCCTTTACCCAAGTATTTTTTTGAATTCCCACTCTTTTTTTATTTATTGGTTAGAGCTTTAACGCTTCTTTTGTCATGACTGAGCAACTTGCCTATACGTTGTCCCTTCCAGATGCTTCAGCCTTGGAGTCTCTGACAGCCTCCCCACCCCACCCTCCGCGGCCATGGTCATGGTCAGCTTTGCCAGATGCCTTCTGATCTACAAGCTTCCAAATCCTACCAGAAGCCCCACCCCTCCCTCTCTGGTTTTTTACAGCATCTGCCAATCCCCGTTCTTACTTCCAGATAACTCACATCTGGATCTCTGTAGAAACTTCCCGCTAACTACACCTTCAAATATCATCAGATGTCTGAGAATTGCTTCCAAATAATCTGGGGGTGGGAAGAGGGTAGAGCTGAAACAACATTGGCCATAATTCCATAATTATTGAAGTTGGCTGGAAGCTACATGGGATTTGTTAAACTGTTTTCTTTTTTCCCTTCTTTTGAATCTCTTTGTTTAAAAATAGTTAAAAAATATCCTCAGGCTTGCTATTAATTTTAGTTACAATGTGTATGTAAACATTCATAAAAAACATTCAAGTGTGATTACTGTTATCCATCTCATAGATTTTATTTTATTTTACTATCACCTAAAGGCCTGCAGAAGCAGCAAAATAAGGCAAAATAAGGAATTTTATGAGCCAGGCTGGTTGTGTTAAAAATCCCAGATTTGCGACTTGCCAAATGTTGGACTTTGTATAAGTTATCTCATTATCTCATTTTTTTCCTATGGAAAAATTAGGGTGAATAATAGCATTTACCTTGAAGAGGACTAGAAGACTTAACATGTGTAACAAAGGTAGACATGTCCTATTACACAGCAAATTCTCAGTTCAGGCTGTCCATCTCTATAGAAGGTAACTCCCCAGTGTGAATCTCATGGCGTCTTATTTAAAGACAATAGCTGGGGTCTTTTCCTTGTGTTTTATATATGGAAATACAAACATATAACAACAAACTCAAATATATCACTGGTTTGTTTCCCATTTATTCTTTGCTATTTAGGAATGAGACAACAGATAATCTGTTTGTAGAGAAAGTGAAAGTGTTTGAATTACCTTAGAATTGATTGAATAGCATTTTAGAATATTTTGGTAGCATTCCCAAGACTGAGTCCACCAAGAGCCGTTCAGACTCAATTTGACTTTTTAGTCTACATTCATGTTCTACTTTCCAGCTGTGAACGAGAGCTTTCTCACCTGCCATCTCAAACACGTCTGTCAGCCACAGACACCACCTCTACCCTCCTATTCTCTTTATTTCAGAGAACAACCTGATGGGGTGCATGGCTGCCAAGCTCAGGGGCTCCTGGAAAGGTAACAAGGTCCAAACTGAGGTACTATTTCCCTGGAAACATTTTCTAGTCTCAGAGAGTCTTAATGCTGCTGTGCTTTGTGTAGAAATGAGAATGATTCTTTCCAAAATTCTATGAATCCCAAAGTCACCTGAATTTTTAACTTATTTTTGTGTACTTATTTTGAGGAAGAAGGAGAAAATATTCTTTGTTACCCCAATTTAATACACACGTAAACCTGATCTTTTAAATAGCCCTGTTTGTCTCCAAGTTCTACCAATAATCTCAAGTGAACAGTAACTTTAGACAGTGGGGGCTGACCATGTCTCTATCTGGGCTCAAAATAAATCTGAGTTGGATTTGGTTGATATGCCATCCAGTTCTGCTTTTGCATAGTTTCACTTCCTCTCATCCTGGGAACTCATCACAAAACTTCTCTTCTAGTTGATACTCAGACTGTCTAATGCATATTTGTGCTACATATACACAGCTTCCTCATGAAGCCATCATATATATATGTTATATTTACATATAACATATAATCTACATATATATTATAAATCTATAATCTGTGGAAAGATTTCCAGTAAAACGCCTAAGGGTATGCACAGCTGAAGATCTTGGATAATTTAATGACAATGGCATTGAGCTAGGGAGAGCTTGTACCTTTTGGAATTTACAGTTCCAAGGTTCCATGTTTCAACTGTGGGCATTCTCAACACTTTCAGTTCATTCAAACATATAGAATTTCCTTTCTCTCATTCTTGCAAATGCAAGGGTTTCTTTTAGTCTAAGTATCTTCAAAAGCAACAAAGTTTTCAACACTTTACGCCCTTCTTCTATTTCTATTAATTTTAAGAATACCTATTATCTCTCTTTACTAGTTAGAGCTAATAAAACAATCTTTTCAACTCAGTAGATGTGATTTTTCAATGCATGTGATTTTAATGAGTAATCCATAGAAAAGAAGACTGTCAAGAACGATGAGTGGAAGAAAGCTATGGAAAGAGTGGGAAGAGTGGGAAGAGGAGAGAGAACTATCCCACCTTTATGGTTTTTTTTAATGCAAATATTATCAAATTTTATGGGTACCTTCCTCTGTTCAAAATGTTGGTGAGAGTGAGGATAGAAAAGTGGTTGCTGGAGAAAACAGATAAGACCTTCTGATGCATCTGTAATGTGTTATACCCAAAGGAAGGACACACCATTGCATATTGCCAAAACGTTTCAGCAGCTGTGTTAAAACGTTTCACAGCCAGTAGAATAAACTAGGGCAACCATTAAATTAGTTTGCCTGCTTTTAAAAAATTTCAAAGTCCAGCTATTGCTTCATGATGGAGAAGTGAGGAATTAATGCCGATGGTGTTTTTTTCAACCATTTTCCATCAAAGATGATGTGAAACAGATCCATGCTTTGTACTTCTCTGTGTAGTTCTGCCAAAATGGGGCAGCTGTGCCACAGCTAAACTGCCAAGCCAGCTTTTTAATAGATATTAGTACTACATGCTGGCGACAGAGCACAGTGGGGAGACCATTTGTTTGGAATCAGAACCACCAGCTGTGTGATCTTGAGCAGGTCACGAAACTTATTGCAGCCTCCGTAGTTGTGATCATTGAATAAGAGACTATAAATGGAAAATCTGTGATATGATCAAGAGACAGAATGCTGTGGAGGAAACAGTATCACATCCAGAATCAGAGCAACTCAGATTGGTCCCCATTCTCCACCTCTCATCCATCTCCATCACTGACTATATCACCTAATTTTATGAGAATGATAAAATATAAAAGCATTCTGAGAAATACGTTTCTTATCTGTAAGGTGAGAATAATAATCTCCACTGCATTGTGTTGCAAAAATGAAATAAGGGACATAGAAAATAACCTAGAAATGTGATAGGCATATAGTATACTTTCTGTATAAATATTTTTCTCACCTTATAGGGAGAGATGTTAAACTTCCTGTGTAACAGTCTGATTTTACGGCTATAAGAAATCACCACACACTTAGTGACTAACAACAACAACAAAATCGAATGTATTATCTTATGGTTTTGGAAGTCACAATTCTGAAATTGATCTTACTGGGCTAAAATCAGATTGTTAGCAAGCCTGTATTCTTTCTGGAGGCTCTGGGAGGAGAATCCATTTCTTTGCCTTTTCCATCTTCAAGGGTTTCTCATACTCCTTTTCTTATGGCCCCATTTCTCCACCTTAAAAGTCACCAATTTTGGGCCCAGACCTCCTCACACTGCCATTTCTTTGACTCTCCTTCTGTCTCTGTTTTCCAATCAAAAGGGCCCTTGTGACTACATTGGCCCCACTCAGATAATAATCTCCCCATCTCAAGCACAAGTGATTAACAACCTTAATTCCATCTGTAACCTTAATTCTCCTTTGCCATGGACCCCAATGAATTCACATATTTGGTGATTAGCATGTACTTGGACATCTTTGGGGCCATTATTCTGGCTGCTACTTACTGGAAAGGACCAGAAGTCTTCATATGAAAAAAGATCTTTGAGTTTTCCTATGTAGGATCATTTTTACAAGGTGAAGGGGGAAGGAAAGGGAAGGTCGGCTAGAAGAAACAGCATGATGAGAGCATGGGGACATAAAGGGTCCCATAACACACTCTGGGAATGGTTGGGGTCTGATACGATAGACCGGAGTGCACGATATCTGGATCCATTGGAAAGAATGTTGTTGACAGATGGATACTGAGGACATGATAAAAGATTTTCATGTAGGAAAATGGATAATAAGGTATGAGCTAGAGAAAAAAATGAGTCTTGGCAACAAGGTTAGAAATGAATCGGAATTGGAAGCACTTGGAAGAGTTTTACACATCCACAGTTTATTACAATAGACGAAGAAAAAAACAGAATTGGAGCTGAGGAATTGGAAAAGTGTAATATATTGCAGAGATGGAATTGATAGAGTCCATACATTTTCTTCAGAGTGAGAAACTGAGAAGATAGAACCCAAGGCAAAAATGGTATTTTTTAGTTATATGACCCCACAAAATGTATGACATAATTATGAGGGTGAGTCAAAAATTATCTGCACTCTGGCTGTAGATTTCATTTTAATTAACTTTTAGAAAAGACAAATACATCATTTTTTGACATAGTCTCCTTGTTTTTCAGTACACTTTGTCCATCTGTCAACAAGCTTTAGTTTTCCCTCATTAAAAAATGTTTTAGCCTGAGCTGCAAGCCATGAATGCACCGCTGTCTTCACTTCTTCATCAGAAGTGAAACTTCATCCTCATGGGGCTGCTTTCAGGGGACCAAACAGGTGAAAGTCTGATGGAGCAAGATCAGGACTATAGGGAGGATGCTTTAACATCCCAAAATGAAGTAATCCAGGACAGACTTAGGTTTCCAAAAGTTTGTGTGAGATGGGTACAAAAACAAGTCATGGAAGAGCATAAACAGAAGTGTTTGGATATCTGCAAACAAAATTTGGACCAATACTCTAAGGAAGGTGAAAGTGTCTTAAAGAGAATCATTGCTAGTGATGAGACATGGATTCATCACTATGAGCTGAGAGTAAACGGCAAAGTATGGAATGGAAACATCCTCAATCACTGACGAAGAAAAAGTTCAAAGTCAACCATCAGCTGGAAGATTGATGCTTATAGTTTTCTGGGATTCTCAAGGGCCAGCATTGAAACACTATCAGGAAAAATGTTTAGCAATCGACAGTGAGATGCTTATTGAACAGCTGAAGCCTAAACTTCAGATTAAGCACAGAGGACTGCTGTCCAAGGGTGTTGTGATCTTGCATGACAATGCATGTCCGCACACTTCTGCCCACACTGTTGACATTCTGCAAAAACTTCATTTTGAGGTGTTAAAGCATCCTCCTTATAGTCCTGATCTTGCTTCATTGGACTTTCACCTGTTTGGTCCTCTGAAAGCAGCCCTACGAGGATGAAGATTCACTTCTGATGAAGCAGTGAAGACAGCGGTGCATTCACAGCTTGCAGCTCAGCCTAAAACATTTTTTAATGAAGGAATATGAAAGCTTGTTGACAGATGGACAAAATGTATTGAAAAGCAAGGAGATTATGTTGAGAAATGATATATTTGTCTTTTCCATAATTAATTAAAATGAAGTCTACGGCCAGAGTGCAGATAAGTTTTGACTCACCCTCTTAGAAATAGAGGAGGAGACGCACATTTGGAAAGTGTGAGTAAAGAAAGTTTAAAATAACAGAGTGAGTATGGAATTTGAAAAAATCCAGATCCAGGTGGATATGATAATACTACTGCTATAGTAAACAGGTGTAATTTTGAGCTTCTTTTTAACTATTTCACTCAGTGTACCCTGCCTTATCCTTTCACTCAACGTCATCCTTGATGTTTCCACAAGAAGGATCCGACCTCCATATCTGACCAGTTATTCCTCTGCTTAAATCCCTTTAATGGTTTTTCATAAATCATATAATTAAGTCCAAGCTTTTTAACCTGACGTGAAAGACCCTTCTTCATGTTCTTTCAGAATCGTGGAACTCCCTCTAATGAAACCAACTGAGTCTTGTATAAAGAAGTAAGTGGTATTAGAAGCATGAACTTGCAGGCTTGATGTCCAGATTTCTGGCTTTCTCTGTGATTCTGGGATTTATAGGTAAAATGAAAAGCTCTTTGTCAACTAAACAATTATATCATTGTGCTACTTACAGTAACACCTCTATGTGACTGATTTTTCAAGTCCTCTCATCCCTCTAAATGAACATGAGTTAATGAATCTAAAACAATTCACCAGATTTACTTGCACAGTGCGATGGTATGAGATAAAAGGATAACAATATGTTTCCACTTAGTCCATGATCAGATGTAATATATTTATGCTGAAAAGTTGTCCTTTAAGCTGAATAACAGCAACCCTGAAAAACTAAGTAATTCTTGTCTTCTCAATGCCTTTGTGCATATATTGGTCAGGTTACTTTGGTTTGGTTTTAAAGAAAAGATGTGGCATTTGAACGCCATTGAAAAAAAATTCCTAGAAACTATTTTTCCCCTTTTTATTTTTTATTTTTTTATGAAACATTGCTTATGGCCTGAAGACCTTGTAATGCATTTCCCACTTATAATAAAAAAGAGAGAGAGAGAAAGAAATTGAAGAGCTTCACCTTGATAAGATCTCATCACCAGACAGGGCAGAAGTATGACAATATCTGATATGTAATCTTATCCTTCGTGACAGTTATATGCAGTTTTGAAATGGAGGTACATAGAGATATTGAGCCAGTCTGATCAAAGATTTTAAAAACACTACTTGGTAGGCTATTTAAACCCTTTTCTTCCCTGGTGTTATTTTAGAAACCTAGTTTAGTTTTAGACTTAGATGTGTTCAGAAGACTAAAACAGTACAGATCAAAAGCACTGGAAGTGGTTTGTTAACCATCTAACTCATGTTAATGCAAGCATTTAGGGAAAAGCTAATTGGCTAATTCCTATGCATTTTAAAATGCATAAGTGCATTATTAATTGATGCATTAATTCTTCAGCATATTTTCCTGGCTTGTACCTTGATTTGTATTTAGCATGTTCACTGAATTGATCATTTAATATTTAATAACAATACACAATAATGCAGGGTTATAATGAAATCACAATTCATGGCTATAGGGAGAATAAGTTTTCATCTTGTATTTAATTGTTTTAAATTATTGCATGTACAATAAATTTGTAAAGCATAATTATACAAAATACATTATCTCAAAAATAACTGAGAGAATATGGAAACAAAATATCTTTTCTTTATTATCCTCCCAAAGTTCAACCCCTAGAATACTGAAATAATACTTTGAAACTCCAACATCCCATAGATTGTAACAGTATAAGTAACTTGCTTATCATTTTCTTTGCATCACGTTAACTTATCTTGAACTAATAGTTACTTGAAAATCAGTGGACCCTCTGAAAAATATGAGTATAGATTTGCAATATCCATTAATGAAAGGAATGCAAATATATTGTACAGAACAACTGTAATGAGAAGTGTTGGCTTCTGATCATAGACTCACTTAGTAGGAGGCAGCAACAGAATGAAGTAACTTTCATTGTTGAAATTTAAAGAACACATGCTGAACTATTGTATTAGTTCCTGGAGGCTGCTATAACAAAGTGTCACAGACCGAATGGCTTAAACAACTGAAATTTGTTTTCTCAGATCTGGAAGCCACAGATTCAAGCTCAAGGTGTTGGCAGGGTTGGGTCCTACTGAGGCTGTGAGAGAGAATCTGGTCCAGGCCCCTTCTCTGAGTTCCTGGTGGGTGCTGGCCATCTCTCGTGTTCCTTGGCTTGTAGATGCATCACTCAAATCTTTGCCTCCATCTCCACATAGCATTCTCGCTGTGTGCCTGTCTGTCTTTGTGTCCAAATTTCCTTTTATTTGGATTAAGAAATGCAGACTGCCAGTTATAAAAGGAATAAGCCACAGGAATGTAATAAACAGCATAGGGAATATAGCCAATAATATTGTACTAACTTTGCATGGGGACAGATGGTTACCAGACATTGTGATTATTTCGCATTGTATTCAAATGTCAAGTAACTGTGTATTACACCTGAAACTAAAATAATATGGTATGTCAACTATATTTCCATAAAACATTTCTTCTTTTTATAAAGACACTAGGCCCACCCTTATGGCCCCATCTTAACTGATCATCAGCAAAGACCCTTTTTCCAAATAACCTCACATTCTGAGGTACCAGGCTTAGGACTTTTAAGGGGACACAGTTCAACCTGCAATAACTATCCTAAATTTTTTAGATATGTCTATGAAGACAAATTCATATCTATGAAAACATTAGTATTCTTGAGGTATAAAGGAAAGATTTCTCTCCATGACCCTGAGTAAATCTCACTTTTTGCCTGTCTTAGAAACTCTGTATATACACTCACACCCAGCTCTGATTCGACTTTGGATATTAAAGTAACTAATTTTACTTCTAGAAGATCATAATCTCTGGGAGAATTTCTTTCTTTAATAATAGTATTGCATGGTTATTTTATTTATTTTTTTAGGTTTTTAATTTTTTAAAATTTTTATTTTGTATTGGAGCATAGTTGGTTAACAATGTTGTGTTAGTTTCAGGTGTACAGCAAAGTGATTCAGTTATGCATATACAAGTATCTATTCTTTTTCAAATTGTTTTCCCACTTAGGTTATTACAGAATATTGAGCAGAGTTTCCAACATGGATGGAGCTGGAGATGATCATACTAAGTGAAGTAAGTCAGACAGAGAAAGACAAATATCATATAATATCACTTATATGTGGAATCTAAAACGATACAAATAAACTTATTTACAAAGCAGAAACAGATTCACAGACTTAGAGGTAGATTGGGAATTTCTTTTCCTTTTCTTAACTAAGATGTAGCAAACTTGTTATAGAAAAAATTCTACCCCTCAAGCATAAATGCATAAAAATTATGATTTAACATTTAGATTAGAACCCATATTGATGAACCTAGAGATTATCCTACTAAGTGAAGTAAACCAGAGAGAGACTTATATGTGGAAATTAAAAGTTATCACTTATATGTGGAATCTAAAAAAAAAAGATGATACAAATGAACTTTTGTACAAACCAGACATAGACCTACCAACATAGAAAGCAAACTTATGGTTACCAAACAGAAAGTAGGGGGGGATAAATTAGGAGTTTGGGATTAACATATACACACTACTAAGTATAAAACAGGTAAACAACAAGGACCTACTCTATAGCACAGGGAATTATACTCAATATTTTATAATGACCCATAAGGGAAAAGAATCTGAAAAAAAATATATGCAAGTATAACTGAATCACTTTACTGTACACCTGAAACTAACACAACATTGTAAATCAGGTATACTTCAATTGAAAAAAAAAAAAGAACATATACTTTACAAAATATCAAAACTAAGAATGAGAAGTTACTCATTGTTTGGGAATGTTGTTACGAATGGATTGGGGTGATATTAAACATAGTGGCAGAACCAGGAAAACTCAATAGATTTTGAGGGATCCCTGAGGGAAACACTATTGAGTTGAGAAAACGCTATTCGAACACAATTGAATCGAGGTAAAGCAACATGACTCTCAGATGAGATTCTACCCAAACCCCGAGAATACTATAGAATAAAAGAATACCATAAAACACTACAGAAGGCAATGTTCATAGGCTGAAAGAGGTGAGGAATTCCTTTTTTCTTTTTTTTTTATATAACCAAAACAAAACAAAATAAGCAGATGAATAAACACAGGAACCTCTCATTAATTCCTCCAGGTATCTATTCAGGATAAGTCCCCCAGTTTAAAAATCAGAGCTCTGAAGAGGGTTGATATATGAGAGTGTCTTTTCATATCACTCACAGAGAGGATATTCACAGAGCTGAGTCCTGGCAGAATGCCCCTTGCTGATGTCAGAATGAAAGCTCCAAACTGGCACAACTTGGAAAGGGGGGATACAATAAAAAAATCAAAACATTTTTTTCTGTTTGGTAATCTGACATGTTCATTCCATAGAGAGAAGTGTTCCTCCTTTAAACAGGCGTAAACTATACATCCTTGAAGACCTAAGATTTGTCCCTGCACAGGGCTCTGTGTGTGTGTCTGTGTCTGTGTGTGTGCGTGCGTTCCCACGACTGTGTTGAACAAGCAAGGGTATCAGTGGTTCACCCTGACATGGAGAATGGAAAGGAAGCTTCCGCTGGACAAAGCTCTCAGATTTGGAGCAGTACCTCCACAACCTGATGCAACTTCCTCCCTCACCCTATAGAAAAATAAACAAAAACAAAAACATTTGTTGTTTGTTCATCAGTGAATCAGTGACTGTCCTACTGAAGGCTGAATCTAGCCACGGATCAGGCACCATGCAGAGAGGATACAGACTTGAGAAATGTAGGCTGGAGAAGCCCGAGATGGAGCTGGGGGCAGATGAATTCCTTTGAAAGAAGGGTGTGTCTTCCCATTTTGATGGGTGGAGGTTTCTTAGGAGATTGTTAGAGGAGACTATGGCCTTTGCACTGAGTAGTCACCTAAGGAAAGAGAGTTGGTCTTGTAGATGGGTGTGATATACTGCACTCACTGTTAAAGGAAATTTAAAGATGTTTTCTCCCTTGGATTCTGGAGATATCGTGTTTAAAATACAGTTTTTGTAGAGTGATGCTCATCCCAGAGATTAATATGTTTCATCAATTTTTCTTCAAAAGTCACCAGACAGAAAATTACCATGGAAACACTGAGGAGAGCTCAATAGCTCCACCCACCCCACCGTCATGCATATGTTTGGGCACCTTGGAGGCATCTAGTAACTTGCCTTTAGAAGGAAAGTCACTGTTGAATTACTCCCTCAGAAATGTAGGCTCCGTTTATAAGGCAGCCTCTTCCAGGGTGGTGGGCAAGCTAGAGGGATTTTGAGTGAAAGAGCTTAATTTGCACTTAGGGTTTTTAGATATTATAAATGGAATTTCCTAAACATCGAATGTAACTCATTGAGGAGGGAAGAGGGGTTGCACTTCTAGGTTTCTAAGAAACAAACCCCTTGAACCATTGGTAACTCAATCAACACCATTGGCTCGGTCCCCTTGGAGATGTGGCATGATTGATCCCTGGACCAGGGAACCAATGGACCAGAGATTCAATTTTCAAATCCCCAGGAATCCTGTCCTGAGGGAGGCTTACGTCAGGAGGAATTAGGTGCCGAGACCAGCTCGGCGACTCGAGGTGAGTGACGGGTGCCGCAAGCTTGAAGAAGACACAGACACAGACTGAAGAGAAAAGTGGGACCGGGGGGCTCAAGACCTCTCGGATCAAGAGCCCCGCTGACTCATCCCAGGCTGCTTTTATTGAGTTCCTGGGCTAACATTCTCAGGTTACACTCATAAACAGTCAAAGGCCTCACATGATTGAGGCAATTATCTTTGTTTACTTCCTGGGTCTGAGTTGAGCAGGTGTGGACTTGAGCTGGGGGTGGAGAGCAAAACAGCCCTGGGGGCAGGAGACCTCTCTCAGATATTAGGGGTCTGTGCCCCACCCGTGTTGGCCCCTCTGCGACTGTGCCTGTCTTAGGTTGTTCCTCCCTTGAGGAATCTTACCCGTCTCTGGCTAACCAGTCATCCTCCAGGGCCAAACACGGTGATATAAGGAAGGTTCTATGCACCACCCCTGTTGGCCCCTCTGCGGCTGTGCCTGTCTTAGGTTGTTCCTCCTCTGAGGAATCTTACCCGTCTTTGGCTAACCAGCCATCCCTCAGGACCAAACAGGGTGATATTAGTCTCCACGCCCCACACCCTCAGCTCCTCCACTGCTCAAGAATCCCATCGCTCGGCCCACATCAAAAAGGTTCCCGAATGTCTTCCCACATCTCCCCCTTTTTGTTTTCGTAGGAGAAGATAAGCCTGTAGGAGAAGATAAGCCTATTCGAGTTATTTCTTTTTCAGTCAATCCTTGGAGCGTTCTTCCTGTGCACCTGAGAACTTAAACATAGGATAATTAAAAGACAACAAAAAGTATCAAAATGCTTAGGAGACTGCTATTCATGCCTTTTATCCAATCCAATGGATGCAATGCTTTTAATCCATCAGCTATACTTTGTAAAGTAGCAAATTTGGTGTAGAGACTGCAAAAATCATATTGCATGCCAGTTATTTTAGTTTGTAATTGTTGTATGTCCAGTGTGAAACCATCCGCTCCATATCCCAGCAGATGTGTCACTGGCATCATGGCCATTCCAGATTTGTAATGTTCTTAAACTTAAGAGAAGTTTCCATATTTCTGTTTGAGCTCTGCCATTCTCTAATTGAGGCCAAGGAAGTATTAATCCAATCCTAAACCATAAGATGGGATAGGGCGAGTGCATGGCAATATTGGTATATGCCATCACAACCTTTTATAAGGATTGCAGGAGGAGTTTTTTTTTGTGTGTAAACCATTAGAGACTGCATACCCCTTAGGGGACCAGTTTCATACTGTTCCATAGGAACCATTAAGTAGTATCACACCCTCCGTCCCACGGCAAAAATCCCAAAGAATCTGATCTTGTCTGTCAGCCCATATCCATTTTATTTTACACAAAGGTCTATCAGGGATGGCATAATTAGTAAACTTAGTCTCCAAAGCTCAAACCTGAAAACAAATGTACAAAGTTCATCTCCGGAGATTCTATATCCCATTCAAGATGGCGTTTCTTTGGAACGCTCATGATATGGCTTAATTCTCCGAGATGGAATCCACACAGGTTCCAGGCCTTGTCCTGGTGACACACAAGCAAACCCTCTTCCCCATGTGATTAACCTTCCTGATGACCAGATATTAGTCAATGGGTCCTGCCACCATATCAGAAAAATTATAGAAGCATCTGGTATAGGAATACATTGAGTTCTCTTAAGAAACTGCAAAATGGGATTTTTCGGATAGTGATTATCAATTTTCCCAATATAATCAGCAAAGGCAATTTGCCAACTTACACAATTTTGGAAACAAGCCTGAATTTCTTTTGTAGTTAAATTAATAATTATATGTGAAGGGTCAGTTCCAATTAAATGCTTACTTCGAGTTCTTCCCTTCAGAACCAACTGAGTTAATAATTCTAAATAAGGTGACAAGGATTTTACCATAGTATTTGCTAAAAACAACCATTCCACAATTCCTTCATTTTGCATTAATATCCCCGTAGGTGAATGAGGAGAAGGTAATATAATTAATTGCAATGGCTGATTAACAGTTACTCTCTGTAATTGAGAAGAATGAATTTTATTTTCTACAAGTTTTAGTTCCTCTAAAGCAGCTGATGTTAAAGTTCTTGGACTATTTAATTTTGAATCTCCTTTTAACAAAGCAAATAGGTTAGACAATGCATAGGTGGGGATCCCTATGCATGGGCGGAGCCAATTAATATCTCCTAGGAGTTTTTGCAAATCATTAAGAGTTTGGATTTGATCTGACCTCAGTTCCACCTTTTGTGGTCTAATAGTTGTTCTATCAACTGTTGTGCCCAAATATTGATATGGGCTATGCATTTGTACCTTTTCTGGAGCTATTTTAAGTCCTGCTCTATCAAGGCAAAGCTGCATGCTAATATACGCAGAAGTAAGTAAATCTTGATTAGGAGCAGCACACAAGATATCATCCATGTAATGGATAAGATAACAATTAGGAAATTCTAGTCGCACTGGTTCAAGGGCTTTAGCAACAAAATTCTGGCAAATAGTAGGGCTATTCAACATGCCTTGAGGTAACACCTTCCATTGAAACCTTTTTCGAGGTTCTTTATTATTTAGTGCAGGCACAGAAAAAGCAAATTTTTCTTTATCTTTGGGATGTAATGGAATGGTGAAAAAGCAGTCTTTCAGATCAATAACTATTAAAGGCCAATTAGCAGGGATCATATTAGGTGATGGGAGGCCTGGTTGTAAGGCCCCCATTGGTTGTATAATTGCATTGACTGCCCTGAGATCTGTTAATAAACGCCATTTACTAGTTTTTTTCTTTATTGGAAATACTGGAGAGTTCCATGGGCTAAAAGATTCTTCAATATGTCCTTTTTCTAACTGTTCAGTCACTAATTCTGTTAGAGCTTCTAACTTTTCTATGGTTAAAGGCCACTGCTCAACCCATACAGGTGTATCAGTTTTCCAGGTCAATGGGATTGGTGCTGGGGGAAGCAGTAAGCTTTTACGAACAGTGGCCACTAGTGAAAAGACTGATATCCAAGACCTTCTCTATTTGCATTACCTTCAGCTGGAATGGGAAATAGTTTCCCTTCATGATATTTACCAAAACCTAACCCTGGCTGATATCCTTGGTTTATCAGCATTTCTTGACTTTGCATACTATAAGTATCTATCGTTGGGATGTGGATTTCAGCCTTCCATTGTTGCAATAAATCCCTTCCCCATAAATTAATTGGAAGGTCTGCTATATAGGGTTGTAAGTGGGCTGGCTGCCCATCTGGGCCAATACAAGGCAATATTTTAGCACTTTGCTGCAAGCCATGAGCTCTACCTAAACCTACCACTGTAATGTCTGCAGGACAAGTAGGCCAGCGAGAAGGCCAATGATTACTGCTTATAATTGAAACATCAGCACCTGTATCTATCAATCCTCTAAAAGCTTTTCCATTTATAGTTACTGAGCATGTCGGGCGTGTTTCTAAAATTTTTTCAGAGAGGAAAACTCCGGCCTCTCCTGTGCTTCCAAAGCCTCTCGTTCTCCTTACTTTTGTACTATTGCCAATCTTATAATATGGCAGAATAAGCAACTGTGCTATTCTATCACCTGGATGGGCTTTCCATGGAACCGAAGTTGATATCATCACTTTAATTTCTCCAGTATAATCATTATCAATCACTCCAGTATGAATTCTAACTCCTTTTTGTTTTTCAGTTTCGTTTGGCACCGCACATGCCCATCGGTCCTCTGATGGACCGGCTTCTTCATCAACGCTATCATTTGAGCCCTCAGGAGCCCATAGAGGCTCTAATAGAGGCTCTAATACTGAACCTGGTACGGGAGTCCCTTTAGAATGCAGTTTTTTAAGTTTGCTCCCAACCTTATCCCTAAGTACATACACCCAGTGTTAGCCTAAAGAAGGAAACTATATACAATATTCTCAACTATTTACAGAATTTTTAACAATCGACCTTCACTTGCTTTTTACAAGACCTTCACTTGCTTTTTACTCCACCTGCCCTTAGGAGCTGCCGTAACAGGCATACATCTGGTCGATATTAATCTGAACTTTTATTTCCCATATTTTACCCCGAACACAAACTACCCAAGAGATTTACTTACTGGCAGGATTTTCTCAGAGGCCTCTTACTCTCCTCTTGGGGGCTTCACGGCACTTCCCAATTCTTTACTTTTATCAATTTCACTTTCCGTGAACCTTCGTCACTCAAGCCTTTCGAGCCCCACGTTGGGCGCCACTTGCCGAGACCAGCTCGGCGACTCGAGGTGAGTGACGGGTGCCGCAAGCTTGAAGAAGACACAGACACAGACTGAAGAGAAAAGTGGGACCGGGGGGCTCAAGACCTCTCGGATCAAGAGCCCCGCTGACTCATCCCAGGCTGCTTTTATTGAGTTCCTGGGCTAACATTCTCAGGTTACACTCATAAACAGTCAAAGGCCTCACATGATTGAGGCAATTATCTTTGTTTACTTCCTGGGTCTGAGTTGAGCAGGTGTGGACTTGAGCTGGGGGTGGAGAGCAAAACAGCCCTGGGGGCAGGAGACCTCTCTCAGATATTAGGGGTCTGTGCCCCACCCGTGTTGGCCCCTCTGCGACTGTGCCTGTCTTAGGTTGTTCCTCCCTTGAGGAATCTTACCCGTCTCTGGCTAACCAGTCATCCTCCAGGGCCAAACACGGTGATATAAGGAAGGTTCTATGCACCACCCCTGTTGGCCCCTCTGCGGCTGTGCCTGTCTTAGGTTGTTCCTCCTCTGAGGAATCTTACCCGTCTTTGGCTAACCAGCCATCCCTCAGGACCAAACAGGGTGATATTAGTCTCCACGCCCCACACCCTCAGCTCCTCCACTGCTCAAGAATCCCATCGCTCGGCCCACATCAAAAAGGTTCCCGAATGTCTTCCCACAATTAGGGTGGAACCCATCCAGGAATCCCAGCCAAAGGGGCAAGGATAAGAGTACCACAATGGCAGGTGGACTGATTGCAATCCAGCTGCACGTCCACTTGGGTGTAGAATCGGTCCATACTGATTCCTCCACGCTCACCTTTTTGATTCCATAGCACCCAGGGTTCTTAGAAGGTGAGGTGAAGGAGAGGGAACACTTCACAATGACCATCCTCGACTTCTTTGCTAATAAGACAAACAGCATCTCAGTTGACTAATAGGGTAAATAGGTAGTAAACACTTAAATAGTAAATAGCCTTATATAAATTAATATTTTACATGAGCTAAGAAGATACACCTGCCTAAACCTACACAGAACCACATACTCACTAAGACTTAATTAGGAAGGACCCACAAAAGGAATTCACATCAGTAATATCAAAACCAGTTTTGAAAGAAGTGAATGGGAAGAGTGAAATATTTTCAATATAACAGGGCACCATTTCCCCTCCCTCCCCACTCATCCTCTCTTTAGGGCACATCCTGAAAGCACAGGGTTTCTACGTATGCCATTGCCGGAACATTCTCAAGGCCCATCTAGTTATCAAGAAGTTAAGAAATACAAATGCAATTCCAGGTTGGTTGCCTTGTGTTCAAATTATTGTATAGCGATCTATCACAGTACAGAAAGAGAGGCCTGAAAAGGAGACAGCCAGCAGTCTCTCCCTGGACCATAAACTAAGACTTTTATGTAACTGCATCACCCAAAGAAAGCCTTGAATGTTGTAACCATGTTATGACTTTCACTAATGGGGATGGTATCCAGGAATAACTGGGCTGCGCTGTGGTCTCTGTCTTCAGAGGCTGCAGTTTGTGCTATTTTTCTAGTTATCATCAATATTAAACATAAACTGTGTTCAGTTTAACACAAAATATTTTTTTAAAAAAATTTTTTTCTGTGAGGGGAATTAAGCATATCGTGAAAGGCAGAGGACTGAACATATTGCAAAGGGAAAGAATTCCCTTTAGCAGGAGGTTTTGATACTGGGAGCTTCATCCCACACCCTTAAGAGGACTGCAGTGGACAGCTTTCCAAGTGAAAACAGATACTGTTAAGAACGAGATTACAAAGTGCAAAGCGTAAACGGCAAAGACAGAGGGGAGAGATAGACAAGCCTACCTCATTTTCCATATGAAAGCTTTAGAGATGAGAGTTAGCATTGGCAGATCTCTAGGGAGTAATCTGATCAACGCTCAGCTGTGACCTTTTCTATCTGAAATAGATGGTATGTTTGCTTTACGATTTCTTACAGCCTGTTAGTGATGAAGTCACACGCACATGGTATATTCATAATATGATGAGACCTATTTGAAGTTGTTTCCTCAACATCAAATATAACGCGTATTTCATTATAAATCCATTCTTACCCATTAAAATGCCATTTTCAGTGATGTATCAGCAAATGTTTTCAGGATAATTTTATTCCAGTAGGAGGTGATTTATAGCACTAAATGGTATAGGCTTAAATAGCTAGTGCTGAAAAAATGGGACTCGTGAGGAATGTATCAAAATTTCTATACAGTATTATTACTCAAATAGGAAAAATACATTATTCAATTAGTAGCTTCAATATAATTTCAACAACATTAGTCAAATTTGCTTTTTAATAAGTCTAGGAACATAAAACAAGATTTAATATACAAAAATCTCTGGGTAAAATAGTCTACTTATTTTTAGGAATTTTGTTTCTCCCAAATATTTAAATAATTTTCATTTTGCAATGTTTAAGTTAGTTGAGCAACAAAAATGGAAAAAAAAAAAGCTTTTGAGAACTTTTCATTTTTTTCTACATATTCTTAGGCTTCAGTTATGTGATGCAATTGAAAATGCTTCAGTCAAGCCAATGAAAGCTAGCTAAGCCATTTGTTTGAGAAACCAAACAGCAGATGAACCATTTTTGTGTGTTTGTTTTACATACACAATTTGTTATTTAAAGGATATATGGACATCAAATGTACACTAAAATGTCAAACATTTTACAAGTTTGTTTTCTAAGTAAATTCTCTTTTTTAAAAAAAAAAATTATTGTTGACTTTTCACATTAGTTTCAGGTGTGCAACATAGTGACTTCATATTTTTATAGTGTACATACTACATAAAGTTATTATAAAATGTTGACTAGATTCTCTGTGTTGTACATCACATTCTTGTGACTTATTTTATATCTGGTAGTTTGTACCTCTTAATCCCCTTCACCTATTTTGCACCTTTTCCCACCCCTCTCCCCGTTGGTAATCAATAGTTCTTTGTGAGTCTGTTTCTGTTTCGTTATATTTGTTCATTTATTTTCTTTTCAGATTCCACATATAAGTGGAAAGATACAAGATTTGTATTTCTGGCTTATTTCACTAAGTGTAATACCCTCCAGGTTTATCCATGTTGTCAGAAATGGATGAGGAATATTCCATTGTGCACGTATGCCACCTCTTATTTATCCATTCATCTGTAGATGGGCACTTTGGTTGCTTCCATTGCTTGGCAATTGTAAATAATGCTGCTATGAACATTGGGGTGCATAGATATTTTCAAATTAGTGTTTCGTTTTCTTTGGATAAATACCCAGGAGTGGCATTGGTGGATTGTACGATCGTTCTATTCCTATTTTTTTTTTTTTTTGAGGAATGTCCATAATGTTTTCCAGAGTGGCTTCCTTCTCTAGGCCAAAGCTTTTGGGTTTGATTAGGTCCCATTCATTTATTTCTGCTTTTATTTCCCTTGCCTGAAGAGACAGATATTGCTAAGACTGATATTGACAAGTATACTGCCTATGTTTTCTTCTCCTAGTTTTATGGTTTCTGGAAATTGTCTTGAATAGTCTCTCTGGTAAATCTAATTTTCCCAATCAGTGTATGTGTTTAAATCAAACTTTTATTTACTTTACACCTAAACGTGTATCCCAAGCTTTGTAGATCTTAGTCCATGGAAATTTGATTATGATAGAAATGAACATAAAGAAAATGAAAATCAATAAATTAATAATAAAAGCTGCTAGATAGTAGTATAAATTAATCTCCATTGCGAGAAATCCTAAGTAATAAAATGTGAAGTAGTGTAAGTTTTGAATAGTGTTGTAATTATTAATAATCAACAAAAAGGAAAGGAAATGCAGTTGATACAGTGGAAAAACTTTTTTTTCTGGCCTGCGCTAGAAAAATAGCATTGATATTGGTTACTTGCCCCCTTCATACTAACTTAGGAAAGGGCTCCGAGTTCACTGACATCTCATATACCATTCATGGTAAAAGTGCCTCTGAGTGATGTTTTGTTTTTTTGTTTTCTTTTTTCTTTTCCCTCGAGAGTAATAGATAGTTTTACTTTATTCGAGGGCCATTCAGATTTTAAAAGGACACCGTGAATGCTGATATATCTACTACATTGTAAATATTATTTGGAAAACAGACAGAGTTTGTGCCAGCCAAAGGTTTTCATTGTAGCTCAAACTCATCAAAATTCCCTACTGATGATTAAAGATGCCTAGTGGAAATAGAAAAATAATATTCTTGGTTTCAGTGCTCTGAAGGACTGACAGGCATGCCTATTTTGAAGACAAACATATGGGAGCTTGTGCCTGAGCTATTTTTAGTTATATGGGATTTAGGAAACAGTAAAATAGATAATCTCTCTTTTAGAATCTAACGTATTTCTTAATGACAGGGGTGTTGGCATATTGACCAGCCTTTCACGTGTGTGCTATATACAGTCCAGATTTCATTGTGACTATCTTTGGGGAGGAATAAGCACATTTCTTATGGACAAATTGTGCCATTCAAGCGAGAAGGCGTTATGCCTTAGCTCCTGTCTCAAATACAATCACTGATCCTGAACCGAAATAACAGGTCTCAAGATCAATGATGACAAAGGAAACTGCATTTTTTAATTAGAACTGGCAATTGCCTACAGTAAGATTTCATGACCTATATTGATTTGGAAGTACAACCTTTAATGACTATTTAAATAGATATCTCCATATATTTTTTTTTTACTGATTTACTGATAAACAATCTTCTCTTCCCCTACCCCCACCTGCTTCTAGCTGCCCTTTGAGTTAAACTGTTTGAACATACATGAACTGAAAGAAGTCTTGTTCCACCTGGAAAAATAATATGTAAAAAAGCTTTTCATGGGAGAGTATGCCAGGGCAACCTAGGGACATTGAACAAAACTCTGTGTAATTGTTTACTTAGTATGTTAGTATTTCAGCAAACTTACAAATAACTGTACTTAAAATAACTCAAGATGTGGAAGGAGTTAGTTGGGGGTGGGAAGGGGTTGAGAGAGGGTGTGGGTGGGTTTGGGGTCCATAGGGAAATAGGGGCGTAGGCTCTGAGTAAAGGAACAGATGAGATGGTCAGAACAGCCTTAGCACTCAGGGTACAACAGGCCCAAGACTCGGGGGCATTCGGGTGGGAGGGTGAGAGGGGCTCCAGAAGCCCTCTCTATGTTCTAAGACTCTGGAGAAAGGAGGATGGGTGACAGGAATGGAAGCTGAGGGGATGGGAGAAAGAAGCTGAGAGGAACGTTGCTGGAAGGCTTTGGATGAGACATCAGAAAGCTGGGATTTCTGCCAAGGCGTTTAGGCTGCTCAGATTTCCAGGAGGCCCTGGAGAAGCGTCCCGTCCTACATGTGGTCATGTAGGGGCTAGTACTTTGGCCGATAAAGACGCAGGATTCAGGGTATGGTGGTGTCTGGACAGCTTTTCCCAAGGACTTGCTGAGCCAAGGAGAGGACTGAAGGTTGGACTCACAGCCCCTGCACAGCACACCTGCTTTCTTAACCTCCTACCAGCAACAGCAGAGACAATAGAAACTTAAGAAGGAGGGTAAAACCAATACTCAGAATCCTAAAAATGTGTGTAGAGCCTAAGAGGCTCTCGGTCTGTCCCGGTAAATTCCCTCCACCTTGTAGTTCTATCAGGAACGAGGTTGGAACACGCAAATGATTTTTGGATGTTTCCTACTCCTTTCAGGAAGCAGAAAAAGAGGAGCTATGCCTCAGGTGGACCTGGCTGTTATTTAAGGATTGTGACTTGGTTTTTGCGGGGGCTTTCTGTTTGGAAGGCGGCCTGAATAGTGACTGGGAGTACCCTTTCTCCCGTTGCCAAATGGAATGTAGATGGCTGGACACAGAATCTAGAGACTTCAGACAACATGGAGATGTTTCCACCTTCAGGTCGGTGGGACCTGGCAAGGGCACTGGTGATTTTCTCTCCCTGGGAAACTGGTCATATTTGTCTGCATGACTCCAGTTCCCCTGGGCTGATTCCCTCACCCACTTACAAGCTCAGCCGTTTCCCGTTCTACCAGGAACGGCGCCCACCCTGGGTCTCAGATGTCGCCTGGTCCAGTCCCTCGCACATCAAGATGTCTCAGAGAGGCGGCCAGACAACCAGGGGCTTCAGGTGATCTCGTGGGAACGGCATGTTTCTGGCAACGGGCAGGAGCGGGGTTGGGAAGGCAGGTAGGGATCCACTGTCACTGTTTTCTGGGGCTTTGTTGCCAGTGACACTTCTTCACTGAAATAGATTCTTCACCCTATGTCAGCCCTTAGTTCCTTAGTTCTTTTTTTTTTTTTTTTTGTAAGCAATTATTGGTGCCTGCAATGCATAAATAATAAGCAGTGGGCTGGATACTAGGGATGGGGAAAAACAAAAATGAATAAGAGAGATTCTTACATTAAGAAATTGAACATTCTAAGGGAAGAGATAGAGTGACCAGGAGCTGATTGTAATAAGCACAGGTTAAGGCAAGATAAAGACGTGCAAATTAGGGTTAGAGACTGTGTGCTATGAGAGTGTGTCTCATTCTAACAGAATACATGCCTTTGGAGCTGGCCATGCTATTTGTTGGTGTGTTACCTGTATTCTTAAAAAAGAAAATCAAATGAAAACCTCTATATCTTAAAAAAAAAAAGTTATTCTTAAAATCCTTATTTTATTCTTATTCTTAGAAAAATCAAATGAAAACCTCTATATCTTTCTGATGCATAGTTTTATTATTTATTTATTAATATTTCATATGTAATAATATGAAAAATCTCTTTATTTAGGATAGTAAACTGCAGGAATAAAAACTCTGTAATTGAAAAACTAACAACAAATTACTTTTTAGAAATTGCAAAGTTATGAGAGAGCTAGCTCTCTCCATTTATCCCAGTTGTCATGCGATTATATGGATAAATATATAAATGGAAATTGTAGCACAACACCCATATCATAGCAGACACTACATACTTCCTTAGTTCTGAGAATATTTTATTTACTTAATTTAATTTTAAATTATTTTATTTAGTTTTATAAATACTAGAAGCAGTATGCAAAAATGGTTATGAACAAGAATATTGGAATACAGTTTACATGGGGGTGAATACCCAGCTTTTCTACTTTTTTCCATTCAATGTTTGCCAAGTACTTACTATGAGACAGGAACTCTCCAAGGTGCTAGACAAATTGTCCTGAAGAAAACAGACTAAATCCCTGTTCTGGTTTATTTTACTTTAAAAAGACCTCTGTGGATGTCTTGTAGGAACAAGGGTATAAATAAGTAATGGGAAGAGTTGGAGGGCTCTTCTGATCCACACAAGAGATGGTGATGGTTGGGACCTAAGTGGTAGTTGTGGGAGTGATGAGCAGGAAGTTGATTTGTGATATATTTTGAGGATAGAGTTTATAAGGCTTGGGTTCAATTTTGCTTATTAAAAAAAATAGGCCACATGGTTGACTCCACATCTTTTGACTGAAGCAGCTGAGTGAATGATGTTTCCTTTTACTGGTATTGGCATGTTTACTAACTAAATGCATGACTTTTAATCTCACTAAAACTTGTTTCCCTCACATGAAAGAAATGGAAGCAAAGGTATCTACTTAACAGTTTGACAGTATTAACTCATATAAGACATTCAAGACATTAATTACAGAGCCTGGCAGTAGTAAGCACCTAATGCAGGATAGGTATACTTAATCGAAGTTATCATCATAAAGTACTACACCATCATCTTTAATTTGGCCATCAGCATTTTTAGATTTTGCTTTGTTTTGATTTTGTTTTCTTTCTGCCTCTGTGATAGATTCTCTACATCCTTCCTATCATGATAAGAAAGATACCTGTTCTGTGTTCACAGATGAGTTAAGGGATATTTTCAGCATTGAATTTCTGCAAACACAGATACTAAATAAGGTACTCTGGGAGCAAGGTTGAATGTCAAACTAGCAGATAACAGACTTAACAATCTCCTCTTTAAAACTCCAGTTTCACTTTGTAGTTACTACTACTAGGAACTAACTTTTGTTTTACATTTTGCATTTAAGAGTGCTTTAAAATATAATGTAATTCTCGAAGTATTACTATGAGAGGCATTTTATTATAATAACAATAAACAAGCAAATTAAAGACAATAACAACAACAACTAAGGCTGAGAGAATTAAAGTACCCACAGGCTTACAATCATTGGGAGACGAAAGTACCATTAGTTTTACAGCTAATGTGTGAAAATGTTGGCTTAAAATATCTCCTCACTATAAATGCTATGCTCTCTCCACTGTCTGCTCACTCCTCAAGGACTGGCATAACTGCTGTTGACCTAAATAAAGTAAGAAAATCTCAGAAAATAGAAGGATACTTGGCTTCCCCAGATTTGAAGGTATTTTGGGATACAATTCCTCCCGCAGGTAATTTAGTCACCCCAAAGCAAAATCTCCCTTCATCATTGCCATCATTTTTGTCTTCACCTGGGCTTTTCTTTCCTGTGCTACATATAGATTCCTTCTTCCCAGGTACTCAAGTACTTCTCATTTTTTGTCTCTTTCTTGGATAAACAAATATCAATAGATGGCTATGGGGGACTATACTTAACATCAAAATTTATATGAAATTGTAAATCATTTGTATCAGAATCACCTTCAGATATGATAGTTTCTGGGTTTTAAATGACTTAATCATTTAAACAACATTTTTGGACATTTTTTATGTGTCTGCATGTTGGTCCTTAAAAATAAGTTTAATGGGACAATATAAATGAGCACAATATACCACTATAATTGTAGATCTCAGTGCTCATAATAAAATATGAAATAAGACCAGTCCTTGCCCTCAGAGAGCCCCTAGTTTATAAAAGGTGATATTCTCCTGCTCAGCAGAGAAGAGCATCTTTGTCTAAATTCTAGCCAATATTTGAGCTTCGTAAGGAAGCCTTGACTGTATCAGAAGACATTGGTATTCAAGCATCTCACATCTTCCCCTTAATCTTGTCTAGATTCATATGGCTTGCCAGATGTCCTAGAAATGCCCAAAGGGCAGAGGCTAGGTTTCTGCCATCTGTAAATGGTCCTTTGTAATTTTGCAACTACGCCATCTCCCCTTTCCCTACACCCATATCAAAAGCCAGACACAACAGCTGGATGTTCAATTATTCAGGCTTCATAAGTACTCTTTAATTATCACTATACACCATCTTTTAACCCAATAAACACAAAATTATGCTGAGTAGTTACAGTTATAACTGCACTAAAATATGGGAAATATTTGCATTATTTATTTTTTTTCTTCAGGACTTTTAAATATACATTTACAAATAATTTAAAGATCTATATTTTTTCTATTTAACTTGGAACTTATTTATTAACTTATAATATGCATTTAATTTATATTTATCTTTATAATTTAAAATTAAATATCTTTAATTTTACTGTCTTTTGTGTGATTAAGTTCTTAGTTAGATATAGGGAATATAAGAGAATGCTTAAGGAGATCTACGAGAACCTTGGATTGTCCGACAATCCAAAATGTGTAACTTATATGCTAAAAAATTATGTGGGCTTTTAATTCTTTTTTAAAGAATGAAAATTACCCTCGCCATGACAATCACCATAATATCCAATATCCCAAATTTGCAACTAAAAAGCACCTTCATAGAGAAAAACATTTGGTAAAATAAGTCATACGCTGTTTATTTCAAGTGTAACAAAGTATTATTTGAAGAGAATATTCTAGATTTTAAAAATTACTTATTTAAGCAAAGAGTTTATCTTCCTTAACATTGTTTCCAAGGAAAAAAATTATTAAATAACTGTATTTATTGGTACTACTCCATTTCAAGTATTTCTTTCACTAATTACTAAAAAAAAAAAAAATCCCTTCATGATTTAATTTTTTCCATATAACTTTGCATGTGGGTTTGTCCAGTAGTTCTACCGTCTGAACAAGAACTACTCGTGAAGAGACTTGAATAGGATTTCACTAAGAAAAAAAATAACAATGTGCTAATAGAGACAATTTTTTACTTTATTTCCCTCTTTGTTATTTTTTTTTCTTTCTTTTATACCTATGTCTGTACTGTGCAATGTTTATGTTGTATTCTTAGCATTTCTTTACTCTCCTAATTGCCATTTCTTATTGAATGAGGCAATCAAATTTCTGTCCCATGACACTTTTATTCACCTAACTTCAACACATGGTAAGAAGAATATTTATCTCCTGTTAGTCAGTCTTATAAAAGGCAAGAGCAAATTCTGAAAACGTTTATTGGTATCTTAATATATTTATTTTAAAATCATTTTTAATAAAAAAATAAATTCATCTTAAAATTCAAACTTAAGAAAATGAAATAAGCACTCAGAATAGAGTATGTCTACCTTTTGCTCAAATCTCAAATTAGGCCCCAACAACTGTTTCAGAGTAAACAGTGCAGTAGGCTGAAAAACAGCCCCTGTAGATATCAGATCCTAATCCCTGAAATCTGTAAATGTTACCTTATAGGGAAAGTGTGTTTACAGATATGATTAAATTCAGGATCTAGAATTGTGGCTATACTGGATTATCTAGGTGTGCCCTAAATATAGGCATATGCATCTTTGTAAGAGGAAGGCAGAGGATATCTGACACACGCAGAGGAAAAGGCAATGTGAAGATGCAGCGGAGACATTCACAGATGCGGGCCTGGAAGACTGGAGAGATTCGGGCACAAGCCAGGGAATGCTGGCAGCCACCGGAAGCTGGAAGAGACAAGGAACAGAGCCTCCAAGGGGAGCTTAGGTCTGTCACATTGATTTGGGTTCAGCAATATAGATTTTTGGACTCCTGGACTCTAGAATTGTGAGAGAATACATTTCAGTTGGTTTAAGCCACCAGGTTTGTGGTAATTTGTTACAGAAGCCACAGGAACCTAGCACAGCTGAGAATGTTAGACAGGATTGGTGTATTACTGGATTAATTCGAAGACAGCCGTATTCCAAGACATTTAGTTACTTCTGTGGGCCTGAAAATATCTTCTCTCCTATGTGGCACACCTTTTTCCCCCTAGTTTGGCTTTATCTTTGCCTACCTCTCCTGCCATTGCAGACATCTATGCTGACACAAACAGAGGCCAGCAGTGTAGCCTGGTAAGACCTCACCTCAACTACATCTCCTGTCTTCTGGGGCTTCTTTGTCTGCAGGAGTTTCTCAGTCACACTGACCCTCATTCAAATCCAGAGTTACACCCCCTGGCTGGGACATCTCTTGACCAATAAGTGATGGAGCCAGTGTATAAATGCCCTGCTCTTCCATGTTTTGGGTGAAACACTTTGGGTACACTGCCCCTTGGAGGGTCCCAAGGGGTCTGAGACCCAGGTGCCTATAGCAGGAATCTGCTCTACAGCAGACCTTTTAATCAGCTGTTCCTCCTTCTCTGTTTTCCTTTTTCAGTCTGCCACTCCTGTTGCTTGAGAATATTTTTTGAAATAAAAGATCCACACACAATCCTTAGCCTTAGCTCTGTACCTGGATGGAACCAAACAAGACAGCTTGTGTGATGAGTAGTTCTAGATGAAGACTGAAAGAAGCAGTATTTCTGGAACTGGAATTGGACTTAGTACTCACTGAACCAACAGCCATATGGACCCACTGTTGGTGGTAAAGGGGGCAGAGTTCCCACTCGGTAAGCAGAAACACCGCAGTGGTAGGGTTCTTGCCAATGATGGCTGGAGATGGGGCAAGGCGAGACTTGAAGAAATGGCTTTGGCATTAAAGAGACAATGGTAAGTGTAAAGCCGGTAGAGTGAAGTGACTTTTTTTAAATGGCTTTTAAACCTTGAAAATAGAAAATTGACGTGCTCAGTTGAGCTATGAATTCAAAACACCCCAAGAAAGTCAGACACCTCCATGGCATCATTCAAAAGGACCCTTATCTCCTGGAGCCACGTGGCAGGTGGTACTGAAGATCAGTCCCCAAACTGAATTGTAAGGATTGCAGCGTTATATATAGACTAATGCAGCATTTAATGGGTCTCCTTTGCTAAATCAAAGTCCTGATAAGGTAACACTGGGGTCATGAGACCTGCAATGGGGACACTTCTTGGGTGCGCAAGTCTAAGGCTCTTTAGTTGTCACCAGTTGTCACCTCCATCCCGCAGGCTGGAAGAAGTAGATTCCTTTCTGTTGTGGAAGACAATATCCGCTCCTCAAGTAGTGACCAAGTAAAGACATACTTCCAGACAGGTGTCTCACAAGGTGCTCTCGTTCTTCAAACTCTGTCCCATCTTCTGTCCTTGGCTCTCAACCAAGGGTTCTGTAAACAGCAAAAGAGTAACTGGTTTTTGCTTTGAGGGCCAAGAGGCAAAATCAAGATCATCATGTGGGCCTTTTTGTAGCAGCTTTAAGATGTTAAATCCACTTTTAGGCCACAGGCCATACAAAAATCGGCAGGTGGTGGGATTTGGATCCTAGGCCATACTTTGCTGACTGCTGATCTCAACTTATTCGTTGTCAAACTTGAAAATCTGTCACAGTCACATAGAGGACTGGATAAGATCATTTCTAGGGCCCAAATGCAGAATCTCTGACTCAGTGGTTCTTGGGTGGGACATGCATTTGCGTTTCTCATACATTCCCTGATTTTGCTGACACTGCTGATTGGAAAATCACTGCTTTAGACAGTAAGATTACGTGTTATTCTGTGCAAGGAGACACAGCCTTGGTTCTGAGAGGGAAAAGCACACTCAGCCTGCTGGGTAGAGCTAATATGAACCTACAGGAACTCGGGAGACATGTTTCACAGGGGTTCTTGGGGGCTGTTGAATCCAAGAGGGCAGAACATAAACTGGAAGGAGGAGAATGTATTGATATGGGAGCTCTTGGAGTCAATTTACTGACTCTGGCTGTAATACCCTAGCCAAGAAGCTGGAGCAGGTCCCGATAAGCTGTTTACATTGTTTCTTGAAGCCTGAGCATGACCATGACCTATGGAAAACAGGGTAGGGATGTTGGAAACATTTTGGCACATTATCGAGGAGGATTCTGGAGGCAAGAGGGGAGATACTAGTTTTGATATATTATGTGAGACAAGAGAACCCCCATCTAATTATGTCCCCTAAAGGCCCAATGTTCACTCATTTCACTTTGACAATATAGAACTCACTGGTAAGGCAGCCAGCCACCTCATCGAGCCCTGGCCAAAGACCATTTAAAGCGAGTCCGAGGAGACCGCAGGTGCACCCTGTAGTCGTTTCCCTGACCCCTACATGCATAATTGTGACAGATACTCTTAGCAGGAGATTGGGGAGATGCACTTTGAGAACTAATGCACACTGTTGGCTCTCTGACCTGTGAAGTAACTTAATAAGGTAGATGGACCACATGGAAATTCCTGAAGCTGCCTGCCCTTTGCCAAGATAGGCAAACAGAAGGAAAACTGCATCTCAGGAGAAACCGCAGAGATTAGTACAACAATGGAGACTTAAAGGGCATAGGAGCGTGACCCCCTTGGCACAGCTGTTCCAAAACCTGTTCTGCACCTGCAAAATCCCACTGGGTCCTGTAGATGGTAAAGGACAACTGTAAACTCAAGTACTGCACCAACTGCAGCTCCTGTGCTGCATGCAGCATCCACACAAATGTTGGTACTTGGTTAGCTCCTAATGAACTGGCAGAAGCATGACTTTTATCCTGATCGTTAAAAACTGTCATTCATTTTAGTCTTGTCCTACATCTAAGCAAAGTATCCATATGTGAAGTTTCTGCTATCTTTTCATGAGACAGACTAGCCATCCTCTGAGAGGTAGGTCATATCAGTGAGCCACCACGTACTTAGGAAAGTCCTCGATATTTGTAGAATCCAGGAAAATGCTGTGGGAAGAGTAACACATGGACGCAAATCCCATGGACTGGGATTGGGAAGATGCATTCACATGCACGCCGATTTCCCTCGCACCAAAACTCACACTGGTTTTCAAGGGAGCATCACTCATCTCCTGAATTACTGCAGCATCCTTCAAACTGTCATGCCTGCATCCAACCCTATGGCCAAATCTTTCCTAGTTAATTTACCATTTCCTTCCAGTTATCTTCAAAGGCAACCTGGATGGTGTTGGCCACTTGCTTACAACCCACAATGGCTTCATTACTTCTTACATAAAGATCACACTTATTAACACAATCTAGAAGGTTCCTTAAGTCTAAATGCTGACAAGTTGTATTTCAGCCTCCTCTGTATGTTCCAGGCACTCTGACCTTGCTTGTGTTTCTTGTCCTTTCCTTTTTCTTTCTTTTAGGGTTTTAAATATGCTTTCTTCTCTCTCAGGTACACTCCTGTCTCCAAAATTGGTTTAGTTAACTCCAGACTATCTTTCAGATTTTGACTATATTGTTACATCCGCAGAGAAGAATCTCCCTTGTCTTTCTGATCAGGCAAAATATTCATATTTATTGGTGTGATTATTTGGTGCCTTGCATCAGGGTTTATATATTCTCACACTCACTTTTGCATCACCTGTTCCTAATAGGGTATCCAATTATATACATTTATGCAATAGATAAAGCAAAAAAGGGGGAAAGGAAGTAAGAAGAAATTGAAACAATTCTGTGTTTACCTGCTCTCTAGACGATATAACTCCGCTCTCTGCAAGGGAGATAGGAAAATCTACAAAAATATGTTATTTTCATTATTAGGAGAGAAACAGTATCCCGGGAAAAAAATCCAACAGCCTGAAGTAACAAGAAGAAAGATAAGCAAGAAAGCTATTAGCTGTTTTTACTTATTAGTAAGAATGCAAAATCCTAAACAAAACTCTGACACATAGAATCATTCTGGATATTACTTTAAAAATTTAAGCTATTATTATACATCTTTTATTTCAACTAATAAACACATAGCTTTATGAAGGATAGCTATCAATATGAATTTTTATATTAGTTGGTCAAGGGAGAGTTAAGTAGATACATTAATTTAGGAGATATCAAAAAAGTAATTTCCATTTCTGAAGAAAAGTCTTAGCTACAAATAGGTTTTCTTCTCATGTTAGGGAAAATGTCTCCATTGCAAATAAATGGTTGGTGACATCTGAGTTAATATAAATATCTTTCAAGGTATGAAGTCTACCAGAGTTTGTAGTATATTCTGGAAGTTCATATTAACAATATAGCAATAAAAACTGCAACAACAACAAAAAATGAAATAAACCTTGTAATTGAACAATTTAAATTTTTTTTTATTTACAGATAACATGATTGGCAAACAGAAACAAATAAATGAAGAGAAACAAGGGAAATGAGTGATCTATTAGAATATAGGGGTTTTGATATGAACTGGGAATCACTCAACAGGATTTTAAAAGAGAAACACACCAAAATGTTAATTATGATTATATCTGTATAATTTTAATCCAGGAAATTAATATATTCCAGGTTTTGGGTTTTCATATTACATATACGATCAGAAAGAATAATGGCTATACACGTTTTTCAAAGAATGGCAAATTGCATTATTTAGAGCTTTAGTGACTTGATATATAGAGTGCCTACTGGTCTTTCTTCTTGTCAAACTCTAAACCACTTCCTGGTTGTATGTCAGACACTAATGTAGATAAATTAACTCTACAGTGTCACTTGGGCACCATTTAGAGCAATGCTCTATTCTGGAAAGTGTAGGAAACTGCACAATAAGCTTGGACTTATACAAATGGCAACTGTACATTTTTAGTGATTTTTTTTTTTTTAGTAAGTATATAAAACACACAAGGTCAAAAGTTTGTGGTCCTTCCCATATTTTAACTTTGAAAGTCGATCTTTTAGTCTGCCCCGCTTCTATTTGTCCAAATAACTCCGGGTCTCTTCCTATTTAATTGTTTTCAGAAGGTTTTTTTTTTTTTTTTTCCTTCAGATTTTGAAATAGTATCATTGGTGAGAAATCTTAATTTGGGGGTTGCATTTGATGTTAGAAATTAGGCAAATGCCAATCAAAGCCAGGTATGATGTTTAAATCTGTGATTAAAGTATCCCAGCAATTTTTCGATAAAATATCAAAGGACATATAATGGCAATAATTTTACTTGGAGGCAAAGGACCTGGTAGTAACACCTGGGTCAAGGGTTGGAAATTTTAGAGAAATCCCTTAAAAGGTTTTTGAGTCTATGTTTTAACATCTTAAACTGTAGCAATATTATTAACTTCCCTTTCCTCACAGAGTTTGCCTTCAGAAACTGATACATTGTTAGTAATCTTGTTTTTATTGTAAACAGGGTCTTTGTAAATACGTTGGGCAGCAGGGGGCTTTTTTGACATTCACAGCTTCTGAGCTGACAAATCAAGGTCACATGAAATATGTCTTCTAAAAATATTGAATTAAAGTATAAATAAAAGTTTAATTTATATCTCTATGGTTTCTAAAATATCAATACAAACATCCAACTGTAATATGTACTTCCAACATTAATGCATGCTTTATACATAGAATAGCTTCCTTCTGCATTTTCTGTAAAGCAGTGGAATTCCATTTTTCCCTACTTAATATATCTTGGATCTAAGTGGCCATGATTTACGGATAAACTACATTCCATAGTAGAGATATGAAATTTATAACCATTCTGTCAGGAAAAATAAACACTTCCCTAATACATATTTACATGTATAAAACATTCCTCGTAGTTATTGGGGGAAGATTTCTGAAGTGTGGAGCAATGATGATACATTAGTATTTACTAGATTCAGACTGAATTAACTTTTACTCCTGGGGAGATAACTTTTAAGAACAGCATTCATTTCCTTCTGTTTTACTTTTGATTGTGATTTTCCTTAAAGGTTATTTAGGTTTCAAAACCTGTATCAATAGAATGATTTCTCCTCTGTTCTATATGTAACATTGACTCTGGGTCTTGGGAGGTGTGAAAAGATCTGCTTGACACAGCATTTTGTGCAGAAATTTCTGGTTACATCCTCTTACATCAAGTCCCCACACTTAACTTCAGATCATAAAGCATTGCCAAGTTTAGTTCAGTATGTTGTGTAGACTGTCAACATCAGAACACTGAAACCCATTGTTTCAAAACAAATGTGTGTCTATATGTATATACACACACATACATACATAAGTATATAATCTGATCAAAAAGAACCTGTTATCTGGTACTGGTTCATATTATGAAGTTTAAAATATTTGTGCTAATATTATTTTATTCTGATTTTACATTAAAAATACAAGCTGTGTAACTTGTAAATATACAAAAATGCCAGGTAACATACAGATACATTTCACATGGCCTGGTGCTCAAGGTAAGTGTCATAAAGGGATTTTGCACAAGGTCAAAATGCATTCACAGCTCACGTGAGTGATGTTAATGTTAGCACTGAAATACCACTTAAACGAGAGGCCATGTTCTCTTGGAGACTTCCTATGTGTGAGCTTACGTGTGGTGTGGTCACTGGCTCTTCTTTCTCAATATCCCTTGCTCGTTCCTCACTTCCTAAATTCTAAATATTTGGGAGCCACAGAGATTAACTTTGGTCTTCCTTTGCTTTTTATACATTCACTTTCTTGGTAATCTCATACCATCCTAAGATTTTATTCCAAGAAGCCCTAAATTTATGTAATTTATATTACTAGCCTCTCCTCTCCATAGGAGACAAATCCCAGTGCCTACTGGACAGCTCCACATGCATATCTAGCCTAAATGTCCATTGACAGATGACTGGATAAAGAAGATGCGGTACATATATATATAATGGAATATTACTCAGACATGAAAAGGATGAAATTGGGTCATTTGTAGAGACATGGATGGACCTAGAGACTGGCATACAGAGTGAAGTAAGTCAAAAAGAGAAAAATATCATATATTAATGCATATGTGTAGAATCTAGAAAAATGGTACAGATCAACTGGTTTGCAAGGCAGAAAAAGAGACACAGATATAAAGAACAAACATATGGACACAAAGGGGGGAAGAGGGGAGGGGGGTTGGGGTGGGATGAATTGAGAGATTGAGATTGACATACATACATTAATATGTATAAAATAGATGACTAATAAGAAAAAAAAATCAACTTGTACACTTTAAATATATGCAGTTTATTGTATGTCAATTATATCTCAATAACACTCTTTTTAGAAGGAAAAAGAAATATAGATAGCTCAAATTTCCTGTGTCAAAACTGAGCTCCTGATTTCCTTCTGTGAGCCTTCAATCAAGGACACCACTCAAGGATTTGCGAATTAGAAACACTTGCCTGTTTGTGAATTAGAAACATTCTTTGGTTAGATGCAAACCAAAAGTGTGACTGCATATAGACCAAAGCGCATACTGCATTCCCATAGGGGGAAAAAACATAGTAAGGAATTCTGGAAAAAATAATCAGGAACAAAGCACATGTTTTGGAGAGAATGAAATCTATATTTTATTCGCCACTCACTGCCATGGCAGGAAAAATACCATGCAGTGCACAGTCTGTAAACCATGCCTACTGTCTCCTTAACCCCTTCTCTCTCAGTAAACGGTGATTCCTTTGTTTTCAGACTCAGGTTGCAAACTGACTTCTTTATTTCACTTCAGTCATCCAGTCCATCAAAATATTCTCTTGGCTTTACCTCCGGATGATGTCGAGACTCTGACCACTTCTCACCCTGATCCTGGTCACCTTCATTTCTTACCTTGATTAGCACAGTAGCCTCTTGCTTCCCTAAAATTTAATTTCAACAGAGGAATAAAAGTCAGATATTAACTTCTCCGTTGGCTTCTTATGTCCCTCAGCAAAAATAATTTCATTGCCTGCAAGACCAACACAGTCTCCCTATTCCCATCCCCTTAGTTCTCTCAACCTCTCTCTTCCTCCCTCCTTGTTCTCATGGTGGCAGTCACACTGACCCCCTCACTCCTCCCTGAGCTGGCGGGGGCCTTTGGACTTGGCCTCCCTGTACCTGGAATATTCACTCCCTCCAATTTCCACATGGCTTCTGAGTCAACTACTTTGAATTTTTAGCCCAATATCTCACTACTACCTTATTTAGATTTCATTTTCTCTCCTAAATCCTCCCAATGCCCTTTCCCTCCTTTATATACCCACACAGCACTTACAATCATCTGAGCTAACCACTTCTAAAGCAGATCTTCCCCAGTCACATGATCTAAAGTTCCAAACCCCTCTAAACACTACCTACTCTCCTCCCTAGTATTTTTCTCCTTAATACTTATCATTATTCCAAATTGTTCTACAATTTGCTATTATTAATTTAGAAGTGTATCTTTGATCTTATTAAGTGGAATTACATATTCCTCTAACTACTTGGTGTTTATAAGTACGCATACACCATTATTCCATTATTATTATTCCATTTTCATTATTTTTTAGGATACTATCACAAAAGATTCTCATACAAGTAACTTTGCACTCATAGGAATATTTTTGCAGGATAGATTTTTTTTGAAGTAGAATTAACAGATCACAACCTATAAGCATTAAAAAAAAAAAAAAGCCCAGCAGACATCACTCATAGTTTTTATCAAGAATCACCGCTATATCATATTCCTTGCTGTTGCATATGGGAATGCCAAAATCCCTACTTTCTCAACAATATCTTACAGTATGACTACATAAACTTTTGCCAATCTGAATGAGTACTATGCTAACTTGTTTTAATATATTTTCAGAGTTTTAATGGCCTTTAGCCATTTTCATGACTTCTTTGTGATTTAAATATTTATATAATTTGTCCATATTCTATTTGGTAACTTGCATTTTTACTCAATGATTCTGAGTGTCTTTTGATATATGTTATGTATAAACTATTTGTTATTTCTGTTGCAAATACTTTTCCTGGACTGCTATTTCTATTAAGCTAAGTTTATGCTGTGTATTGCTGTACAATTTTTTTTTAATTTTAATAATATTTCTATTTTAATATTTTCATTTATGTCCTATGGGTTTTCTATAATGCTTACAAGTTTTAACCTGAAATTTGAAAACTAAATCTCAGATGGTTAGATAGATACAAAATATACATTATTTAGCTGAAATTCACAGTGTGTAAGATTAACAAAGTTATATACCTTTACTTTTTCCTTAAGAAGAACCAGTGTTCCTGACTCCATTTTAAGAATTCATCCATCAGTTCCCTCATGACATATTATATTTCTCATTTAATAAAATTCCATATATATGTGGATTTGCTTTTGAATGCTATCCTTCTCTTGTATTTCACCAACATAGGTGATTTTGAATGCTATCCTTCTCTTGTATTTCACCATCAAGGTATTTCACCAACAATAATTCTTTGATGACCATGGTTTTATACATGGTTTTATACATCCCTATCAATTCTAGGGCATCTCCTCTTCCTTGATAATGTTGTACACTATCAAAATTACTTTGTTTCTTTTCAGGTTTCTCTTCTGGACAAACTTCCCAAAGGCAATAATCATGATCATTCTTTGTACAAAGAATGATTTAACTTCATCCATAATGAAATTTACAAACAAGCCGAGCATATTGAATTTACTGCCTTTTCAATGAGTTCAACCAGCACTCCTCTGTTGAAAGTACTTATGTAAAGTATATAATAATTGTTCTCTTACTGTATTTGTGTGTCTTATAGTGTAAACAATGAACACTACTTAAAAGCAAATCCATTCCTTTCTTTATGAAAAACAACCATTATGTATGGAAGAGCATTTCAGCTTTCCCAAGGTAAAATTTCAGATAATTCAGAAAAACAACAACAATTTTCTGCCTCTTCCTTTTAGTCAGATCACAAGAGAAAACATGTGCCAACAATGTGCAAAATCACTACTTCTTCTCAACACACTTTTCCTTTAATTCTTTTCACTTGTTTACAAGGAAATAAATAAAACCATACATATTAAAGTCAAAGTTTTTCCTGAGTCTCAGTTCTCCTTGACACTGAGAATTCACAGTGGCAACACCTGCTTTTTATACTGCTGTGGGCCTTGGGTTCTGTTCAGAACCCAACTTTATCTTCTTTCTGCTTCCCCAGTTGGCAGCCAGTCCCAGGACCTCAAGCTCCTTAAATAAGAACATTCTATAGGGTGTTTTTCCCACAGCCTTCTATCTTTCTATATTAGTGTGGTTTCCACTCTCCTTTTGCTAGATGATCAGTATCAAGGCCGTTCTTCCAAATTGCAGTTCTTCTTTAGCAATCCGTGCTCAAACTGCTCAAAGCAATACCTAATTCCCTCCTAACCACCTACTTCCTTTCAAGAGTTCTCAGTTTCTGCTGATATTGGCATAGTTTCTAGGTCATCCCTGCTCAAGATGTATGGTTTCATCTCTATTTCTCTCATACTAACCATAAACATCCTATCAAACAACAACCATGAATGATTCTCCCTTCAAAAGTTCTTTTCCAGTTTTCACTTCTTTTCCATTGCAACCATCCTCGCTATGTTATAGACTGCTATCACTTTGCCGGAATGAATGTTGCAATATCCTTATGCTAGTCCTTCCTGAATTCACAAATACAATTGCTAAATTAACTTCCAAAAATCCTTTTGCCAATTCCTTTCTAAGGGAAAATAGTAGCTCCTCGATAAATATTTGTTGACTGCCTGGCTGAACTTTCACTGACACCTTGTTACCAATAGCATGTAGATAAATTGCTCCAAGATGGCAGTTAAGATTTCTGTGTTATGTCGCAATTTGCATATGTGTCACATTATAATGTATCCTTCCTTAAATCTCTGTTCCTGGACACAAGCTCTGGTTTTCTGACCACCCTGGGATGCATCCATAACTACGTCTATGAAACTTGTCATGTATGCAAAAGTGACTTCCAGTCTTTTCATTAAAATGCTGTATATTCATTAAGCAGAAATAAAAAAACTGATTTCCCAGGAAAATTTCCTTAATTCCTCAAGTTCTCCGTGACTTGTTCTTTGTTTACAACATCTACATTGTATAACTCGTTTATCACTTACCTGCTACTGTGTTTTATGGTTATCTGTGTCTATATGTTATCTTTACAATCAGACTAAACATAATATGTCTGAGATACATCTTTACTTTTTTGGGCTTTCTCAGCTTGGTGCACAGTGTTTTTTTAAAAAACATTAGCTGGCACGGTGTACTGGAAGGGACATTAGGAAGGAAGTTTGCATTGGATTCCTGAACCTTGAAATAATATATTTTCATAATTGTCACGATGCACACTTCGAGCCTCAAATTCTTCTCCCCGTTGTTGCTATTGCTTTTCACCCACCTAGACTTGTCTGCCATCCTGGAATATACTTGCACTTTCTTCACATTCTATATGATTCAGAGCATAAGACATAGATCTGTACATCTTGTTTTTACCTCGAGGTCGTTTCTATGTTGATGGCCTTATTCCACCAATGAGTGGAAAACATCATCATAATCAATTCAAATGAAGTTCAATTAATCTCAGATTCTCTATATTAGGGTTGCCTCCCTCCTTCTTTCTTCTTGTAATCGCATCTAGATTTTACGGTCTTACTTAATGGCAAGCATGTTCATGAAATACCTGGTTCAGGGGTAGTCATTTGGTCACATTGCTAACACCAATCTCCTGTTAGTTCTCTTATCAATATTGATATCCAAAGAGATGTTTGCATTTCTACCTGGACATGTGGTACAAATAACATTGATCATTGCAAACTTTTGTCCCAATTAAAGGTCCTCTGGTTCTTGGAATTTCAGTGCCTCAGTGATGCTACTCTCAGTTACTCCTTTTATTTTATTGGGGCATTTCAGGCTCTATGTTGCCACCTCAGTCTCTTTTACTAGGCAAACCATGAATTCACCTCTACTATGCTCTCCCATGCCCGCATCTTCCTAACATAATAAAGGAGAGACTCCCAGTGTTGTTTTGTTTTTATCTCGAGCCCCATATCTACATCAATACTATTCCCTATCCACTAGTATTCCCATCCCCTCTCTTTGGTATTATCTTTATTATGCTGCTCTGGGGTGCACCTAACCTGTCACCATTTGTTTTAATCCCTGCAATTTGTTTCTCCTGGGTTGCATTGCATGCTAAGTAGCTTCACTGAGTATCTCCTGGATTTTGCCAACTCTAAAGGAGTGATCACAGGTAACCTAGATTAAAACCTGAGCATCAAGAGAGAAGAGAAGCTTCTAGCAGAATTCCAGCATACATGCCTCAGAGATACATGCTAGGAATGACATTTTTGGATCATTTGTCTCTATTGTTCGAGAGAAATTTTCAACAGTACATTTTTAATAAACAATTTACTGAAGTATCACATACATACAGTGAAGTTTACAAATAGTGAGTGTAAAAGTCAACAAAGTTTCTTCCCGTAATTATCACCCAGATGAAGGAAAAGAAGAGGATCACCAGCCCCTGTCTTATCCTTCCCACCTGCAATTTTGGCTCCCAAAATTATCATCATATCCACATCTAACACTCTACGTTGGGTGAGCTTTGATTTCATTTCATTGTTCATTCCTTCATATTATCGTTCATTCATTTTAATTGCTATCACTCTGTAAATATAACACATCACTTATTTCCCCATATTTCTTTGTTCATGGACTTTTGGGATTGTCAACTTTAGCAGCTATGAATGTTGCTGCCATGAGCATTATTAAAGATATCTTCTGATGCACATGGCTACACCTATAGACACATATGTACACACTTCCGCTGGGCATGACTTGTAGTGGAAGTGCTGGATCAGGCCATGTCCATCAGCGGTAGTTGATAGTGGCAATCTATTTTACAGACTACTGGGTCATTTTATTTTGTGTTTTGCTTCACCTTTTAGCTTCGGGACTTCCCTGAAAGTCCAGTGGTTAAGACTGCGCCCTTCCACTGCAGGGGGCAGAGTTTGGATCCCTGGTCCAGGGAACTAAGGTCCCACATGCTGGGCAGCGTGACCAAAAAAAGAAAAAACAACAACAACAAAACTTTTTAGTTTCTTGCCCAACAGAGCTTAACAATTTGATAAACACCTTGCATAGGAATCTGCAGAATCAAAAATTTACTTTTGTACATCTCCTTACCCAACAAGATATCAACCTCTTAGTTTTTAGCTGCCTTGATTTCCCCATACTGCAATTTTTGTCTCTCCATCCATCTTAGATTATCAAAAGCTCTGCTGTAGTCTCTGATTTGTGAGCATCAACCCTTTGCCTGAATTCTTAGTTTTTCACCTTATGCCAAAAAATTGTATGTGACCTTAAGGAGAAATCAGCTTAAAGGAGGTCCAACTTCTTTGAAACCATGCACCCCGCAAGATCTTAATGACAGCAGACCTGATTTAATCATTATTTAGCTAATCTCTTCCATTCTTTTAAATATATTTATTTTTTGGCTACATTGGGTCTTCATTGCTGTGCAAGAGCTTTCTCTAATTGCAGTGAGCAGGGGCTACTCTCCACTGCGGTGTGCAGGCTTCTCATTGCGGTGGCTTCTCTTGTTGCAGAGCACAGGTGCTAGGCGTGTGGGCTTCAGTCTTCGTGGTGCACAGGCTCTAGAGGGCAGGCTCAGTAGTTGTGGTGCATGGGCTTTGTGGCTCCACGGCATGTGGGATCTTCCCAGATCAGGCTCGAACCTGTGTCACCTGCACTAGCAGGCAGATTCTTAACCACTGCGCTACCAGGGAAGTCCCTGTTTGTTTGCTTTTGACATGGTATTTTATCCAGTTTCTCAGTTGCTCTCTATGGGGGCATAGTCTTCTAAGAGCTATCTCTCTAATGTATTTGGTAAAAATGCTAAAGCATCTCCAGTTGGGGGTCTTTGAAGGATGGACTGATGATTGTTCCAGGCTTCTGCAGTTGAGAGAGCTGAAGTATGTCCCACACTGGGAGGTACAATATTGTACATGATATGAGTGAATATAGAAGGAATTCACGTGCTGAAAAGCACTTCTGCCAAAGAAGTTGTACATTGTGAGCCTCTGATCCCAGCTGGACTAAAATAATGGATATGATAACATGCATCCTGTCTCAACATTCAAACATTTTGAATGAAGCACCGTTGGCAAATCATTCCGACTCTCTGTTCAAATTCCAGATGTTGGATTACTTCCAGTTCCGATGCTTCCATGGCTTACAATTGCCATAGCTTTGTATTAGAGCTGAGCACGTACCTCCTAAACTACCATTTACAAAAATTCCATGTTACCTCACACTATTATGATTTTGATATCATTAACAATGTCAGAATATAAACATGAGATTCAAATCAGTTCTTATATTATCCTGAATGGTGGAAAAAGTGGGAGACACAATCAAGCAAACTAAAAGATAGTTGAAGTGAAAAAACATAGGATCTTAAATAGATATTTTCCTTTATAAGTACAAACATATTTTTATGAGAACAAACATGTTTTTCCTTGTAAAAAAAGAGAGAACTTCTTTAATTATTTGGCACGTTATGTGTAAATCTTCATTTATTTATTCAACAAATATCTAATATACAGTTACTCTATGCGATGAATTCATTTTCACATAAAAAGCATTTCAAGTACATTAAGCATATTTGTTGAATAACCAAGTTTGTTACATCCAGATTCTGTCTCAACATACAATGAATTTATATTTTTTTTAATTTTTAGGACTCTTAAAAAACACTGTTTAAATAAAAAAATGTTTTGCACTCAAAAGAAGTATTAAAAACATGATATAATTACAAAAATATAAAATAGCAAGGGTGGGGTAGAGTGGAAATCAATCTCACGCTTCCCACCGAGCTCACCACTTGTCTAGCAATTATCCTAAGTGTTTCCCCACCACTGAGAGTGAGAAAGGAAGCTGCTGAGGCTGCCACTTCTGTGTTGTATGTTGCTATTTTATCCAATCTATTCCTGTAAATAACTTCTCAAAAACCTTAAATACCCATTTCAAAAGCACTCCTCCACGCAAAGTACCCACTCATCCTTCTTTCTCAGAACTTTGTACTCCAACTGCCAAAATTTCACAAAGGATGGAACCAGCCTGCTGTGAAAATCATAAAAAAAAACCCACAAAAAACCTCCCAGAACTACCTCCCAGGGTTATATCCAGGTCCTGTGGTTTACTTTCTCTTTTAATGGTGACAGTATATTGTTTCAGTTAGTTCAAAGACACTTAAATACAAAGAAAACTGAGCTGGGAACTAAATGCCTGTAGTATGCCATAGGTAAGTAAAAATACCTATGTTTTATTATCATATTTTATCATATAATTGGGCCTCTAACTTTTTTTTTGGATGTGTACATCAACACGTTTTGATGGTGTTTGGGAGAATAATATCTTATGTTAGAAGTAAGATTAGTCCTAAGCTATTTCAAATAGATACATTTCAGTTGAAACAATGGGAAAATAACACATGTCCGGGAATCTGCATAACTGGGTGCAGTCCCAGCTCTGACACTAACTACTCTGTTCTGCAAACAGGTCCAGTCATAACCAGAGCAAGAATGACATGGGGAGTTGGAATCCGTGGTCCACTGAGTGTCTTTCAGCTTTAATGTTCTATCTCCTGCTGCCTCCCTGCTGTTGATATAGGTTTCCACTCATAGCTAGATCTTTGCAACAGAATTCTAGCTAGCTTGCTGTCCTTCAAATATTCTTATCATTCTCCATCCTTTTTCCCACCCATCTTGCGTAGAGCTGCCCAAATCCTCACACACTCATCATTTGCTTCTTTAACCATAATTCCCATCACATAAAATATAAATTGATGTTTGAAAGTCAAGATCTACAACAATCTTATCCAATCTTACTCTAGAATGCAAACTTTATATTTCACCAGTAGCTTCCATTCCTATCTCACTCTTCCTTTGTTTTTTTTTTTTCTTTTTTCCTTCGAACTTCGTCTTTAACCAACTGATTCACTCCACTTACTTCTGCTCTTCTTCACAATTGAAATACATTTCCTCTGCCCTGCTTTCCACCATTTCAAAAGAGCATCATGTTTTCAATGGCCACCTATGATCGCTTTAAGCTATGATTTTTATTTTTCTTAAATCTTATTCAAGAATAAGAAGAAAATGTTTGTAAATTTTGTCTCTCTCAAGTGCACTGAAGCTCCTTGGAAGCTAGGACACTGCCATAGACTGTGTAGCATGTGTGTGGAAGGGTACAACCATAACATGAGGATAAATGCTTTCTAGATTCCTTGTCACATACTTATATCCATCAGGTATCCTATTTAAGGATAAGAAAGCATAGGTTTTAAGCAAGAAACAGAATGATACTTATCAGATAAAGGAGGAGGTATCTGATCAAACTGAAATTTTTCTAAGGGGCCAGGAATCTATGAATAGGCTCTCATAACAAGGGGAGAAAGAGCTATGGGAATATATAGAAGATGCTTTGAAAGGGTTTGTTGGTTGTGTTCTCAAAACTTCTCAAGGGGGATGCATGGATGGGTTTCAGTTCTCTCAGTCCAAGCCTAACGAGGGAAGCTTCAGTTGGATCATTGGTAAACCTTACAACCTGCCTCCTACATTTGGGAGCATGGGAAGATTGTGTATCAACCAGGGTTTTCTCTCTCTATATATATATATGTAGAGAAAGAGAGCTTTTAAGTGATTGGCCTAAATAATTGTGGAGGCTAATAATTCTGAAATCTGTAGGAAAGTCTGGCAGCTTACAAACTCAAGCAGAGGTTGATGTTCCAGTGTTAAGACAGAATATCTTTTTTTCTGGGAAAACTGAATTCTTCCTCTCAAGGCTTTCATCTGATTTGATGAGGCCCACCTTTATTATTACTTAATGCCAACTGATTGTAGATGTCAACTACAATCTACCAAATATCTTCAGAGTGACACCTAGATTACTGTTTGACTGAATAACTGGATACCATAGATGAGTCAAGTTGACATACAAAACCAACCATCACAGGTGGCATTTGAACTTTGGCCTGAGAGACCTCAAAGGCAAACAACACTGTGAGATGTGATGGTGGGCATCAAAAAAAGGTAGCTGCTGCACTGGGATTGGTTCCACCAGAGTTTGTGTGGTCTTCATCAACCTCAGAGGGATACAGAATTAAGTTATCTTAAATTCTTTTGAATAGGACTACCTAGAAAAGGGTGCAGCCCTCATTCCAGAATTGCTGGAATTATTTCAGGATCTCTAGAGACTCATAAGGGAGCAAACGAAAAGCCAGAGAGTTACACAGTAACTGCAACAAAGGCTGCGGGTGAGATGATCCTGGCAATGTGGGCTAGGTCTCCACGTGCCCACCAGAAGAAGAGGCAGCTCTACCCATGAGCACGACCAGAAACCCAAAGGGCAGCATTCTGCAGCTCCATTTGCAAAGTAAGATTTCTCTGGCTCTTTTCTTCTCTCCTCCATGAACACCCCTCAGTACCTACGTAGTTAGAAATAGTACCCAGTGCGTGAGGAGGAGGTGATGCACGTGGGAGAGGAAGCCGGGCACAGCTGCCTCCCGGGTTGCAGGTAGCCAGCCCATGGCCAGTTGGAGTTGGAGATGTGCAGTAGCTTCAACAGTGAAAGAAATAAAAAATTTGACTATTTTGTGGGAATGAACATTCTAAGAACAACTTTGAAATTTTTGTGAATGTTTCTTAGAGTAATCAAAGGGGCATTTGCCAAATGAGAGTTATTAGAAAAGCCGTAAGACTGTCTGAATTTTCATCCAGGGACACAAGAAGAAATTTCCAAACCTTTCTAAAAGTACAATAAGAGACCCAATAAAGCTGCTTTGTGATAGCTTCCCTTGACTCAAACCTGTGCAAAATACTGGCTATGATACTCCACGGATGGAAGAATATGTGGTACCAGAAACATAAAATAGAATATTAGAACTAAGAATGCTTTAGACATTAGGGATTATACTGGAACTCCTAGACTTGGAGAGATAGGAAAGGGGAGAAATAAATGAGTGTGACTTTTTTGGTAGACTCAAGGAGGCTAGTCTAACTGGATAGATGGCTTCATGCTATCGGACAGTGGCATATGGCAATTTTTAACTTCTAAGATAAGAACTTTAATTTCATAGGTAACTGAAAGTCTTTGCATGTTTTTGAAAACTAAACCACTGTAATTCAATCTGTGATGAATCTGAAAACCTCTAGTGGAGATATAGACAGATAGGTAGACATCAATGTTCTATCATGCATCTGATATGACTAGAATTAGATGTAACCAGCCATTTTGCCTGTTTTAAGATTCCTTCATTTTTTTCTTTTCTTAAAAAAAGAAGCATTCTAAAAAGTATAAAATTCTAGAACTTTAGAACTTATTTGCCTAGTGACTTTCCTCCGGTAGTAAATACACACACACACACACATATATACATGTATATATATGAGACAAAAATGAGGATGGCCTTAGGAGAAAGTAGGTACAGTCAATAAGAAAATCATGAAATTGGTGATCCAAGGATGGGGTCCTGTGACACACAACTTGTGAGCAGCTTGTCATGTTTTATTCCATTGCTAGGATACTATTGTGCACAGAGCCAGATCATCCCTCTGAAGCCATGTGCTTCTTCCTCCTTGGCTTCTCCCTTTCTGACCACTCCTACCCACCCCATGTTTCTCACTGTGGCACCCAAAGTTCTCATGAAACACAGGCACTGCCTCTGTCTCACCTCCCACTGCCTGTGAGTCACTAGTTTTTCTTGATTTCTCCATGATTAAGACCAACGCTTTTGAAAGGGCATTCATAGTTCTTTATGAATGAGCCTCTGATTTCCTTTTCAATCTCATCTCCTACAAGTTTCCTTTTCTATATATTCTTATCAAAGGACTACAGCAAAACCACAATGATTGAGGGTAAGATTAAGGCATGGATAATACCAAGTCTTTGTTAAAACAAATTAAAAATATCTGGAGATGGATTCCTTGTGGTTACTGTAGACAGGGACCTAAACGCTAATACTCTTATCAGGATTGGGTGAGAGACAGCATGTGAATAATGAATGCTCATTGCCTGTTGTGGAGGAGTAGTGAGTCCCTAAGATCTCGGTGCCAAATCATGGCAGGTGAGTTCCCAAGCCCTGCTGTAGTAGAAGCAGCCTTCCCCATGAACCTCAGAGACATTCTTGGTACAGAGTGCTGACATTGCTCCTTGGTCCACACACACCTGGCCCGATCCTCTTCCCTGTGACATGTGAATTAAGAGTAAGGATATCAAATGATGATCAAGAGCCTAGGCTTTGGATTAATTCACATGTAGAATGAATTTTCTGCTTAACATCTACTACCTGTGTTACCTTTGGAAATAATGCAGATTTAATCTCTCAAAGCCTCTAAATTCTCACCTGGAAAATTGAATTGCTATTTGTGTTTTAAAAGAAAATATAACTAAACAAGCAAAACACTTAGAAATTAAAGTGTGGAGGCTGCTGCTCTAAATTTTGAGGGATTAAGCTTTAGAGCTATGACTTTCCTTTCACTTTTAAACCCAATAGTGCCTAAGGGGCTGTGTTCAAATTTAGTGATCTTTGTTTTATTTTCCTCCAGTTCATGGAGGATCCAGCTTGTGCTTGAATTTTAACTGTTTTTTTATATGAGCACTGTCACTAGAACCATCATCAGTTCCATTCCATTTTTAAAATAAATTTGTTCACTTAATTTTTAGACTTAAAAATTTAAGAAATAAAAAAAATATGATACGTGAAAAAAATACTCCAAAAATTTTATGGTCTCAAAAACGAAAACAAAAACACATACAGACACACAAAAATTCCATCTACATTTTGTTTAATGTTATCAAGCTCTTTATCTATGCAAAATTTTGTTAATATTTGCAATTATTCAGTAAACAAACTTTTATGTTCTTGTTTCCATGGTGGTGTGGTTGCCACGTTCCCTTCACACGTCTGTGTTCTATTTTATTCACATAACCAGAAAGGCAGGGCCCTTTCTGCATTATTTTAACGGCTCTATAAATATAATTTTAATGGGTGCAAAAACACTCTTCACCAAAGTAGATACCCTGATGTTGTTAAGAATTGTTTAACAATATTTTCTAAAAACTCAGCATTGTAAATAGTATTTGGGTAATGTCTCCTTACTTACAGGTTTTTATGGTGCCGTCAGGTTACTTTTTTGAACTGTTTGCCCAAAATAGATTTACCCACTAAAACAATATGAGGATTTTATGCTTTTTACATTTATTGTCATATATAACATTAGCTGCTATGATCTGTACTTAGCATGTCACTGCACCCAGAGAGATTATCTATAAATTTTTCTCCAAGTATTTATTCAAACTACATTTGAAATGTATTATTATGTACTGAACACCATTATAGATGTTGATGATACACTTGTGAACAAGACAGAAAAGATATCCTTTTCAGGGAGTTGCAATTTCAGTAGAGAGAGGAAGCGTATTATAAATCAAGTAGGAAGAATAAAAATGAAAGGTGGACAGGAAGGAAAGAAGGAAGAAAGGAGGGGAGGGAGGGAGGAAGAGAGGGAGAAAACATGAGACAAGAAGGAAAAGGAAATTTAAAAAGAAATCTAACAATGAAAAAGGCTCTGCAGAAAATTGTAGTATATGTAACACTTATTCAGCCTAATTAGGAGTTAAAGAACCAAAAATTTTAATGAGAAAATTAATGAACTGAACACCAACTTTAAAATAAAGGCAGGAATATGTGCCTGTCCAAAAGGGTTAGGAAATAATAGTTCAAAGTTCAGAATTTTCATAGAAAAAAAAAATAGGAAAGCAAAATATCAATTACAAGCGAATTCAAGACTCCTATGTGACCAAAATCCGCTCTGAATGAGATCAAAGCAATTCCTCCTTTCTACACTTTGGGGGTAATCTGCTTAATGTAAGCAAGCAGTAAATGATGAGGACTTCTGCGAAATCCATTTTACCTTATAATCTCTCCAGGAACACGAGGCGCTGAAACCTACCATTTTGCCAATAAAGATTGGAATGCTAACATGGATATTAACTCATGAGAGGATAATTCAGGAAGAAAATAATTAACCATGTTGACTTTTCATTGATATTTGAAAGGAAGAAGCCTGATTAGATCATTAAGTTTATTTCCCACAGGCCAGAGCAAGAGAAGCATTTAGAGAAGGTCACTCAGCCTCATATTTTTCTGCGGGAGGTTCTTGGCATCTCCTAATTGGAATGACTGAAAATGTTCCAAATAGATTGTTACCTTCTTCACAAATGATCACAGAACATATGATGATTCAAAGGGACTTGCAAATGCAAATAACTCAATTAGGGAAGACACGATTCCAAGAAAGATAATATGGTTGCAATTGATAAATTTGTTACTAAAAATATTCATTTTTCTGTACCAGTGTTTTGAAAGTGCTAGAAAGTAACTTCATTCTTTTCACCTACGTGGCCACCAGTTAGGATTGTATTAAAGATGTTACTTCTTAAACTGAATATTTTACCTTTGATTTTTTTCCCCTTTATTGCAGTTGCAATTTTTCAATTGCCAGGAAATTTCCCAATTTGAGGCTGAGCATAGCATTAGAGTTGAGCAGTTGTCTGCATAACAATATTTTTGAAAATTAATTAGTCACTGAGATAATGATCCTTTTTTCTCCTTGGGATTCTCACTTGCTGAGAATAGTGTGAACTATTTTTTTCCAAATTGAGTGGTGGCTTTTACAGAACAATGAGAGGGCTGGTACAGTGTGGGTGTCTTTTGTTTTAAAGTGCTGTCTTCTATTGTGAAATTAAATTAAGCAAGTCATGTTCAGTATTAATGCTATTTCCCATTTCTTAATAGATTCATATTTACAGCGGTGTGAAAAAATATCTCGTTTAGATTGGTCAGTGAGTCTCATAAAAAAAATGTATGTTTATGAATCTGTTCTTCAGGTTCTAATATCGGGGACTAAAGTAGATGTGATTTATGATTTTTTTCCCTCCTCAGTGTGTGGGCAGTTGCAAGGAGTGACTTTGCCCTCCTTTTAAGTCAGTCTTTCTCCACTAGGCTGCCTGGAAGAATCCTCCTACACCAGATATTCGGAATTAACTGATCTGGGATGATGTTAGTCTTGGCATTTTGTGAAGGTCCCTAGATCAGACCCACCACTCACATTTGTCAGCCAGGGAAGCCCACATGCGTGTGTTCAAATACTCTAAAGATCTGCACTAAGTTATCAAACTCTCAATACGAGATGCCGTATCATCCCACCTTGACACTAAGTCCTTGTTAGGATCCAAAGGGCTGGTTACACAGGTTGAATTGGAGGACTCCTGGGAGTTCTCATAGGAACATGACTTCACGGGGTGAGTCAGACTGCCTCATCCAGAGATCTTCCCCATCCCTTCTCTTCCCACCTGCGGCTCTGTCCTGCACTGTGACAGCCTGTGTGGACACCCTACCCCCTCAGTGTGTAGACACTCCTGGGAATAGGGGTGTGAACAGCAGACATGACACTGTCTGCCCGTGACAGGATGCAGGTAGGACTGAGTCTCTGTGGGTCAGGAAGTGGGCTTGGACCTTTTTGTCAGGAATTCTAAAGTCCTGGGCACCTGATGCACAGGGTAGAAGGGAAAGGATACTGGTTTGTGTGGGTGTGTCCCTCAAAAGAAGAAGGGCTACCTGAGGAGAATCAGAGCAGGTCTCCAGTACATGCCCTGGTGGCACCAGTGAGTGACCAGGGTGGAGAACCAAGGCTCCCCCCTCCTGCATTAAGGTTGTATAATGCTTCAGTTCTTAAAATACCAATGCCTGTCATTGTATTCCTACAATTTAGAAATGGCATCGCTGAAGGATTAATCCTTAGCATTCCACAGCGTACTTTATTATAGGATTATCTGAAACTATATCTTAGGTATATCGTTATATACATATAAGGTCTAACCCAGAAATTAACCCTGATGTTTTGTTGATGTGTGTGTGTGTGTAAAGGTGTGTGTGTACGTGCACAGGCAGGTGTCTGTCTCTTCGTCTCTGTCATCTGGTCACTCTGAGCCCATATCTTATAGTTTTCTCTATTTCATTGTCTCCCCCTTGATTTCTTGTTCTTTCTCTATTATGTTCTGTGTTTCTCTTACTCTATCACTCCGGCATTGCGTTTCACTTTCTTTAAAAACACACACCCTCACTCACATGCACTCAAACGCACATGCACACGTGGGCACCAAGTAGACTGAAATATGGGTACAGATATGAGTTACATTATAGATATGACTTGTTCAAGAGTATCCAGAGATCAACAGATATAAACGTACTTAGCATCCAAATCAGGATGCTCCTCCCAGATGAGCAAAATTCTTACAAGAAGTTTTTATTCACTTTCCACCTATTTCTCTGGCCTGGGAGAAAGTAAGTACTGTATACTGGAAATGCCACCATTTTAACTAAGAAAATATGCTAAGTCCAATTAAATACACACACACATGGCTATTATTCCTTTGGGTAGACAGATGGCATATATCATCTTCTTACTGAGGAGAAGGTCATTACTGAGTGCAGTTTAGGGGCAATTAACTGATAAAGTGATGATGTCAGCGGCCCAATGTGAGAGGATAAAGGACTGTGGCATTTCCTTAAATAACTGAACAACCCTCATACCCTTCCTAAAATAGATTAAATTATTTGATTCAGCAACACCTCTCTTTCATTTCCATAGAGATTACTGTAGAGTCACATTAAACAAAATGCTATAGGCCATGGATTTATTATCAAACAACTACTTCCTGTTTTAATTTAGAAGCAGATCTCTAGGTTCTGTTGTTTTACTTCCTTCCTCTTAGATGTTTATGTATTTCAAAACGAAGCCATGATGTCGAAGTTTGAAAAAATACACGTGGTACATGCCACTTCCTATAGTTTATTTTCCCATTTCAATAACTATGTAAACATTTATAAGGTTCTGCTTTCTTTGGAGGGGATGTTGTTTGCCCTACAGAACATCATTTAAAGAAAACTAACCTATTAATCCACATACACAATAATCGGCTTGGATCCAACCAGCAATGTTGAAATTTGTTTGGTTTTCTTCAAATAGATTAATAACATATAAATGAGTTTTTAAAAAATTTTATCTTGTAATTCTATCACTTATGTGCTCATTTCCAACCATGCCTAAACCAACCAAATCTAGGTTCTTTATATTGATACTTAATTAATTTGGTGAATTAATTAATTGACTCTTACCGCCACCATAAAGTTACTAAAATTGAGTTTTCTTTTCAAATTATCACATATAAATATATTTTAGGTTCATATTGTTTATACATCTATATATATACAAACACAACATAGAAAATATTTTTCTTGTATATGTTATCTGATGACTTTAAGAGTGGAGAAATGTTACCCATCATTTTTGCAATATACTGCTAAACAACTTTGCGGAAAAATTTGTAACTGAACTGGTGAATCTTAATATCATTTTCCAGAGAACCATATGTGTTATTTCTGAAATATTATGATTCAATTTTGCTTTAATGAACAACTTTCTGAAAAAAATTGAGGAATAGAACTACAATCTGTCATACATAGTGAAGTAAGTCAGAAAGAGAAGGACAAATATTGTATGCTAACTCACATATACGGAATCTAAAATTGGTACTGATGAACTCAGTGACAAGAACAAGGACGCAGATACAGAGAATGGACTGGAGAACTTGAGGTATGGGAAGGGGCGGGGGGTGAAGGGGAAACTGAGAAGAAGCGAGAGAGTAGCACAGACATATATATACTACCAACTGTAAAATAGTCAGTGGGAAGTTGTTGTATAACAAAGGGAGTCCAACTCGAGGATGGAAGATGCCTTAGAGGACTGGGGCAGGGAGGGTGGGGGGGACTCGAGGGGGGGGCGTCAAGGAAGGGAGGGAATATGGGGATATGTGTATAAAAACAGTTGATTGAACCTGGTGTACCCCCCCAAAATAATAATAATAATAATAATAATAAATAAATGCAATTAAGTTAAAAAAAATTGAGGAATATATGTCCTTAAGAAGAATATATGACTAAAATAAGAAAAGTTTCTGTATCTTAAACCCCAAGTGTTTAACAAAAACAATTATAACTTTGTGATTGAACAAAAATATATATTTTTTATAATAATTCAGCTTTTTAATTTTTTTTTGTCATAGAAATAGTCTTCAACAAAATTTGACGGTTCCATTACTTTCCTGTATTTAAATTCCAAGAGCTTCAAGGCTTGCCTTTGGAAGGAAGAGGGAATAAGATCTCAAATGAGAGAGCAACGTAAACTCCACATTCACAAAAGGGAATTACAAGGTCAATTCCAGAACTTCCTTTTCAATTCAAATGAAGCTCCAGACTCTGTTTTCTTTTTTGGAAACTTTTAAACAACGGGGTATTATTTCCCATATTTCATTCATGAAATGGATGATTTAAAATCGTTTTCATGGGTAATGTCTCTGCACCTTGATTTACCGCAGAAAATATGAGTCTGCAGATCTCCTCTACAACTTACTCTGAGAGCCAAAAAAATCCTTGAATAAATGCTTTCAAAGCTAAGGCAGCTGCTTGTCAATTAAGTGAGGCTTTTTATTGGCTCTCTGGTCTTTTCTCAGCACAGATTTTCTTCATTAAAGTTTTTCCCCCTTTTCCTGTTTCTGAACATGCTTTTGTTAAAAGAGCAGCAATAAGACCAAGCTATTACCCAAGTCTGATTCATATTCCTCTAAATATTTAACCTTTTGAGCAATAACAAATGGACTGAAAAAAATTGAGATTCAATTCCATATCACTTAATTCTTAATGGGGATGTTCCAAGTATTGGTTCTCTCTGTAAAAGATGATATATGGCATGTCCTAGAAAGAACATATAGATGTCTAAAATGTTGCGGTGTCTGCATGACATCACCATACTTGTATATCACTATAAAATGTTTCCAACCTTTCCAACTGCTTGTGAGGAAAGAGCTCAACTGTCTAAGGAAAAAAGTGTCTTTTTTTCTCCTACTTTTTTCCTTTTTACGAGGTCTAGAAGGCAGTGAAGGTGATTAATGTGGTTTTAGGTATCATAAACTTGGCAAATGCATACCGATGAAAATTATTCAGCTAACATGTAACTTTCATTCTTCAACAAGTGCATTTACATTCATAATAAGGCAGCATCTACTAGGAGGATTACGTGAATAGAGTCAGTAGAATCTACACAGCAACACACAGCAGCGTGGTTTCCTTTTGTTTACCCATTAATTCCAGCTGGTTGGTTCCATAGACTAAGATGGGGTAAGGGAGAAGAAGGAAGAGTGTTGTCAAGGTTTACACAGCTCCTTAGGATGAAAGGAAATGGACGTGTTCAGAAATGATGCTTGGGAATGCCGTCGACTAGCACAATACAATATAAAACTCGTGGAACAGTTTCATGCACTGGAATCTTTATAATTTTTCTCTCACTTTTTAAAATTTTCAATGAGATTTTTGTATATACGTATAGATACATTTATAAAAGACCCCTTTTCATGTGCAGCTCTGAACAACCTTTAATTAAAGGGGTTTTTTTTTGTTTTTTGTTTTTTTTGAAACCTGGAGAAACCGTCCATTCAAACTCTCCTTTCAAACCCTCCTTTTCCTCTGTTCCTTCCACCTTTAAATCTCCCAATGAAGAATGAATCCTATTTGCATGAAGTTATTCTAGCATAAAATTATTCTTGCTGAAGGAGACTCAGAGGAAAGGGTGAGATAATCAGTAAGGGATCACCCTGTGTGGTTATTCCAGAACACCCTCCCCCAGAAACCTGCCCACCAATGCCCAAGGCTTTGCACAGAAACCACCAGATGTTGTAACAGAGATACTGGTGAGTACAGCTGTGCAGGTAGGGATTCAAGCAGAGACATTTCAAAACACTGTGACTGAAACACTGGGGCCTAATTGAGGTGTTTGCTTTTGGAAGAGTTTCATGGAAGCACCATTTCATAAAGCTGTCTTCATGTCGGGTGTGTACATACCTGCCCACTTATTAAGAGAGAAAGAAAACTCAGGGTCTTGTCTGGGAAAGGAAAAATTCCCAGAAATATCCTTCTCCTTTTCCTGTTGTTACAAGCTGAGGAATATCATGGTAGACCTTAAGTCATAACTAAATGCTGTGCATGCTGTATCCAGTGAGTCATAACATCAAAGAACAGACAGAGAATAACTTTCTTCTTCTCTCTCTCTTTCTTTTCTTTTTTCTGCTTTTGCTTCTGTTCTATCTCAGTGCTTTATAAAGCCAAACGTTGCACAAGTTAATGGGATAAACAACATTGCTTAGTTAGTGCAAGCATGTATTTGTTGGGAAGATTCGTATTGATTATTACATCTAAGTGCTACAAAACTGATTTGCACTTCACTCATACAGGGTTCCAGTGGTGCCCAGGTAAATGCCAATAAATGTTTCCATTACTCTGAATTGTTTTATAGATTTAGATTTGTTAGATTTGACAGCAAGCTAATTGTTATATAAAAGGGCTATGCAAAGCTACCAGAAATCATAGGCATTTTATATCTGCAAATAAAGCTAAAGTTTTTGCTTAATCAGCGTTATTAGGTGCAATGTGGAGACTCATCTTAGCCAAACAGGCAATTGCAATCTTGTAACAGCCTATTTAGTATTAAAATTAATTATTTTAAAGTATCAATGTATTCTTTTGGAAGTACACAAAGCCAGTTAAAGAGATACTTTTTCTTTTCTTATTTTGCTTTTTAATCCACTTTTCAAATTTTATCATTGTTAGTTAACACTAGAGGACAATCATTATATAATCACACATATATGCATATGTGTATATATGAATGTATATATCTAAATGAGCTTTTGAAAAGGATATCTTACATGTTTTCATAAATATATTTCTTATAAAAATTAAGAAATCATCTCAGAAGATCTCATTTGGGGAGTCTTTTCCTGAAAACTGGTAAATCTTTAGGTATTTTTTTTGCAAACATCAATAAGGTATGAAAAATGGGACTTAATTCAGAGAAGTCCTTTCACTTATTTAAACCCAGAATCTTATTACTTTATTTTCTGCTGAAAGGATGTCTATGTGCCAGAGTACCATGAGAATATCAGATCTTCAAAGCACGCTAAAACATTTTCCTGCCCAAGATGTAGTTCAGGATGTCAAAGTCCCAGCACATATTCCTGTGGGATGAATGGCACAGTGGAGAGGAATTCCCAGAGCATCACTTCAGTCATCGGAGTGTGACTCTCTTCTCTGTATTTCCCTGGTCGGTGTAGATGCCAGGTACCCAGGCTGAGCTGGAGGCGTGGCGGTGATGCTACAGCTCACTCGCCTTCCCGGCCTCCTGTCCTTGAACACGCTCTAGGATGGGAATACAATTCTAATTATCCAAGGCAACATGCCTGACATCCATCCATAGAGTCTTTGTCAATGTGTTGTTGTTGGAGCATCTTCTGAGGACTGTGGCCCAGCTTTGCCACATTACAGCAGCTGTGGGTGTAGGAACTGCCTGGCATTGGCTGGGAAACTTCTCCCTATCTGGCAGCACAGTGCTGTCCCAGGATATATTGCAATACCTATCTTAGAAGCCCAGCCTACGGCTTGGGTAGGGTCTAAATGGAATATTCCAATTTGAATTTTGTTTTTGTTTTCCCTATATTTCCAGAAATGTCTCACCTTTCATTTGATATTTAAAAGTATACCAACCTAGAAAACTTTTGGGTGCTGTTTTCAAAACAAAACAAAAACAGACAAATATATATATATATATGTGTATATATATATATATTTAAATACTATGTACATATACTTATACATACATGTACATATATAATTAGTGGAAACAACTCTTTAGAAAACAAGGTCTTTTTAACAACAAGGTTTCAGTGAGAAGACATTTTTTTAATCCTATGAATGCATTTTTTATACCCAAATTAACATTGTTGAATCATAACCATCAGTAGGCGATGCCAGGATGCTTCTGCGGGTGGAGGAGATTCTTTAAGGGCAGCAGCATCTGCTGCTTCAATTCTTCAGTTTTACACGCCTCTGAAATTGACAAAGAACATTCAGGAAGTCCTCTCTTCTCTTCTCAAAATATATAAAGTCTTCCTAAATGGATACTACTTCAATAAACTCTAAGAATACTTTAGTTCAAAGTCATACCAAAAACATATACCATAAAAGCTTAAGATTCATAAAAACTTTTAAGAAAAACATCCTTGCCCTACCTTCTCGCTTTGTACCCTTCCCAGGTCAAGTTTCTTTCATCAGTCTTATACCCTGGCTACTTCTGACTTCCTGTAAATTCTCTCACGTAGAAAGAATGGTATTTTACCCAGAATATCAGGCTCTAACTATTTAATTACTGTCGTGCTCTCAATGGGGTTTTCCCTAGAAGTTTTCTGGAAAGTTCTCCATTACCTCATTCACTGCCACCTGGATAGCACATGCTCTGCAGGTTTAGTAAGGAAACTGGGAGAGAGACGGTATAGGATCACTATGGAAAAACTGCATTGACTGGGTTACAAGGACACCACCATCGATGACTTTACTGGGTCCAGCACACATTCTAGGTATTTTCTATTCACCAATAAACTAAAATTCATTCCACAGACATTCCAGATGGTATCTTCATTTATTATCTCACAGAGAGACTGAATTCTTCACCCAATTAGACTCTTTTTCCTTCTTCTTTTTAATCAGTGAAACACTCCAGTGAGTAGCATTTGAGGTTTAAGGCATAGCAAAGGAACTTCAGACCTTATATTCCTGTTATTCGCTAATATTTAAAAAGCTTGTCAAAGTCTGTCTAATAAATCAGTTAGATGTTCAATCTTCATTAAGTACGTTTTATTCAGATCTTTCTAAAAAAATACTAATCTGAGAATATGGAGCAGAAGGAAGGCACCAGTGAATGGCAGATTTTGTCATCAATATCATTATTTTACCTATTATAAAACTTAAATTAAACACATATGTTGTGCCAGGCGTGCTAGGATCTTTGTCTAATTTGTTCTGCACACCTGTCTGATGGAAACTATTATTCCCACTTTCTAGAATAAAAAATGAGGCTCTGGAAGCTGAAACAACATGTCTTATATCACTCTGCTGGTACACTGCATGCAAGGCTATCTTCCTGAAAAGTCTACACTCTCCCTTATGCATTATTCAATTATATTTTAATTTTAGCGGGTAGGAAAAACTATTAAATTGGAATGAGTGGTCAGTAGTTGTCAAAAAAAAAAACCTGAGAATACATTAAGGAGAGAGATGGCTGAGAAAAATCTTTTGGATTCAAGATATCAAGTTATGACTTCTGTTTCAGAGAGCCGTCTAGAAATAATGTTTAAAATGAAAGAAGAAAGAAGTAGAGGAGCTAAGATCTATTTCTTGCCTGACATTTGTCATGCAACACATTACTCACTTTAGGTATACTTTCTCATTTAAATAACACAATAATGCTCCAAGCTTGGGATTTGTTGTCTAGTTAACAGATAAGGGAATTTCAAGGCACAGCAAGGTGAACTTAAGCTGAAGTTCACACAGCTAGGAAGTGGTGAGGCTTGATTTTGAATGAAGATTTCTGGAATCCCAGAGAACATATACATTTTCCTCTATAGATGGACACACCTGGCCATGTTTACCTATTTATAAAATAAACTATCATTAATTTACTTGTATATTTCCCATTAAATACTCCCAATTATGTGGTTGAACAAATATCTCTTCATCTAGTCAGGTTGGGTTTGGGTGAAGGAAAAATTATATACACAAAGTGTATTCTATAGAAAATAAAAAGGGTGCTTTTAAGGCTATAAAATTCAGAATACAGTTTTAGCTACATTCAAGTAAGCCGACTGGCCAAACACTCTCCAAGTTATTGTATTTCTTCTAATTGATGTTACAAATTACTAAACGGGAACTGAATGCCACCTATATTCAAAGAAGCCTCAGACAGATCATCTAGCTTACCTCCTTGAGTTAGATTTCACAGATATAATATTACGAGCAGGACACTATGACTTAGAGATCTCCTGAATTGAAACTGCTACTAAATAGCAGAAAATATATTTTTTAATGTGATATTTTTTAATGACCTCTTCTTTCATTTCCTCCACCAAAAAATAAAAAAAAAATGTATTAACTCTATGTACATCATGATGCTACTGAATTAGCTCTTTTCCCTGAACTACTTAGATGGGCTTTTTGCATTGAGGCTCGTAAGTAGATTGAGAGAATTTGGACTTTAGTATTTTTTCTTTTGTATTTGTGTGAAGTAAAACTGATTTAAAAATCTGTCATTTTCATTTACATAAACCAAAAGAGCAAGCAATATATTAAAATAATCAGTTTTAAATTAATGCCTAGATATTCTGTGACACCGTCTTTCTGACACTCACGGCCAGAATCTTCATAAAGAATATGACTCCTGCAGCATGGTTGTAACATAGATAAGATTTAAAAAACAGGGATCTCCCTGGTGGTACAGTGATTAAGAATCTGCCTGCCAATGCAGGGGACACGGGTTCCATCCCTTCTCGGGGAAGATCCCATATGTCGTGGAGCAACTAAGCCTGCGAGCCACAACTACTGAAGCCCATGCACCCTAGAGCCCGTGCTCTGCAACAGGAGAAGCACTGCAATGAGAAGCTCATGCATCACAATGAAGAGAAGTCCCCACTCACCACAACTAGAGAAAGCCTGCGAAGCAACGAAGACCCAATGCAAACAAAACCAAAAAAAAGAAAAAAGAACAAAAAAGATTTCAAATACAAAACTTAAGTATTCAGTGGATTTCATTATCCTAATTATCTATAGAAATACTGTCATGTTATGAAATCTTTTGTAAAATATACCTCCAAGATTACAAGGTTTTATTTTTATTGTAAAAGAGACCGTGCCTATAATTTCCTAATTCAAGTTTACTTTTCTTTATCAGTGCTTTTGTGACAGTTAATTTTGATAAAATTTTTTGATGAAGAACTATCAGTGTTGCTGGTATATGCCAGGTATAGTAGACAGGTTGTGTGCAATTTGAAAGAATGGGCAATGAGTTAAATTCAAGAGGTAATTTGCATAGAATGATCTACACAAGGAGATAAATTCTGACTCTAATTATAGTGTGGTAGAAGTAAGCATTTCCATGTTTAAGTTATGTCATGCGAGAATACATGGGACTCTGATAATTATCTTATTGCAAGGATTTGCAACTTTTTAAAAATATTTACAATAAGGTAATTTATCTCCTTGTCATTGTACCTATTTTTGAAAGTCATGTATACTTGGAATAAAACATGCGACCACACACATGTATATAAGATATATATTATATATATATATATATAAAATCAGTGATTAGGAAATTGACATTGAAAAAAGTTAATGCATTCTCTGAGTGGCAGGGTAGAACCTAAAACCAATGCCGCTATACTGAATCCTTTTCCCAGCATCAGTTGGCCAGAAATTTTTGAATTACGATTATGGCATCTAGGAGTTCTCCTGTTGGTCATGAGACATTGTTTCATGTCTGTAAGATACCTGAGCTAGGAATGCTGGGAAGAATGCTAAATCGATCCCAATAACCATTGAGAATGTTTCCATATATTAGAATATCTTCTTGAACATGCCGTAAGCAGAATAAAAGAATCAGTTCTACTACATATTTAGGCCTTGCCACGTCAAACTTCTCAAAGCTTGAATGTTTCACAAGGCCTTTCTAATGAGTTCACTGTTTTGTTTATTCTGCTCATAAGGAAGTCTGATAGGACCTTTATATTTGCATTGCTAATAGCTGTCAAGGGTTGGTTCCCAGGCTCTTTCTGCTACGGCACTTTGATAAAATTAATTGAGATCAGAGTCCATTTAAGGGAAGACCATCGGTCCAAACTGGCTGATAAAGGCAGCAATCAGGATCATCGGGCCAGATTCTTTAGCAAAAAGTGCAGGATCTGCGGTGAGGCAGATAAAACAAACAAACAAAAAAACACATCTGCTCAGAATCATGTTACTGAGTTAAATTGCCAAAACAAGTACAGAAGCCTGGAAGGAAAGAGTTAGGACGTATGGAAGAAGCAGGAGTGCTTAGACCCAGAGCCTTTTGGGGAGGGGAAGGTGAGGTAGCACCACCTTCAGAGAAGGAATTGCCCATAAGTTTATCACAGTGCAATGTACCCAGAGGTATTTTTCTCGTAAATTCTCAAACTGAGTGAGTAAAGTATCACCTAGAGAAATCGATGCCTATTTTGTTTTCAACTCCCATGTGTTTATTTACCCAGAGATAGGACATACAAAAAGTTCACCATGATATGGGGAGAAATAAAAATAATCAATTAGATCGAACATGTTGTATAGGCACAGTGGCTGTCCAAGGAGAAAATATCCATTCTATATTTCTACACCAAGAGCCAGGAATGGCTTCTGGAAGAGGTGATGCTTGGTTCAGTCTTGAAAGATGGTAATTATGTTCCTGATGGGTAAAGATGGAAAAGGTATGTCAGAGAAGTTGGTGGTTGAGGTCATTGATGGATTCCAGAGAAGTGCAACTAGTTCTTTATGGCTGAAGCCTATAATCAGTGGATAGTCATAATATCACTGGGGAAAGCATAGAGTGAACTGCATTTTATACAAAATGCCTAATTAAATCCTGCTCCATCCCCGAGAAGCTGAGTAACCTTGGGCAGGCTGTATCACCTCTTTATGCCTCTCTGTAAAGCGGGAATGTTAACAGCGCCAGCCCTGCAGGGTTGCTATGAAGATGAACAGATTAGTGCCTGTAAATCATTAAAACTCTTAGCATATAGTAAGCGTGATACAAAGGCTCTCATCTGAATATGATGGGCACAATTGTCCTGATAAACATGTTACTAGAGGGACTTCCCTGGTGGCGCAGTGGTTAAGAATCTGCCTGCCAATGCAGGGGACATGGGTTTGAGCCCTGGTCCGGGAAGATCCCACATGCCGCGGAGCAACTAAGCCCGTGCACCACAACTATGGAGCCCATGCACTGCACCTACTGAAGCCTGTGCACCTAGAGCTTGTGCTCCACTACAAGTGAAGCCACCGCAATGAGAAGCCCTCGCACCACAATGAAAGAGTAGCCCCCACTCGCCGCTGCTAGAGAAAGCCCGCATGCAGCAACAGAGACCCAACATAGCCAAAAATAAATTAATTAATTAAAAAAAAAAACAAAGCATGTTACTGGAGTTTTCTTTTTTTTTTTCTTTATTCCCTTCCAATGGATAGGTGTCCTAAAGAAACTTCTCTTCTCTTTGAAACCTCTTACTCATTCAGTGGTCTTGAACAGTTTTTTGTCTGTTCTGTTGTTCATTTTCCCTTCAGCAGAAACTTACTTATTTTAAAATATAACTTCTTTCTTTAGAATGTGCCTTCTTGCTTCTGAAGTTCTGCCATTTTGTTAGAATTATAGCAACAAGTACACTCTTGTCAAATGACAGTTTTCTAAAATCCCCAAGTAATCCAAATGATGTGACAGATTTGAGCTTACTGATCACTGCAGGGAAGGCACCAACTCGACAGAGCTTTGATGGGCTATCTGGAACAGGAGGGCAGTGTGGGAATGCATGCAGATTTCAGGTCTAGTTTAAGGTGGGTCTTCTCGAGATATCGCTGTTGAGGATGGGTGGAAATAGCAAAGCCAGCACTTTGGAGGCAAGGGATTCAAAGAACCTTAATACACAAATTGTCTATTGATCTTTCCATTGAAGAGTTGATCAGAAGTTTCTATAATGAACTGTCAGCCCATTTGCTTGGGTAAGAGTCTCCTGAAACGGTAAAGCAGTGCCAATATTATAAATAAATTTTGTGGGAGGCAGTTTGAGACCTCAGTAGCCAAGCTGTGTGTGAAGGTAGACTGTTTCGGTTCTTATCTGTCAATCAAAACATATTCCTACACCTGAGTTTTTTGGAGGCAGTTTGCTGCTATGGTTGAGAAAATGGAATCTGAAGTCAGAATGTTGATGTTTAAATACAGGTTCCTCAGTTTACCTGCTGTCATCTTGCACAAGATGCTTTACCGCTTTGCACTGCTATTTCCTCATTTCCAAGTGGGAATAATTACAGCAATACCTAATCATGGATTGTTATGACAAGTAGTGAATTAATATGTGCAAAGCTCTTAAAAGAACGCCCAGTACATATTGAGTATTTGATACATAATAGCTATTATTGATCTGAAATTAAAAGCTTGTGCACTTTTTTTTTATTTATGTTATACGGGTATCTATGCTAAAACTACTGATCCAAAATTAAATAAATATACCATTTTTTAAATGATTTTGTCCAATGTATATTGCAAAGCACTACTGGAGTAACCAGCTGGAGGAAAAAGCGCTAAGACAAAGCAAAATTCTTGGCCCACTTTTTAACAATTTTTCTGGCAATTCCTTAAATTCCTTAAATGTAGGAGTTTTCCAAATTTTTGTCTGCAACTCCCCAATCTTTTCATTCTAAATTCTCTCCATTCCAGCTAAGATCTTCCATCTAATTCCCTTCACAATCTGAACACTACATACCCTTAAATGTCTTAAGCTCCTACCCCATACAACAGCCTCCCCATTTTTACCTTCTTACCCATGAATCTTCTACCCATTTTTTGGTTCCTTATCTCAATTTCTCCCTTATTCTCCTACTCACCTGCACTTGAAATTGTATTTAGGTCCTCCTAGCTCTCGCTTGGCCTCTTCCCACCAGGCTCCTCTCATGTAGTCCAGGAAATTGCCAGATCCTCCTGGTGCTCACAGCCCGACCCTGACTCCCTCCCTGTGATGGTCTCCCAGAGTCAGAGGCATATCATCTCTTACATGAACTATTTCAATTTCTGTGCAACACTTTCCCTGAATAAAGCTCATTGCTTTTTATACTCATCTTTCACACCACTGACAGATTTCTCTTAATAAAACACTGATAATATCAAGTCACTTATCTGCTCAGAGAAACCCAGTCACTCACCACGGCTGAGGGACTAAAGGTCAGGGTTGCATTTAGTGTATTCCAATACCTGGTTTAACCCTGTCTCTGGCCATATCTTCCTGCTGTCCTTCACTTATTGCTTCAGACCATGGAATAACCTCCCACAGGCAGGCCCTTGCTCAAGTTCCCCTACCTGAAATAATGCATTCACCTGTCTTTTATCCACATTTCAACATTCTGCTTTTTTCTCCTACTGAAAAAACCATGGCAGGTTCAGGTTTGTAGAGCCTGAGGCTCTGAGAATTTTCAGAGTCCTGGATATGAAAAAGGATAGAAAATTATGAGTAAAATAATAAATTAGTGTGCAAGTGAATATTTAACATGAGAAAAGAAATCACAACATACTATCCATTTTTTTTTAAAGCTGACAAGAACACCACAAAGCATGTAATGTTATGTAATATTTTTATTAATGAACTACCTGTCAGATCTCTATAATACAAATGGTAACATTTTATGTAATATATAATCCATTATTTATATATTATATTTATATCATTTATATGTTATTATATATTATAAAACCAATGACTATGTTATATCATAATATTTTCTGACATCAAGAGATAGTATAGTTCAGAATTACTTTCATCATGATTGATCAAAATATGTTTCAGATTATTGATAGCTTAGAGTTTCCTTCAGAGACTTCCCTGGTGGTGCAGTGGTTAAGAATCCACCTGCTAGTGCAGATGGCATGGGTTCAATCCCTGGTCCGGGAAGATCTCACATGCCGTGGAGCAACAAAACCTGTGCGCCACAACTATTGAGCCTGCACTCTAGAGCCCGCAAGCCACAACTACTGAAGCACTCGCACCTAGAGCCCATGCTCCGCAACAAGAGAAGCCACTGCACTGAGAAGCCCGCGCACCACAACAAAGAGCACCCCCCACTCACCACAACTAGAGAAAGCCCATGTACAGCAATGAAGACCCAACACAGTCAATCAATCAATCAATCAATCAATCAATTTACATTAAAAAAAGAATTTCCTTCAACCTAGAAACTTGTTAATGTCATGAAAAATTGTAGGATAGTTATCAAGTTTGGGGAAATTCTATCAACTTTTTCATATATGAACTACACAATTTTACAGAATGTTCTGTAGATCTCTGTATGTTTCAAGAAGTTGCTCCATCACTCTGCACCTGCTTTGGGGGCACATGCCTGAGGACACCTTGATGCTGTCATACAACTACTGCAACACACATTTGTGTCATGACCCCGGGTAAATGTCCAGGGACAGTGGAATCCTTTTCTATACAAGAATGACTAGGAATAAGTTGACTCTATGTGGAGGTAACTGCAAACAACATAACTGTATCTCACTAAACCGACATTAAGTGTATCTCAGCCAGCTTCCTCCTTGCTAACTGGTGCTGATGCCCTTGGCCACTCTAGCATCACCCAAATGAAGACTTTTATGATTAAGGGAGAGAGAGAGCAGATTCAAAAACTGCAGTTTAAGTATCCTACTTTCATTGCTAAGATTCCCCCTCAAGTAAGCATTCCTAAAAATAAGCTCAGCTTATCTTCATTAACTTCACTAGTGTGCTGGGAACAGATTAATTTACCTTTAATAACACTCTTATTCCCTGCTGGTTCGTATGGTACTTTGCTGTTTACAAGTATTACGTAATGTGCTTTCCTGTATTTTGTAGTATACACATCCAATTCTCTATTGAACTGACAATCAACAATGTGTTCTTATTGTCTTTGCATCCGTCATGGTAGTTGTGCTCTGCGGATATCCAACAATTATATGTTGATTTAAACTGAATTAGTTTAAGAATAACTAGGAGTCATATTGAAAATTACATCTTCTCCTTCTTTACACATTGGGATCGAGGTCAGAAATATAGCAGTCCTACCTAATTTTAGGTACTTCTATATTTAAGAAGTTAATTAGCTTTTGTAGAGATTAATTCATGCAAAAGTAAGATTATATCAAACTGATTATGATATTTTGTGCATGAAAATAACTATCAAAGAAGGGTAAGAATGCAATATGTCTATAAAAATAAGTGAATAACTAAAAGACCACTGTTCCTTCTAATAATATTAATCAAATAAAAGTATCTAAAATTAAAATATTTCCTTCAGGAAACTGCACATTCATTACATATACATTAAGTTGAACCATATGAAAGTGCCAACAGTTTGCTGTTTTTAACATCCAAAAATGGCAACTTCATACAATCCAACCCAGTATGTTAATACATTTGTTCTTCAGTTTTTAGTCATAAAATCAGGGAAAAGTAACTTTTTTCCCCACATTCAGCCCTCAAGTTGCTCTTAGAAATATTATAATTGTGTAAAGTTTATGTATTCAGCTAGTGGTTATGTTTCCTTTAGCCATGTTTACTGTGACAAAATAATAGCTATAAACAAAAGCAAATCCAGGGTACTTACTCATAAGCTGTAATTCTCTTCACTTTCACACAATGGGCAATTTCTGTCTGTGATCTTAGACAAATGCTAGAGTGCAATACCTAGATTTGGGCTTTATGTAGAGACAAGGCAAAAGCAGAACCTGCCAGAGTTAATATAGCCAGAGAATGTATTTTTTTTCCAGAAATGCACACCCCAAATAGAGCATATGCTGTACACAGCTGTAGTAGCATAACCTCTATTTTTCCCTACCATGTGTTCTCAAAAGGCTTGTTTCCTTTTTCCCATCAAAACTTAGCTTTATTTCATGTCAGATCTTGATTAATAATTTACACATGGTTTGTAATTACTGGAATGCAATGCAATATAAAAATGGGATTTTAAAAAGAATTTCTTTCCTTTGATTAAGGAAGTAAATACACGTGTATATATATGTATACATACATGTGTGTGTATATATAACGTATACATGCATACATATATGTATATATAATATATGTATGTATATGTATACATATATGTATACTAATATATATGTATATATGTATACATATATAATATATACTCATATATCTATTTATATATATGTATATATATATTATATGTGTGTGTATATATATATATATATTAGCAAATTTGGAAGAAATAAAGCAGAATAGAAATCAACAGTAAATGTAGCTCAGAGATATCCAGTGTTAACATATTGATATGAAACCTGTAGATAATTATTCTCCGCATCTATGTGAATTTGGATTTTTAATTAAATGGCTTTATTATGATATAACTTACATACCATGCAACTCACCCACTTAAAGGGTAAAATTCGATGTTCTTTGGCCTAGTCACAGTGGTCTTGGCTTGTTCCGCTTCCGTGTGTGGCCTCCATCTTATAAGCCGAGAGTGGTTTGATTAAGGGAGCTCCCAAACTCTCTGCCACACGAACTGGGAAGTTAGTCTCTGTAACATGAACTTGGGAGGATTGTCAGCAGCCTGCCCCTTTGGTTAAGAAACTCTCCTTTGATTGGGAGATGAGAGAGAGGGAAGCTCACCTTTGCCACACCTGCCCACAGGGGAGCTCCCCTCAACCTGAGCTGGGTTGGGTGGGGGGTATGGGGAGGGGGCAGGTTATATGCCACAAGTTCTCACTATACTAATCTGAACTGTATATAGTTATAGTGGATCTTCGTGAGTAATTGTTTCATCATTTGCCTTACGTCCTCAGCTAATTCCAGAGAGTTTACATTTTAAAAATAATTTTCACCAGTTGTGTTCTTTTGGTGTGGACCGTCTTCATGGAACTCTCAGGATGCTATTCTGGGTTTGGAACTCCGCAGCATTCAGTGTTTTGTGAATAACCATTCTGGAGTTATTACGTCTTCTTCCCAAGGATAAGAACATTACTTGTTTGACCGCTGCCAAGTACAAAAGCAAAATATTATCATTTTTATTTACTTTCTCTTTGTCACTATGCAGTTCTAAGAGTAAAACCCAGAAGCAGACACAAGGACATTTCTCCCTTTAATATTATGTATAACAAATAAATTACCTTATTAGCCATAATTACAATAATAAATACAGAAGACTATTATATAGTGAGAACCATGCCAGGAAACTTACATACGTTATCTCATTTAATTATTACCGTAACTCTAATGAGTAGTTATTATTAATGCTAGTATAATATACTATATTAGTATTATATTTTCACAGATGAGAAAACACATTTTCAGTGAGTATACATTATTGTTTGATTCCCATGGAGCTAGTAGATGAGGGTGCTATGATCTAAATTAAGATCTATTCCCAAGAGCATACACATTCCAATAAAACATTCTGTGTCAGAACAGAAAGGCAACATATTGAATTTATACAATTATCTCTGAGGTGTAGTGGATACTGTTGTACAAATGTCCCTGACCCTCTTTAGGACCTGCCCAGTAGTATTGGCTGCTGGTGGACTCACAGACGAGACTCTTGCCAGAATTGCTTTTAGCCAAAGGAGGGTTCCCTGCTGTTTATCTGCTCTGAGCCAGTCTGAACACAGTGGCTGGTGATTGCAAGGAGGATGGGAAGGGGTGAGATGGTATGAGGCTTAACATCTTCACCTCAGGTGGTATAACTCTGAAGGGTCTCCCAGATGCAGAGCTACCCTTTGAATCCACTGGGTCTTCTGTTCCAACCACATTGGAGTTCACCTTCACCCTCTGCCCAATCCTACCTCCCTCAGCCTTCATGGGGATTGCTTCTGAGCATATTTCCTCGTAAACCTCCTGAACTGGCACCTCAGCATCTCAGGGTGTGTTTCCTGGGAAACTCATCTATGACTGGAAGAGTCAGAGCAAGGCCGCAGAAGACCCTTCAAGTTTAACCACTGGGCAGACAGTAATTCTAATTTTAAGAACCTGAGAACAAGTTATATTACATAATAAAGGCATACTAAAGATGCAGATAAAATTAAGGTTCCCAATCAGGCAACTAAAGAGAGGAGATCAATTCTGAATTATTCAGGTGGGTCCAACCTCATCCCAAGGGACTTTGAAAATGGATGAGGGAGGCAGAAGAGGGAGAGCTGGAGACTTGGTAGCCTGAGAAGGACTTGAAGGAACAAAACATAACATTGCTGGTTTTGAAAATGGAGAAGGTGACCAAGAAGAAAGGAATACGGACACCGTGGAATGCTGAAAAGTACGGAAGCAGATTCTCCCCTAGAACCTCTGAAAGGAACACAGCCCTGCTGACAGCTTGAGTTTAGCCAGTGAAACTAACTTCAGACTTCTATCTCTAGAACTGGAAGGGAGTAAATTATCACACCAGAGATAGAAAACCAACACACTTACTTTCTTCTCTTCTTTTCTATAAAACATGTTGTGTTAGGAAGATGCCTTAGAGGACTGGGAGGGGGAGGATGGGGGGGACTCGAGGGATGGTGGGGGGGGAGTCAAGGGAGGGAGGGAATATGGGGATATGTGTATAAAAACAGATGATTGAACTTGGGGTACCCCCCAAAAAATAATTAAAAAAAAAGAAGAAAAAAAAAAAAGAACTTATGGACTAAGATTGTAAATATTATAAGTCCTACCAATGTAATATCAGATTATACACACACAAACACACACACCCCACATTGATTTTAAAATGAAATGTATTGAGGCTATAAAATAAAACATAATTAAGGAGAAAAAAAAAGATAAATGAGTACTGGGGACGTAATGTACAACATGATTAACACTGCTGTATTATATATGGGGATGTTAAGAGAGTAAATCCTAAGAGCTCTCCTCAGAAGGGGAAGTTTTTTTTCTTTTTATTATGTCTATACGAGATGATGGATGTTAGCTGAACCTATTGTGATAATCATTGCACAGTATATGGAAATCAAGCCATCATACTATATGCCTTAAACTTATACAATGAGGTTTGTCAATTATTTCTCATTAAAACTCAACTGCATAACACAGGGAGATCAACTTGATAATCGGTGATGACCTAGAGGGCTGGGATAGGGAGGGTGGGAGGTAGGCTCAAGAGGAAGGGAATACGGGAATATATGTATAAATACAGCTGATTCACTTTGTTGTACAGTGGAAACTGGCGCAACAGTGTAAAGCTATTATACTCCAATAAAGGTCAAAAGAAAAAAAAACAAAAAACAAACAAAAAAAAAACATGTTGTGTTTCAACTCTGTGGCTGTTTATATATCTTCCTCCAGGGGTCTGTACCTTTCTCAAAAAAAAAGAAAAAAAATGATGCCTCACTTATATTTGACCTCCAGTGCTACAACACAGCAAGATCGTTTAGCATAGGCAACAAAATCTAATGTGTTCATATGAGTTAATGAGGAGATAGGTGAAATGATTCCTCTTTTAATACCCTAAGAGTAGCCAAATGTAACTTAGGAAGCAGTATAACATCTTTCCCTTCCCGTTACACTGCCTGGAAATTATGTCTCCTCTTCCTATGTTTAGAAATTTGGACCTATTAAGTTCCAAATTTGGAAGAAACACTATCCCCAGGTACTATTTTGATACCCATACTCAAAGAGAGAATTCTCAAAAATTGCTCTGTTCTCAAATAACTTTAGTCTTTACATGACACTGTCTCATTTTTTTCAAGACCCATTTTAGTTAACAGTATTAGAATTGATGTCATAAAACTGCATTTTTGATTAAGCAAGAATTTTATTAAGTAAATTTTTGTTTGGAAGTTTCCATTTTTTTCCTCAGTATCTTGTGTTTATCTTATGCTAATTCTTCTAGAACCTGAATAATTTTCTCTCTCCCATCCCTACTCTGTTCAGCAGCGCGAAACAATTATAAAAGTAACTAAAACTGCATTAAGGCGGGTTTAAAATGGAAAACCAGATAAAATCACTAATACATATTTAAAAAAGCATTACCTTGCCTTGAACAAATTAGCTGTATCATTTTTTAAAAAGATATGTTGTAGTGTAAACGACCTGTCATAAATTCAAGTGATTTTTGTCAGTTAGAAAACATGTTTCTTGCTGTTTTATGGAACAGATGAAGCAGGAAACAATCTCAGCATCCTGTCATTGGCAGTTTCAGAAGCAGACACAACAGAAAATGTCTGAATAGCTAATACTTTGGGGATGATTCAAAGGTGCCATTAAAGGCTGCTTTGCATTAGAGTGTGAAAACAGTAGGCATGTTATCCTATGCAAAAAAAAAATAAAATAAAAGTGAGAGGTGAGAGGATTTATCTTCTGTTGTCAAAACTGACACCTTCTTTGTATACTGGGTTCCTTCACCAAGGCATCCACAATCGCTTTTGCCATGCCAAACCTTCTTCTATTTTGTTGTAATTAAAAATATATACAGACTTAAAGAATATAAAAGCTACTATTAATAGTATGACTTTGGGAAATGTTATCTATTTCCTAAGCAGCACTTAGTAGGAAAGCATTGACATGAAAGAAAAGTAAATAAAAGGGTAAGATTGCTAAAGCATGTTGATTTGAAAAGGTTTATATAAAGCATTTTAAAGGTCAGAGAAAGTTGTGAGTAGGTCTCACTGCAAAAGTTATGTACCAGGTAAAACTGAGTGTCAATCTGCATTAAGCTGATAGGAAAAAAATAAAATGAACAGTCACCCTAACCTAACACTCCAGGGGAGGGAAGGGCAGGGGTCCCCCAGGTAAGGGAGATGTTTGTGGGCCACCGTTGCCCCACTCTCTCCTTGAGGATGATGGCTGCGACTCACTTCAGCCTCCTGGCATTCATAAGCCGCCTGCTTTCCCTGTCTGCCTCTCCATCTGTGCAAATGGGATTCAGTGTGATTTTAAATCTGTCTGAAAATGAAATTCAGTTGCAAGGTAAGAACTGCTAATAGAAGTGAGCAAACGGAATAAAAAGGTGTTGATATGGTAAATTATAAGTCGACTTCACACACATATCTCATTTTAATATGAAATTAACCTACGGCGGCAAGAACTCTCATATAATAGGTGATCTCCCATCAATCGTTTACCTGTGAATCAGGAAACTGCTAAGACCTTACGCAAAGCCAGATGCACCTCAGGTCACACACAGTCAAGGTGACAGAATTCTTAGTCGGTGTCAGGCTACATATGTCTCTGCTTTTTCAACTCAAGGAGCCTGCTGTGGAGTACTGTTTTCCCTCTCAAATAAAAATCACATCGATTTCAAGCACAGAAAGCAGTTACCTTTATTTTGTTGTAATTTCTTTACTTGTATCTTAAGTGAGACGCGCTGCAGTTGAGTTTCACTTCAGCTCTGTATCTACCACTACCTCTGTTGAATTAGATTAGAGGATCTCTCCCAAAACTATCTTGGGTAGCTGCTGTGTGATCCTAGCACAGAAACTGATAAGGTTAAAGACTCAGACTTTTTATTTGTGGGAAAGAAAAAAGAGCGAAAAAAAGTTCACATATCTGACAGGCTGGCTAAATAAAACCTGTATTAGTTTAAATACATGAAACCGTTTAGAAGCTAATTACTTATGAGGTCTTTGCTGAGAATCACACTGCAAACTGGACTGAAGCTAACTGAGTTACATCTACTTTGCTGGCCTAGCAAACATCTCCATGAAGCTAGCACATTTTGGATTTTTTAAAGTACCCAATTTTTTAGAAATTATAAATAAAATGAATATTAATATTTAAAAGAGCAGCAGGAGTTATATTTGATTGTTCAGAGGAGCACCAGAATGAATATTTAATCTGGAGTCCACTTAGGGTACTCTAAATATAATTACTGGCATTTGTCCAGCTAAAGAAAAGAGAAGTGGGGGAGGAAACTACATACTGCTTATTTTAATTAGATGAAATTATGTGGTTCAATAAAGCATGACAGCCGGCATAATGAGAGAAGAGACCCATGTTTATGGGAGAATTATTGGTGACAAAAATGTTGGCAGTATGCATGTTTTACAGAGGCAGTTGAAAGCCACTGCTTCGTCTTCTTATTCATAATTCCCTGCAATGCCTTTGAACAATAAACTGATACCAAGAAAGAAAACAGGGAAGTGTTTTTTGTTTTGTTTTGTTTTCTCTGTTTGACAAAGATGAGGATAATATGTTTGCAGTATTTCTGAAGATGATCTAAAAGTTGTGGATGATGCTCTGTCTCTCTGTCTCCCTCATTCTCACTTCACTTCCTCTCTGTCTCTCTGTCTTTCTCTCTCTCTCTCTCTATTTGATTCTTTTGTATATAGTATACATGCATATGCATATATGCTATATGTACATAGATAAGTACTTATATATATACTTGTTTTCCCTATTTTAGAAAAAAAGTCTTTATGAAGCATTTGAAACAGAAAAAATGAAACAAAAGGAAGAAGTGTTAGAAATTAGCAGATTATTTATCCATATTTTCTTCTTGTTTCCCTATCTTTATTTAGAGTGATACACAATGTGCTTTGTTAATAGGTAGCACTCTATAATTTTGGTTAAAATTATATCTAATTTAAACCATATTTTATAAAGACAAATTTATTTGATATTATTGAAACAGTGAGGGGATAAAGCATTTTCCCACAACTGCTAGCTCATAAATCATATTGCTTTACAAACCTAGTATATGTCTAGACACAATATCATAGGCTAAAACATGAATATTGATAAATCCTGGTATTTAAAAAAAATTCTGTTTGGAAAAAGCCATCATAATAAGCATTTTTAAAAGTATTAAACAAACTGAAGAAAAAATTTATAGAAGCGTTGCACTGTTATTTATATGGTTAATGTAAAATTTTTTTAATCATCAATAAAAAATAAGTACATTAATAGAAATTGGGTAATGAGGGCATACGAATCACAAAAGAAGAAAAGACAAGGCCCAATACAAACAGTTACATTCAATTATTCAAGAAATAAAAATTATAGGAGGAGATCAAGATATCAGAGTTGGAGGATGTGGAACACACCTCCTCAATGAACACATCGAAAATACAACTATGCGTGGAATGATTCTCAGGGCAGATTGACAAAAAGACTCCTGTACAACCAGGTCTATAAGAGAGACCCACATGGAATCAGGTGGGAAGGGAAGAGATGTTATCCAGTCAGTACCTGTGCCTCTGGAAGGAACCTAGAAAAGGAGGGAGATCACACAGGCAGAGTGTCTCCCTGGGGAAGTGAGAGCTTGAGTCCCATATTGGGCACCTCAGCCTTGGTGTCTGACACTGGGAAGACAAATCCCCTTGGCTGGTCGGAGGGCAGGTGGGACTTGTGTTCCACAGGTGAGGCATGCGCACATGCTTACTTACTCAGAAACAGGGCAGAGAGGGCAGACTGAAGCTGCAGGAGACACTTGCTCGTTTCCCACAATTGTCCAGGCACACACCCCAGACTGAGGCAAGCTCCCTCTCTAGCTTTGCTTCATGATGCAGGTACACACTGGATCAAGGGCTGCTGTGGCTGAGAGGAGATCTCAGCAGTGAGGGACAAAGTCAGCTCAGACCCAGACTGGCATCTGAGGTGGGGGCACAACCTTTACTGGCACTTACACAGGCAGAGCATCAGAAGCCCTGTGGTGTCTGACCACAGCAGGGACCTCTACAGCCTGAGCCCAGACCCATGCTGAGTGCCTGCACCAGCCTCTCTAGCTCCAGCACTGCCCCCATCTGGTTTGAGGGTGCCAGTGTCTGAAGTGGGGAGAGCACACACTTAAAGGGAACAAAACAGCTTTCTAAAGGAGTTAGAAAAAGAAGAGCAAACAAAGCCCAAAGTCAGCAGAAGGAAGGCAATAATAAAGATCAAGAGGAAATAAATATAATAGAGAAAAAAAGAAAGCAATAGAGAAGATCAATGAAACCAAGAGCTGTTTTATGAAAAGGTAAACAAAATGGATAAACCTTTAGCCAGGTTCATCAAGAAAAAAAAAAAAAAAAAGAGAGAACACAAACAAACAAAATAAAAAATGAGAGAGGAGAAATAACAACTGATATCACAGAGACACAAAAAATCATGAGATAATACAATAAACAGTTATGCCAACAAATTGGACAACCTGGAAGAAATGGACAAATTTCAAGAAACATGCAATCTTCCAAGACTGAATCAGAAAGAAATAGACAATCTGAACAGACTGATCACTAGCAGTGAAACTGAATTGTAATAAAAAACAAACAAACAAACAAAAAACCTTCTAGCAAACAAAAGTGTAGGACTAGAGAGCTTTGTATGTTTGGAATTCTACCAAACATACAAAGAAGAGCTGATACCTATCCTTCTCAAACTATTACAAAAATATTGAAGAAGATATAACAATCCCAAATTCATTCTATGAGGCCATCATTACCATGATACCAAAACCAGACAGATAAAAGAAAATTACAGGCCAATATTTCTGACAAATATAGATGCAAATACCCTCAACAAAACATTAACAAACCAAATCCAATAATATATAAAAAGGATTATATAACACCATGATCAAGTGGGATTTATTCCGGGGATTCAAGGATGATTCAATTTCTGCAAATTAATCAGTGTGATATACCACACAAATAAAAAGACAGATAGAAATCCCATCACTATCTCAATAGATGCCGAAGAAGCATTTGACAAAATTTAACATCCATTCATGTTAAAAACTCTCGTCTAAGTTGGTATAGAGGTAACATATTTCAACATAATAAGGACCATTTATGAAAAACCCAAAGCTAAGATCATACTTAATGGTGAAAAGCTGAATGCCTTCACTCTAAAATCAGGAACAAGACAAGAATGCCCACTCTTACCACTTCTATTTTACATAATATTAGAAGTCTTAGCCATAAAAATCAGAAAAGAAAAAGAAATAAAAATGCATGCTAATTGCAAGGGAAGAAGTAAAACGGTCACTATTTGCAGATGACATGATACTGTGTATAGAAAACTCAAGTCTCCATCAAAAAGCTATTAGAACTAATACACAAATTCAATAAAATTTCAGGATAAAAGAATAGTATACAGAAATCTGTGGCTTTTCTGTACACTCATAATGAACTATCAGAAAGAGTAAGTAGGAAAACAATCTCACTTAAAATTGCATCAAAAAGAATAAAATATCTAGGAATAGATTTAACCAAGGAGGTAAAAAACCTATACTCTGAAAACTATGAAACATTGATGAAGGAAATTGAAGATCATACAAAGAAATGGAAAGATATCCTGTGTCCTTGGATTGGAGGAATTAACATTGTTAAAATGGCCGCACTACCCAAAGCAATCTACAGATTGAATGCAATCCCTAACAAAATACCAATGATATTTTTCACAGAACTAGAACAAACAATTCCCCAATTCCTATGGAACAGTAAAAGATCCCCCAATTGCCAGAGGAATCTTGAAGGAAAAGAACAAAGCTGGAGGTATTATGCACCCTGGCATCAGACTATAATACAAAGCTACAGTAATCAAAACAGCATGGTAATGGCACAAACACAGGCACGTAGACAGAATAGAGTCCAGAAATATAAAATATTAAAAACTATCTTGAATAGAATTTGAAAATTAAAAGAAAATGGACTAAAACATGAAGAAATGAGTTTCTTGAACTCAAGAGAAATGTACAAGGAAGACAAAATTACCTCAGCAATGACTAGATTTCAAAACAGTTGAGAGAACATATCTAAAAGACAATTTAAAAATGATAACTGAAGAAAAAATAGGAAACCAACCAAGAAGATAAACATGTGATTAAAAAAATTAAAAGTTTAAGGAGAAAGTGGTGAAAAGAGAAGACAGTCAAAGGAGGGATATCACTCCTGTAATCTGCCATCCTTGAGAAATAACAAAACAGTGGAATAGAACAAACATTTAAATCATAAACTAACAAAATTTTCTGAAAATAAAAACACCTGAATCAGAATAGTTAAATGACCCATAATGTACCTCGGAAATTTAACTCAGATAGAGAACTTCTGAGACAGCTCATTATAAAACCATTAAATTTCAAAGATAAAGAAAAAACCCTTAAGAATTTATAAAAATACATTTTTAAATTTAAAATTACGTCAAATGAGGAAGTTTTAAGGAAAAAGAATAATGACAATAAAAACCACAAACTCATTTTTCTTCCCTTGTAAATCCAGGTTCTTTCCTTAAGGCTTCTATGCCTTCAATTTATTACACATGAATGATGCTAGGATAGCAATGTGTTCAACAGACTATTTAAATGACTTTTTCATATTAATAAACTTTGTAATTCATATGTAACATTGTGTGAAGTACATAATTCTTAGGGGTTTAAGATTTGAAGTCTCCGAGGACCTCTGTACAAGATTTGTGATATCATAACTATGTGTTTTCTAAGTAAGGTGGTATCCAAGTTTATCAATTCTTACAGAGGTGAGATGGAGTTATATAGCATATAACCTAATGAACTCAGAAGATTAACATGGTAGGGAGACCTTAAACATAGCTCCCCCCAAATATCTTCTTCCTAAGTTTACACATTCTGCTTTTCCTTAAAAAGCAAACCATCTTCCAGTATCCTCTATAGATCCAATATTTAAGTTGAAAATCATTCTTATTCAGCTGGTACTTTATTTAAATAATTTTAGTATTAACCATAATTAAATGACTATCTAGGAAAAATAGTTCACAATAAATAATGGCAAATAATTCATCCCTTAACTATGCTAAAATTAACCTTCACAAAACAATAATGAGAGAGGATAAATAATGATAATTTAACTATTTGGAATCCCTTTGCATTTCCTGTACAATATTTAATTTTATCATTACATTATTAGGTACAAAATTTGAATTAACTTACAAGAGAAAAACAAATTAGATTTTTTAATTGTCCAAATGTGCTGTATATGATGTTATTTGAAAGTCACAACATAGGTGATTTACCTTAACCTACATTTTTCTAAAGAGTATTACAACAAATTTCATATTATCTGCCTACCTACCCATCTCTTAGCCTCTCCACCTAGTCACCTCTGTATGCATTTACTTAATGTCAAAATGTTACAGCTGTCTGGGATGATAATTTCATATTCCTAGATTTTATTAAGCTTTTCAGTGAGCCACATGTAAAGGTTATCAAAGTGACTGAGTTAATGCACGTGTTTCTTGACCTCAGAAGTATCAGGAGACATGAGAATCTAGAAATTCATGTGGTGACTAGAACTTCTTAAAAAAAAATGCCCCTGTTAGGAGTATCATCTTGCTGATTGGGAAATTGTTCAGAGTCTAAAAACTTCTTGGAAAGGGAACTGGAAAACAGTCTGTTACTACTCTTAGTATATAAAATTCTTTTATTGTTGGTAGGTATCAAATTCTCAGATCGTGAAAGACTACAAAGTAATCATTAATATTTCACTATATTTAAGTGCAATTAGAAAATGCAGGACTTCTCTGGTGGCACAGTGCTTAAGAATCCGCCTGCCAATTCAATGGACTCAGTTTCGATCCCTGATCTGGAAAGATCCCACATGCCGAGAAGAAATTAAACCTGTGTGCCACAACTACTGAGTCTGGGATCTAGAGCCTGCGAACCACAGCTATTGAGCCTGCATGCCACAACTACTGAAGTCCATGTGCCTAAAGCCCTGCTTTGCAACAAGGGATGCCACTGCAATGAGAAATCAGTGCACTGCAATGAAGAGTAACTCCTGCTCACTGCAACTAGAGAAAAAAAGCCCTCGCAGCAATGAAGACCCAATGAAGCCTAAAAATTAATTAATTAATTAAAAAAGAAAGAAAGAAAATGCATAGTTCTTGACTGTGCTGTGCCATGATGGCCCTGACTGATCTTCCCTAATTACTGTATTGTAAGCCCTTACCAGACTTCCTAGAACATGGTAGAAATGCCACACATATTCAATGAGTTAATAAAGGAATTCTTTCTTTTTTACTGTGCAGACACATATTTACATTTTAATTTAAAAAATAAAACAATTACCTGCCAGACAATAATTACAACAGTTTTACTCTTCACTTGTATAAAATAAATAAAAACATGACTATCCATCCTATAGCTGTGTATCATTTATATCATACTTGAGGCTAAACATATTTATTTAATCTTGACCTTTAAAGCCCATCGAGCTATCAATAATTTTCCTTCCCTGTAATTGTTGTTACTAATTTCAAAAAATGTTTTATTACATCAATCACAGGTAATAGCACAACTAATTGATGGGAGATGCTTTTCTAAAAATGCTGTGGTTCAATTTATTTGATTGGGTTAATTATCCTTATTTTTCTTGACCGCTTCCATGTTAATTCTCCTCTGACAGTAATGACCACTGCTATTGGGAAAGGAAAGATTTGGTAGTTGGATCTTGTGGATGGATGGATCTGACTCAGCCATTAGAATGCTGGAGATTTTAGCAGATGGTTCAGTTTGTTGCACTAGTGAAATCCATACCAGCAAACATCCCCTTGCTTTTAATTAAGGGGTGGCCAAAAATCAGCAAGAGAAGGTTTCCACATGACACCCAGGTTAAAGTGCTAACAGATTTCAGTTCCTGAGCTTATTTTTGGTACAGAGTGGATGAAAGAGGGCCTCCAGCAAAACAGTGCAGAGAGCGGAGGACTCCAGCCCAACGTGTTACCCTCTGGCTTTCCCTACGTTGCATCCTTCACATTTGTTTCTTGACCTGACCTCGTCCAGTCCAGGGTAGAGGTTCTGAGCAGTTCAGTAGTGTAAGGGGTCTGCCCTTCTCAAAGGTCCTGCTGGGTCCCTCTGGGAGAGCGTTCATTCAAGAGGTCTGAGAACAAGAGCCTTTTCATAACCTCAATTACCACAGGGTCAATATGCAACTGGGCGTTTCCAGTGGTACTTGGTTTGCCTGGCAAGCAGCTGTGGCCCAAGAGCATTTCTGAAACCAAGTTAAACTGTCATCAGTGTCTGTCTCTTAATGACAGCAGCCACAGAGGATCTTTTCTGATAATTGGCTTTTTGAGCAACCAGACCCGGGATCTGAGTCTTGAACAAATAAAGCCTTGTCAGGATTAAACCCCCATTAGTAATTCATAAGAAATTTCTGTCAAGTTTGTGTGTGTGGTTTTGATAGAACAAAAAGACATTAATTTCCTGACTACAAGACCTCATATGCTTTACATTTATTCCTATATTTTACTTTGAAAAAAATGTATATTACATCCTTCTAATAAATATATTTATGGTCTGCTATCAGATCCATGCATAAGAATTGAAAATTACCATGAAGCTGATAGCTCCCTGTCGCTAGACTGAGAATCTTTCAATCTCTTCAGTCCTCATGCATTCAGTGAGGTCTTGCTGTAGGTCAAAATATGGTATGAAAAGGGCATTAGGATGAAGTGAACCAAGGGATCTGGTTAGATTAAAATCAATGTTCAGCTTGGCAAAACCCAAGTGAGAGTGTTTCAAATCAAAGGTGAAAACGAAACCAAATGGTTTAACTTAAAGTCTACTATATAGCTTTATTAAAGAACTGAGCGTGTTGTAGTCACATCCATTTGGATGTTTATGATATATTATAAACATACATGCCTTATGCATCATGAAAGCTTCCTTTGATCTCTCCTGAAAAACCACAAGACCTTACTGACGATTGCTTTAGCTTGACAGTTTTTTGGAGAAAATCCATTAAAGTGCACAGAAAATCACATGCTATCATTTTGAAATAATTTATTCTAGGGAAAAAAAGTTTTGCCTAAGATAGTTTGAGAATTTAAATAGGGACTTTTTACAATGCTACTGTTGCTAATAATTGTATGTGTGTGTCAAAGTTGTACAAGATGTTTAGCAATGTTTATTGCTAAATATGTAAAACTTCAGTAGTACACACACAAAATACTGACCCACTTTTGTCTTTGGTATGCTGGCTTCTCCACGTAGTGATAAACATGTCTTCATTTACAAAATTTTCCAGGATTTCCCATGCTTCTTTCCTATTGTGGTTATAAACTATATCTTGTTCTTTAAATCATTTATTATTATTAAAGTCCTCTACATAGGCCAGGCTTACTCACATGGACCAGGTACCATTTTGTGCTGTGCTATGTCTCTAGTGCCTAGAATAGGTCTGACACATACAGAAGCTCAAACAACGTTAGTTAAAGAATGGGTATCTAACCTCATGTATTAACAAAACAATGACAAAGCTACTGCACAGTGTTGATGGCAATGGAAAGGCTGAAGAGTTTTTGGAAATATTTGGGAAAGTTATGATAATAATATTACCCTTATAACTCTATGAAATTTATAGTGTAGGATTCTAATAACCTGTCTTTCCAGGCTTATGTTAATCTAATTGTATATATGAAGGATATGTTTAAGAAAACAAGAATAATTATATAGCCACAAAACATTTCTTAATTTCAAGCATGTTTTTAGGCTTTTCAGCTACATAAATAAATGCATTTGGGGGAAAAATAATGAAAGTACTTGTGAGTGAGTTTATCAATTCATTTTGCATAAATGAACTTTGATCTTGTTGGTAGATTATGACCAAGTTGGTGTCTCTATCCAAAAAAGGAATCCATAAAGAGAACTTGCCGTAACAGAACCTCAATGACTATCCCTTAATTAATTCTACCAGTTAGTTAGCACATATCATTTAGATAGCATGTTAAAGGGAAAAAAACAAAAATTGAGAGTTTCCTATGTAATAATTAACCATCACACTGATTATCTAATTTAATTCTCACAACTACCCATGAGGGATGAATTAAGAAAAGAAAATCATCTTTATTGATCACATTATAAGGGCAGCACACTGTTCTAGAAATTATATACATGTATATATGTAGACGGAGGGAGAGAGAAAAGAGAGGAAAGGGAACAGGGAGAAAGGGAGTGAGAAGAAGGATGGAGGGAGGAAAAGAAGGATGAAAAGGAGAGGAGAGGGATAAAGGACTTGGAGAAGTTTTCCTCACGGACCACAATACTGTTTGGAGATTAGAACCAAAGGTACAAGGGATGACCTTGACCTCTTGTAGTCTAAGCTGATATGGTGAGCATATGTGATGAATTCAGGTGATATATCCCAGCAGATATTGTTGAAGCAGCAGAGTGAGTAGGAGGAAAAGCAGTGTTGGAGGTATTACCAGGATCACTCCAGATCTGTCTCCTCTGTTGGCCAGCGGTGGTGTATAATCTAGGACAAGGACCCTGAGCAAGAAGGGCTCTGCCCCTCCCCCCCACCCCCCAAACACACAGACACTGCTCACCACAGGGCTGCAGGATAGATCTGTCTTCATTTTGCAGGTGAGAAAACTAAAGTTTTACAAGATCAAAACCATAGGTAGTCCATGACCCATGTATGAACAAACTGTATGTATTGATTGCAAAGTCTGAGGTCTTGAGGAGTGTTACATAGTGCAGGCTCAGGTCATGTGTACATGCACATGTACATGTACTTTGTTGACAGTTTCTGTGGCCAGTATATGGCTTCAGCAGATATTACGATTTTTATGTTCATTTTCTATGGCTGAATAACAAGTTACCACAGGCGGAGTGGTTATAACAGCAAACGTTTATTATCTCATTTCTATATGTCAGTGTCTGGGCATGGTTCAACTAGGTTGAACCTATGGTTTCAAGAGGCTACAAGGCAGGTGTCATTTGTGGCTGCAATCTCATCTGAGGCTTGGTGTCCTCATGCTAGTCACTAGCCTTTGGCAAAACTGAGTTTATTGTGGTTGTTGGACTGAAATCCTCAGCTCCTGAGGACTATCCACCATCCTCTGTCATGTAGCTCTCTCTACACCATGCAGTTTGTTTTTTTTTAATAAATTTATTTATCTATTTATTTATTGGCTGCATTTGGTCTTTGTTGCTGCACACGGGCTTTCTCTGGTTGCAGCAAGCAGGGACTACTCTTCATTGTGGTGCATGGGCTCCTCATTGAGGTGGCTTCTCTTGTTGCAGCACATGGGCTCAATAGTTATGGCTCATGGGCTCTAGAGCTCAGGCTCAGTTGTTGTGGCACAAGGGCTTAGTTGCTCTGCGGCACGTGGGATCTTCAAGGCCCAGGGATGGAACACATGTCCCCTGCATTGGCAGGCAGATCCTTAGTCACTGCCCACCTAGGAAGTCCCTTCAGTTTGGTTCCTTGAAGCCAAAAGGAGAGTGTTTCTCTATTCTTTGGTGTCTGACCTCTTGACCCTCTTTTTTTTTTTAAACTCTTTATTGGAATATATTTGCTTTACACTCTTGTACCCATCTCTGAGGTACACCAAAGTGAATCAGCTGCATCTACACACATATCCCCATATTCTCTCCCTCCTGCGAATCCCCCCCACCCTCCCCGTCCTGGCTCTCCAAGGCATCTCCCATTAAGTTGATCTCCTTTTGTTATACAGCAACTTCCCACTAGCTCTCTATTTTACAGCTGGTAGTGTAAATATGTCTATGCTACTCTCTCACCTCATCCCAACTTCCACTTTGCCCCTCAACCCAGCCCTGTGTCCTCAAATCCATTCTCTACTTCTGTATCTCCACCTTTGCCTGTCACTGGGTTCATCAGTACCATTTCTTCAGAGTCCATATATATGTGTTAGCGTACAGAATTTGTTTTTCTCTTTCTGGCTTACTTCACTCTGTATGACAGACTCTAGGTCTATCCACCTCATGACATATAGTTCAATTTCATTTCTTTTTATGGCTGAGTAATATTCCATTGTATATATGTGCCACATCTTCTTTATCCATTCATCTGTTGATGGGCATCTAGGTTGTTTCCATGTCCTGGCTATTGTAAATAGTGCTGCAATGAACATTATGCTACTTGCTTCTTTTTGGATCATGGTTTTCTCTGGGTATATGCCCAGTAGTGGGATTACTGGGTCATATGGTAGTTCTATTTTTAGTTTTTTAAGGAACCTCCAAATTGTTTTCCATAGTGGCTGTACCAGCTTACAATCTCACCAACAGTGCAAGAGAGTTCCCTTTTTTCCACACCCTCTCCAACATTTATTGTCTCTAGATTTTGTGTTGATGGCCATTCTGACTGGTGTGAGGTGATACCTCATTGTGGCTTTGACCTGCATTTCTCTAATAATTAGTGATGTCGAGCATCTTTTCATGTGTTTGTTGGCCATCTGTATGTCTTCTTTGGAGAAACTTCTATTTAGGTCTTCCGCCCATTTGTGGATTGTTTTTTTTTGCTTTTTTGGTATTAAGCTGCATGAGTGGCTTGTATATTTTGGAGATTAATCCTTTGTCTGTTGCTTCATTGGCAAGTATTTTCTAGCATTCTGAGGGTTGTCTTCTTGTCTTGTTTATGGTTTCTTTTACTGTGCAAAAGCTTTTAAGTTTCATGAGGTCCCATCTGTTTATTCTTGATTTTATTTCCATGATTCTAGGAGGTGGGTCAAAAAGGATCTTGCTTTGATGGATGTCATAGAATGTTCTGCCTATGTTTTCCTCGAGAAGTTTTATAGTGTCTGGCCTTACATGTAAGTCTTTAATCCCTTTTGAGTTTATTTTTGTGTATGGTGTTAGGAAGTGTTCTAATGTCATTCTTTTACATGTTGCTGTCCAATTTTCCCAGCACCACTTATTGAAGAGGCTGTCTTTTTTCCATTGTATATTCTTGCCTCCTTTGTCAAAGATAAGCTGCCCGTATGTGCTTGGGTTTATCTCCGAGTTCTCTATTCTGTCCCATTGATCTTCCTTTCTATTTTTGTGCCAGTACCATACTGTCTTGATCACTGTGGCCTTATAGTATAGTTTGAAGTCAGGAAGCCTAATTCCACCAACTCCATCTTCCCTTCTCAAGATGGCTTTGGCTATTCGGGGTCTTTTGCGTTTCCATACAAATCGTAAGATTTCTTGCTCTAGTTCTGTGAAAAATGCCATTGGTAATTTGATAGGGATTGTGTTGAATCTATAAATTGCTTTGGGTAAGATAGTCACTTTCACAATATTGATTCTTCCAATCCAAGAACATGGTATGTCCCTCCATCTGTTTGTGTCATCTTTGATTTCTTTCATCAGTATCTTATAGTTTTCTGCATACAGGTCTTTTGCCTCCTTAGGCAGATTTATTCCAAGGTATTTTATTCTTTTTGTTGCAATTGTAAATGGGAGAGTTTCCTTAATTTCTCGTTCTGTTCTTTCATTGTTAGTGTATAGGAATGCAAGTGATTTCTGCACATTAATTTTGTATCCTGATACTTTACTAAATTCAACAATTAGTGCCAGCAGTTTTCTGATAGTCTTTAGGGTTTTCTATATACAATATCATATCATCTGTGAAGAGTGACAATTTTACTTCTTCTTTTCCAATTTGGATTCCTTTTATTTCATTTTCTTCCTTGATTGCTATGGCTAACACTTCCAAAACTATGTTGAATAATAATGATGAGAGTGGACACCCCTGTCTTGTTCTTGACCTTAGAGTGAATGCTTTCAGTTTTTCACCATTTAGGACGATGTTGGCTCTTGGTTTGTCATATATGGCTTTTATTATGTTGAGGTAATTTCCTTTTATGCCCATTTTCTGGAGAGTTTTTATCATAAATGAATGTTGAATTTTGTCAAAATCTTTTTCTGCATGTATTGAGATGATCATATGGTTTTCATCCTTCAATTTGTTAATATGGTGTATCACATTGATTGATTTGCATATATTGAGGAATCCTTGCATTCCAGGGATAAACCCCACTTGATCATGGTGTATGATCTTTTAATGTGCTGTTGGATTCTGTTAGCTAGTATTTTGTTAAGGATTTTTACACCTATATTCATCAGTGATATTGGCCTGTAATTTTCTTTTTTTGTGACATCTTTGCCTGGTTTTGGTATCGCAGAATGAGTTTGGGAGTGTTCCGCCTTCTGCAATATTTTGGAAGAGTTTGAGAAGGATAGGTGTTAGCTCTTCTCTAAATGTTTGATAGAATTCACCTGTGAAGCCATCTGGTCCTGGGCTTTTGTGTGTTGGGAGATTTTTAATCATAGTTTCAATTTCCGTACTTGTGATTGGTCTGTTCATATGTTCTATTTCTTCCTGGTTTAGTTTTGGAAGATTGTACTTTTCTAAGAATTTATCCGTTTCTTCCAGGTTATCCAATTTATTGGCATACAGTTGCTTGTAGTAGTCTCTCATGATCTTTTGTGTTTCTGCAGTGTCCGTTGTTACTTCTCCTTTTTCATTTCTAATTCTGTTGATTTGCATCTTCTCCCTTTTTTTCTTGATAAGTTTGGCTAATGATTTATCAATTTTGTTTATCTTCTCAAAGAACAAGCTTTTAGTTTCATTGATCTTTGCTATTGTTTCCTTCCTTCCTTTTTCACTTATTTCTGATCTGATCTTTATGATTTCTTTCCTTCTGCTCACTTTGGGGTTTTTTGTTCTTCTTCCTCTAGTTGTTTTAGGTGTAAGGTTAGGTTGTTTTTTTGATATTTTTCTTATTTCTTGAGGTAAGACTGTATTGCTATAAACTTCCCTCTTAGGACTGCTTTTGCTGTATCCCATAGGTTTTGGGTTGTGGTGTTTTCATTGTCATTTGTTTCTAGATATTTTTTGATTTCCTCTTTGATTTCTTTAGTGATTTCTTGGTTGTTTAATAGTGTATTGTTTAGTCTCCATGTGTTTGTATTTTTTTACAGTTTTTTTCCTGTAATTGATATCTAGTCTCATGGAGTTGTGGTCAGAGAAGATGCTTGATACGATTTCAATTTTTTTGAATTTACTGAGTCTTGATTTGTGACCCAAGATGTGATCTATCCTGGAGAATGTTCCATGTGCACTTGAGAAGAAAGTGTATTCTGTAGTTTTTGGATGGAATGTCCTATAAAAATCAATTAAGTCAAGATGGTCTAATGTGTCATTTAAATCTTGTGTGTCCTTATTTATTTTCTGTTTTGATGATCTGTCCATTGATGTAAGTGAGGTGTTAAAGTCTCCCACTATTATTGTGTTCCTGTCGATGTCTCCTTTTATGGCTGTTAGCATTTGCCTTATGTATTGAGGTGCTCCTATGTTGGATGCATAGATATTTACAATTGTTATATCTTCTTCTTGGATTGATCCCTTGATCATTATGTAGTGTCCTTCCTTGTCTCTTGTAATAGTCTTTATTCTAAAGTCTAATTTGTCTGATATGAGTATTGCTACTCCAGCTTTCTTTTGGCTTCCATTTGCATGGAATATCTTTTTCCATCCCTTTACTTTCAGTCTATATGTGTCCCTTGGTCTGAAGTGGGTTTCTTGTAGACAACATATAGAAGGGTCTTTTTTTTTTTGTATCCATTCAACCAGTCTATGTCTTTTGGTTGGAGCATTTAATCCATTTACATTTAAGGTGATTATTGACATGTATGTTCCTATTACCATTTTCTTAATTGTTTTGGGTTTGTTTTTGTAGTTCTTTTCCTTCTCTTGTGTTTCCTGCTTAGAAAAGTTCCTTTAGCAATTGTAAGGCTGGTTTGGTGGTGCTGAATTCTCTTAACTTTTGCTTGTCTATAAAGCTTTTGATTTCTCCATTGAATCTGAATGAGATTCTTGCTGGGTAGAGTATTCTTGGCTGTAGGTTTTTCTCTCTCAGGACTTTCAATATATCCTGCCACTCCCTTCTGGCCTGCAGAGTTTCTGTAGAAAAATCAGCTGTTATCCTTGTGGGTTTTCCCTTATATGTTATTTGCTGCTTTTCTCTTGGTGCATTTAATATTTTTTCTGTGTTTAATTTTTGTTAGTTTGATTAATATGTGCCTCGGTGTATTTCTCCTTGGGTTTATTCTGTATGGGACTTTCTGCACTTCTTGGACATAATTAATTATTTTCTTTCCCATGCTGAGAAGTTTCCCACTATAACCTCTTCAAATATTTTCTCAGACCCTTTCTTTTTTTCTTCTTCTTCTGGGATGCCTATGATTCGAATGTTGATGTGCTTAATGTTATCACCAAGGTCTCTGAGACTATCTTCTATTCTTTTTATTCTTTTTTCTTTTTCATGTTTTGTGGCAGTTATTTCCCCCATTCTAACCCTCTTTTGAAGGGTTCATCTGTTTAAGTCAGACCCACCTAGGATAATCTCCCTTTTGATTAACCACTGACTTAGGGCCTCAGTTATAGCTGCAAAATCCCTTCATTTTTGTCATAGTGGTAATATAATCAGGAGATAGAGATCTCATCCCATCTTTGCCATATTCTCTTAGTTGGAATCACATTAAATCTCTTGCTCACACACAGAGAAAAGGAATAATGCAAGGGGGCTTCCTAGGTGGCACAGTGGTTGAGAATCTGCCTGCCAATGCAGGGGACATGGGTTCGATCCCTGCTCCAGGAAGATCCTACATGCTGCAGAGCAACTAAGCCCGTGCACCACAACTATTGAGCCTGCGCTTTAGAGCCCATGAGCCACAAGTATTGAGCCCATGTGCTGCAACTACTGAAGCCCACGCACCTAGAGCCCGTGCTCCGCAACAAGAGAAGCCATGGCAATGAGGAGCCCGTGCACCACAATGAACAAGTAGCCCCCACTCACTGCAACTGAAAAGAAAGCCTGCGCACAGCAAAAAAGACCCAACAGAGCCAATAAAATAAATAAATTAAAAAAATCATCATAATAATTAAGGGCATGCTGCATCCAAAGATCTGTGAGAATTCCACCTTGTACAAGGTGTGCAATGCAAACAGTTTAGAACTCACCTTCCTACACGAGCCTCTGTCACACTTCAATGTCACCTGCCTAGTACATGGATATGTTTGAGTTTGTAGAAACCTAGTCGCTTGTTTAATACAATACAAGTATAACCAGGTAACTGCATTTCTTAAAATTGATAGGTCTTGAAGAAAAATAGGTAATTTTTAAATACATCTGTAAAGAGTTATTTATTCTTATTATCCTTGTTCTAGCTGTCAAAACAAAGTAGCAATCTGGGCATCAGGGAAGAAGGCATTTACTTTGTCTAAATGAATAGTTGCTTTGCTTCTTATAGCTATATTTCTCTCTCAAAATATAGCAAAGATCAGGCAATTCCCTCTAAATGCTTCTAAAAAGAGGACCTTGCATCACCTGTATCTCCTGGACGCTTGTTTGAAATGCAGGATAGTGGGCTTCATGTCAGACATACTGATTTAGAATATTTTTTTGTGACAAGATCTAGGTGATTTTTTGCATGTTGATGTTTGAGAAGTGCTATCTGGAAAATCTTACATTAAGTTTACATATTCTTTCATGCATCTGTGCCTTTGAATATGCTTTCCTTGGCTTGTTGATTTAAAACAGAATATATAGGGAAAATTTTAAAGTTCCTTTTAGATACTTAAAAATATCTACATAAACATGCTCAACAAAATTTAGAATCATATTAAGTTGGGTAAATTAGCACAACAGAGAGATGAATGTGCCTCTTGTTTCTCTTTATCCTCCTATTTTGATATCTTGACAGAAGCCATAGACCTCATTTCCTCTTTTCTACTTCAAGTAGAGATTGATAAAATTTAGATTAAGCAATAAAATCAATCTGGAAATGCCGTACTAGCCAGAGGTAAATGGGGTGAATTAAGGGGTATTTTCTGCTTGCCAAACTAGTCTTTCTAACTTCATAAGTCAATAAAAGAAAAAGAAGAAAACATAATATCATAATACCATATATCTTCCTTACCATTGCAAGGGAGTCTACCTTTCACAGGGCTCAGCAGAAGCTGTGACTCATCTGTGATGTGGCAAGCTGCAATTATTTAAAGTTAGAATTCAAAACATATTTTTGCATTCAAAATTCCTCTTGAACTACAGAAAAATTATATAATGCATACCCGAAAGATCCAGAATCTCTGGTCTTATGAACCATTAAATTCAAGAAATATTTAGAACAATAAGAGAAGAAGGAGGGCAGAGCTTAATTTTAAAATAGTTTCTTCCCACATTTGATATTTGTCAAAAAATAATGATTCTTGCTTTATTATCTTCTCCATAAATTGTATTCAAAATTAGTGAGTTCAACATAATAATTTTATTTTCACTTTCATCTTCTGTTAGATAAATGTATTCAACATCAGCCATGGTTTACAAAAACCAAACAAACAAAAAAAACCTACTCGATTTCATCAGACAATCCTCAATCGTCTGCTTTGCTTGAAGCTAACACAGATGGTGAAATCAGAACACTTTTAAGTTAGAAACCCACATTGATCGGTTGTGTCCTTTGGAAAATTATTGAAACTACTTCAGCCTCAGTTTCATGGGGAGAACATTAGTAAGCCTTACGTAGTTATGGTGACAAAACAGCTAATCTATTAATCTAACAATTAATAAGGTACCTGACAAATAGTAAATGCTCAATAAACATAGCTACTGTTGGGAAATTCCCTGGCAGTTCAGTGATTAGGACTCCATGCTTTCACTGTCAAGGATGCGGGTTGGATCTCTGGTCAGGGAACTAAGATCCCACAAGCTGAGCAGCCAAAAAAAGAAAAAAGAAAGAAAAATAGCTGTTTTTGTTGTTATGGACAGATGAATTCTTACCTCAAAACCTTGTCTTTAATTACTGTTAAGGTATTTGAAAACATTAGTAACGAGTTCTTTCTTCATTAACATTTGTGACAATGATGTAGTTCAAGTCTATGATGCATGTTATCAAATGCCCAGATGTTAATAAATCAAAAAGAGCTCACTCAGTTCCTACTTTCACATTTTGTATGTTGACTGACATTGAAATTATCATCTGGGTAATCGTATTACCCCTGTATACTACCATTCTCCTATTTCACTTTACTAAGAAAAAAAAAAAAAAAGGTTTTTTTTTTTTGGCCATGCCACGAGATATGCGGGATCCTATTTCCCCCACCTGGGATTGAACCCATGCCCCCTGCAGTGGAAGTACAGAACCCTAACTGCTGGACCACCAGGGAATTCCCAAGAAAAGTTTAAAAGAAAAAGCTAACAGTATTATTGAGTTGTAGTTATTTTCTGAGCAGTGAGTAATAATTGCTATGTTATGAGCAGTGAGAATAATTTAAAAATTATGATTTCACCACTGATTTTCGCTATTCCTGTGTAAAATGAAAAAAAGAAAATTTTCTAAATTAGTTTGGTTTGGTTTTGACAAACAAATGTGTATCATATGTAAACTATAATCTTTGTTCTATGATGGAGTTCAAGGAGATGTAATAGACATTTAAACATGATCTCTGCCCTAAGATATGTAACACCCAAAGAAGAGCAAATTAACACACATCAAACAACAGGGAGTCCATGACAGAATAGCTTAAGGAAACTCATTTACATAAACCACATCGTTGTGTGCCAAGTTTTATGGCATAGACAGAAAAATCTGTGGAATCACAGAAATGAAAAATGAATGGAAAGTGGCATGATTCTGGTAGGTGTTATTCATTCACTCATCTGCTCACTTATTTAGTGTACATCTCTGCTCAGTTAACCACTTTATAAGATTCTTGCAAATTTGCAGAAAAATAAAGGAGAAGAGGAAGGTGTTACTTGTTTGTTAAGGCCTGGGTACCAGGGTCAAATGCAATGAGATAGGTTGGGGCGTGTTTGGTCCCTGATTATGGTGGGGGGGGGCACTACTGAATAGCACGGAGTGTATTCTGGAAACTTATCATCATTTGTAGAGATTGTGTTAGCAACCATTGCCTGAAAAAGACACTCCCCCACCTGCCACCTCCCCAACTCTGCCGAGTGGACCAGAGGTAGAGGTTAAGTCCAGATCCAGTTGATCTATCTAAAATGTTGCAGAGGCTGTAGCTAGTTACTGGAAGTTGACATGAAGCTAGTAGTCATGCATTGCTATTCTCTAGCAGAAGGGCTTCTAAAGCAGAGAAGGTAGGGGGTCTGTCACTTCTAGAACACAAAAAGAGGTTTGTTCTCAGCTGCTCCCCAGTAATGTCCTTACTGAGCATGGTGGTTTAGATCTTGTGTTCATCCCAAGGGCTACTGCACTTTGAAAATAGTTATTCCTACCATCCTTACTTGGAATTTCTCAAGTGGTTTTCTGTGTTTTGTAACCAAAGAATCTTGACTAGCGCTGATGTGTAGGATGAAGCCAAGTCATGTTGAGTCGGGAAAGCTGAGCAGAGAAACTGTGTTTAGGTGTAATAGGGAATGACACCATCAAAGCCTTTGCAAAGGAACCTGCAGTGATCAAAGTGGTTTTAAGAAAGAGGAATCTGGCAGCAGTATTCAGGATTGATTAGATGATCTTAGAATCATGTAAGCCAGCTCATAGGGTCACGCAGTATGTGAAGAATCAGATTTGTAAATGTTATATACATCTAAATAAAATTAATACACACTATTACAGAAGTAATGGCTGCCAGATAATGAAAATTTATTAAGCATCAAGCACTGTACTTGCTAAGAACTTTACATATATATATATATATATATATATAAAATGCATTCTGTTTTTACAGTCAATATTACTCTTTTATCTTATAACAATTAAATAAGTTTAGCAAGAACAAACATCTGGCTTAGTTCTTCAGCTGGGACTTAAACCCAGTTCCATCCGATACCAGGAACTATTCCCCTTTGTTTTCCAGATTTTCAATGAAATGGACATTATTGCAGCATACATCTTATATCACACCCTAGGACCTGGGTTAGATGGTATGCACGTAAAAGTGAATAAGTCTGATACTGTGAGAAGTTCAAACCAACTGCAACGTTTTCACAAAGAACATCACCCAAAAATCTTTTTGTATAAAGTTTTTAGTCATTTAAAGTAAAACAATAGAATGCCTTGTGACAATTGTCTCAAAGAACTTTGAGTGTAATTATCACATGTAATTATCACATGTAATTATCACATCTCCAAAGGAGAACAGCATTTACAAAGAGAAACACTTAAATACCCTTATTTAAAGGAGTTTCTTGAAATAACAGGCAAGACCACAAAGTGAGACCAGCGTTGTAGGAGAGCAGGTGATCGCAGGAATCAGTAAAGACTCCAGTTCTGGGGAAAGGGACAAACCTACAGTCGGCTCTTGAGTTCTCTCTGGAATGGTTACAAACGTGAGAAGGGACATGGGTGAGTCTCAAAATCTATCATGAAATTCTGTGAAGGAGTCCTTAGAAGCCAAAGGTGAGAGGGGTCCAGAGTGCTCTGTGGGGGGTAGGGGTGGGCGTCACGAGGGCTACTAAGTTGGGAGACGGTAATTATGAGCACAGCACAGTCCAGTGACACGGGTTTGCTGTCCAATACTGTCTGTCCAATACTGTCCATTCACGTAGACCCAAGAGGAAATTTTCCAGCCCTGTCACCTTCAAGATAAGAATACAACAATTCAAAGCCAGTGCCAAAAAGAGATGGCACCATAAGTGGATAAGGAAAACTTTCCGGATGGGAAATGGATAGAATAAAAGGAAAACACCTATTTTCCTTTTTTCTTAAACTTCAAGAGACATGTCTTGAAAAAAGAAAAGTGTCCAGTATGAAGACTAGTTGGTATTAGCCCAAGGGGCAGGGTGAACCCATGTGTGTATGTGGCGGGGGGGGAGAATCCTTGATGTCACCCCAGAAGCTTTCCTGCATAAGGGACACTTCCACACCTTCAATCTGACCAGAATCCATACTTAGATCCTGGGATTTTATCAACCCTATAGATGCCCCCAAATCAGAAATGGCAGTAGATACTCCAAAGGAATATAAGTTTAAAAGAAAAATTATTGAGATATGTATGGAATATATGCAACATAAAAAAAAAAAGACAATCTATAGCAGAGGAGATAAAATTAATAGACCAGATAGATTACAAATAAAATTTGTAATACAACCCAATAGGAACAAATATCTTTTAGTGAACAGCATTAGATATTTTAAAAATGAGACAAGAACAAGTATTCATGAAGAACAGGAATAGATATTCACAAAGAAAATTCTGGGTATAGGAAGCATATCACTTTAAGTAAAGAACTCAGTAGATGGGATAAATAACAAAACAAGTCAATGCATGAATGAATAAGGCCCTGAAAGAGTAGGCTGAAGAGGCCTCCCGGAAGATAAGAACAGTGAGATTTAAAATCTAATGGGATACAGTGGACAAAAGACGTGTTGACAGCTGTGTAATAGAATCTCAGAAGTAAAGGAAATAACAGTTCTTGGAAAAACAAATACATGAAAAAATGAGTGAAATTTCTGTAGTCTTTAACCAATTAGAAACTTATATTGAATGGGCCATACACCTATGCATGAAAGGTAAAATGAAAACAGAACTCAACCCACAAATTTTGAAAAGATCAGAAACCATTAAATAAATTTGGGATCCTCCAGAATGAGAAAGCAGATTGTATATAAAGAACTAGGGGTGAGGTTGCCATAGATCATGTTAACAGCAATACTATATGTAAGACAAAGATAATCTCAAAAACTGAAGGAAAAGAATGTGGAGCCCAACATCTTATATCAAGCCAAACTCCTATTTAAAGGAAAATAGTAAAACAAATATATCTTTAAGAATAAAAAACTCAGACTTAGACACAGAGACTATATTGGGAATAACGACTGGAGCACACACTCCATTAAGAAGAGAAATAAATCAAAGAGAAAGTCCCAAAAGGGGGCATGTATCCATCTGATATTCACACAGTACTCTAGAAGGCAAACTCAGCATCCCCTCTTCAACTGCATGGAGGGCAATCCTATCTGCAGTGAATTTTACTAGTATCCATCCAGGTGACCAACTAAGAATCTGGGTACCATTCAGTCGACAGCCTTTTTCTGTTTCTCTCATGTTTAATCTCCAAATCCTGCCACTTACTACTGCTTACTAACACTTAATAATCAGCTCTCTCCTACCTGCATGTGACAGTTGCTTTAGTCCATCATTTCTTACGTTGCCTGATCCATATTCTGTCTACAACACATTGGACACTTAAAAGAATCATTTTGAAGGGACAAACGCAAGCCCTTAGAAGTACTCATTTTGGGACTTCCCTGGTCATCCAGTGGTAAAGAATCTGCCTTCCAATGCAGGGGACACAGGTTCCATCCCTAGCTGGGCCACAAAGATGCTACATGCCCCTGGCAACTAAGCCACATGTTGCAAACTACAGAGCCCATGCACCACAACTAGAGAAAGGAAACCCACATGCCACAACTAGAGAGAAGCCCACGCACCACAACAAAGAGCCTACATGCCACAACTGAGACCCAATGCAGCCAAAAATAATAAATAAATAAATATTTTTTAAGTATTAATCATTTTGTATCCACTCTGCTATGTGCTCCCTTTGTGCCCCTTGTGGGCTATCTTCTCACCATAAACTCAATCACTTCCAACGTGGATTTCCTGAGTCTCCTAGTCTGTGGTTAGTTGCAGCTTCTATAAGGACCCTTTACACATATTGATCCCATTATCTTTAGACAGTGGACAGAACTTAGTCCTTTTTCTATCTTCCCATGAAGATCCCCAAGCAACTGGAAGGAAGGAATTCTTTTCTTTTACACTGTTTATACATATTTCTGGAATCACTGAAAAAAAAATGAATGAATGGGAAAAAAAAAAAAACAGATACTATGACAACTGATTTAGATGCCAGCTCCATCATGTGATACAGTCAAGTTATATCATTATCTGTCACTTCATTTTTTTCTCATTTACAAGTAGGAGCAGTGATGCCTATAGCACAATTTTGCTGTGAATTTAAGTGGGATTATGATCTAAAACCACTTAGCGCATATTCTGTCATAGAATAGCTACACATCATAGTTTCCGTCCTCAAGAAACAAATATCCTTTAAGAACTATTTGGTGCAAACTATTATTCTAGGGAAGACAGATTAGTCATTAACAAAAATTAATCTGATAAAGAATTTATAGTTTAACGGAGATGTCTTAATACTTATCATTAAGATTAAAAACTATACCTGTGCCCTACTTTAAAGAGCTTAAGGATGTAAAACCTGGATACTTCAGTACCACCTAAAGCACTTAAAATGATACAGATTCTTGACCTTCCCCCTTAATCATTATCATGTGAGAAACCCCTGGTAATCATGGGGAAAGACAGATTCAGGCAGGATTTCTCAACATTGACACTATTGACGTGTGGGGCTGGATACTCTGTTGTGGCGGCTAACTTGTGCATTAGAGGGTGTTTAGCAGCATCTCTGTCCACCGTACTCTATTGATGGTACCACATCCCCTTCCTCTCCCCACTCACCTAAGTTATGACAATCAAATGTCTTCAGGTATTGCCAATTTGTCCCTGAGACAAAACTATGCCTCGGTGAGAACCACTAGATTAAAAAGTGATTTCCTACCTGCTGGACATTTTTCATGATTATGGCAGGTCAGCAGCTCCTATTTTATGACTCCTCCTTTCTTTTTTTAAAAAATTAATTACATAATTTACTTATTGACTGCCTTCGGTCTTCGTTGCTGGGCTCAGGCTTTCTTTCTAGTGATGGTGAGTGGGAGCTACTCTTCATCTCGGTGCCCAGGCTTCTCAGTGTGTTGGCTTCTCTTGTTGCAGAGCAGAGCTCTAGGTCCATGGGCTTCAGTAGTTGTGGCATGTGGACTCAATAGTTGTGACTCATGGGCTCTAGAGAGCAGACTCAGTAGCTGTGGCACACGGGCTTAGCTTCTCCGTGGCATGTGGGATCTTCCCAGACCAGGGATCGAATCCATGTCCCCTACATTGGCAGGCGGATTCTTAACCACTGCACCACCAGGGAAGTCCACTCCTCCCTTCTTCACGTAGAAGTCACAGACTCAATTTCCTCTCTTCCCTTGAAACAGCCTTGTGCATGTTACCTGGGCTGCATCAGTAAGAGGAAACAGCACAGGACATAGTTCCTCTTACCCGAAGGCAATGCTGCAAATGTAGCCATCAGGAAGCACCCACATTCCTTCAAGGGTGATGCGGGAGCAGCTATGGTGCACACAGGCGCTGCCGCCTGGTGCTTAGTTTCTATGATGGAGCTGCTGTGCCTGCAGCAGCGATGAGGTGATGGGAGAAGCATCTTGCCTTGTATTTAGGATGTTGCTCCTGGCTCCAGAGAGTTCAAGCATGGCCTTAACTGGGCCCCTCAATTGAACCATATGATGCAAAGATGATTTGAGTGATTTTTTTCTCAACTCTCCCAAAAATGGACCATAATAGTACCATATTGCCTGCAGAGGAGGGTAGTTCATCCATTACATGCACTGGATGCCTTAGCAGATGAGGGCTTAACTGTCACATGGAAAACGGGTTGAGAGAAAAAAAAAATCCCTTTTCTGCTAAAACCAACTATTATGATTCTGCTTCTCAAAACTAAAGTGCTTAATGCTAGCAACCTTCAACAGAAGGATCATAAACAACTTTAAAATAGAGGTGATTTTCTTTAGCTAGACCTTGAAATACGGTTTAATGATAAATAATTTGCCTATGCTTTGTGTTTGAGCATTTCCCTAAGTGCTTTTATGAGGACAATACAAGAAATTCTATTCCAGGGTTTTGGTATGCTTGCAAATGATATTTTGTTCACTTTTTATGACATCTTACCCAGGACTGGCTACATAATTTGCCGGGCCCAGTGAAAACTGAAATGCAGGTGCTCTTTGTTCAAAAAATGAAAATTTAAGATGGCAACAGAAGAATCTGGACGCCAACATGGAGCCCGTGTCATCTCAAAACAGTCCCATGAAACCAGCCCTGTCCTCTTGAGATTGACAAGTCCCACTTCATGTATCAGTTTACATAGGAAGAGACCAAGACTCTAAAGCTTCACTTATGGTGTCATGGCAATTTATGAAAGAAATCCTGATAGTTCATCACTTGGCACATCAAAGGAAGCCCTGGAAGTGACATTGACCCAGCGTCTTTGGACCCAAAAAAGACAAGTAGATTGTGGTGCTGAATTAGAGTTGTCTGTGAAACGACCTAGGTAATATATTATCAAATATACACAAATGCCTTAAGAAATGAGAGAGGCAAATATGTATATATATACAAAGACTCAACTTGAATTATGTTAGTGTTAAGCTACTGACGGCATAATAAAGTTTGTTGACATCATTACAACTAACAATCGATATAACATTATTTATTACTAAAGTGATAAATCTACCTGGTACACTGAATAGATTCTATGAACTGAGTAGACTCAGTAAAGCAATAGTTTATCAGAGCAGCCTGCATCATGTCTTGAATATTTTTGCTGGCTATAGACCCTCCTTCCTTAATGGGACTCTGCTTTCCATGAGTCTCTTTACTTAACCAGGCAATATTTACCACAAAGACCATTGGTCAGCTTTCATTCTCTGTACTTCCACCCTAATTTGGGAGGAAATAATCATGAAGATAATTCAGATGATCCCAGCCCTGTATGTCATAAGATTCTACTGGAATAGTAATAGATATGTGGGTAGTTATTGCAAATTTTAAGTTAACTTTTTCAAGGAGTAGGGGGATAATTTTTAGCATTTAGAATCATACAGTGATTTTCAACTTTTGGATAATATGTCATAATAATGTCATACATTTTATACATACAGTGGGTTTTTTTGTTTCATTTGTTTTGTTTTTGTTTTTGCAATACCACTCCACTTGTGGGATGTTAGTTCCCTGACCAGGGATTCAACCCGGGCCCCCAGCAGTGAAAGCCCTAAGTCCTAACCACTGGACTGCCAGGGAATTCCTCTACAGTGATTTTTTTAATTAGGAAAGGAATTGACATACATTACAAATAAAAAGGTATTTTAACGGTTTCTTTGAATATATGGCTCTAACTCAGGGACAATGGCTTATGTTGTTTTACAGTGACAAATTCACTTTACAAATCGTGACTTCAGCATTAGTAAACACCTGGTAAAGTCATGTAGTATTAAATTATTGATACATTAGTGTATTAATAATCTAGTCTACAATACAAAGCAGTTCTCATGTTTCACTAGCATTTTATTTATTTTTGATTCAACATACTGTATTTAGTATATAATCATATATTCAAATACTGTATTAGCCTCACACTTGAGATTTTAGGGTGTCTTAGAGCATCTGTAGAGTAGCATATAATGGTGAGGATAATGTCAGTTTATTGACATTTATTATGATAAGTGATTACCTGTTAATGTAACTCTTTAGCTAATAGATTCTTCCCTATGCCACCCTCCACAAACACACAATTGTATGCAAATAATGGTCACAAGAGAAATTTATACTAGTGCATTATACTGAATCAGGGATGACTGCAGAAAAAGTTAATAAAGCCAAAGATTTTTTTAAACTATGATTTCAATTGGGTTAAAAAAAAATATCACCTAGGACATCTTCAATTCTAAAAAACTCCCCTCCCAGAAGGATTGTTATGCTGACACAGCAAACCTTTGCTTTCTATATTGATTAGCCTGTAATGGCTCCACTTTGATTTTTTGTCTTCGATCTAAACCGTTTGTCCTTTGAAATAGCTGATGGTCATTTTAATCCGAGGTTACTGTGGGTACAGACACTTTTTTTTAAAAAGATATAATTGACATAGGATGTTGTTTTCCTTTTAGGCATACAACATAACGATTTGCTATGTGTACATACTGTGAAATGATCACCACAGTAAATGTAGTTGACATCTATCACCACCTATGGTTACAAATGTTTTGTTTTTTTTCCCCTTGTGGTGAGAACTTTTAAGATCTCCTGTCTTAGCAACATAAGCCATGGATCTTGATATCCTTATTATTTTGTCTCAAATACATCATTCAAAAGGATGAAATTTTGGTGTTTATTTAAAATGTTCCTTCTTGGGCTCTCACTAGTGATCCTGAATCAGTAGTTTCGATGGGTGTAGAGAAATTTTCATTTTATCAAGAAGCCAGGGAGACTCTGACACTGAGAGTCTGCGGCTTATGCCGAGAGAAATGCCATCATTTGCTGAATTGTTTCTAGAATGCATGAAGAGATAGAGAAGCAAGAGAAAGAAAACAAGGCAATGGGCAAAGCATATTTGCCAGAGAAGATCCTCTGTGAAAATATTGGAGTAGAAATATCTCCACATTTATTTGGCAACAAGAAAAAGTAGTCGAGGTTTTATGTATTTGAAAGCCTTGTATTGGATGGCTTACGGAATAGAAAACAAGATAAGGGAGTGAGCTAGAACTTACATTCATAACAGGAAGTATTTTGTCATTAATGTCATGTCAGTATTAATAGTTGTGTGAGAGAAAGTTTACTCATGATCTTGTTAGGGGAAAATTCCCAGAGAGCTCCCTTCCCTTAGAACAGGTATAGATTGCAATGATCAATTCTGTCCATGAGAGATGGAGAATGTGGGGTGGGGGGGAGGCAAAGCATGGGGACAACTTTTTTTTTTTTTTTTTTTGGCTGCTTTGGGTCTTTGTTGCTGTGCACAGGCTTTCCCTAGCTGCGATGAGTGGGGCTACTCTTGCAGTGCACGGGCTTCTCATTGTTGTGGCTTCTCTCATTGCAGAGCACAGGCTCTAGGCGTGCGGGCTTCAGTAGTTGCAGCACATGGGCTCAGTAGTTGTGGAACACAGGCTTAGCTGCTCTGTGGCGTATAGGATCTTCCCAGACCAGGGATCGAACCCATGTCCCCTTCACTGGCAAGAGGATTCTTAACCACTGTGCTGCCAGGCAAGTCCCTGGAGAGAACTTAAAACCCAAAAACAGAAACTAAGGCTGAGATTAACTGAATGTAAAGACAGAAGATGTTAAAAAAAAAAAAAAAAAAAGCGAATGTAGTCAGGTGATGGTTAGGAGCATGTTGAAGCAGGGAGGAGTCAGCGCTCCAGACTGGAGGAATTATTCTCACTGATGGAATTCCTAGCAGGAGTCTACACTCTGGTCTAAAACATGAAGCCCAATTAATTGATGATTCCTCTATGTTGTGCTCTCCAAGGTACAAGTGCCTAGAAAAAGAAAATCCTCCAATATTTAATAACATTTCCTTCAGTTCAGAGAAATAACAATGAAAGATCAAATAAAACTTCTCATCACGTCAAGAAAACCATCTGATAAAAAACACACAAAGTATGTGAATTGATTAAAAAACCAGCATATGTTTTTCTTAGGTACTTTCCTTGGTCATTTTTAAAGTGTTTTTATATAGCTTTGATTTTAGTTTAAAAGAACACAATACAACACTTTTTGCTCATCACTCACAAAGGATAAGAACCTTCAAAAGAATAGTCTGTTTTGTTGTTCTTGTTGTTGTTGTTACCTGACAATTGTTTTCCCCTTGGTTACCAATTTTCAAGATGGATAGATGCAGAAAAGACAATTGATACCGACGCGTTGGATAAACTCTTAAAATTCTGCTAAATATAAATAACTCAAGCTTTACTTTCCCCACTTATGACATCAGCAGGTCCCCCTGAGTGAACTATTACTTGAGATTTGACCCTCAGTCATTTTTCACTGCGTCTATTGCATTTATTTTGCACTTTATCATTACAATTTTGGTAGTTTTGGACAGAAGTATTGGAAAACCAGGGCGCCCAGAATGGTCTTGTTAGTTCAGTGAAAATTGGGATGTGTATTAAGGCAAATCTAAGTAAAGCTAGAGAGCAAGTGTTGAAATGAATTACCTCATTCATTTTGTTTCTTTTAATGCTGTTTGCATCTGCTATTCGATTCTTAAAGAAAATGCATTTGGTTCACAAGTGTTGCCCCAGAAGACAGGCTATGCAGATACTGATTTTTTCTCCAGCACCTTAACTACAAGTTCAATAAGTGCTTAGCAGAGTTCTCCTGCCTGCTGAATACACTGAAATACAAATGGAACCCTGGGGCATTGCTGAGAATATTGAAGGACATCTGATACTGTTCACTCATCATTTATCTTCTTTAGTGTCTAAAAATCTGTGAATCTTGGAGAAACATGGGGGAAAAAGTTAAGGAGGTGTTGCCAGGGTCACAGGGTTTTCAACTTCTTTTTTGTGACATGTCAGCAGACATATATTTTCAAGTTCAGCAGTGACTATTTTTCTTGATTTTCATCCTTTCTGTGGATGATTTGACTCCCTTTTCTTTTCTCAGATTTAGCCATATCTAGAATCTCCAAAAAAGAAATTGCTATCTATAGGTTTCAGAAGGAACAAAACATGGGTCGTTAGAAAGCCACAATGTCTGAGACCTTAATTAAAAGCAGGTCGTGAACACAAGCTGTTGTGCCCCCACCCCCACTCCTGACAAGGCAGAAACAGTCCCACAGACATCAACCAACAGCCCTGTAGGGACAATGAAAAGAGATGCTCTCCTGTCCATATCTGCTCACCTATGGCTACTGATTTGGTAATTTGGGTATTTTCCAAATGCTAATGGAAATGTCGGTAACACGCTTCTCTCTACGAGTTCTACGACTTAAAATTGTTCTCAGCAATGCTTTGCGTGCAAACAATTACAATTTATGGTTGCTTATGTGGTTAAGAAGTGATAATTAGATCTCACTGGGTAGGAGGTAGCTCAGAATCTTTTGACAGTGACACCCTTAGAATCCAAAGGGTTTATGTGCAATATCTGTGTCGTTCTTATTCCTCTTTAAAGATATACGTGCGCGCACGCGCACGCAAACACACACACACACACACACACACACACACACACACACACACACACACACAGAGGAACTGCCTAAAAATAGAAATATAAATACAGTGGTCACAAGTACAAGAGTCAAGTCTCTCAAATTTAGCTTCTTGGAGGTAGGTTTTCACGACGTTTGTCATCTCACAGGACAATTTGTAGGCAACAGTGTGTACGGATTCGCAGAGTTTGTGAAGCAGAGTAGTACTGATGTGTTAGTCACTCTGATATCAGCTGGTGATTATCGAGATGACCCTTGATGATCCTTAAGGCCGCATTGTGTTTGCTTCATTTGCTACACATTTAATTGTAATTTTCCCTCAAGAAGCTATTTCGCTTTCCATAAGTGAGCAAGTTTCTCTTTTTTTTTTTTTTTTTTTGCATAGGTGGGAAGAGTTGAGGGAAGGAATGACAAGGAAAGGACTTTGCTTCTCAGTGGTGGGAACTCAAAACAATTTTTGTTGTCCCTCCTCCTCCTTCTGCTTCTCCTCTTCTTATTGCTAAACATGACATCTAATTATGTTTAATTAGTTTTCAGGTCAAATATAACTTGAGGTAGAACTATGTTAAAAATATACCCCCTCCAATTATTTCCCTACTTTTAAAAGAGCAAATTATAAATCTATCCTAGACATTATCCAGTTTGATGAGTAATTTTACCTAATAAGAGTAACCAAATAAAAAATATTCTTCAGAAAATAATTTTCAAAATATTTCAAATGGAATTAGATTTTTTCCTGATGGGTGCTTAATAAATATTTTTAGCCAAGAAAAATTATTTTTCAATGCTTCTCATCCTGTTACTCTGTTGGTGAGTGAATAAAGCACTTTAACAATTCTAGAGGACAGGGACCTCCCTGGTGGCACAGTGGTTAAGAATCCGTCAGCCAATGCACGGGACATGAGTTCAATCCTTGGTCCGGGAAGATCCCACGTGCCACAGAGCAACTGATCCCATGCGCCACGACTACTGAGCCCACGTGCCACAACTACTGAAGCCTGCACACCTAGAACCCATGCTGCACAACAAGAGAACCACTGCAATGAGAAGCCTGCACACCGCAAGGAAGAGCAGCCCCTGCTTGCGGCAACAAGAGAAAGCCCATGTGCAGCAATGAAGACCCAACACAGCCAATAAATAAATAAATAAATAGATAGATAAGTAGATAGATAGATATTTAAAAAAAAAAAACAATTCTAGAGGTCAATTTGACATTATGGACCACAAGACCTTAAAGTGTGAGTATCTTCGTTGTTTAATTGCCCAGAATCTTTAAAGTCGAAAATATAATAACTCTGAAGAAACAATTACATCTATGACATTAAATGATGACAAAATAGACCCCTTCAAAAACAGATATCTACATAGACAGACATGAAGGTTCAGCAAAGAAATAATTGATTATTAAGGAACAGTACATATTTATAAAGTGGAATCATATTATCTATGGAATTACCTCTCTGATAAAGTTTATGCAGCTGTAAAAATTACATTTCCCAGATTGACTTTTCACTCAGAAGAAAAGTTCATAAAACTTTATTAACATTATGAGCAGTTTAAAAAATGTAAAATTTACGTACGTATACAAAACATCCTTGCAGACCATAAGTCACATTGTTAACGGTGATTCTCCAAAGAGTGGGATTACTTGTGATTTTAATATTGTAAGTGCCTTTCTGTTTTCCAGACTTTCTGCAGTGCATTTTTAATATTTTTGTAATGAGAGAAAATATATAAAAATATCTGAAAAGCAAAGTATAAAACAGTGCTTTAGCTTTTCTGTTATTTATTCTGCAGTTTGTATAAATGGACATAGTAAGTAACATAAAACTACTAGAGTTTTTCACTGAAAAATCCTAACTTTAATTTTAACTCCTCCTTGTAATAAACAATTCCTTACTTAGACCTTCACTTGCTCTAACCTTTAAGTTCAAATATAAACAAATAATCAGATCTCTCCATGTGTTTTATCTGATACCTGTGAACAATGCGGTAGGTTCTGGGTTGTAGGCCTGGCATTTGTTTCCCCCAAATGAATCGTCACTCTTGGGACCGTTTCTTTCAGGAGCTAACAATTGTTTAACAAGGTTTAAAAATCTTATTTATAAAGAAGAATGTATCATAAAGTTATGTGTAAAACTGTAGATTCTCAAGAATGGAGTGAAGATGCTTTAGGAGGTACAAGAGTGAGAATGACTCATGAAAAATTTAGGCAAGGATATCCTTTCTAGAAAATTAAATCAGAAAATTGTATATTGGTGAGAGCTGTCAAAATATTTTACAGTCTTGAAACCGAACGCTCTACAGTTAAATTTTAATTGTTTTCAGCTAGATCGAAAATAACGTAGTAGAAGCAAATGCTGCCACAAGCCAAGGAATGATTGCGGTTCAGGAATAAAAAGTTCTGATTTCTAATCTTGAGAAGATTCAGAATTTGGGGCAGGGTCCAGCAAAGTGTTGTGTTGCAGTGAGGAGACAATGGAAAAGCCTTGATGACAAATAGCTTCTCTTTAACTAATGCAATAAGGATAGAAATTGCTCAGGTGCTAATTATGTAAAGGCTGAAAAACATCTAAGAAAACAACATTTTCTTAGTTATCATCCCATATACCTTCTAGCAGTTCATCTTCTCCTGTTCACCACAGCCCCTGAGCTGAAGGAACATAGTAAATATATTAAATGGGGCAACGGGGCAGTCGTTCTTCCTTTCCTCCTTCTTCCTTCCCTCCATCTCTCTCCTCTTCTCTCTCAGCCTCTAGTTACACATTTCTACAACTGAAATTTGTCAGCTACAAACATGCCAATATGTTTATTTTGAAAAGTTTGCAATAAAATTACCCATCAGAGATATCACCTCAGTTTATTGAAAAACCACTCTCTTCAAAATACAAGAAAGTGCAAAAGGCAACGTGGAACCACAGTTTGATACAGACTAAGGTCATGAATTAGTTCAACGAGTGAGGTGATTGGCTGGCATGTCTTTCAACTTTAACAAATAACTCTGTTTGTATTTAATCTATATACTTACGATCCACATATTTTCATATTACTTGTTGAAAACGGGGAAAAAATCCTTCTCATTTAATCCTCCTATGGCCTTTATTCCATTGTAATATTAGAGAGGAATGGAGTTTAAAAAAAAAAGTGGATTCTCTCTGCCTGGTAAATTGTGACAGCAAGATGTGTGTCTAGAAGCAGTGTCCCTCATCTCAGTTAAAGAATATTTTTACAGAATTCCCTAGTGGTTCATTGGTTAGGACTCTGTGCTTTCACTGCTGACGGCCCAGGTTGGATCCTTGGTTGGTGAACTAAGACCCCAAAAGCTGCATGGTGTGGCCAAAAAAAAAAAAAAAAAAAAAAAAGATTGTTTTTACAACAAATTCATGGCTCTATACAAGTATACAATAAAGACTTAATTACTTAAATAATAAAGACAATAATTATTTAAATAAAACCAAATGTTTTATTTAAGTAATTACTTAATGAGGGAAGCTGTAAGATGTTAGAACTGAAGGAAAATTTGAAAAACCCAGACTTATGTAGGCCATCAGGAACACTGAAATGAACATATAAATTGGTTAAAGTCCGTAAGACAAAAATCAATTGAATCCCCACCTCACAATATTTGCATTTTTATAGATAAGCACTGTTTGCATTACTCTCAGTACTCTATACAGATACACAGATAGTACATAGAAAATAGTACAGTATTTACACACAGCTTTGAGAAACTCGAGGACAGTGAAAGGTGAGTTAACTTGGAAAGGTGGACTAGACGGGGTACCCAATGATCTTCTGTGTCCCTTTCAAAATCTTTTAAATTTTTTCATGACTCCTTACACATCTTAACAGTAGTCAATCACATAACTTAGACCACATTAATTTGCTTAGAAATGTTGCTCCCATGCATTATTCAGGGTGAAATAAATATGAGCAACTGGTCACAGAATTAGGAAACTTAGCTCTAAAGGAGATACAGGACATCACTGGATCCAACCAACTTGGCGTTCGTAGAGACTGTGATCAACATCATTCAGGTGAAAGAATAGTGCTCAGGGATTTTGCTTGATGGAAAAGGTACAAAGAAATGTCGATTCAAATGGGACTGCCTACATATTTGCATGACTACTGACCCCTGTTGTACCTTAGAGAGGTCTTTGAAGTCCAAAGTGTGATATGGACATAAATACTCATACTGACCTGCTCCCCAAACTCTCCCAGAGCAGCTGAGATGCCCACTCCTTGCCAAACTTTCTCATACAGCTACCACCTCTACTTTCCACTTCTCTAGTAAGGAGGGGGAATGAGGCATTGAAAGTGAATGGGAAGGAAAAATAAAGGAGAGACATGAAAAAGCGCTCACCACCACTGCCCCACGGCCCCAATTTCACCTGGCATCACTTCCAGCTATTTGCCCTACCACACTTCTTCCCAAAGCTACACAAGATCTACTCTCCATATTCTCAAATTGGAATTTGTACTTTAATTATATTTATAATGCTATTTACAATCACGCTAGTCCCTTGGAATGCTTTCTCCCCCTTATCTGCTTATCACTTTCTTAGGCATGCCTCAAGATTCAGTTAAAATTCCATCTGCTCCACGAGGCCGTGTTCTGAGCTCTCAAAATGTCCCCTTGCTATTAGGTGAGTGTAATTCTTTGCGGTAATACCTTAGTCAAATTTGCCCCACTCTGCATGTACTTGGAACACAGAAGATAATGAATGACTAAGAATATTAAAATGACTAGCAGTGTATTAATGAATAACAGAATACATGAATAAATATGTATACGAATGAGTTAAAGAATGAATAGGATGGCTCAAAAATGTATGCAAGTGCCCCTTTTCTTCCTGTATTTAAGTCCTGGGCTCCGTTGGTCCATCACCCTCAGAGTAGGGACAATGAGAAAGAAAAAGATCAAATTCATCTTTCCCCCCAACTCAAGCCCTAATATAAACTTGCTTTGTGAACTGAGGTGTATTTAGTCTTTTAAAATACTTTAGGGATGAGGTTCTGTCATGCCCATCAAAAAACTGAATCATCAAAAAATAGAGTCCTTTATAAAAGAGGAACTATTAGTAGTCAAGGGCTGAAAACAAAAACAAAAACAAAAAGCACTCCTACAGGAGACTAATATCTTAATGTCTACAAATGTTAATACTTCATTAGGTCCAAGAGAAGAAATACAAGACATTCTTTTTGTCTCTTTTATCACCATCATCAAAGAAAATTCTGGCAGGTGCATGTCTTAGAAGTTTCTTATCTGGATGTTATAAGTTAAGTAGAGATTTTATACTAGAGTCTTGAAATGTAGATTGATTCTAGTAATTAAAGGTGATAAGTCTCTGGTTTCATAGGTGAGCCTCAAACCACACAACCCTACCAGTGTATGTTGAAATGATCTGAAGTGATCCTGAGGTATTTGTTTTAGGGGATGACAATGGGAATTGCGTGGGTAGATGCCTCCAAGCTCTTTTCTGAAATGAGGCTCGAAGCTTTGCAAGCATTGATAAGTTAATTTCCAAATATTCAAGTGCTTATCCAAAACTTTCCAAACTGCCTTCTCGACTTGCTGATGCATGCTCAAGTTCTCAGTACAATTGTTTACAGTACACCTTTTGTTTTTCATCTTTACCCTACAATTCTCCCCAAGTGATAGTGCTGACTGCTCTTTGGAAACTGTGGTATGTGTCTTCTTTTGCCATCGTAGTATTCTGTGTGACAGAGTATATATTCCTAAATTTAAATTAAACAAATTTCGTGAGCCTAATTCCAAATTTCCATCAACATATATGTAATTTATGCATATTTCTTAACATTTTTATGTGAATGTTTTTAATGTAAATTGCATATCATAATATCATCTTGGTTATAGAAGTGCTATGAAAACAAAACAAAGAAAAAATGGAAAGTTTGCTATATTCTAAAAACAAATAGCTCTGATATTGCATTTAGGGGTTTTTTTTTTTTTTTTTAAATGAATGAAACTTTGCAAACTATGTACTTTATAAAGCAGTCTTAAATCTGAACAACAGAGATAAGAACTGAGTGGGAGGGTCAGTTCTAGAAATGAGAGCCAGGACATAGTTGAAGGTTAAATGTATTAGAAATTATAGAGAGGCAAGATGTTGAGAAAGGTGATTGATTTGAACTAAGTTGAAATATGGAAGTGTCCAGACACTTATGAAAAAGGATTGAATTTTGATTTACTGGTGGTTCAAACTTCACATAGTTTACATAAAGTGGCAATCAGGGAAGTCTGACTTAGGATCACTAAGCATATAGAATACATTTCAAACCTATAAAAAGTTCTAACAATAAAGAAACTGCCACTGGTTAAAAGTTTTGTGGAAGCTGTATAGTTTAGAGGTAGACTAAGGCTTAAGCATTCAAAACTTAACACTAAAATATTTTTTTCTCTTAATGAGTATGCTTTACGGTTTTTTAAATAGGTAACTGATTTATTCTGAAACTTTTTTTGGAATAAAAAATTTATATTTGATTTTTTTTTTTTAACTGGGCAATAACATGACTTCTGTTTCCTTCTTTTCCCTGTCCCTTAAAATTAATTCCTTTGGGAAAGAAATCATCTGGGATTCAATACTATCCAAGATTGAAAAGGTGAAGTTTTTAATTAACTGCCCTAGAGCTTATCATTGCAAGATGGGGGTATTTAGCTCAAGTGGTGTGAAGAGCTCTTAAATTATTCTAGCAATTGAGTTTCCATCCTTTTTGTTCTATATTGTAAAATCCTTTAATGGCTAAACACACCCAAGAACTTGGACTTTAGACTCTGTGAACAGCAGGGGGGAGATCTGTAACTGATGTAATGCTCACTCCCATGTGGACAGAATCATTAGACTTTCTGGGATTCATGCATATGCTAAAAGGGTGGGTGTGAATTAATCAGAATGGCGATACTCAGGGAGGCCAAAATCTTTCAGTTCTCAGAAAGAAGGTGGGGGTGGGGGGTGGGGGAGGATTAAGAAAATTGGAAGCTAAAATAAAACAGAACCAGGCACTCCTCGAAGTTCTTCTCACACTAAATGAGGCTAAATGCCAACACTGTGACTTATAAGCATCCGCATCAAGTTACTTTAGAGGCAAGGAAATGTGTCTGACTTGTGGCACGAGGTGGATAGTCAGCTGACCTCACCAGCCATTCATCACTGAGACAGGGGAGTGGGTTCACTTCTCCACACCTCAGTTAACAGCCCCTAAAAGGGTGAAAGTCAAGACTTATGACTGAATCCCATGGTCATTCTAGCTATTGGGCCAAATCCTGAAACTTTGGTCAGTTTACTCTCTGACAATATGCGTGTCACTTAACCTTTCTGTATAGTTAAGCTTATTGTATTACATTTTTTTAATAAGAAAAGAGAAGTCTTGAAATAACACATTGTCAGAATTCTTTCCCTTTAGCGGGGGTGACGGATGTGATGGAAATAGCATTCGTCCTCCATTGAGGTTCCCAGGTACCCTTCAGTGCATCTCAGAAATGTGATTCATAGCATTTTCTAATGAAGCTGAATCCCACCTCTGTACCCTGACAAATCTCAGAGACAGAGTTTTGGGTGAAGGAGAAAGAATAGCTTTATTGCTCTGCCAGGCAAAGGGAACCACGGTGGGGCTGATGCCCTCAACACTGTGTGTCCCAAACCAGTGTGTGTGTTTTTTTTTTTTTGGGGGGGGGGTGCAGTTGTGAGGAGTTTTATAGTTAAGGGGGTGGGGTGGGACTGCTGATAAGGATCAGGGTGCGTGAATTCCTTCAATCCTGAGATCATCTGGCCTCAGGTGATGATGGGAAAACTGTGACCTTCTCTGGAATGAAAAGTGCTACATCGAGTCTTCCATTTGGTGGAGGTTTTAGTTTGGAAGAGCTCAAAGATATTGTTATTTACATATTTGTTATTTATATCTCTTGGGGGAACCAGGGCCCTGTCCTCAAGGCTGCACTATTGTTTCCTGACTGCTCCTCCGGTATCTCTGCATCCTCTCCCTTCCCTGATTAGCAACTGAACCTACCCTTTGGAACTGGGTAGGGGACCGGACACAGAAAGGCTTTTGTGCCCAGGAGCCCCACAGTGTCCTGCTCAGTTTCACTACTGAAGTATCTTTTACAGACCAGGAGAAGATTGTTAGATATAGAATATCAGGCCCTGTCCCAGACCTATTGATTTAGAATTTTTATTTTATTTTATTTTATTATATTTTTTAAAACATTTATTTGTTTTTTGGCTGCATTGGGTCTTCGTTTCTATACACAGTCTTCTCTAGTTGTGGCGAGTGGGGGATACTCTTCATTGTGGTGCACGGGCTTCTCTTGTTGCAGAGCACAGGCTCTAGGCAGGCCAGCTTCACTAGTTGCAGCACACGGGCTCAACAGTAGTGCCTCACGGGCTCTACAGCGCCGGGTCAGTAGTTGTGGTGCACGAGCTTAGTTGCTCCTTGGCATGTGGGATCTTCCTGAAGCAGGGATCAAACCCGTGTTCCCTGCATTGGCAGGCGGATTCTTCCCATTGCACCACTTAGGAAGTCCCCAGAATCTGTATTTTAACCTAACAGTGGATAATTTAAATACATATTAAAGTGTGAGAAGCACTGTTGTAATAGTTACTTGTGTGTTAGTCACAGCAGTGCAATGTTTAAAAAGCTGCAATATGCATCCTTAAAACATGACCAGTTATTTTTTTTTTCACAAGGATGCAATATTTTAAATTTTAGTGCTTGAGCCCTGTGAAAAAAAGGCCATTTTAATTATTTCCACATATCTAGCATCTCCTGAGTTCCCCTGACAGCAAGAACTCAAGAAATGTTTGTGGAATTCATTTAGGATATAAGCCTAGAACGATGCCGTGGGCATGAGCATCTCTTCTGCTGTATATGTTAGAACAACCCCAGGGCTCAAGAAGACCATAGGATGAGATATTGGAACAGCAGTTCTGGCCAGCAAAGGAACCCACTGCAACTACAGCCAACTCTTTCTCCTTCTTTCCATTCCCTTCCCTTTATCATGATGGAGCTCATCTTTAGAAAAAGAAAAAGAAGAGATGCTTTATAGCTTGTCTACGTCCAACTTCCACCTTCAGTTGACTATAACCACCACCCTAGTCTGTAACATATATTCTGCAAACACCCCAAAATAAATGTTCATAAAATTCCTCTCTATACTCTAACTTCTGGTGGGAATCAAAATCAGGGTTTCTGCTTTAATTTTCCAAGAGAACTAGACCAGCATCGTTTTTAATCTAGAAATGGCCAAACACACAGATATTCCTGTCCTTGCAAGGGAATGTGCACTGTCAATAGTAAAGTCATTTTCATTTGCTTCTGTGAAACCACTTAATTCACAGCCTATTTAAAATAGCACCATCTCTGATAGCTGTAATTAGTTTCATAACAACTCTTCCTGCTGCCACTTTGCAAATCAAGCTGCGAGTCCAACTTTTAACACAGACATGTCACTAATTAGCACGGCCCAAAACCAAGTCCAATAGGGCCATAATGAGTGCACGACAATTGGGGAACTGAGTTCATTTCTCCATTTGAATCTTGGAAGCAATCCATTTTAATCTGTATGCAAAGGTCGACTTTTGAAGGAATAATTGTACTTTGTTTTGGTCCATCTGGATTGGGCTATAAATATGCCTTCCAGGTTTTATAACATTAAGCTACGTAGACAGCACTCAATGTCAGAGTAACGTTCAAGAAGTCCTATATGGGTGATTAACTTGAGAACATTCATCAAATCAGTGCCCTGATCTTAGGGGGAAAAATGCATTTTTAAGCTAGAAGTAATTTCTGGGCTTTTGGTTTTGGTGAATGAGATGAATTCATTAAAAAAAAAAGTTCCAAGTGCTTTTTGTTCCTCCTTATAATTAAGCCTAATAAAACAAGCACATTTTTCTTCTTTCTTTAACATTTGCATATTTTTCTATGCCAGGAATTACGTTGAAGTATTGGAGTAAGAATAACAACAACAAAAAAATCCCATCGCAGTCCCTGTGGCTTAAAGCCTCTGTAACAACCCTCCATGATTATTCTGTCCATTATAGTTTTGCATATGTTTTTGCAGGATTTTACAACTTGCTTCAAAGCATTTGAGGTTTGGGATTTCCACTAGTTACTATTTATGGGTTCACTGTTCACAGTCCATTGATTTTTTTTTTTCCTTTTCCTCTCCAAACCTAAATGTCAGTTGTAATCTAAATTAATTTGCACTTGGAGTTGGCAGGATGGTAACTTGAGTTCACACAGAGAAACCCCAAATCAGAGTAGGAGATGTTAACTTTAGTTCTCAATCCATCTCCCTGATGTTTCTGGCTTCCCTCTTCAATTACCCGAAAGCCAATTAGATACTTGGCATTTTCATCTGCAAAGCAGATTTGAGAGAATTGATACATACATTGACTTTGTGTTTAGAAATATTATGTCCAGATTTCTCGTAGGAGAAACATTGTGATGAATTCCCCATTGGTAAACATGCATAAAAATCAATTTTGGTAAGCAAAATATATATCTTTACTATGAATGAAACGTGTATCAAAAGTTATAGGGATTCATTTGGTACCTGGACAGTGTGCTTTAGTCATATTGAATTTCAAACACATGGCAGCGTGCCTGAAGCATTGAAGGTACTTGGTAAACACGTTCTAGACTAAGAGAAAAAATACGAACAACAAATGGAAATAAAAGATGTCTGCCTCTTCAAATCCAAATGCGTAGCACCCAAACAGCCCCTGTGAAATGACATCACACCATTGCTGCGGAAACCAAGGGAGATTTGGGCTTGGCACACTTTATTGGGAGACAATTGACAATGGAGGAAAGATTTGTAATAAGCTCCAGAGCACGCAGAAGGAAAATACTCTCTAAGTATAAAAGGGCTCGGATTATAAATTCACAAAAAAATGAGATCGAGGAATGCAAATAAGAGTACCATGAACTCTTTAGGCAGATGAGATTGGGGTGATGAAGTAGAAAAGTAGAAATGCCATCATCCCAGTGTATGGTGTCCTTGAGCTTAGATGTTTTAAGAGAGTATGAAATGTTTCCCTTGGTTTGCAATTTTTCCCAGTACCTCCTAGACACACTGAAAACTGATAAACTTAAGATTCCAGAGGGGGCTTGGAGCTTAATCACTTCTTTTGGGAAGAGAATGGAGCCGGTTGAGACCAAGTGGGCAGAATAGGAAAAGAAAAGGTAGAATGAAGATAAAGAGGCAGGAAGATCAGAGTGGGCTCCCTGGGAAGGCCTGGGAATGGGCTCTTGTACCTTTGAATAGTGCAAGGAAACAAAGTCCTTAGTTTAGGAAGGAAACTCATGTTCCATCCACCCACCCTACTTGAATTTTGTTTGCTCTAGTTTTTAAGAAAAGCCTTCATGCTTGCATTGCTTTTAACATAAATAATACTGTTGTTGTTACAATCAAGGCCTGAAGGATGGAACCTAGGCAAAGCAGCTGCATGCCTTCCATAAACAAAGTCTATTTATTTACTTGTAGGACTGTAGAATGACATCAGTGAAGCTGTAGATAAGCGCCTAATGCCATTTTCCATCACATCCTTAAGTATTGCTCAGTGATTGCTACATTCCAGAAGAGCTAAGGATAATTTTAAGCCTGGATGTCTCAAGGGAAGCTCTGGAAATAAAAGCCAGGATATTTTGTAACAGAATTAAGAATAAACAGAAAGCAGACAAGAAGGGAACTTTTTTGTTTCCAATTGTGGATGAAGGTGTGTGTTCTTCGGGTCTCCAAATAGTCCCCAGCTTTCAGTCATATCTAACAAGACATTGAGGGGCTAGGTGACAAAGTACCCCATCCCTCACCAGGCAGCACACCTGTCTTCTCAAGGTACTCCTGTGACAGCTGCTAAGGAAAACTTAACAGCACTGGCTTCAGCTGCCCTCCAGCCAGGGTGAAACTAAAGGCTATATATAAGGTTTGTAACTTTCTGTCTCCAATGGGATGGACACTGAAGGATTTGAGTAAAAGACTGTGTAACCTTCCCTGCATCCTTGAGTGTCTGCATACTTGCAGAGGAAAAGCCAATTAGACAGCAACAGAGAGGAAACACGCTACCTCCCTTCTCATGATCATCTGTGGCTTTTGAAGCATTTGCATCATGGGACCACTTTTCTTCTTATAAATAAATTTCTCCAAGAAGGGTTTTACCGGCCTAGTGAGAGTCTCAGAAATCTGGTCTAAGGGGAGTCATGATCATTAGATCCCATTCGTTTAAACTCAGCCTAGGTATCTGAATCTGTTTTCCTTTGATTAATTGAGATAAGATAAAGGGCATGAAAACAGTTTGTAAACTAAAGAGCAACGTACAATAAAGAGGGTTTCCCTGTTCCTTAAATGAAGAGGATAATTTCCTCAAGGACCTCAGGGTACAATATTGAACTTCTTATACTCTGCGGTTCACAGGGTATGGTGTCATCAGTTTAGACTGAGATTGTCTCTTATTTTGCTTGACTTTTCCACTTTATTCTACATCTTCAATCCTATCGTCCTCTCTCTCTCATAGAAAGACTCCATAAAATATTTAAAATATGTCCTTCCAGTCCAGATTCCCTTTTTTAAAAGTTTGTATACTTTTCAAAACATTTCCTGGCCGTTAATTTTTGTACCCTTGGTATAATGCATAAATCTAATCTTATTTTTATCAATCCCCATTTTGTTTTTGAGATCTAGTCATGTTGATACATACAGATTCAGTTCCTTGCATCTAATTGCCATAGAGAATCCCCTTAAATGCATACTGTTTACTTATTTTGTCTATTAGTCTCTTCATTTCTGCATGTCTTTTATCTAGTTTTATATTTTTCCAATCTGATGGATTCAAAGTTGTTTCATTTTTAGTTTATCCTTTTTTCTCTTCCATTTCGATTTTGCTATGTTGAGCAAAGGTCATGAGTTGCTGAGGATAATTAAACTGTGTCAGAAGTACCCTCTATGTTCCCACCATAACTCCTGGTGTTTTATTAGGGGGTGGGATCCAGAAAGCCGAGCTCACTTTCCACTTCATATAAATGGAGAAAGTAGTTAACTTTAAAAATCTAAGACTCATCAGTAACTGCTGTGAAAAACTCCTGCTCACTGAAGAGCATCCTTCAGATGTGCCATGTTTGTACTTTTCCCCAGAGAATAGAGAACCCAAAATATCTGCTGAATTTAAAACCTCCCAGTACAAAAGAAAATATCTAATGTGTTGACAAGAACATAACTCAAGTATAAATAACTTGCTTTGAATGTTTACTCAGATATTAAACCTTTAAATATTCCCTCTTCAAGTAGATATACGCACAGTTAAAATAGTTATGTACTCAATAAAGCACATGTACATTGATGCAAAGGTCTTCAGCTGGGGGTGGTCATTAAAATGACTTTGGGGAAGACTTCCCTGGTTGTCCAGTGATTAAGCCTCCCTGCTTCCACTGCAGGGGGTGTAGGTTTGATCCCCCGGTCAGGGAACTAAGATCCCACATTCTGTGGGGGGTAGCCAAAAAATAAATAGATAAGTAAATAAAATGACTTTGGGTTCTATTTCCTAATGCCAGGCCCGATCACCCAGTGTCATTGCCTTCACTCATGTAAATTTAAACTGAAGAGGCTCCACTTAGACAGAAACAGGAAATAGGATAGGACATGCTATCCAACTTTTCCAAAAGGGCTTGCTGAGAGGACGACTAAGCTTCCTTTCTTATAATTGCAGTCCTCGCCACAGTTCCTGTTATGAAGGTGACTTTTCTGCTTGGCCACATTTGAATGTTCCTGCTTATTCCCAATAACTGAATATTTAATAATACTTGGCCCTGCAATGTTTTCTCTCTTCAGTATCCACATAGGAAACTTCTGTTTACTCCCCACGATGCTAAGGGCTTTAAGACTTTATCTCAAGCTTTGATGTCTTTGTCAGCTCTGACTTGGTCCAAAGGGGCTTCTGACTAAGAGTTCTTACTGTAAGTGCAAATAAACACACGCACGAGCTCTAATACAAGTCCCTGCCTTCAGACAGGGACTCTGCCATCTTCATAATCGTGCAATCTCAGTATCTGAATTTATTTATCTCTTTGTTGCATTCCTCTAATAAAATGCATCATCTGGCCTTTGCAATGTGTCTCATGCATGTTTTCTTCATTCTGACCACATTTCCTGCAAGTGTGTACCTGAATGAATGCAACCTATTCCTCCATGTTATCCACAATTCTTCTAATCTCACTTTTCTTTATTGCCAATGAAGAAGCAGGATGGTATAGTGCTTAGGATTGTGGGTTCTGAGCAAAGATGTTTGGATTCCTTTACAGTTTTACTTCCACAAAACTGTAGAAATTTGAAACAGTTACTGTACATTTCAACACCTCAGTTTCTTCATTTATAAAAAGGGGGCAGTGATGTTACCTCATGAGATTACTTGAGAGTTTATCTATGAATCCCACATACAGCGAAACATAATTCATGGTCTGCTCTAGAAATCATAGAGTTGATATTTGTGTGACTCTGAGAAAATACACAGATCAAAGTGCAACCCTATTTCCTTCAATATCTGACAAAAGCTGGAGGGCAACCAGCTTTCACAGACTTCCATGGATTGGCCCCATCCTACATTCAACACCAAGAATTTATTTTCTTTGTTTCTGATGCAATTAAGTAAATGATTAAAAATGTAAAATAATTGTTTATATTCTCACAGTGTGTTACACTAGCCAGTCTACTTTTTCTTTTTCTTTCTTTTTTTTTTTGCATAGTTGATCTCATTTGATCCACACTACAGTAGGAGCTCACGTTCAGAGAGGAAAAGGAATTAGGCCAATTATAGATGGTAAAGAAAGATCTAAGTCTCTAATCAAGAAACCCTAAGTATTCAATTGTTTTCTCTCCATACGAGAGCATCCTCAAAAGAATTTCTTAAAAACTTACAATTATGAATTTTGAAAAAAACATTTAATTAATAAGGATTTTCCTAGAGCCTCTATCAGGGTTTTGAAAAATAAAGGGGTGTAGGAGTTTGAGCCTCATGTTCTGGTGATGAAACAAAAGCACTGACATAATTCTTATGGACATGAGGTGATATCTCTGCAAAGAGAGAAGAGGTGCTTTCTGAAGTCTTCCAAACAAGGAGAAATCCAATATAAAATAAAACTAAATGGAAAAGAGAAATTACTGTTTTTTTATGGGATGAGAAAAAGAAAAACACTTGTACACAAATAATTTTAACATAATATGTTAGTGTACTGGGTAACACATGTATAAAATATTTTTTTTTCAATTTGTTTGGCTCCATACTCTTTGCCTCTTTATACAACAGCTATTTGTAATTCATTTTCTATAGGGAAAGTGGAAATGAAATCAGTCTTCAAAGATGTTCTCACTCAATTTACTTTTTAAGTTTAAATGATAAAGCTTAGTGAAATTTTAATGTGAAATTGAAAAAGTAATTATACAAGTTTTCAAAGAAACAAAGTGATCAACAAACTTTTAAAAATAAGAAAGAAAGATGAGACTCTGGATATTAGTACATATCATAAAAAAAAATGAGCCTTAGAGAAAATAGTTTATATTCAGTATTTTTTTTATAACATAAAGAATAATAAGGTCTCCCAGAAAGATATATCAGAATAGTAGTTCAAAATTAGACTCTATTATATGTAAATAAATATAATAGAAGTGTCACTAATAATGTAAAGTAGAATATTAAGCAAACGATTCTCTTTCAAGTTACTTTAAAAAATTGTCAAATTAGGCCTTGAATTTACATGGTAAACCAAAATATATTGCAGCTAAGCTTGAGTTAATTCTTTTAAAAGCAATGAAACTTATATAGCTGTTAAATCTGTCTTAACACAATAAAGAAAATAAAAGAATCAATGATGAAAAGGAAAAAAAAATAAACATCATGTCTGAGAATATTTTACATAATCATAAGCAAAACAGAAAAGCAAAGAACAGATTGGGTAGGGTATATGTGATGCAATCATAATAAAAATGTATTATTTTTATTATAAAAAATCAGGGATTTTGAAGGAAGCATGGCAGAAGAAACATACCTTTCAATTCTGCTCAGCCATTACACCCCACTAAAATGTAAAAATACCTATAAAGCAATCAAAAAGGCATACAACTGTAAGGACAAAAGAGACAGGACAGTGAATAACAGAATACAAAAGAAGTCAGCATCATGTTAAGTGGTGCCCTACAGGAAGCCGATCGTTGACTTAGTGCAAATAAGAAAAAGAGAGTTGGTGGAGAATGAGGGTCTACAGGGAATGTGGTGTAGGGCAGAGAGTGGCAAGTTCAAACCAAAGTGTTGCCCGTTTGCTGATTGCCTGCTTCCTGGATCTCACATCATCCTTGTCGTGGTGCAACCCCTCAGCTCGGTGGGGTGCATCCTCCAAATACCACAGAGGTGTTGACTTCAAAATCAAGGTTGAATGAGCTCCCATTGTATTTGTGTTCTAGCTGAGGCCAATAGTGTACAAGCTGGTACATAATGTTCGGGAAGTTTCTATCCAGCTATATCTGAATATTTGTAATATACTAGAAAAATATCATATTTCATAATTAACCTTAGACTTCAATTTTAACAGATGCCAAAGTCAAGATAAATTAATTTTTTTTCCCTAAGTAAACATCTTCTAGGAGCCCAACATTGTGCTCTGAATTCTGATGACTTTTGAAACTAGAAATAGAAAGCATGGTCTTTGCTTTTATGAACATACATTGATCAGAAACTATTTATATCCTGAGGGAGAATAGATACTGAGAAGTCTAATTCTCTTCTTTTCTTTGTGTCGACACTTTATTCTTTATTTTTGCTTTTTTAGCTCAAAGGAACTTCACATGATATTTCAAATTAGTACTAAAATTAACTTATTCCAACTAGTTTATATCTGCTTTTTTTATTAACCTGATAATATGTTAAGTAAATTCATATCCCCCAAGCTCTCTGAGACATTTAAGAGAGATGTACATTTCAGGAAAATATAAAATAGATAGGCTTAGATCACTTAGCATGAAAAGCATCCCATTTTAAGATAGAAAAAAGCTGTAGAGATCTTAGTAAAATGGCATCAAATACTTTCGGTAACTCATTATTTTTATATAACTCACTGAAAACAATTTTAGCTGTGTCTCACCTTTTTTAAACAAGGAATGGATGCCAAAGAAAGGTCCTTAAGAACAGGCCTGCTATCAGAAACCCTGACTCTGGGGGGAGTACAAGGTCACAGAAGGAAAATTGATTTCCCAAATGCCAAGCAAAGCACCTATCCATGCGTGATGCCACATGTCCACAGCAACCAAAAGAGTGAGAAACAAAAATGAAAGTATTGTTATGCAGCCCAGAGTGCAGTCCTCCTCGTCGTATGCTCTGGGTTACAGTGTCCTCCAGTCCCAGGTAGAAGCTTGTTTCCTTCGTTTATCTCTGAGGACAGAGGATGCACTGAACAGCGGAAAGTGGCACCTAAATTCTGAGTCTCCTTTAGGCCCCTGGGTTTGGACACCTAAGAGTATCATTTACTTCTCTTCATTATCTGATATGATTTCATGATTGACCTTGAGCTAATCTACCTACCCATTCTCTCTTTCTTCTCTCTCCTTCTTTCTTTTTTCTTCTATTTTTTTTCCTGCAGGTATTGGCTAGCTTCGCAAGCTGTCATAAATTCACTTCTGGTTTGCTCTCAAGGGGAGAAATGTCCTCATCACATCCAAACTCGTTTCCTTAGCATCAGATGGATAGGAGCAATAACAGACGATATTCACCCCAAGGCTCCTTCTGGGAACTTCAACAAAGTCATCCCTAAAAAACATGTCAGACAAAGACATGTTCAAACCCAGTTGTAGATAAGACAAGCCTATCTTTTCTCTCTCCCACATAGTGAAGTCACGCAGCTCCACACCATGCCAACAATTAATACAAAAACTTGACAACCACGATCACTGGAAAAAGGACATAAAAGCACTTAACTTGTGTGAAAGAACATTGTCGACCACTCCCAAGAATATATTTTGAGAATACCCTGCTCCGTTTTTACCACACACAGTGATGCATCATGTTACAGAAAATGATTTCTATACCTTGGCTATGTTTTAAAAAGTACTGGGTTTTTTGTGTTTTTTTTTCTCTCAATTTCATATCTAAATGTTTAGTGTATTTTTTTGGCCTGAAAGATTTCAGTGACCTCTTTTCTTCCTTAAGCAAATTTCTTAGAAAATATCCTTTACATCAAAAAGATATTGCTATAAATTATGTATATTGACTGAGAGCAAATGAAAAAATGTATTGGTACTCACATTATCATTTTACTATGCTTGCTCACAATGTTTTCTACCATATAATCTTCAACCATAACCTGATATCTTATAAAAGTTTACACTTGAAAAATAATCTGGCAGTTTGAAGTAAGGTATATATTTCTAAACTAACTTGCTTGGAGGGTGTTTTTACTTTGTTTCAGAAATTCATGTTTTAGATTGATCCTGAGTTCAGTTGGGGGTTCTTTCATTGTACCCGAAATTCAAACTTCAAACCATTTGCTTACTTCCTTGGCCATACAAGGGCAAGAATCATACTCTCACGATAAGTTGAAGGAAGTTATCACGTGTCATAAACAACTTCATTTAGATCTTAAGTTTGAGTGTCAAGGAGAACTAGTGATTCAAGTCTGTCTCCCACTTGAAAGACCCTGGCGATTTATGTGGGGCAGGTTATTACAGGTCACTTACTAATCAGAATTCTCATTGTCTTGGCAACCTGCATACTTTGTTTCCCTGACACAAGCATTCCTGAATCCCATTCCTTCCCTCCCTCCCCCCCCCCGCCCCCTGCCCCAAATGATTTATTTCCCTATTGCTACAGCCTATGGGCACATTACATACTTTAAAACAACACATTAATCTATAGCTTTCCAACCCAGACAGCAGACACCACCATCCTTCTTGATAAACACCTCTGGCTATTATAAAGAAAGCATTCCTGATTTAAGCTACAGTCAAGAAATTGTAGGGGATGACGTGTCATTCACCAGTCTCCAAACTTAGGTTTAGGCAAAGTGCCAGGTGAACGCAAAAGTCACAGCTGCAAATTTTCATTGAAAATGCCCTACACAAGTCTCTGATGCTTAATTTTGACTACTTGTGACTAATCTTCTTGAGAATACATAGAAAATAAAAGAACTCAAATGCATAACGGGCTGTGTTTATTAGACAGAGAGATGGATATGATTTAATGAGTGTTCCTGCCCTTCTCTCTTCGCCAAGGGTAGCATCTATGAATGACATCTCTTGGATCTCTCCTTTTTGCCCCACGTAACTCTCATATTCAGAGTAAACCCTACACTAAAAACTTTGATTTAGTTTCTGATTTCTATACAGTAATTTGTAACAAAAAAAAAAAGGTAACTTTCAACTCTTTGCTAGGATAAGAGCAAATATAGTCAGTCAGCCTTTAAGGAAAGGCAGATCCACTTCAAACATGAAAATTATTTTATGTTAAAATTGTTCTTTGATGTGTATTCTTCAGAATTATTCATTATCTGAAATATCAGATGTATGTTCAGGTGGCACACAATTCTCATTAAGCAAGGGTTGATATTGATGGCAAGAATACATGATATTTAAAGGAAAAATAATTAAGATATTTTCTCCTCTAAGCTTTATTCTCATCCACACTGTATACAATGAGTAAAAGTAGCGTATATGTGCCGTGACAAATTGATTTCCTTCTACTGACATACATTTCTATATTATTTTCAGAATTCTGCAGAGTGGCTCAGCGGCTTTCATTTTTTTAGTCCTTCTTTGTATACGTATATTTTTGAAGTGAAACATCACAATAAACAACCACCATGCCATTACCCATTCCTTTCCACCTTCTTCCTCTCTCTGCTTAGAGGTAATCACTAACCTAAAGTTCTAAATATGTTTTTTTTCATGTCTTTAGGTTTTTATTTTATGTTTGAAATATACATGTATACATGTATATATATATTTACACACATGCATACATGTATATCTATGTGTGTAATCAAAATATTTAATTTTAAAGGTTTTATTGTATATAATGCTATCCCTTATGATTCTTTATGAAACACCGTATTATTTTACTTTATTTTATTTTTTTAATAACAATGACTTTATTTATTGAGGTTTAGTCTGTGCCAAGCACTCTTCTAAGTGAAACACCATATTATTTTAAATTAAGCACTTAAATCTAAATTCATTTATTTTAATCGTTGAATAAGTGGCTCCCAAGGTCTGCCCCTGTATTCTTTATAAATAAAATTAATTTCAACAATTATCTAAAACCAAAACCCTAAAATGTCAGGGCTGACCTACGTTGGAGGATTAAGAGTCTTTTAACCAGGAATCTAGAACCTGACTTCCAAGTTCTAATCATATAAAACTCAATGTAATCCAATTAATTTAAATGCTCATGTAACCTAGATTGATGATCTAACACTTACCATTAACTCTAGGTGGCTGATGGTGAATGCTTAAGAAAAATGAGACCCATAATTCACCTAAAATGTGTAATACTAGACCAGAAGGAATTTTCCTTCTGACCACACATACCTAATTTTTCACTAAGCATAAAATGTGGGAACTTTAGTAGTTCAGGGCTGGGCCACCGCTTGGCTTCGATGTTTTAATGTTCAAGTCACTGGGCAATTGTTATAGTTTTGCTCTTACTACAATTTTATTTGTATAACTTTTTTTTTTTTCCAAAATGGGCTTGAGTTGGTTTCTTGATGCTTTTCTCTCCTGTGACATGTCTGGGAAGTTTGTAAGGCTGAAACTGTTTTAAAACACCTAAATTCTGTAGCAAAATTGCAATACAAGAGAAAATACGTTACAGCTAACCCCTGAGTAATTCCCTCTTTGAACTGTGGGCTTTGCACAATAAATAGGTTTTCTTAAGTTCTTCAGGTGTAATATATTCATAATTTACTTTCCATTAAGAAATAACTTATTTGAGAATTCCTTGGTGGTCCAGAACTAAGGACTTGGCACGTCCACTGCTGGGGCCCAGGTTTAATCCCTGGCTGGGGAATTAAGATCCCGCAAGACACGTGGTGCAGCCAAAAAAAAAAAGGAAAGAAATAACTCACTAAAATATGTGAATGCATGAACATAGAGATACCCCATATAAGCATGACATCAGCAAAACTAGGATAGTAACAGGATCACCAGTGTGTCATTGTGTGTGTATGTTTGCATGTTGTAGTTTCTGCTCATTGGAAAACCTGCAAAAATAACCAATTAAATATATCCACAATGTGTTTTTTCTCCCCCAAATTTGGACATTTCTTATGTTATATCTATTCTGCACTAGGCAGAATGGTGAACTATTCATACCTTGAAACTTTCCAAGGCTGGCCTCACGCTCTGTCTGATGTATCAATACTATTTACTGTTTGAATGGTATCCAGCAAACTATTGATCCACTTGCTGAATATCAATCTGTTTCCAGCCCGTTTCATCCAATGGCTTCATCATCAATGTATTTATTGCTCAGGCCAAAAAAGAAAGTCATCTTTAACTCAGCTCCTTCCCTCCTCCACCACCTGCAATCCATCTTCTAGATCCTCCTCCAAACCATATTCTGAAGTCATTCCCTTCTCTTCATGTCCATTGCTAAAACCCCAGCCCAAACCACAGTCAGCCTTTGCCTGGACTACCAACTCATCTTTTCTCTTCAGTTATTTCATGCCTCTTCTTCTTCAAAAATAATTTCTCCATCCAACAGACACAGTGAGCTTTCAAAACATCAGACCATATTACTGCCCATTTGAAGAACTCCTAACACTTCTCCATTGGGTTTAGAATGAAAATCCAATTTCCTCTCATGGCCCAAGGGATCAGCTTCCTATCTGCATCTCTGGTTTAGTGCTTCTCCTTCCCCATTTCTTCTTGAGTGCTTGTACTCTTTTTTTGCTGATCCCTTACATTTGACAGTTCGTTCTGCCTTGAGGCCATTCTGTTTTATTTCCCATCTCCTGTAATTATCTGAATGCATATTTTCACACTATTGGCTCTTTTCATTCAGGTCTTAGCTCCAAAATGAGAGAAGAGTTCCCTGGTCACCCACCCTAAAGAAATCCCTCTGTTCTGACACTGTCATAACATTCTGCTCCATGTTCTCTGTAACACAAGGACTCTTCAAAGTATTTATTTACATATTAATTATTATATATGTACATATATCTTTCCCATATTTATACAGTGTGTCATATTTATATATAATTCATATATTATATGTCTTAATCCATTAAGCTCTATGAGGACAATTACTTACCACTGTTCCCACAGGGCCACAATATAGGCAGCATTTAAATATTTGTTGAATAAATGCAGAGTTTGAGTCCTGCTGCTTTCATTTGTAAAATGTGATATAAACAGCCTCCACATTACAGCATGATTTTTAAGGATTAGCTGTATCTCAGAAATACCTACTATAAAGAGAGATGCTACAGAAAACACTACAGAGATATACAGAGATGCTGCAGAAAACGTTACAGAGATACACAGAAATGCTACAAAAAATGTTACAGAGATATACAGAGACGCTACAGAAGATGCTACAGAGATATGCAGAGATGCTACAGAAAACACTACAGAGGTAAACAGAGATGCTACAGAAAATGAGATGCTACAGACCTTCTCCTTGGTTGCACGGTCTTCAGCATAAAGTATTTTACCACAAGCCTGACACTCCATGGGTGGATTCAGCTTTCCCTGATTATCATAAGCTTCATCAGCATAATAAACATATACAATCTGAGCAGCAAAATTCAGTCTATATTCCATATTTCCTTTATTTTCTACTAGTTTGATATATTGCATTTATTGTTTTCTCCCAGATTTATCTCTGGTTAACCCTTTGGGTAGATTGCTCTAATTAATGCTACTTAACACTTTTATTTTTATAATTGAACAGAAAGTAAGGCACTCTAAAATAAACATTTGCTTAATTCATAGAAAAATAACACAAGACAAAAATTTGACTTATGAAAAATTTTACCCCTGGATCTTTTTAAAAGGCTACCTTCATTAGAGCATGTAAAATAGTTTTCTTTGTGAAATACAGCAATGCCGTGATTCTAAAAGCAAGATATATTTGTACTAAGATTCCAACACAGCTACGAGGTCCTCAGGAAACCAAAATAAAGGGAAAATCATTGGACCTTCAACAAGGCATTTCAATCATTCAAAAAAATAGAAGTAATAAGTGTGCCCATTTCCTAGGGATTGAGAGCATGAAATCAAATAATTTTTCTATAGTTCTTAGTGCAGTGTTAGCTCATGGTAAGAAACCAGAAATCCAGCAAGACAATTTAGTTGGAATGAAAACTAACAAAAAGTCAAGCATTCCATGTGCATATATAAATACTTGGATAATATTTTCCTATATTAACAAAAATCCCCCATTTCTTCCTGGTACCCATCATTCTCTTTGCTCTTTTCAGTAGTAAAGAAGTTTTCTATATATATTTCTTCCCGGTAAACAAAAGAAAAAGTAGCTGAGAATCAATATTCATATTTTGTTAATTTTGTGTTTTGTCTTTATATGAGGTGGACATTCCAAGTAGTCACCAAAACTCCTAGCAAAAGAAACACCAACATTCTTGATGTGACAGACAAATTTGTGTTAGAGTCAGTTTCTCACTTTACCTATCTCTTTTTCCTTCTGGGCACAGAGACTGATTATGTTTTCTAGCATCCCTCGTTATTAAGCGCGGCCATGTGACAGATATAAACCACTCTGAAGCTTGGCGCATAAAAATGGTTCTTGCAATCCTCTACTCTGTCTCTACCCACTATCATTCAGTCAGCTGGATGCCAAAGCTTGGGGCAAACATGGAAGCCACCTGTTAAAGAAGACAAAGCCTCCACCTGCTGAGATCCTAGACCGTCTCCATCACGTAGAGGCTCCCTTGCTTCTGGACCCCTTCACTCCCCTCATCCTAACTAGATTTGATATAAATTAGAAATAACGTTCTATTTATCTTAAGTCACTGAGGTTTCTGAGTTTGACTGTCCCTGGTGTTAATGCTGTCTTTTGCAACGGGATGTACAAAACCTGAGTTTCTTAAGAGAGCCAAGCATCTTGGAGACCAAACAGCAGAGCTTAGAGAACTCAGAGGAAGATGGTATTGGTAAGACGGGAAACTATGTGACTAGAACTCACATACCAGTTGGTGAGTGAGACACGGTTTAGTATTTCAAGCTGCAGAGTCAAGCTCAGAAAGGGGATGGGTATGAATTTACAGAAACTGTGAGTGATTCTAGAGCGTATAAAAGCAGGTAAAGTCCTGGGATGAGGCCTAAAGACACTGCAAGTGACTTCTCGGTGTCCCACGTCCAACGCTATCCGAAACGGTAGAGGCTCAATGGCTGGGAAGGAATTGTAGGTGGATGGGTCCTACCTGGGGTGGCTTCTCTGTGCCTTGTGCTCTCCCAAGTAGTGAGAGGGACTGGCTGGAAGTGTCTTGTGTCCTGAGTGAGGTGTGAAGAGAGAGGTGTGTTGGCCAGACCTGGCCTTGCAGGCGGGGCGGACCGAATGGAGATATCTTTGTGGGAGGACGGGGGCTGGCTGTTCTTGGCTGCAGTACTTTGAAAGTGGAGAGGTGCGGGGACAACTTTCCAGACAAAGGGGAGTGTGGACTCTTGCTAAAGTTTACCATGAATAACTAACCCTAACTAAATTATCGGTGTGGGGCCTTTTGGTATGATTTTCTTTGAATATGTTAAATTATACTGGAATGACCATATGATCATACCCTTTGCATTTTAATAGTTAAGGAGATGATTGAACTTGGTGTACCCCCCAAAAAATGACAAATAAATAAAATTTAAAAAAAATAGTTAATGAGGACAACATTGGAGTACTTCACATCTTATTTAAAAAACTAGGAAAGAGTCCAGTGCTGTCTTACATAATGTGTGTTTTTCACTTAACAGTCCATGCACCTTTTACCTATTCACCTGAATATCAGTGATCACAGAAACACAAACTGAAAACACTCATGCACTTCCTAAGTAAAACCACAGGTGTGGGCACATCTATATGGGAAATGAAAAAGTCTCTAGATTAAGCCAATATCTATGGAACAGACATCTTGAACCAAGTCCGAAAGTTGCTAAACATGGGCTCCTGCAGATTGCAGGAAGGAAGAGTAGACACCACGTTGAGGCCTCAATCTCAAGAATACCTTTGTCTTTATTTAGGAACTCTTGGCAAGCCAGAGTCAGCAGTTGCTGGAAAAATTTCCAATGGAAGGCAGAAGTTTGTGCACACAAATTAACGATAAACTAAATAGTCTTAGTAATATTGTCTTGATCTGTGGTTTATTTATATAAATAAACTATATCTCAAAAAAAATCAGGGTTTCTAATTCATTTAGAGGTAATCTTGTCTCATTTTAGGGGACAAAGCCTTTTATATGCAAAATTATGAGCATTTGGAAATACTATTGCTTAGTGAGGGCTTAAATTATATGTAGACCTCTCTCTCTCTCAGTGAAGTAAGCCCCAAAATGAGATTCCCCAAGAGCAGATAAGCGTGGCTAGGGACAAGTTTATACAGAGGGGTCCGTTTAAGGGATGACTTGGCTGAACAGAGAGACTGGAAGGACTCTTGGAAGATACTTGTTAGAATTAAATGACAATAAAGAAAGGAAAAGACTATGCATGTCTAGGTTTTGAAAACAAAGAAGAGATGTTTTCATCCAAGAGGGAAATAAAGCACAAAAAGATGAGTTGCTCCCAAAGAAGACAGACTGTATTTATAGTCACTTTGTTTTTAAGCGTCCAAACCTAAATGTCCATAGGTGGATACTTCTGGCAGGTGGAGGACCAGAGGGGAGGAGGATTCCTGTGTCATATTGAAACAAGTAATAGTTTGCATAGTCCAAATAGAAATGTGTATGTGCTGGTTTTTAAAGTTGACTTTAAAATTGACGGGTTCTATGTTGATTCTTCCCTGTGACTTCTTAAATAGCAGCAGCTGGTTATCGCTGTGAAAAAAAAGGTGATAAATAAAATATACCAACCCCGTAGTGTTGTGCCTGGCATAGAGCTAGTGATAAAGAGATATTTCTCTTCTCCCCACTCCCAGATCCCACTAGATGATGTGTTTGTAATTCAGATAAAGAGAAGGATGGTGGTTTTACACTCGACCCAATCAAAATTTCAATTCTACTTGTTTCGTGATCTAAAGACTTTTCTAAACAACACTTGGAGCTAGCCACTTGTGTTTACTGAACCTTATCCATATTGAAGCCTGCTGCATTCAAACTTGATGACAAAAATCTAAAAGAACAGTTCATCCATAGGTTGAGTGAGTCACACTTTCTCATTGAAGAAGCTACTCTGTGGGAGTTGTTAGGCATTTAGGGAAATTATATCTACCACCTACATTAAGATTTAATAATAAAATGTACTAATTTCTTTTTTCAAATATGCATCAAATAGGTGCAATTTTGGTGGAATTTTCCAAAGGATTGTAAAGATCTATTTAATCTGCTGTTAAGGGGAGGAGAAAGCTCTAAATTAGCTAGGATATATTTTAAATAATTAACTCTCCAGCTGTTATAGAAGAGCAACAAACCCTGACCAAACCAACAAAACAAGGTTGATATCACCAATCCCAATAAAAATGCCCATAGACTTCCAATCACCTCCTTAACACTTACAACTCCCATAAACATTACATAGTCAATGCCTGTGGAAATAATAGTTCTGGAAGTTGTTCTGTTCCTTTTAGGATGAGTTTTTTTTTCTGAGTATGAAAAATTAAGTATTCATGGAGCTTTGGGTTTAATCAAAGGACAATGAGATCAAACTGGAAGCGAGGCAATGGAGATAAATCCCTCTACCTTACTAAGTTTCTTTCTTTCCATATTTATGAATAAATCCAGAGTAACATGTGTAGGTATTCCTGGAGACTTTTTGTTTCTAAATAAGCAACAAAGGACAAAGAGATGGAGAAAGAGGGCTTGCGATGCTTCACTTGTCTACAACATTACCTCCACAACTGAATTAGAAGACTTCATTGCATTCAGTGGAAATCTTATTAATTGCAACCAGGAAAATGTTGATTAAAGGGTTTTTTATTTTTTTTTAAATTTTGCTTTCTCGTTAAGATGAATAGTTTTCAAAACATGGTTGCATTTTTCCCCATGCCTCTTTCTTTATTTGCAGACTTCGTTGATCTGTTCTGGATATTTTTAGATCATAAAAAGCGAGAGAGAGAAATTTAAAGTGCAGGCAGAGAACTCACACAGAGACGTCTTACTTCATCCACTTCTTTATGTAATTTTTAAGTTAGGTTCCTGCTGTGCTCCTAAGTGTTTCAACTTTAGAATTTTTGCCAACACAGACAGACTATTGACAAGAAAATATAACAAGAGTATTTCTTTTTAATTTACTTCCTAATAACTGGGTTCTGTGTAGAGGCTGGAAACAAGTGAAATATGGGCAGAAGAGGTGTCCAGTAGGGAAAAAGAAGTGAGTTTTGCAATTCTCTAGCTTTTTCATTATACATGCCAAAGATTTTAGTTCTATCCTGGCCACATTTGGCAAACGTGGACCTGCTGACCGTAACAGGAAGATACTAGGATAAAGTTTGTCTTTCTACGTTCCTGGGAAATTCCCTAACTTGTTTTCATTACTGTAATAATGCGGTTATTTATTTACTCCATAGGAGTGGGGCAGAGATTATTAGCTTTTCTTTGGAAAGCAATGTATAGTTATGACCCTAAAATTCCTTCATTGATTCCCCAAGTTAAACAAAAAGCATCATAGAATTATTTTTAGTATCCTGGTATTTAATACACTTACAGCTCTTTCTGCTACTCAATTCAAAGTTGAAATGACAGCAAATTAAAAAGAAGGTCATTTGGGAAACAGGCATACACTAAAGAGAATTTCCAATTTGCAGCAGTTTGCATTTCGTAGCTCAATTATTTGGAACTTGGAATATGTAATTTTAGAAATGCAGTGGTGTTCTTTCACGAGAATGTAGGTTTCCCTTTATAAATTGAAGTATCTACTCAAAAGGGAATCTAATAAAGGGAAAATGTGTCTAAAATGTTAATGTAGGAATAGCTAATGCCATTCCCAAGTGGAAATGGAGCTTCGCTCTAATAGAACCTTTGTGAGAGGTTCTGGGTGATGACCTGGGGATTTTAGGTGACCTTGGATTAGAATCAGAGCTGTCTTGAAGTTAAGAATCTGGGGAGAAAATCGACGCCTCTTTTGTGGAGGAAAAAGCAGCATGGCACTGCCTGGTGGCTTTCTCTTCTTTCCTTTCTTCTTTCTCTTTTATTTCTTTAAGGAAGGTGTTATCTGTTTTTTATTGCTTTGTATCAAATTGCCACAAGCTCAGTGGCTTAAAACAACACTCATTTATCATCTTGCAGGTCTGTAGGGCAGAGTCCAGGATGTTATACCTGGTTCCCAGCTAAGGGTCCCTTGAGGCTGAAGTCAGGGGCCAGCTGACAGCACTCCTACCTGGGGCCCCCAGTCCTCTTCCAGCTCCTCCCTGTTTCTGCCAGAACGCAGCTTCTTGAGACTGTTGGACTGAGACCCTTGTACCCTTGCTGGCTGTCAGCCAGGGCTGCTCTCAATCCTGAGACCACCCTCATTCTTTACCCCATGACCTCCTCATAACAAGGCAGCAGGTGAATGTCTCACCCTTGGATCCTCTCTGACCTCTGCATCCAGCCAGAGACAACCTGAGCTTGTCAAGGTCTCAGCTGACTGGGCAGTAATCTCCACACTTGGAGGCTAGCTCACTTGGGACCTTAATTACATCTGCAAAGCCCCTTCCCAGAAGCCCCTACATGAGTGTTTGACAGAGTAACCACGGATGAGGCTGCTGCAGCCCATCTTTCAAATCTTCCCACCACAGAAAGTTAGAACCCCTGGTGGGCGGTATTTGCCTTACCGGCTGATCTTCTAATTGTCCTTCCCGCTCTTGTCCTTCCATCATTTCCAAAGAAACGTTATGTTCTCTCTCCTCTATTCTTGAAAAAATATGCATCATCTTCAAGATAATCTCCATTTTTTTTTTCTGGAAAGAAGACTATAAAGAGCATGTCGAAAACAGTCAATAAAAACCTTCCAAAAAAGGCTGCCCTTGGTATTTCTTAGTATAGACATACACATTTTAGTAAATACAGTTCATTCTAGTCTTTCTTGCTCCAGTACAAGTTTCCTCGGGCTCATCTTCCAAACTCCCAGAGCCCTCACTTTTCTCTAAGAGTAATGAATTGTAAACCCTGATTATATAAGACAACTTGGGTTTAGAAAACATTCTCTCTTATCTCATTTTGCATTTGCACTTTTTTTTTTAGGAACATCTGCCATTCAATAAGGCATCAAAAGGCTGGGTCAGTATCTCAGGGTTTTTTTTTTTTTTTTTTCTCACAGGGGTTCTAATATTTTCTCATTACTTTTTCAGGGTTTCTTCTGAAAGGGCAGGAGGGGGAGGAGGCACTGTGTCCCTCACTGGAGCAGGACAGCAGCTGGATATACTTTATAACCCTTCTACTTTTATCTTGCTTTTGCATTTTCATTTACACAACACCCTCTGCTTTTCTCTTACTAAAACCGAGAATTAGAAGAGGGGACAGTGCCCAGCAATTATTATGACAGGAGTCCATTTTATGCTGAGGGTAGATTGGGCTAATTTGATGGACTTTTTGGCCCCTAGCCCTACCCACCCCACTTCGGAGCCTCCTGTATGGCAGCTGTTTGTGAATCATGGTATTTGTATTATAAAGGTGAGGCTTCTAAGGAGGCTTGAGGCATCACAGGTTGTCCCACCTACACCCCCACTGAAACCAACACACCATCTTCCGACACGTTTTAACCTCACACTCACACCCAGCATGACTTCAGGAAGGTAAAGAAGAGCATGCCTGTCTTTGCAATGACCACCCACGCCAAACACAACATTGCCAAGAGGATCCATTTAAAGTGGGAGCTGTAATAGTTCAGGAACTTCGAAATTTCCACACACTACGCATCTCTGTACTCAGCTTCTTTTTCCTCTATTTCTGTTTTTTTCTTTTTTTAATTAATTATTTTTTTATTGGTGAAAAGTTGATTTATAATGCGGTGTTAGTTTCTGCTGTACAGCAAAGTCAGTTATACATTTACACGTATCCCCTCTTTTAGAATCTATTCCCATATCGGTCATTAGAGAGTACAGAGTAGAATTCCCTGTGCTGTACAGTAGGTCCTTATTAGTTATCTATTTTATATACAGTAGTATGCATATGTCAATCCCAATCTCCCAATTTATCCCTCCCTCCCTCTTATTTCGGTTTTTTTTTTTTTTTTTTTAATCCTTTACTTTTCTTCCTGTTCTCATAAGTCAAATAACAAAACTCAGTTCTGGTAAATGGTTTGAGCAGGGAAGCTTTTCCCAAGCACCTCGGACTAAAATAGGATAAAAGTTGGAGCAAAAAACAAATAAGGCTTCTAAGAGGGAGAATGAAGAAGGGGGTGTATGAGAGACATGTGCTGTCTTGAGTGGCCTCAAGCTTCAGAAAAGCTGCTGTGAGGCCCTTAACAGCTCCAACAAGCAAGGACCCAGTTGTGACAGTTGGGGGAGAGTTTGGGGCTAACTTTAATTTAGCTTTGTAACATAATCATCTCAGGAGACTGTCATTATTATAGAGTGTGCTTCTTTTGCTGGCAATATCATTCCCTTCTGAATTTTTGTTCTGTTCTTTTATCACTTTTAAAATCACATAATAACACACACACACACAAACACACTGTGAATTCTGCAGAGATCTGCTCCTTCTTTTCAGTGGCTGAAATTCATTGTTGAGTGGATTAACTCCAGGAAACATTTAGGTAAGGAGCTCCCACTGGTGGTGGAGGAAACTTCACTATCCACATAAAATGCTTCTCCTTATTAGTACTCTGAGAGTGTATCTCTGAGTCACAGATAAAAAGTGTGCCAAGATTGCTCTTTCACCCTGTGATGGAACAAACAAACAAAAAACCTGCCATTGTTCTCTTAGGTGGTTACGCCTATTAGTCACAGCTGATAATAACCAGGAGGTGTAGGCTGTGCGGCCAGGACTGTGTTAGTAGTTAGGAGCCTGGATAGACGCCACATACACTGTCGTCAAGCAGCTTCAATGCTTTTAAACTTTGAGGGCTTCCTAAGCTACCGCTGCAAACCCTGCAGCAATCTCAGCTTAGAACAAACTTTATTGCCTTCATTACTGGTTTTACGTTCAACCAGAGAAAGCATGGCCTTTCAAAGTTTAAGCTTCCCTAAACTGCTTTTGAGGAAGAAAAGGGATTTATTGCAATTGAGATTAATAGTCAAAGAGTCGATTTGACTATGGAATTGAGTCACATGGATTGGCAGGAACTTATGCCCCTGAGGCAGACATAAGTGGCTCCTTTTTAGTTACAGGGTCCTCCCTTTACATCATACACACCCACAAATAATATTTCAACAGCCACTTTGCAAGTGACCATCTTTATCACAATCACCAATAATGCCTTCATTTAAATTTGTTAACAAAGGTGGAGCCTAGGTGACAAAATTAATAGAAGGGAAACACTGTTGGAGATCTATGGGAGAAAAATGTAGGTTCTTCTTCTAGCTGGTGTCTTCGATTAAGGTATTTTGATACACCTGTCCAAACAGACTTCGAGAATAGGAAAACATGGGGCTGAACCCCTTCAAAGAATGGAGCAAGACAGTGAAGTAATGAGGCCAAAAGTGAAATTCCACATTTATTTTTAAATCCAGAGCTCAGGTCCTTTTTTTGTTTTGTTTTGTTTTGTTTGTTTGTTTGGCCACACCACACAGCGTGTGGGGTCTTAGTTCTCTGGCCAGGGATTCCCCTTTGCACAGTGGAAGTGTGGAGTCTTAACCGCTGGACCCCCAGGAAGTCCCATCATGTCCTTTTATAATCAGAGATCAATACAAAATTTCAGTTGCAGACCCTCATGATCTGTTAGTTAAAGCTTCCGGGTTTCTGAAACAACAGGTTGACTTGAATCCTACCCTTCACATCACATTTTGTCAACTTGTGATGATACCTGCAATGCGACTCTATTAAATGTACAAAATATGTTTGCTCAGTTATTCCTAGAGTCTAAAAGTCCCTAGACTGGGTTGCATATGTAATGGCTCAGTTAAATTAATTAAAGGTATAGTTTCAAGGTGAACTGCACCAGCTCCTTAATGGTCACTAGTAGTTGGAGCTCCCTTGTTCGATACCTGTTTTATAAACACCATCTCTGGCTCCTTAAATTACTTAGACCCAAAAAGGGAAATCAGTAAGATGGAAATGGGCAATGAAAAGCACAGTTGAGAGAGATCTGTTGGGAAGACTTAATTGGAAAAACAAAATAAAAAGACATTTTTCCTTTAAAGTATATTTTCTAGCACTTCCTGGTATTTTAAAAGCACCCAATGCTGACCTTGATGTCCTTCCCTCTTTTTTAACATGGCTCGTTTGTTCATTGCTGAGTTTCGACTTCATGCGGTAACTACCACGCACAGCATGTACATGCATGTAGCTCAGCATGTACCACGCACAGTTGGCAAGGTTGTTCCAAAGACGCTGCCTCAGGACCCAGTACAGGAGCTTATAAAGAGGCAGAAGGGCCAAGAAAGATCATTTCTGAGTCTTTGAACCTTCCTGTCGTCACAGAAACACAAAGGGGAAAGCAGATAACACCTGCAAAAGCACCAACACCTTCTCCCTGCAGGCTTGCTGCCAGTGGGTCAGCTGCCAGCACAGTTCTCTCAACAGTTCTCTCCCTGCCAGGCAAAACATGGGCCCAAGGCTTAAAATGTGGGGAAGTGGGTCACAGAGTAGGCTGGCTTTCCCGGGCAACTGGCCCTGCTCTTAGCAGTGCCCTCTGTTATCCCAAAAAAGGGTGACAAAGCAACAACTTTTTTTTTTTCCACAGCCTTTTTTTTAAAAATTATTTATTTATTTATTTATTGGTTGTATTGGGTCTTTGTTGCTGTGCGTGGGTTTTCTCTAGTTGTGGCGAGTGGGGGCTACTCTTTGTTGTGGTGCACGGGCTCCTCACTACCGTGGCTTCTCTTGTTGCAGAGCACAGGCTCTAGGTGTGTGGGCTTCAGTAGTTGCGGCATGTGGGCTCAGTAGTTGCAGCTCGCAGGCTTAGTTGCTCTGCGACATGTGGGATCTTCCCAGACCAGAGATCGAGGCTGTGTCCCCTGCATTGGCAGGTGGATTCTTAACCAGTGTGCCACCAGGGAAATCCCAAAATGTTAACATCATGTCAAGAGAGTCATAATTATGGGCGCCTGTTTATGGAATGGCACATTTTCCCAAAGAGTTTAGAATGTACTGAAACTGGATTGAATATTAATCGGGGTTCTTACACATGCACATATTTGTGTATATATTGGTTTCATAGTGTCACTCGAGTTCTCAGAAAAGAGATGTCTTTGTTTAGGCAAATGCATGGCCAACCACTTAGAATTTGGAACAGGCAATTCTAAAATTAAGGGCTTAAAGGAGACAGCAGAGATAGAAAATGAGGGGGTGCCAAAGAGCAAAGTGAAAAAAGGGGGTAGGCAGGATGGCAGGCAACTGGAAATTAGAGAGTCAAGTGCCCAGAAATAATGTCCCCTTGGAGGAACAGTAAATGGGATTTTAAGAGGCGTGAACTCTGCTACAGCGACACATGACTTGCATAGAATGTTGTTTTAAATATAGTTTATAATGGGTAAGGTATTGAGTTTCAGAATAAATTTGAAAGGACTTATTTGTTCTCCTGTCTTGAGGCAATGGAGGAAAAGAGGCTAAGTGCTAATTCTGGCCTGGGAAAGAAATGAGAAAATAGCTGCAGAGAAACTTGGAACCAGAGATTACCTTGTATATGTCAATTTCTGGAAAGCTACAGAATTCTTGGGCAGGGCAATAGATCTTTTGCCAAGAATTCAGGTAGTGGGTGGTTTGATTTAAATTGATCAAAATACCAATGGACCAAGAAACCATTGCTGATATCTGTATAATTAATGATTTACTAATATAGAGATTGTAAATATTTTAAATGAAAGCAGAAACCGACTCATCTTTTTATTGATCATAAAAGTCATCTCTACGTTTCCATACAAAACCCCTGCACACCTACACAGTGAATTGATGAGGATGCTGTGATGTTTCTCTCTCCTTCCGTTCTTGGGGGAATGAGGTAATTTACGTAAGATTCCTGAATGTTTAACCCATTACAGGGCATAATCTAGAACACTGATGGATAGCCTAGACAGAATCAGCAGCGCAGCTTATCAGAAAGCGATGCTTTCTACACAGCACATAGGATTGTTTTTTTTCCAAAGAAGTCAGTGAGATGGGGAAAGACCCTGTAAAACATTCTTCTGTTTCACAGGAAAGAGCAAACAAATGGATCATTTTCCCTGCAAGTCATTGTTATGCCTCATCAGACACATCAATAAAAATAGAAAAGTATGTAAAACCTTTGTGGCCCAACATTCTCACTTCACAGATGAGAAGTCAAAGGCCAGAGACGTCTAATAACTAGTTCACACAAGTTTGGGAGTTTGAGAGGATTGTATAGTTAGACACATGGAGTGCTTTTAATTGATGGTGATTTATCATTGTCTTGCTTTAAATTTTTTTGTGAAATACAATATAGTTATCCAATATGAACTTATCTGCAATCACAAGTATAATTCAACTTGTTTCACATCAGTGTTTACAATAAAGTAAGTTCTGTTTTTCACAGTGACATAGAGAATATGCATTCATATTCACACACTTACCCACACAACTACCCACACATCTGCCCAAGTATCATTACCTCGTTGGAGTAACTTAGAAAGAACAACTTACACAAGATCTCAAAGTTACATGCTCTGCGTGAACTGTGGCCGATAGTTTCAGGGACGTACAAAATAACTGGGGAAAATACAACTAGAAGCTTTATGAAAGTATATTCTAGAGTTTTAAAAGCTGATACAATACAAAGGTAACACATTTATCCCCCATTACGAAAGTTCCCCTCCTCATTCGTCTTGTTTTTTTGTTCCTACTCCTATGATTTTCACAAGAGCTGATCTTTGAAACCCAATATCCATCTCAGTCATTTGTATTCCCCCCATTCCAACTTCCTATTTCCAAATACTTGTTGAACACAGCTTACTTTTCTAAAAAAAAAAAAAAAAAAAAAAAGACAGAAGCAAAAACAACCCCCCCCCATGAAAAAAGACAAAAACAAAACAAGATCTACTTTCCTTTTCTAAATCCTGTCCTTTTGCTTTAAACCTGGAGCATCACAGCAGACCACCCACCGGCACGCTTATCTCTAGATTCCTCCACTTTAGCTGTTCTGACTGTGGCACCAGGGTCATATTCTCTCACTCAGTATTAATCTGTGCCCTGTGCACATTCTCTGAAACAGGGGGAAAATCATTATTTACTTAATATGTGATTTTACAGACACTTGCCTGGTTAATTCACCTAAATTTCTACAATATCACTGTGGTGTCTACAAACCTTCCATTTTTCCTCCTTGTGGACAACACAAACAACATACATTTTCATTTTGGATATTGTACCGCCTCCTCTCCTGTCTTGTTGATGTGGTCTCACCTTACCTTTCCTTTAATCCTCATCATATGCCCTTAGTCCTTGCTCTCATGTGTGTTTTTGATGATGCTGCCTTTGTGCACAAGGACTGCACCCCCTATGCTTTATCTGTCTCGGTGAGGTCTGGCAACACCACCTCCCTTGAAACGTCCTCATATGCAGACCCCCACACCAGGACCTCCTTGACCTTCTCTCTCACAGACGGCTTACCTCCTCCTTCTCCTTTCCCAGTTATGGTACCCCTTCTTCCCATCTCTGTATGGGAGGACTTCTACTTGTGTTTCTTCTCCTCAGCCCCTCTCCAAGCAGTCACCAATGCTGCTGTATTAACTTTTTTTTAAGCTCGTTATTGGAATATAATTGCTTTACACTCTTGTACCAGCTTATGAGGTACACCAAAGTGAATCAGCTGTATTTATACACATATCCCCATATCCCCTCCCTCCCATGACTCCCCCCCACCCTCCCCGTCCTGGCCCTCTAAGGCATCACCCATCATCGAGTTGATCTCCCTTTGTTATACAGCAACTTCCCACTAGCTCTCTATTTTACAGTTGGTAGTATATATATGTCTATGCTACTCTCTCACTTCATCCCAGCTTCCCCTTTGCCCCCCGCTCCCCCAACCCCGTGTCCTCCAGTCCATTCTCTGCATCTGCATCCTTATTCTTGTCCTGTCACTGGGTTCATCAGTAACATTTTTTTTTTTTTTTTTAGATTCCATATATATGAGTTAGCATACAATACTTGTTTCTATCTTTCTGGCTTACTTCACTCTGTATGACAGATTGTAGTTCTATCCACCTCATTACATATAGCTCCATCTCATCCCTTTTTATAGCTGAGTAATATTCCATTGTATATATATGCCACATCTTCTTTATCCATTCATTTGTTGATGGGCATTTAGGTTGCTTCCATGTCCTGGTTATTGTAAATAGTGCTGCAATAAACATTACGGTACATGTTTCTTTTGGAATTATGGTTTTCTCTAGGTATATGCCCAGGAGTGGGATTACTGGATCATATGGTAGTTCTATTTGTAGTTTTGCAAGGAACCTCCAAACTGTTTTCCATAGTGGCTATACCAACTTACATTCCCACCAACGGTGCAGGAAAGATCCATTTTCTCCACACCCTCTCCAACATTTGTTGTTTCTAGATTTTTTGATGATGGCCATTCTGACCAATGTGAGGTGATACCTCATTGTGGCTTTGACTTGCATTTCTCTAATGATTAGTGATGCTGAGCATCTTTTCATGTGCTTTTTGGCCATCTGTATGTCTTCTTTGGAGAAATGTCTATTTAGGTCTTCTGCCTATTTGTGGATTGGGTTATTTGCTTTTTTGGTATTAAGCTTCATGAGCTGCTTGTATATTTTGGAGATTAATCCTTTGTTTGTTGCTTCATTGGCAAGTATTTTCTTCCACTCTGAGGGTTGCCTTCTTGTCTTGTTTATGGTTTCTTTCACTGTGCAAAAGCTTTTAAGTTTCATTAGGTCCCATTTGTTTATTCTTGATTTTACTTCCATTATTATAAGAGGTGGGTCAAAAAGGATCTTGCTTTGATGGATGTCATAGAGTGTTCTGCCTATATTTTTTTCCAGTTTTATAGTGTCATGTCTGGCCTTACATTGAGGTCTTTAATCCATTTTGAGTTTATTTTTGTGTATGGTGTTAGGAAGTGTTCTAATGTCATTCTTTTACATGTTGCTGTCCAATTTTCCCAGCACAACTTATTGAAGTGGCTGTCTTTTTTCCATTGTATTTTCTTGCCTCCTTTGTCAAACTTAAGGTGCCCATATGTGTTTAGGTTTACCTCTGAGTTCTCTATTCTGTTCCATTGATCTTCCTTTCTATTTTTATGCCAGTACCTTACTGTCTTGATCATTGTGGCCTTGTAGTATAGTTTGAAGTCAGGAAGCCTAATTCCACCAACTCCGTCTTTCCTTCTCAAGATGGCTTTGGCTATTCGGGGTCTTTTGTGTTTCCATACGGATTGTAAGATTTCTTGTTCTAGTTCTGTGAAAAATGCCATTGGTAATTTGATCAGGATTGCATTGAATCTGTAAATTGCTTTGGGTAGTACATTTTCACAATGTTCATTCTTCCAATCCAAGAACATGGTATGTCTCTCCATCTGTTTGTATCATCTTTGATTTCTTTCATAAGTGTCTTATAGTTTTCTGCATACAGGTCTTTGCCTCCTTAGGCAGGTTTATTCCTAGGTATTTTGTTCTTTTTGTTGCAATGGTAAATGGGAGAGTTTCCTTAATTTCTCTTTCTGCTCTTCCGTTGTTAGTGTATAGGAATGCAAGAGATTTCTGTGCATTAATTTTGTATCCTGCTACTTTACGAAATTCATCAATTACTGAGAGCAGTTTTCTGATAGTCTTTAGGGTTTTCTATGTATAATATCACGTCATCTGCAAAGAGTGACAATTTTACTTCTTTTCCAATTTGGATTCCTTTTATTTCTTTTTCTTCTCTGATTGCTGTGGCTAACACTTCCAAAACTATGTTGAATAATAATGGTGAGAGTGGACACTCTTGTCTTGTTCCTGTTCTTATAGGGAACTCTTTCAGTTTTTCACCATTTAAAATGATGTTGGCTTTTGGATTCTCAAATATGGCTTTTATTACGTAGAGGTAATTTCCTTCTATGCCCATTTTCTGAAGTGTTTTTATCATAAATGGATGTTGAATTTTGTCAAAAGATTTTTCCGCATCTATTGAGATTCTCATATGGTTTTTATCCTTAAAATTGTTGATATGATGTATCCTGTCAATTGATTTGTGTATATTGAAGAATCCTTGCATCCCAGGGATAAACCCCACTTGATCAAGGTGTATGATCTTTTTAATGTGCTGTTGGATTCTGTTAGCTAGTATTTTGTTGAGGATTTTTGCATCTATATTCATCAGTGATATTGGTCTGTAATTTTCTTTTTTTGTGACATCTTTGCCTGGTTTTGCTATCAGGGTGATGGTGGCCTCATAGAATGAGTTTGGGAGTGTTCCTCCTTCTGCTATAATTTGGAGGAGTTTGAAAAGGATAGATGTTAGCTCTTCTCTAAATGTTTGATAGAATTTACCTGTGAATCCATCTGGCCCAGGGCTTTTGTTTGTTGGGAGATTTTTAATCACAGTCTCAATTTCAGTGCTTGTGATTGGTCTGTTCATATCTTCTATTTCTTCCTGGTTCATTCCTGGAAGATTGTTTTTTTCTAAGAATTTATCCATTTCTTCTAGGTTATCCAATTTATTGGCATATAGTTGCTTGTAGTAGTCTCTCATGATCTTTTGTATTTCTGTGGTGTCCGTTGTTAACTTCTCCTTTTTCATTTCTAATTCCGTTGATTTGCAGCTTCTCCCTTTCTTTCCTGATGAGTCTGGCTAATGGTTTATCAATTTTGTTAATCTTCTCAAAGAACCAGCTTTTAGTTTCATTGATCTTTGCTACTGTTTCCTTCCTTTCTTTTTCATTTATTTCTGATCTGATCTTTATGATTTCTTTCCTTCTGCTCACTTTGGGGTTTCTTTGTTCTTCTTTTTCTAACTGTTTTAGGTCTAAGGTTAGGTTGTTTATTTGATATTTTTCTTGTTTCTTAAGGTAGGACTGTATTGCTATAAACTTCCCTCTTAGAACTGCTTTTGCTGCATCTCATAGGTTTTGGGTTGTTGTGTTTTCATTGTCATTTGTTTCTAGATATTTTTTGATTTCCTCTTTGATTTCTTTAGTGATTTCTTGGTTGTTTAATAGACTATTGTTTCATCTCCATGTTTTTGTATTTTTTACAGTTTTTTTTCCCGTAATTGATATCTAGTCTCATGGAGTTGTGGTCAGAGAAGATGCTTGATATGATTTCAATTTTCTTGAATTTACTGAGGCTTGATTTGTGACCCAAGATGTGATCTGTCCTGGAAAATGTTCCATGTGCACTTGAGAAGAAAGTGTATTCTGTAGTCTTTGGATGGAATGTCCTAAAAATATCAATTAAGTCAAGATGGTCTAATGTGTCATTTAAACCTTGTGTGTCTTTATTTATTTTCTGTTTGGATGCTCTGTCCGTTGATATAAGTGGGGTGTTAATGTCTCCTACTATTATTGTGTTCCTGTCTATTTCCCCTTTTATGACTGTTAGCATTTGCCTTATGTATTGAGGTGCTCCTATGTTGGGGGCATAGATATTTACAATTGTTATATGTTCTTCTTGGATGCATCCCTTGATCATTATGTAGTGTCCTTCCTTGTCTCTTTTAATAGTCTTTACTTTCAAGTCTAATTTGTCTGATATGAGTATTGCTACTCCAGCTTTCTTTTGGCTTCCATTTGCTTGGAATATCTTTTTCCATCCCTTTACTTTCAGTCTATATATGTCCCTTGGTCTGAAGTGGGTTTCTTGTAGGCAGCATATATAAGGGTCTTGTTTTTGTATGCATTCAGCCAGTCTGTGTCTTTTGGTTGGAGCATTTAATCCATTTACATTTAAGGTGATTATTGACATGTATGTTCCTATTACCATTTTCTTTATTGTGTTGGGTTTTTTTTTTTTTTTGTATTTCTTTTCCTTCTCTTGTATTTCCTACTTAGAAAAGTTCCTTTAGCACTTGTTGTAAGGCTGGTTTGGTGGTGCTGAATTCTCCTAACTTTTGCTTGTCTATAAAGCTTTTGATTTCTCTCTCAAATCTGAATGAGATTCTTGCTGGGTACAGTATTCTTGGCTGTAGGTTTTTCTCTTTCAGGTCTTTCAGTATATCCTGCCATTCCCTTCTGGCCTGAAGAGTTTCTGCAGAAATATCAGCTGTTATCCTTATGGGTTTTCCTTTATATGTTATTTTTGGCTTTTCTCTTGCTGCTTTTAATATTTTTTCTTTGTGTTTAATTTTTGTTAGTTTGATTAATATGTGCCTTGGGGTATTTCTCCTTGGGTTTATTCTATATGGGACTCTCTGCACTTCTTGGACTTGGTTAATTATTTTCTTTCCCATGTTGGGGAATTTTCCACTATAACCTCTTCAAATATTTTCTCAGACCCTTACTTTTTTTCTTCTTTGTCTGGAACGCCTATGATTTGAATGTTGGTGCACTTAATGTTGTCACCAAGGTCTCTGAGACTGTCTTCCATTCTTTTTATTCTTTTTTCTCTTTCCTGCTCTGTGGCAGTTATTTCCCCCATTCTATCTTCCAACTCACTTATTCATTCTTCTGCCTCAGTTTATCTGCTGTTTATATCATCTAGAGTATTTTTAAATTCAGTTATTTTGTTGTCCATTACTGTGTGTTTGCTCTTTAATTCTTCTGAGTCCTTATTAACTGTTTCTTGTATTTTGTTATTGACATTTTGGATCATCTTTACTACCATTAATCTGAATTCTTTTTCAGGCAGTTTTCCTATTTCCTTTTCATTTATTTGGTCTTGTGGGTTTTTTTTCCTACTCCTTTGCCTGCCTGATGTTTCTTTGTTTTCTCATAGTAGTCCAAACTTCAGAGGTTGCTTGTCCTGGCAATAAAGGGTTTTAAAGAAGACTGTTCAAGCCCCAGACTAATGGCAGAGTGTTGAGTCAAACAAATACTAAGTCAAGGAAACACATACATGTATAAGACACACAAATACTGAATCTAATAGAACATAAGGCACTAGAAAACCTGACAGAAGAACCCCAGTATGCTATCAGATAATCAAAGAGAAAACCAACAGAAATTCAAAACCAAAACAGAACAAAACAAAAACAAACACAAACAAACAAACAAAAAACAGCACACACACACAAACACAAATCCAGGGTTATTTTGAAAGCTAGGATCAAATATAATAAAGAGCAAGATTACCACCAGACAGACTGAAGATTCTCAGAATGAAATCAGACAATTATACTTAGAACTAAGATAAAGACAAAACGTAATAATAAATACCAATACAGTGTGTAATCTGGAGAATAAAGCAGGGAAACAGAGCAGACTGATAATATTGTTTATAAGTATATTAAGATAAAATAAACTAAAAAAGGATAGAAGAAAGGGCAACAGAAGAGCCTAGTGTGCCTGGAAATATTAAAAGAAAAAGAAAGAAATAGAAATGTATAAAAGATAGAGATGAAAAGAAGGTAGGAGAGATACAGTCAGCACTACCAAAAACTTAGCTAGAAATAGAAAATATATAAAGAGGCAAAAAATAAAAATAGAGTAAAAAATAGAATAAAAATATGTTATAGAATGTGTAGATCCCTTAGGACTAAGATTGTAATTAATAAAAAAAGAAAGAAAAAGAAAGAAAGAAAACTAGAACTGACCCCAGAATGGACAAGTTCAATAGAATTAATACTAATATTTCTGTTTCCTTGGGATCACAGATGTAAGTGCCCTTCGACCCACCTTGGCCTTTTTATATTATTCTGTGACCAGCAGAGCTTCCTTTATTGCTTGTCTGTAAGCACTGGTGTGTGGGGAGAGAGTGGGTCCAATCGTGGCTCCTTCCCCTGGGAGTGAGTGAGCATCCTGCCTGGGTCACAGTGGCTTGGGCAGCTCAGGCTGAGAGTGCGACTCCAGCCACATCTCCTCCCCCCTGCTACTGTTCCACCTGGGTGCCCTGCCTGGGTCATGGTGGCTCAGTCAGTCATGGTGGTGCCTGTTGCAGAGGGATGCCAGTGGCTCAGGTGTAAACAGAATGTCTCCAGAGCTGGGCCACTCTGCTGGCTTTTGGCTCTCAGCTGCAGGCAAACTTGGCCAGCCCTGCCTGGGGGTCTTTGTTATCCTTGAGTGCATTAGCTAAGCCCACAAGGGTCCTTCCTTTGTCTGTCACAGGCACCAAGAGAGAGGCTACACCCACAGCTCCTCCCCGCTGCTTGCGAGCCGCCACTATGGCCTCGCAGCTTTCTGCGGTGGGCACTCTCTGATGCAGATTTCTTCCTTCCTGTCCTGTCAGTCCATTTCCCCACTGCCAACAATTTTTCTCATCCTGAACCAGTTCTCTGGTTCCCACGTTCCAGCTCCCAGACCCCCCGTTCAGCTGTAAATTGATGTCTCAGTCTGGACAGAGCGAGCCATGGTGCGGACCCTCCGTGTGTTTCTCACTCTTTCCCAACTGCCACAGCTCAGCCGCTTCACCCTCTTTGAACAGTCTTAAATGCCTCCCTTCTGAACCAGGGAAATTCCCCATTGGAGAAGGGGTTTCCCCATCAGATAAGGGAAGTTTCCCCGAATTCAGCAGTCTCCCCTCTGTTTCAGATCCCCCCCCTAGGGTGTGGGACCTGTCCCTTTCCTTTCTTGTCCTCCTCTTCTCCTTTCTTTCCCCCTCTGTCCTACCCAGTTATGTCAGGATCTTTGCAGTCCTCTCTGGTGTCCAAGGTCATTTGCTGGTGTTCAGCTGGTTCTCTGTGGGAATTATCAATTCTTTTGGTGTTTTCCTGATGCATCTGTGGAGAGGGATACATTCCACATCCTTCTACTTTGCTGCCATCTTTCTTCTCCCTCACTGCTGTATTACTTTTTACTACCTTTACTTTCACTTTTTTCAATTTTTACATCAATTCCTCTCTAACTTCAGGGATGCATTGTGTGCTGTCTGAACTACGTAGTATCTGTAATCTCTGCTCACTGGGGACCATTCCCCTCTCTGCTGCTTAGTACCAGGTCAAGCCCTGGGAAACAAAGAAAGAAAGGAAATCATGGATCATAGGTGCTTTCATGAGAGAAACAGCCAAGCGTGTTGGTAGATATTAATCATGGCCTTTCCAACACCATGTTCTCTAGTTTATCTTCTGTCCTATTGTAACTGAAAATGGGATCCAGTTGTTCACTGCTCAAAAGCCAAAAAAGAGGTAAGCTTGGTGGAAAAGAAAGTTTCCTTTATTTTGGATGCTGGCAATCACAGGGAGGGCGGATGCCTGTCTGAAGGCCAACTCCCCCCACTGAGAATCAGGGGCCAAGAGCTTTTATAGGCCGAGGGAGGGGGGTACATGCAGAAACAGTACAAGCAGCTCTGACAGTCATCTTGCAATTGGTCACTGGTGGTCTGAAGAGCATCATCTTGATTGTTTTAAGTACAGTTAGTCTTCAGTTCCAGGGGTGGCTTGTTCACATTTCCTTGAGGCCAATTCTCACAATTGTAGCAGCTTATATTATGGCTACAGTTTGGTCATCAGGTAGTTAACTTTTTCCATTTGATAGGGGTTTCAGTATCTATAAGACTGCTCACAAGTTATGGCTCAGAATAATTTTTATAGCCCTTGAGAAGGAATTAAAGGTCCTTGATTATGCTCAATGACTAAACTATTATTATTTGGTCTCCGTGGACTGTTTTCCTTTGTTTCTGCATTTTCTCACTTCTCTGATTACACCTATTTTTTGGCTAAGGTTTTTCTACAGAGAAAGGTGTGCTGAGGACATGGGGGGGGAAGGACCATAGAGCCCTGCTCCATTTCACTTTCAGAGCCCTAGTTTCCCTGAATGAATGCACTCTTAATGACAAGTGTGTCACTGTCTGCATCTAGATGGTGGTGGAGTGTGGATACTCACCACTGCATAGCTTGAATATCTATTTGAGATCATAATGGGTGCATTTTTTAATTGACAATTTTTATGTAGATTTTGGTCACACTGTTAACACCTGGAGGCAAAGACATTATGATACAATGAAAGAGAGGGGATTGGAAATGCCCCCCACCCTTTCAGGAAAATTTCAGTTGGATTGCACACTCAAAAAAGATGTTTACCCAAAAAATCTAATCAGAGACTTGTGACAATGAGATCTTGGGTTTGTTTGTTTTTTTGTTTTTTTCACAGTGAAAGCTTTTAATCAATAATCATTGATATATCTTCTGCTAATTGGTTTATTTTGTTTTTTTTTAAGCTTCATTTTTTATATTTAATTTAATTTATTTTTTGGTTAAATTACCATACTCTGTGTATGTTAGTGTGTGTGTATGTGTGTGTGTGTATTGTCTGATCATTTTACCTGAGGTATCACATTTTGCTATGGATGTATTTAGTAGTATGTTTCTTTATTTTCTTTATTTTGGCCCTGTGGGTGGCTTGTGGAATCTTAGTTACCTGACTGGGGATCAAATCCAGGCCCACAGCAGTGAAAGTGTGGAACCTTAACCACTGTACCACAAGGGAATTCCCTCTTTCTTCTTCTTTTTATTTTTAAAAAACTGCTTCATCAAAATGAGCTTTTTCACACATTGAGAAAACACCTAAAAGATGGAAAAAAATTATTTACTTTTCCTTTGATCCAACATTTTCTGCAAAGTTATGGCCAGGAATCTGAGTCAAGTGAAAGAAATTATTTTTAAAACACAAAAGAAGAAGAGAATGAGAGAAGGAATGCCATGATAACTCAGTTCCAGAGTTCAGGGGGAGAGTTCTGCAATCTTAGATAAGCAGTGTAAATACGAGTAGAGTTACAATGCACAGTCATCTCCAAATCTTGCCAACACAAACAAACCAAAATTTTCTTCCTTCATCTTGAACAGTGGACAGAGTTTGTATGTAACAACTATGCTATGAACTGATGGATTTCATTAAATATTTAGGTCCCACCTGAAGCTATCAAGAGACAAACCAAATCCTCATCGCAGTTCTGAAACAGAACTACAAGGTGATGGAGAGGACTTTACTTATCAAATGGGGCACATTTCTTATTACAACCTTTGCAGTTTTGATTACCAAGTTTGATCAGGACATGAATATACACAGAATTCCTCTTTCACTTTACAAAGAGGAGACTTGCTCAAAGGTCCTGCCTAAATTACAGGGCTCAAGACTCTGTGTGTGTGTGTGTGTGTGTGTGTGTGATGAGAGAGAGTTTTTAACAATGTGTAATATATGTGGTTGCTTAAGAAACTGGCTTTTCTCTGAGAGAAAATGCTCAGCAACAGAAGATTTTTGATAACCACAAGACAGGGGACTCTCTAATAGGCTTGACTAAAACACAAATTAGCCTACAAGGATAAAAGGAAAAGGAGTAGACTGGCCCCACTATGTCTGTGGACAAGATCCATGATTTTTACTGAGTTGATTTCCCACCGAAGGAAGAGACAGAGACTAGGACATTCTCCATCTCCATCACCTCCAGCTGATTTCTTGGATGGAGCCAGAGAAGTTTTGAAGAAGGGGATGGGAAGAAGCTACTCTTTTCAACATTACTGGAATCCATTTCCTGCTCCCTTTTTGTAGGCCACCAGTTAACTGGTTCAGAGTCAGATGACAAGGAAGAGAGGGGTGAAGGGAAGACTAGTTGAGGCTCTAAACTGGGTTTGCTCAGATATTAGCTGTGTACTGTATATATAGATTTTTTATTTATTTATTTTTAAGTTTAAGTGGTTATTTATTTATTTACTCATTGGGGTCTTTGTTGCTGTGCATGGGCTTTCTCTAATTGTTGTGAGTGGTGGCTACTCTTTGCTGCAGTGCACTTCCTTCTCATTGTTGTGGCTTCTCTTATTGTGGAGCATGGGGTTCAGAAGTTGCAGCACATGGGCTCAGTAGTTGTGGCTCCCAGGCTCTAGAGTGCAGGCTCAGTAGTTGTGGTGCACGGGCTTAGTTGCTCTGAGGCATGTGGGATCTTCCTGGAGCAAGGATCGAACTCTTGTCCCCTGCATTGGCAGGTGGATTCTTAACTACTGCACCACAAGAGAAGTCTCTGTACTGTATATTTCTAATGAAGTCATAACGTTTTTAAACTAGCGCTACTTGTGAAATAATTACTTTCCTTCAGCACTGACATTTTGTAGGTAAGAGTCGGATACACAGAGAAGATGAGTGACAGAGGCCATCTCACCCAACTAGTGCATCCTGGAACCTGGTTTGTCTCTGGTTGGGTAAGTGGGACAGGCACCTGATTCTCAGCTGGCTCTGGGTCCCTGTCCCAGAAGCTGTGACAGTCACATATATTAATTTATAACAACATATAGACATATGTAGCAGAGTTCATTTGAAAGCTCTGATCCAAGTGAAGCAGGAATAAAAAACAAAGACTGGTTTGAGAAATCAAGATGGTGGTACAAATAGAAATTAAAACCTGATCAAAATGTGAAGAATTCTGGTAGAAAACTTTTAGTACACTCTAAATAATACTCATATTAGATGTCTCACCAGTTATTGTGAGGTCAAATCAAATCAGGTCACACTTAGGAAAATTTTCTGAAACTTAAAAATATAAAGTAAAATCAAAACTATTAATTCTGAAAAGAAATAGTAATTATCACATTCCCTTTAGCACTTATTTTAAGGTGGTAAAATTCTAAGTAGAATAACACTGTTATGCATGAAATTGTTAAATTTTATTTTACTTTGTTTTCAAGTCTGATACCCTTAATGTAGAGACATTCTGTAAAGTCTCATAATAGAGGAATTTGATATCAGAAACTGCAAGTGTAGGGATGATTGGCTTTACATAGTACATGGTATTTTTATATTATTTTTCTGTAATAGCAATATTTTGTATCAACACTTATCTAACAAGCCCATTCTCCATCTAAAATTTTCTCATGTAAAGCAGTTTGGTGCAGCTGTAATTTCAGTCACATCTCTTTTCTATTTTTTTAAATTAATTTATTTTCATCTGTGTTGGGAATTTGTTGCTGCTTGCGGGCTTTCTCTAGTTGTGGCGCACATGGGCTACTCTTTGTTGTGTGCACAGGCTTCTCATTGCGGTGGCTTCTCTTGTTGTGGAGCACGGGCTTTAGGCACACGGGCTTTAGTAGTTGTGGCACGCAGGCTCAGTAGTTGTGGGGCACGGGCTTAGTTGCTCCACGGCATCTGGGATCCTGCCAGACCAGGGCTCAAACCCATGTCCCCTGCATTGGCAAGTGGATTCTTAACCACTTCACCACCAAGGAAGCCCTACTCCTTTCTATTTTTAATTTGTGTAACAGAAACAGTATTTGAGAGCCATAAAACTACATTCTAGGATAAATATATGTAAAAGTTTTAGCAGAAAAGGAAGAGATTAATACCTGAAGTGAGATAAATAGGAAAGGAATGTTTGTTTTAATGAAATTATCCCAGATGCTGGTGTACACAGCATGCTACTTATCAATGCCCTGACCTAAATGCCAGGCACTTTTGCTGTCATTTTTGAAAACACAGACTATTGGGGTAAAGTGAGATCCTACTCTCTTTCCTGTTGCTTTTTCCTCTAGTGATGGTAGGAGGCAGCTCAGTGTGGATTGACTGCTTGAAGAAAGTCATACATTTAAATACCAAATTTCTATTTTCCTGAGAACTGTTTTGTCACAAATATCTTCTATCATGAAATAAAAGAGGAAAATAAGTAGATAAGTCTTCACACTGATTCCGAATAAATTAAAATGTTTTCAGACTCTCTTATGGATAATTTCATGTGAAGAGAAGATTGCTATACAACAAGGAGGTTCAGTCTAGAAAGGAGATGAGGGGGAGAGCTTCATGCAGGTGTCTGGTGGTAACAGCTGACATTACAGGACCTCCCAGGAAGGAGGCTACATACAGGTGTTTCATGTCCTATGAGATCTACCACTCATTCTCATGCTCTTTCATTTTTCAGTCAAAAAGAGTGGGTACTTTTAATGTTATGTAAGCTGTCCATTCTATTAGAGGATGCAAATGAATAGTCAATACTTAACATTTCCTAATATTGCTTGAGTTTTAAATTAATAATAATACAGTCTCAAATTATTGAGTACGTACAATGTGACAAACACTATCCAATGTGCTTTAGATGAAACCTCTCATTTATTTTGCAGTGAGAAACCTGACAGGCAATATTGTTATTTTCTTTTTACAAATGGAGAAATTAATCCTTATAAAGGTTCACTAGCTGGAGACAATACAGAGTCAGGATTTTAAACAAGATACTGTAACTCTGAAGCCTGTTGAACTAACCATTAGACCCAGTGTTGTAATTCATCTTTAACCTTTCCTTTTAAGTATAAATTGGTGTTAAGGAGGAGTGTACATACACGACAACTTTGAGATTTACAAAGCATTCATTCACAATTTCACTTAAATGCATAGTGACTAAAACACAAAATTTAAAGATTGTGTAAGAAAAAAAGTATAACAGATTCACTCTTCTGGAGGAAATTCTATAACATGGATACTTTTAAACACCTATTTTAAATAGGGTGGTTTAGCATTTCTTTCACTGAGTGACTATTTAAGTCGAGCAAAGCAGTTTAATCATGAATTCAAGTTACCAAGTTACCAGTACCTGGGCTCTGTTTATGTCCACCTGCATGTTAAGACTGGTGAGTCTGGATGTACAGCTTGAGTGCTACTCAAGGGCTCTTGACCTATGAAGCTAACAGGGCTGAAATCCAAACATCTCTCTGTTCATCAAGCCTTGTGACTGAAGGTCTACACCCACCCAATCAAGGTGCCTTTTGTCTTGCATAAGAGTACTGGACTGGCTAGTAGCCTCCTGAAGTCATAAAAGAGTAAAGCTGGCTGAGTTACAAAGTGTAGAGATGGTGATGATATTCAAGAAAGCTTTCCAGTTGGCCACTTGGTGTGTCATTCTAGAAATAAATTTGAAGAAGATCAAGCATAAGACAGTATGTGAATATGAACAGAGTCAGAAAGATTAGGTTAGTAAATGTAGAGAACAATGAGTCAGATTGGAGCAAGGGCATCTGTACAGTTGGATTCAATGACTAATTTGAACAGAGTATTTCCTAGAGTCTAGTCTTTATCTACCATAAAGTTTCATTATTGGCGTTGCTTTTGCAGAAGTCAGTACTGAGATAAATTAGTTTTTTTTTTTTTTTAATTTGTATTGAAGTAGAGTTGATTTACAATGTGTGTTAGTCTTATACATATATCCACTCTTTTTAGATTCTTTTCCCCTATAGGCCATTACAAAGTACTGAATAAAATTCCCTGTGCTATGCAGCAGGTCTGATAAATTAGATTTTAGTCATGAATTGTCAAAGTTTCCTCATTAAGATGATTATCCAATGACCTTTGTTCAAGAAATTCTGTCTTCCAATATCTAATACTTTCTAACAATCCTTGAAAGCCCAGTGTTAAAGAAAGGAAATATTATTTATTGTATATACATATGAATATATATATATACCATATTTACTAATCATAGTGTCAAGTTAAGATTGCACTCAAATATGGCAATGATTTATCAAGCAATCTCTGCTTCTCAAATTGGAGAGTTATAGGTAAAAGAAATGTGTACTAGACAAACACATACAGTGATTTTCTACATCTAAATTTACTCTCCATATTCATATTTAAAGAAATACTTAGCAGCTATGCTCTGTGTACAAGAAGGATGAATTTGGAAGCAGCCAGTAATACAGGAAAATAACTCCTTCATCTCCTCATCTTCTGCTCTGAGTAAATTCAAGAAGAAAAATATTATACTGCAATATGTGTCAGATATAATTATCTAAACGCCTTTCAAAATCATCTGTTTCAAAGAAGGGGTATATGTACTTCTTAAATTAAATAATAATAATTGATGAGAGAGTCCAAGGGGATTGCAATTTGGAAATGTGCTCCAGGTAAATGATTGTTCATTGATTTTTTTATGATAAAGACTCCCTGGTGGTCTGGTGGCTAGGATTTCTCCTTATTATTAAAAATCCAGGATATTGCACATATCTCAGCAAATAACTAATTTCATGGAGAATCAGAGCAAGTGATTTCTTAAAATGTAAAATACATTGTGTTTGCACTTCAGTTTTATCAACGTTGCTATGCATATAATTTTTTTTTCTCCTACTATAAAACTAGCTTTATTTTTTTAATGAAATTGGTACAGCTTGGGTTCCTATAGGGAAGGAAATCTTTTCTCTGTATTTTCTCATGTTTCCTTTTCCTGTAAAGAGAGAAATAGCAGCGTTTTGGAGATATATGTATATCTTACTAATTATGGCTTAGAGATTCAGTTCCAGCTGTGGCCCAGCTGAATTTGAAGCAATGTGTGATTTTGTTAGATTCTAATTGGCATTTCCATATCACTTTCCTGTAAAGCCCAATATCAACATACCTGGTTCCCCATGGTTGCTTTTAGTTAAATAAGTAAGCAGATAGAAGTCATTAGGTAGACTGCAAGTCAAATATTTTATTTATCATTTTATAGCTGAAGAGTTGTAGGATTTCATAAGCTTCAAAGAGCAACCTTTTACACTAACCTTTGTAGAAACCTCAATAAAGCCTAGATTTTCTTGGCTCACAGAAGGAAAAAAAAAATGTATAATTAGGGATAAAAGGTCCTGTTAACCTTTTAAAAAATTAAATATCATGTATTTTAAAAAAGAAATTAATTGTCAACTATATAAAACTTCTAATATTTAGTAAGAACTTAAATGTCTATTTCCTAATAGTAACTCATAGGGTGTTTAAAATGACCTAGATCTTATTTTATGTACTTATATATTTTAGGTCATTTTTTCCTCATAGAAATGTCATGAGGTAGTATTAATTTTAAATCATAATTCTTATTGGATGGAAGAGAAAGCTGAGGCACAGGTAGGTTAAGAATTCATCCACAGTTACACAAATAGTAAATGACTGAACTGGGTTTAGATCACAAGCCACATGGGTCTGGGAAAGGAAACCTTAGTCACTCTACCCTAGCAGCTTCTCATAAGGCAGAGGAAGTTTTCAGAGTTGTTGTGTTTGTTGTTGTTGTTGTTGTTGCTGTTGTTGTTTTATTACAGTATAGTTGATTTACAATGATTAATACTAAATAGTAAAAGATCCTTCTTCTGAAAAGGTAAACTCCAAATGCATAAAAATAGGGAAAACATGAATTATTTCTTTAGACAGCAGTCAACATTTATTGAACAAGTCTGGAAAGTGAGATTGCACTTAAGTTCCAGTAGGGAGAGACAGAAAGTAATTAATCCATCAGTCCATGATAAGTGCACTGTGGAAAATAAGGAGAGAATTATCAGAGAGAGAGGTATCGTGGGTGGGATAGCTGCATGGCATTCCCATTCCCTTTGATAGAAAACTCTATCTGCTATCTGAGTTGAGATCCAAGAAAGAAGAAGGACCAAGGCTGCAAGCAGGTGCATGTACTTGAAGAGCAGTGGGAAGGAGAACATGTCTAGAGCATTACAGGTGAAGGGGTGCTTGATGGGGGAGAAATGGGAGAGGAGACCTTGGCCAGATCCTGTGGACCTCACAGTTTATGGCTCAGAGGAGAGGCAGGCTGGGAAGGAACACAGTTGGCTGTGGGTGTGTAAACAGCAGGTACCTGGTTAAACCCTGTAGTAACCACTCTGCTTACTGGGTATAGAGTGGGTAGGGCTGGGGCCAGAGCAAAAGAGAGCCAGGCTGGGAACCAGGGCAGAGGGAGAGAAACGATGAAGTCAAGACACATCGGGATGCAGAAGGCAGCATCTGGATGGCACTTGACAGTTTTCAAAGCACTTTTACATCCCACACAGCCGGCAATCAAGCTGTGAGAAGAAATAATGTCTCATTGGCAGGAGCAGTTCCCTCTTTAAAAGTGCAGCACAAATCACTGAATAGGTCTGATTCAGCTCCAACACTACCCAAATATGAAAAGCAAACGTTGCCTGGATTCACTGCAAGGGCCAGCCGGTTTTTGATTTACAGTGGAGTGGAAACATAACAAAGTAGATGCAAGGCTGTTTCTCAACACTAAATCTCTGGAATCAGAGAGTCAGGGCCCAGGGAAAATGATGCATACGTATTGACAGCTCTCATAGAGCACACTTTGTTTTTCTCCTTGTAAATAGCAGGTCCCTGGTTTGGTGGCCTCCAGAGCATATGAAGGTGATCAAGGCAGGTAAGCTTGCCCCTGGTCAAAAATACAGACAGGAATGTGCAGCCTGCACTTTCACAGGGCAGAGAAGGACAGAGTCAAAGTGTCTGTGCCATGGACTGGCCCTTCTCTTCTGAGCTCAACCTGCCCTTTAAATACTTATCTCTATAGCCTCCTAGTTCTTTAATTTCTGACAATAAATATTTCCAATTTATTCTTTTTTTTTTCTATTGTAAACAAGGGTACGTGCTAGGCTCTAAAACTGGAAATAATAATGATAATAAAAATATTATCCTCAAGGAGGTTAAGAAAAATATATAGAGAAAGAGTTATAACAAGCAGAAGGTTTTACAAGAGAGGTGCTTAAAAATTGCTATCAATATTCTAAACAGGAAAAACTCAGCTGGAAAAAATCAAGAAGTTTTTAACAGTTCATTGAAGGATAGGCAGGATTTCAGGAGACTGGAGAATCTAAGGGATCTGGGTAACAACAGCACCAGCTTGCTGTTCTCATGCAATTCTTGTGATGTGGAAATCTATCTCAAGATTACTTGTGTAAAAATATACAGAAGTAGTCCCTTATCATATCTATGCTTTATTACAAATATCTTACAATGTTCACTGGCTCTCAACTATCAAGCAGCATGTTTGAGATGCATCGGTTAGATGTTATGATTGACCCTTCTCTTCACTTTTATGTGCATGATGTTTTGAACTTTCCCTGGTTCTCCAATGTCACTTCCATCCTTTTCAACTGCTACCCTATTCATAAATATCACTTCCACTGCTTCAGATGTATTCTGGCCCCTTCTTTTGTTCATCCATAAACCTCAGTTGAAGTGCTAGTTAAATTTGGATTACAGTACAATTCATGTACTAGATTGCAAGTCACAGTTCCCTACATCCACTGCAAGGCCTGTCATCACACTGTTCACAAAATTATTTCTTGATCAAGATCTGTTAAATCTGATAATGTGAATGCAGTACATAGCTCAGCATCTGTCACAGGAAAACCCTCAATAAGCAATACCTTATTATTAAGTGAATTGATGGTTGGGTGGATAAATCTGTCAAGGACAAATACTTTTCATGTCTATTTAGTAAAACAAAAATCTTTGTCTTGACCAGCAATAATCTTCAAAACAAAACAAAACAAAACAATACAATAAAGGAGAAAGGCTTTCACTTTAAAGATTTCTAGGAGGGAAAGATGTGTTGTAATGGCAAGGGAACCAAGAAATACAAAGAAGTTCCTCAGAAGAGAGACTTAGGTGAGAGAGTGAGGCTGGAAGAGTAAATATAAAAATTGCTGCCCAGTGCCAGGGGCAAAAATGGTTGTAGGAAAACTCCTAGCAATTGAATGTTTTCCACACAGAAGAATTTAATTAAAATTCATGAATTCATAGATTTTTTTTTTTCTGAGTTAGAGAGACCATAAAAGTATTTGGAAGTCATAGGAAGAAGAAAGGGCCTTTCTTCTGAAATGCAACACTGGAGCTGCAAGGAAGAAGCTTTTGCTTAGAGTCTGGGTAGAACTGGTGTAGAGCTAAAGTAGAGCAACAGGACTCAAACAGCCAGCTGCTTATGCCTGGGACAGGACTCAGCACCTTCACTGTGTACATTCAATTTGGTCATTTGGTTGCAGTTATTCCACTATAATTCTGCCATTAGAGTAATTTGCTAAACTCTCAATGTTCATTTAAGTTGTATAGAACAGATAAACAGTTGAGGAGATCCCAAGGGACAAATCTGCATCCCATAGGTGGCAGTTGCTATTCTAGGAAACCTTTGTGAGGCTGATACTTTTTGTTTATTTTTGGTGGGGAGTGTTTTGTTTTTGAAGCAATGGTTTCATAGGCTGAATAACGTTCCTTCAAATCTATCCCTTCCCAATTCCTGGAATCTGTGAATTTTATCTTATATAGCAAAAAGGGACTTTGCAGATATGATTAAGTTAAAGATCTTGGGGTGATGAGATTGCCCTGGTTTATCTCCAGGTGAGCTCTAAATGCTATCCCAAGGGTCCTTATGAGAGGGAGGCAAGATTGTCAAAGGAGGATGTAGGAGATGTGATGGCAGAATCATGAGACTGGGGTGATGGGAAGAAGGGGTCATGAGCCAAAGAAGGCAGGTGTCCTCCAGAAGCCAGAAAATCAATGAGAGATGCTCCTCTAGAGACTCCAGAACAAGCCAGCCCTGCAAAGATCTTGCCTTTCACTCAGAAAGACTGATTTTGGACTTGTGACCACCAGAATGGTAAAAGAATAAATGTGCACTGCTTTAAGCCACAAAGGTTGTGGTCATTTGTTACAGCAGCCATAGGACACTAGTACAAATGAGTACGGAGGAAATCATGGTACCCATAATTCTTGTGTTAAAAAAGAGGGTGGGGGAAGGTGTGAGGGAGTTGTGGGAGGGAGGGGATATGGGGATATATGTATGAATACAGCTGATTCACTTTGATGTACCTCAAAAACTGGTACAAGAGTGTAAAGCAATTATATTCCAATAAAGAGCTTAAAAAAAAAAAAAGGAGAGTGGGGAATTTAAGAGCATTGCCTTTACACAACCAAAATGAGTGGCCTGGGATTAAAGGAAGGCACTGTCCTGAGTAGAATGACCTCCTAATTTTCTATTCAACTGGAAAAGAGAAGATGGCAGTAAGGAGAGCATGACACCATTTTTCCTCTTGTGTAGTTCTTATGACCTGGGAATTTACACCCAGAATAATCTGGTTAAAATGCACAGACAGTCCCTTAACACACCTCCATCTATTTACATATAGCTTACTAAAGACGCATGAGTACACCTGAGGGTTAAGAGCAAATGTTTCTCCTCCACTTAATTCAGTTTTAAGCTTGTCCTACAGGTGTTACTCCAGGTGTGTTCTGTGCTCCATCAACACTATTGGAATATCCTGGGAACAACCTGAATTCCACAGTTGTATTACTGTGCAACTATAGGTTGCCAAGTTTTGACTTTCACATACCTTGAGGGATGCAGTAATTATGATATTTGCTTCACCATCCAATCAGGTTTGTTCAATCTATTTAGTAAACCACAGTGGTTTCTGCCCCCTATAGGGAAGGACTGTGCTAGGTTCAGGAATAAGACACAGTCACTATTCTTAAGAATCTCAGAGTCAAGGGAGGGAAAAAGACAATTATCTGGGGATATTTAAATATTAAGGTAAGGTGTTGTAGGAGCACAAAATCCAACTGCATGGGTTGGGGGAAGACTTAAATTATAGACTCCACAGTGGTTTAAGGGGAGGCGAGGAATGTTGTAAGAAATGCACAATTCAGTATAAACATAATCCATCCTCCTGCTTCTTTGAAAAATATCTTTCAGAAGACATTTATTTAATGTGTGATTGTTCAAAAAAACACACTGTTCGTATGTTCAATAAAACCCTGGGGAAGTTTTCTGTATGGCAACCATCGCCTGCTGTGGTTAAATCTGCATGTGTGACTTTGAAAACCTACAGTGACACACTAAATGCTGTATTTTGGATGTAGGATGGCAACTGCTGATTGCACTGACCCAGAGTACGCAATTTGAGGGAGAAACTGTTTCCTGTTTCACGTCTTCCATTTCATATAGCAAGAATTAATATCAACAGAAAACCGTGGTGATCTTGGCATACTGAAATAATTCTCACCTTCAAATTTGTAAAGCCACAATATATTTCCTTTAGGAAGCTTTCATAACCTCAAAAAGAACTCTAAAACATCCAAATCCCTCAAATCCCTACACAGTTCACAAAGGAATATGTGCCTTCCAGCAATATTTAGGTTTTGCCAGGAATGTAAATATGATAGACTTCGTATCCATCCCATATTTTAATTCAAATTCAAATAAAGCCTATGCCAGGGCCTCTGTGTAACAGAGCTCTTTCAAGGAGGGGAGGGGATCAAATATAGAAGTCATTTGAAAAGAAACCTGAATTATTCCTTTAAATAAACTCGAAATAAAACTAAAACACAAAGATCTTATTTTCTTACCTAAGCTCTGGATCTGAAGATAAAGTTTGTCAGTCACATAACAGGTTGTTGTGACTGTTGTTGATCATGGCAGTTTATCTGAAACCAATTTACAGGGGTGGCGCATCTTTTACATAAATTGACCAGTTGTCGGAATTGACTGAGCCTACCACATATTTTCTTGTCATTTACTAGCAGCTTTTCCAAAGAAACTCAAATGACTGTGCTAACTTTATGGAAAAGACTTTAGAGGAAAAAATATAACTTGTTATTTTTCAATGTTCCCTTTTGTTCTGCGATCTTTAAACATAAAGAATAGGCTGAGAACACCAAAATCCACTTTAACCAGGATTTATGTATATATTAACTCTTTCGGTCACATGCATGTTGAGAAATCTTATACGTATAAGGCCTTTGAATGCACTGATGTTTAGTTAAGTTGGACACGTTAAAGCAATTCAGTGGTTTGGGGACCTCAGCTTCCCTCCTGCATGCATTATACAATTGACCTTGAATGACATGGGGTTAGGGGCACTGACCCAATTTGATCAGAATTTACTCTGGTTTCAGTGAGGGAAATGGACTAAAGGAATTAAGTGAGCAGGTGGGAGAATGAGTTAGGAGGACTTTGATAAAGTGCAGTTGACCCTTGAAGAACTCGGGTTTGAACTGCATGGGTCCATTTATAGAGATTTTTTCAATAGTAAATACTACAGTACTACACCATCTGTGTTCAACCAATGTCCGCTTAGCAATGGAAAGGCTGAAAGCAAGGTGAGAGCAGGCAGAAGAGTTGGATTGAAGATGACTTGAAAAAAAAAAAAAAGATAAAATTAGCACAGATCGATTGAGATACTAAGATATATTTCTGCCACCTGAAAGGTATTCTTAAGAAACAAGGATAGATTTTTTTTTGATAGAACCTTTAGACTTTTTTTTTTTAACTTTTTATTTTATATTGGAGTACAGTTGATCAACAATGTTGTGATAGTTTCAGGTGTACAACAAAGTGATTCAGTTATACATATACATATGTCTATTCTTTTTCAAATTCTTTTCCCAGTTAGGTTTTTACAGAATATTGAGCAGAGTTCCCCGTGCTGTAGGGTAGGTCCTTGTTGGTTATCCATTTTAAATACAGCAGTATGTACGTGACCTCTAGACTTTTTTTTAAAGGGAAGCTCTATAAAATCCAAAGAACTGGATTGTGAATCAGGAAAAAGCTGGAATCTGTAATTTGATTTGGTGCACGTTAATTATCTTTACTGGGTCTTGATCTATCTTTTGTTTTTTTTTTAAAAAAGGAGAGAGAAAGGGGCTATGTACTCTCTGTGTCTTTATCCTGCTCAGTCTATCCGATTGATAGATCTTTGTATAACTGAGCATCCCACCTCACTTGTGTGGGTGCAAAGTCCTCCTAAACTCACTTTTCTGCCTGCTGACTTATTGCCTTTATTGGGTCCTCACCTAACAATTTTCTAAAACACTCTCTTCTTCCACTATTATCACATTCTCCACGTTTTATTGCAATGAGTTGTTTAGTGCCTGACTTATTTGGAAGTTCTATCGGAGTCGGGGCTTGTCTGCATTGCACACTGTCCATCAGTGCTTAGCACAGGGCATGGTGCCCAGAAAGCACTAAATGCTTTTTTGATTGAATATGCGAACAAATGAATAGATAAATTATTTGACTTCTAAGGGGTTATATAAGGAGTAAGGAGTGTGAAATGAGTGCTGGGTGATGTATACTATTTCCTCATTGCTAAAAAGCAAACTCTACTCCTTTCTCATCTAGTAGACCAAAGAGTAATAGTAAGATTTTAATAACCTCTTACTATGCTTTTTTCAGCAAGATTCCTCCTGATTTATACACTCTGATAAAAAAAAAATGATTTACTTGAATATTGCACAAAACCCCAGTGAAATTTTGGATATAATGGCATGCTAATCTGATGGGGAAAAAAATGAGTGGCTGATAAAATATCTACTTAGATTTCTTCTATAATATCAACAAATATTAAAGGCATTGAAAATGAATTTTAATAATTATTCAATAGCACTGATACAATTGACTTATTAAACCCACCATATAACCTGTCAACAAATCGTCAATCTATATGAACAATCTGATTTGTTTAAAATTATATAATTGCAAAATGTTTCTGGTTGTTCATTTGGGAGGATGGAGACCCATTAAACTATTATCCTCATTTTGTATATGTCTGAAATTTTTCATAGTAAATAGTTAAACAATATGTGACCAAATTTTTAAAATAAGACAAATGTATGGGAAGTTAAGACACAAAAATAACCTTTGTCAGATTTACATGTGTCCTAAAACTTGTATTTCTATATGAAGATCCTGAAAATTTTCAAAGGCCCATTAGTAGTCAATGGTCTTTCAATTTGAGATCAACCACGTAAGGATAGATTAGATTACAGCATATCTATGATGTTTTTCAGGATTTTTACAATGGAGTCTGTCAAAATGCTGTGAGTTTGAAAATACTACATTAATTCTTACTCTGTGACTCGAGCAATGTCAGTACACTCTTCAGAGGGCCCGACTCAAACTACTAGTATGTGATTTACCTGCCAGTGAGATTTTGGCTCTTAAAATATAATTACTTGAGCTTTTAGCAACAGGTTCCTTTCATTTATTTTTACAGAAGAAAAATGTCAGCACCAAGAGATTATACATGCAATGCACCGAGATCGATGGCATATTTTGCATGGCTGCTTAAAAGATAACCCAAGCAAAATGCATGCAGTAAGTCGACTTGTAACTCTGCTGGATGAGAGAAAATGTGTTCTTATCCGTAATATGTTTGGGAGTGTTTGTGTAAGATATGCACAGTCCAAGTAACATCTCTGACCAATAATTTGACTTCTCATAATAGCAGCTCGCTTGAGGCATAGATCAAGAAAAATATGCTTCCTGGATCAATTTAGATATGGTAAAACAAGGTTGCACACACATTACCACACGGAGAGAATTCAGTCTTCATGAGCCACGTAGCCTAGGAGAACGATTACTGTGCCACCATGTGAGTTGGTGAAGACATATTCACCGAGGGGCTTTTTTTTTTTTTCTCCCTTTTACCCTCCTTTTTTTTTTAAGCTCTTTATTAGAATATAATTGCTTTACACTGTTGTGCCAGCCTTCGCTGTACAACAAAGTGAATCAGCCACACTTATACACATATCCCCCCATATCCTCTCCCTCCTGCAGCTCCCCCCCACCCTCCCCATCCCAGCCCTCTGAGTCCTCACCCATCATTGAGTTAATCTCCCTGTGTTATGCAGCAGCTTCCCACTAGCTATCTCTTTTACATTTGGTAGTGTATATATGTCAATGCTACTCTCTCACTTTGTCCCAGCTTCCTCTTCACCCTCCCACCCGTGTCCTCAAGTCCCTTCTCTACATCTGCATCTTTATTCTTCCCCTGTCACTGGGTTCATGAGTACCATTTTTTTAGATTCCATATATATGAGTTAGCATACGGTATTTGTTTTTCTCTTTCTAGCTTACTTGGAGGGGCTCTTATTCTTAGGGCACAATCCCAGATGTTGCCTTGGGTACCAACATAAATTAAAGAACATTCATCACCCTCTAGCACCTTTTAATGTATTCGACAGATGTCATACATCAACTGAATTAACAGCCCTCATAAAAAAGCAAAATAGATTAAGTAGAAATACAGTAACTTTCTGCACTAAAATCGTGTTTCTACTATAATATGGCCTTGGTACGTGTGCAGCAAAAACTGGTTTTAAAGTTAAGGATAATTAGCCAAAAGATGCAACTTTTATTTATTTTGTTTTTATGGAAGAAAGGTTTTAGCTTCACAGATTACAATAGTAAAGACAAGATGGAGACTGGGGGTGTGGGATAGTGGAAAACATAGGCGAAAAATTATGATATACAATCTCAAAATGGAAGAGAAAATAAAGTCGTTGGATTTCATTATGTGTTGAACTGAGATGGGTCATATGTAGATGAGATCTTAGATTACACATCCTCTAGTTTATTAGTTCTTCCTATGCTACAGTAAGTCCCCTACTTACGAACCTTCAAGTTGTGACCTTTCAAAGACGTTAATGTGCGTTCACGTGTCCAGTCACATAAGTTAGTTCACGTGTCTGGCGTACATTGTCACATGTGTGCATCCTCTACAAGTGGTTGTGCTTTTGTACACTTTACTGTACAGTACTGTATAGAGAACAGTAGTTCAGTATCTTTATTTCTTGCCTGTTCACTCAATGCCAGCTCCTGTATGCCAGCGGTTGTACTGCACTACTGTGCTTTTCAAGGTACATACTGTACTGTAAGATTAAAAAGTTTCATTTTTTGTGTGTTAATTTTTTTATATAGTATTTGTGTTAAACATACTATAAACTATTACAGTACAGTACTATAAGCCAATTGTGTTACTTGGGTACATAGGCTAACTTTGTTGGACTTAGGAGCAAATTGGACTTATGAACACACTCTCAGAATGGATCTCGTTTGTATATAGGGGACTTACTGTATTTTTCTTTATGAGTTACCTTCCTAACTACTAAAACACAAAAATACCCCACAGATATTAGAACCAGATTATATCTTTGAACATACAAAAGGCCTTTTGCCCCATATGTGCTTATTATGAGCCAAATTGCATCCCACCCCAAATTTATATGTCAAAATACTAACTCCCAAAACCTCAGAATGTGACTGCATTTGAATATAAGATCTTTAAAGAAGTAATTAAATTAAAATGAAGTCATGAGTTTGGGTCCAAATCCCATACGCCTGATGGTCTTATAAGAAGAGAAAACTTGGGCACAGACATGGACAGAGAGAAGACGATGTGAAGACACAGAGAGAAGACAGTCATCTATAAGTCGAGGAGAAAGATTTGAACAGATCTCCCCTGTGGCCCCCCAGAAGGAATCAACCTGCAGATACACCTTGATCTCAGACTTTTAGCCTCTAGAACTGTGAGATAATAAACTTCTGTTGTTTAAGCAGAGAATCTGTAGTACATTGCTATGGCAATCCTTTTATATATATATATATATGTATATATATATATATACACACACACACACACACACATTTATTTATTTATTGCCTGTGTTGGGTCTTTGCTGCTACACGAGGGCTTTCTCTAGTTGCAGTGAGTGGAGGCTACTCTTCATCTCAGTGTTCAGGCTTCTTATTACGGTGACTTCTCTTGTTGTGGAGCACAGGCTCTAGGCACATGGGCTTCAGTAGTTGCATCACACGGGCTCAGTAGCTGTGGCTCACGGACTTAGTTGCTCCACGGCATGTGGGATCTTCCCAGACCAGGGCTCAAACCCATGTCCCTTGCATTGGCAGGCAGATTCTTAACCACTGCGTCATCAAGGAAACCCCTGCTCTGGCAGTTCTAGCAAACTAATTCAGTAGTTAAAATGCATACACCTTCAAACAATAGGAAAATGTTAAAATGTAAGATAATGCATCAGGCTTTTCTCTCCTGTATCTTTATACGATAGCACACCACAGTAGAATAAACTGCAAACTGAGAATGTACCATCGACATCTGCACATTTTGCTGAGATAAGTAATTCAGTCTTCAGCACTTAGTTTCTCAGAATCACTATATTAATAATTAGCAAAAGGTTCAATGCAGGATGGATGGAATACATCATCAAACTACTTGTGAGGTAGCGTAAGCTGCTAGTCAACTGAACTATAGAACAAGTACAAAAGTACAGAGAGACTTCACTCCCCAGGGAGTTAAAGTTTTAGTAAGCAATATTTATGTTTTCTATAATAATAAATAGATATTTACTTACTAGAAGAGAAAAAAAAGGACAATTGTACAATCTTTAAATATCAGATAATCTTCCTTTCATTCTGTTGGGGGACAAAAAGGGAGAACTGAATTTCTGCAAGGTAAATACCAAATATTGTATTGGATTCTTAAAAAATACCATATTTGATTACAAACTGGAGATCCAAATGAGCCCAGTGGCCAGCTTTACTGGAGAAGTTTTATCCTTCTGTTTATACCTATTATAAATGTTTTTTTAAAATCATATGGGACATCTGCAAATTTTTAGGCACTAATTTTCAAAGACCGTGAAGCCCTCTGGGTGACTTTTGCATTTCCTAAGCAGATAGTTTACTTTAAACTACATGCTTTCCCTTGGCAAAGTGAGAGATGAAAAGCCTGCTAGAAAATTGATTTGGCATCGGTAATAGTCACCTCCGTATCGGTGGGGCCTACATTCCAAGACCTCCAGTGGATGTCTGAAACCGTGCATAGGAGCAAACTCTATATATACTCTGTATTTTCCTATACATACATAACTATGATAAACTTAACTCATAAACTAGGCAAAATAAGATCTTAACAACAATAACTAATAACAAAATAGACAATTAGAACAACATCCTGTAATAAAAGCTATACAAATGTGCGCTCTCTCTCTCTCCTTCTCAAAATACCTTCTTGTACAAAGGTAATGCCTTTTCCATCTTAACTAAGCACTTCTTGTGCACTGTGGCTGTAACTTTTGCAGTTTGATGTGTGGCAGCAAAACTAGCATGAATTTCTTTTTCCTTCCTCACAGTTTTTGTGGGTAGAAGACTGCTTCTTAACATAGATCTTAGCAACCTCAGCACAGGATTTTTTTTCTTTATGAAGTTGAGGACTTTCACCTTTTCACTTACAAGAAGCACTCACGGATTCTCTCTGGCATGTCCAAACTGCCATCCTCGCTACTCTTGCACTTTGGGGCCATCATTAAGTAAAATAAAGGTCACTTGAACACTAGCACTGCAGTACCATGACCGTTGACCTGATGACCAGGATGGCTAGGAAGTGACCACCGGGTGGGTGGGTTGTGCTGGAAAAAGGGATGATTCAGGACTGGCATGGCGTGGCAGAGCAGGACTACCTGAGATTTCATCCTGCTACTCAGGATGGCTTGAAATGTAAAGCTTATGAGTTGTTTATTTCTGGAATTTTCCATTTAATATTTTTGCACCAGAGTTGATTGCAGGTAACTGAAACTGGGGAAAGTGAAACCATGGGTAATGGGGGGGGGGGGGTGACTGTATCTAAAAGAGAGCTTTGGAAGAAGTAGTACTAACTGAGAAGCTCTCTTCACAAGCATATGTCCAAAAATTCAAATGTCACTCAGATCCAAGGAGCAGGCTCTGCCTAAATATTCCCCACAAAATTACATTTATACCCTTCGTTGTCATATTTTAGAAAGAAAAACTGCACACTTTTATTTTGGCATTTTTTTCTTTTTGCAAGACTGCAAGTTACTCAAATTGTGTGTTGGGTGTACCCATTTTAACCTGGTAGAACATGTAGATTTAAAAAATATTTTTACAATAAAATTTGTCTGTTCCCCAAATAAATAACCAGGGACATGCCCTTGCAATGTTTACATAAACAGACAAGAGGTGAACGATTTGGTTATGTGTTCTTAGTCTTATTCTTTAGAATGACCATAAATATTTTAATTGACTAGATGATTCTTTAAACATTAAACAGTATAACTAATGTTGTCTAAATTTATCCCCAAACAAAGCATCTTCCTACAATAAATGCAGACAGCATCTATATATCTAATATCAAAAAAGGAGACAAATCCTTAGATAGTGTCACGCTTACCTTAAGGGATTCAAATACTTCAAGGAAAATGCTGTCTTACTTCTTAGAAATGCAATTAGATTAGAATTCTCTAATCAAAATTTAGTTAAAATGAAACAAAAAATAGCTAGAAAGCATATAATACACTATTTTATTCCATCTCTTCTAATGTGTTTGAGCCAAGCATGTCTGACCTATAGTTTAAAGTGTTCTGAATACTTGTTAAAATGTCCTGATTAAACAGGGATGGTTTAAGGCTAAATAGAAAAAGAATGTAATTCCAAGAATTTTAACTTCATGGAACTTGCCTACGTGTATTTTCTTCACTGAACGTTGTTTAATTGAGACTTTCTTACATTGTGAGTGATAACAACATTTTTAAAAATTATTAATTAATTATTTTTGGCTGCATTGGGTCTTTGTTGCTGTGTGGGCTTCCTCTAGTTGCCACTAGAGGGGGCTTCTCCTCCTTGAGGTGCGCGGGCCTCCCACTGCAGTGGCCTCTCCTATTTTGGAGCACAGGCTGCAGGCACGCAGGCCTTAGCAGTTGTGGTATGAGGGCTTCAGCAGTTGTGGCTCATGGGCTCTAGAGCACAGGCCCAGCAGTTGTGGCGCACAGGCCTAGTTGCTCCTCGTCCAGTGGGATCTTCCCGGACCAGGGATCGAACCTGTGTCTCCTGCATTGGCAGGTGGACTCCCAACCGCTGCACCACCAGGGAAGCCCAACAACACTTAATGAGAAAGAAAACTATCCCTGAAGAGCATTTCAGGCTAGTGTCTAGAGACCAAAAATCAAGCCTCATTCAAATAGCCAGCTAGTGACAACTTTTTAACTATCATTGACAATATGTGTGCAATTATAAAACCTGAAATGCTTCGTATTCTTTCCACTACATGGTGAATGAATTCTACCAGTCTTTTCAACACAGTCTGAGAGAAACATATTTTATTCTTCTCCAATCAGTTCATCCAAGTTACTCCTACACAACTTTATTATACTGGCTTTTTTGTAAAGTCTTGGCTACCTAAAGCCTTTTTTTTAATTGATACTGTTTGTTGTATATTTTAATAGTAATACTAATTACAACAAGGGTAATATATCAAAAAAAGTTATTTGATGCTTTCTATCAATTCAAAGATAGATGTTCATATTTTGAATAAAGTAATAATGGTGAAATCAATTGTCTATAATCATAGACTCTTAGGAGGCTTGGAGTGTTGCCCTGCATAAGTGAACACCCTAACCTCCTGCCCATCGCAGTGATCTGTTCTGTCACAGCTTAGAGGGTCATTCTGATGCTGCTTGAATTCTTCTTTTGAACTCAGTCTCTCCATGCCCAGCAAATCCATTCTTCAAGAACTCTCAGGGATACATACAGAGCACTTCCTTGAAGGACGTTAGACTCTGTCTTCCTGTAACTTCTGCCTTTGGTCCAGTTTCTGAAACTGACAGCACACAGAGTTGATCTAGTCCTCCCTCAACATGACCGCTCGCCAGGCCTTTGGAAACAGTTGTATGGAGCAGTTTCTATTCAATCAGTTCACTCTTTTCAGTGCACTGAGTCAGCACTGATGCAAATGGATGATATACCTTCTTTCCTATTAGTGCTGTGAGCTCCCAATGTCAGGGTCGGCTTTGAAATGGAATGTGAAGCTTCCACTATTTGTAGACTATTGGAAATTATGGATGCTATTGGATTTGTAGACTCCTCAGATAAAAAGCAAATTCTCGATTGAGATGTTGGACACCTCGGTAGAGACTGAAGCAGACAAAAATCTCAAGTGGAGAGTTGCAAAGAGTTTTTGTGCCTTAGGAGATCAGCCAGTGCTAAGTTCTGTCAAATATGCTGAAGTTTTCTGCTGGTTGGAATCTTTTTTTTTTTTTTAGCAAACCTTTTGACATTCTGTCTTCATTTTCCTATTTTGCTTATGTTTCCATGCTACCATAATGTCATTCCCTTTTAATTGCTTTTTCATATTTTGATTAGATATTTAAAAAATAAAACAAATATTCCTAGTATGAAATAAGGCATGGTTTCCCTCTTTCCATAAACAATGAGATCCAAAGCCATCATCACAAAGAGTACTGGCTCGTGTCATACTAAAGATTGTTACCAGTAAGACAGTTATAATGTGATTCTTTTGATAGTGTGATAGAAATTTTGGAATCTTGGTATTTCTTGGGCACTGTCATATCAAAACTACTTGGGAAGGAATCATGTCCCTTGAATAAATAAAATTCCATATAAATACGTGCAGCTGCATGCATCTAGTAAGTTACACATGGATGTGCATTCCACAACGAACCTACACACAGAATCTGTGTACATGCATACATGTGTATACATGCGTGTAGATATACATACAGATACACATAGATCTTTTTTATTTCTCCATTTTCAAAATATTTTTCTCCTACGTTCTAATATCCTCGATTATGACCACATAATATTATAATTAATTGTAAACTGAAAAATTCAGCTGTTCAGTGCATTACTGGGCACCCAATATCAACTCATTACAGATGTATTTCATTTCACTAGACTTAATTGATCTTTTATTCGAGCACTGGACACACAATGTTTTCTACAGAGACTTCAGCCTAACTGACTAGGATGTTTACTATATGCAATAGGAGTAGCCTTGACTGTTTCTAAGATATTTTATTTCTGCCCAGAATCTTTTTTTTTTTTAAAAAAGAAGAAAAATTAAATTCAGTATGGTCTTGTTTATCCCAAGTTATCCCGGCAAAACTTTGGGCTTCCTAACAGAGTCTCAAAATCACAAGATGAACTAATTAATGTATCAAGTTCTATAAAAACAGCAGATTCTGTGACTGCCTGCACAGACCCCAACTCTTAATCATCGAATTATTCATTCAGTACCAGCTGAGACTGGCTGATGAATAGCTCAACACATTTTTAGAATTATTTTCAAGCAAACTGACATGCTGCTTTCTAAATGTAAACTAGATAGTATATAACCATGACAGCATTTCAGAAGTCATGATAAGGCTGTATAACATATGGAAAATTGTTTTTACCTGCAGTGATGAGATAAAATAGATGATTTCATTAATGGAGCACAAACAAGATTTAGTACTGCTTGATGTGGAAAATTGTGATTTATCATATGCGACCCAGAATGGGATGAATGGATTAATGCCCCGAGGAATCATGATAAGGGCCAGAAATTCAACATCAAGATGTGTTGGAAGTAGCAGGTAAAGGGGAAAAACTTAGTGAGGTGAACAAGAAAGAGGGGGTTATGGAAATACCTCTCAGCGCTTCTTTTTCTGCAAGACACAACTTCCACATGAATTGGTCAAAAAGAACACCTGTTAAAAAGCAGGCAAATAAGCTTCAAAGCAGCCTTTCATAGCTTGAGTAACACAAGATATTCTTGGAGCCCTCAGGGAAAGTAAACAAGTCCCTCTTTTTAACCGTGTTGTGGTTTGATGGAAAGAAAATGAAAGCTATGCTAGTATCAGTGGCGTCATTGAGGGTGTAGTTTCCAGAACCTCTGCAGGAAGAAAGGAATCAAATTACCACAACTTCATGATATTCTAATCAACCCAGAATGATGGTTACAAATAGGTAGTGGAGAGCAGACATGTTACCTATAATACCTACTCACGACAAAGTCCTACAAGGAACATTAAAAAAAATTACACTTTCTAAGTCTCTGCTTGACCTAGCCTCTGCTTATCTTCCCTTCCTTCCATCCACTTTACCTTGCCCACCAAGATTTCTAAACACAAAAGCCACCAGGATTGGCCCTTACTCCTCTCTGCACCTGGAGATTTCTTCTCTCAGAGCTCTGTGTGACAAGCCAATCAGGTCTCTGCAAAGAAACTTTTTCTGACCAACCTCTCATTCCCCACTACCTGCATTATCTAATAATAATATCCTGTTTTATTTTCCTTACCAGGCTTGCAACTCCCTGAGACAAACTGCATATTCATTTCCTATTTAACTGACCACGTCCTCCCACAGAAATGAAAGTTCTAGAACACAGGGGTATCATATAATTTCTTCCTCCTCTATCGCCCATGCATAGAGCAATGCCTGATTGCTGAGTAGCAGGCACTCAATTAAAAGGTGATGAATAGATATACCTAATAATAAATTAACTACAAAAATGACTTGTCCTGTCTTTTTTTCTCAAGTATCTTAAGAATAAATAGAGCCATTTCCTTTTTTAAAGTAACACAGAAGCATAATTCACTACCCTTGGAGACATCACAAATCAGATTGTAGGCTTACTAGCAGCAACATTCAATTTCATCACAGAGTTTAATTAGTGAATGCACGGTGCTCAAAATACCTAAATGCATGAAAAGTATGGTTTTAAAAATATTTGCACACCACAGGTTGAAGCTCAGAGAGCAAGGGTCACTGGAAGATGCATTCCACATCATTTCATTATTCAGTTTTTGAATTCAAGAGCAGGGATGATGTAGATGTATCGTCTTGTTTTTGTATTTTGGTGAAAGACTACTCCTCTCTTAAACAGAAAAAATGGTGACCGAAGTCAGCACTTTCTTAAGAACCGATTTTCACAAGCGCTGTTACCCGTCCATTCAGTCAGAAGATGGGAAGGCAGAATAATGTTTAGATTCTTTCTACAAAGGCCTCCTACAGGGACACAAAAATAGTGGAAGGGCATACATGGTATTTCCTCACTCTACCAACTATGTCTGATTCAAGAGGGCCCCCAACTCTCTCCCCAGCTGCAGAGGCATTTTCTTTATTTTGAAAGTTAATTCCACTCACAGCTGGAACTCAAAGCAAAAAGTGAACATTGGAGGGGGGAAAAAAGCTTCCTTGAATTTGATCTTGTACTTGTTAACAATGACAAAAAGTAATATTCCTCAAGCCAAAAGGAGCCTCATTACTTAGTTTCAGGTTACAGGGTTGAAAGCAGTGATGTGAGGAGTCGCAAGCATAAGCGTTATCTATCTGGGTGGAGTCCCGCTGCGCCAGACAGCCAGTGTCATTTCATGAATACGCTGCACCCTTCTTGGCACCGAGGATCAAATACGATGAGATCTAATCACGGTCAGAACCTTACTAGATGTTATTTCATTCTTTCACATTCGTAGTATACACATTTGAGTGTTTCCTTCTCCTTCAAGGCACCAGCTAAAGACCAGAGATGTCTATACTGTATATAAAATAGATAACTAACAGGGACCTACCATATAGAGTAGGGAATTCTTCTCAATCCTCTGTAATGACCTATATGAGAAAAGAATCTAAAAAAGAGTGCATGTATGTGTGTGTATAACTGATTCAGTTTGCTGTACACCTGAAACTAACACAACATTGTACATTAACTATAGTCCAATAAAAAAAAAAAAAAAAAGACCACAGATGTGCATGTAGGTTAAACCTGGTCTATGTTTTAGTAAGTTCTATAAATTACACACTTTAATCTCCTAAGATATACGGGAGAGAGAAAGTAAATACTGGGTATAAATAATATTCTAAAATTAATATTCCCTAAAACACTCAAAGAGTAATTTCAATTGATTGCTTTTTTCAGAGGAAGCTATTCTGTTTGTTTCCAATCATATTCCTCAAAAACGCTGATCTTGTTTACTTGGTAGATACGTATCAAACAGCCTACAAACAAAACCTAATTCTCTTTCATCTCACTAGGAGAGAATTAGGATTGTGTGTTATTATTATTACTAAATATTTTTCATATTGTAGAATTTCATCTTGTCTCTGTATCATATTATTACAGTTTAGCGTGTGTATGAGTTTCCTTTTTTCACTGTAAAAATTGTGGCAAATGATACAAAACAATACAAATGTATTCATTTTTCAGTTCTGGAGATTAAAAGTCTGAAATGAATGTTACAGGCCTAAAAGCAAGGTGTCAGCAGGGCTGGTTCCTTTTGGAGACTCCAGGGGAGAATACGTTCCTCATCTTTTCCGGCTTCTAGAAACTGTCAGCATTCCCTGTCTTAGGACCTCATTGTTTCAGTCTCTGCTTCCTTTTTAACCCTGACCTCCTGCTTCCCTCTTTCATTCCATCAGGTCTATCCAGGACAATCCAGGACAATGTTCCCATCACAAGATCCTTAATATAGTAAAATCTGCAAAGACCCTTTTATCATGTAGTGTACCATAGTCACAGGTTCTGAGAATCTGACTTCTTGGAAATACACTTTTCAGCTTACCACAGCATGCAAACCATAAACATGAAATATATATTACCAAATAATTTTGCAATGCTGGGAAGATCAAGCTGTAATTATTAATTATCACTCCAAAAACATATTACTGGGATAAAGTCATATCTAATTTCATCCAGAAATCTATCATCATTCCATACATGTGCTTTTGGCAGTATTCTTGAAAAATAATGATCAAATGCAAAATGTTGATTAGAATGTTAAACCTTAATGACATTTCTAATCATAAATATGAAGAATGTATTGTATTTCTTTGTGAAAGACTTTTGGAAAAGAGTTGGATTCTTAAATCTTTTAAAGGACTGTCACACGGTTATTTCATGAATTTTCAAAATTCGGCATTTATACTCTTCCTAAAGAAAGATATAGTACAAAGTGAAGTGAGTTTTCATGCACAGAAAACATTAACCATAGGTCTATACATGCATGGTCAATAGAACTATATTGTTTTTCATAAAAGAGATTTGCAAATTGAATCCTAGAGCAATGTTCATAATAGCAGTAATATAACATAGGTTAATAATAGTAATATAACACAGGTGAATAGTAGTAATATAACGTAGGTTAGGCATAGCTATTAAACTTTTTTTGGCAGTACTTAAAAGGTAAGTGGAGATGGAGTTTGAATCATATTTTTAGAAGTGAATTTTTAATCACCGCCTTAAATGGTTATTTGAGGATTATTTACAGGATTTTTGAGGAATGTGGTAGAATTAGATCTCTCCCTTAGACCTGATTTGTCCAAAGACAAATCGACTGATCTCTCTGCATCGTGACCATGAAAACAAAGCCCAGATTGTTAGACAGTACGAAGAACGCTGCATCTTACTGACACTCTAGGTTTATAGCTATGATCTCCTGTTTAATACTTGGAGGGTGTACGTGTGTGTTTGTGAATATAGTTAGGCAAGGATCATTTCCCTCATATTGGTTTTTGTACACAAATCACATCATTCATTGCTTTGCTTATGGCTCTCCCGTGCCTCCTTTATGACAGCTTGCCATGTCCTGTGTGAACTGGTCCTGCTTCCTATGCAAGCCCAATCTGCTCCTGCCCTTCCCTTCTTCACCACACCTCATTACACCCAATGCACTGCCTCCGACCTGTGCTTCGAAAGCATCCAGGCTGCTTCTGACGGAGGCTCTGCGCCCTTAACGTTGCCTTTCTCTGTCAAGCTCCCAGATCTTCTCCTAGGTAATAGGTCCTTTCACCACTCAGATCCAAACCCTTCCCACACCCCGCCTACTTCCATTCTTTTTTCAGTGTAGTACCCTCCTTACGTTCCTTCCGAGCACTTGTCACCCTCTAAGGTGATTTTTATACAGGCCATTTTCTGTCTTCCTAACTGGAATAAAAGCTCTAGAAAAGGAAGAACATCATGGCTTGTGTCATTGTGTTGTCCCAGCATATGGAACGGTGCTTAGCATGTGTGACACTGAAAAAATACAGCCTTTAATAATGACTATACTGTAGCCACGAGCTCTCCTGCTCTCCCTAAGCATCAATAGCTGAGCCAGTAAAAGTGCCAAATAAACTTTAGAAAACACACCATAGAATAAGTCTTAAATGGTTTTAAAAAGAAAGGAGTATCTACTACTTCTTTTTTGCAGCTATCGTTCCAGTTATTTCGGTACAGGTGGAAATAGTTTACCATAACTTGTATCTAGAATGTAAAGACGTGAAGTATTTTATAGATGTATTTATATATCATATAAACTGATATAATTTCCACAACCTACAACCTACCACTATTACTGTTATCATTACTATTATTACTATTATTATGTAAAATTTATCAACTTTTTTATTATTTTAGGTATGTTATCAGAGCAAAGGCAGATAATCTTTCTAATCATCCAATGAGAACTATAGCATGACTCCTTCCGTTCTCCCTACCCCCAGCAAGAAAAATTTTAATCCGTCTAAGGACTTAATTTGGAGCACAATGACAGACATTCACAAGAGGCGCAGAGTCCAGCACAACTGTAGGAGACAAGCATGTATATGAAATTAGGCATCAATGGAGAACAATTTTTATTATTGATAACTCAGGAAGTCTCCCCATAAGCATCTTTTTGGTATTCTTGTCTTCATCTCCTGAAATTTGTCTCTGCATTGCACAATAAAAATTCTTGAATTTTTGTTCACTCTTCATTATAACATTTAGTCATAATGAAGAAACAAACAAAAGAGAGGATGAAAGGGCATGTAAGTTCACCAGCCACAATCTATTCCATTTTGTTCAATAAATACAAAGTTGTAATAAACAGCATGCTTGATATATACTGGGAACTATCCATGTATTCCTTGCTCTGGTTTTTTGAAATAGGCAGTATTCTTATTCCTATCTTAAAGGTAATAATACGGAGGCATAAGCATCCAATTTTGCCCTAAAAGAATGGCAACTTTGATTGGACTCAAACATATGAAAAGACTACCTTTAACTTAATGGAATGGGAGCTCATGAAAGCACTAGCTGACTGAGGCCCTTCCCTGCCCACCCCCCGCCCCCCCAGCCCTGCCCCCGCCCCAGTGGTCCATGTGAATGGCCACCTGCTGAGTGACTTGTAAAAGCCCCTGCACTGTGCTTAGCTACTCCAGTTCAATGTTATGATGGCCAAGCAGGTAGACAGGCCTGCAGTATCAATTGGAAGATGTTGAAGATACTGCCTGTATCTTGACAACGGCTCAGCTCTTTCCCTCAGATTGAAAGAGAAGTAATTAACCACAAAAATGCACCTATTTTTCAAATTAGTAAACCTGAATAATTCTTCTTCCCTAAGACTCTTTCTCTGAAAGCAATGACTCTGAAATATGGGAAAAAAACCATTTTAATGCTTAGTTAGTGTTGCAATTTAAACTCATCTTTTTTGAAATTATTTGAAAACGTACTAAATGAGCACTGAGATACAACTTTGGCTAAGTATTTTGGACTTTCTTTAAGCTCTATATTTTTTCTGCACTAATAAAAAAGCCCAGAAATAAACTTATCTAAACAGTATGAGAAAGAAAAATCTAATAAATAAAGAAGCAGAAAATTAATTTTTAGACTACCCGCAGAACAAATTATAATTATCCTTTGAATGTCACATATAGAAGTTGAGATATTAACTTCAGACATTTTCCCACAAGATGAATCCCATTTTTATTAAGTTTTCAATAGTAGATGAAAGTTTCACATTTTATTAAGTCTTCAGAAAATATCCCAGGAAACACTGTGCTTCAGTGAGTATCAAACAGAGGCACATGTAAACACTCACATTGTGAATATAAAGCAAATTAATTTAATTTTATTTTAAAATGCAACTTGCTTCAGTGCCGCTTGCAAAAGATGTACTTTCATTTACCAGAAATTAAATGTGAGTCTCTAGAAAATAAGGCATAATTATCTCTTAACATCGTAACTCACATACTCATCCGGAGAGGAATATTTCTCATAATTACAGGAATCGTGGAGAGTATCTCTGACTTGTGGATGCCTTTATTGATTTGGTGCTTATATAACATAAAGAAAGATCTTCAAGAGGTTCTCATGTAGGGGCTAAGACAGCGAAACCTTCCAGATGTCATTTTTGCTAAGTCTTTCACAATCCTTGATCACAATTTTTGTCCATGTAGGCAAATGCTTTTATTAAAATACATTTATTTCTCATTTTACAAGGGACCAAAGTCACTTATATTAAAAAGAACAATTGCAGGTGACTGTGGGTGTTTGGAGGGAAAGTGAGTGAAAGTAAAGAAAATGATAGAAGATGATAGATTTTTCTTTGAAAGTAGCCAAGTATCTAAGTTCTAATTAGCAGTTTAGCCATGAATTGTAATACTAAATGCAGTCATTAATGCTGACTAAAGTAATTAAAAAGATGAAACTGTAGTGGTAAACACTTGTTTTATCACAACAAAAATTTTGTCAAACCAAATCTTGTAAAAAAAAAAAAAAAAACATTTAAAGTAGCCAGTAATAAATATCCCTGTTTGAAGAGATAGAATACCAGTAGTTATTTGTGTGTGTGTGTGCCAAGATAGTAGAACAATTTGGAATCAGAAAACACCACAAAACTATCTTGTGTATTAATATCAGGTCAACTTACTGTCTTCTTAAGGAATGATCTGGGGATAGGCATCAAAATTTATATAAATTGAGTAATTATGACATAACAATGTCTTAGCTTTCTTTTTTATACTGGTGATAAAAATAAAATGTGAAACATTTCCTTTGTCTCATGTCTTGGGTTCCTAAAGATCTTGAAATTATCTTATGAAACATTTCCCTACATCAAAACTAATATCCACACATTTTCTTCTTGGGGATTCTGGGTCAAAAAAGAATTCAGTGAAATTGGGGAATGTGGTCCTTATAAAGATGTCCCCATACGGTCCGTATTTGGGCTCCTTCCAGGTATGGACCACGTCTCAACAGTCTCCATACCCCTCACAACCCCTCAGACCTCATAAAGCAGAACTGGACATAGATCTGTCCTCTGTAACCATCTGCCAAAGGATGAATTTCATCACTTGCACGTGCTCTTGTTCTGTTCATTCCTATCAACAAATTCCAAATCTACGAATATGTGACAATAAGATATTAAATGATTCATTTCTTCTCACCAGACTTAACATAGTACCTTTATGTAAAATAACACCACCATCAGCAAGCAATACAAGTATGAAGTACGGAAAGAAATCGAAAGTTCTGCAAATATCTATCGTCATGATTTGAGCCAAAAAATTCCAACCAAAATATAGCTGTCTAAGTCAATCTCTACCTCAAAAACCACACACCAGCCATGTTTTAATTAAAATCGTATATTCTAGTGCCAATGGTGTGTGTGTTTTTTACACTGACACAGTTTATTTCCACAACTGTTTCCTTTTAGCTATTCTATGAAATAGAATAAAATAGTAAGTCGGATTTGGCACCACATTTTGGACTTAGCGACATTTATTTCACAGCTTTTGAGCTCTTGCATTTGTAAAATCCATACTTTGTCACATATTTCAGAAATGGTGCTGAAAATGAACAAATAAGGATGCTTGATGTTTGGACCCTGGTATTTAAAATGTCTGTTTCACTAAAAAGAGTTACCAAGAACACATCAGATATTTCAGCTTGAAAAGAAGTGAAAGCTATCTGCCTCCTATTACTCACAGCCAATCCAAACAGGCTACTGTGGTATTCATAAATCCCTGTGAATTAAGTCAAACATGCATAAAATCAGGCTTCCTTTGTGGTAAAAATTTCTTCCAGCTGAGCCAGAGGAGAGAATAAAAAGTTATCCAAATACCTATTGTTAAACTGAGAAGGACTTTACAAAGTAAATGCCATCCCTCTGCTGGAGTCTTCCTGACAATTTCCTAATTTTAATAAATTGAATGTAGGGACAGTCTTCAGCTTTGTTTCCACTCAGAAATGAAGATAGCTGAAAATGTCATTGTGTTAGCGTAAAGTAGTGTCAGAGTGTTTAGTGTTTTAAGTGGGAGTCTTCATTAAGATTCAGGTAACTCACTTTGAAGTAAACAAATGACATACCTCCTCCAAAAAGGCATGGTGTTTTCTTGGAAGGAAAAAAAATACAATTTGTAATGCTTCTATGAACAGAAAATGAATGTTTTGCAAAGACAAGGTCCTGTCTATTAAAAAAAGAAAACTGCCCAGTGAGAGTGTTGCGAGTTAAGCTTTCTTTGGGGCAAAATGAGGACAATAGCCTGGAAGAGTGCATTTCAGATAGCTCTGAGAAACTGCTCCAAAGAGGTAGGGAGAGAGGTCAGTATAATATATAATTTTAGTGAAGGGGTATGTGTGGTCAAGCACACATTTTGGCAAAGGTTTGCTGCTAGTCACGAGGAGCAGATGTCACAGTAAATGATCTTAGTGCTTTTCTAGATATAAGGAGATACAAGAATTGGGCTCATAAAATCGTCTCCTGAATATACTTGACAATCTAAAGGCTTGTTCTACCAGCTTTTCCCAGAGCACAGATTGCCTCATTCCTGATCTCCACTCTGAACCCTGAAGGTCAGTGGCTGCAGTGGCTAGTGACTTAATGCTTATAGAGGCAGATAGCAAGTGCCAATTTTTAGTTGGCCGTCCATTCCCCAAAATATATACAAGAGAATACTGTAAAGCTATCTAAAATATAATTATTGAAAGGAAGTTGTGTTTCAATTTTGAATTGGCTTTAATATGAGAAAGGAGAGGCTATTCTTAATATAAAATTTGGGAGTGAGGATGAGAACAATTATGTTTGCCAAAACAACAAATATCTAAAACATTCATGTTGAGGAAGTCTTGTACCCATTACAAGCCAACAGACAACTGCCAAACTTTCTCCTAAGACTGGGACAAATACAGGTCTGATTCAGTTTTCATTTCCAGATATTGTGGCATCTGAACATGTGGCTTTTTTGATGACACTGATGGGGAGCAGATTTTGTCACCCCCAAACATACACCTCTTTGGCATCAGAATTATTTTAGGAAACAGCAGACACAGAGAAGCTCCTAAAATTAAATAGAAGTTACCAATTGTAAGAAACAGTTGTATTTATAAGAGAAGTCTCCATTTGTAAGGGCGTCTCCCTCTCTGTAGCAGAAGAGAAGGGTGCCTAAATCTTTAGATACTCTTATCAGTGGAGAAGACAAAAACTTAGATCTGCATAACAGCCATGTCCTTGTTTATTGTACTTTGCCTGATAATCTGTAACTGGCCTCTCTCCCCCAACATCTTCTTTTGTCTTTAGCTGAAGATGGTCTTTAAGGGGTGGCTTGGGTCATTTCAAAGAGTTACTCAAGTTTTCCTGGATATCTCCTATGTGTACAGAAAGTATTCATGTTACTACATTTCTGTTTTTCTCCTGTTATGCTATTTTTGTTACTGGAGAGTCTCAGCCAAGAACCTAGAAGGGTAAAGGGAAAATCTTTTTTACTCCCTTACATCACTGATGAAATCTTTCCATTTCCCTAAGTTAAAGGAGTGGAATAAATGATAACACAGTATTTTTTTTTTTTTTTTTTTTTTTTTACCAAACCCACTGTGTTTGGGATTTGTAGAAGAGTCTCCTTATTTCAGACGTATGGAACACAGCCAATGCCAAAGTCCTTTGCCTGATGCAGCTTTCTGATAATCACACGAACTGTGTGAACTCTAATGAACATTTAATCTTGGTCTCAATCATTTTTACTTTAGCCATGGAGATGTTAATTTGAAAGAATTATTTTTCAGGATGAAGATCTGTCTTCTTTTTTGAGATAGTACTTTGCTAAAGGTTAGCAACACGTCTTTCTAAAATTTTAAAATTAAATTTTACATTCTAGTAACCTCATTTGTACATTAGGGTTGCCATTCTTTTTAATATTTAATAGGTCCTTAGAGGACTGCCATGTTTTATAGCGGAACAGTAAGAGTAAGTATTACAATATTTGTTAATATTGTCTAGATGTTATATGAACCTTCCAAGTGAGAGATTCAGATTTTCCGCAGTAGTGGAAACTCCACTGTGGAGCATGCAATGAAATGGATTTACTCACAGGTGAGGGAATACCCTGCTAACACTACAACTCCTTTTATGTAAGTGTTCTTCACAATCTAAGATGTATGCTGCTACTCCACAAATGAGAACCATATAAATCTACAAATTGAAATATAAACTTGAACCATGAGAAAAACAAATAGTTGCTGACTTGGTGTTAAAAATCCCAGGTACTGTTACTGCAGTGGAAGACTCTTTAGATTCTTCTGTCCAGGAATGAATTTTGAGAAATTCTCCCATATCATAGAGCATTATCGAGTTGATTAAAATACAAGGGAACACAGAGACTTTCTTCCTCGACCTCTGCAGTTAAAGGAATGAATAAGGTAATTAAAGGATGGTGCATGAACAATTTATATATGCAGTGTCTAGAGGAAGAAACCAAAATGCTCAAGAACTAGCAAAGCTGTCTTGTGAAGGTTTGTAACATAAGGTTGGAGACAAACATGAGGTGTTACCATCCTTAAAACTGTCCTTAGCTCGGTTTGCTTTCTTCCCAAATCATCCTCAACATTCAGTCCACAGTACCTGGTATGCATATAATATATCTCATTAATTACTTACAGGTTAATAATTACAAGTCATGTTATGTAGAAACTCAAGGGTGCAATTTGGGGTCTAATAGGAAAACAAAGGTTTTATGTCATCAGGACTAAAACTGAATTCTTAGGTATTAGAGAAGGTTCTTTAAAACTGGGGGCATTGAAAATATATTTGGAACTCATTCTGAACAGAAGGGGAATAGTCAGAAGTTATAGGGCAGTATCATAACCAGGCATACATTTTGGGACCTAGGTCTCCTTAAAGCAAATTAAAGGATTTACGGGAAAGAACTGGAGATAAGGAGTCCACTTGTAAAGGAATCACAGTCATTTAGAGGTGAGTGGAGCCAGGGTAGTAGTGGACCACTCACAGAGGAGCATTTCATGCTGCTAACTGCTGGAGGAAAATCACAGATGGCTGCTAAAAGAAGAGTAAGTTCAAGTTAGGAAGTGCTGAGTTTATAGAGTGGTCCATAGGATTTTGGAAATTTAGATCTACAGATTAAGAAGTTTGCAATGATACTTACAATAGATTTAGTTCTTCTAGTGCATACCTGGTGGGTAAAAATTGTGGTGGTTAAAATCATGGGTGAATATAGCCAATGTTTTGAGCAGTGCGATGCAGGGTTGTACAGAGAAAATGCCAAAGAAGCGAATTAGGAGGATATATTTATGGGACAGGATGAGAAAGAGAGAGAGAGAGGAGACTGTAAAGAGGAGTTTGTATCACAGAATCTGAAAAAAGAGACTATTTCAAGAAGAAACAACTTTGAATTCTATAGAGGAGAATTCTACAGCAGCTTAAAATACTTCATGTTCCCTAGCTCCATAATCACTTTCTACAGACTTTTTCAACAGTTTCCACGCTAACATAAAACAAAGAAACTAAACCAGACTAACTTTTCTTCTAATAAAAACAACCAAGTAAGCCTCAAATATTTTTTGTTGATCTTTTTCTAAATATTAAAAATAATAGCAATGATAACAACCTGTCTCCATGTGTCTCCAATTCCATGCCTGTTCTTCGTTCTTCAATCCCTTCCAAGGTGTCTTCTGTGTCCAGCACTCTGATTTTGAATGGCCCTCCTGATCAACGATAATCATCAACTCACCATATGCAAAGCCCTTTTGTATAAATCATCTTCCATAAAATATAAGAAATATTTTGCACATTTTACAGCTACCACCTTGAAATTTATCTTTCCTGACTTGGCATTATACTCTTCTGTTTCTTCCATTGATCTACACAAAATCATTCCTCTCAAGTTTTTTCCTCTCCTACACAATCCCTTTTTCTTATCATTGTATAACAGGAGAAGAATTATGCATAGATATTTCAAGTAAGGGCATCTCCAGTGCCTACCCATGAAAAGGAAGTGTTATATAATAAGTTAAGCTCTAAACCTAACTCACTATATTATGGGACAGTTATTCTCAACTCTGGTTGCATGTTTGAAGCAATCAGCTTTAAAATGAACAATTCTTGGCCCCTCTCAAGATAAATATATTTGTGAGACAAAAGGATATTTTGTATTTCCAAAAGTTCTCCATATGATTCAAATTTTCGGCCAGAGTTGAGAACCAGTGATTTTGTGAGAGAAGATTCTAAACCTAAAATCATATACTGATTGTTATATGTTAATTTGGGTCAATAATTGACTTCTCCTGGGAACACTCTAGAAAGGGACTAAACATTTGAAGTCTCTGTTTAAATCTAGAAAGGGAAGAATTAAAATAATAAGTGATGTTTTTCAGTTTGGCAAGGATTCAGAACTGTGATCTGTAAGATGACTTGATGATGTACAGACATGCTTCAGAAGTAAAATATTGTTTTAGAACCGGACCAGTGACACAGTGAGCAAAAATGTCCCCAAAGAATGAGTGGGTGTGGGAGGTATGAAGAGAATGATTTTTCTGATTTCCAAGTATCTGAAGCCCTTGGTCCCAACATATCTGCTGGTCTTATTGTGAGTTAGCATGCTAGAGAGTAGCTAAAAAACACTGATTTGGAACCCACACATCTTGGGTTCAATCTTGGCTCTGCTTCTTTGCTTTGCAATTTCAGGCAAATTAATCCATATGTCTTATTCTGAATTTTATTATCTGTGAAATCACAATGACTGTACATAAGACCATGACCGTGGCTGGATGAGATAATCTATATGAAATTACTAGCACATATTAGGAACTCAATAGAGAGTTATCTTTTCCTTCATTTGTTTTCCTCTAGAAATAAAGCAGTTTGCCCATCCAATCCACCAGCTACTTTTTTAATGTAAACTGTGCATTTCCATATCTCTGATTTTATGTATCTTATTTCCACTTCCTTCTTTCCTAAATGTCCTTCTCCTAATCACCATATACAGAGGCCTTTTGTGTCCTCAAAGACCCACATCAAGTGTTGCATTTCCTGATTGTGCTAAATTTCCTGGCTTTGCTAAAGGTAGACATATTTACAAATTCTAAAAATATTATTTTTTCCCACATAATAATATAGTGTCCATTGATAAAATTCTTATTGGGTAAATGTTAAATATCTTATTTGTGTTTGACTGAAAACCACAGAATCAGTGTGCGTAGAACTATGGACTATAGAATATTTGTCTAAATAAAGATTTCAAAGAATAAAAATTAGTAATACTACATACTTTTGCAGGGGCAGCTGGCAGAGGGAAAAAAAGAACAATGAACATTCACCATAAAAATTTGCCACAGAAAATAGAAATCGTCATACTTTCACTTTAAAATTCACATTTATTTTAAAAGGGGAAACAGGAAATGGGGTTCAGAAACTCTTGTTTGAAACATGCTTTCCAAGGCCACCCACTCAATATTCTAACCTCAAACTGACTAATTAGGTACACTTGCTTTATGAGGCATGTGCTTGAAGAACTAGGATAATTTTTAATAGCATAGCCAGGAAAAACAACAGAAGTAGAAAAATATTTTTATAGTTGAAAAACTTGGCACCGGTTTTTCTGCAACTGAGAACATATTTTGGCTATCCTTTATGGACGCCTGGAAAGACAAAAAGAATTAAGATGCACACAGAAGGTTTTCGAAACGAAGTTTTCAATAATTTGCATATCGGCACAGAAATGAATGCATCCTCTTGACTGCTAATTTAAATAATCAAACATATACAGCATTATAAAAAAAGGAACAATGAACCCTGAGGGATGTATAATGCAGCATAAAATTAAAAAGAGGTTGACCTGACTGACATTAAATTTGATTGAGAAGATTCTCTCAAAGGGTACTTGCCCTTTCAATCCTACAAACGACTTGTGGGTCAAGTGAATTTCTTGTATTAGTGGAAGTCTTTCATGTGAATAAAAATCCACAATCTCTGAAATAGCCCCCAAACCCATTTATTTGAATTGAAGTAAAACCTAAAAGACGAAGATTATGCTCATATTCCAAACCATTTGTACATAATGTTTAATTACTATGCATTTTACTTAATGGTTAAAATTATTATGGGTTTTGATGGTGATTGGAGGCTTACAGATGTTGGTCAAGTCATTCAGAGAGGTCAGGAAGAGATTTAGATCTTAATTTAGTTTTTATTTAATTTTTAAGACTACAAACCTTAGCAACATAGAAAATAACAGAAAATAAGACATTCAATTCTAGTTGTATTCTGAAAGCAAATTTATTTTTAATTTAAAATACATAAATTTTACTTCTAATGTATACATTTGTATATATAACTTATGATACATAAGATAGACACACTAATTCTAAAGATATTATTTTTCCCACATAGTAATGTAGAAATAGTTTGATAAATTCTTACTGGATAAATGCCAAATATTGTATTCATGCTTGACTATCTTAAAAGCACAGAATAGTTGTCTGTAAAACTGTGGGTTATGGAATATTTGTACAAATAAAGATTTCAAAGTACATATATATATAATATACATAATATGATATATAATACATCTAAAGATTGATGTATATATGTTATATATAATATATTATATATTATAATATGCATATGTTATAAACATAAAATATAATAGGTAAAATTTGTGTGTATATATATATGTACAAACACATGAGCACACAGACGTGTGTGTATATAAGAGAGAGAAAGAGAGAGAGACACACAGAGAGAGACCTTGTACCGAATTTGGTTCATCCTGTTTGGCAGTCATTGTTTCAACCAGAGAAAGATGCTCTCTGCAATCTCAGATGGCCTCGTCCTGCAGCGGCTTGAAGCAGGATTTCATTTCCAGGCCAGAGGTCAAGGTTAGTCCACATCAGTGAGAGCACTGAATCCTAGCCACTAGACCACCAGGGACCAGTGGCCAGTGACAAGGCCCTGGCCCATCAGCTGTGTAGAAATGAATTTCCACATAGAGTCAGAAAGTAGTGAAACAACTAAAGTCTTTATTAGGAGGAGAAAGAGTATGTGTAAATAGGCACACACGGCTGGGCTCAGAGAGAAAGTTGTGCCCTTGTGCTAATTTGAATCATTTATATGGGCCATTTCTTCCATGTTTCCTTTAGCCACTCATCTTCCTTTGCCTGGTTCTGAGTCCGTATTTGGTATACATCAGGGTCCTTCCATGTGTGAGCGCACATCTCTTAGCAAAGAGACCTATGGGTAGATTGACATCACCTACTCTGGGGTGGCGCCCCCTCCCTTTTTGACCTTCAAGGAGCCTTTCTTTGCATATGTAGTCGGGAAGGTCTCCTTGTCCTCGAGGATGAGAAATATGTGGTCTTTTATCTCTTATCTGGCAGGGCTCAGCTTCTCCTCCCTCCTGCTATTTTGGAGCATCTGTCCACAGGGGATGAACTCCAGCTGCTCAGCCTGGGGCCCATCTATCTTCTGCCTCATCTGCACCGGAATTTGGGCTGTATCTGCACAGGAAGGATCCTGGGGGGGCCCACATACTCCCACTGTCCCGTGGAGCGTTGCGTGGATTGGAGATCTCAGGCAGCACCGCCAGCAAAAGCGCAAGCTCGGCGAAGAGGAGGGGTGTCAGGAAGAGCACAGGCTGCATCGTTTGAGAACACATGCAGGAGAATTAGGGAACACCCAAGAATACTAAAGAGGTGGGGAGCTTTGGGGGAGGGCACTGAAGCCCATTAGTTATAAAGATCAGGGATATGGAGCTGACAAACCGGAATGTTATTTCTAGCCGTTGACTGATGTGTCCTGGCAACATGTGAATTGCTTTAGCAATAAGTCCCTAAAGGAAGAAGTGAGAATCCTGGGTAAAACTGCATTAAACTAAAACCGTTTGGAACAGAAGACTATCTGGACTGGGGTCGAACAGACTCTACTCCCTGCGCCACTCTGATGGATAATTATCCTCATTGCCTTAGTGATGAGAACATTGAAATCAATATTACAACTCAGAACCCACCTGCTTTATGTTCTGGGTTTGGTAGTAAACTGTGTTGATAGCCCGGATACCCCCCTTCCAAAGGGCTTTTTTTTTTTTCTTTTTTGGTTGCTGTTTCTTTGCTCGTTTTTATTAAAATGCAAAACTATGTCAGAACACATATCTTCACAGTTAATATATTTTTGTCTCTGAGGACATTATTTTCATAAATATATTTGTAAAGCAAAACATCAAATAAGCTTTTTCTATTCTGATTTTTTAAAATATTGCATCAGACTTTTTACCAAGAAGTTTTATTGAAAGATTCGTTCATAATTTGAGATATTAATGGCAACGTTGGAATTTCAAAATTAAATATTCAATGCTCTGCGAACTTTCATAATTTAAATACTTCAGCTACTCTCTTGTTTTTGTCAAGTATTAATTTAAGCATTATTTTGTTTGCAAGATTTATTTTATTAGTTGCAATTAACTAATATTAAATCATCAAATCGTTGTCTTTGGGCACACCCTTTGTGAAAGTAACCACTAACTTTCAACAAAAGCAAATTACAAGGAATATCCTGGTCCTGTGATCACCCCCAAAGGGGGCTGTACCTCACATCCAAAAGAGGTTCCAATATTGAGACTGAAAAGAGGGGATGAATATATATATTACTCACTTGATGAGGCTTTCTGGAGAGAGCACGGTCCTTTTAAGACCAAGAAGATCCTAAAATGGTTTGAGGACTTGGTGTGGTTAGGAGGTAGGGCTGGGGTGAAGGTTCCCTGGTAAAGGCCATGGTTGGTATGGTTGGAGCATTCAGGGTTTCTTACGAGCTGGACAAGACTGGGGCAGAAAGACAAGCCGGTAGAGGGCTCGAAAGCCACTAGCAGCCAAATGTGAAAACTGTAGTCGGATTCTATTTCACTATTCTTATATAGCAAAACTGTGCTTGAGTAGTTCTGACCTGTGTTGTGGACTGAAATGTGGCCCCCCAAATCCTAATGTTAACATCCCAAGTCCCAGGAGCTCAAAATGTGGCTGCATTTGGAGATGAGACCTTTCGAGTTAAAATGGAGTCCTCAGGGTGGGGCCCAATTCAATATGACTGATGTCCTTCTGAAAAGAGGATATTATGACAAAGACAGCACAGATGGAAGGACAGCACGTGAGGTCAAAGCAAGAAGGTGCACAGCTGCAAAGCAAAAATGAGGCCTCGGAAAATGTCAAACCTGCTGACACCCTGATCTTGGGCATCTACCCTACAGAATCGTGAGAAATAAATACCCACTCTGTTGTGTGTTGCTACAGCAGCCCCATCAAGTTAATGCACCAGGGTTGTCAGACATGCTGGTCTCTAGAAATTAACAACATCCATTGATTATTTTTTTTTAAGATTTATTTTATTATTTATTTATGTATTTATTTCTGGCTGTGTTGGGTCTTTGTTGCTGTGCAGGGGCTTTCTCTAGTCGTGGCAAGTGGGGGCTACTCTTTGTTGCGGTGCGAGGGTTTCTCATTGTGGTGGCTTCTCTTGTTGCAGGGCACAGGCTCTAGGTGTAAGAGCTTCAGTAGTTGCAGCACACAGGCTCAGTAGTTGTGGTACAACCAACTTAGTTGCTCCACAGCATGTGGGATCTTCCTGGCCCAGGGCTTGAACCCATGTCCCCTGCATTGGCAGGAGGATTCTTAACCACTGCTCCACCAGGAAATCCTCCATCAATTATTTAGGAGAAAACTTAACATTTCTGCGGGAACAAAATATGTGGTTTAAAATGCATTCAAGGAAATGCAAATAAAAACCACAATAAGAGACAAATGTCCACCTACTGAAATGGCTCAGATTAAAAACCCTAATATAACAAGTATCAACAAGAATTTGGAGCAACCTGAATTCTCATACACTGTTGGTTAAAAGCAAAATGGTGTAGCCATTTGCTTTTAACATGTATTTACATATGTATACATTATATGACTTGACCAATCAAGCACATCTCTAGCTATTTCTTCAAGAAAATGACACATCCATTTCACAAAGACTTGCAGCTGGATTTTCACAGCAGCTTTATGTGTTCCATCAGGAACAGGTGAACTGTCCACCTGAGGTTGGAATGTAAGGCTAAGAGACTGGATGGTGGGACACGTTGGGCATTTGGTGTCATTCCTTCACTCTAACAACCTCCTTGGAAACAAAAGTTTGCGTGCAGACTTTTTGTCATGACTCAATACCTTCTGTCCATGCCCACCTCTGCTTCAGTATAATATGTTTAGTAGAAGACACTGTTGATGTTTCCTCTACAGTTATTTTAGCAATAACCATTATTGAATCCCTGTTTTACTTCAGCAGTGAGAAAAGGATGATCTCCCAGAGATAAAAACCATGTTAGAGAAGAGCAGAGCATTTTACGAATGTGCTGTAGTCCATGAAGAGGGTTCTGGTCATGATGCAGGACTTTAATTTGAGTCCATGGACAAGATAACATACCAAAAGTTTTTGATTCTTACCTTAATTCTGTTTTGATTCTATGAGTTGTCTCATAGGGACAGTTTGACAATTTTTTAAGGCTATTATAATGTCAAAATTATAGCTTTCCAGAATCCATCTGCTTTTGTTACTACCCCGTTAATAACACAACTGGGACCTGTTTTGAATGCTACTGACAGTTTGAGGGTCCTGGCATATTATTTTGGAAATTTCTGTTAATTTATGTCACCAAAGTTACTGATTTGAGACTGAGCATTTGCCCACAGGCATTGCATAATTAACTTTTGTCAATTACTTATTGAATTTGTAGATTAAACTTGTTTTTCCTAGCAAATTCTGAGATATACTATTGATAATTAATCATAATCCCCTTAAAATGTAGCACAATAATAATATAGAAACATTGTGGTTTAAGAATGACATTATATCTTTGACTTTAATTTTCAGAGCTAACAAGATACGTTTTAGGTAAAAGATGGAGACTGAGTTTAGATAATTCACATCAGTGCAGATTGGTTGGCAATTTCTAGGCCATAAGTTAAGACAATCTAAAATAACATTTCATTTTTTAAAGAAATATTATTTGAAACTTACTTACATAGTATAGATCTTCCAGGTAAAGACTTCATTAATAGATTTATAGTAAAAATATTGACCGGAAAGTAGTCTTGTGTTCACATCTAGCCTCTTCTATTTTGACATAAAGTGTTAACATTTCTTCGTTCATTAGTTGTCTCCTCAAATCTGAATATAAAGATAGGACTGACATCATATGGGTTTTGTGAGGTTCAAATGAGGTGTTACATGCAAAGTATGCAACAAAAATTATATTGTCCGCATTTTTTTTAACACTCCATTCCAGGTATTGTGATACAAATAATTAGATACCAGGGTATTTAAGCTAATGTACTGGTAGCTAGATAAACCTATAGCAAGCTTCAATGCAAGAAGATGAGGATGATCAGCCTTAGCAAAATGCATATTAAATACTAAGTGCAGATCAGAGTACAGAGCTAGAGCCTCCTCATAGGTGAATGCCTGTGTCATGTGATGTGGATGAAGTCAGGAGCAAGGTTACAAGGCAGGGAGGTTAACACTGAGGTTTAGGAGGTGATTCCTGGAGTTGATTATATTTGAGTATTAGAATATGGGAATAATTTGAACTTGTTTTCTGCTTTCCCAAAGTTCCCAAAGTTTTGCAGAGTGACATTGGGCTATGTGATGGAATCTTGAAATAGATGTACAGACAGAAATAAACATAGATATAATCTAGACACATGTATTTATATATACTCTATGCTCTTTGAACCATATTGGAATTTATCAACATCATAATTTCATACATTTCAAAAACATATAACGTTTTTAGACCATTCTACACTGACAACATAACTAGACAAAAAGTTGAAAAAGTACTGTCTTTATGGCTCAATGATAATATGTTATTTTCTGAAACTACGAAAAATGCATATTTGTTACAAATTTTAGTTCTACATGACTGCTGTCAGCCCCAAGAGTTAAAATTTTTAAAACAGCTTTTTTCAGAGAATGTTGGGATAACATTATTTTAAAATAAGCATTGAATATATTTTATTTTCAAAAGCTATTAATTATTTGGAAAATAAAACTAATATTTTATATATCAGTAATTCTGTCATTGTCCACACTTGTAGACTTAATAGACGATGAAAATTTAAGAAGTTTTGTTAAAGTAAAATTTGACAGAATGAATAAACTGGTATTAAGTACCTGCTTGAAAGCATTTAATGACAATATAAATTGAATAATTTTTGAAGCTATATTGTGTTTGTGCTATTTGTGCCTTATATATAGTAAACTTATTAAATAGTAGGCCTGATACAATTATAGGTACAGATGACATATTTTTTAAATAAATAAATAATACATTAACTATGGAACATATATTTCAGAAACTAAATGGTACAATTTTTTTTCATTTTCTCATGAGTATGGTGTTGCAAAACTACAGTCTTATCTGATGTATTTTGGTAGCCTCTGTAGAGGTCAGTAAATCCAGTACATATCTTTTGAACTTTTCAATTTTTAATTGAAACTTTGCTATGGAGTTAGAAAATAAAACAATTCTATAGCCCAAGAAATTCAAGCTTACAGTCTGTCTCGGTCCCAACAACCAAACTGGTGTCATCTAATTATTAGAGGAAATTTTCTCTCCTACATGATTCTGTTGCCCTTTTCTGGGAAAAAAAAATGTTCTTTCTATTTTTCTTCCAATAATAAAACATATTCCTCAAGGAAAGGGAACTACGTTGCAATTGCAGCATATGAAACTGAAAATAATCTAGAAATTTTCTCATCTTGGTTTCATACAGAATCAACTTTTTCAGTAGAAATATTCGTATTAGAAGACTGGGAAAGTAGATTATCGTATTCCTAAAATGATCAAATCTTCGTAACGGTTCTTATGTCAAAGAGAGTGCAATTAAAACTTGTCAAAAACAAATGTTTTGACAAATTTCTGGTCTATGCTAATTATATACCTTTAAAGAAATGGAAAGGAAAAAGGTTTCCAGCAATCTTGACATGAACATTTCCAAAGTTAGTACTTACATCCGAAATGATTATCCACTGCTGACAGGTTTTGTTATGATTTTAGCCATAAGGCAATTCACTTACTGCACCAAGCACTAAATACATATATTTATGTAAAGACAGGAATTACATCAAAATATATCTGGGAAATTAAAACTTGATGTACAAGTTGATTTAAGTTCCAAAAATATAGCCACTTGTCAAAATTTCATAAGATATAGGCTGAACGCTGAGAGTGGCTAGAATAGTGTGCTTTTTAGAAACTTGTATTCAAGTCACTTCTTTTTAAACTAAATGTTTCTAAATTCTTATCAAGCAAAAAATCAAACAACAATGCCAAATATTTTTCAAGCACCCAGGCCACCCAGGAGAAGCAACATTTTGAGGCATTTAGACAGCATTCTTACGTACACAGCACAGTGTGTTTTCCCAAAGGTCCACCCATGAAGGGAAAACTAGTATATTTTCTTTGGTTCTTGAAGGTATTCTAAATTAGAATGAAGTATTTTACATGAAAAACAAGCAATTTAGCATGTTAAATACATTTCACATTTTATTTGTGACTCCATGTGAATGGTCATTTCAGGTCATCCCAAGGATGACTGAGCCTGAGAGGTACTGGAAGCTTTAACTATAAAGCTTTCTTCCTCTATTAGCTTTATACGAAATAATGACTTTTCTCAGGTTGCCTTGGCAATTATCTAACAGTTTGGCTCATTGACTCAAAGCTGGTCAAAAAGCCAATTTAATAAACTACAAAAATGTCTTTGACTAAATGATGGCCTCAGATGAAGGCCATGGGAATTACTCAAGTGGATCTGATGACAGTCTTCAGTTCACAGTGCTTTGTACTCAGTCCAATGCAAATGCCCTCTGGTCAGAAAACTTCAAGCCACTCAGAAGCAAACCCTAGACTTCAAAAAAGGTTGATATTTACCAAAAAGTAAGGCTTAAAGCATTTCAAGTATAATTGTTTTCTGTAGCCTTAAAAATCTACAAACCAAAGGAGCCACTTTTCCTGCATGCTATTATATATAATGATCTAGAGCTTAAATATAAGTATTATTTGTCTATATGTGTATACAAATGATATATATTTTTCCCAAGAGGGGGTTCTATGCAATGAATATTACATGTTCTAGAAAGTGCAAAATTATGGTGAGCCAACCAATAGAGCAAGCCATAAATCAATACATAGTATTTGATAACTTACTGGAATAACTGTTTTCAAATGCATCAATTTTAACTAAAGTAAATATGCTAGGTTAACCAATGCTGTATAAAAATGTACTCCAATTTATAATAGCTTAACATAGCAAATGGTTTGTAATTTCTCACCGTTCAGTAAACTGCTGGTTGGTCCTGTAGTGCTTTCACCTGCCCTTCCTCAAGCAGTTGCTAGGCGACCAGACTGGAAGCCAGCTGCTCTTTCTCGCAGATCTGGCAGTGAGTGTAGGCAGTTCCCTGGAAGCCTTCAGTTCTCTTCCAGGGGGCCTCTTATCCTCCAGGAAGCTAGACCAGACTCCTCTCATGGGGGTCTCAGGGTAGTGTCCCGAGACAGGAAGGAGGAAAACTGCAAAGCTTCTTGACACCTGGGCCCAGAAATTGCCTACCATTTTTTTTTCTGAGTAAATCAAGTCACTTATCCAGGCAGACTCAAGGAGAAGAGAGCAGTGAAATCCCATTGTGAAAGAGTATGGGAACAAGTATACCCACTTTGAGAATAACATAGTCTTCCTTAATTTTCTCATAAACTGAGAGACAAATGCCCCTATCATATTCCCAAGCACTGGTCCCTTTTCCACAATTCTCATAATGTTGAATGATATCCATTATGCTTTATCTGTATGCCATTATACAAATGTGCAAAATGTTCTAGACTTTGGAATATATAACTATATTATATCATTGAAAAAAAAATCTAAGAATATTTCCTATATTCACAGTTTAAATTTCTATAGCATTTCAACCAAGATGATAATCTAATTAGTTAATTCTTAATGCCATGAATACTGACTGAGACCACAAATAAATGAAAGAGCATTTGGATGTTAGTAGTTATTTGTTATACTCTTTTATCAAAGTCTCATTACCAAAAGTTGTATTCAATATGGTAGCCAATATAATCAAGGTTGGAAGTGCTAAAAAAATTATAATGATATGGTTTAAAATAAAGAATATATAATAGATTTATTATTTATGAAGCATTTATTTACATATTCATTTAATGTGTATGTACCCTATTTTGTAATAGCTTTATCTGCAACATAATGTTGAACTCTAAGTGAACTTTTTCTGTGGTCCAGGAAAGCAGCAGTGGTTGAGAAAGCTCCCTACTGATGTTTTTGCTCCCAAGAAATTGCTAACTTCAAAGGATCATACTGTTCCTGCATATTCTGAGATAGCTGCCCACCCCATCCTTTCTCAATGACTAAGATAAGACTGTTTTCATCCTTCCTTATAACTTCTTGTGGACACTTTGATGGTTCTCTTGCTGGCCTGCCTCTATAAATCCCCAGACCATTTTCCATTTTTTGAGAAGCTTCTCCCTAATGATCTCCCTATTGCTATAGCCTGAAAAAAAAAATCATCTCCTTAATTGTTTAGAGCATTTTTTCTTTTACATGCAGCATAAGTCGATATGAGAAAAAAAAAATAGTCTATGTCAATACAACTCAAAGTATGAACTTTCTAAGTTTAAGCCTTGTGATCCATTTCAAAGCTCTTAATTATCCAGATGGTAAGTATAATCTTCAGTGAATCCAAATATTCACGTGTTCTTTTTTTCCCATTATTGGAAAGCCTTTACTGTTGATCAAATAAAATACAAGGCTCACTGACATGCATAAAGGATTTATTCTAGGATTCCTATAACAGAAAAATTTATGAGAAAATTCTAAGGAGATAACAAAGAGTGGCAGGGAGGAAGTATGATTTTTGTGAATTATCTGTTTTTTGGCTACTGTGCTCCGTGGGAACATTGGCCTGCTACAGGCTATTTCACCTTTCCCCTCCACGAAAACTGAGCAACCATTTTTGAATCCTTGATTTCTTCTGATTTTCAATTCCCCCATTTAAGACTTTAGTTTTAGAGGTAAAGAGAAAAGAAAAGGTAATGAGGGGGGCTGTGTTTGTGTTTGGTGGGGAGGAAGGGTAGCATACAAAGTCCCACCATGTGTTTAGGGAAGGAAAGAGTCTTTCATCTTGTCTTAAAATTTTTATCAGTCATCTGCCAATTTTACTTTAAAGGATTGTACAATAAAAAATCTTCAATTTTGCAGGACCTACAGTCTTCCAGCTACTCCTCAACTCTTCCAGAATAGCAAAAACTCAGAAATAAACAATATGGAAATCAATGGGCATGGCCACGTTCCAGTAAAATTTATTTACAAAAGCAAGTGGCTGGCCAGATTTGGGCAACTGACTATAGTTTATCAACCCCTGATCTAGTTTTCCAGTTAATTTGAGACAGAAGAAATGAAAACATATTACAAAGCTCTCTCTCTCTATGTGTGTGTGTGTGGTTTCCATAAGCTTTATCCTTGACGACACTAATTCGATGAAATTGCAAAGGAATTTCTGAAAAACACACACATGGACTATTGATGCTAACTTTTGGACCATTCACCTGGAAGCCTTCACCTGTCAGTTACTTCAGGTTATAATACACATTTTCTCTGTGTACCATCTGCTTTCTAGCATAGTTTTATTTCAAAAACTTTTAGGCAATGTTCTTCCTGCTGATATCTTAGGTGATTTACTGGAAAGCAGCAATCTATCAGTCACTAAATTAATCCTGTCTGATAATTTTTATAGAAAACAATCCATTCTGTCTGGTCTACTTTTGTTTATAAAATGACTAGTTTAAAATGGGTAAAAAGTCCATGGAAGAACAATAACAAATGTAAATTCTTCTTCCAGGGATTGATACTATACTCCCTACATTCACAGTAAATGATCTAAATTTCATTAAAAACTTGCTTTAACCAACTGAGATAAATAACCAAAGATAATCAGTTTGGGAATTATATCAATATACTGCCCGTGAGAGGCAATTTCACATTTCCATCTAGTGAGATAATTGGCCCAAGGTATAGATTTTCCACTTTACTCTGAATTGAAACTAACCTCAGATTAGGAAACAAAGAAAGTAAATTAAATCATTAAAGCAATTGTGCTGAAGTTCAGTAAAACCTACCAAACAAAGCGAAAGAGAAGGTATCATCTTCCTTCATTTCTGAGAATTTGCTCTGTTGCCAAATGGTGTCCACATTCCCCCCAAAGAAATCTTTCTTGCTTTGTGTACTAGACACAAAACAAAATTACTTGCTCCCATGTCCAATCCAGAAACAGGGCATACATACATTTACTGAGTTGCTGAATATTCATGGACAGTTAAATTATTTAGCTTATTTTTTTTTTCCAATGAAGCTTCAGATAAGAACTCAGTAAAAGATTATTCTTCTAGATAATTGTATTTATTTATTTTTTGATTTACTTTCAATTGAATGAAAAGTTCTCAACAATATACTCTTGATATTAGGAGAAGCCTGGTTTTCAAAGCATAAATCATTTTTTTCCTAACTTCTTTTGAATCACTTTACTACTTTTATTAGGTACTTGAGAATGATTTTTATGTGAGGATCATGATTTGGCAGCTTAGGTATATGTTTGCTGTAGTTTCAGGAAATAAATTAATCTTTCTTTTTTCCTCCTTTACCCATAGATGTGTCCACACTTTGAAGTCATTTTATAGAGGAAGGGAACACTATTTTCCTGGTAGTTTACCAAAATCAGAAGATTTTATTTGCCTAGGAAAACTGAATGTTTTGTTTTGAATCATTTTAGTGAAAGAAATAATTTGTCTTTCTAACAATAATTGTTCAAAAAATTCAGTTACCCTTTTTAAAAGATGGTATATAAAATGTAATTTTTCTTTTAAAGAACTCTGTCATTTCCTCGGTGACTATCTCTAATCACCACTAAACATAGATAACTGAGGTCAAAGTGAATGTTGACTTGAACTGAAGAAATTTTACATATATACATCACTTTACATAATTGATTCCACCCACTGCCTGAGTGCTGTTTTTAAATAATGAATATTTTTTAATTAAGCCATATTTTTAAATGACAATGAAATCTGCTTTCTCCCTGACAAAGCAAAGGGACAGATACAGCAGATACTCCAGCTTTTGTGGTTTTTTTTTTTTACATAGCTCTCTCTGTAACATCTTAAATACAGCCATTGTTATACAAGAACATAGAAAGGTCATAGAAGATTGCCTATAAATTTAATTTGACAGTTAAAAACTGCTATAATTCACCTTAGATTGTTAATAGGGCCCTATAAATTTTAGATTCATAGCAGGAAACATTTAGTAGCTTGAAATAAAGAGTATTATTATTATTTTTATGTAGACTTTCTTTTTTATTGAAGTATAGTTGACTTACAACATTAGATTAGTTTCAGGTGTACCACATAGTGATTTGATATTTTTATAGATTATACCCCACATAAAATTATAAAATACTGGCTATATTCCCTGTGCTGTACATTACATCCTTGTAACTTATTTATTTTATATCTAGTAGTTTTTGTCGCCTAATCCCTTTCCCCTTTCATGCCCCACACACCACACCTCTAAAGTCTGGTAACCACCAGTCTGTTATCTGTATCGTGAGTCTATTTTGGTTTTATTATATTTGTTCTTTTTTTAAATTTTGTACGTTACACATGTAAATGAAAAAACAATGTGCTCTTTGACATTGGTCTTAGCAATATTTTTTTTAATCTTTTGCCTCAGGCAAGGGAAACAAAAGCAAAAACAAACAAATAAGACCTAAGCAAACTTAAAAGCTTTTGCATAGGGAAGGAAACCATCAACAAAATGAAAAAGGAAACCTACGGAATAGGAGAAGATATTTGCAAATGATATGTCTGCTAAGGAGTAATATCTAAAATATATAAAGTACACATAAAATTCAATATCAACAAAACAAGCAATCTGATTAAAAAATGGGCAGAGGACCTCAATAGACATTTTTCCAAAGCAGACATATAGATGACCAACAGACACATGAAGAGATATTCAACATCACTAAATACAAATCAGGGAAATGTAAATCAAACCACAATGAGATATACCTCACACCTTTTACAATCACGACCATCAAAACAACAAAAAATAATTTGTTGGAGAGGATGTGGAGAAAAGGTAACCCTAGTACACTGTTAGTGGGAATGTAAATTGGTACAGTCACCTCCTGAAAAAATTGGAAATAGAACTGGCATATGAATAAAGATGCAGATGTAGAGAAGGGACTTGAGGACACGGTGTGGGGGTGGAGGGGGGGAGGCGAAGGGGAAGACAAGACGAAGTGAGAGAGCAGCATCGACATATATACACTACCAAAAGTAAAATAGATAGCTAGTGGGAAGCTGCTGCATAACACAGGGAGATCAACTCGATGATGGGTGATGACTTAGAGGGCTGGGATAAGGAAGGTGGGAAGGAGTTGCGGGAGGGAAGGGATACGGGGATATATGAATAAATACAGCTGATTGACTTTATTGTACAGCAAAAACTGGCACAACAGTGTAAAGCAATTATATTACAATAAAAAGCTTAAAAAAAAAAAACTGCCATATGATCCAGCATTTCTACTCCTGAGTATCCGAAGAAAAAGAAAGCACTAATTTGAAAATATGTGCACCCCAAAGTTCATAGCAGCATTATTTATAATAGTCAATACTTGACAGAGTACTATTTTTTTTACAGTAACTAGACATTTGGTTTTTCTCAATTGGAAATGGCTGTCTTAATATTTCAGTTTTAGTAATTCATCCCAATGGTTGTTTTCTTTAGTCTGAGTGTCTGCCATGTTTCTCTGCCCAAGAATACTGAATATCAGAACTTGCTGTCCTTCCTCAAGGGATTCTTTTTTTTTTTAAAGATTTATTATTTATTTTTATTTATTTATTTCTTGTCTGCATTGGGTCTTTGTTGCTGTGCATGGGCTTTCTCTAGTTGCAGAGAATGGGGGCTTACTCTCAGTTGCAGTGCATAGACTTCTCATTGCTGTGGCTTCTTGTTGCAGAGCACAGGCTTTAGGTGCATGGGCTTCCATAGTTGCAGCATGCAGGCTCAGCAGTTGTGGCGCATGGGTTTAGTTGCTCTGTCATATAAGGGATCTTCCCGGACCAGGGATGGAACCCGTGTCCCCTGCCTTGGCAGACGAATTCTTCACCACTGCGCCACCAGGGAAGTCCCTCATCAACGGATTCTGCAGATCCCTGGTTTTCTCCTAAACTTCAGTCTTGCTTACAAAGGCACCGTTGCCTGTTGACATGTCATCCTGATCTTAATTGCTTTATTTTTTGTGCTTCCATGTATTAATCTCTGCAAGGTTTTCTTCACTTGTTATAGCCCTTACTTGCTGGAACAACAATCTCTTGTGATCTAATGCTAATCTCTGACACCTACCTGTTTGAGCTTCCTAGGACAGCCAAGGGTTGATGTGGTCCAATAGCAGTAAGAATAAATATTTAATATTCAAGAGGAATAGTAACAACTTGCCTTTATGTGGTATATTAGAGCTTTGTAAAATATTTTTATAGCATTTCATCCAGCTCCACCCCTGCCTTTGTGATGCGAGTAAAGCATCAATCAGGCTTTAAAATTAGACTGTCTCAGAAAATCAAAAGAACTAACCTGGTATTACAGGACAAAGAAGTGGAAAGATAGGGACTTCTCTGAAGTTTTCAGACAAACTTGCTCTTTCTAGTACTTGTGCCCACAAAGTCTCTGAGTGGGGAGAGAGACACAAAGCCAGAGACAGAGGAAGAGAGAGAATTTCAGTCTGGCTGGCTCTTTTACCAGTCACAGTCTATTATTTAAAATCAGTTACTGCACACAAATATACACACATTTGCAAGCACACACACAGACACACACACACACATACATGGAACAGTCACATAATTACATCAAAGAAACCACCCATTGATCTCACTCTCATATCCTTTTTACTTGCCAAATACACAAAAACTAGACATTGGAGATATAGGGAAGAATTTCAGAATATTTTATGTTTTGGAAGTATAATGGAAATACACTGTGAATACATAATTTACTGCGAGATATACCAGAGGATCTTTAGAAATCATATTTGAAGTACTAAAAATAAATTTGCATATCCCTGCAGTAAGATATGTGTTGACATGAATATTTGAATGATAGTATTCTATTATTGATAATATTATTAAATATCACCAACATAATGTTCTGCTTCATGGCTCAGTTGGATTGATTTACTCAGTCATTCAGAGATACTAATTAGAAAGTCAAACCAAGAAGGAAACTGTTATTTTATTGTGGCAAAATTTTATTTAAGATATTTTTCAAAAATTAGTAACTAAAATGACCTACCAAGAAAAAAGAGACAAATTCTAAAATATGGAAATATAATTGATACAGAAATATTAAATGCATTATGTTAAATTCTCTATTTTATACTGACCCGTATCATATCCAATTGTACTTACAGCCAAATTTGCCTCTGCACTGTTCTTATCCACAAACCACTATTCACATGAGAAAAGTGACAATTTAATTTTCTTGAATATAAATATTCACTAATTTTAGAAATAATATATTATCAGAATCACAGTCATTGCTTTAGAGATGGAAGCATATGAATGCATATATAACACCTAAAAATAACATTTCTTATTTTTTAGCTGCTGGCAGATTAAAGAAAATGCCTCAGTACCTTTTAATCTCAACTCTAAATGCATTTTGTTATAAACAAAATAAATGAGTATGACTCAATTTGTGTATCAAAACATGTAAATAGTTCTCATAATTTATGTTAACCACAAACCAGATGCTACTTTTGTAATTAGTTGAATTCATTCTAATAGATCTTCTCTCGATACAGAAAAATCTTTAGTTAACATACTGTGTTGTGGTTAACTTCCAAGGTTAATGTTTTTTTTTATTTTCATTTGAAGCTACATGAGTTTGTTTTTAATAGGCTGTACCTATTTAAAATATAGTCTTATTAAGTTTGTAACGCTGACTTTTTAATACAGATTAAGAACAATAATCCAAAACAAACAAACAAAGAAAAGCATAGGTTCATTAGGTCATTTCACTTAAAAAAATTCATTTTGCCATTAGCAGCACAAACTATCTACCACACCAAATGACAAGTGCATTCAGTGTGTTCAGTGTCTTCATGAACACAGAGACATGGACACCACATGCATACAACACACACACCACTTGAATATCAACACAGAGTTCAACATCTGAAGGACAATGTCATTTGATCCATTCATGGTGGAGCATACCATTTCATACCATTTCATCAGTATCATGACAAGTGTATTATAAGATAACATGCTTCTTTTGCAGGATGACCTATTAATGGCATAAACCAGTGTTTTGTTATTTTAATAACAGACTTTATTTTTTGAGCAGTTTTAAGTTTACAAAAAAAAATTAAGGAGGAAGTACAGAGAATTCTCATAGATCCTTTTACCACCTTTCACAATGCCCTGTATTATCGACATCTTGCTTTAATGTGGTACATTTGTTATTATTAGAGAACCAATATTATTATTAACCAACCTCCATAGTTACATTCTCTTCTTGTGTTGTACATTCTGTGCATTTTGACAACTGTGTAATAACGAATATCCACCTTATCATACTATACAGAGTATTTTCACGGCCCTGAAATTCCCCTCTGCCCTACCTATTCATACTTAACTCCTTGTCTCCCAAACCCCAGACACCACTAATCTTTTTACTATCTCCCAGCTTTGACTTTTCCAGAACATCATAGAGCTGGAATCATACAGTATGTAACCTTTTCAGATTGGCTTCTCATAGCTAGTCATATGCATTTAAGTTTCCCCCAAGCCTTTTCATAGCTTAATAGCTATTTTTTCTCAATTCTTTTTAGTGCTGAATTATATTTTATTGTCTGAATGTATCACAAACAACTTATATAGCTCAATATCAAAAAAAAAAAACACAACCCAATAAAAAATTGGGCAGAAGATCTAATAGACATTCCTCCAAAGAAGATATACAGGTGGCCAAGAGGCACGAGAAAAGATGCTCAACATCGCTAATTATTAAGAGAAATGCAAATCAAAACTACAATTAGATATCACCTCACACCAGTCAGAATGGCCATCACCAAAAAACTCTACAAACAATAAATGGTGGAGACAGTGTGGAGAAAAGGGAACCCTCCTATATTTTTGGTGGGAATGTAAATTGGTACAGTCACTGTGGAGAATAGTATGGAGGTTCCTTCAAAAACTAAAAATAGAGCTACCATATGATCCAGGGCATATATCTAGAGAAAAACATGGCTCGAAAGGATACATGTACCCCAATGTTCATTGCAGTGCTATTTACAATCACCAAGACATGGAAGCAACATGTCCATTGACAGATGAATGGATAAAGAAGAAATGGTACATATATACAATGGAATATTACTCAGCTATTAAAAGAATGAAATAATGCCATTTGTAGCAACATGGATGGACCTGGAGATTATCATACTAAGTGAAGTAAGTCAGACAGAGAAAGACAAATATCATATGATACCACTTATATGTGGAATCAAAAAAAATGATATAAATGAACTTTTTTATAGAATAGAAACAGGCTCACAGTCTTAGAGAACAAACTTATGGTTACCAAGGGGGGAAGAGTAGGGGACAGGAATAGATTGGGTGTTTGAGACTGATATGTACACACTACTATATTTAAAATGGATAACCAACAAGGACCTACTGTATAGCATAAGGAACTCTGCTCAATATTCTGTAATAACCTAAAGGGGAAAAGAATTTGAAAAAGAATAGATACATGTATATGTGTAATTGAATTACTTTGCTGTACACCTGAAATTAACACATTTTAATCAACTATACTCCAATATAAGATAAAAATTTTAAAATATTCCAGAAAGTTCCAAAAAGCAAAACTTGAATGTGCTATGCCAGCAGCTATTTACATAGCATTTACATTTTATTTAAAGCTAATGACAGAATTCACATAGTATTAGTATTATAAGTAATCTAGAGATGATTTAAGGTGTATAGGAATATGTACACAGGTTATATGCAAATACTATACCATTTTATGTCAGGGATTTGAGCATCCTCAGATTTTGGGGTCCTGGAAACAATTCCCTCCAGAAGTTGTGCTCCCTTTGAGATCCCAAAGTCTCCCATTAATATGACCAGTTTACAGCAAGTTTCATACTTTTATATCTATACATATGGCATGATATGCTCACAAATAAACATTTTAATAACTCAATATGAACTGAAATTGTATAAGATACTATTTTAAATCACTTCCTCTTCTATCCTACACTGTGCTTTATTTGCTGTGTTTTTCTGCATTTTCCAAACATCTGCCTCTTTAACATGAATTCTCTTCTTTGTAATGATTAATTTGCAAGGTTTGTGTTTCAATTTCTGATTAACTGTAAGACATCTCATAAAGATTGACTAACGCCACAGAATGAGGGTTTTGTGAAAGGGTTAGACTTAGAAAACAAGAAAGATTGAGTTAACTATAGTTTAAATTGTGATCATTAAGCCTAAAGAAAGCATGCTAACTTTTTGTATATTGGCCATGGCACTTAGCATGGTATCTACACCCTTGTAGTTTATAAATGTAACTTCACAAAAGGGTGACTTAAGTAACTATTGTGAGCTCACATTTGGTGACTGTTCTCCCCTCCCTTTTTTCTGCCCCATTGTTTCCTCCCTCCAACCATGTGACCTTCCTTGACAATCTTTTTTTTTTTTTTAAGAACTTTTATTGAGATACAGTTAAGAGACAATAAACTGCATATATTTAGAGCGTACAATTTGGTATCCCAATCTCCCAGTTCATTCCCCCCCAACCCTCCCTGCTTTCCCCACTTGGTGTCCATCTGTTTATTCTCTACATCTGTGTCTCTATTTCTGCCTTGCAAATCGGTTGATTTGTACCATTTTCCTATAGTTCACATATTTGTGTTAATATACGATATTTGTTTTCCTCTTTCTGACTCATTTCACTCTGTATGACAGTCTCTAGGTCCATCCATGTTTCTACAAATGTCCCAGTTTGTCTACTAACTTTGGGTTTTGTTTGCTCTTCTTTCTCTAGTTTCTTTAGGTGGAAGGTTAGATTGCTTACTTGGGATTTTTCTTGTTTCTTGAAGTAGGATTGTATTGCTATAAACGTCCCTCTTAGAACTGCCTTTGCTGCATCCCATAGGTTTTGGATCATTGTGTTTTCATTGTCATTTGTCTCTAGGAATTTTTGGATTTCCTCTTTGATTTCTTCAATGATCCGTTGGTTATTTAGTAGCGTATTGTTTAGCCTCCATGTGTTTCTGTTTTTTACAGTTTTTTTCCAGTAATTGATTTCTAATCTCATAGCATTGTGGTAGGAAAAGATGCTTGATATGATTTCAATTTTCTTGAATTTACCAACGCTTGATTTATGACCCAAAATGTGATCTATCCTGGAGAATGTTCCATGTGCACTTGAGAAGAATGTGTAATGTGCTGTTTTTGGATGTAATGTCCTATAGATATCTATTAAATCAAGCTGATTTATTGTGTCATTTAAAGCTTGTGTTTCCTTATTAATTTTCTGTGTGGATGATCTGTCCGTTTGTGTAAGTGGGGTGTTAAAGTCCCCCACTATTATTGTGTTACTGTCGATTTCCTCTTTCATAGTTGTTAGCATTTTCCTTATGTATTGAGGTGCTCCTATATTGGGTGCATATATATTTATGATTGTCATATCCTCTTCTTGGAATGATCCCTCCATCTTTATGTAGTGTCCTTTCTTGTCTCTTGTAACATTTTTTATTTTATCTGATATGACTGTTGCTACTCCAGCTTTCTTTTGATTTTCATTTGCATGGAATATCTTTTTCCATCCCCTCACTTTCAGTCTGTATGTTTCCATAGGTCTGAAGTGGGTTTCTTGTAGACAGAATATATATGACTCTTGTTTTTGTATCCATTCAGCCAGTCTGTGTCTTTTGGTTGGTGCATTTAGTCCATTTATATTCAAGGTAATTATCGATATGTATGTTCCTATTACCATTTTCTTAATTGTTTTGTTTTTGCTTTGTAGGTCCTTTTCTTCTCTTCTGTTTCCCTCTTAGAGAAGTTCCTTTAGCATTTGTTGTAGGGCTGGTTTGGTGGTGTTGAATTCTCTTAGCTGTTGCTTGTAAAAGCTTTTGATTTCTCCATCGAATCTGAATGAGATCCTTGCTGGGTAGAGTATTCTTGGTTGTAGGTTCTTCCCTTTCATCACTTGAAATATATCATGCCACTCCCTTCTGGCTTGCAGAGTTTCTGCTGAGAAATCAGTTGTTACCCTTATGGGAATTCCCTTGTATGTGATTTGTCGTTTTTCCCTTGTTGCTTTTAATAACATTTCTCTGTCTTTAATTTTTATCAATTTGACTACTAGATGTCTTGGTGTGTTTCTCCTTGTGTTGATCCTGCCTGGGACTTTCTGAGCTTCCTGGACTTGGGTAGCTATTTCCTTTCCCATGGTAGGGAAGTTTTCAACTATAATCTCTTCCAATATTTTCTTGGGTACTTTCTCTCTCTCTTCTCCTTCTGGGACCCCTATAATGTGAATGTTGGTGTGTTTAACCTTGTCCCAGAGGTCTCTTAGGCTGTCTTCAGTTCTTTTCATTCTTTTTTCCTTATTCTTTTCTGCATTGGTGATTATCACCATTCTGTCTTCCAGGTCACTTATTCGCCCTTCTGCCTCAGTTAATCTGCTGTTGGTTCCTTCTAGTGTATTCTTCATTTCAGTTATTGTGTTGCATATCTCTGTTTGTTTGCTCTTTAATTCTTCTAGGTCTTTGGTAAACTTCTCGATCTTTGCATCCAGTCTTTTTTCAAAGTCCTGGATCATCTTCACCATCATTATTCTGAATTCTTTTTCTGGAAGGGTGCTTATCTCCTCTTCATTTAGTTGTTTTCCTGGGGTTTTATCCTGTCCCTTCATCTGGTACAATGTCCTCTGCTGTTTTGTTTTCTCTATCTTTCTGTGGCTGTGGTTTTCAGTTCCACAAGACAAAATACTGCTGATACTGCTTGATACTGCTGTCTGCCCTCTTGAGGAGGAAGCTATCTAGGAAGCTCATGATTTCTTCCTGATGGGAGGGACTGATGGTGGGTAGGGCTGGGTGGGCAGAGCTCAGTGAGACTTTAATTGGATTTAGTGGGTGGAGCTCAGTAAAAGTTTAATCTGTTTGTCTGCCAGTGAGTGGGGCTGTGTTCCCACCCTGGTGGTCTTTTGGCCTGAGGCCACCTCGCACTGTAGCCCACAGGCTCTTCGGTGGGGCTAATGGCTGATTCTGGGAGGACTCAGGCCAATGAGCACTTGCCAGAACCCCTGCTGCCAGTGCCCCTGTCTCCTCAGTGAGCCACAGCTGCCCCCCCCCACCTCTGTGGGCAACCCTCCAACACCAGCAGATAGGTCTGGTTCAGTCTCCTATGGAGTCACTGCTCCTTCCCCCTGGGTCCTGGTGAGCACACTTTTTTGTGTGCGTTCCAAGAGTGGAGTCTCTGTTTCCCCCAGTCTTGTGGAGGTCCTGCAATCAAATCCCGTTGGCTTTCAAAGTCTGATTCTCTGGGAATTTCTCCTCCCATTGCTGGACTCCCAGGTTGGGAAGCCTGATGTGGGGCTCAGAACCCTCACTTTCATGGGTGGACTTCTGCAGTATAACTGTTCTCCAGTTGTAAGTCACCCACCCAGCATTTATGGGATTTGATTTTAACACAATTGTGCCCCTCCTACTGTCTCATTGCGGCTTCTTCTTTGTCTCTGGATGTGGGGTGTCTTTTTTGGTGAGTTCCAGTGTCTTTCTGTTGATGATTGTTCAGAATTTAGTTGTAATTCTGGTGCCCTTGCAAGAGGGGGTGAGCACACATCCTCCTACTCTGCCATCTTGATCCTAGCTCAACAATCTTTTTACATTTTCTATCCTGGGTCCCCCAAACTAGCACTGTGAAGCTATTGACATTTTTTGAGCCCCATAGTTCTTTGCAGTAGTGGAGTCTTCCCTGTGCATTACAAGATGCTTGGCAGCATCCTTGATCTCTACCCACTAGGTACCAGTAGCACCCATCACCCTTGAAGACAACCAAATATGTATCCAGATACTGTCCATTGTTTCATGGGGGTGGGCGAAAAATCTCCCCAGGTTGAGAATAATTTCTTTAGGTTGTGGTGTTACATGCTTCACTAAAGGACAGAATAAAGTGATCTTAATGACAAAGAACAATGGGAAGGTAGAACTTGGAGCAGAGATAGCTTCAGTGTCCAGTTATCTGGATTCCCGGAGGGTGTAGCTAGTGGTTATTTTTAATGTTTGACCAAGGAAACTGGTTACAGACATATTGCATTGCTTTGCATGAATGCGGTCAAAGCCCTCCTCTGTTCTCACTTTGGGTGGAAAATAGTAGACTGTGCACAAACATGGTAAGGTAATCAAACACTCAGCCTATGGACTGTTCACAGGAAACAGAAAGAACCTGTGAGAAACAGTGCGGAGAAAGGAATGTGGTGCAGTGTGCTTTCTGTATCTGTGGTTCCACATCCACAGAGTCAACCAACTAAGGATGGAAGTTTTGAATCCCTGGACACGAACCCACAGATACAGAGGGTGGACTGTGCTATGTTTTATGTTCGGGAATTGAGTATCTAAGGATTTTGGTAATTGGAAGGCCCTGGAGCCATTCCCCTGTGGATACCTAGGGACGGCTGTGTTTACCCTTTCTTATTCCTACTCACATGTGTAACAGTCTTCTAAACCACAAAGTTACTTAGCACAAGCCAGAGACCAACAAAGCATCCAATGCTCTTTTGATTCTGAGGATATTTTTGCGCTCTCATCAAATCCATTAAATTTCATTTGACTTGAGAAGTCTTTTGTGGCAACGTTTTCACCTAAGTATCTTTGCTAAATATGTCTTAGAGAACACTGGAAAAATCTACTAATTTATTCTCTTGAGTCACTCTCTGGGATATTTCTATACATTTTGGAGAGAATGAACACAATGTACATTTCTTCCAAGAAAAACCTTTACATTAGGTCCCCTAGGGAGGAAAACCAATAATTGCCTAAATACATCTTACCCTGTGTGAAAATTTTCTTATCATATATATTAAAGATCCCTGTATAAATCAGTGGGAGCTGTGTACACGGTTCAAAGGAATTAATTCATCTCATACAGTGAAGTTTGGATATAATAGGATTTGTTTAAGGTAATGAAAGTCAAACTTCCATATTTAATGTAACAGTTAATAATGAAAACTTCCTACACAGTTAAACATATAATGTGTGTGCATGTGTGTTTGTATGTGTTGTGTATATGAAATTATATATATATATATATATAGAGAGAGAGAGAGAGAGAGACAGAGGGAGAGAATTTCTGTTCCAATGATGAAAAAATAGCAACTCTATACTTAATAAATTCACATAAATTCAGTATGTCTAGAAAATATTACAATTTATTTGGGATTTCTCTCAGGATAAAGTAAAAATTATACCACTGCCACTGTTTTGAAGTACAGGAGAAAACAGAATAATTTAATTAGACATGCTATGGCTGGCAGACACACAGATAATAGAAAAGCATTACTTGAAGAACAGCCATAATTAAAATACCTAAAAGAATATATTATGTTCATAAAATTAATAAAGCACCTTTTTTCTTTTTCTGATATGGCACTTCTGATACCAGAACTCTACACACAGTATATCAAAATATAATAAACAAGCTGTCTATACTGTTGGAAAAATCTATGTAGTTTTATTAATGAATGGTATAGCATTGGTGATACTATCGTTCCCTCTAGAGGACAGGTAAACAGATTCATGTAGGGTGATTTAAATAAACAAAAAGGGAAAAAGAAATCTTCTCAATCTTTCCTGACAATAGTGATCCGAATAACCCTTCCATTTTCCACTGAATGCATCTGCCTTTTTCCACTAAAGAATTTCACATCTACTGCTGTAAATCATTATTTAGCATCGCTTCCTTCACTACAAGATACAAATTTCAAGCTCTATGCATATAGAGTGCTGACATTTATTTGCTGAGATTTATATTCATTTTTAAAAGTGTAACTGTCAACATCTGAGAATCATTTCTGACTGCATATCTGGCTTGAGATTTTGTGTCTTTTTAATATAAAAAAGCCCAAGGCAAACTAAGAAATCTAGCATTTTGCAAAAATGAATACATGATTCTCTCTCTTTTTCCTTCTGAAGTCTTAGTTGGTTTCTTAAAAGGGGTGTGTCTGTGTGTGCATGTGTGTGTGTGTGTGTGTATTGTCAGTGGACAAAATATAAAGCAGGCAAAAAATAAAGATTGTCATAATTATGTAGAGCAAATGATATATTCATTTTTTCGTTTGAAATGAACTTGCAGTCATCATTAATAATTGGTGTTTAAAAATTATCTTTATTTAAAAGAACACTAATTGTTTAATAAATCTAAAAATAGCACCACTCTAGGTGCTTCTTGAAGACCACTATATAAATTTTTTAAAATCTAAAATAATGAAGATATTGGGTCCTTTGTAAAAAATACTAGGCGAATATCATTAATTTTGTAGTAACTATAAAACAAGCAGCACGAATAAGGTTTTGGCAGCTCATATATAATTTATAACATATATTTGGATCAGAATGTTTAATGTTCTCTATTTCTTCTAATTTTGTTAGCCCTATCAGTGCTGTTAGATTTTCAAATATTCCTTCTTCAAAACCCCCGTTGGCTTGCATTCAGCAGGCATCAGGAAGAGAGAATGGACATCTCTTTGCAGGAAAATTAAGATGCCTTGAGTTGGTGATGTCTTCTGTAGTGCATGGGGCATACCCAGGGTGTTTTCTACATCTCATTTGCAATGGAAGTGATTTATAGAACAACCTGAAATAATTTTATCTTAGAATGCTGAAAATCAGTAATTAGAAAATAGTAAAGTAACGATGACATGAATTCCCATTGGTAGTGTTCAGCATACAATATGCACATCCTAAAAGTGATATTTACTCATTTTAACCAATTACAAATATTTAAGCACTTTTGTGTTGCATTTTATAATACCATAAATTGGAAAAGTTGCATTTTATAATACCATAAATTGGAAAAGTTTGTAAGTAGTGCTTTTTAAGAGAAAGCGATAAAGAAGGTAAAAGAAAAAGACAAGCATGGTCCATGCCAGAATATTCTATTTAGATCACAATTAAATTGTACCAACACAACATTAAATGATTGTGTATTCAGACGTAGAGGTCTTTTTAAGAAGCACAGCTATTTTTAAATGACAGTAGATGGAAATCAATTAAGATAAATCAACTGACATTTCTATGGGATTTACGTGGCTGAGTCAAAAATAATCCACACTCTGGCTATAGAATTTATTTTCATTAACTTTTAGAAAAGACAAATACATCATTTTTTGACATAATCTCTTTGCTTTTCAATACACTTGTCCATCTGTCAACAAGCTTTTGTATTCCCTCATTAAAAAAATGTTTTAGGTAGTGCTGCGAGCCACAAATGCACCACCATCTTCATTTCTCTATCAAAAGTGAATCTTGGTCCTCATAGGACTGCTTTCAGGGGACCAAACAAGTGAAAGACCAATGGAGCAAGATCAGTTCTATAGAGAGGATGCTTTAACTCCTCGAAATGAACTTTTTGCAGGGTGTCGACAGTGTGGGCAGAATCACTGCACACTGCTCTTCTTTCGTGCAAATCACAAGTGGGGCGTCCATTTTTGCTCGCACCACAGTTACAAATAAACTGATGTAACATGTTCACATCTGCACATCAGTGACTGGAGAGACAGTAGCCTTGAACAGAAAGTGCTGATAAGACAGTGCGGCCAACAGCAGTTTTAATAATAACTGGAGTGCGGATAATTTTTGACTCACCCTTGTACTTAAATAACAATTTCCTTTAATATCTCACATAAACTGATTCTTCATAACATTAAAAAAAAGATGTTTTCCCAAAGGTGCCATTACAAATACATTAAAATAAGATGCATGCATTTATTAGATATCAGATATGAAAATCCCCACATTACAATTTCTTTTTTTGGTAATAAAAATATTTTATACTTTATATTTTACAAAACTAAGAGATTTCACAAATGTTCATAGTACCCAAACAGTTGGTTTTAGGCTCTAGATGAAGAGGTGAACTTTAACACCTGCAAACCTGTTGGGGGAAGTAGCGAATCATTGAAAGGGAAGTTCCTTCATAGTTCCGCTTCAGAACTCTAAGACCTTCGTCTCCAGAAGCCATCATGGAGGGGGATGCCACACAAGCATCACTGACTTCAAAGACTACTCTTAACAACTGGTTTAGTTCACCTGATCAAACGTGACTTTAATTTTGTGCCTCTCCTCTCTTCATTTTGCATCTAAAAAGATGAACTGGCCTGCAGTAACATTCATTTAAATGCTGGAGTGTTAATTGCACATCCCATTCAAGAACATCTTAATGGTTGGTCTGGCTATCACATGCTAACTGAAATTTAAGTGAAATGGTGGGAAAATAACTATGGTTAATAAAAATGTAATATAGGACCACTTTATGCTGGCTGCTGAAGTATTTCCTGATGCTCATTTTGTGAATACAATATAGAGAAATTGAATTATTGTGTGCTATCATATCTATTTTATTTTTTCTAGAAGAACATTAAGAAGAAAAATTGAGAAACCTGAGTGATCAGATGAGTCATTAATATAGTTAGTATTTATATATACTTATGTATTCATTCATTATTGATAATTTCTATTTACTACACATTTAAGTAGTATTTGTTTATCTGTTTGTAATATGTATCCAATAATTCTTTCTGGAACTCTACTTTCTGGAACTGTATATCAGACTCTATGCTTGGTGCAGAAGCTGTCTGGGTGAACAAAAATGACACACTTTCCGCCACTACAAGTTCACAGTCTTGTGGGAAAAAGTGAATGTTTGATCCTAGTAAAGTGTAGGAGGGACACAATTTGCTTTAATCAGTGCTAGTGAAGAGCTAGTCTCTTAACAAACTAATAACAACCACCATTCACTGGGTGCCTACTCTATGCTATAGTTGTGATAAATAATTTGTTTCAAGACAAGAAATATGCATCTAAAGGTCTGTTATTATTATTCCCACTTAATATATGAAAGAATTAAAGTTTAAGTTTCTGAGCAACTTTTTCAACCTGACGAAACAATGAAGTGGCAGTGCTGGAATCTTAATCTCAGAGTGGCATCAAATCCGAAGCTCATAATTGTGGTACCATAATTGCCTGTGGTTACAGCTTCCAAGTTTGTCTCTAAAAAAGATACATCAGATTTCCTAATTACATTGTGGTTTGCTAGTAAGTCAAGGTCTTGTTGTACATCACTTATTTACTTATTGAATTTAGGTATCAACTGTTGATGAAAGTATTATGCTGTGTAAATTCTTAACTCAGGCTGATACAGGATGACAACTTTCTCTAAGTTCAAAAGAACTTAACAATTAAAAATACTGTGCATTTGCTTTCCTACATTTTTATCTACTTTGTCAACCGTCTTTCCGTTTCAATTATTTTCCTCTGACGTACCCAATTTTTTACCTTGCCAATGCCTTTCTTTTTCAATGTATTTATACCATTGCAGTATATATAAATGCTAGAATGTGGACTCAGCTTGAAGAAGTTCATAATCTACTAAAGGAAAATATACACACACACACACATACATTTATATGTAATGCATATATAATACATATTTGTAACCTGCTATGACAGCTAAAACTGTTGATAACTTTGACCAAGATACAAACATGTGATAGGCCTAATAAACAAGGAAGAGTTAAATCCACTTGGAGTGTTTATAAGATTATGGGAGAAGTAAGATGGTAAAAATGCTGTCAAATCAAGACTGAATGGACAGTTATAGAGGCATATTGAACAGCCCAGGACAACGCAGAAGGTAGTGTGAAAGGACAGAGAATGCTGGGAGAAGGACATTTTGAAAATAAAACAATAGGCTAGGTGACAAATAAATGAAGGGAAAGGACCTCTAAAAACTCAGTCCTGGCTTAATTGACCAAGTATTGGTGCCAAGATAGAAATGGGGTAATCTGGAAGATATCGGATAGGTTTGGAGAAAATAACACATTTTTCTCTGACCCAAATTGAATTTAAGTTGAAGAAAAATAGACCTCAGAGCTTGAAAGAGACTAAGACCTGGAGCTAAATATTTGTTCTTCACCTACACTGGTTGTATTTAAAACTGCAGGAATGAAAAAAAGTACTGAACAAATTAGTTTAGATAAAGCAGTCAAAGGACATTCTAGGGAAAAATGTCTAACAGGTGGAGAAGAAAATATTGCCAGTAGGGAACATACTGTCAAAATTTCAGATATTAGGAAAAAATCAGTATCATAGAAACTAGGGGGGGAAACAGTTTAAGAAAGCGGGGATGGTCAATAATAGTACACACAGCTTGATCCAGAAGGGTGAGGGCTAATATGGAAAAAGAATATGTTGGTCGGTAGGTCATTGGTAATATTTGTGGGTACTTTTAGTAGAATTTTAGAGCTAAATGCCAGAACAAAAGTAATTGTGGGGAGTTTGTATGACAAAGATAAAGTTAAAATTATAAATAGTAAATATATTTAATGAATATTCTCATTAATTTTGCATGTGCTATTTTTTTTATTTGAAAAGTGTTTTCCAAGGAGGAAGGACCATGCCTGCCTAGTTCAGTTTTATGGTGTCTCTATCACCACATTGGATTACAATGTGCCATGGCTAATCATGACAAATGACATTGGGAAAAAATTAATATGTTTGGAGAAATTCTTGTGGAATTATAGTGTTGACTCTCCTATGGGTTAAGGATTCACAACCCAGCTGTTTGGCAACTGCCAGAGCCAACCAACTATGAGTTAGGGTTTAGAATTTGCATTGCAAATAACCACCTGGTAATGATAGTTACCATTTGCCATTGCTTACACATTACACATAATGAATTGCCTTGGAAAGGCCAAGAATTCAGCAGGCAGGCAGCTAAAACTGTGTCTGAATTTTCATGCCAAGAGGAAAAACGTGCCCATATTTTCAATACAATTTTAAATTATGGAAATCTCCCTCCTATCCCATTTTTTAAATGTTTGGTTTTTCATTTTAACCTTAAATTTAAACCTTTCAAGAAATTTGCCAGCTCTCTACTAAAGCCCTTTAATAAGAAACGTTGCTTTTAATCATTGTTCCAGCTAGGTTTTTCTTTGTAATCATCCTCTTGTCAAAGAATCCAAACAAAATTAATTTCCCCTGAAACTCTTCCTCTCTGCCTTCACTGTCATATTTAACTCTGAAATGATTAACAGATGCCAATTATGGAAGTTCTTCACAAATGAAACTTTGGATGAAATTTAAAATAAATGAGAAGAATTACTTCACAACTCAGTAAAAACAAATACTGACACTTGTTTTTACATCTTTCATTAATTTAAAAGAATCTGCTGTATGAAGAGTAGTAATGAAGCCAATTTGGAAGGCCACGTAAGACAAACTCTGATCTATCCCATTTCCCATTTCATATTTTTATGATGTGATTGAATTTAAAAGTGATAAAAAGGAATACCTTGAGATTTACTGTCTCAGGATTGTACTGATAAATCTATGCAAGGTTGAGTACTCATCTGAATAGTTGACTTGAAACAATGTAAATAATGAGTGAAAAGGTCTAATCCAAAATATTTCTTTTCTCAATACCAATATCAAAAGTCTCTTCTGATTATGCTTAATGATTCTTTTATACTAATTAACAGTATTTAGCCAGTTGGTAACACATGCAGTAAATCTGAAGAAGCCTAGTCAGACTATTTTCTAGAAATGTAATATTCTTTCATACTTTTAGGTTAAGGATATTATTCAAGATTCTGTCATGTTTTATTTCCCTAGTAAGTTTAGGTAAATTTTATTTAGAGACATCATAAACTCATATGTGTCAAACAACCCCGCTGAGAAATAAAGGAGATTTCCAGAATTCAACTTTATTATCATCTGGTTATTGGTAGGAAAAGAAAATATGAATACAGTCATCCTCTGCATTATGACAATGTCAGATGACTTAGAAAAAAATTAGATAGTTGATTGAGAAAATCATATAAAAAAAACAAAGATTTGTTTAAGAACCAGAATTTTGATTACTTATAGCTGAGCCATATTCTCTACTTATGTCTTAATGCAGTACTTAATGACTTGAAGAAATAAGTTAAATTTAGAATAAGAAAATACTATTTTATATAAAATTTTATTAGCTTCTTAGGCAAAAATCATGATTTATATAAATTTAGTTTATAGAGCTATTAGTTAATTTATACAGATTATTAGTTAGGAGGTCCATAGAGCATATAAATAACTTGCCTTACTAAATTTTTATTTCCATAAAGAATTTTAATTATGATATTTAAGTTCTAGGAAGTTTAAAATATAGTGATTTACAAAAATTATTTATTGAGACCCTTTAATATATAGTCATTTTGCTATATGCAAAAGAGAAAAAATACGGTAAAAGATCTTGAGGTAGTCTGAGGGAAAGGCAACATGAACAATGCAAGATACAGTATAATGAAAGCTACAATATAGAGCATTGTGGGAATGTAGAAAAAAGAAAAGGCTTTTTTTGGAAAACCAGTCATGTTTGACTTCTGTGCACTTTCCCAAGTATACTTGCTCAAATATTTCTCTCTCATTGAGGCTTTTCTTCAGTTGGTTCATCTTTGCTGCTCTATCTGTAAGGATTCCACAAGAAAGCAAAAATCAAGAACCACTGTGGGCACGTGAAGCAATGCCAAGTTTATTGACTGTTCTAAGATGCTGCCAAACAAATGGAACAGGTGATGTTCCAGGAGGTCAGAAGCTACCTTCCCAAGTGGAAGATGGTAAGTAGTACCACGGTGGACCTGCCCACAGAACTATGAGATGAGAGCTAAAGAAAGTAGAGAAGGGCAGACATTGCTGAATTTTCTCCTTTTTTCACTCCAGGTCTTCAACAGTTCCTCCTGTTCACTGCACTCTCCAGACAGCATGAATGGAAGGGGAAATGAGGTAAAGATGGGGGATGGGCAGGGAATCATTGAACTTGAGCATAAATAAGTGAACGACTCTGATGTTGGAATGTGGACTTGGTTCTCTGGGAGGAATGATCCTTGATAGACTCTATTTTCTAATGATCATACCAGATACAGAATATTATCTTTTACTCATATGTATATATATTTTTCTTTTCTTTTTCATTTTTTAAGAATTGGTATTGGAGTACTGATAAAAGAGAACTTTCTTCTGAGTAGTTTTAGGTTCACAGAAAAATTTAAAGGGAGGTACAGAGATTTTCCAAATACTCCCTGCCCCACGCAAGCACTGACTACCGCACTCTCAATGTCCCTCACCAGCATGGTAGATTTGCTACAACTGAGAAACCTACACATCATAACCACCCCAAAACTCCACAGTTTACATTAGGTACACTGTGTTGTACATTCTGTGAGTTTGGACAAATGTATAATACACCACCATTGTACTATCATACAGAGAATTTGCACTGCTCTAAAATTCCTCTGTGCTCTGCCTACTCACCACTCCTCTTGCCCTGAAAATCCTGGCAATCACTGATATTTTAATTGTCACCATAATTTTGCCTTTTCCAGAATGTCATCTAGTTAGAATCCAACAGTATGTAGATATTTTGAACTGGCTTGTTTTACTTAGTAATACATCCTCCATGTCTTTTTAGGGCATTATAGTTCATTTCTTTTTTAGCAGTGAGTAATATTCCATTGTCTGGATGTATCAGTTTATTTACCCATCCACCAACTGAAAGACATCTTGGTTGTCTCTAAATTCTGGTAATTACGAATAGAGCTGCTGTAAAGTCAACATGCAGGTTTTGTGTGGACACAAATTTTCATCTCTGTTGGATAGATGTCAAGGAGTGTGACTGCTGGACTGTAGGGTAAGAATATGCTTAGTTTTGCAAGAAACCTCCAAATTGTCTTTTTTTCCAATGGCTATACCATTTGGCATTCCCATGAGCAGAGAATGAAAATTCCTGTTGCTCCCTGTCCTTCCTAGCATTTGGTGGTGTCGGTGCTCCGAATGTTGGCCATTATAATAGGTCTGCAGTGGTATCTGATTGTTGTTCTATTTTCATTCTCTAATGACATATAATGTGGAATATCTTTTCATATGCTATATGCCATCTATAGATCTTCTTTGGTGAGGTATCTGTAAGCAGTAGGCCCATTTTACAATTAGGCTTTTGTTGTTGTTGTTGAGTTTTAAGAGTCCTTTGTGTATTTTGAATGAAAGTACTTTATCAGGTATGTCTTTGCAAATATTTTCCCCCAGTCAGGGGCTTCTGTCCTCATTCTTTTGGCATTGTCTTTCACAGAGCAGAAATTTTTAATTTTAAGGAAGTCCAGCTTATCAGTTACATCTTTCATTGATTGTGCATTTGTCATTATATCTAAAAAGTGATCACCACAGTCAAAGTTATCTAGGTTTTCTCCTAAATCATCTTCTAGAAGTCTTATAGTTTTGTATTTTACATTTAAATTTATGATCTATTTTGAGTTAATTTTTTTGAGAAGAGTATAAAATCTGTGTCTAGATTTTTTTCTTTGCTTGTGGAAGTTCAGTTGTTCAGCATCATTTGTTGAAAGAACTATCTTTACTCCAATATGTTGCCTTTCTCGTTTGGCAAAGATCAATCAACTATATTTATGTGGATCTATTTCTGGGCTCTCAGTTCTGTCCCATTAATCTATTTGCCTATTCTTTTATTAATACCATCCTGTCTTGGTTATTGTAGCTTTATAGTATGTCTTGAAGTTGGGTAGCATTAGATCTCCAAATTTCTTCTTCTCCTTTAATGTTGTGTTGATTATGCTAGGCTTTTTGCCTCTCCATGTGATCTTAAAATTGGTGTGTCAATATCCATAAAATAACCTGCTGAGGTTCTGACTAGTATTGAACTGAATCTATTGATCGACTTGGGAAGAACTGACATAGTGACAAAATTGTGTCTTCCTAATCCAGCTATGTGAACTATCTCTCCATTTACTTAATTCTTTTTTGATTTTGTTTATCAGATTTTTGTAGTTTTCCTCAAATAGAACTTACATATACTTTGTTAGATTTATGCATAAGTATCTGGGGGATACTAATATAAAGGGTATTGTGTTTTAACTTAAATTCTACTTGTTCTTGCCCTTATATAGGAAAGGAAATGACTTTTGTATATTAACCTTGTAGCCTGCAAACTTGCTATAATTACCTATTAGTTACAGGCATTTTATGTTAATTCTTTAAGTTTTTTTTTATATAGATGGTCATGTCATCTGGGAAGAAAGACAGTTTTGTTTTTTCTTTAACAGTTTTTATACCTTTTACTTTTTTCCTTGTCTTATTGCATTAGCTGGAATTTCCAGTATGTTGTTGAATACTCAAACAGGTGAGGTTCTGGTTTAGTAGTTTCCCCTTAGGGCAGGTATTCATAGGAGGAAGAGAGTGCTCTGGTGTATTTCAAAATGTTTCTTTTTCCCCTTTTCCTGCCAGAATCCAGAGGGGATTTTTCTCTGATTTTTAATGAGAGAACCTGATTGAGCTCTTGGAGGTAAATTTCCCAATACTGTGGGGGGCCCCCTATGACTGGGTCCCTCTAGAGTTTTTAACTCTCAAACTTGTATATGATGAGCCTCCAGCGATGCATCAATTACAGTTGAAATTTTTCTACCCCAGCACTGGTTCCCATAGCAGTTGCAGCGTGTGAGTCTCTGCTCAGATAAGCTAAGACTCCTTGAATTTGCCTGTCTCTTCAGTCTTGGGGGTCGAAGTTTGCCCTGTATCCTCAAATCTCTTAAGGATCCAAGAAGAGTTGGTGATTTTTCAGTCTGTTCAGTTTTCACTTGTTAGAATGAAATGGCAATCTCCAGGCTCTTTATATGCAGAACAAAAAACCAAAAAACCTACTAATTTTTATAAACTAATTATTTTGAAATAATTACATATTCACATACAGTTGTTAGCATTAATACAGAGAGATCTCATGTATCCTTAACCCAGTTTTTCACATAATAAATCTTACAAAACTATAATACAATTTATTTTATTAATGCATTTACTATAAATTGTAGTCTCCTTTTCTTTTCTCCATGTGAACAATTCTGCTTCAGCTATGATGCTCTTCAATTCTTAGACTCTCTTCCAGAACAATTAGGTACAGTTGACAAAAAAAGTCTCCACCATCACCTGAGCTATTTCTTTCTTCGCTTATCCATATATATTTTTTTCATGCGATTGACTCAGGGCTACGTGATCTTTGAAGCCCAGTTCTGGGCTTGATCATAAGAATATCTAGTTTACAGTTCCTGAAGTTCTACCTTTTATTTAACACCTTCTTCCATGTTAACAAGTTAATTGGACTACTCATTTAATATCATGTCCTTTGGGAGAGAAGCTGTTTTATGTGCTACTATACATCCAGTACTAGGACCCTGCCTTTTATATGGTGAGGACTCAGTATATCTTTGATAAATAAATAATCATGATTATTATGCAGTCAATAAATTTCTAATATGTGATTTTCATCAGGATACTCCTGTATCTCAGTTATTTTTATATTATTTTGGCACTTGACAAAGGGGAAAATTTTGTACTAAATGATGCATTAAAAAGTTAACACAAAAAAATTGTATAATTATCAAGTTGAGTTTTAATTTTAGTTGTTTTGTTGCAATGAGAAGAATTCACTAGATCTGATACTTAATTTGTATACCAACTTGACCTTTATTATATCATATTTTGCAGATTTGCTGAGTGATCATATGTAGAAAATGTATACTTCCTAAATGTGTGTGTATTTGTGTTTGTGTTCACGTTTGTGTGTGTTTATACTCACACATACACACAAACACATGCTTTTACTATGTGTAACAAATATATATATTTCCAATTATGAAAATGCTTAAATATTTATAGTATTTGGAAAGAAATGATATTAAGTGTACAAATTATAATTCTCACCTTACAACATTTTTCAATAATATGATATGCTATTTGTGATCATTTGTAAACTCACATCTCTCTTTAACTAACTTAGACTTTCAGAACTAAGGAAATGCCACAAACTTTGATTAGTGAAAATTCTGTTCTAGGAAGATTTTGATTACATAGTTTTGGCATAATTTTCAAAAATTTTCTAATGTTTTTCTTTAAAAATTGTTAATACTGTCATTTCTCATCTGTAATGCAGATATAAAGTTTATTTGCTGATGTGTAGAAACACAAGCCTAAGCAGGTCCTCTCACTAGAAAACATAATTCTTTGGACTGAATTGCCAAAAAAAGTATGTCAGAACTAATGATATTTTATACTAGATAAACGGAGACCTGATAAAGATTAACTTTGCTGAATATTGCTTTAGGTTGCACTTAGATATTTTTGCACCTAATGAGAAAGAGGCCACAATAGCTAGTGATTTATTACAATATTCACCCTCATTTAAACATGCATTCTTCCCACCTCCATATGTAAAAATGTGCCCCACTCTAGAGGGGCAGATATGAATTCCTTGAAGCTTTGTGATCCTTTCTGTTTTAATGTGGCTTCTGGGCATAACGTGAATGAACTCCACTTAAGAATCAGGTGTGTTGAACTCTCCTGTGGTCAAAGGACATACGTGAGAGCCTCACAAACTAAATGTTTGTAGAAGACAATTGTAAAGCCTGAAGGCAAAGATTTACAAAGGATTTAACCTAACAGGTACACACAAGGGTAAAATTTAATATAAAAGTCAAAGGCCAGGATGGATGAAAGCTGGATTCTCGCCACCACTCCTTATCTCCCATGAACTAATTTTATCACCTCAGGCAAAACCTTCACTTGCTTTGGCTTCTCTTTATTCAATTATACTATTACAGGAGTTCTATGGGAGAGTGTCTAAAATTTGTTTCTGCTTCCATATTTTAATATTTTATTTTTCCTCCAAATTAAACACCTTTTCTGTCTTCCAAAAAGGCATTTCTTTATCACTTATCTCACTGTAAAACATTATAGGATTTTTCCTAAAGATGCCACCAGAAAACTACTTGAGCTAATCAATGAATTTGGTAAAGTTGCAGGATACAAAATTAACACACAGAAATCTCTTGCATTTCTATACACTAACTATGAAAGATCAGAAAGACAAATTAAGGAAATAATCCCATTCACTATTGCAACCAGAAGAATAAAATACCTATGAATAAACCTAACCAAGGAGGTAAAAGACCTGTACTCAGAAAACTATAAGACACTAATGAAAAAAATCAAAGATGACACAAACAGATGGAAAAATCTACCATGTTCTTGGATTGGAAGAATCAACATTGTGAAAATGACTATACTACCCAAAGCAATTTACAGATTCAATGCAATCCCTATCAAATTACCAATGGCATTTTTTGCAGAACTAGAACAAGAAATTTTACAATTCTTATGGAAACACAAAAGACCCCAAATAGCCAAAGCAATCTTGAGAAGGAAAGACAGAGTTGGTGGTATCAGGCTTCCGGGCTTCAAACTATGCTACCAGGCTACAGTGATCAAGACAGCATGGTACTGGAACAAAAACAGAAATATAGATCAATGGAACAGGATAGAAAGCCCAGAGATAAACTACAGTCAACTAATCTATGACAAAGGAGGCAAGGGTATACAATAGAGAAAAGGCAGCCTCTTCAATAAGTGCTGCTGAGAAAATTGGACAGCTACATGTAAAAGAATGAAATTAGAACACTTTTAACACCATACACAAAAATAAACTCAAAATGGATTAAAAAATCTAAATGTAAGGCCAGACACTATAAAACTCCTAGAGGAAAACATAGGAAGAACACTCTCCAATGTAAATAACAGCAAGATCTTTTTTGATCCACCACTAGAGTAATGGAAATAAAAACAAAAATAAATAAGTGGGACCTAATGAAACTTCAAAGCTTCTGCACAGCAAAGGAAACTATAAGCAAGACGAAAAGACAACCCTCAGAATGGGAGAAAATATTTGCAAACAAATCAATAGACAAAGGATTAATTTCTAAAATATATAAACAGTTAATCCAGCTCAATATCAAAAAAAAACAAACAACTGAATCAAAAAATGAGCAGAAGACCTAAATAGGCATTTCTTCAAAGAAGACATATGGATGGCCAAGAGGCACATGAAAAGCTGCTCAACATCACTAATTATTAGAGATGCGAATCAAAACTACAATGAGGTATCACCTCACACTGGTTAGAATGGGCATCATCAGAAAATCTACAAACAGTAAATGCTGGAGAGGGTGTGGTGAAAAGGGAACGCTCTTACACTGTTGGTGGGAATGTAAATTGATACAGCCACTATGCAGAACAGTATGGAGGTTCCTTGAAAAACTAAAAATAGAGTTAACATATGACCCAGCAATCCCACTGCTAGGCATATACCCAGAGAACACCATGATTCAAAAAGACACATGCACTCCAATGTTCATTGCAGCACTGCTTACAACAGCCAGGACATGGAAGCAAGCTAAATGTCCATCCACAGATAAATGGATAAAGAAGAAGTGGTACATATATACAATGGAATATTACTCAGCTGTAAAAAGCAATGAAACTGGGACATTTGTAGAGACATGGATGGACCTAGAGACTGTCATACAGAGTGAAGTGAGTCAGAAAGAGAAAAGCAAATATCGTATATTAACACATATATGCGGACTATAGAAAAATGGTACAAATTAACTGGTTTGCAAGGCAGAAATAGAGACACAGATGTAGAGAACAAACACATGGACACCAAGTGGGGAAAGCGGGGAGGGTTGGGGAGGAATGAATTGGGAGATTGGGATATCAAATTGTACACTCTAAATATATGCAGTTTATTGTATGTTAACTCTATCTCAATAAAAGTTCTAAAAAAAAGAACCAAAAAAAACAAAAAACATTCTAGGATTTTTGTTTCCAAAGGCTAATATGAGTTCCTTGAGGGCAGGGGCTGAGTCTTTCCCCAGGGATACAACACTATCCCCAGAAGATGGTTGTTTTTAAATAAATGTTTACTTTTAGCCTGAATGTTATCCCAACAACTTTAGCAATGGCACATTTTGTGTCCATTTTGAAGGGCAAAGAAAAGACCAAGAAGTGTGATCAATCCATCATGAATACAGGAAGAAAGAGACATGTTCTAAAGATGTGTCCAAGAAAAGAGTAGGTCAAAGAAGATACACAGAACTTTCCACATATTTAAAGTTATTTTACACTTCTGATATATAGCAATACAATAGTTATATGGGTACAGCAATAAAATATGAAATGGCATTGAGGGAAAAAAAGTTACATGATTCGAAATGAATTAAAAATGCTATCAATGCTATCAAATTTGGATATATAAATAATAAGGTTTATTTGTTGTTTTATAACACTTTTCACAGCAATTCAAAAACCATGGATTGTATATTGGGTCGTATGTTCACCAGCTTAAACTTCAAGGATGAGTGAAAACACTCTGCTAAATTTGGCCTCTACTCAAGCCTAATGCATTTTATATGTCAAATGGATTCAATGCGTTCAAGGATAGAATGCAATTTATTTTTTGGCAAACATATGAGTTCCCAGTTTGAAGAAAATACTATTGGAAAATTTTTTTCAAAGCAATATTTTGATGTGCGAGTATAAATCAATCAACCAATATAGTATGTGATTTAAACACCCTGAAGTCTTTTTAACATGAGTTAGAAAAGCGTTTCAGTAAAATGCATTTAGGCTTGATGTTCTTGCCTTAGTTTTTTTTAATATAATTTCTAAAAATGTTCACTTAGATTTGTTCTAGCCCACAGAAGCTTTCTTTTCATGCTTCACCTAGATTTCACTATAAGATTGGAGGTACAACTGTGATATGATTGAGAATTTAAAAAAAAAACCCAAAGTATTGTGGTTGTTGAGAGAAATCCTATTCTCCTTGAAAGAGTGGAAATTTTAGGTCTGGACAGAAGGGTAGACATGTCTGCATTGAATCCTTGCCCATAGTTTAATCAAAATTGCGAGGTACTGATTTTCAAAAAGACCACTAGAATATGTGCTGCTAATGAAAGCCCGGTTCATTCCTACAAAACCAATTAGAGTACCACCTTGATGGAGTCTAAGTAGTATCAGAATAACAAAGTCAGAATAGGGTTTCATGATCTAGGTTTGAGTGGCTTAAATCAGGCCTTTCCATCAAAGGATCTGAGTAGAATGGAGCAAAGTGTATGAAATTGTATTTTAAGATTAGTGCTCAGAGTGAGGTGAGGACTTCCTTCGAAACAAGCCTGAACACAAACAATGTTTTGATTAGCCCATCCTTTGCTCAATTAAATCATCTATTGTCCCAGGAAACAGGCTTGTAGCCCAAGTGAACAAAACATCGCCTTGAAAGGGAGCCACTGAGTAATCTGTCGTCAATGGTATTATTGAGTGTCATAGAGTTATCTTCCTGGGCAAGAAATTCCTAGAACCAAGAGTCTAGGGAGGCAGTTTTCTCAACTTTATAGTTAAGCCACGTGAAGCCAATGTCTCTCCACTCTCTAAGTGGAGATGGAGATCATTTCTGATGGCTGAGGGAGCTCTCTCTTGCTCTGGAAGCCATCACGCAGGGACTCCTGGACATTGCTGTTTTCTGCTCTTGTGAAGGGGGTCAGCCTGAAGTCCACACATGATAAAGAGTGAAGATGGGAGAATCACGCATAAGAAGAGTGAGAGCACTGACAAAACCAGGCCCTATGGTGGCTGTGGCACTTGGTTTTTCAATAACGTGCACCAATAAATTGACTTTATGACTTTGGACATCTTACATTCGAGTGTGTTATTTGCCTCTGAAAACATGGTTGTTGAGAAACACACTAAATCATTGATGATGGTTTCCTTGGCAGATAGAATTGATGAGTGGATGCAAAACTTCATTTCATTAATTCAACAAATTTTGCTGGCCACCTACTGTGTATCACATGTAATTCTAGGTGCTGAAGATATGTATGGAAATAAAATAGAAAAAGAAACCCCTGTCTTCATAATTCCACTTTATTTTAAAATAATATATTCATACTAAAAGAGGAAGTTCAAGGGATTATTAACAGCAGTCACCAATAAGTAGTGAGATCATGGATGCTTTCATTGTTTGTATTTTTTATTTTTAAAAATATCTATCTATAAATTTCCATAATAAGTGCTTTTTATCTATGTTTCTAAAAATGGCTCTAAAAATACTAAAGAAGTGGAAAGGCTTTGATAATTTGGAAAAAGATTTCTTTGGCTTTAACCCCATCTCTATACACAAGAAGCATCTAAAGCTACTTAAAATTGACTTAAGATACCAATTGGAAATTTCCAATTCCCATCTCAATTATCTTAACCATGTCTAATAAAGAACTCAAAGAGATATAGATAAATGAAAGACAATTTAAAGTATTAGTCCTGAGAAATTATTTATGCAACAGAAATAAACTTACAGACATAGAAAACAAACTTATGGTACCAAAGGGGAAGTGGGGGAAGGGACAAATTAGGAGTTTGGGATTAACAGATACATACTACTATATATAAAATAGATAACCAACAAGGACCTACTGTATAGCACAGGGAATTATACTCAATAATTTCTAATAACCTACCAGGGAGAAAAATCTGAAAAATTGTATATATAAAAAGGTGATATATATATATATACATCTGAATCACTGTGCTATATACTGAAACTAACATGACATTGTAAATCAACAATACTTCAATAAAAAAATCAACAACACTTTATAATTTTTAAGAAGGCTGGTTAAAATTTGTACTGCTGTGTTCTTTTATAATTTCAAACACACATGTTTACCATAGAAAATTTAGGACATGTACTAAAACAGAAGTGAAAAAAATTAACATAATATTACAGCTCACCTAATAATTATAAGCATCATTTGTTTCTACTTATCATAGCCTTAGGTGCTATTGAGAAATATTATCATTTTGTACATACTGTTTTTGAGTCTACTTTTTATCTGTATTTCTATTACTAATATTTTAACAAGATTTATTCTATTATGGATATCTTTCCTTGCATGACTTCAAAAGAAATTAAGATTTCTAAATGTATCTTTCATCCACAATTGAAGGTACATTTTTTTTTTTCAGGAATATTTTACAGATTAACATGTCTTTGCTTTAAGGAAGTTTACTTAATATCTCAAATATTAGAACTGAAAATTAAAATGCACTTATAGCAAGAGAATAAAAAACAATATATCAATTATAATGGCAGAAATTGCCTTTTCAAACAGTACACATGGTGTAAGAAAATAGGAAGTAACTTGACAATTGTGTGTATATATATATATATATATATATATATAATCAGATAGAAGAAAATGTCAGTATCTCCACCACACATCTAAACTTTTAAGTGGTTTTACTTTTTCACTGGTTACATATCAATTTTCAGACAGCAAATACTATTTTATGACAAGTGACCTTATCCCTGTCAGATATGTGTCTTCAAGTTATACATCAACACGAAACATATTATTATTTTTATACTCTTACAGGAACAGTATAACACATCTTCATTAAATGTCAAATGTTTATCTTATAAAATTTAGAGTTGATGAAAATGTGATAGAAAATTGTGTCACAATGGTTGATTTAACACAATATAACTTTACATTTTAAGAAAATATGTCATAATATAGAATGTGTCCAACAGATTTCTAACATTTTGAAAGGTCTGCCAACTGAAAGTTTTGTTATCTACATAGAATCATGGAGACAACGTATATTTAGTTTATATAGTAAATCACTTTGGAAGTATTTTTCTGCATGTTTGTTATATATAAATACATTTCTTTGTCAAAAGAGCAATGAGAGGACATTTAAGTAGCAAACCATATTTTTTTTTTCCCATGCCTTTTTGCTTGGGACCAATAAAATGGTTGGTCAAAATCCAATCATTTGTCTTACATCCACATTCATATTGGGTGGTCTTTGATTTTATGAATATGACACTCAATGCCAGTCGTCACTGGTCCTATCAAAATTCTACATGGACAAATGTCAGACATGTTTTTCAGTCAGATTTTATTTAAATAATACAGACAAAGCTAACATTGAAGCATTTGAAAATGTGCTTTTGCACTTAAAAGCAAATGAAATGTTCAGAGAGATTAGAATATAAGAAGTACAATATGGATGAATGACTAATATCTTGTATTGAGATGAACAAAATCCCAAAAGGGAATGCTTCTGTTGAACAGATCTTACTATTATTTTCTTCTCCTTCCCCTCCCCCTCCTCCTTCTCCTCCTCCTCCTCCCCTTCTAATCTACTTTAATATTAATGGTAGGAAGCACGTAGTAGCAAACATTTCCTTGAAAGCTCTAGCTTGTCTCTAGATTTTCAGCCATGTTCAGGTTATAATTAGATTTTAAGAATCCCTTATGAACTCAGATACTTCCATAACTTAAAATGGATCATCTGCAAGGCTTGGTTTCGTTGGCAACACACATTATTGCCTTATTACGTTTTTTATTAAAATCAAGTGATGGAGAAAGCACTGGCATTTCTGCTGTTCTTTTTGAAACGTATTCTATATGGATATTCCTTAGAAGTGATATACACACTCCTCTTCCTGCTTCTAGAGGCTGCCGCTTTCCGTGGTTCTTGGCTGCTTCACTGCAATCTCTGCTTCCATCCTTATATTGCCTTCTCCTGCTGCCTTTGACCTTGCTTGCAGAGAAAAATTTTCCTCTTCCTTCTTCTTTAGCTGGCCTAATAGTTAAATTGACATAAGGCAGAAAAACAAATTTAATTTCATATGAATGGGAGCCCCGCAAAGGCGTGAGAGGCTCGCCAGCAGTCAGGTAACTAAGCCTTCTATACCATCTTGAGCTAAGGAGATGCGGTTAGGGGTCTGTGGTCTCAAAGGTAAGGAATACACGTCTAAGGAAGATGAGAAGAGCAAATGTTTCGTAAGCAAATGTTTGCCATGCCACACAGATGTCTTCCTAATATAAAGAGTTATTTTTGCTATTAGCTCTCTTGGTACAGACCCTCCATCTGAATTATTCTAGGCAGTTAAGTGGAAGGTAAGAAGCCCTTCTGGAGTCTGTTGGTCCTTGACTGTCTTCACCTGGAAATAATACATGTGCCAAAGTGGCACATTCTGGGGTGGCCTCTGCCCTGAACCGCATCACATTCTTTCTGATCTCTTAGGAGAACCCCTATGATTATATTTGAGCTGCTGCAGGACAATCTCTGCATTTCAAGATTTTTAACTTATCACATATGAAACGTCCCTTTTTCCAGAGAAGGCAAGAGTCACAGCTTCCAGGGATCAGAACACAGCTATCTTCGATGGACCATTATTCAGCCCACCAAAATAACATGGAATCTAGAAAAAACAAAAATAAACTAAAACAAACAAGCAGAAGACCCTAACTCATTTGATACCTAGAAAGATGTTTGAATTGTGCTGTTTAAGTGACTTGGGATTACATTTCTTTCCATACGGCTCCATCTACATTACTTGATGCTACAAGAAATTGTAGAAAATCGTCAGTCATACAAATGCTGTGAGCTTGATTTTCAACGTATTAAATCATCAACAGGCATCATTAAAGTAACTGCATAATAGGGTTATTGTTCACATGTAAAATGATATCATCACAAATTAAAAGGTATCTAGTTTTGGTAGAGCGGAATAAAGGGAGGATGAGAGAAAATGTTATTATTTCTTTACCTTTCATAGACCAAAGTAAATCGTCCTATCTAAAACTGTTAAATCAAGATAAGCAGGTATGCATTTAAATGTAAGGTTTTAAAGGCAACTCTAGAGGGAGGAAAAAATAATAGAAGAGTCAACAAAATGTGATAAGTTGATGGGGAAAGAAGGCAGTGAATTGGCTAATAGGTCATCCGTCACAGCAGGAGGGGGTGTGTGGTGACTCTAGTTGATAATCTAGGAGAAAAATCTACATTATTTTTCATGATTGTAACTCTGCTGTTTATTTTCTGTTTAAACCTCAAATTGGTTTCTAGCATTTCCTCTACTTCCCTTTACATTTTAGCATTCTGACTCCCTTAGTATTCACTGCTCAGACTCCCAGATCAGCTGGATTCTGGATGGTTTCAGCCAAGGGAAAGCACTGGAGAGTGGGATAAGAACACCAGGAGAAGCCCACAAACACCCCCTCCCCTGGACAGTCTAGAGGCTGCTGACTACAACACGCACTTTACTCCTCAATGTGAACCTAGGCTCCTAAAACTGATTAACACTGTTCTATCTGGGATCTGGGATCATTTGATGCCCTGCTACTAAGTATGTGCAGATCTGTTCTGCTCTTAAAAGTCATAGTTCTAGTGGAAATGAAACAAAAAAAGTATATTTTTGAAGTGAAGGCAAATAAGATATGTTATGTGTCCCTGTTTTGTAGAGTGATTATTAACAAGTACTTATTAAGCACCTAATATGTGCTGGGAAGTCTGTGAAACATGTGGGATATTTGGCTAAATAAGATGGAATGCTTGTCTAGAAAATGAACACATGCCAAAGGCACACAAGTATAATCAAGTTCTCATGCACAGCAACAATGTGATAAAGGCATTTGATGCATAAAACCAAGTAAGCATCTATGGAAACTTCTACTATGAAAAATGTAACTGGTTAAAATATCATTTAGATAGTTCACCATATTTAAAAGTTGTGTTACATCATTTATGTATTTTACATAGCGGAATGTCGTGCTATATTTTTGTAATTTATTTTACTTACCTATAAGCACGTTTTGGCAGTAACTTAACTTGGACTCGCAGAGAATTTTCAGTAAATTGACAGGCAAATTAAATAAAACAAACTATCAATTCAGCTAAATAATTGGTCAAGAAGTCAATTCTGTCAAGACATTGTTTTGACTAAAATGGCTTGTTGTTTGATGAAGTTAATTTTTCAATTTAGTCAATGCTTTTAAAGCAATTTTACGTGTGTACGCACAGCTTTAAACTGCTGAGGAAGTCCATTTCCAGTCCGAAGTAACTAATCTTAATGAAACTCTCTTTGATGGTATTGCCTTATAGTCAGAAAAATCAGTGGTCGTCCCAATAAGAAATGATAAACATGGCAACATGTTTTTGAAGCATGAAGTAGAATAATTTAGGAGCCTAAAAGCCCAGGTACAAGTAATTATACATAAAATTGGTTAATTACAACTCAGAGATAAGTGGAAAGGGTCCAATTGCAACTGGAATTGCTCAATTGCCTGCACAATTATCCAATTTTAGCAGTAATTATTGCCCGCCAAATTTTTCCTCTCTAAAATAGATTCAATACCCATATATGTATTTTAAATCTCAAGTATACATCATTCCACTTCTAAAATTTTCTTCAAAGCATTGCTAGTTTCTATCCTGCAGGTTTTCTTGAAAATATTTCTAAGTATATTATTTAAATTAGACGTAAGGCAAAATTAACAATTAATGGACTCAATATTATACTAGCATAATTAATTCTCTTCACCCGTATATTATTTACTGAGAAAGGTTAGAGATTAGTTTTAGGTAAAAGAGTGCCTCTAAGAGCTTGTTCAACACAGAACATTCATTTTCATCTGGTGAATCAGCATCTGCAGACACTACTCAGCAACGTTGTTTTTGAAAATATAAATTATTAATAACGTGTATATTACTCAAGTATAAGACCATGGAGGAGTATTGACTTACTCAGCAATAACAGAAGAACTCTAAGATTGATTTACAAATATTTTACTGTTTTCCCATAGCAGATTCTCAAGATAGTTGATCAATGTAATTGACTTAAATTAATTTCCAAAAGATGAGGGTGAATGCATAACACTTTAAATGTAATGACTCCACAGAAGCACCCATTTCAGACCCATATTGTGACACCGATTGTAACTCTCATTGCATCTCCACCATCTTTTGTCGGGGGAGGGGTGTAATATTCAGAATCTATGGAATCTAAGCAGCTTGAAGAGGAATTTGGGAGAGATACCTTTCAAAAGAATGAAAAATAAATACATTTGGAAAATAAATGAATGGCGAGGAAGGGAAGGAGAGACAAAGAAAAGGTAGTTTGCTAAGGTAGTTGAAAGGAATATTCTGAAGTGAGCATTATGGGTTTTAGGTCTTAATGCCCGTAGTAACTTAGAATGACTATGTTAATGCATTCTGTCCCAGAAAAATGAAGAAAACAGTCCCAACCTTACTTACTAATCTCCATTTGAGATTTGGCAATTAAACAAATTTTATTTTCATTTAATCAGTCAGCCACTGAGCTGCTTTCAGTGAAAAGGCCGATGGCTGTGGTGTCCATTTTTTAACTGTGGGGGTCACCTGCTTTATTGGAAGGAGTAAATGCCAAAGTGGTAAGCAGTACCACCTTAAATTTGAAACTTGGGGTGACAGGCTTGATTCCTCAAGCTCTGACTCAATCTCTGAATTATGGAAATTGTTCTTATTAGGGGTTGAACTGCATCCCCCACACATTTAATGTCGATGTGCTCACCCCTACACTCCAGAATCTCATTTCATTTGGATACAGCATCTTGGAGATGTCATTAGCTAAGATGAGGTCACACCAGAGCAGATGTCCTCACAAAAGGAGAGATGCAGAGACAGCCATGCACACAGGGAGGAAGATGATGCCAGAGATTGCAGTGAGGCAGCAGAAGCGAAGGGATGCTGAAGATGCCGGCAAAGCACCGGAACCTAAAAGAGTGTCACGGACTAGATTCCCCCTCACAGACGCACAAGGAACGGAACCCTGCCAGCATCTGCATCTCTGACTTCTGGCTTCAAGAGTGGTGAGAGAAGAAGTTTCTGTTGTTTAAGCCACCCAGTTGGTGGTACTTTTTACAGCAGCCGAGCAAGTCTGCGTGTGGTTCTGTCCTTCTAAGTGTGTGAGCTCCTGACTGCTCATTAAGTAGGGGCAGCGAGTGTAGCACAGGCTAACACTGCAAGAAGGCCATCAAAAGTGGTTTTAGCATATGGGAATGTTTAATTTCTCTACCCCTAAATACATATTCAGAAGGTTCTCTTACCCATTTCTTCAGCAGAGGGGAGAGAAACTTTAATCTGTGCAATGAAGGGTCTATTTGAATAGAAGGCTTTTCTATGGATTTGACTAATTGTTGCATTGATTGTTGTTGATATGCATATAAAATTTACTTTTGTCATAGTTTAATTATGCAAAACCTTAACTTTTGAAGGAAAATATGAAAGAAGAAAAGTTTATTGGGGGAATCATCTCCCAAGCCATTCCTACCATCTTTCCCCCACAGTCTCAGGCCCCTAGTGTTCCTGTTTCTGAAAGAAATGGAACATTGTGTGGAGGAAAGTGTTGCTTAATTCAATAACACTCAAATGGTAAAAAGAACAAAGTACTGTTTTCAATAAAATTTGAAACACACAATCAAAAATCATAACCAAACAGAATTTTTCAATTCCTCAATTCAAAACCAGCAGTCCATGTTATGTAAGAAAATTATCCTTTGAAAATATGAAAATGATGTGATTCCAATGTTCTCATTAAATACAGTTTTATTTCAGAACATAATTGATTTGATAACTGTTTGATTTAATTTACTATATTCATTTGTTTGTGTTTTTGTTTTTTTTAATTAGATTTGGTTAGGAATTCTGTAGCTTATTTAGTATAATCTTTAAATTCGAGCTTCAGCAAATTAGTCTGCTAGATTCTGCTTTTGATTCATAGACTCAGTGCCTTTGGTTCACCACTCAAGAACTAACTGGATGTGCATTACGAAGGACAATCATGGCGCCCACTGGAGGGCGAGCTCTCAGACATACTGGTTCTTGCTTTCTGAGATAACAGCGTAGAATAAACCAAGGTGCTCACAGAAAATAAAAGAAGGAAAACCTTCTGTTTCCTCCAGGGAACATTATTTCAAAGCTACCACTTGCTCATACATTGCCACAAATCGTTGACAGTTTCAGCTTGGCCATCAAGAACACATTACCTCTGTCCACGGTGAGGAGAAAACTGTCAACAATATTGATTACAAATATTTTCATGCCAAGAAAAAGCTGAACTGAACACGAGACAGCAAAAAACCCCAAGGCGTGTGATTCCAAAGTTATACTGCAATCTTCTCAAGTTGCTTTAAAAAATGACATGAACTGGTTCGTTCAGTTCGTGCTATTTCCCTAAATCTTTGTTGACCCTTGTTTGTCGGGAGCAAATGATTACAAGATTACGAGACATATCTTTACCGCCAAACACCTCAGTCTTAATACAGTTGTTTGAAGATGCACTTTGAAAATGGATAGTAAATAGAAAAAAATAATAAGTAAAAATTCACAATCTAATTTTAACTAAATATATATACGGTACATATAGACACACATTTCTTCATTATTGGTAACAGAAGTTGTTTAAGCCTTTGGTAAAGCCACTGTTTCAATGAGTATAAAATATTTACAATATTTCATCAACTATCCTAAATAAAGACTCTACAAGGTAACATGAAGCATATACCAAATATAGAGATATTCATTGCATTGTAATAGAAATAGTCTGGTGTGACAAATCTCTAATAATGGCCAATATAAACAACTATTAAAATTCCATTTGAAAGAAAACCTATAGCAATTTGGTTTATATTTAATATTTTAAATATGAACATGTTATACTCGAAAATACAAAAAGGAAAGTGAAAATACCAGATGATAGCGTCCCAAATTCATGCATATGTTTTTATAAAATAATTTGTAAAAATTATTCATTCATTAGCACAAAGTTTGTGTAACTTGATATAGTGTAGAGAAAACATGAATATTATTTAATATAAACAAAACCTAGAAAGGCTGCCTTTAGTGATTTATTTTAGGGATGTTCATTTCTTTGGGGACAGAGATGCTTTATCATTTGTGTTATGTTAACACAAAATCTACCAGTTTAAAAATCCAGTTTAAGCCATGGTTGTGCCTCCATTTAGCAAATATTTATACACCGTGTCCTCTGCAGCACTGGACTAGGTGATGGGAACCCATTAAGTGATAGTCAGATTTCTTTCTTGAGGAGCCCAGAATCAGCAAACAAGTGAATTTTGATACAGAGTGATAGATTTTTGGTGGATTTATACACAGGTGCTATAGGAGACCATTGCAGGGGAATTTAACCCAGTCAACGGGGCTCGGGAGAGTTTCTGTGAGAAGGTACTTACTATAAATAAATAATTGTAAAACATACTTGAGGGCTTCCCTGGCAGTCCAGTGGTCAAGACTCCATGCTTCCAATGCAGATGGCGCTGGTTCGATCCCTGGTCAGGGAACTAAGATCCCACATGCCATGTGGCCAAAAAAAAAAAGAATAAAGAAAAAAAATTAAATTAAAAATTAAAAAAAAAAAACAAACGAGCTTGGTGTGTTTCTTGCTTTACTAAATTATGGGTGTTAATTCTCTTTAAGGGAGGCTTCTAGTTTGATTAAAGTCATGTTCTGAAGACACTTCTATAGAGACTTTCCAACGTATGATGGTTCGACACATGATTTTACAACTTTATGGATGGTGAGAAAGCAAAATGCATTCTAGAGGCCATAGTTCAAATTTTGCATTTTGATGTCTTCCTGAGCTAGTGATATGCGGTCTGAGATGGGCTCTCGTGATGCCGGGCAGTGGCAGCCATCAGGAGGATTAAGAGCCAACACGCACACGACCCTCCTGTACCTAGACAGCCACTCTATTTCTCACTTGCAGGACAGTACTCAATAAACTATTTGAGATATTCAAACTTTATTACCAAATAGGCTTTGTGCTAGATGACTTTGCCCGATTGTAGGCTAATAGAAATGTTCTGAGCACATAAAATGCAGGCGAGGCTTAGCCATAATGTTCAGTAAGTAAGGGATATTAAATGCATTTTTGACTTAGTGATATTTTCAACTTATGATGGGTTGATTGGACTATAACCTTTTCATAAGTCAATGAAGATCTGCAATTAAAAATCAATAAAAATCTATTCACCGAGGTGTTTTCCCCCTTGTAAATCATTATTCTAGAACACTTATCGTCATGAACCACTCCCATCTATCCCTTCCCTGCTCTGGGAAAGGTAACGTGATAAGTAATGGGGTGTAAAATATCATATCACTCCTCCATGAGACCTGCAAATTACCTGCGATGCGCTACAGCGTACTAAATGATACAAGCAATACCCTGTAGAATAGCAATGATAATAGACACAAAATAGGCGGTAGGAATAGTAAAGAGCTGCAGGAATTCCTTGTAGGAGTTGCTTGAGTGGCCATAAAAGGGGATAGAATTTCAATAATGCTGGTATTATGCGAATTAAGCAAGGGAAGAAGAATGTAGAGATATTTCTGTGCCGAGACCAGCTCGGCGACTTGAGGTGAGTGACGGGTGCCGCAAGCTTAAAGAAAACACAGACACAGATTTAAGAGAAAGATGGGACGGGGTGGGGGTGGGGGGACTCAAGACCTCTAGGATCAAGAGCCTTGCTGATTGAGCCCACAGGTTGCTTTAATTGAGTTCTTGGCATAGCCTAAGGGTCTAACACTTCCAGTTTAGTCCCATAGACAAGGCTATCTTTGAAATAAACAAACAAAGGCCTCACATGACTGGGGCAATGATTTTTGTTTGCCTCCTGGGTCTGATTTGAGCAGGGTGTGGATCTGAGCAGCGTGGCGGATTTGAGCTGGGCGTGGAGAGCAAAGCAGCTCTGGGGGCAGGAGACCTCTCTCAGAAGGAGTAAGGGTCTGTGCCCCACCCCTGTTGGCTCCTCTGCGACTGTGCCTGTCTTAGATTGTTCCTCCCCTGAGGAATCTTACCCGGCTCTGGCTAACCAGCCATCCTCCAGGGCCAAACAGGGTGATATGAGGTGTGCAAGTGAGAAAGGGGCTGAGCCCCCAGAGAGGGTCAATTTTCTGTTTCCATGGTAACCTATGCCCCCATAGTCTCCACGCCCAGCACCCTTAGCTCCTCCACTGCTCAAGCAGGACATTCTGCATCCAGTCACTCGGCCCACATACTTTAATTACTTTTAGTAACATTTTCAAGGTTTCAGAAAGACTTTTGAATGTCTTCCCACATTTCTGGGCTTTGGAAAATGCACTCAAATATATAATATTAGCAGGGTTAGTTTGTTTTCGATAGAAAGACTTGCAGAGCAGGGTGGAGTGGAAGACAAGGAAAGACTGCAGCCTTAAATAAGGAACTATTTGTTTGGACTCCCTTTTGGATATCCATAGTAGTCAGACTTCTTTTCCCTAGAGCAATGGGGTGTTGTGAAATTGTATAGCACATCTGAAAATCATACCTGGAACCCCATCAGACTACTTTTTGGAAGCAGCGATAAGGTGATCAGAGTCCCATAACTTCTTAACCCTTCTTTTATTTCAGAGCTCCAAGAAGGACAATTTGAGCATCTCTGCTTCTAGAGACTGAACAAACATCCAAGGGTAAGGATATGTCTCTGTGTGTTTGATGAGATTTGGGGTGACATTCAAAGAGGGCTCAGAAATAATATTATAGATATAGGATTAAGGATGTATTGGACAAAGAGATAGGGATAAGAATTCCAATTAAATATTCACACAACTCCATTAAAATATCCTGAGGGTGCTGAAAATGGGCAATTGAAAAGAAAGTCATAAATTCTCAATAGTCCCTTAGCTTTAACAGTGGTATTAAATGAAATATAAGATCAAGATTTGAAATTGGTAAATATTAACATAATTTGGAAAAAGTGAATAGTGAGTAACTTTAGATAGGCTAATATTTAGATATAAATAATATTTCATGCAATCAGTCCATAAATCTCAAAAAAAAAATTGGTGAAGGTAGAGGTCCATTCAAGGAAACAACATACGCTGGAAAGACTAAGATAGCAAGGAAGTTTGCATCAAGGCATGAAATATCTAAAAATGTTTATTATTAATGTTGCAATGGTGTAAACTAAATGAATGGGAGAAAATGTTTGGGGAAAAATCATAACAACCAACCTTCTCTAGACTACAAAATTAAAACTGCATTTTCAAGAGGAAAATAATTATGTGAGTGCTTTGACACTTTTTCCCTACCTGTGCTAAATAGCTTTTATGTTGAATATTTCCTAAATATGAAAATTGTTTGAGAGACTACAAAATAGATGTAGGAGTACAGTTGATACATTTTTACTAAAATAATTGAAATGATTATTTTATATATAATTTAATATGTGTGAAATCATATAATTTCACGGTAATATATATTATAATAATTATAACTAATTATTCCTTCCTTTAAATGCCTATCTAAAACATAAAATAGCTAAGCATAGAGTTCCTTTTCAATAAGTATTATTGAATTCCAGGATCGTTAGTCTACATGAAACACAAGATTTAGGACTATGTCTGCTTATATTTAAGGCAAAGACACACCCTTTAAGCAATTAGTTATTATCAACAACAAACCACAAATGAATTGTAAAATATTTTTTAAAAGTGGATTTTCCATAAAGGAAACATATTAGTGATAAATGCTGCAATGTAAAGGACAAAGATGAACTGAAATGTGGAATTCAAAAAGGAACCAGTTCCATAATGTTTGAATTGCTCAGTCTGGTAAAGAACATAGAAATAGGTCACAATATGGAAAGAGGAGAATATTCTGAAGAGATGCAATGATTTTACAATTCTTCGGTAATTTATTTTTTAAATTCTTGTACAATTGACAATGCTTATTGAGAGGAAAGCGTTTAATATGGCTACTTGGAGAGATTACATGTGATCAAGGAAACTGGAAAAGGATTTAATTTTGTCCAAAGCAACCAAGAGGATGAAAGACAACTGAACAATTGCTTTGGTGGAGGAACCAGAGGACCTACTGTTGTGTTGGAATTGGGTTGAACTCTAGAATTTTGTCAGGATAAAGGTTACATTATGTTCCCCCAAAGAACGGAAATGGCATGGGGTCCCCTTGGGTTCTATTAACAGCGCTATTTGGAGCAGGAAAGAAATGCAACAGGAAGAAGATGCATTTTCAGGCTCATTCTGGCCGTTGTGTGGGGAGTCGACTGTGACAGAAAGCCTGGAAGCAGCCTGACCAGCAAGAACTCTGCAGGGATTGATGAGGTGACTGGTCCAGCTGGGTAGTGCTGCAGGTGCTAAGAAGCTGTCAGACTGTGCATATCTGAAGAAGGGCTTTCAGTTGTTGGGAAGTGAGCAAAAGAGAGGGGTCAAAGATGCAACCACAGGTATTTCCCTGGTGGTCAAGTGGTTAGGACTCCTGCTCCCAACGCAAGGAGCACATGCTCGATCCTTGGTCGGGGAAAAAAGATCCCACACGCTCAGGGCATGGGCAAACAGCAAACGAAAAACAAAAAACAAAAAATGATGAAACCACAGGTTCGGGATTGTTGAGTGTAGCCATCACTTATTAGGAAGAAAACTGTGCGACAAGCAGGTTTGGGAAGGAAAAACTCAGAATTTGTCATGTTTATTATACATGCAAGAGCAATCATGGGACATGCATTTGTTCTATTCGGTTTTCTCCTCAATTAATGGCAAGACCACTTGGATTAATAACCATAGATGTCAGTCTTATGAATAAATAAATTCAATTACTGCAAAATAATTATTGATTCTGTGAGTGCATGAAAAAGAGCATTTAAAATTTTAGGATTTGTATACACATGCCATACTGTGTTATTTATTAGTTAGGTCTAGACTAAGGTACCTGCATGCCTTCTGTGGTTGTTTGTTTGTTCTTTAAAGCTTAATATAGAGCATTTAAGTAATGCACAATTATGTTCTTCCCCAGACTCCACAGAACTCAGTTCCCATGTGGAAGACACACTGAGAGGTAATTGGTGACATAGAAACAAGGGATGATGGTAATTACTGCAGCTCTCCAGGAAGTCAAACCTACAAGCCACATGACTGCAGTGGTTGACATTAAAAGCCCTCAGTAACTCGCCCATTTCCTGCCACTCAGACATGCAATGACTCCCTCCTATTCCAAGCCCCTCAAGAAGCAGATGTTGAGATAGAACTAAATGAGCAAGGCTTTTATTAGGGAAAGTATCCATGAGAAAGTAGACAGGGAGGGGCTGGTAGAGCAAAACGTGACCCTGAATGAAGGAGAGACAAGGAAGGCAGGTTATATGCAGTCTAAAAAAAGTTTCAGCAAGGTCTTCATGAAGTTCTTGAGCCAAGGTCAGCTGTCACAGCTGTCCCGTCTCCCAGAAATTTGTCCATCTTAGTGGACTTCCAGGACTACTCCATCTTTGAGTGAAAGCAGACATGAGATTTGGGGCTTCACTATAAATGCAGAGGTGGATTTCAAAGCTCAATAGCTGGGGCCTTTGGCCAATGATCTCCTGAAGCTCTACAGGAAAGCATGACACAAAGATAGGCTTATACTGAGCATGTGTGAGAGGTGTTATCTGTAGGTTAAGTGCATGGTCCATCAGAAGGATGCTGACAAGGAAAAGGTAGTTCCCACCATCATATTAGAGTTAACTGTCAAGAGTTAATGTTAGCCAGACTTCCCTGGTGGCACAATGGTTAAGAATCTGCCTGCCAATGCAGGGGACACAGGTTCAATCCCTGGTCTGGGAAGATCCCACATGCCATGGAGCAACTAAGCCCATGCACCACAACTGCAGAGCCTGTGCACTGCAACTACTGAAGCCCATGTGCCCTAGAGCCTGTGCTCCGCAACAAGAGAAGCCACCACACTGAGAAGCCCATGCACTGCAACAAAGCATAGCCCCTGCTCACCGTAACTAGAGAAAGCCCTCACACAGCAATGAAGACCCAAAGCAGCCAGAAAAAAATAAAAATAATAATTAATGTTAGCAAAGTAAGAATTTCAAATAAACCTATTTTCAAGTCTGTTTGGGCTGCCATAATAACAAATCTCACAGTTATAGAGGCTGGGGATTCCAAGATTGAGGCACCACCAGATTTGGTGTCTTGTGAGAGCCTGCTTCCTCATTCAAAGCTGACTTTTCTCTGTGGAAGGGAATAAGGAAGCTTTCTCCAGCCTCCACTATAATGGCACTAATTCCTTTCATAAGGGCTCCACCCTTAGGACCTAATCATCTCCCCAAAGCCCGACTGCCTAATACCATCCCCTTGGAGGATAGAACTTCTACATATAAATTTTGAGGGGACACAAACATTCAGTCTATAGCACTTATTCACATGGATTATTTTGAATATATCCTTACATTTCCCCACATGGTATTCAGAAACCCAGGCCAATCGGTAGTCATTTGGTTCAAGTATAAAACAATAATAATAACAACAATAACAGTAATAACGTAGAGACAATATTAGGTTTTTATACTGCCAGGTATACTTCTTAGGAAATAACATTTAACTTATTTATAGGATGAGTTCTGCATTATCATAAATATTGCACCAAGGAAGCAGATGAGGTACAGAGAGCTTACATAACTTCTCTGAGGTTACATAGCTAGTATATCGGAGAAGCTAGTTTCTAAACCATGCATCCCAACTCAAAAAGCCAGACTCTTAACAACTATAGTATCTTGATTATCTTTGGGGTTTTAGACCACGCAGAAATGGTTCATAGAAAAGATTGGCTTAAACTGTGTCTTTAATATGACTACTGATATCATTTTGACTATTGCAAATAAAATGCATTTTTTTTTTAATTTCAAAATCTAGAGTTGTATAACAAAGCATCTTCAAAATATTCATCATACCCCTAGGGGAATAAAAATCAAATATTCCAGTAAACATAGAAGAGCCTAGGAGAAAAGAAGCTTTTTAGGGGGGACTGCCTAATATAAAATAGGTTTGGCACAGCATTCGGGCATAGCTTTGAAAATGGCTTATCAATAATAATACAATTCACTGACTGTGGTAAGTGTTAATTGCAAAGGTTTATAAAAATGTGAATCATTCTTTGTCAATCTGTTAACAAAATGACAATAAAAGCACTATACCGGAAAAACTTTTTACATCCTGAGTAATTATAATACTTTTTATGCTGAGCATGTCAATTACCATTGATCTTTGCTCTGAAAGCATTAAGAAGTCTTAGGAAGCCGGTGAAAGGGTGTTAAGTATGGGTCCCCTGAAGTGCAATACCCAAGGTGAGTCAAAAATTATTTGTACTCTGGTCAGAGCATGGGTAATTTTTGACTCAACCTAGTATAAAAGTTAATCAAGTAGCTTTTATTTTAACAGAAAAAAAAATAGCTAGAAATACGACCATTTCAAATCTTCCTAAGAAAAATACTCATCATAGTCACTGATAATATTGGAAAGGATGAGAACTTAGAAATCCATAAAATCTGTATTGGCCTGAATCTGTTAGTTAAAATATTCTTCCAAATATAGTGTTTCTTTTGGTTAATTAAGTGACATTCATCTATCCAAGAACCTGAGTCTAAATAATTACTATCGATCACAGAGTCATGAAAATAAACCAACTTTCAGGGCTCAAACTACGTACAGGTGGGGAAGTAGGTGATTTTATAGGGATTTCCCCGGGGGCAGACCGTGGTGAGTGACATGCTGTCTACATGTAGTGGTGTTTCAGCCCCCAGGAGTCATTTTTGTCTTTAGTGCAATTGCTTTAGAAGGAGTAACAAATTCATCTATAAATATTATGCGAATTTATTTCATTAGAGGTTTTTAAGGCTTCAAAATACCAAGGCAAAAAAGAAGACATCCCAGCCAGGTAAGCTGAGATGCAGGAGAAGGAGAGAAGACTTGCAAAGACAGTTGGGTGGGGGGTGGAGGTGGATGGAGAGTGTGAAGAAGGTAGGACTACCCTGGGATAAAAGTTATCAGCTATGGTGATCATGGGCCATTCCCACACATTTCCTTACAAAATCTCTGGCACAGTTGTCTGATTTAACTGAAAAGAAAGAGAAAAAAAAAAAAAAAAAAAGCAGTACAGCAAAGTCATCATTTTGCTTCCTATAGTGTAAACTGCCTCTTAGCTGGTGTCCTGCAAACAAGAATAATAGACCCAGGACAGAGATCTCTACTTCTTCCTATCAAAATACCGTAGAGAACTAAAGAGAATTCAAATCATACCTTACGGCAAACTTTTTTCAACATTCCCTTTCCCATCTACCTGAATATTTCTCATGCTACAAGCACTGCAAAACCTTGTCCTAGCCAAACACTCTCCCTGAAATTCTATACATGGTCCAAGTCGCTCTCTCTCTCTCTCTCTCTTTCACTTCTCTCTTTCTCCTCCCACCTATCCATCTCCACGTTCTCCATATATTTACTAATTTAATACTGACAACCATGCTATTAGGGAGATATTATTATCAATGTGATCATTGAAATTATGGAGATATAAAAACTAAAACTCAGAAGCCAAGTATCTAGCCCAAATATGCAACTGCTGGAGGCAAATTTTGCACCTCACAGTCTGACCGTAGAGAGCACCCCCAGCACCCCATTCTCCTTTGCCTACTGTCGGGGACACCCTCTGTTTCTGGTGCTCACTGACCTCCCCCGTTTCTATACACAGAAGATTCTCATTGCAGATTTGTTGAATGAAGGCAGACATACACAGTCCTTGTTTCTGTAGGATGAAAAGAGTCCCAAGAATGGAAATCTTTTTTTAAAAATAAAAGTTGATGTTCCGCTTCTGACAACACTCCATGTCAAGGTTAAATAATTGCAGGAAAATTAATAGAGTCAAGATAAGGGAGAAAGGAAGGAGACGGATGGTGTTGATTTTGGAAAAATAATCCATAAATGTCCACCTCTAACAATATCAAAGGAAACATTGTTACGAGTTGAATTTTGCCACACCGCCCCCAAAAAAGATACCTGAAAGTCCTAACCCTTAGTATCTCTGAATGCAACATTAGTAAGAAATAGGATCTTTACGCAGGTAATCAAGTTAAAGTGAGGTCATTAATGTGGGCCTTAAGCCAGTATGACTCGTGTCCTTGTTAAACGGGAAACTTGCACACGAAACAAGCATGCACAGAAATGTGACCACACGGGGAGCATGTCATCTATAAACCCGGGGACACCCAGGGCTCTCAGAAGCTGGGAGAGAGGCCCGGAACAAATATTTCCTCACAACTTTCTAAAGGAGACATCCCTTCTGACACTTTGATTTTAGACTGTCCTCCAACTGTGAGACAATACATTTCCATTATTTAAGCCACCCAGTTTGTGTACTTTGTTGCAAGAGCTCTAGGAAACTGTTTTCATATCATTTGAAACATAATGCTAATCCTTTCCTCCCAGTTTGGAAAGGCTGAGTGATAATTCTTTCACTCACAGGCCAAGTGAGTCTCAAAGCCTCCACCAGTATGTGCTGAATTGAATGACTTGTTTAAGGAAGAAGGCCAGAAAACAAAGAAAGAAAGAAATTTGAATCTGCTGGCACTTTTATTCTTCCTTGTTTGCTTATATTGTCACCACTCTCTTTCTATAGTAGAGCCTTGAAAGGAACTCACCTTGTGTTTGCCCAGCAAAAACAAGTAGCTGCGTGGTTCATTCAAATGGCCACCTTGCAAGTAAGGAATGAGAGTTTGTTTGAATAGTTTGTTCTTCTAAGTGAGCACTTGGAAAATGAAAAAAAAAAATGTGATCATGTAGCCTTGTGAAGACTCAACTGATTTGATAAAACTATTAATGAACAAAGTCTGAACTAGCATTATGAAGCCTTCTTTAAAATAAATCGTACGTTCCACTTTAAGATACAAGTAATAATACCAAACATAGAGAAAGAAATAAAGCAAACTCAGCAAAGTGGCTCTTTGAGGAATGATATTTCCCTACCGATACGCATAAAATTTTGTTTCATGAATCCGATCACTAGCTGTAGCTTCTTGGGAAATAGTAGCTGGAAAACACTTTGATTAAAACAAGCTTCCAACATGGACAGCAACGTGCTGTACAACAAAACAAAAGATGATAATTATTCTTTTTTTCACATGCCCAGCAATAGTCTTGCTGAAGTGCCAGGACTTTTTAAGTGGGAACCAAATTAATCGTTATTAATCCTTGTCACTGTGATTGCATAATGTCTGAATTTGAATGTCTGATGTGTGACACTCTCTCTCCTCTTCCCTTGGCAATCAGAAGTGCGAAAATAAACCTTACGCTTTAAAAGAAACGTCAAGTTTGAAAAAAAAATAGACATAATCATCGGAACCGAAAAAAAGGTTGAAAAAAAGGCTTTACAGGAGAAAAAATATACACTATGTCAGAGTTCCAGACGTGTTCTTTTATGTTAATATATTCACTGCTATATGTCAGGGCTGTGAAAATAGGCGCCTAAACAAGAAGGCAGGCAGCCAAATGCATACAGAGAAATTTTAAAAATTTGTTCATTTGCATTTTTTGAGAATCTCGCTCTAGAGCTTAATTAATACCTTTAAAATTACTTCCTTGAATGATCTGTGTCTAGGCCCAATTGAAATTGCTTCTAAGTGCTAATTAGTGAGTAAGGTCAAGTCCCACAATAAATAAATAAATGCAAACACAAACACCTCCCAATGAGGACGAATTTCTGCCATTCTCAGTGTTTTCATTTGCTAATGGGGTTAGTCCAGATCCCTTCTGAGTGCGTTCCCTGCCATAGACCCACACACACCGATATCTAGTACATTTTACGGTGTCAAATTAAACCAAACACCACAGTGTTTAGAAATGCTTTCCTAGGATTTGATTCTCCTCTGATCTCTGAATCCCAGAACTTACAGATCGACATCCTGGCTGCCTTGCCAAGTCTCATTCTGACCCAGCTCCTAAGCATAAGTTATTCAACAACCTATCCTGACATCTTCACGTCTTCTATAAAATTAGGAATCTGTTTATTTTTTCCTGATGTCTTATTCCTTTTTGATTTATTCATTAATCGTGATATAAAAATCATCAGTCTATACATTTTTTCAAAGTTGAGAAAGTGTAGACCTACTATAAAGAAGAACTTATGATGTCATATTATTTCCCTCAATCCCCTAAAGCAACATTAACATTAAAAAAAAAAAGAGAGAGAGAGAGAAATAGAGGTGTTAGTAGCCTGGAGTGGTCCTAATGAGGTTACCACACAGTTCCGGGAGAGGAGCTGAACAGGAAGCTGTGTCAGTAGAAGGTAAAATTGCAACAAGTTGAAAATGTGGGCAGCAGGGAGGTTCGCAGATTCAGCACCGCCTGAAACCGCTGCCTTGGACTTCAGGCAGTGCCCTCATCAGGCACTGATGGTCAGTGGGTGGTCTGCAGTGAGATGGGGATAACTGCCTGACGTAGGCATCATTCTCACACTCCTCAGCCCAGAAGTGGGCACTTTAATTAGAGATTTTAGAGGGAGTACATGTATCATAATTACAAGGGGGCAGGTGGCTGCGGGTCAGGCTGAGCCGGAGCTGTGCCTTTCGGGTGTGCCTGCAGGGATCACCTGTAAGATGGCCAAACACGTGACGCTTTTGTAAACTACACATTTCTGAATTCACAAACACATCTCGCTCCCAGCACTTTGGAACTGGGGACCTCCACCCCACGACTCACAGCCTTTCTATCCTCCACCCTATGTCTTTCCTTCCCTTCTAGACACACTTCTTCGAACTGCCCATTATTGGGTATCTCGCATTTCACTTAGCCCGCTTGAAATGGAGCAGACACTATGGCCTTTGCTGCCCCTCCTCCACACGTCCTCAGCCTGCCTTTCGTCTGTAGAAAAACTTTAGCCAAAGAATTAGTTTAAGCAGAGGGGTCAGAAAACGTAGAAACACAGGCAAACAGTCAAAGGAAACCAAAAAATAATAGTTTCGTCATTAAGCAAAGTCAAGGACATTTAGTCCCTCCTCAAGGGCTATGGGTAGTATTCTGAGCCATATACTGTGAGCTGTCTTATGGATACTGAAACACCCGCCAGGTGGAGGAAGTGAACTACACGATGACCAGGCTGTAGCCAGGACATAAGCTGCCACAATTCCCAAAACTGGCCTCAAAGAGATGAAAGAAGACCGATCCTGGAACTGAAGATTAACTGTACTTAGAACAATCAAGATGACTGATGCTGGTCAGACCACCGATGACCCATTTCAAGATGACTGTCAGAGCTGACTGTGCTGTTTCTGCCTGTAGCCCCCTCCTTCTGTCTATAAAAGCTCTTGCCCCTGATTGTCGGGGTGTGGGTAGTCAGCCTTTGGACAGGTGTCCGCCCTCTCTGCCAGTTGCTGGCATTCAAAATAAAGCAAACGTTCCTTTCCACCGACCTTGCCTCTTTATTGGCTTTTGAGCCTCGAGCAGCCGGACCCCACTTTCGGTTACAAGCTTATCTATACCCCTCTTTTATTCTGCTTTCATCTTTTTCAAACCAGCTGGATGGCTATCAACACAATCAACGTCACCACTGTCACCGATTTTTTTTTAATTATCACAAGTTTAGTGGATATCCATTGTCTTGTATAGATACAAAACTAAAGAAATAGAAAAAAAATTTTTTTCTTGTGAAGAAAACTCTTAGAATTTACTCCCCCAACAACTTTCATGTATAACATACAGCAGTGTTCATCACATTTATCATGTGGTACAGTCCATCCCTAGCACTTATTTCTCTTATAACTGGAAGTCTGTTTCTGCGTTCCTAACAAGCTCACACGTGATGCTGATGGACCTCCATGGACCTCACTTCAAGGTCCACCTCACCTCACATCAGCATCACCTGTAGGCCTGTTGTTCGGGGACTTGGCCGTGACGTCACGCATTTCTCCATGCTTAAGTCCAAGGCCTCCGAACTTCTTACTCTGTGGATGTCACCCTGGGTGATCTCCTCTATTCAAGACTTCAAACTCTGCCCGACAGCTCCCTGATTTACATCTCTGTGTCAGAAGGAACCTCTGACACACATGTATCTGTGCTCATTTCCCAACACCTCCACTTGGACATCACAGAGGTACTGAGTTTCAGCATATGCTAACATCAAGCTCGTCATCTTGACCCCCAGACTCGTTCTCATCCTGTATAACACTTTTCAAGGAATCTTACCATCATCTCTCCAGCTCCACAAGCTGTAAATATTTCTGAGCACGTTCTGCCGTCTCCTACATTTTACATAGCACCAGTGTGACTTTATCCCCTAAAAATTGCTTACATCCATATACTTCTCTAGGTGTCCATTGCTACCACCTAGTAAGTGAAAATAATGCTCATTGAGAGCTTATAAGGTGCCAGGCTCTGTGATAATTGCTTTATGTGAATTGTGTTATATAATCCTCACAGCAACCTTATCAAACATACCATTAACCTCTCCAGTATATACACAAAGGAAGTGGGAATTGGCAATGCTATGTGATTCCTCAAAGTCACAAAGCTGACACGACTTTTATAAGCCTACTGTACGACTCGTTCAAGCACTACTCAGACTTACTAAGCTTCACTTCTCACCTACATAGCTGTACTCAATTCCCAGTTGGTCTTCCTCTAACACTCTTAGCTTATTCCTTTCAAAATATTCTCTACTATTCTTTTATGCAGGCTTATAAGCTTTGTGTTGGCTCCTAGGTGAAAGCAAAGTTCTGATCAGAAACCCACAAGTCTCTGTTTGACTTGGTAGGCCCCTCCCCTGACCCTACAGAAGGCTGATCCGCTGTTTCCATCTTTGTCCATCTCCCTGCTTCTCCTGAGCACTGTCACACCATCCTCTCTATTCTTGACATTAATGTGGATTTCCGGAATGCTATTCTCCTACTAGCATGATTATCTGATTAACCTTTTGATTCTCCACAACTCTATAAAATACAAAAAGGCAAGGACACACATCTAGATTTTTTTCACTATGCCTACACATAGTACTTAATAAATACTTGTCAGGGAAACATATTTCCTTTTAACAACCATATAATTCTAACTATATGATGGTACTATAAAATAAGGCATACCATTGTAGAAAATGTGGAGAATTGGAGTAGATTAAAGTGTTAAAGAGAAGGAAGGAAAGAAAGAAAGAAAGAAAGAAAGAAAGAAAGAAAGAAAGAAAGAAAGAAAGAAAGAAAGAAAGAAAGAGAGGGAGGGAGGGAGGGAGGGAGGGAGGAAGGAAGGAATGAAGGAAGAAAGGAAGGAAGAAAGAAAGGGAAGGAAGGAAGGAAGGAAGGAAGGAAGGAAGGAAGGAAAGAAAGAAAGAGAAAGAAAGAAAGAAGAAAGAAAGGGAAGGAAGGAAGGAAGGAAGGAAGGAAGGAAGGAAGGAAAAAAAAAAGAAAGAAAGAAAGAAAGAAAAAGAAAGAAAGAAAGAAAGAAAGAAAGAAAGAAAGAAAGAAAGGGAAAGAAAGAAAGAAGAAAGAAAGGGAAGGAGGGAAGGAAGGAAGGAAGGAAGGAAGGAAGGAAGGAAGGAAGGAAGGGAGGAAAAGTCATCCATTGATCTTCATCCAGAAATGACCCTATTTTATTTATGTGTATCCCACTATTTTGCCATTGACAGTTACATATTGTATTATTTATACATTTTTCTGACTATGATTGATTTAACATTTTATTTTAAAAGTTTCTCATAGCACTAACAGCTTTAATGTTCATAATTGTAATGTATGTACTAGTCCGTTGGGTTTAAATGCTGTAATTTGCCAAACATTCATCACATAATTAGCTATTTAGATTATTTCCAAGTCTCGGCAATATAAATGATGAGCTAATAAATATCTCAGCACATAAAGCTTTCCTTCCTATTATATTTTCAGGGAATAGTTGGTTACCTGATAGAACAATTAAAGAAGGATTCATGATTCTTTCAACATTGTGTGTGCATAATTATTGCCAAGTTATTTCTTTTCTTTTTTTTTTTAAGAACTTTTATTGAGATACAGTTAACAGACAATATCAGCATATATTTAGAGTGCACAATTTGCTATCCCAATCTCCCAATTCATTCCCCCCCAACCCTCCCCACTTTCCCCACTTGGTGTCCATGTGTTTGTTCTCTACATCTGTGTCTCTATTTCTGCCTTGCATTTCCTCTTTCATAATTGTTAGCATTTGCCTTATGTATTGAGGTGCATCTATATTGGGGGCATATATATTTATAATTGTTATCTCTTCTTGGATGGATCCGTTGATGTTTATGTAATGTCCTTTCTTGTCTCTTGTAACTTTTTTTTTTTTAAAGTCTATTTGATCTGATATGACTATTGCTACTCCAGCTTTCTTTTGATTTTCATTTGCATGGAATATCTTTTCCCATCCCCTCACTTTCCAGCTGTATGTGTCCCTAGGTCTGAAGTGGGTCTCTTGTAGACAGCATATATATGGAACTTGTTTTTGTATCCATTCAGTCAGCCTGTGTCTTTTGGTTGGTGCATTTAGTCCATTTATATTCAAAGTAATTATTGATATGTATGTTCCTATTACCATTTTCTTACTTGTATTGTTGTTTTTGTAGGTCCTTTTCTTCTCTTATGTTTCCCACTTAGGGAAGATCCTTTCGCATTTGTGCATTTGTCATAGGGCTGGTTTGGTGGTGCTGAATTCTCTTAGCTGTTGCTTGTCTGTAAAGCTTTTGATTTCTCCTTCAAATCTGAATGAGATCCTTGCTGGGTAGAGTATTCTTGGTTTTAGGTTCTTCCCTTTCATCACTTGAAATATATCATGCCACTCCCTTCTGGCTTGCAGAGTTTCTGCTGAGAAATCAGCTGTTACCCTTATGGGAGTTCCCTTGTATGTGATTTGTCATTTTTCCCTTGTTGCTTTTAATAACTTTTCTCTGTCTTTAATTTTTATCAATTTGACTACTATATGTCTTGGCATGTTTCTCCTTGGATTTAACCTGCCTGGGACTCTCTGAGCTTCCTGGACTTGGGTAGCTATTTCCTTTCCCATGTTAGGGAAGTTTTCAACTATAATCTCTTCCAATATTTTCTCGGGTCCTTTCTCTCTCTCTTCTCCTTCTGGGACCCCTATAATGTGAATGTTGGTGTGTTTAACATTGTCCCAGAGGTCTCTTAGGCTGTCTTCAGTTCTTTTCATTCTTTTTTCCTTATTCTTTTCTGCATCAATGATTTTCACCAGTCTTCCAGGTCACTTATTCGCCCTTCTGCCTCAGTTAATTTGCTGTTGGTTCCTTCTGGTGTATTTTTCATTTCAGTTATTGTGTTGCATATCTCTGTTTGTTTGCTCTTTAATTCTTCTAGGTCTTTGGTAAACTTCTCGATCTTTGCATCCAGTCTTTTTTCAAAGTCCTGGATCATCTTCACCATCATTATTCTGAATTCTTTTTCTGCAAGAGTGCCTATCTCCTCTTCATTTAGTTGTTTTCCTGGGGTTTTATCCTGTCCCTTCATCTGGTACAAAGTCCTCTGCTTTTTCATTTTCTCTATCTTTCTGTGGCTGTGGTTTTCAGTTCCACAAGACGAAATACAGCTGATACTGCTTGATACTACTCTCTGCTCTCTGGTGGAGGAAGGTATCTAGGTGGCTTGTACATGCTTCCTGATGGGAGGGACTGCCAATTTATTTCTGAAGTGATTTACCAATGACTAGGAAAGCCACATTCATTTACTTGCTAGAATTAGTTGTCTTCCATTCCATTTTTGCTAAATTGTCAGATACCAAAATACTATGATCATTGATTAATTTGTGTCTCTTTAAATTTATTATGAATGCTTTATTATAATAAATTCATGTCTATATGATCTCACTTTTATTTTTGTATTTATCAACATATGTGTGTGTGTCTATGTATATTTAGATACAATAGTCTATATATAGTTATTTATCCCTTAGCTATAATTATTTAGATATAGATTTATGTATGTATATATTTACATCTCCATATAGATGGCTATCTTTTTAGATATAGATATAGACATTGACATAGATATCAGTATGCATGTAAATACAGATCTATCCTATGTGTCAGGAAGTGTACTGGTCTATGAAAACACAGGAGTGGAAGAAAGAGCTTTCTCGAAATAATGGAAGAAACCAATAGTAAATAAGGTTGCTACATATAACATCATTTTTTCCCCCAGAATATCAGAATTTAACGCATATGGATTCAAGCATTATAATTAAATCCAGGAATGATTTTTCAAATCCTTTTCTTTCTTACTTCGTGTTTTTAATAATTTTATTGAAGTTGATGTCATCTCTCCCTGTGGGTAGAAGGGAGAGACCATGCATGGTGTGATTTCTCTTTAGATATGCACTAGTCTGTAATATCTTGGCACAGCTGGGGTAAACTAAGGCAAATGCTTCCCCAACTGAAGACTCTGATCTGGGTAATTTCAGTCTATTCCAACATTCCTGAAATGTACATTACCTGAAGTTTGTTCTTAGTTTCATTAAAGGAATCTCATTTTGTGAAATGCCTATCGAACCCTAATCTGTTAGAAAAATTCATTTGCCAGCCACACTTTCCCTAATCTCCAGGAAGATCTTAATTTTTAAATTCAAATTAAGATTTCCCCATTATTTTAAGGTTCTTGCTACAAATTAAATCAAGTAACTTTAGAACCATTAAATGTGATTTCCCTATTTTATATTAAGTATTTAATAGACATTTTTTGAGTGTGGTATTTTTTTGTACTTATTGCGTTGCAAATGTAGGTGCTTTCTTTAGGGTTTAATGAGATCAAGGATGTTAAAATGATTGGATTTTGCACCACTTTGCTGTCAGTTAATCTCACATTGCCCTGAGAACAGGCATAAACCATTTACTTCATATTTTCTCATAGTGATTGATCTATTACCCTAGAACTTTGAACTTTGAATTGCATGATCAGCCTGCTGAGAACCACTGGGTCTCAAAATCATGTCCCATGGACAAGTCATTGATCCAACTGAAATGAAAAACTGCAGTGTAGCCAAGGTCTAATCACTCCCAAACGTGTCAGGATTTTCAGAATGTTTTTCATGAGGAAATAAAAAGCTACGGAGAATATCAAAGAGCTTTTTGAGGAATGTGCCACACACCTAATAACTCAGCTGCTCACTCTTCAGTTGAGATGAAAAAATGCTAACATTTACGTAAATCAAATCTACGTAGAATACGCAGTAGTCAACAAAATTGCTAGGAAGTGAACACACGAGGCACATCATTTAAGTGGTCTTTCTATTTTTTTGCTTCTTATATATATCAAAAAGATTCTGGTATATATTAACTTGCTACTGGGACTTTAAAAATCAGGTTTCACGGGACTCATACAAAATTTTAATTTATAATAATCCTTTACTTAGTTGATTCACTACTTCATCTTGACCCACTTCTTGGCCTGCAGGAGTTAGATATTAAATGTGAGGGTTTATACCATTTAATAAATAATGCAGTCTTAGTTTATTTTAAATTAACCCATATTTCTCTATATCTCAATGTCAAGGTATAGACATCTGAGAACATCATTGGTAAATGATTTAAAAATGTATGTGTAGAATCCTGACTTTCTTGTGATTCTTTTGTTCAGAATTTGAAGAAATTAGCATCATTATTTTTTCTTCCTCATTAGTTGGTCCTTAACTGCTGTTCCATTTTATAGACTCTCCTAAACTTCTGGAGAGGAGGTAAGCTATGTATGAATATAAGGAATTTTAAAGAACACTTGTAGTCAAATTAAATTCATTGCACTTTTCAGAGCATGACCATGTAATTTGGCAGTGGAAGCAAAACAATGACCTAAATCTTCTAACATCAGCATCAACCAATTTTCATAGAATTTTCCCTATAAGTGTCCATACTGTTCTTTCTTATGGTTCTAGTTCATAACGATTGTAGATTTAAAATGTGTCTTCCTTCTGTGACTATTTGTATTTTTTTGACATACAATAAATTGCATATATTTAAAGTGTACAATTTGATATATTTTTTCTTATTAGTAATGTATATATGGCAATCCCAATCTCCTAATTCATCCCACCCCAACGCTCCCCATTTTCTACCCTTGGTGTCCATATGTTTGTTCTCTACATCTGTGTCTCTATTTCTGCCTTGCAAACCAGTTGTACCATTTTTCTAGATTCCACATATATGTGTTACTATACGATAATTGTTTTTCTCTTTCTGACTTACTTCACTCTGTATGACAGTCTCTAGGTCCATCCATGTCTCTACAAATGTCCCAATTTCGTTTCTTTCTAAGGCTGAGTAATATCTCATTGTATATATTGCCACATCTTCTTTATCCATTCATCTCTTGATGGACATTTAGGTTGCTTCCATAACCTGGCTATTGTAAATAACACTGCAATGAACATTGGGGTGCATGTGTCTTTTCAAGTTATGGTTTTCTCTGGGTATATGCACAGCAGTGGGATTGCTGCGTCATATGGTAATTCTATTTTTAGTTTTTCAAGGAACTTCCATACTGTTCTCCATAGTAGCTGTATCAATTTACATTCCCACCAACAGTGTAAAAACATTCCCTTTTCTCCACATCCGCTCCAGCATTTATTGTTTGTAGATTGTCTGGTGATGTCCATTTTAACCGGTGTGAGGTGATACCTCATTATAGTTTTGATTTGCGTTTCTCTAATAATTAGCGATGTTGAGCAGCTTTTCATGTGCCTCTTGGCCATCCGTGTGTCTTCTTTGGAGAAATGCCTATTTAGATCTTCTGCCCATGTTTTGATTGGGTTGTTTGTTTTTTTGATATTGAGCTGCATGAACTGTTTATGTATTTTGAAGATTAATCCTTTGTCTGTTGATTCACTTGCAAATATTGTCTCTCATTCTATGGGTTGTCTTTTCTTCTTATTTATAGTTTCCTTTGCTGTGCAAAAGCTTTTAAATTTCATTAGGTCGCTCTTGTTTATTTTTTTATTTCCATTACTCTAGGAGGTTGGTCAAAAAAGATCTTGCTGTGTATTTGTATGTGTCTTAATATTTTACATTTTAAAATGTAGGAAAATGTAGAAAAGTCAATAGGTAAAGTTATCAATACCTAAGTTTGAACTGTATAGTATAAAAATTTCAATAATATGATGCTTTTAAATAATCTCAATTTAACATATTTTTTTTTAAATGTGTCATTTGTAAAAAGCTGATTTGGGTATGAATTGTTAATTAATGAACATTAATTAGGAATCTACTGTAGAATCAACACTATGGTAAACAGTGAGAATGGCTAGTGTATAAGGTTCCTGTCCTCTTTTGTGCTAGCAGGGCTTGATAGACCTATGTGTAGTTGCAAAAAGCAATAAGAAGGATGAATACTGTAATGGAGTTATGTACACAAGCAATAGGAACTTAGATACAGCACACTTAAATGCACCTGTGGGGGTAAAAACAAAACTTTGTAAGGGATGTAAACCTTAGGCTGTATCTTGAAGAATTAATAAAACTCCTGACAGTATTTTTGGCAGTGAAAGGAAAAAAGTATTCCACCCAGATGGAAAAAATATTTGATCCTAAAACTTTCTGAGGATAAAATATTCAGTGCAATGTATTGTAGATTTTGGTGGTTTTAACTAATCACATAATGTAAGAAAAAGCATTATTAGCTTTCAATAATATGTGGCTATGTTTTGCTTATATATAAAATATAGAGGAAATTTTAGATAAAACTCTAATAATTGAAACTCTTGTTAAGTCACAATTCTTCTAATTATCTCAGTTCAGATAATTAGAATTTTGGGGTAAAATGATGTTCTCTTTGTTGTTTTGCATACAATTTGATTCACAGGAAAAGGGGGCACTCCAGGTTCAGGCACAAGGATTTGAATCCAACTCTGCTGTGTAATAGATGGTGGACAATCTCTTCATCTCTCTGACAAGGTGAACATTTTTTACCATTTTCCTGCTTATTGAAACACGGGTAATGGTTGTGACTCTTCATGGCTTTTGTGAATTTCTGTGCACAATTCTTGACCCATGTTAAGCCATCAGTTATTATTATTAGCTTTATTATTATCATCTCCATCATGGTCATCACCACCGTCACTATTTTTATGATAATTCACTTAGGAAGAGAATGTGATGTTAATACGAATGAATTGAGCAAGAAAAATTCTTATTTTTGGAAATGGCAGAGTCAACCAATCTTTTATATCCTAATGAAATCAGTCATGACATGAGAGGAATTTGTTACTTTCACATTTATTTTTTTCCAAATAAATTTTATTTTCACATGAAAATTTCATTCAAAATATGTCTTTTTTTTCTTTTCTGGCTTTTCTTCAAGCACATATAAAAATTGCCAAATACCTTTTATTTTATAAGTAAATAACTCATTTTTGGAGACCTACATTATTGCTGTGTATGTAAATGTCTTGAACAAAGAGTGTTTCTGTAAGTTATGGTTGATGATACATTACCACTAAGATCTAAAATCAGGGAATAATATGAACTAAAATAACATTTTATCTGCTTTGCTTTGCAAATGACTACTATTTCTTCTTTTTAACATCCCTGGAACAGCATATTAAGTGCTGGCACATGGAATGACGTCTTTCTGTAAGGATTTGGGAGGTAGTTTTGATTTGGGAGAAAGAACATTGAAGTCGGTGCCAGAAGACATAATTAAACCCTAAATCTGTCTCTTATACACAGTGGAAACTTTAATCATTCAATGAATTTCTTTGTAGGTCTTACCTTAATTGAAACTGAAATGATAAAATCTACCATTTGTTTTTGTTGCGAGAATGCATTGAGATAAAATATTTTGCTGACTTCTCTCCCATTCACAAACCCAAGGTAATATTACAAATTAATATAGAAGTAGTTGTCATTTAAACTGGTGAAAAATGCCTCCTTGGCCATTTAATGGGAGAGTATATTTTCCAGCAATGGGAAACTTTCTTTTCCTCCAATCCAGAAACAATAACTAATTCATAATGATTATGTGAAATGTCTGTGTCAGAAGCCACTGCTGCTTAAAAGCTGAACTGGTGTGTGTGTGTGTGCGCGCGTGCCCATGTGTGTGTACAAAATCAGATCTGGGTTTTTTTTTTTTAAGAATTTCTTGTTCTACCATGCTTTCTTTCACTAAATGGTATCTGTATTTACTGTTAATTGCATATAAAAATCAAACCAAATTCTACAGTTCTTTTTTTTTTTTTGCATTAGCCTCTGTTTGACATAGGGGCTGTAACACAGTTAAAGACTCGGAGTTCCCCATTGTCCCCAGAATCCTTTGGCAATGAGAGCTTCTTTCATCTTCCCTTCCATCTGCAGTGTCTCACCTTCCACCTTTGCAGGCACTATGTAATTATCATGTCCGCAGACCACTTTTCTTTTCTCTATCAGCTTTGACAAGAAGATGGATCCTCTTGCTACAGAGTATGTGTCATTGTTCATTGAAGCACTTGCCCAACAGGAACTAAAATATTAATTGTGAAAAAACAGCATGGGGTAAGGATCTTTGATGAACTAAAATTACTGTTGTACCATGATGTGAAGGGCCTTTAATTTTGCCATCTGGGTCTAATTGACAGAGAAAGGCTAAGAATTGTAGCCTGGAGAATTGGTGAACTTTGCATATGGACAATTAACTAGAAAAAGAACAAGCTAGTTTGGGAAATTGTGAGTATCTCTGAAAACGAGGTGTCTGAACACCTTCAGATTATGCAGCCAGTACTGCCTCAATGAGACACATCTCTTGCCGGGAACAGTAGCTTGGACTGCAGTTAAGATGAGTGTCTGTGCATTGGACCTAAATAAAGATTTCAGTTTTCTCTAGAAACCGTGTCCCAAGTCACATGATCTCTCAGTGTTTTCCCTGTCCCTGTTCCCCTAACACTTCCTGTTAAAACAAAGATAGCATTTTGTCAGATCTCTGACAGGAGGTGTAAATATCTCAGGTGTTTGATTTAGTGGATATTTAACCCTAACAGAAAAAAAAATGAAGAAAATTGATCATGAGTGTTTATATTTTTAAGTCGAAATTAATTGATTCTGGGTTTATTCACAAGATCAGTTTTTATTTTTATAAACCCACAAAGGAGAACTGAATTAAAATAAACCACTAGATGCTTTAAAAACAATTAATACATTAGAACAACTTGTAAGAAGAGAGTTATTAATGTGCTGTTACCAAATACGAATCTGTTTACAAATTTCATTAACTATCTTTTTTCTTTCAAATCAGCTTGCTCAGGCTATGTATTTTGTCATGTGGATTTGTTTCATTGGAAAATTGATGAAAATAACATTTGTTTTTTCTTATAAATATTAGCTATAAGAAATGGCTTTTAACAAGTAAGCTATTGAGATTTTGACCATCACATTTAAAAAGTAGTATTTGATGTTTACCTTTTTTTAAATCTCAGGACTTTAAACATGAAAGTTATGTGTTGGAAAATATTATACTGGTTAGATTTTAACGTTTCAAATTAAATGCAATTAATATTATCATCGTAAGTCTAACAGATACCTCAGACATCACCTAGCCTAATCCTCTCTTTATAAAATAAAAGAACTGAGACCCAGAGGGTTCTGTAACTTCACTAGTTAGTATCTCTGCTGCCTCCAGAGTCTACTCTGTTGACATCAGTCTGACACTCAACCTACTAAAAGGAATCAGGAGGAATTACAAGTACAATCCCAATGCATGACTTATAGCTTCAAGATCAAGATCAAGGGCACCTTATGGACAAAAATAATTATAGAAAAGATATATCAAAAGCTCTATTTGGAGCCCCATTTAAGGTTTAAAGGATACCAAAACCATCAACTAACCTTGAACATTGCCAATTTTAATGGGGTGAGGAAAAAAGACAACACATTTTAGGGGGGAAATACGTCAGTGTTTCTTATGTAAAATATATTTGGGAGAAGGAAAATAGTGGATGAGATTGCTGTTTTCAGTAGTTCCTTGGGAAGCTTCATAATATATGAATGAACAAAATTGGGTTTGGCAATCTTGATAGCTAAAAAATGTTTTCAGTCCTTAATCACCTCTTTGGCTTCATACAGCATTGCTTATATATGGTAGTAAAATATTTGTGTCTGTGGTTTATTTTATAAGCCCTGTGCTTCTGTTCAACTCTTGAGATGGTGTTGGCGTTGATTTCTAGAAGGAAAAGAAGCATTTAGGGGAATGGTATGATATGCCACCACCTCTGTTTCTGGGCTTGATAATGGTTTACATGTGTCGAAAACTGTCATTTCAAAAATAATAAAGTTTTTTTTAAGAAAATATATACAGGCTGCCTAAGAGTTATGCCAAAACATATTTTCTTTTCATCATTTCAGGATATGCAAATCAAACACTTTCATCAAGTCCCTCCTCTTTAGACTGCTGAAACACCAGAGGTTGCTGAAATCTTCTCTCCCTAGACTCCCTAGAATCAGGCTGTTTGATCAAAAGGAGCCTGCCAGGATCACTCCATCTTAATCACAAGTAGTTAATTAGAATAACGTATATCTTGGGAAAAAGCGGTGCTGACCTGTCCTTGGAATAGGCTTCCTTGAAAAGCCGTCTAAGTGAAGGCAACGCATTGACCATACAAACTAATGAATGCTTTTTCAATCTTATCGTTGCAACATTTGAAAAAAAAAAAATCAGTATATTTCTCCTCAGCCAAATGCTCTTCCCCATGTGACTTCTGTACACTACTATTAACCAGTAATGAGATATTCCACACACTGATATCAAGCTTCTATCGGTCTTCAAGCCTGCCAAAACATCCTTTTTTAATAATACCCTAAAACAGGTCTTTCCTGTCTTTTCTCTTATATAAATGTATTCTTGTTCCTGTGTTTTATTAACATTGACAGTGGCACTGTTAAAAGTAAAAGATTAATTACTTGGCTGTGATTCACAGAAATGGAGCAGTAGCTAAATTACCGAGGAAATATATCAGAAAATCAGTCATTGTTATGTCACCAATGAAATTCCTTAAAACAGGAAATAAAGAAACACTCCTCAGTATAGGAACATGCCCATATGTCAGGGGAAAGCAACTCAAGCCATTTTATAGTAGTGGATGGGTATTTTAGAGAGCATCAATAGGCAATAATCAATGCCGACGTAGCGCTGAGCGATGGGTCTGACTTTATTGTCATGCCGTTCCTTTAGTGAGTATCTCTTTGTGGCTCATTAATTAAATTTCCGTTAGCTATATTTCTGTGAACCCTCAATAACTGGTGGGTGCTAGGGGAGAATCAAAACCTCACTTCTAATTAAAGTTGTAATTGTGATTTGCAGTCTTTGAAGTTTTTTTTTTTTTCAAAATGCTGTTCCTGAGACCGTGTTTTGCTTTCTTGCTTCTTTCAAGAAGTCAATAACTCTCAAATGGCATTATACAGCAAAGATTTATCAGAACATAATGGACTATTGATAATAATCCTTTTGAGCCAAAGATTATGAATAATCTAATTTGGTGCACCCAAGAGCCACATTACAAGCATAATAGTTATGATAATAATACTAATAAAGATAAAATTGGAGAATGTTAACATAAACAGGAATCACAGCTTTGTGACTTGATGAAGCATCTATCCCTCCCTTGCTCTGTCTTTTTCTCTTCTACTATCTTTTTCTTTCCACCTCATCATCCTAGGTCCCAGCCTCATTTGATTATGGTCTCTGTGAAGCTTGCTGTCAGCTTTCCTGAAACTATCTCATTCTGCAAATGTATTATCATCTTCTAATTTATTTCAATTGAGTTTCCCCATTCACTGAGTGTAGAGATCACCAGAAATACTGATCAGGAAAATGTAAGATTGTGGCATCCCAGGACTGATAGGTTTGGGGAATACGTCTGTACCCATTCATTGTTTTTCAAGGTACTGGAACTATTGTCCTCAAATGTGTCAGTAATTCAGTTAGTCAAAAATGGATTTATTCCAAAAATATACTTAATCACACATAAAGCAAGATAGAGAAGGTGCATTGAGATGTAAGCAAGTGTCAGAATATCGCTTCGTCCTGTAATTCCTAGGAGCCATGTCTGATGCACCGAGGACATTATATTCATGGCCTTGCATTAAGCCAGGATGGGCACCCAAACTACGATAACTAACAACAATTAAGGGTTGTAGGAACAACATTGAGTTCATCCTTTTGTTTCATTTTCATTACAATTGTTCTGAAGCTTTCAGTTTGAGTCATTTTTTTTTTTTTTGAGTTTTTGTTTGATTTTAAAAGTCGGAAAAATGTGGTGAATTTGTTTTTTACTTCAAGGTAAATAGAAACTTTCTATCTTGGTTCATATGTAAATGATATACTATAATTGAAAACAAAGTTACAGAATACCAAATGCACATGTTAAATATGACAGGATACTTTTGAAGATGTAACTCATGCCAAGAAGAATTACAGAATTTAGACCTATTTGTTTGAATTTGGGCTTTATCACAGTGAACTCGCTATTGTTACTTAATTTCCCTAACACTCATGTTTTTAGGTCAAATTATATTAACTATCCCTTAGATTTGTGGAGAGTTTATAGAAAATCATACATGCAGAGCTAGTAGCACAATTTCTGGCATAAGGTAAGTGTTCAGTGTGTGGTAACTATTTAAGATTTGATCATTATAAGTTTCTAAATGAGAAATATTTTGACAAAATACATCTAAAACAATATCAAAATTGAGGAATATTCTAGCAGATTTGTATTATCTTCACAAGCCTATGCTTTTTCAATATATCCTGTTAGAGAATTTCTATAGATTTAGCAGCAACACAGGTAACACAAATACAAAAATAATGTCCAAACTTCCTTTTAGTTTTATATTTAACTTTTTCATCGAAGTCTTTTACAATATCTGTCCTAATGTACAGAACTTGGTCCATATTATATATTTCAATGAAACATCAGTAAAAATAAATCATTTGCCATTAGCATCAACTTACTTCTAAGATGCTATGTATCCTGCGTTCCCCAGATGTGATGGTGGCTGGATTAATCTCAGTGGTTTTTGCATCTCTGGTGTCTTACCATGTGATACTCATAGAGATTGTAGTGTAAAGAAAAATAGAAAATTGTACATGTAGCATATACATATTGTCAGTAATAGTAATGTAATATAATTTTAATTTATCATTGGTCAAGTGGGGTTTTCTGATCTGAACTAACATCTCAATCACCATTAATCATATACTACATTTGTAAAACAATTTCAAGTTATATTAAAAAATCGGTATGTAAATAAACATTATTATTTTCAAACACTTAGGTATTGGTCAAAAAATAATTTTATTGGAAAGTAATACTAGGTCAAAATGTCTAAATGGGTTATAACTAATTTGGCACTAACTTAATTATTTCAGAACAGGATTTTGAGCCTAAGGCATGTAGATTTTATTTTCCAGTGAAAGTGTAATAATTTATTAGACTGCTTTATTTCTATGTGTTTCCCCCAACCAGAATAAATACTATGTTTTCCAAAATGTATTGGAAATATTAACATGGTGATAAGGAAAATTAAGCTTTAAAAAATACGCAGTAAGAATGACAGAAAGATCTCAGAGCAAGGATAAACAAATGACTTCCTGCAATGAAATCTGGCCCATCACCTGTTTTTGTGAATAAGGAGTTATTGGAACACTGCAGTGCCCACTGATTTAGGCACTCATTGGTGGCTTTTGTGTTATAATACCAGAGTTGAGTATTTCTGAGAGATTGTACGGCCCCCAAAGTAGAAAACATTTGTTTGAGCCTTTATAGAAATAGTTTCTAACCTCTGCACAGTATAACTTGCCAATATCTGGAAGAAAGCAGAGTGTTTATAACATTAAAACTAGTTTCCAAAGCTTATGTGGAAACCAGTTCTACGTATTCTTTAGGAAGCTTTGGATTTCATAGGCATGTGTGCAACATATCTTCTTTTTACATATTTTATACAGAACATTCTTACTTTTTATAACAGAAATATAACTACAATCTGTGAAGAGCCTTTCCTTTCTAATTTTGGAAACAGAGTAAGTGCCTTTTCTCATTTCTCACTCAGCTCTTTTAAACCATAAGCTCAAATACAGACTACCAATTCTGGAAGAATCTTCATTAAACAACATGAATCCCCTTTCTTTGGGCCATAGTAAGCTGTTTGCTCTGAATTTTAGTCTGTCCATCTGTTTTGCACCAGTTTTCCAGAGCCCTCCTATGTCCTTTTAGGTTTTCATTTCCTCCATATTCCTCCCATCAGAAAGACAAAGAAATTGTGAAAGTAGTTTGAAGTTTAGCTAAATAAATTTGCATTGGTTAAAATAATAAATAAATCATATTCTCAACATAAGATAATAACTTTCTTCTACTGATCAATTTTTTTAAAATCTTTTTACATTTTACTATTATATTGAGTTGCAAAACTACTTTCTGTAAGTTGTGCTGTAAAACTCTAACCAGATTGTTTTTCTCTAATTAGTCAGTTTTTTTCAGCTTTCTTTCCACATTGTCAGGTATGTTTTTCTTTTTCAAATTTCAAGTTCAAATATAGGCCAGGGTATCTTTCCCTTCAATTTATCATATTCCACGTATTAATCTATAATGGTTTACCTAAGTACCATATATTTTTAAATATTTTCATTTTCTAAGATGTCTTAATATCTGATTGACCATAATGTACTTATTTACCTTTTAAAAAATTTCTTAAATATTACCTCAACCCATCTTAAACAACATTCAGCATGGACTAGCACTTGTGATGTACTAGGCATTTTGATAAAAAGCGTGAGCAGAAATATTTAGAGGAAGCTGAGGCCACTGCAGGAAGTGTTGACTTCTGGTTCACATGGGCCCATGGGTGTCCTTGCCTGAAATCAGGGGACAAGTTGCCCCTCCTTAGCCTTGCACCCTATATCACTCAGTGATGCAGGGAACATCCCCATCTTTATCCTCATTTTCTCTTGTGTCATCAACCACCCTCAAGGTTGCAAACTGAAGCTTAAGGAGGGGCTGTGCTGCTGCTTTTCCTTGCCCTGTTGCTGGTGATGGGAGACCACTGCACGCAGACCAGTGTACCACACAAGAAGTGTCCAGCATCGTGAAGTCGATTCCTGCCTTTTGTAATTTTTGACATTATTAAAGAAGGTAAAGGTTTTGTTTTTGTTTTGTTTTGCTTTGCTTTGTTTTGTCTTGTTTTGTTTTCTGGGGAATTAGCATTGAGCTATTTCGTGTGAATTGCTTAACTTATTTTTTTTTTATTGGCAGAGGTGAAGAGTTATAGGATCCCGGGAGAGAAATTATGAGCCTTGGGGATCTGACAAGAAACACTCTTCTATTCGAGCCATTACCCACTGAAAGAGGCACTGATGGGTGAAGGCAACTAACACCAAAGCCAGTCTTTCATTAGTGCATAATGAAAGGCAGTTGAAACTCTTTGCAGTGATTTGGGAGTTTTGAAATTTACTTCCAACCACTTAAAAACATTTATATCTGGATTATAAGTCAATAAGTGCTCATTTAGAAGAGATTTGCATATATAAGCCACATAAAAATTAAGGGAATTAAAACTAAGCTGAACCATTTCACGTTTCATCTTAATGACAATCTTTAGCTTTTCCTTGCTTATTCCTTACACTCTTATTCCTTGATCCTCTAGATTTATTTTCTATTAGTGGTATGAAAAAAATCTATAAACTTTATAGATTTTAAATGCCACATTTTATTAAATATGAGAGGTATATATTTTCACATTTTGATATATCTTGACTCTGGGTGTGTCTTACAATTGTCATCAGCCAGGCCACAGATAGGACGTGATGTTTACTCTTGGCATGGATATGCATGGGTTAGAGCTTGTTAGAGTATGCTCTTTTTTTTTTTTTTTTTTTTTTTTTTCATTTTTTTTTTTTTTTTAATTTTTTGGGGGGGTACACCAGATTCAATCATCCGTTTTTATACACATATCCCCATCTTCCCTCCCTTCCTTGACTTCCCCCCCCAAGCCCCCCCCACCCTCCCCGCCCCAGTCCTCAAAGGCATCTTCCATCCTCGAGTTGGACTCCCTTTGTTATACAACAACTTCCCACTGACTATTTTACAGTTGGTAGTATATATATGTCTGTGTTACTCTCTTGCTTCGTCTCAGTTTCCCCTTCACCCCCCGCCCCCTCCCATACCTCGAGTTCTCCAGTCCATTCTCTGTATCTGCATCCTTGTTCTGGTCACTGAGTCCAACAGTACCATTTTTAGATTCCGTATATGTGAGTTAGCATACAATATTTGTCCTTCTCTTTCTGACTTACTTCACTCTGTATGACAGACTGTAGTTCTATCCACCTGATTACATATAGCTCCATCTCATCCCTTTTTATAGCTGAGTAATATTCCATTGTATATATATGCCACATCTTCTGTATCCATTCATTTGTTGATGGGCATTTCGGTTGCTTCCATGTCCTGGCTATTGTAAAGAGTGCTGCAATAAACATTATGGTACAAGTTTCTTTTGGGATTACGGTTTTCTTTGGGTATATGCCCAGGAGTGGGATGACTGGATCATATGGTAGTTCTATTTGTAGTTTTTTAAGGAACCTCCAAATTGTTTTCCATAGTGGCTGTACCAATTTACAGTCCCACCAACAGTGCAGGAGAGTTCCTTTTTCTCCACACCCTCTCCAACATTTGTTGTTTCCAGACTTTGTGATGATGGCCATTCTGACTGGTGTGAGGTGATACCTCATTGTGGCTTTGACTTGCATGTCTCTGATGATTAGTGATGTTGAGCATCTTTTCATGTGTTTGTTGGCCATCTGTATGTCTTCTTTGGAGAAATGTCTATTTAGGTCTTCTGCCCATTTGTGGATTGGGTTATTTGCTTTTTTGGTATTAAGCTGCATGAGCTGCTTGTATATTTTGGAGGTTAATCCTTTGTCCGTTGTTTCACAGGCAATTATTTTTTCCCATTCTGAGGGTTGCCTTTTAGTCTTGTTTATGGTTTCTTTTGCTGTGCAAAAGCTTTTAAGTTTCATGAGGTCCCATTCATTTATTCTTGATTTTATTTCCATGATTCTAGGAGGTGGGTCAAAAAGGATGGCGCTTTGATGGATGTCATATAGTGTTCTGCCTATGTTTTCCTCTAGGAGTTTGATAGTGTCTGGCCTTACATGTAGGTCTTTAATCCATTTGGAGTTTACTTTTGTGCATGGTGTTAGGAAGTGTTCTAATTTCATTCTTTTGCATGTTGCTGCCCAGTTCTCCCAGCACCACTTATGGAAGAGGCTGTCTTTTTTCCATTGTATATTTTTGCCTCCTTTGTCAAAGATAAGGTGCCCATATGTGTTTGGGCTTACTTCTGAGTTCTCTATTCTATTCCATTGATCTTCCTTTCTATTTTTGTGCCAGTACCATACTGTCTTGATCGCTATGGCCTTGTAGTATAGTTTGAAGTCGGGAAGCCTGATTCCACCAACTCCATTTTTCCTTCTCAAGATTGCTTTGGCTATTCGGGGTCTTTTGCGTTTCCATACAAATCGTAAGATTTCTTGCTCTAGTTCTGTGAAAAATGCCATTGGTAATTTGATCGGGATTGCATTGAATCTGTAAATTGCTTTGGGTAGTACAGACATTTTCACGATGTTGATTCTTCCAATCCAGGAACATGGTATGTCCCTCCATCTGTTTGTGTCGTCTTTGATTTCTTTCATCAATGTCTTAAAGTTTTCTGCATACAGATCTTTTGCCTCCTTAGGCAGGTTTATTCCTAGGTATTTTATTCTTTTTGTTGCAATGGTGAATGGGAGAGTTTCCTTAATTTCTCTTTCTGCTCTTCCGTTGTTAGTGTATAGCAATGCAACAGATTTCTGTGCATTAATTTTGTATCCTGCTACTTTACTAAACTCATCAATGAGTGCTAGCAGTTTTCTGGTAGAGTCTTTAGGGTTTTCTATATATAATATCATGTCATCTGCAAAGAGTGACAATTTTACTTCTTCTTTTCCAATTTGGATTCCTTTGATTTCTTTTTCTTCTCTGATTGCTGTGGCTAAAACTTCCAAAACTATGTTGAATAATAGTGGTGAGAGTGGACACCCTTGTCTTGTTCCTGTTTTTAGGGGGAATTCTTTCAGTTTTTCTCCATTGAGAACAATGTTGGCTTTTGGTTTTGCATATATGGCTTTTATTATGTTGAGGTAATTTCCTTCTATGCCCATTTTCTGGAGAGCTTTTATCATAAATGGATGTTGAACTTTGTCAAAAGCTTTTTCTGCATCTATTGAAATGATCATATGGTTTTTATCCTTCAATTTGTTGATATGATGTATCACATTGATTGATTTGCGTATATTGAAGAATCCTTGCATCCCAGGATAAACCCCACTTGATCATGGTGTATGATTTTTTTAATGCGCTGTTGCAGTCTGTTAGCTAGTATTTTGTTGAGGATTTTTGCATCTATATTCATCAGTGATATTGGTCTATAGTTTTCTTTTTTTGTGACATCTTTGCCTGGTTTTGGTATCAGGGTGATGGTAGCCTCGTAGAATGAGTTTGGGAGTGCTCCGCCTTCTGCAATATTTTGGAAGAGTTTGAGAAGGATAGGTGTTAACTCTTCTCGAAATGTTTGATGGAATTCGCCTGTGAACCCATCTGGTCCTGGGCTTTTGTGTGTTGGGAGATTTTTAATCACTGCCTCAATTTCCGTACTTGTGATTGGTCTGTTCATCGTTTCTATTTCTTCCTGGTTCAGTCTTGGAAGATTGTATTTTTCTAAGAATGGATCCATTTCTTCCAGGTTATCCAATTGATTGGCATATAGTTGCTTGTAGTAGTCTCTCATGATGTTTTGTATTTCTGAGGTGTCCGTTGTTACTTCTCCTTTTTCATTTCTAATTCTGTTGATTTGCATCTTCTCCCTTTTTTTCTTGATGAGTCTGGCTAATGGTTTATCAATTTTGTTAATCTTCTCAAAGAACCAGCTTTTAGTTTTATTTATTTTTCTTATGGTTTCTTTCCTTTCTTTTTCATTTATTTCTGCTCTGATCTTTATGATTTCTTTCCTTCTGCTCACTTTAGGGTTTCTTTGTTCTTCTTTCTCTAGTTGTTTTAGGTGTAAGGTTAGGTTGTTTATTCGATCATTTTCTTGTTTCTTAAGGTAGGACTGTATTGCTATAAACTTCCCCCTTAGAACTGCTTTTGCTGCATCCCATAGGTTTTGGGTTGTTGTGTTTTCGTTGTCATTTGTTTCTAGATATTTTTTGATTTCCTCTTTGATTTCTTTAGTGATTCCTTGGTTGTTTAAGAGTGAATTGTTTAGCCTCCATGTGTCTGTCTTTTTTGCAGTTTTTTTCCTGTAATTGATATCTAGTCTCATGGCGTTGTGGTCTGAGAAGATGCTTGATATGATTTCAATTTTCTTGAATTTGCTGAGGTTTGATTTGTGACCCAAGATGTGATCTATCCTGGAAAATGTTCCATGTGCACTTGAGAAGAACGTGTATTCTGTCGTTTTTGGATGGAATGTCCTATAAATATCAATGAAGTCGAGATGGTCTAATGTGTCATTTAAAGCTTGTGTGTCTTTATTTATTTTCTGTTTGGATGATCTGTCCATTGATGTAAGTGGGGTGTTCAGGTCTCCCACTATTATTGTGTTCCTGTCGATGTCCCCTTTTATAGCTGTTAGCATTTGCCTTATGTATTGAGGTGCTCCTATATTGGGGGCATAGATATTTACCATTGTGATATGTTCTTCTTGGATGGATCCCTTGATCATTATGTAGTGTCCTTCCTTGTCTCTTATAATAGTCTTTTCTTTCAAGTCTAATTTGTCTGATATGAGTATTGCTACTCCAGCTTTCTTTTGACTTCCATTTGCATGGAATATCTTTTTCCATCCCTTTCCTTTCAGTCTATATGTATCCCTTGGTCTGAAGTGGGTTTCTTGTAGGCAGCATATAGAAGGGTCTTGTTTTTGTATCCATTCAGCCAGTCTGTGTCTTTTGGTTGGAGCATTTAATCCATTTACATTTAAGGTGATTATTGACATGTGTGTTCCAATGACCATTTTCTTAATTGTTTTGAGTTTGTATTTGTAGGTGTTTTCCTTTTCTTGTGTTTCCTACTTAGAGAAGTTCCTTTAGCACTTGTTGTAAGGCTGGTTTGGTGGTGCTGAATTCTCTTAACTTTTGCTTGTCTGGAAAGCTTTTGATTTCTCCCTCAAATCTGAATGAGATTCTTGCTGGGTAGAGTATTCTTGGCTGTAGGTTTCTCTCTTTCAGGACTTTCAGGATATCCTGCCATTCCCTTCTGGCCTGCAGAGTTTCTGTGGAAAGGTCAGCTGTTATCCTGATGGGTTTTCCCTTATATGTTGTTTGTTGCTTTTCTCTTGCTGCTTTTAATATTTTTTCTTTGTGTTTAATTGTCATTAGTTTGATTAATATGTGTCTTGGTGTATTTCTCCTTGGGTTTATTCTGTATGGGACTCTCTGTGCTTCTTGGACTTGGTTAATTATTTCCTTTCCCATGTTGGGGAAGTTTTCCACTATAACCTCTTCAAATATTTTCTCAGACCCTTTCTTGTTTTCTTCTTCTTCTGGGATGCCTATAATTCGAATGTTGGTACGCTTAATGTTATCAGTGAGGTCTCTGAGACTGTCTTCTAATCTTTTTATTATTTTTTCTTTTTCCTGCTCTGTGGCAGTTATTTCCCCCATTCTATCTTCCAACTCACTTATTCGTTCTTCTGCCTCAGTCATTCTGCTGGTTATAGCATCTAGAGTATTTTTAATTTCAGTTGTTTTGTTATCCATTGCTGTTTGTTTTTCTGAGTTCTTATGAACTGTTTCTTGTACTTTCTCTATTTTGTTATCGAGATTTTGTATCATTTTTACTATCATTACTCTAAATTCCTTTTCAGGCATTTTTCCTATTTCCTCCTCATTTATTTGGTCTTGTGGGTTTTTTTCCTGCTCCTTTGCCTGCATGGTGTTTCTTTGTTTCCTCATGGTTGTCCAAACTTTTGGGGTTGCTTGTCCTTGGGTTTTTTTGCGTTATTCTGTGACCAGCAGAGGTTCCTTTATTGTTCGTCTGTAAGCGTCGGTGTGTGGGGAGGGAGAGGGTACAATAGTGGCTCCTTCTCCTGGGAGGGAGTGAGCAGTGGCGCACTGATGTCTCAGTCAGGCTTGGAGGTGCCTGTTGCAGAGGGCGCCGGTGGCTCATGCGTAAACAGAAAGTCTTAGAGTTGGGCCTCTCTCGGGGGTTTTTTTCTTTTCTTTTCTTTTTTTTTTTCCTCTCGGCAGCCTCCCTGCTGCTGGCGTTGCAAGGGGTTTTAATCTAGCCCCACCCGAGTGCCTGAGGGTACTTGTTATCCCTGAGCACCTTAGGTGGCCCGCAGGGGGTCTCTCCACTGCCTGTTGCAGAGGCGCGGAAAGAGAGAGAGAGGCTATGCGCGTGGCTCCTCCCAGCCGCCAGTGAGCCTGCGGCCTCCAGCCGCCATCATGGCCGGGCAGCTCTCAGGAATGGGCACTCCTCTCCGCGGGCCTCCTCCCTCCTGTCCTCTCGGTCCGTCACCCTACCGGCAACAATGTTTCCCACACTGAACCAGCTCTCCTGCTCCCACACTCCCGCTCCTGGACCCTCCGTTCAGCCGCGGATCGACGTCTCGGTCCGGGAACGCTGAGCTGCGCTGCGGACCCTCCGAATGTTTCTCACTCCCTCCCGTCTGCCACAGCTCCGCCGCTTCACCCTCTTTGAGCCCTCGTAGATGCCTCCCTACCGGCTATGTCGGGCTCCCCGCAGTCCCATCCGGTGTCCGAGGCCGTCTGCTGGTGTTCAGCTGGTTCTCTGTGAGAATTACTGCGTCCTTCCGTGCATTCCCAATGCATCATGAAACAGACTGTTGTCCACCAGAAAATGCCTGCGGTACTGCACACAGTTCCTTTTCTCCAAGTTCCAGTAACTCATTGTCAGAAGGTTTCTGGCACAGCATCAAAACCAAATTGCCCTGCTCAACTTTGAGTGTTCAAGAGATGCAGGATTCCTCGGAGTCCCCGGCAGAGCAGCAACCTCCAAGGTGCTGGCGTGATGAGTTTTGGGCCCCTGTGACTGCAACTCCAAAACCCTGTTGAGGGATAAAAAAAAAAAAAAAAAAAAAGCCCCCCTAGAAGGGCAGTTCCCCTCACCAGCCGGCAGAACCCCCGAGACTGGCCGAGTATGCTCTTTTTTAACTGAGTTGTGTATTTTTGGTTCCACACGTGGGGATTTAATTGCTAATGAAATTGTATTCACTAAGATTACATCATGAATTAGCATTAAAACAAAAAGGTACTGTGTTCACAGGAAAGAATGGAACTCAAACAACAGAGAGTAAATTCCATGTTGGTGAACAACATATCAGTCATTGGAGGAATGATGGCAATTTCATATTTTTTTGCAAAGCAACAAAAATGTGCTTTATGAGACCTAAGGAAGTAAGATCTCCAAAAGCTGGAAGATCCACTGCATTTTGTTTGAGTTAGGATTGCAAGTAGCATAACAAACAACAAATTGCCAAATAGCTAGGAATAGATGAAAAAAAAAAATCAAAGTGAGGAGATACTGGTATGACAGATTTATACATCAAAGGCAGCTATCGTTAAGGTGTCAAACATCAATTTGTCAGGAATTTTCTGCTGATGTTGAACAAAAAACAAAAACAGCACATTCTTTTAAGAAATGCTGCATCACCAATGCTCTTGTAGGCACGCAGCATGAGATTGTGTGAAAAAAAGAAAAGACGTTGATTGCTCTGAGTTGAAGGGTGACTCAGAAAGAAGACTCGGACTCTGCATATGAAGTAACATCAGACTTAAGTTTATTTCACTTTCTTTTTTGTGTGCACAAGAATGATAAAAATCTTTACATTTTAAGAGAGATGTTTCATTAAATATAAAATAAGTATTCTATGTGATCAGGAAAATAGAAGCTTAGAAACCTGTCTATATATGATTTACAATGTAATCCCAAAACTGTAGATGTTAACACAAAGTAAGTACAAAGCATTAAGACATAAACATAAAGTATAGATGTAAGTGTTCCCACATCTAGTCTTGGGGCATGAGTTAGAAAAATCTTAGCTGGGAAGTGACAGTTGAGATGGTAGCAGAAGATTGAATGAGAGTTAAATAGATAAGAGGTGGCAACACATTCAGGGCAAAAGGAGCAGAATGTGAAAGGTCTTAAGATCTATTAAAATTAAACTGAAGAGACTTGGCAGAAGAGATTGAGGAAAAGAGTTCCATGAGGTGAAAATGAGGGCTTGCCAGAGCCTAAATCATGCTGTCCTTGAAAGTCATGTTAATATTTATTTTTTAATTTTCTGAGGAATGAATACATGTGAGGGATGTAGAAAAGGGAAATCGACACGGAGTGCTGGTAAAGACAATGAGATAGAAGATGGTGTGGAGAACGGCTCCAAGGTCACTGGCTTGATCATTGAAAGGGGAAGCGCTGGAGAAGGTTCTGAGTGGAGGAAGATGAGGAGGAGTCAGTTTGGGATTTATCATTGAAGTGAGAAAAAGAAAGTTGAAGTTATCAAGGTTCAAGTGTTTTGGACTCTATAGTATTTGCAAATAAACACCTGGATATCCAGTTCAAAGTTGATCTCTTGCATGGTGATAGACATTTTGTAAAATAGTCTAGACTTACCACTTTTGAAGCTGTCCATACCCTATCCTGTAGTAATTTCATTCCTAGGAATCTACACTGGAACAGTTTGTTGGCTCAAATATAGTACAGAAACATTCATAGAAGCAGGGCTTATAATAGTGAAATATTGGGAATGACTTGAATGGTCATCCACAAACTGTGGTACATTCATAAAAAGCACAGTATACAGCAATTAAAATAAATTAATTACACCTACCACACTCTACATCTCTAATTAGTTTCTTCACTGGGTAGTGATCACCTTGGCATTCACTATTTATCAGTGCACAAAGATGTCCGTTCATCTTTTATATGATTTTGTGTATGTGTGCTATATATTTTACATTTAATTATATGCATATGCTAATTATACACACACAAAATGAATATGCATACAAAATGCAAATACATAGGCATATTGATATAAAATAGTAATAAAGCTAGGAACTGTCCAAGAACTATGTGAGGTAAATTTTTTAATGCTGTTTATTGGCATGAAAAATACATTAAACAAGAAAAAATGCTTTTTATGATGTTGCTTAGGAAGACTTAACATCATGGAATAATTTCTTCCTTTGTTAAATTATCAGTTTGACAATATCCTGATAAAATATCAACAGGGATTCTTTTTAACTACATCATTTGATTTTCAACTTACATGGAAGAAAAGGAAGAGATAAAAATACCTAGATATACTCTAGAAAAAAACAAAGAATAGGGAGTAGTCACTGCAAGTAGCAGAAATTGGAACATATTATACAGACTAAAAACATAAAGTTCCCTGAATCTGGTATAGGAATAGAAAATGAGCAATGAGATATGCTAGTAATTCAGAGACAGACTAAATAAATACAGGAATTTATTATTAGTTGGCATATGAGTGTGATGCGAAAAAGAAGAGTTGGACAATTCCATAAACAGTGCACACCCCATTGTACAGTGTTATGTTAAAAAAAAGGTAAACTTGGATCTATACTTCCTACCTTAAAAAATATAATTTTTAATGAATCAGAAAATAAATGTTAAAAAAAGATCAAAGTTCTAAATATGTGAGAGAATTACAATAAGCGTTTAGAGTAAGGGCAGCTTTTCTCCTGTGATTCAACTGAGGAGTCCTGGAAAAAAGTTTGATAAATGCACCACTTACAATTTAGATTTTACCATTTAAAATTCTTTATGGGGAGGAAACATCAACAAAAGCAAAGTCAAAATACAAATGACAAGTTGGAAAAATCTATTTTATTCTAATATCAACATCGAAGGGCCAATCTTCCTGAAATATGTACAGCCACTATTGGTGTATAATAAAGGACCAACACCTACCAGTAGAATAGACAGTAAACGCTGCCCGTTCACACACACCCACACCCACACCCACACGCTACAAAGAACCCTTAAGCATTGTAAAAGGTGACCAGACTTTTAGTAAGAATAACACAAATTACACCCCACATTGATATACAGTTTCCCCCATCAGATTAGGAAAAATCTAAAAGTGTAATAACAATCCTGAAGCGAGCATTTGTCCCTATTTTAACCCCATAGCAAGTAGTTTGGCAGCATCTATGAAAATCGAGGTGATGTGAACAGTAACAGAAAATAACACTCCAAAATATGACTGTAGGGGTTCAGGACATGCCACCCCCAAATATGCTTTGGCATATTGATTATTTTGAGCTGCAGGCATTTGAAAAAGAGAAATGCAGCGAGAGACTTTCTCTGAACTCCCCTTATCTGCCTAAAGACAGATCTCCCAGAAGGCATTCTGTTGTCATAAATTCCCTCCCCAGGGGTTTCTCAACCAGGGAAGATTGACTTGTCACAGCAGAGGAGACTAGAAGTTAGTCAGCCCCACACCCAGACAAACTTGGTCACAAACTATCTACTTCCCATCTGTTCCTTAAGGGTCCATTGATCTTCCCAAAGAGGCCTATGTGTCCCTCCCTTTTCCCCACTAAGATGGTAAATAAACTTTCATTTCCTTTCTTTGTCCTTCCCTCCCTCCTTATAGTCTTCCTCAGTCTCTCCCTCCCTCCCTGCCATCCTTCTTTTACTTTTTATCTTATTGCATGAAGGATCATCTAGTTGAAAAGCAAAGCATGTGCAGCACTGCTCAGTCTAGTTTTCACTGCATTGTAGTGTGGGAAATTAAAACTCACAGATTCTGGAATCAGGTTACATGTCATTTGTAGGTATTATTCTTCCGTGACGTGTTATAATTTTTTCTCTCTATCTGTGGATGTTTTAGTGGAAGTTTAGAAGCAGAACATTTGAAGAAGGAAAACTTGGTACGTTCTCAAAGACATAATTTTTAAATTTAAATTACAAAATGTGGTATGATTTTGAAACTTTATTTTAGCCTTTAAATGCAGCCAATTTCTTCTTTGAGTTGAATGGTAATAATAAGTGTTTAAGTTTATACTTTTTGCAAAGTGTATTAGTGACAATTCTGTTTTGACATTATCTATACCTTACTTTTCTATAAAAACTGTATTATAAAGGGAAAAAACTGTTTGATTCAAATAAAATTCAACAAAAAAGAAATCAATGTTCAGCATTTTTCAAATATAGCAAAGTAAAATCAGGCTATTTAAAAAATCAGGTTAAGTTCAAATCATACCCTAGAGCGACTTATACATTCTATTTCTGTTCCCCATCATTCCGCCTGCATCACACGTACACACACACACACACACACACACACACACGGGCACACCCACAGGGACAGAGCCAGAGAAAGACACAGAGAGATTTCTATAACAGGAAGCTAAGTAGTGAGATTGTTTCAACGTTAAGATACCACCAACAATACTTTAAAAAGATATGCATAGGCTACTATTTTTATTGAAAATTTTAAGACTGTAAACCATTAAAATTATTGATTTGTGGTTCTTCTGAAATTAAACTATCAAATATCCCCGTGTACTTGATAGGTTATTGATTTCCTTCAGAAAGATTTAAAGAAATGTGATGGAACCGAAAGATCTATGGGAAACTAAATTATGTTTAGCACATTGTCTCATCATCAGAAAGGTTTTTTTTATCCCATTAATATTTTCTTAACTATATATATATATATATCTTCTTTTATTAAAATATTCTGCTTAAGTGATTCTAGGAAATAAGTATTTGAATATTATAATATTGTTGAATATTGGTCATAAAAATATGGGAAACTAAATTATGTTTAGCACATTTTCTCATAATCAGAAGGGTTTTTTATTCCATTAATATTTTCTTAAGTATATATATATCTCCTTTTATTAAAATATTCTGATGATTAAGTGATTCTAGGAAACAAATATTTGAATATCATAATATTATTGAATATTGGTCATAAAAATATACCAAGAAAAATCCACATATTTAAGATGGCAAGCCCTAAATGTTCTTGTTGCCGAAAAGTTTATCATTCTGTTTTACTTTCTGACTACAGTGCTAGATGATTGTGCAGTTCCTCATCCAGATTCATTTCCATCATATATTTCAAGTCTGCAGAAAAGCAATTCCCCTCTGCAAGTATTTCCAAACTCATTCACGCATTCCGTCATTCATTCCACTCCCAAACCAGTGTTGTTGCTTGCCTTCCAGGATGTGTTACGAGGGAGACCGAGAAGAAAGCTCAGCCCTGCATTCAATTATTCCTTGGGATTCAAGGGAGGAGCTGGGACTTGGGGGTTGGCAGTGGAGGGGGTGGGGTGTGAATTTGGCACAGGAGCTGCTCATTAGATGCTTACTCAACTTTCCATGCCATGTGTCATCTGTGTTTCAGTACTTTTAACCTGAGGGCCAAAAATGAAAAGGAAGTGGGTACTGGGAGGGGCGTAAGAAGGTCATTCTAGGCAGAGAAAAAGCCGGTTTAAAGATCCTGAGGAGTGAAAGAGCTTAGTGTTTTGGACATTTTTTTTTTTTTTAATGATACTATGATCATTCTTGGGTAATTCTTTTTTGAAAATATTTATTTATTTACTTATTTATTTATAGCTGCTTTGGGTCCTCATTGCTGCTCGCACACTTTCTCTAGTTGTGGCGAGCAGGGGCTACTCTTCACTGTGGAGCACGGGCTCTAGGCACGTGGGCTCGGTAGTTGTGGCACACGGGCTTAGCTGATCCATGGCATGTGGGATTTTCCTGGACCAGGGACCGAACCCGTGTCCTCTGCATTGGCAGGTGGATTCTTAACCACTGTGCCACCAGGGAAGTCCTGACAATCTTTAAGAAAACCAAGGAGCAATGCTGAGATTGTTAGGGTCTGGTCATGTGTAAACTTTGCAGCTATAGGAGGAGTTAGGGCCTCACTTTACAATAACATAAATATACACTGAAGTATATTAAGGGGTAGTAGTGAGGGAGGAAGGAAATATTGAATTAATTATAGACAAAGTCACAAATACCACAAATGTGTCCAGTTTTCAGAAAGTAGTAATGTTGTGTTGGTCCAGCCTAGAGATCTCTGGCAGCCTTGGCCTGAAACGGCTTGAAACAGGATTTCGGTTCCCAGCCAGAGATGGATGTCAGGCTGCAGCAGTGAGAGCCCTGAATCCTAGCCACTAGACCACCAGGGACCAGTGGCCAGTGACAAGGCCCTGACCCAACAGCTGTGTAGAAATGAATTTCCTCATAGAGACGGAAAGTAGTGAAACAAGTAAAGTGGTTAATAGGAGGAAAAAGAGCGCATGTGAATAGGCACAGATGGGTGGGTGCAGAGAGAGAGTCACATCCTGGCGGTAGTTTGGATCACTTTTCTGGGGTATTTCTTCTGAGTTTTCTCTGGCCACTTATCTTGCTTTGCCTGGTTCTGAGTTCGTATTTGGTTTATTTCAGGGTCCCCTCCTGTGTGCATGTGTATCTCTTAGCAAAGAGGCCTATGGGTAGGTTGACATCACCTACTGTGGGGTGGCACACCCTCCCTTTTTTTTTAAATAAATTTATTTATTTATTTATTGGCTGCATTGGGTCTTCTTTGCTGCACACAGGCTTTCTCTAGTTGCAGCCAGTGGGGCTACTCTTCGTTGTGGTGTATGGGTTCCTCATTGTGGTGGCTTCTCTTGTTGTGGAGCACAGGCTCGAGTCACATGGGCTTCAGTAGTTGCAGCACATGGGCTCAATAGTTGTGGCGCACGGGCTTAGTTGCTCTGCTACGTGGGATCTTTCCGGAGCAGGGATCGAACCCGTGTTCCCTGCATTGGCTGGCGGATTCTTAACCACTGCGCCACCTAGGAAGTACACCCCTCCCTTTTTGACCCCCGAGGAACCTTTCCTCCTAGCTGGGAAGGTCTCCTTGTCCTTGAGGTTGAGAAACATGTGGTCTCTTTATCACTCATCTGGGCAAGACTCAGCTCATCTCTGCCCCTGCCATCACCTTCTTCTTGGAGTATCTGCCCAAGGGGAGCTCACGCCAGCTGCTCAGCCTTGGGCCTATCTATCCCCTCCCTCACTGGCGATGAAATATGACTGAGTCATTAAAGATGATTTTGACTTCAGAAAATACTTATATATTCAAGGGCAGAGTGAAAAGCAAAATACCTATATTATATTTTCACCAAGTAACCTTTTCAAAAAAAGAACATGAAGAAAATATAAATTTTGGTGGAATATATAATACTGTGCTTTGGTCTATATGGGCACATTATAAATAATGGCTGAATGAGTGAGTTAATTGAGTGCGAATGACACCATATATTTATTATGCTAAATGAATGTTTAAATGTGTGCATCTGCACAAGTGTGTCGGCATGTGTGTTTGTGTTTAGATAACAAGGGAATGTTCCAAAGAAGTGATAATGCTGTTTACCTATTTACATTTTATTTATTTTTAAAGCTTTCTACTGTAAATGTTTATAGTTTTTAGATGTACAGAATAAACTCTATTGTTTTTAATTATGTATTACAATACTTTTTTATTCTTTTGTTAAGACAATATTCTTTCTCCATAACCATATAGGGAATAGCCATGAGATATAATTATAGTATGCCCTAAATTATTATATGATTTCATTAAATTGTTTTTTATATTCAGGTATAAATGTATGCCTTGCAATTTGATACATAAGTGGGTGAATTTACTACTTAATTATGCATACTTTGCTGAAACAACATAAATCTTAATACTAATCGATTTGATGCAAGGTTTCATGCTTTAGTCCTCAAAGATTTCCTTAAACTGCCTGAACAACTAATTCCAAGATGCTAGGCAAAAATGACTTCCTTGATAAGTAAGTTTCACAAATTCTAGGCTAAATAAAGTTGAAAGATTGTGTGTGTGTTGTTGTTGTGGCTCTCTGGGGATGTACACTAGGAGGTGAACAGTGTGAACTATTTTTTCCACAATTGTTTTGATAACTGTAGCTAATTAGAATAGGTATTATAATTTCCTGCAGGTAGCAATCTAAGGGGTACACATGGGAACTGTGTTCTTGTTCTGAGGTAAGTAAGGCAACATGGTACAATGGTAGCCCCACTGAAACACCCATTACAAGAATTCAGCTTCTAGTTCTGACACTTTAAAATTGTTTAGATCCAGGTCATTTAAACTATTTAGTCCTCCATTAACTTAACTGTAAGAATAAATAGCTAACACCCTATCTTTCTTGCACAAGTAGACCTTATAAAATAATGATAGTTATATTCTACAAAAATTGCATCTAGTTATTAATTTTAAAGCCCTGCAATTTTCATATGTTCATAATAATTTAATGATAAAATCATACTGAAAATTCTACCTATATAAAGAGTCTATATTTCTAACAGATATTTTTCATAAAAAAGAAAAGAATTAGATGTTGAAAGAATTAATCCCCACTGAAGCAGAAGATCTATTTCCTAATATTTCCTTTCCAGAGGGAAGAGAGGTGCTTGGGAGTTTAATATGAACTTTCATAATCTTTTATCCAGGTCTCTTTTATTAGACAAATAAATAAATAAATTTCATCACTGTAGCAGTGATGTTATTATCCAAACTTTAAAGCTGGAAAAGTCAACAGTTTATCGCAGAGAATGTAAATATCTGAAGGTATCCTGTTAGTTACTTTAAAAGGTTATGCCATTATAATTTATAAGTGGTTAACTGCCAAAGAGCAAGCTAGACATTGCAATTACTAATTCTATTTCTTCATACAGTATATACCTGCTACATTCTCAATGTGTTAAGTCTGCTAGCCTCATAGTGTTTAACTTAAGGGGAAAATACAGAAATCTCTCTCGCCATTGGTAAAGCAGTACTGAAAATAAAAATACATTACTGATTGTCTTAAAAGAGAGGCAAAATATCAAGCATCAAATTTTATTGTGTTGCCATATTATAAAATTGTCTTGGTACTTATACCAATCTGTTATAATAAAAAAGGTTTCATGACTTCTTTTGTTCTCTAAAAATAATAGGATGTCACTGACTTTTTTACCTGGTAATTCTTATCACTTTACCTTCTCTGTATTGAAATTTATTTTCCTATTTTCAGTACCTTCTTTATGTGTTTGGCAGTATTTGTTAATTTCCTCAGGGAAATTTATTCAAGCAATTTAGGGGATTTAACAGCAACATTAAAGAGTGGTCTTAAGGAATCCTCTTCACCCTCTTTATTGCAACTTGACATTTTACAGTTTTTTCCCAGGTACTTGCAAACTTCCATCCCACAGGATCCATGACTTGGTTGAGACCCTACAGGTATACTTTAGATAAAGTTCCAGATACACCACTCAGGATGCTGATGAAGACACCAGACATGGAAGCAAATATTTTGTCTGAGAATTTTTTATTTGATTTAAAAGTGCGGAGTTTTACAATTTTATGATTATATTTAATATTACTACCATTAAATTCCTTTCTGCATTTAATTGTAATTCAATCCACCATCTTGTATCAAGTCTCTCATTTAAATATGAATGTGAATTTAAATGTCAAACATGTAAACTTTTAAATGTTTCATAATAGAAAATGTAACATATCCTCTGTTCTCTTTTTCTATATTTTTCTTATTACCCTTAGAATTTCGGTTATCATTATTATTGAAATCAGTTTAAACACAAGCACAAACCCTGATTTATTTTTGCTCTTAGATGGTTTATTATACCGTTCAATTGTTAGCTGAAAATTGCCATTACTGAATTCAATCACATTAGAATTAGAAGAAGCTTTGAACACTTTTATATTTTAACACGTTTCAGCTTTCAAGGGACTCTAAGGCAGGAGCTTAAGCGTGGTTTTTAACTGATAGAGTTAATGTGATCAACTTGTAAAACCGATTGACTTAATTATCAAATGTTTGTTTGCTGGGTAATCAGAGTAAGGAGAGGTTTGTTTTGAAACTTCATCAAAACCTAGACAACAATGTTGCAATCCCACATGTTAAAAAGAGTTCACACATGTGGAGTAGAAAAAACCAGAGCTGTCAGGAGCCACTTCAGAGAGAACTTCAAATTGGACCAGCCCCAGGAATGAGTATGAAACTATGCTGGTCAGAGGTCAGGGAAAGTTGGTGGATGGAGGAAAGGGCTAGGGATCAAGTAGGAGATCACAGGGCATTAAGTCTATGTTCTGAGTTTTTCATCTTTACTGAAAAACATATTTGATTATTACTTCTGACCTTGAGGTTATAGTGTGCCAATTATTTCCATTCGTTCATTTTGTAAAATTCGTTGTGACTGACTACATCACAGGAAAATCTTAGCTTTTGCAACTGCGAAGAGTAATAGATGTTTTTTATTTCTTCAAGAAGTTCTGAAAGATTATAAAAGCTTAAATGCAATTACAGTTGAGACTGAATAAATGTAAATCCCATATTTAGAAGAAATGTAGTGTGATGTAGCACTCTGATGCAAGATTAAACACACTACATATTAATGCCGATTATCAGCATTATCTAAAAGTTATTGCACTATGTCTTACACTGTCTGCACTTACACACCTAACAAAAGGAAATGCTTATTCAATAAGAATTGGGGATTCCTTTTAGTCACTAGTAACTTATTAATGTATTTCATTTATTGAAGTCATCTAGGGATTTTCAGACTCTATAATGATTCTGGAATTCCTTATGCTGAAACAAAGTTCACAGAGCAAGTAGTCCAATAGCAAGTCAAATGTCCTTAAAGCATAAAGGTGATAGACAATTTATGCCTTAAGAAACCCTCTGATTACAATTGATATAAGTTTTAAAAATAACCAGACTTTAATAGACTAATTGTGAAAGATTAGTCTATTTTTCTGAGCTTGTTAAACACTGCAGTAGACTGGAACCAATTAAATAAATAACTCTAATTCTGTATTATTAACTTCAAAAGTCGCCAGTTCCCATCATTGCAGTGCTATGATAGGTAATTTTTTTCAAAACACAATTCCTTCCCCCCACAAAAGGAAGTGTAATTTGGCACATTTTTTAGTGAGTCTACATATATCAGACTAGATATGGTCAATTGAATTTGCCATATTAGCCCTACGTATATAGATAGAGCAAAATATCAAATTAAAGTTTTATTTTTTAGGTGCAATTCAAACTGCACCCAGATAAACTATTTCAATGTATTTAACTCAAGGGGTTCAATAAATGAAATCTATCTCGTTCTTAAAGATGATCTTCTTTAGATCTCATTTCATAACTTAATTTAAAATATGTTCCTGGTTTCACCACCACAAAATCGAATAAGAAGTCAAAAGTTCTAAAATAGTACAGAAAAGGAAAATGAAAAAGGAGCATTGTTCACAGACTCTGCACCACTGCTTAGCATATATGTCTGATACAAATGCTATGCTTATTTACCTATATTCACCATAGCCCAGATAAGAATATAAACTTCAATATTTTTATCTCAGAATTCAATGAGAACTCAGGGGCTAAATTCCTGAATTGACCTTTCTTAACTCTGTCTTCATGAGGCCAGAAAACAGTAAAAGTAAATATAATAAAATATGGATTTAAAAGAAAATGTTCTCCATGGGAGAAATAGTTGTTGATTATTTGAATGGTGTGCTTAGACATTAAACATTAACATGAATACCCTTTACAGGTGACTAATTTGACAGTAACTGAAATGTTCCTAGTATGGAATTGTAAAGGGGATTTGGATATTTGTTGCCTAGATTTATTTTTCAAAACTTGGGCTCTCTCTCTCTCTCATACATCTCACAAGTACGAGTGGCATAGCTGCTTTTCCAAAGCTCTTGCACTGATAAGAAATATATTCTAGTTGAAATTCTTCCTTCTCAGGGACACTTTGCAAATCAGAAATTAAAAGAAAAGTTTCTGGACATTGTAGCTAAAAGTAGGGCACTTTCTGATACTTCCTTCATCTCTGTTTGTCCACATGAATCAGATTCCAGATCCAATTGTGATAACATTGAATCACGTTCATTGACGTGTCAGAGGCTAACGTGATTCACTGAAAATTTCTTTCAAGGATCCTTGGCCCTTTGCTACAGAGAAATTTATTTTGAAAAAAAGAAAGAAGAAAACGTTGACTGCTAAATTCTTCTTTTGCCCAAGGTCAGTGAAATCCTAGAGCACTCAAGGAAACCGTCCAGGCCCTGATATCCAATGTCCTGTACCCACAAGCTTCAGTGGTCATGTGAGTTTCTCCAGCCTTGTATGACTCTATATCTGGTTCACAACATAAACGTTCAATAACACTTTTGAAGAAAGGAGTAAGTGGATTTTGATATGCTGACCAAAGGTGTTTTATAATTAAAGAAGTTATTTTCTCATGCATTGACGAATTGGAGCAAAAACAAAAAAAGAAAAAAAGGAAATCTGTTATCAAATGGAAGGTCATTGTCCTTCTTTGGAAGCTAGTATGAGCAGAAAAAATGGGATTACAAGAAGAAATGACATCCTTTAGGGACTGGGGAAAGCATTGTTTAGAAAATGCCATCTCTTAACAGAATAAGTTTACCTTTTAAGAAGAGAACTAATGAGTAGTATAGATAGACTTCTTTAGACTAAGCCCATGACTACTTTGGTTAATGTCCCGCTTTGAGAAAAAGACTACAGATACTAATTCATGGTCACCATGCAGACCCTTTTATCCCAAATCATATATGTGAAGTGTCATCTAATTAACTCTCCACTCAGTTCCCAGAGGGGACACTTCAGACATAGGAAGGAGAGAGTGAAGTGGCTTATTCACAGCAATTGGTGCCTGAGCTGCTGGGAAACAGATCAACTTTCAACGCAGTTTGTTGACTTTTATTTTAAATATTTATTTATTTATTTATTTATTTATTTATTTTTTACTATTAGAACTGTTGTTTTTAGGCAATTGCTTTTGCATTATGGGACCAGGCATTGGGAAATAAACCACTAGGGAAATGTCGTATAAACCCAATAATCTACACTATAAAACTTGCCCTAAGTTAATTGAGTAGCTTTTTGATTTCCCTCTGAGACCATGAGTCTATGTTTAGAATTCAGTGCTAAATTAGTTAGTGAGAACTTCAATCTCTGTTCTATATTTAGTTTCTAATCAACTTTCTTATAAATAGAACCATTTTCTTCACTTCTGTTTCTGTTATTTAAAATCTCAGTGAAATTCCTAGTAAGTTTGGCTTTAATTTTGTAGTTGTCTTATTTTTTGACACTGCATTTCAAGGCTAATGTTAGTTAGCCTTTAGTGCGTGATTCTGACTTTGTAACGATAGTCATTTCAGTCTGTAGACTGTGAACTGTCAGTTTTGGATTCTTTATGATTAGAAGACGCTGGGCGCCCTGTGGGCCATTTGCAGTGATCCAAAGATGATGATTCCTTTCATTGCAAGGGACTCTGCTGATGCCAATTTGTGATTTGTAAAATCAATTCACTCTCATGGGTACTTAGTGACAGTGAGATCTTAATATTATGGTACTCCTAAGAAAAATAAAAATGAGAGCTTTTAAAACTACTAACAGAATTTTCTTTTCTTGAAAAGTAAACAAAGTAATTAATGTTTCAACTGGAAGACAAAATTATTTTATATAAATATAAATATAAATTCTTTATATTAATGAATGTTTATTCATTACAATATAGTACATTATCGTCATTTTCAATTCTATATTAAGTTCACTCAAGATATATGTGATGTCATCTGCATCTGAATCATGTAGGAAAAATAAAGATTAATCTTTTAATCTTTAATCACACTTAATAGTTAAATTTGGAACAAATAACATGGTTTCCTACTTGGTGTAGTTCCCCTGAGATTAGATTATTATTGAGGACCTTATATATTATGATTACTATCCAAGAGTGTTGAATATAGTTTAAACTAAGCCTATTTTTCTTCTTATTTATTTATTCATTTTCCCCCCTAATTTTATCATTCAATATTTGGAGTCTAAGTTAGAAGCTCCATATTCTATTAGGTCTTTAACATACTTTCAAGATACTTTGAGCAGATATATTTAATCAATAAATTTATATAAATTTGGTTTCCCATCTATAAAATGTTCATAGTATTTCCAATGAACATTTTTAGTAAGATTTAAATATATAACATGTTTAAAACTGAATGTACATCGCAAAGATGAAAATCACTGTTATGCTTCGGATATATTCTGGTGGATAGATTATGGAATTATGGGGACAGAAATGTCTCCCTCTGTATTCGTGGGGTTTCTGCTACTGGCCGATAATCTCTGCTAGGGCAGTGTTAATATTCCTATTAGTATCCCTTCCTGTCAGTGCTCTTTCTATGACATTTTGCCGCATTTCCAAAGCCAGAATTCTTCTTGAAGAACATCAAAGCCCTAGAACAAAATTGCTTGTAAGACTGTTGCTCAAAACCACAAGTTTACTGAAACTCAAATGTATAATCATTTTTTTTTTTAAGAAAGCGAAAGAGAAACTAATTTTGTTTTTCTGTGGGGGAAGGCTGTGAAAATCTGTCCTTATACGTCTTAACATCCGGTAGATGTTTAATTCAGGGAATAGATCAAAGTATTAGCAGGAAAGAAATTCTGTGAGATAAGAGCTGGAAAGGTGAAATATACACATTTTGGTAGACTGGTTTACTAAGTTAATAGATAGCATCTCTCGATCCATCCATCCATATTAAGAGATCCTGAAAGTTACAGAGGCAGAATCCATTATTCAATTATTATTATGGGATAAGAACTACTTATAATGACTTAAAATGCCAACATTTACAAACTTTTCTCTTGAGGTAAGTATAATAAATGGCCAATCTTTAAGAGTCCTGGTAACATGGCATAAAATTTTGAGAAAAAACAGCTAAATGTAACTAACAATTATTTTCTCTTCAGCACTATTGTAAGGATTTTCATTTAGCCCTCACAAGCCTAAAACATAATTCTCGTTATTCAGATTTTGTAGATGAGAAAACTAAGGCATAGAAAGCTTCAATTAATTCCTTAAAATCACAAAGTTGTTGATTTCTCACTTAATCCACAGGAAAATTTAGACCACTCAGTCATTGTTAATTATTTCTAAATGACTTGAATGTTCCTTAAAACGTTCTGTGATACTCTAGAGAGGTAACTAGACCAAGTTAGTTTGACTTCATCTAGATTTGGTAAAATAAAAGCCTACAAAAATTAAGCTTGTATCAAATTGTAATGGCAGAATTCTGTTAAAAAATATAAGTTCTTAAGAGGAAGCAAGTGCTTGGATGAAGCGTATATTATAATTTAGCACGCCAGTGAAAAACTGTGGTTTTAAAATGGGAGATAAATTCGTTCATCATGTCCCTCCTCTTTTAAGAAAATTGATCAGTAGATCCGAAGAGAGGACACTCCCCAACAAGAAAATAATGATCCTTATTAAGGTTTGCTTTCAATTGCGGTATTTGACATCTTTAGAAGATAACATTTATGATGAAGGAATTAGAGTATTATAAAATTTTCGAGCAGATGATTTTTAAAGTTGAAAGATAAGAAGGAAATTATGATAATCTGGATTGTCTTCATTATAAGAATCATCAGGGGAATAGTTCTGGGTAATTTCAAAGAAAATGAGAGAGGATGATGACTGTCCTGAAGAAATTTGCATACTAAGCTTCAAATTCCCAGGGTTGAAATCATACATTATGGAATGTACTAAGGCCATCTCAGTGTTACCAGGCTAAAGCAAGTAGGAAACAGGGAACTATCACAAGTTCTAAAGTTAAATCTTGAGTTATAAATATACTGACACATTTCCCCTGAATATTAAAAAAAAAAAGGCATCCATGCTTTTCAGAAGGCTACTGATGGGAATGCAGAGTATTTTTTTTACCTTTTACCTCAATGACAGCTGTAAATTACTTCCAAGTTTCCCTTTCCTGGGACAACACACTTCTTTCTTATTTTTTTTCAGGCATATTCTGCATATTCATGAACTCTCCTGCAAACAGAACCCCATTTTATGTTTTTTTTCCCCTACAGAAATGCGAGGATATCATCAACTCTATTATTCATCCTGCTTTTTTTCACTCCTAGTGTGTCATGGAGATCATTATAGAGCAGTACACATAAAGAAGGCTAATTCTCTCTAAAGGCTGAGTATAGTTGCACAGATATGATTTATATGTCTGACGTTGATAGTCATTTTAGATGTTTTTAGTCTTCTACTCTTTTAAACTGTTGCCATGAATGGCCTTGGGCACAATTTTTTAGTAGTAGGACAAATACACACACACACACACATATATAAAGAAATACAACTGCTACATTAAAGATTGCACATTTTAAATATATACAAGTAAAGTATATAGGTGAAATATACATTCCTATGCAATGTATATGTAAATTGCTTTCTGTAGATATGCCATTTTCACAATCACCTGTAATACACGAAAATCTCACCAATACATTGTGATTTTGTTTCCATTTCTGCCAATTTTTACCAAATTTAATTTACTTCATCTTATTATGAATGAGGTAAACTTTGCATATAATAAAAGCATATTTGTTTATTTTCTAAAAATTACTTATTTGTATCCTTTATTAGTTTTTCTTTTGCATTTCAATTTAATTCTAATGGATCTGTAGAAACTCCTTATGTACAAAAAAATTTCCCTTTTTATACAATATGAATTGCAAATATCAACCTCACTGTCAAAAACTGAATTATTAGTCCCAACTTTTCACTTCTCCTAGATAGGATTATATATAAAAAACCTAGTCCTGCTACATCATGAGACAGTGTACTTCTCCACCCCTGGAATTTGCCCTTGTCAACGTAGCTTGTTTTGGCAAAGGATGAGCTCATAGATGTGACAAGAGTGGAGAATTTAAATTTGCTTACAAGACTGGTCTTGAATTCTGGCATTCTGTGATCCACAATTAGAAGTGGTTCCCTGAAGTTACCATTGCCCTTTCAACCTGGTCACCACATTGAACACATTCAAAGATCAGAGCTCAGCCATGGCCAGCAGACAAACCCAGCTGGTGCTGCAGGCTGAAGCAGAGCACCCCCACCGCACCCCACCCCTCGCCCAGCAACCCAGTCTGGGTTAGGGTTTTATCCAGATGCAACCTGAGGCTGCATGAGCATGAGCACAAATCCTTACAGAGTGAGCTCTGAGATTTGGGGCAGCTTTGTTACACAGCAACAGCTGACATGAACATTAGATGGTTGATTGTCTTCTAATTGTCATGCTTTTTTAAAAAAAAATTGCAATATACAATTAGACTATTTATATAGATTAAATTTATCAATGATTTTCATGTAAAGTTTCTAAGATTTGTATGCTGCTGAGGTTTTTTAAGTATTGCCATGCTGTTTATTTAATAAACTGTATTTTTTTACTGACTTGAAATGTCTCCCTTAATATACTGAATTTTCCAATGTATTATGATTTATTTCTAAAATTTCTTGACTCTCTCTGTTTTTATATATATATACACACATACATATTTTTATATATATCCATTTAAATTCACTAACATTTTAATCACCATTTTAATATTTGTTACATCCAATTTTCTCTTCTTTCATTCTGAGAATGATTCTTATTTATTGTCCAAGAACATTGCAACAACGTCGATGGACCTAGAGAATATCATGCTTAGTGAAATCAGTCAGAGAAAAACTAACACTGTTATCACACACACACACAAAAGTTCTTTGTTGTCTAAGAACTCCAAAATTATATTAGTATTTTTACAAGCAGCTCATGAAGCTTAATACCAAAAAAGCAAATAACCCAATCCACAAATGGGCAGAAGACCTAAATAGACATTTCTCCAAAGAAGACATACAGATGGCCAACAAACACATGAAAAGATGCTCAACATCACTAATCATCAGAGAAATGCAAGTCAAAGCCACAATGAGGTATCACCTCACACCAATCAGAATGGCCATCATCACAAAATCTGGAAACAACAAATGCTGGAGAGGGTGTGGAGAAAAGGGAACTCTCCTGCACTGTTGGTGGGACTGTAAGTTGGTACAGCCACTATGGAAAACAATTTGGAGGTTCCTTAAAAAACTACAAATAGAACTACCATATGATCCAGTCATCCCACTCCTGGGCATATACCCAAAGAAAACCATAATCCCAAAAGAAACATGTACCATAATGTTTATTGCAGCACTATTTACAATAGCCAGGACATGGAAGCAACCAAAATGCCCATCAACAAATGAATGGATACAGAAGATGTGGCATATATATACAATGGAATATTACTCAGCTATAAAAAGGGATGAGATGGAGCTGTATGTAATGAGGTGGATAGAACTACAATCTGTCATACAGAGTGAAGTAAGTCAGAAAGAGAAGGATAAATATTGTATGCTAACTCACATATACGGAATCTCAAAATGGTACTGATGAACTCAGTGACAAGAACAAGGATGCAGATACAGAGAATGGACTGGAGAACTCGAGGTATGGGAGGGGGCGGGGGGTGAAGGGGAAACTGAGACGAAGCGAGAGAGTAGCACAGACATATATATACTACCAACTGTAAAATAGTCAGTGGGAAGTTGTTGTATAACAAAGGGAGTCCAACTCGAGGATGGAAGATGCCTTAGAGGACTGGGGCGGGGATATTTTTAAAAAACTCGGTATTTTCATTGGAATTCCATAAAATGTAGAAATGATTTAGGGCAAAGTTATATTGTTTAGGATGTATTGAGCCTTTATTTTCAATTATATAATATACTTTTTACTTATTACTCTTTTGTATCCTTTAGAAGCATCTTTTAAAGTTCTTTGGTGTTATGTCTATTTTTTAAAATTATATCTTCTAACTTCATCTTCTATCTCACTGTTGTTTGTCTACACAGAAGGTATGTAAACTTTGTATCCAGCCAGTTAAATAAGTTACATTTTAATCTGAAATTCATCTTTATCTTTCCTTGTTTATCATAGATTTCTAGGAGAAATATAATATCAACATTTTTTTAAACATTTCTCATGACTTTTAAAAAACTTTTATTGGGAAATAACTGTAGACTCACAGATTCTCTATGTTATCAGAAAATAATATAGAGAGACCCTGTGTACCCTTTAGTCAGTTTCTCCAAATGGTAGCATCTTCAAAAACACAACACAATATGTAACATTCTGTCCCAGCTAGAATATTGACATTAGTTCAGTCAAAACACACAAGATTCCCATCACACAAGGATCCTGCATGTAACCTTTTACAGCCACACTCATTTGTCTCCAACCTCCACTCTCTCCTTAACCCAATTGAAACCACTAAAGCGTTCTCTGTTTCTGGACTTTTGTCTTTTCAAGAATGCTGTATGCATAGAATCAGAACACAAAGCCTTTTGTGATTCGCTTTTTCACTCAGCAAATTCTCTGGAGATCCATCCAGGTTTTTACATGTATCAAGAGTCTGTTCCTTCATTATCGCTTAGTATGATTCTATGGTGTGGCTAACCCACAGTTTTTTAATTATTTACCCATTGAAGGGCATCTGGATTGATTCCAATTTACAGTTATTATGAAGAAAGCTTCTATGGACATTTGTGTACTGGTTTTTGTGCCAACATAAGTCTTCATGTTTCTGGGGGAAATACTCAGGAATACCATTGTGGGGTTGCAGACTTACTGCTTTAAGAAACAGACATACTGTTTTCCAGAGTGGCTGTGTCATTCTGCATTCTCACTGGCAATATAAGATTGATGCAGCTCCTCTCCATCCTTGTCAGCATTAGATATTGTCACTAATTTTTTCCTACTTTAGCCATTCTAATAGGTGAATGCTCACATTTCAGTGTGACTTTAATTCATATTTCCCTAAGAGCTAATGATGCTGAACATCTTTTCATGAGCTCATCTGCCATCTGTATATCTTCTTCAGTGAAATTGCTCTTTGTGACTTCTGCCTTGTGCTAATTGGATAGTTTCCCTCTTTATTGTTGATTTTTGAGCATTCTTTTTCTACTTCACATACTTGTTCATTGTTAGATAAGTGGTTTGCAAATATTTTCCCACTCGGCAGCTTGTATTTTCATCCTGCTGTCAAATCTAAGAACTCTTTGCTTAGCCCTATGTCTCAGAGATTTCCTTTTATCTTTTAATAAAAGTTTTAGTTTTACATTTCATTCCATGATCCCGTTTGAATTAATTTTTGTATAAGGAGTGGGGCTTAGGTCAAGGTTCACTTTTTTTTTTGTCTATGCATGTCTGATGGCTTCAACACTATTTCTTGAAGAGTTTATTTTACCCTCCTTGAATTGCTTTCGCAACTTTGTAAAAAATCAGTTGGAAAGGATAGTGTAGGTCTATTACTAATTTTGTTAATTTGGTTCTTGATCTAAGTATCCATTCCTCTGCCAATACCACACTGCCTTAAGTACTGCAGCTGTATAGTAAACCTGAATATTAAATAGAGTGAGTCCTCCTACTTTGTTATTCTTTATTAAGATTGTCTTAGAGATTCTAGGTCCTTTTCTTTCCCATATTTTAGAATAAACTTGGCAACAAAATGCTTTCGACTTGCCTACATCTGAGAATATCTTGATTTTTTTTTTCATTCCTGAAGGATACTTTCACTGCTTATTGGTTCCTGGATTAAGAGTTCCTTCAAGGTCTGAAAATGTTGTGCCTTCTTCTTATGAGCTCCATGATTTATGATGGTAAATCCTCTGCCATTATAATTGTTTTTCTCATACAGTGTAGTTCTTGCCAATTTTCACTATTTCTCTCCGAGGTTAGTAGAGTAATTTTATGTTTTCCCAGACTATGACCTTTGCAAGGTAGCTTGAGCCAAGTAAAATTCTACATTTTGGTCAATGGGAACTCAGACATCCTTGTTGTGTTAAAGATAAAACTGTAGATTATTCCTGCTGCTACTCATTATTATTATTATTATTGCTTAAAATTTTAATCCTGCAACCCCTGAATGCAGGCTGTGACCTACAGAGAGAATGAAGGAGCCCTGGGAACCATCCCAGCAGGAATTCATCTCAGAGGTTGTTTTGGACTCTTTCCCTTCAGAGGAAAGCAGGGAGGGGGAAGCATGTTCTTCTGTTCTACAAGCCCCCAAGGAATCTGTAGAATTATTTATATCTATCAATGTCTAGACTTAGATCAGTAGATCAGTGTCTAAACTGTGGTGTGTATGTGCGTGAGTGCATGTATGTGTGTGTGTGAGGTTTTTTGCACTAAGTTCTGCTGAGAGGATTTAACAACTCTCTTTGATTTTACTGAGAGCCTTCTTCTCACCCATCCTCCTCAGCTTTTGAATCTCATCTAAACTTTATGCCCCTGCAAAATCTTATTTAACCTTGGTATGTCAGCCAAGTGCTGGTGAAGAAAAAAATGAATTAACTATTATCTTTTAACTTTTAAGAATTAATTTTCATCTTCCAGTTCAGAAAGTAAAGGTAGAAGTGCCAAATGCAAAGGATTCTCTTTTGGCCCATCATGCAAAGTTGCCTCTATTGATACGTTTTGGTTTTCCTATTGGAATATAGCTATTCATGTACCCACATTATACATATATCTCTTCTAGTTTTCTCACTGTGCTGTAGACTTTCGACATTAAAAGTACTCCCTAAGCTTGCTCTACTCCCTACCTCCCTTAAATACTTTGCAGTAAATCACTTTGCAATTGCTAGCATTTTTTTGGTGAAAATAGATGCTTAAAACATGTGTGCTTAATTTTGAACCCTTTGGGGCGATTTTTAAACACAATTGCACAATGTTCAGGTCACATATTTTGTGGTTTTCTTAAATAGATACAGGAATAAGGACAGAAATCATCGAAGATAGGTCAGAAACGTCAAGAAAACATCAGAAAGCCAGAAAGACATTGCCTAGATATTGATGATTAGGGAGGAGAAATGATATGAGCGACACTGAGTTTTTGCAAATGCATACATGGGGGGGCATCAGCTTTACACAAAATTATGAGCTTTGGGATGAGAGAAATGAAAGGTGTTTACAAAGAAATGAGGCAACTTGCACCTGGCCCGGTGGCTAGCAAGCATTCCGTAAATGCTTTTGGAGCGACTATTAAATGAATTCCATGCTAGACACATTGAGTTTGATGTGGAAATTTCAGTACTAGTGTAACCATAAACCTGTATGGTGCCTTACCAAGCACTTTCGTATGTTGCCCCATTAATCCCCATGACAAACCCATGGAGGAAAATATCCTTCAAGCCCTCTTACAGCTGAAGAAATGAGCCTTAGATTGTTTCTTACTTAAAGTTATACAATGAGCATGGACCAGAGATGAGGTTTAAGTCAGAGGGTTTTTGAAACCAAAACCTTGTCTCTCTCTCATATTGCAGAATGTTCCAGATAGAAGTGGATTTGGCTACAACGGCAGCTTATCTCAGATGCATTTCAGGACATCGTAATGTTTGGAGAGACATATTGTAGAGCAAGTTAAAAATTAGAGTACATCACCATTCATGAGGATGATGACACTGCATCTTCTTCATTGAAGTGTCACTAACACATAGCGAAACTCAGTACATGTTTATTTTTTTTTAAGAACTTTTATTCAGATACATTAACAGACAATAAACTGCATATGTTTAGAGTGTACAATTTAGTATTTTTTTTTCTTGTTAGTTATTTGTATATGGCAATCCCAATCCCCCAATTCATTCCCCCCCAACCCTCCCCGCTTTCCCCACTTGGTGTCCATAGGTTTGTTCTCTACATCTGTGTCTCTCAGTATATGTCTCAATAAATGATTTGATGAAATCAATGATTTGACTAAAACTTGAAGCAGGTTGGAAGGGTATGGGGTTGTTTGTAAAAAAAAATTCAAAGGAGATATATGCTGGAATCATGGTGAAAGAAGAAGAATCATTATCTGGCAAAAAATTTAACTTAATAAGAGTTAAGGATATTGGGAAACAAAAGGAAGGATTCTACAGGATTCTCAAGGAAAAAGTCATACATACTGAGTGCAACAAACTGAAGTATTTGAAACAATTAAATTATAAAGCTAATATTCTTTTTTTAATATATTTTTATTGGAGTATAATTGCTTCACAATGTTGTGTTAGTTTCTGCTGTACAGTGAAGTGAATCAGCTATATATGTACCTAAATCCCCTCCCTTGGACCTCCCTCCCCCCCATCCCACCCATCACAGAGCACTGAGCTGAGTTCTCTGTTCTTTATAGCATGCTCCCACTAGCTATCTATTCTATGCATGGCAGTGCATATATGGCCCAATGTCCCAATTCATCCCACCCTACCCTTCCCTCTCTGTGTCCACATGTCCATTCTCTACATCTACATCTCTATTCCTGCCCTGCAAATAGGTTCATCTGTACCATTTTTCTAGATTCCACATATATGTGTTAATATATAATATTTGTTTTTCTCTTTCTGGCTCACTTCACTCTGTATGACAGACTCTAGGTCCATCCACATCTCTACAAGTGACCCAATTTCATTCCTTTTTTGTGGCTGAGTAATATTCCATTGTATAAATGTACCACATCTTCTTCATCCATTCATCTGTCATTGGACATTTAGATTGTTTCTATGTCCTGACTATTGTAAATACTGCTGTAATGAACATTGGGGTACATGTGTCCTTTTGAATTATAGCTTTCTTAGGGTATATGCCCAATAATGGGATTGCTGGTTCATATGGTAATTCTATTTTTAGATTTTTAAGGAACCTCCATACTGTTCTCCATAGTGGCTATATCAATTTTCATTTCCACCAACAGTGCAAAAGAGTTCCCCTTTCTCCCCATCCTCTCTAGCATTTATTGTTTGTAGATTTTTTGATAATGGCCATTCTGACTGGTGTGAGCTGATACTTCATTGTAGTTTTGATTTGCATTTCTCTAGTAATTAGTGATGTCAAGCATCTTTTCATATGCCTCTTGGCCATCTGTATGTCTTCTTTTATAATGATTTTATTTGTATAATATACTTTTTGTGATAGTGTCTTAAATATGGGTTGATTGGTGGTAAAACATTATTTGCAGTTCAGTGGCATTTTGCTGATAGAATATAATATTTTATAATTTCACTATTTGTTTTCTTTGCCTTCGTTTTTATTTGATGTCATCTCTTATAGACCTTGGATATTTGTTAACATACTCTATTAGTCACTTTTTCTTGATTCATTTTCATTCCTTCCTTTATTTCTTCATGATTTTAAAAATGTCCTCCCATAGCTTACTCTTTTTATCTGAAGGCATTATCTGCATGACTTCTAAGTTAATCTGCATTTTTGAAATAATGTTATTCATTTATTTCAGATTTATTCTGTGTACTTATCACCTCATTTCTGAGTTATTCTAATTTAGACTTATGCTATTATTTTATCTTCTATCATTTTATTAATTTTTCTTTGAAACTTTTGACTGCAGTTTCCATCTGTTCTCTGCCATACCTTCTTGGAGTGCTTTCATTTTCTACAGGCACATTACTATTTCAGCTTATCTTTTTCTTTTTATAACTTAGTATGGAATTTAATTGTGATGAATTGAATTTTGTTGTGTTTTTTCTTTCTCTATATGAAATTAGTTTCATGGCTTTTTAGGAAGAAGGGGTGGGTCTGAAGAGTTTTTCTAGATTCAAAGCTGAAATGCTCTCTCCTGGAATTTCCAGCAATACTTTAAGATATGGTAGCTTCGCCTTTGAAATCTCCCAGCAGTTTTCTTTGCTTATTTTAATCATGACTAGCTCTTTCTTTTCCCCATCTTTCCTTTTCTGATAAATTCAGATTATCTTTCTAGCAGATTGCTTTTCAAGACAGATACCTTCAAGTATCTATCAAGCAGACACCCTCCCCAGGGTGAGTCTTTTGTTGTAGAAGGGATTTCGAAGATTACATAGACTTCTGATCATCCTGCCACTTTATCCTAAGCCATGGACCCATGATTATTAAAATACTTATAATTTTAGTGTCTTTTTCTCCATTTGCCTGGCCCATGTTCTGCGCATGCCTGGTGGCATTTTGGGGGTTTCCCACATCTCAAATTCATCACATATGACCTTGATCCCCTCCCTTCCTTCCTGAAGAGATGCTGAAACCTGTAAAGTCTTGTGCTGTCAGTGATTTGCTCTCCCTGCTCTCATTTCACGATTTCTTGTAGTGAGTGATCCGTGGATATCTGGCTTTGCTTTTCTAGTTTTTGAGGAATGATTCCAACACTACTGTGCCGTTGACACCATTTTCCAGCATCCCTTCTTCCCCTGACCTCCTGGTGAGAGCACAAAGCTCAGTCATTAAGGCTTCAAATGACATAATCAGCTTCTCCTTGGATTGGGACCTCCAGTGCATTGAAAGTATATATTTCTTAATTTAATAGACCATAATAAATATTTACATGTGTAGATGCCTTATTTCCTGAAACTTAAAATTTTCATATTCTTCTATAAACCTCTCTCCACACACACACATACTAACTGCTTATAATTAAAAATTGATTTTGATTTTCAGAAAGCATTCTAAATATAAAAGAATATCATTTGTCACCAAATTATCTCGTCTTTTTACACCTTTATAATTTTTATCAAATTGACTCGTCTGTCCTTATTGTCAGAGTAAGCCACAGAATAGTTTCATTGGTTTGATTTTACTGTAGAGTCTGGCTCATATTTTTTTTTTTTCAGACAGAAGATTTCTAATCACACCTCCTATCCCAGTCAGAATTGGAAAATGAAAGTCTTAGCAAACTAAAAACAAACATTTGTAAGGATGAGATAGGAACATTTTTGCATTTTCAGTGAACTGAAATCATCATTTCCTGAACACTCAAGTTTGTGTTTTCATCTTATTAAGAAAGTTCATAGATTTCAAATATTTGGAAACCATGTTTACATTTCTTAGCTAGTGATAAACTGAGGAGTAAACAGTCATCTTTGAGTGGCAGTACATACAGTGATAAATACTCTCTCAGGGAAATCTTTATAGGCTGGACGTGCTTTTTATATTTCAAGGTGAGGAATAATGCCCCATTTTCTACCCGGTTAAACTAAGCATCTAAATAGGGGAGGGGATGTGTTCCTTTGCTGGGGCGTCCATCTGAACCCTTCCAAAGGTACTCCATGGCGTGTGAACACGCAGCCTCCATTTTCTGAACAAGATACCAAGGGATTGTGGCATCTCCATAGTACTCTTAACTACCCATTTGTAACTTAGTTTGATAGTGAATTTAGTTAAATAGAATATATGATTGAACTTTATTTTATTTATTTTTTAATTTTTAATTTTATATTGGAGCATAGTTAATCAACTATGTTGTGTTATTTTCATGTGTACAGCAAAGTGACTCAGTTATACGTATACATGTATCCATTTTTTTCATATTCTTTTCCCACATAGATTATTACAGAATATTGAGTAGAGTTCCTCGTGCTCTACATTAGGTCCTTGTTGGTTATCTGTTTAAATATAGCAGCGTGTATGGGTCAGTTCCAAACTCCCAATCTGTCCCTGCCCCCCCACCCTTCCCCGCTGGTAACCATAAGTTCATTACCTAAGTCTCTGAGTTTGTTTCTGTTTTGTAAATAAGTTCCTTTATATCATTTTTTTTTTTTTTAGATTCCACATGTAAGCGATATCATTGGATTTTTAAAATAGTGCTATTTATTTAGCTAAATGCTTGTTTGGTTTAGCTAATTAATAATTTTTAAATGTTTGTAATTTTATGGAATGTAATCTTGGTTTTACAACTTGAACAAACAGCAGTTTGTGCACTCCACAAGTTCCCACATGGTGTGGCATATTGCAACTCACTTATGGTTTCTCTTTACTCATGTCTCTCTACCAAAATATACGCTAAGTCATTTCACACAAAAGAGTTCTGTCTAGTAATCAATTTCATACACTTTTTAGCTAAATATTTTGAGAGAGTTGTTTAAAACTGTTTTTCCTGGAGCTAAATAACATAACAAATTTTCAAATATGACTCCTATGTTATTAAAAAAAAAAAAGACCTCACACAGGTACTGCCAAGTCAATTTTCACTTGAATAATTACACATTTTTTCCTGAGAACCTTAATTATTCAGAGCTTGAGGGATCTGAAGTATCATAGTAAAGGACAGTTTATTCTGTGTTTATTCATTGTGATTTGTATTTCTCACTCAGAATTTAAAAACTATTTAAAATATTAAATATTTTCAAACTGTTTAAATCTAACTGGGAACACAGTGTGGAGTGAACAAAATGAAAACCACCCCCACTGTACCACCAACAGGAACCAGAAAACAGTGATGTAAATCTCAAAACTTGGATTTTAGTCCCTTTCACTATTCAGTATCAAATAAGATGAATGTGATACTTAACCTATGGTGTTCTCGTTCTTTTTTTTTTTTTTCATCTAAAAATTGGAAGATTCCAAACCTGAGCTTCTAAAAGTTTGCTTTCAATGCCCCGTTACCTTCTCATTAGCTAAGTAATTTTCTGATCTCTGCAAATGCTTCCTTACCTCTCGTGATTGTGAAAGGGTTAACACTTCAAATAAAAAGATGTCTATTAATTACATTTCTACAAGGTATATAGCACTTTATTTTTTCCTTTAACTATTTGGATTTCTTTTTACTTAGGATGCAAACTGAAAGTTTTCAAATTCTTCATCTTTAAAACTTTCATACAACCAAAAATCATAAATATCTATTATTTTATAGAACATAGAATGATTATAAACCTGTCTTCCTTTTTCAAAAATCTTGTATAAAGATCCAAAAAGAGGAAGTAAATAAATTAAAATTTATCAGAAGTCTTATATTTGCCAGCCATTCTAAGTTTATTTAGTTTTACTTACTTTGATTTAATTTACTTACTTTTGTTCAAAATTTTAAAATATAGTGGAAAACAGTCAAAGAATCATTTTTGAAACTCTATCTCCAAAAAGCTTTGTTTACCAACTATTTTTCCAAACCAAATTATTATTTAAAAGATCAAAATGTATAGTGGAAATAGATTTATTATCTTCAATAATAGATTTTAGTGCATTAAAATATTTTAATGTCTTAAAAATAAAATAGGGTTTACTGTCTTATTTTACATATGAAGAGACAATGAGATCAATATCATGACTTAATCACCTACAGGTGTGATATTTGCATACAAGCCTGGATGGCCCAGTAGTAAGCCTATTCAGTTTACTCTTCACGTGCCATAATGCATGCCTATCAGTGAGAGTAAAGCCATTCCTGGGGGGTAGTGGCTTTTGTGCAAAATGATCACCTTTTTGTTTTTATGTAAGGTAAAATTGCAAAGGTAGAGTTGAAATAAGGCTATAACATTTACTTGCATAAGTGATACATGTTTTATATCATTTAGCACTTTTTAAAATAAGAATTCAAGCCAAATAAATAGAGATTGTACATAAATCAACTGTGAGAGGAATTGCATTACTTGGAAAGTTAATGGTCATATAAAAATGCACACAATATTGTCACATAATTTTACCAAAAGCTCCTTTACTCTTTCTTGAAATTTAAACAGGAACTCTTCTTGTGATTTTTGTAGTCTGTAATAACTTGCAAAGAGCACATTACAGTCAGCCTGGCTTAGAGCTAAATAAGCGAGCAAGGGTACAGTCTTGGCTTTTGACGGATAGGCAGTGTGGTCATCAAAAAATAATCCACATGTCTTTACATCTGTTTCCTCATCTGTGACATGCTAGGAGGAAGTTAATAGTCCTCATAATTTGTATGATTATTTATCATTGCCTGCAAGTTTTAATTAATTGAATAACACAAGAAACAGATATGTGAGGCATCTCTGTTGGGTAAAATTGTGAAACTACCAAAAGATAACATAAGGAAAATCTTCTTGACAGTGGTCTAGGCAACACATTTTTGGCTATTACACCACAAGCACAGGCAACAAAAGCAAACATAGACAGAATTATATCAAACTAGAAAGCTTCTGCACAGCAAAGGAAACAATGAACAAAATGAGGAGATAATCTGTGAATGGGAGAAAATATTTGCAAACCATACATCTAATAAGGGGTTAATACCCAAATCATGTAAGGAAACTCCTACAAGTCAAAAGCAAGAAAACAAGTATTTTGATTTAAAAAATGGGCAGAAGACTTAGACATTTTCTCAACAAAGACGTACAAACGTCCAATCAGTACTTGAAAAGATACTCAGCATCACTAATCATCAGGAAAATGCAGGTCAAAATCACAAGCAGAAATCACCTCACACCTGTTAGGTTGGTTATTAGCAAAAAGACAGAAAACAGCAAGAGTTTTTTTGAAGATGAAATTTTGGCACTTTTCTGCACTATTGATGGAAATGTAAAATGGTGCAGCTGCTATGGAAAACAGTATGGCGTTTCTTCAAAAAAATTAAAATAGAACTACCTTATAGATTTGGAAGGTAGAGTGTCTTCCTCCTGGAGTAAAGAGAAGGTTTTTGTTTTTTGTGTTTTTTTACTATTTGATATAACAAGGACAATGCTTTCTTCTGGGGGTAAAAGTTGAATAGATTTATTGTCATTTATAAAAGCTTTGCTTTCCATCTACAGTTTCTATCCTACAACATAACCCACTGCATTTGTAGGTATCACCTGGTCTTCTTTGTGTCTCTAGGTAGTTACTGCTATTGCTGTGAGTAATGAAGTCCTTTGTCTTTGACTCAGGAGTCTGTTGTCCACGTAAGCAACCAGGAAACTGTCAAACCAATATATTAGTTTGTAATTAGAGTAAAATCTAAGACTTGTCAGAATTCTTGATAACTGGGTACAAAAAATTTTAGAAGACGTAACCAATGCACATGCAAAAACAAAACTTCAAGCTCACTAATAAGCGAAGTAATTCAGACCAGACAACAAAATAATTTCATTCTTTAACTATCAAAAGTATTAATAATTTTCCATGAGTTTTTGTGAGGTTTTTGGTACTCTCATGTACTGCTACTCCTACTGCTCAATTCTATGGGGGGCAACTCAATAGGTTGAAATGTCTTTAAAAATGTACCCCTTAATATAATAAAATTTTTACATGATACATCAATTTATTTTCTAAGAATTTATGACTTCTAGATCTCAGCAACGATGTATTCACAAGAACATTCTTTGCCACTTTGATCATGATATTTTTAAAAAAAGCTGGCAATACTTTATAATATCTAACAGTAATTTTAGATGAACAAAATAAGGTATATTGAGATGAACTATTCTGTAGCAATGATGATATTCTTTCAGACATTTTCTTTGTTGACATAGGAAAAATATCACAGCTTAGTTAAGTGGAATAAGTATGACACAAAACGGAATTTTTAGAATGATTCCGGATTTGAAAGTCATATATTTAGATGCATTAAAGAAAACAGAAGATATATGCTAACATCATGCACTAGTGGATATCTTAGGTGTACTAACATAGCTCATGAGAAAGCAACGGGCTGGACATATAAACTCTAGAATTTTCACCCTCTAAATGAGTTTAGGCCAAAAGTATGGATGAGTTTTCCAAAGGAAGGTGGAGAGAAACATGAGATTCCAGAGACTAAATCCTGTGTCTAATGTAACTAAGATTAACAAGAGATTGAGGGAGAGAGTTTTGGTAAGCTGGAAGAAAAGCAGGTGAACATTTATTTTGGAAGCCAAGTGAAAATAGCATGTCAAAAAGGAGGACCTACTTAACTGAGACAAATGATATGAAGTAAGATAAAGACTAAAATTGACCTTGGATGTGAAGAGTCTGGTGTGCCAGTGAAGTCTTTTAGGAATTAAGTCATCTCGCTTGAGATCAAAGAAACAATAACCTCATTTACCCGTATCACTATAAAAACCTGAGTAAAATAATAACAAAAATATATCTTTCTCTAGTATAATAAGAATATATCACTAACACATGGAATCTGGCATAGAAATGTAAAAAATGTTTGCATGCTCAGGAGTACAGTAGCATTATCTGTTACATTAGAAAGTCAAGGGAGAAAAGCTATATCGTCATTTTTAAGGAATCTGAGAAGACAGGCTTAAAATACCTCAGTAAGTTATATGGAAAAACAGGCTATCTCTTCACCTAATAAATACAAGGAGCGATTATGGTTTTTAATCTATATTTTTGTTTTTGAATTTTCAAAGATTTAAATGGTCTTTTTTTTTAAAGACTGCATGCTGTAATAAGGAACACAGGTTTCGTTTTTGTTTTTGTTTTTGTTTTTATTTGATTGTGCAAACCATCCCTTTATCACACATCATATCTGGTAATAGCTGACCTTTTGTGATCCACATGTTTGTATCAAAAGCAGGTATGCCCTTAAGCCATGACCCCACCTACTCCGTAGCTGATTATCAGTGCAGAGGTGAGAGGAGTTGAGATGATCTGAATGTGTACCCTAGATTTTGGAAGAGCATCTTTCTGAGTGGATAAAAGTGATGACATGTAAGTACAACGCATCTTGGTAAACAAGTTTGCCATATAAACAAAGAATAATGTAGTACATGAAAGGATATACAGGAAGAAAAACAAACAGGCAAGAGGTAAAGTGGGGAAGCCATCTAGATTCTCACTAATATTTCAATCCTTTCATTCCAGTCAAGTTCTGACTCCTATACTTTTATAACAAATTCCCTTTGTTCCTGAAATCCACACAAGTCGGATTGTTATGTAAAGTTTAAATGATCATAGCTAATTTGTTATTCCCATATTTATTTTCTAGAGTTATGAAAATAATCTTGGAAAATGAGAAAGAGATTTTTCAGAAGCTCCATCTTCCACTAAAGAAAAAAATATTTTTCCTAAGCTCAAGAAATTTAATTCAGGTATTACTTTTAACAATTTGAATTCTAAATGAGCAGTCAATATCCAGTATGTATATTTTGAAATGATGGATTAGAGATAGAAGTAAATATTCAGACACAAAAATAAGCACGTGTGGATATGTGAATTTTTAACACATACTCTTCATAACATTATTCTATCTATATTACACTGAAAATTATAACAAGGTAGAAGAGCATTTAAAATGTATTTCAGTTTCTTATTTCCATTATTTTTTGGTGACATTTTCTGATATAACTTTCTGAGTTTGTATTGCTCTAACCAAATAATCGTCAATCAAGAGCAACTCAGCATTCTGTAGGGGCTTCTTCACACAATAAAAATAATAAAAACACCTCTTAAGTTACAGCAGTCAGGACCCAGTAGTCTCTGTTTCTGACTTACAGTAACAAAACAGAGCTATGATTTACCATGTATGATCTATGAATATCTTCACATAGAGGTGTGAGTGCTGAAAATCAGTATGAGTTTTCCACTGATCAAAAAGATTAGAGTCCTAGAATCATTGTGATAGGATATCAGAGGCAGGAATTAGATCCCCGAAAATAACTGCACTGTAAATCATCTTTTTTTTTTATCACAACCAGTAGTTTCCTTATCATAGGATGTCTTTCATGTAATTTAAAATTTTTATCTAATAAATAAACCATGAACGTCTGTATCAATTCTCACACACAACTGATCCATGTACAACAATCTCAATCTATTGTGCTATTAAAATGATTAGTTTTGTTATACAAGTAAATGTAATACACATTGAAGTAATTTGACAAAATCAGAAGCAAACAAATTTGCAATATTATACTATGAGACTCTACTGCTAATCTTGGCCTTCTTACCTACATGTTTGTATTTTTATATGACAGATATTAGCTTATATATCGAATCTGGTCAACAGTTAATTTCTGAGTGGATCTGAATGTTGAGTGTACAATTTCAATAACCAATTAGTAACAAAATCATAAAAGAATTAATATTGTAGAAAAATGTTAAAAGCAAATGAGACTTTACACTGATTTTGCATTTAAGTTCACTTTTATTATGCACTATTGTATGTTCATGTAGAGGAATCAGTAAACCATTGTCCACAGGCCAAACTGGCTTCCTATTTTTATAGATAAAGTTTCATTGGAACCTCTTCATTTGTTTGCAAATTGTCTATGGTGGTTTTGCAGTAAAATGGTAGAGTTTAGTGATTGTGACAGAGACAACATGGTCCACAAAGCTGGAACTATTTACTGTTTACTCCTGTACAGAAAAAAATGTTTGCTAATTTCTGCTTTAGCATATCAAAGAAATATAATATTCAGTCACTGCATCCAAAAGCTTACAATCTCTTTGAGTAGAAAAATACATACATCAAATAAATAACCACCAATTGCTGCATTTTGGCTAATACATTCCCCAAGCAGAGGTCTTCCACTTGAAAAATCCGAATTGAGGATCAACTTTAATGATTGTTGGTTATTTAGGCACACTGATCCTTCTGGATAGACTAGGGTGAACTAAGAATCTAACATTTAAAAATTTGAATTGGAAACAAATGAACAATAATATATTCTATTCCATTTATTTAGATTTTCAAAGTTACCATATTTAATATAATGTTGATTTATACTTTGTCTTTGATTTATCAACTCAAAAGTAAACCATATCTAGAATTCGCTTCTGAAGTTAAAAAAGGGCCTGCATCTGGTTGAGAATACAGTCACAACTTTAGAATCTAAACAGTTTCAAGCCCATGTATGTTTTATGCTTTGATGAATGACCTCCATAGAGGTTAACAAAGCCATAGAAAAACTGTTTTGAGGATGAGAGTCTTCTGTGTATGAACTTTGCAGACTGATGTATAGAGAATTCACATTCTGGGTGAAGAACTGCCTTTGAAAAAAGTATTAGTATGGTTTTGGGAAAATTTAAGGAATACAATGGTAGAAAGTTAAGATGTTTGTGCTTCTCTTCTTTTATTTATGTTTTTTATTGTGGTAAGAATAGTTCACATGAGATCTACCCTCTTAAATTTTTCAGTGCACAGTGCAGTGTCACATAGCAGATCTCTAGAATTTATTCATCTTGCATAATCAAACTTTATAGCCATGGAGCACTTCCCCATTTTCCTCTCCCTTGACAACCACCATTCCACTCTCTTTCTATAAGTTTGACAATTTGGGACACCTCATATAAATGGAATCATGCAGTAGTTATCTTGTTGTGACTTGCTTATTTCATTTAGCATAATGTCCTCCATTTTTATCTATTCTGTTGCATATGGCAGAATTTCCTTCTTTTTTTAAGAGCTGAACTATATTCCATTTTCTTTTTCCATTCAGCAATTAATAGACATTAGGTTGCTTTCATGTCTTGGCTATTATGAATAATGTTGTTATGAACATGGGAGTGCAGACATCTCTTTGAGATCCTGATTTCAATACTTTAGGATATATACCCAGATGTGTGATTGCCAGATTATATGGCAGTTCTATTTTTAATTTTTTGAGGAACCTCCATATTATTTTCCATAGTGGGTGCACCATTTTGCATTCTGACCAACAATGTACAAGTATTCCAATCTCTCCATGTCCTTGTCAATACCTGTTAACTGTTTTTTTTTTTTAATTTCCATTCTAAGAGGTGAGATGTAATTTCTCATTGTGCTTTCTCCTGTGGGTTAGTGATCTTCAGCATCTTTTCCTGTACTATTTGGCCATGTGTGTGTGTTGTTGGAGAAATGTCTATTCAGGTATTTTGCTCATGTTTATATTGAGTATTGCTATTTGCTATTGTGTTGTAGGACTTCCTTATATGTTTTGGAAATTAACCCCTTATCAGATACATGGTTTGCAAAAGTTTTCTCCTATTTTATATGTTGCATTTTCACCATGTTGATTGTTTTCATTGTTGTGCAGAAGCTTTTCAGTGTCATGTAGTCCCACTTGTATGTTTGTGATTGTCCTTTGGTGTCCTATTCAAGAAATCATTGCCAAGACTAATGTCATGAAGATCTTTCCCTATGTTTTCTTCTAATAGTTTTACAGATTTAGGTTTCACGTTTAAATCTTTCATCTATTTTGAGTTGACTTTTGTGTATGTTGCAAGATAATGATCCAATTTCATTCTATTTCATGTGGATACCTGGTTTTTCCAAAACCATTTGTTGAAGAGACCATCCTTTTCCATTCTGTATTCTTACAGTTTAGTTGAAGATCAGTGGAACACAGAGGTGTGTTTATTTCTGAGCTCTCTATTTTGTTCCCTTTGTCTGTATGTCAGTTTTTATGTCCGTACCATACTTTTTAACTACTGTAGCTTTTTATTTCATTGGAAGTCAGGAAATGTGGTATCACCACCTTTGTTCTTTCTCAAGTTCGCTTTGGCTCTTTGGAGTCTCAAATTATAGCATCGATTCTTCCCTCTTTGATGTGACAGTCTCTGGGTCATTTAAACATAAGACCGTGTATTTCATAAATGAAAAAAGAAATATTGAAAAAGAATTTCTCTTTTAGCACAGAAGATTTCAAGTACTTCTAATTAGTACTGGCAACAGTAAAATTCGTAATCTCTTTATTTACTTCAATTAGCAAACTCTGCACTCTGCCTTCTGGATTTCTGATATTTGAGATACATTTTAGATCTAAATACATTACATAGTGAAGTATAATATTTTAAATTGTCAGCATCCTTAGACATCACAATTTTAATTTATCACTTTTTTTTAGCTGAGATAATTGGGATTCAATGAGTGTATGGAAGAAACTGGGTTAGAGTTAGTTATTTTCCAAACTAAAATCAGCTTCTATTTTTCCTCAAAGACAGTATGTATGTACTGCCTTGTGTATGAAAATTGTTTGGTTATTTTGTCAATACAATAAAAGGTAAATAATAAGAGTAAAATATCAGAAGCACTTGCTAGGGTAATTCTGATGTATATTATTGTAGCTAAACAAACTCACTTGGGGAGTCATCAGTTTCATTGATATTCTAGAGAATTACAAGAGGAATATTCACCCACACTGATGCCAATTATGTATGTAAATCCTCTGTACAATGATAGGAGAATAACCCCAAAGTGTTTGACTTAATTAATCTTTTCTGAGGCCCTTCACTACAGAACTAAAAATCTAAATAATGAGTAGGGAAAGAGTATTAAGTATCTTTCTGCTCTTACGGGATGATTAATTATAATGGCTAAACCCCTGGACATTAAGTTGAATACTAATCTGATGACACAGTTTGGAATTAAGCCAGTGCTACGCATACATCTGTGTGCTTTCCACCCTTTTGACAGAATCATAAAAAGAAAAAGAGGAACAGATTAATAGTTTACACTCATTTCACTTAACACAGTCTCCTTTAAATGTGTTTGAAAGTTACATGAAAAAGTAAATTTTGCCATTTCTCATACCTTCTTGGCCATAAACGTAAGCTGCATATTTATCTCATTGATTTGATGCTCTTTTCCTGGTATTGAGATATATAATGTGGATCTTCTTCAAATACAAGTGAGGGAAGGAAACAACAAAGAAGAAATAGCCTGAGCCTATAATTTACACTCCCATCTTTCTGTTGTGTTTGCCTGTTGTCTGAAGACAGCTTGGAGAAAAAGTACAGTCCTGTACAGCTGCAAACTGCTTGGAGATGGTTTTGATTTACAGAGCAAATACTCACCAAATTGCTCCGTATCACATGGATTCACAGGGCTGGTGCAAATAAACTAAAAGGGCAAATGGATAGAAGGTCAAAGATAAATGTTATTAAACACTTTTGGCAACAGGCAATAGAAACAGGGAAACCACTTTTACAAAAAGAGTTGGAAAAACAAGAAGCTCTTTCAAACTTATTTTTATTGCAAGGGACTAACCATACCCCAGTGATAATAGACAGAAAAAAACTCTTCTAGATGTTTATTTCTAAATCCCCCTTTTCTAACTTTGGTATTTAGAGGTAGAGAAGAATATGAGGTCTAGTATCAACCTCCTGAGCACTAATAAATTTCTTCTTTCTTCAATGTGGATCGATCTGGTCATGACACCATTCTTCAGATCAGTCACCTTGCTCCATTCAGTTGAAATAAAGCACCGTAGTGTTGCTGTGGGCTAGGATTCTTTTTTGCCATTAACTCTCTGCTATTGTCCATTTCCCTCTCCTTATATGTGACCTGAAAGTGGCTGCGTATCAGATCTTGTAAAGTTCATATTAATTATTTTGAATATGTGGAATTTACAAAATTCATATGAGTTCCACTGAAGTCTTTTTTGAGGCAAGATATCTGATCATATGCTCATACTAGCAACTGTATGTAGCTATAAACATGTAACCAAAATAATACTGGGTTCCTGCTTCTATGTTATGCGACATCATAACTCAAGGTTACATTCCCAAGATGTATTGAAAAGTAGAGAAATGCTGTTGAGTTTTCTCACTGATGTAATTATAGGGTACATCGTTTGATGTAAAGAAAGTAATTGTTTTCACTCATTTGTCTTTTAAATGACCATAAGATCCGATTTGGAGTCTACCTCTTTGATCTCTATACTTTCCTCCAAAAATTCTGTGCCAGAAACCTCTGCCTACAGTGCCATCTTATTTTCTCTTCTCTCCCTTTCTGTCCCAGTTAGATAATTCAGTATTGAGTAGATCAACTTCTGTGCCTTTTTTCCCAATATTTCTGTCATTTTACCCATTACCTGTATTTATTTCACAAAGCCTTGATCCACATGCAGAAATGCCTTAGATATTTTTTGAGAGAACAGAAAGGCATTAAGATGCCAGCATGCAGACTTACAATATTATAGATTTAATTTGATTTTGTGATATCCTATTAAACACATTTCAATATATTCCTATATTTATTAATATATTTTTTTCTTTTGCTTTCCCTTTGCATATCAGAAGGAAAGCTTAGAAAGCCTAAATTATAATTAGGAGATATTAGAGAAATATTTCTCCTTAGGAAGGAATAGTAGAGAAAGTCTTCTCTGTCCAGTTTAGGGGCAAGGGGAGATTTTAACACTGGTGGCAGGAAAGTAAAGGAGTTGGAAGACAGCACCCTCAGACTGGAAACACAATAGCACAAACTCAAAATTCTGCAGTGGCTAATCCTCTGCAGATGTAGTGGAGCAGGTTACAACCATCCAAGAGGAACTCACACAAGTGATGTAGGAGAAAAACTGCAGCACTAGGAAAGGTAGGTCAAAATATAGACCTGCCTAACGCAGCATCTCTGACTACCCACAGCCAGTATGTGGCATTAAGGATGGTCAGAATTTCCTCTTTCCACGTGGAGAGGTGGAATCCTGGGGTTGGAAAGGGCTTGTGTCTATTCAGAGTCTCAGTTCTTCAGTAGAAAACCAGGGTCAGGACAAAGAAAACAAAGTGTGTGGATAATTCTGCACTAGGGTTGAATGGCCAGGACTGTGGGTTTCCACAGCAGATGTCATGGTGACAACCCCAAAACCAAAGAGACCAGCTGCATGTATGCAGACACCAAGTTGGCAGGGGTCATATTCACCTAGTAGATACTTCATGTCAGAAACAAGCACAAGCTCTAGAATAAAACAAACTCCCCCTGGTATGTCAACAGCTCTTCTCCATTTCTTAGAGCAACACACAGACACAGTCTAAGAGAGGCAGAGGGAAGAGAACCCAAAAAGGCCTGAACACTGACATCACCTTCTGTCCAAGATACAGAAGCAGAAAACAGATACACAATCCCAACTGAAACAAGCCAAACCAAGACAAATGATAAGAGACAATGAGATTTTCAAGGTGTTGGACATCAGCCCAAAAAGAAAAAAGGAGAAAAAGGACAGTGATTGCTGAGTGGGATAGCCAGAATTCTGAAGATGACCCTTCAAGATTACCAACCTCTGGTTCCTCGTTCAAATGCTAATATAGTGAAGAAACTCTGTGGATAGAATGAAAGTTACTCATCAGCTGACTCTGAGATAGAGAGATCATCTTGCATGGTCCAGGGAACAGGCAGAGGAGTCACTGGGAACAATGCAGCAGCAGAGGAGCAGAGGGGGACGTAGGAAAGATCACAGAGATTAGAAGCCTGGAAAAACTTGACTTGCCCTTGTTGGCCTTGAAGGTGGCTTCCAGCCAGAAGGTACAAGCATCCTCTAGAATCTTGAGAACAGCCCCTCTCCTATAGTCACAGAGACGTGAACTCTGCCAATGACCTGGATGAGCCTGAGAACAGATTGTCCCCCAGAGCCTCTAGAAAGGAATGCAGCAGTTTGCACCTTTATTTCAGTCTTTGAGGCTGTAGGCAGAGAACGAGCTGAGCCACACTGCGTCTGACCTAAATAACTGTGAGAAAGTAAGTGGGTGTTGTTTTAAGTCTCTAAGATTGTATTAATGTGTTATGGCAGCAGTCAAAGCAAACACACCAAAGGGCAGGAAATGAACAGGTGATCCCTGCAATAGTCCCAGCTGTCTGTCCTGAAGGGAGGGAGAACGCAGACAGCCCCTGGCACCCTCCCTCCTTTGATCAGACAGAAATGAGAGTTAGGGGGACCAAGCTGGAGAGAGTCAAGATGGTAGATTGGAAGGTAATTATGTCTCTAGTCAGGTTAAATGTAAGTGGTCTTAACACCCTGTAGTTTGCCAATTGTATAAAAAATGCAAGACCTGACTATATGCTGCCTACAAGAATGTAATTTAAACATAAAGACAAAAAGAGCTTAAAAGTAAAAGGATGGGAAAAGATTAGATGAGTCAGTATCCAATCTGGAGACAGATACCATGCAGTAAAGGAGATTTTAATATAAATATTACACATAATAAAATTGATATATTTATTCATTATTTATACAATATAAATAATTTAATACAGAGCAATGGGGTGGGGGGCAAGTAAAAACAGGAAGACAAAACTCTGCAGTGTCCACCAAGGCTGGAGAAGAACATCTATGAAAGAGGACCCCTGGAAGAATGGATCAGTCCTTGCTGAAGAAGGTGGAGTTGCAGACAGCTGGATGGAAGTTTGCTGGGTTTCCTGCACCAGAGCTGGTCCAGAGTCTCCAGGCTGAGGCAGATGAGAGCCACTGTGGATGGGCGAGGACTCAGAGGATGTCAGTGTGCTATAGCAGGTGCTGCTGAGACCAGGGGCTGTAGAAGCCTCCCTCTACAGGAAACAGCTTTGGCTGCAGCAGCTCCAGAACACTGTGTGGAACTACAGTGGGCACCCCTGCAAGGATCCTGGCATGTGAGAGGCGGGCTAGGTAAGGAAAGAGATCAGAAAGCAATACCCCAGGTTGGGGCTCAGCTCTGTGCTATCTAGGTCTCCTGGTAATGCAATTGCTCCTGCCTGAGTCAACAGCTGAAGAAAATAGCTGATCAAGACAGTGCTGTATTCTTTGCAAATATTTTCTCCCATTCAGTAGATTGTCTTTTTGTTTTGTAGATAGTTTCTTTTGCTGTCCAAAAGCTTTTAAGGTTAATTAGGTCCCATTTGTTTATTTTGGCTTTTACTTCTTTTGCCTTAGGAAACATATCCAAAAAAGTATTGCTACAATTTATGCCAATGAGGGTTCTGCCTACATTGTCTTCTAAGAGTTTTGTGGTTTTGGGTCTTTCATTTAGGTCTTTAATCCATTGTGAGTTTATTTTGTTTATGATGTAAGGAAATGTTCTAATCTCATTCTTGTACATGGAGCTGTCCAGTTTTCCCAGCACTACTTATGGATACCATAAGTACTATCCATAAAAGAAGAAATTGATAAACTGTTGTTTTATTATAATTTAAAATGTGTGCTCTTTGAATGATACTGTTAAGAAAGTGAAAATAAAAACTGCAAACTGGGAAAAAATACTTGTAAATCATATATCTGATTAAGGACTTGCTTCCAGAATATATAAAAAAACCCTCAAACCTCAATGATAGGAAAACAAAAACTTAGCTGAAAAAGGGGGGGGGGAAGGCTAATAATTGAAATATTTCACAAAAAAGATACACAGGATAATAAAGAAGCATATAAAAGATGCTCAATATTAGTAGTCATTAGGGGTGTGCAAATTAAAACCAAAATGGGGTGCTACTATACATTAGATGGGAGAGCTAAAATTTAAGACAGACCCATACCAAATATTGATGAGGATGTGAAAGACCTGGGACTCTCATACACAACTCCTGGAGGTACAAACGGTACAAACACTTCAAAAGACAGTTCCACCATTTCTTAAAAACTTAATCATACACTGACCCAGCCATTATACAACTAGGTAAATTTCACTCTCTAGGTTCCTTAGTTAAATGAAAGCATATGGACAGTTTTGAAGTAGATAAAACAAAGATATCTTTAATGGGTGACTTTAAAATCTTCTCCATCTGTGCTCACTCCACCTCATGTCTTCTGGTAGAGGTGGAAATTGAGAACACAATATTACAGAAAAACAATTTTATTTTTTCAAATCTGAGTTTTAGGTATAAATGTTTAATTTCATTAGTATAACTATTTTTAGTTATGAACAACGTTTCTTATAAAATTCATTGACCTTTAAATAAATCCTTATGCACTTTCCTGGTGCTCAGTTCAATAAGCACTTTTATCCTGCCCTCTGCTTGAGGGAATACTGTATATATTACACAAACATCTTTAGTAAGCTGAATCACAGTGTACTGAGTTGAAATAGACTTCATTCATATCATTGAAATCTTGATAATGCAAATGTGTACATTCCAGAAATTGCATAATCCTTATGTATTTGTGCTGAGTATTTCTTTGAGAAGAAAACTGGTAGCAAGCATTGAATTCAGATGCTTAACCTTCCATACAGTTCATCGTGGTACTTTTTTGGAAAAGATAACATGTCGACAAAGCCATAACCAAAAAATCCATTAGAGCAAAAAACTAATTCTGCCAACTGGTTAATTGGGTAAGACATTTAGCAAGGCCACAATTTGTGATAAGAAGCTTGGATGTAAATACCATTTAAATAAGGCATAACGGAAGTAAGTACAAACACTCCTATTTTGTTAGGAAAATAAAACACACAAATGATGAGAAGTGTATTTATTATGAATATTAAAATAATTTGCAACACATAAACTCACATCTCACCACATGTTTTACAAAATAAAACAAAATTATAGCTGCAATTTTTCTGAAAGTCACTGATCACTGCGCTTCCTTAGGCTACTGATTTCCTGTGCTCTTCACTTACTCTCCGAGTCCTGCTGGCGATGTGGCCCCTGTGAGTTCCCTATAAATGCACTGGGCTTGTCAATACTCCTTAATGAAGGAAAGCCCCCAGGAAATATCTATAATGAATGAGAGAAGCAGGTTGGAGAAGGGCAAATAGCTACTCAAAATCCTGGTGTCAGGTGAAGTCCAGCTTGTAGCCAGACCCCAGCAGGAGCTATCTTGCCTTGATACAAGGGCTTTGAGTTTTGTAGGGTCTGGGGGAACTTCTAAGCCCCTCCTTATACGGAGGCTTCAACCACCCCAAAGGCAAGCCCTGGGAGGGAATAGATGGGAGCAAAGAGTGAAAGCCCTAGCAGCACAGAGCGAAAGGGCGCACCAAGGATCCAGGGTGCCTGGTCCTGAACCAGCAGCATCTGATACAGGTGTGTTGACTTAATCCTAGTAGCAACCCGCCAGGCAGATATTACATTTGTGTCTGTTTTCCATAGGAAACTGATGCACAGAGAGGTTACTTAGCCTACCAATTTTACATAGCAAGTAAGTAGCCCCACCCATACTTGGACGAAAGAAAGGGAGGATGGGAGGGATGAAGGACCAAAGAAGGGAGGGGGAGAGAGAGGGTGAAAGGAAGTAAATCTGCAAAACATGCTTATGATCTCCTACTTTTCTGCTACTTGAAATTGGGAAATTCAAATAAATTGGTGTCAACAACATTTGAGGTTCTTTACCTGGTTCTCAACTTACAGAGGAACTTGGGTAAAGACGCTTAAAACCTATGATGTTAGTTAACAGATAAACATTTTAAAAATCCACTGTTTCATTTCATAATTGCAATGAAAATTACAGTCTCTAACTTAACAACCGGGAAACTCCTTGTTCCATTTTTCCAGGATATTTACCTGGATATTTAACTTCTCTTTCTCATGTTTCATAATACAGGGATTGAATATTATTGAATAGTCACAAATACAATCCCTGGTTCTTGCAAGATGATCTAGGTGAGTGAAACATAAAAAAGACTAAGGCAAGTCATGTTATCTTTAAGTGACTCAGTTTCAATTTTTTGTAATATGAACATATAAAGATATATCACATATTTTAGGTTTTAAAATAGAGTATATTTCAAAAGACATTTAAAAATAACATAATATAGAAAGGTATGCTTATTATGAACATTTTTCATATTTTTGTAACCTGTTAGTTACAAAACTCCATACCCACAATAACAAACTCCTTTGTTCTTTACTCATAGTATATTTCTGTCCATGAATTTGTCTCTATGCTTGTTCCCATAGCCTCAGTTGCACCCAAGGTACTTCCTACCTAGAACCACAAAGGAGCTACCTTACATATTTTTGGCAATATCAAATTATTTCATCCTTTGTCTATGTATATATGATTGTAGCAACACAATCCATCTGTATCATATGATGTTAATTAAATGGCATGACAACGTTCTTGATTAAATCTAAAATCTCATTTCTTTTTTTTTGTTATTTATTTTATTTTATTTTATTTTTTAAGCTCTTTGTTGGAATATATTTGCTTTACACTGTTGTGCCAGTTTTTGAGGTACACCAAAGTGAATCAGCTGTATTTATATATATATCCCCATATCCCCTTCCTCCCACGACTCCCTCCCACCATAAAATCTCATTTCTTTAGCTAGCATGCTTCATATGTACCTTTTCTCTTCACCTATCTCTTCGTCCCTTCAGACAGACTCGCTTAGATTCCTATGTTGTTTTAATCCCGTACCTAAAACTGAGCTTTCTTTTAAGTTGTCTTGCATAGGTTTCTAAATTATGTATAAAGTTTCACATCTTGAAATTTCCCTGGACATCTCATGTCATCTCATTGCCTGTATGTACAGATGGATGTCTAATAATAACACTAGGTGTATCTAGGTATTCTTGTCCTTTGCATCACATTGCATTATTGATTTTGATGGTCAAAGTGTTTTTAAGATAAAACCTAAAGCACCATATTATACAGTTCTACATTTCATATTGTAATTTGCAAAAGATTAATGTGATTTCAATAACACAGTGAAGATATCGTGATGCTAATTTTAATACCATCTAGGAGGCTTACCATGTATTTTCATACTTTATTTGCAGCTCTTGTCTCAGAGGTCCCTAAGGAAGTTTACTACTGCTCCCAATTTCCAGATGCATCTTAAATGGGCTTCACAGACAATCCAGCTAAGTCTTGACATAGGCAGACAGAGAAGAAGCAAAGAAGGAGGAGCGATTCTCTACATCAAAGATAGCACAACATCCTTGACACAATTTTATAACAAGGTGTATAACACACACTATTCGTGCATCCTGAAAACATCCTTGTCATTCTAGGGCTATGGTGGATCTTGCCAGGCAACTTGAAATTGTACTTGCAAATACAATTCCTAGTTCCTGTAATATGATCTAGGTGCATGATGCATAAACAAGTGTGTCTCTTATCATCCAGTGCCTGAGAAGACAAATGGAATTCGGGTAGCGTATTCTGAGCAATTATAGAGACTACTCCCAGTGGTACCTCTCCTCATCCTACACATACCTCACTGCTTATATAAAACAATTGCTGTCTGATGAATGATGTTAACAAAGCACAAAGAAACACTAGAAATGGCATAAAGAAGTTACACTTGACCTAATACTATAACAGCTTATGATAATGGGAGCTGAAAAGAAAATGCAGGCATAACAAATTATAAATATCACGCCTATTTTGACATAAAGAAGGAAGCGTCATAATTCAGTTAGCATGATCAGTTTTTTTAAATGAAATCAGCGTAAGCCCTGCTCACTTAGGAGGCAAGAGCTGGTAGAAAAAGAAAAGCTCTTAAATGGTTTCAGGACTTTTTCTCTCTATTGTGTCAAGTGCTGGAGTCTACATAGTATAGGGACTCAATATATACTGATAGCATAAAATCAGAAAATCGAATCAGATAATCTTTGGCATCAGTTTTAAGACACAGACTACCGATAATCAGTGAAGAGAGAGAACTCACTCTCCTGCTTCTATAATTCATATGCTTTTCTTGAGCTATATTATACAATAATATGATCTCATGCAGTTTTTCGTATTAATGGGTAGCCCATGAAAAAATTAAAAGTAATGAAAGGTAAACATATTCAGTACATAGAGATTAAATTATCACATTTAGGGTCACATATTTCTAAGAAAAATCACATACACACACGCTCTCATACACTCTAGAAACGCCTGGATGTATTGATACACTCTCCTTCATGGAGCACTAAATTTTAGGCACCTCTCTCTGAAATACAAACAAATTAAATAATCCCAGGGTTATGCAAGTGTATTCTTCCTATTATACCCATGTACATTCAGGTCAAACTTACTGGATGTTTATCTGAGAGCAGAAATTTTTCTTTCACTAAAGAACATACAGAGCAGACAAAATTATTTCCTTAAGTAAATTTCTGTCAGACTTTTGATAGACTGTTCTATTTAGCCATTTAAATAAATTCCCTTGATATTTTCATTCTTAAAATTCTTTGATAAAAAGTTAAGTAATTAGCTCAGTCCCAATATTGTTAATTAATTAACAATACACATTCTCATCGTTTATTTGTACAATATTCAGTCCGCACCTGAGTAAATATTCTTCTTTCAGAAAGTCACCGGTTAAATTATCCTGTCATTTATCACTAACGGCGCAGACATGTTTATACTGTGAATTTCCTTCTCTGCTAAGAAGTAATTGAGGCTTTGAGCTTCCAAAAGGTTAACTAACCTATGAATGACCAAATAGTTCCACCTCAGAGGGTCATTGTTCTTAAAAGCCACCGTCATTAGAAGTGATTACAGCTTAACTACCTACCTTGGACTTGTTTTTAAATCTTGAAGAATTAGAAAGCAAAATAAAAATTCTCACTTTTATCAGGGGTTAGATTACCATAGGGTCAGCACCTTCAAGGTGAGAATGTCAGTGGCTGAGCACAATTTTGTACTCATTTTAAAGAGACTCTTAATTGCTTAGAAGAAAACAATGAATCCTTAACCCTTTTTCTTGGGGGGGGGATAGATTTTCCATAAATGCAACTGGGAAAAACAAAAAAACCAAAAAAACACTAAAATTTCTTGCAGAGTTTTGTTGTTGTTTTACTATTAAAGATATTTTTCAGACTTCAAATCATAATCTTAAAATCACATGTGATTTAAAAAAGTTCCAGATATTTGTATATAGAGAGAAGAAGCATATTTAAAGGAATTGGTCTCTTCTTTCACCTCCTCAGCCACAGCAAGCCTGGTAAAAGGGCGATTATGCAACAGTTCTGCTTTACCCATCTCAGGATGAAGGGATGAAGGATAAGGATGTTATAAACAGAACAAATTTCCATATTACCGACTTCTCTTAATGCATGGTATACTGAGCTTCCCCTGATTGTACTTCTTATAAATGTTTGTTAAATGAATGATAAATGAATGAATTATAATTGCAAAATAAATAAATAATATGATCAATAAGCACCATTTCTTCTTCTTTCTAAAACAGATGAACTAGCGAAGTTTTTACATAAAGTGTGTGTGTGCGTAGCTAGCTACAGTATTTGGAGGCAACAAGAGCATGTTATTACATGTTCATGTATAACTGTGAAAGAAAAATTTACCCAGACTAGTTAAATGGGCAAGAAATATTTATTTAAGACTATAGCAGTAGGAGAGAGAGATTGATGTCAACTCCACTGAAAGAAAAGGTGAAAGGGTTTTTATGCATGAGAGTGAGCTAGTGGAAAAGTACTGGAGGATGATGGAGGGAGGTTGGTCAAGGTGATGAGGTATCCCTGTTTGCATGGCACTTACAAAAGTCAGGCTCCTACTGTACCACAGAGACTAGGAAATGGGGCACCATCTTTCTTGATGATTACATTTCAAAGCAAAGGCTCTAGGATTCTTGGGAAAGACATTCTTGGGTTGTAGAAGATTTACATCTGAAAGGAACAGAGAAAGAATTTAGAATGGCTAGTTTTCTCAAGTAAATGCTCTAAGAAAAGGGAAGCCAAGGGACTATAGTCAGAAGGAAATCTGTCTAAAGTTTAACCAAGCTGAAGAGAATGTTAAAACCACCTTAGTCAAAGCCTATCCATGTTTATAGATTTTGTTAAAATGTTAAATTTTGTTAACATTCATACATTATTATGCATATTCATATATTATCCTTATGTATGCAAAAATGATATCGACCTGCTCTATAGCAGTTAGCAGTAGACATGTTCCTATGCCCAAAGGGATTGCGATATAGTAGCCAATAATATGGTCTTTTAAAAAATGAAACCACAGAATACATGTGTGTGTTATAATTATCAGATACATGCTCTAGGACCCCATTACAACGACTGCGTATTTTTATATCAGGTTGAATAAATACCAGGTGAAAGAAAACTATGTGCTAGTTGCTTATTTCCAAGAAAAAAGTTCATTTTACATTTACTGATTCAGTAATTCACTTTCTAGGTACTGAAAAATGCCATTCGAAATAATGAAATAAAATTTTCAAAAGCAGATAAAGAGAAGATTTGCAAGGATAGGCTGAATATGAAAATTTTAAATAATTGCTGATACATGTATCTGACTTGGGATTCGTTAGCGGCAAATTTCAGGGTGAAGGAAATGCCAGTGGTAGGTGATAAGTAGAGGAAATACTGTGCTAAACCCTGACTTGCCCGGGTCAGATTTTTTTATCTCTCCCTGGACTGTTGAGCAGGCTTCTTTTCCGGTTCCCTTTCTTTCAAACCTAAAGAATCATTTCATTCATGCTCCATAAAGAGTCCAATTTATCTTTCTAAAATTCCCCCAAATGAATACCTACCATATTCTTTTTCTGAATCACCCTTTAACATCTTCCAAAGCCTGTCCCACAGTCCAAACACCAGGCTCAATATTGGGCCCCAGGAATGTCTCTCTTCTCAGCCACTCTGTACCCCAAATGCAATGCCACAACATCCTGTCTCCGCCCAAATCATCTTACCGTGAAGATAAGGGGTTTCATACTTCACTGTAGGTAAGAATAGGGCACTTGTTTGAAGTGCAAATCCCAGGGCCCCACACTCAGAGATTCAAATTCAGCACGTCTGCGCCAGACCCAGAAGTCTGAGTCTTTACAGCACCACCTCGACTGTGTCTGAGAAAAACATATGGTATTTCCTTCAGATGTGGCTTAATAGCTGAATTCTCTGTGTTGGTGGGTCTCAGGACAGGGATGGGTGTTGTATTTTTCCTGAATTTACTTGTTATTTACTTTTGACGTCACAACTATGAAGATACTTTATATATAATTAAAATATTAAAAAGAAGTAGAATCCCTAAAATTCTAGAAAGTCAGTTTCTGAAAAGCTCTCGCTGACATAGACCTTCCCTCTAACATGCTCTGCCTTTCTTCCTCACCTGTGCTGCCTCTGGACTGGACACGTGTTACACTTATCACATTGGATTCTTGTTATATATTTTAAAGCTGAACGGGTTATGAGGCTTATTGAGAGTAAGAGCATAACTTGTCAACCTTGTGGCTCCAGCATTTAGCACATTTACACATTATGATTCTTTAATAAATGCTGAAGAATTTATTTATTAAGGTATATAAGCATACTCTCCCAGGGCTTCAGAACAAAGTTGGAATGCCCTAAATCTTGGCTTTTAGGATGCCGTAGTTTAGTAACATAGAGTCAGGGGCTTTTGTATGGCTTGTTTATTGTAACACCCCCCAGTACCTAGAAGAGTGACTAGCACATAGCAGGCTCACAGTAAATTGTTATTGACTTGTTAATGGACAAATGAATGAATAGCATAGCCATGCCTAGACGGCCGATATACGATAGTACATCAAGCTCCCTCACTACGTGAATTCTAATGGTCATCCTATTTCTCTATTGACCTGTTTATGTACTAAGGCAATAATTTTCCCTTGGAGAGATTCCAAGGTATATTGGAGGAAAAAAGACGTAAAGAAGCATGTTGTAGCATAAAAAAATGCTGACATGAAACATAGTGACACATACTTCCAAGTTCTTCCATTAAAAGAGTCCCTGCAAAAACTGTGGTCTTAACTGAAAAATAGATGACCACAGTATTCAAGGACCTTTCATGAGCTTGCTATAATAAAAAATAACAACTCCTCTCTGCCACTGTTTAAGAAGGGCGTAACTTTGATTTGCGAAGCAGTTACCTTGTAAAAATGAAAAGTTTTAGATGGATAGTCTGGTGTGACCAGACTGGGCTTAATTTTCCAATCAACAGGCTTACCAAAAACCTTAGAAATGATTGACTTTGGTGCTTCTTTTAAGAAAGATTTATGTAGGCAGGACCCAATTTAGAAATAGTGTATTCTGAATATACTAAGTTTTTTCATTAACAAACCAGGAATGTCATTTGGATCTTTGTCTAGATATTTATGTTTAGACCTTCTCCTTTAATACCTTAATTACCTCCTTATTCTGAGTGCTCTGTCCAAGCAGTTCCCAAATTTCCACAAATTATGTGTGGCAAATTTTCATTATTTTCAGCAAAAGGAAAAACAAATACTATTGTATCTATCTCCGTGTCTCTATATCATGATACAATAAATAGTTGACAATTATATATTGGGTTCCAATTAGAAAAAAAAAAAATGTCCAGTGAAAGTCTAGCATCTACGCCCACTCATTCTGGTTCATTCTTACCTCATTACCCAGGAGGCCATGAGAATGATCAGTTATCACCATCTCCCCCACTATAAACTCATAATTCTTCTGACACCATTTCATATCCCTAGCTCTTAGCTTGTGATGTGCTTCCTTGTCTCAGAGCCTTGTTACGTGATCACTTATCTTTCATGATAAATTCATATGATAAATTCCTTCTTCCACATGATCAGGGACAGAAGACTATCTGATACATAAGTAGTGAGCTTTTCTCACTACAAGATTTTAAGGACATGTTGTTGGGAGCATGTAGGTACTACTGATTAAAAGAATAACCATTAGTTTGGAAAGTAAAAACGCATCAGGGTTACATGTCCTTCACCTTTCCCTGTCTGTAAGACTAGAATACGTGAAATGAGGAAAATCATTAAGTTTGTACCAATCATCAAGATGTGAGAAATTACACAAGGGAAAGAACAGTAGAGGCTGCAAAATATCTAAATTTGGGTCAATAACAGGCATGTAGGTGAGGCAAGCACAGAAATAGGTTTGTCCACATATTGATACCTCAGTGGACACAGTTAAAATGAAAATGTGCATGTCCTGCTCTGGTAGGTGGAGTCTTTATCCTCATCAGGATGATATCAAAGGGAAAAAAGCCATGGAAATGAGGTAAATAGTATCAAAGAAGAAGTTCCAAATAGATCCTCCTTGTAGAGTAGGTAACATGAGTTGGCTGAGAGGTTTGCATTGGTGTAAAAATTGAGACCAAGAGAAGGCAAATGGGCTTGCACTGCTGGACATGGCTCATGTGTACACAGAGGATGCTTGCTTGGAAATTTCTCAGGTAAACAGTGTTGAATTGAGTCTCCTGATACTGAATGAGTGAATATGAAGGAGGTATATGTTCTGTAGTTTACCTTCACCACATTGAAGTCCTGGGTTTCATGACTTCTGCATGGAAAGACCCTCTGGGGAGAAGGGAGTTGAGTCAACAACACTTATATACTAGTTTTATGTATTTTTATGCCCCTTGAGGAAAGGTCCTGGGCTTTATTCATCTATAGCTATGCATAGGCAATACCTAAAAAAAGACTGGTGTATAGTAGGTTTTTAAAATTTTGTTGGATGTAATCTAATTAATTGACTAATAAAGTTGTACATAAGATGAACATGTTTTAAACCAGCAAAATGAATTAAAACCTGGAAATGTTACACATAATGACAAGTTTTGGGAACACAAAGGTGTATTCTTTTTCCTGAAATTACACCTGAAATAACACCTGGAGGTGGCTGGGCAAGGCAAGGATGCTCACTACTTTGGCAACAGATGGAGAGCAAAGTTGTGAACAGTAACCTTGGAGATGGTACCCAGGCTGTCACTGTGCAACTAAGTAGTGGCCAAAACACTGTTTCTCACATACAGTCTCCTCACTTTTTTTTTTTTTTTTTTTTTTTAATTTTATTTTATTTTTTGGGGGGGTACACCAGGTTCAATCAACTGTTTTTATACACATATCCCCATATTCCCTCCCTTCCTTGACGCCCCCCCCTCCTCACTTCTTTATCATGCAGTGGCCACCTCCAGAAAGACTTGACATCACAGAGATGCTGGAGGTGGAGTCCAGTAAGAGAGAAAAGAAAGAGGAAGAATAAGAAAGAGTTAGTGAAAACCATCAAAATTCAGTGTATTTTAGAGGCAGACAGGAATTTGGAGTAATTTATTTCAACCCTTTCATCTGTAATATGAAGAAATTATTCAAAAAAGATGAAAGACACAGACACAAAGTTTTAAAGATGCTGGTAGTTTTGACATTGATGCCAGGATTTTGAACTCATCTATTCTTTTGACCAACAAACAATTCTGCTCCTTGCCAGTTCCAGCCCATAGAATAGGACCAGAGATCCTGCCTTCTGCTTTTCTAAATAACAGTGATTTTCACTAAAGAATGATATACAATTCTCTCTCTGAGATGCATTTGTTTATGCAATTATTGGAAGTATACAATTTGGAAAACGAATCCACACCTGCTCAAATCCCACCATTCCACTTAAACAGCTGAAAACATGTTGAGCTCTGTAAAACTCCTCAAGGACCCCAGATAAATTTCACTGAATTGTAATTCAATATTTTTATTTCAATCCACATAACTATATGTATTGGTGAGAATGGACACTCTCATCATCACAGTGAACTGCAGTGTCTCGTCTCTGAATTACATTTAAATTGAATTTGAAAAGACTTTCCAGAACATAAAAGAAAGATCAGGGAAAAATGTCTCATTTCTCTCCATATTAGAAACTGAAGGGAATAGGTTGCTGAGTGTTTTATCATCAAAAGTTCATATTCTATACATTTGAATTGGGAAATGTGAAAAAAATCAAGCCATTTAAAATTTATTAGGAGGAGGAGGAGGAAAGACCGGTCAAAATGTGCAGTTCATTTTCAGTGATTAGCGGACTATATTCTGATTTAAGAAGCACAAACGCACAAAAAATCACTCCCCATTCTTTCTTCAGCTGTGCTGTGAAAGGATAAAGTTTTAAATCTATCTCTTGCTCCTTAAATAAAAAAGGAGCTGGCCTGTCAAAATAAGAACTGCCTTCTAAATTTCCAGATTACAGGTGTTCCCCGTGATACAATTAGCTTAAACAACTGTCCTTCTGCCATGATGACAGAGGTGGGACAGTTTATGTAACTACTATCCATCTTGTAAAGAGTTTATAAAGCCCTTACTCATGATTGGCTTCACACACTGATTAATAGACACGTTTTATTTCAGACTTTAATTAAAAGCAATAAAAGCAGTCAACTGTAGGCCATGAATGTGTTGGTGACAAAAAAAAAAAGGGGCCATTAGAGAGATGGGAGATCAAGCAATGAACAAATTTAGTGTGAGACCTTGTAAGTAGGTCCATATGCCGGTGCTTGCAGCCTCTCTGAGATAGTCACACAAAAAAGTAGCAATTAAGAGGAGAACCTTCAATTTTAGGCCCAATCTGCTTTAATTTAAAAGAAATTCACACCACATTTTTTCCATATTTATACAGTATTAAAATCTAAGTTAGTAGAAACAAAAAAAAAAAAAGGAAGAAAGAAAACTTTCGAATGCGCAAACCCTAGCCTGCAGGTTTTGTTATAAAATACAAATTCCTAAATTAATTCTGTTGCATCTGAAGAGTAATTTAGTATAAATCATTGAACAGATGTCATGGACTGTTGTGACTCAGAGAAAATTCAAGCAAATGGTATTGATTCCCATAATATTATACTAATTATTCAATTACACTCTACTGTAAATAATTTTTTACTGAGTATAGAAGAATTTTGTCTATTTTAAAATTTTTTTCCTTCGATCTTTGTTTTTTTATTTACTTTTTATGGAAATATAGTTGAATTTCAGTGTTGTGTTAATTACTGCTGTAGGGCGAAGTGACTCAGTTATACGTATATATAGATTCTTTCTTATGTTCTTTTTCATTATATTTTATCACAGGATATTGAACATAGTTCCCTGTGCTGTACAGTAGGACCTTGTTGTTTATCTATTCTATATATACCAGTTTGTATCGGCTAATCCCAAATTCCCAATCCAACCCTCTCTCACCACCTTCTCCCTTGGCAACCACCAGTCTAGTCTGTTCTCTATGTCCGTGAGTCTGTTTCTGTTTTATAGATAAGTTCATTTGTGTCATATTTTAGATTCCACATAATATCTACCTGGACCTTAAGTCATATGATATATAGAAAGTTGGCAAGTAAAGGTGTAGCATTAGCAACTCAAGGGAGGATATGAGTCCTGTGATTTTTTTCTTTCTACCTTCATTTCTACAGCCTTTGCTAAGCACTTGCGGGACAGAGCAGCAACTCAGAGGAATTCCTTAACACCTGATACACACATTTGGATATTTACAGAGACACAAGTGCATCCTCAGTTTTCCAAGGTTCTAAGGAACATTCTCTAATGACATACCTGGATCAAACCAAATAAGGAGCTCAGAAAGCATTTGAGCTTAGTTTATCTTGCAAAGGAAGGCACCTTTCTCATTCCCGCTGGAGAGAGCCCTGAGGTATTCTGGCATGATGTAAGGCTCTGGCTTTTCAGGGCTCAGTTTTTTGGCTCAGAAGGCAGACAGATACCAACTTAGCGATTTACGAGGGCAGCATTACAAAGGTTTGAAAAATGAAATCTAGTGTGACAGCGAAAACAGTAACATATGAGCTCCATACCCTCTCCCCTTCATTCCCCATTAAAGATAATTCTATTTTTGCCAGTTTTCTGCAGAGTCTTATGCTCAGATTGACAAAATTGAGGTGGGGGGTGGTTCGGAAGGGTGAAAATTAAAGAAGGCAAACACAAACTGATTGTGTTGAAAAAGGTAGAGAATTACTCGTAGAGAATAAAACTTAAAAGTGGAGCTGGAGATAAACATAAAAGCATCACTACTGTGCTTTACAGAGACAAGCGGGTGGAGGCAGCAGGGTTGAAAGAGAAAACACAGCTTTGCCAAAGGGAGAGGAGAATGAAGAGATGGAGGAGGGAAGAGGGCTTTTCAAAAAATTTCTTAACGTTGTTTGGTGTCTGTGATCTTCTCAGATACAACAGTAAATATTTAAAGTGTTTCTAAAAATTCTTTAGGTATAAGATTGGGATTTCATTTTAATGCAGTGTTTTATCAGTGTATCCAAAATGGGCAATAATTCATACAGATTTTGCTAATATAAAATTAAGGGCAAAGTTCTTTTTCAAACGCATGTGTCTAAAGACCTAGCCAGTTCTTAAAACTATCAGAGGCTTATTAAATCCAGTCACTCTAAACATGAGACAAGTTTGAAATATATTTTAGTGTGAGTTGAGATATTGAGACATATCAATATCAGACATTTAGGGATAGGTTACCTTTCCTGCTAAGGGAAAGAGAACTATATCTTCTCCCCACTATCTCAATAATATAAATCAGAATTAAGAATGCGCTGAATAGATGTTATTCTATTTTGTAGTATTTATCATTTTTAGATTAAAATGTTAATACTAACAATAATTTTTTTGTACTTAAAATGCACCTTCTTGTTCTTTTCACTTGATTGGTAGACAGCTCCTACGTGCATAAAAATTCATTGGGATGTGAATTGTGAGCAATTAGTGATAAGAATCCTAGACCTAAAAATGTCTTTCTACTTGTGAATTTGTCCAAATTCTAACTTGTGAGCAAACTCAGACTTACCCATATACCATTTCCACCAAGCCCAAATCAATCCACAGACTTAACGACACTTTTTTCTGTTACATTATCTTTGTTACTTATGCAAATTTTGAGGATGCTCCGAAGTTCCGTCTCCGCCCTTCCTCTTAATATCCTTGTACAATCAATATGTTATGTCAGTTTTCTTATCTGTGAATTAGAGATTACACGTGTACATGCCTCCTCTGTATTTTGCCAAGTTGCTACAAAACCTCGCATGGAAACCCCCGGGGACCAGCACATAGCAAGCTCCAATAAAATGAAGCCGTTATTCTCATAATAAAATCAGTGTTTGCATTCTTTTCCAGAGCCTCATAGAATGAGGCACAGCAATTCAATACTTATGCTTCTAGCAACATAAACAATCCTCAGTGAAAACAAGTGCAGAATGCTTGTTCTGTGTGACACCACAGCCCCCACACTGGCCTAGAAGTAGAATGTCTTGACTTTCCCACAGATTTACATATTCTGCTCCACAGAGAAACACGCACCGCAACACGTGCATGAAGTTTGAATTTTGCACCTAGACAAGAAATACGATTCTCATTTTCTCTCTCTCTCCCCCACACAAACTGAATTCTGGAAAAATGAGGCATTTGTTTAAAATCTACTTTTTTTGTTGAGCAGATGGACATATTCTACATTCTTACTGTAACTGTATCACGTTGCGATGTTGAGATAAATGTGATGCTTACTTCCATCAGGAAAATACTGATTACAATAAACTTAGGTCTAACTATCATTGTTGTTATTGCCTCAGCGGGAACCATTGTTTAATAAGATGGACATATTTTCTATTTTCTGGGGCCAATACTGATGATTCGTGCATCCCTGTACATGAGACAAGAAGGCTAGGAGGGGCTGGAATTGGGGAGGGTTTAGAAAGGGAATGTCCTTCCCTGGGAGGTGAGGCTCTGGTGAAGTTGTTTCTCCTGGAGAATTCTCTTTGTGGTGGAGACTCTCTGGGCAGGTCTCCCACTGGTCACTTTCCACCTTTAATGCCAGATCCAGGGGAGGATATTTTTGGCTCCTCGCCACAAGATCCTGGTGGGCTTCCAGATATAAACCAGGTGAATATAGATGTCCCTTAAAGAATTTCTCACTCCTGTGCCAGTCAACACTCAGACTCCAGAAATTGTGTCAAAATTGCCACTTAATATCCCTACCAGTTTGTCACTTCAGAGGCAGCATCTGCTAGTGCTGTGACTCTGGATTTGTCCCTCTATTCAGAGGTCAGGACAGCGGTTGCCCTCAGGACTCAGCTCTTTGATGGGCTAAGGAAAGTCAATTTTCAGTTTGTCCAGTGTTTTTTTCCATTAAAAGGTCAGAAGTGATGACTTACAAGCTCTTTATAAGTCAGAGATGAAATGAGAAGTCTTCTCAATAAAAGCATTTTTAAAGTATATTTTAAAATTTTTGTTTTTGGTAGTTTTATTGGAATTTTAGAAAGTGACATAATTTCATCTGATTGATTTTCATTTGGTTAATTTCAAATTTACATGCTTGAATTTTATCCAAACCTATACGTATCAACATTGTCAGGATTAAAATACTAAGTTCAAATTTAAAAATAAATGAGTAAATATTAAAAGTCTTTATAATTTGAAAACTCAAATTATAAATTATGTCTTAAAAATTGAATTTACAATTTACATATTGCTGGTTTCTTCAGCCCTGATAATATAAAATCAGAAATAATTCAGCTTAATATTAACAGAAAAATATTCTATTGCTTAGTCCCTCTGAAAATATCAACCTAATGGTAATTTACCAAGCTTTCTAATGACAATCAAAAATAATATAGTTGGGTATATGCCCAGGAGTGGGATTACTGGATCATATGGTAGTTCTATTTGTAGTTTTTATACCCAAAGAAAACCATAATCCCAAAAGAAACTTGTACCATAATGTTTATTGCAGCACTCTTTACAATAGCCAGGACATGGAAGCAACCTAAATGCCCATCAACAAATGAATGGATACAGAAGATGTGGCATATATATACAATGGAATATTACTCAGCTATAAAAAGGGATGAGATGGAGCTATATGTAATGAGGTGGATAGAACTACAATCTGTCATACAGAGTGAAGTAAGTCAGAAAGAGAAGGACAAATATTGTATGCTAACTCACATATACGGAATCTAAAAATGGTACTGATGAACTCAGTGACAAGAACAAGGACGCAGATACAGAGAATGGACTGGAGAACTCGAGGTATGGGAGAGGGTGGGGGGTGAAGGGGAAACTGAGACGAAGCGAGAGAGTAGCACAGACATATATATACTAGCAACTGTAAAATAGTCAGTGGGAAGTTGTTGTATAACAAAGGGAGTCCAACTCGAGGACGGAAGATGCCTTAGAGGACTGGGGCAGGGAGGGTGGGGGGGACTCGAGGGGGGGGCGTCAAGGAAGGGAGGGAATATGGGGATATGTGTATAAAAACAGTTGATTGAACCTGGTGTACCCCCCCCAAAAAAAAATATAGTTTATTTCCTGAGTTAAAAATGTCTCCAAACCTATTTTACCTGTAAATATAAATACATAATGTAACACAAATGAATCATAATATAATTTAAAAACGATCATTTTGTTTTAAACTCTTGAATTTTCTTAAAAGAGCAAGCACTTATTCTCTCTTTTTATCTCCCACCCTCCCTTGCTCTCACTCTCTGAAGACCTAAAAGAATCAAATAGCTTTAACAAAGTCAATATTGACTGGTAGTCATTTTTAAGATCTATATACATATGAAAAGTCAGAGAAAAGAGAAAATGGAAGCCAAAAAACAACAGTACATAAGGATTGTTTTTAAAAAGTCTTTGCCTAGAAATACTAGTTTTGTTTCACCCCAAAATGTCTAAAGCATCATGGTATGAAGAATATTTGCTATTTAAAGCCAATGAAGTCATAAAATTTTCATTGTAACAGCCCTTCCTTCTCTTCAAGGGGCTTGCCATACTCCCTAAATGTTGGAGAAGAAGTCTCTAGATGGCTTCTGTCCACTTATGGAGAACGTTTCTAACAAAAGGCAGAGATTGTATTATTATTATTATATTATTCTATCACCATCATTATCTTCTTCTTCTTCTTGGATTTTGAGTCCTTTTCCTATATCTGGAAACTTCCCCAGTTTGGGCATTTGGGGGCACTGAGCCTGCAGCTTACTAGAGAAGGGCAACATCAAAGACCAAACATTACTTCCCTGCTATCTCTTGCAGCAAAGATGCTGGAAGATGACCTCGGCTTAGCCAAGCAGGACTTCCTAGAGCCTCAAACCAGAATTTAGTGACATATGGCAGGAGACATGATAGCAGAAGTAGGGATGCAGTGGAAGTGATGTCAGGGAACTCAGCAGCGGGTCTAAGTCTAGTTCCCTGCAGCAGCGGCAGTGGGGGTTAAGCTATGACACCTAGACTTGCTTCTGCCTGCAAAGCTTCCCTATGTTCCTCCCTGTTTTTGAACTTTTCTCCGACTCTCCTTGTGATTTGGTGCTGTCCAAACATCGTTCTCTTACGACAACCTGAACTATGCTCAAAGCTAAGAAGCCTGCCTCGTATTCGGATCCTAATAATGCGATAGTTTAAAAACAAAAAAAAAGTTCTAATTTTGAATCAGTGGCCACATCTTTTGAGGTACCAAATGAGTAAGTTTTCTTTAACAGTATATATCAATGAAATTTTAGTACACCCAGGGAAGCCAACAGTTTCATTAAGGGTAAGAAAAAGAGAAATATGTATGCTCCATTGGAGTACTTGCAGTAAAATAGTTTATGAGTTGTTCCTGGAAGGATTCAGAAGAGAGGGTGAAAATGAGAGACAGAGAGAGAGAGAGAGAGAGAGGGAGAGAAGGAGAGAGGGAAAGTGTCTAGTAAAAGAAATAATCAAGGTAAAAGAAACAATCAAGGGACTTTCCCTGGGTCCGCCTATGTTGCTGCAAATGACATTATTTCATTCTTTTTTATTGCTGAGTAATATTCCATTGTATATATGTACCACACCTTCTTAACCCATTCCTCTGCTGATGAACATTTAGGTTACTTCCATGTCCTGATGATATATATGGGAAAAGAATCTAAAAAAGAGTGGATATATGTATGTATGTATAACTGATTCACTTTGCTATACAGCAGAAACTAATGCAACATTTTAAATCAACTATATTCCAATGAGAAATTAAAAAAATAAATAACCAAGGGGCTTTACAGAACAAGGATACTTTGCTCTAAAATTTTGCATGGTGTTACAATGCAATCACACCTCTCTCCAATTTCCAACCCTCATACATAGAGCTTAATATAACAAAGACATTAGGAAGATATTCTGTGCAGATTGATGCTGTGGAGAAAAGGCAAATTCATTATTAACAGAGATCAATAATTCACCACCAGGGACTTCCCTGGAGGTCCAGTGATTAAGACTTTGCCTTCCAATGCAGGGGGTGCAGGTTCCATCCCTGGTCAGAGAGCTAAGATTCCACGTGCCTCGAGGCCAAAAAACCAAAACATAACAGAAGCAATATAGTAACAAATTCAATAAAAACTTTAAAAATGGTCCTCATCAAAAAAATCTTAAAAAAAAAAAATTTACCACCAGGAGATCAGAACCAAGAGTGACCAGGAAATATGTGAAATTTCTCAAAAATTTCAGAGAATTTTTTGCAGTGGAGCCAGTGTTTCCACAATATTTGGAATGCAGGATTTAGTGATTTTCCTTCAGTCGTTAAACAAAAACAGAAGTCACATTTTACAGTAATTCTAAAGAATACCATGCAGCTGAAACCTGTGTTACATTTGTAATAACTGCAACAGAGAAATTTCTTTACAACTTGTGTGTTCTAGCCATTTCTTCTTAGTGGTAAGAATAAGATGATAATAAGATTCTAAGTAGATATTTTCTGGTTCCATATCCACCAAATTTACAGGAATCCCAAATAATTCTTCTCCAATAGCTCCATGAAAGGTATAGGATGAGATGGGAAGAGAAAGGGTAGCATCAAGGACATTCATTGTCTACCATGGGCATCAGTAGACAATTTGGTGAGTCCTAGTGGCCCAGGGAAACTGTGTCCTTACTCCTTCTTGAGACAGGCATTGAGATTAAAGGCCAGAAAAATGATCAAATATCAGAGCTAAGAAATGAACATTTGTTCCTACAAAGTGAGGTGGTTAAATGTCTGGTTTGCTGGAATGTGATTCTCCGATCTTTTTAGATGTCTTTTCTTTCCCAAGGGACTGGTGTATCTGGAGGGCCTGGGTGCAAGTCATCAAAAAATAGAAGAGAAAGCATCTAATTTTTCTTGACAATCAGGAAATGCTTTGCACAAGAGTCATTTGGCCTGAGACTTGGAGATTATTTGTTGATTTACTGAGTAGGAATGAGGAGGGATACCAAGCTTTCACTAACTATTGAGTGCCAGAGCCAGGTACTAAGATGTAGAGTAGAAAAAAGATGATAGTGCTTCCTTCCAGGTCTACTATTCTAGTGGACACAATAAATTTTACACACATAATTACACAACTGTAATACTTTTGTAAATATTAAATGCCTTGAGTACTATGATAGAAAAGTTCAAGTTGCTATAAGATGATATAATTAGGAAATTACTTTATGTTGAGACGATGAAGAAAAGATTCTATTGAAAAAGGGCTTAAATATAAGGTAAGATCTAGTTAAGTGAAGGGTGAGTGGAAGAATGTTCCAGGAAGAGTAAAGAGCAAATATGAATCCCTTGGAGACTGTGTGATCATCTAGGAAATAGAGAAGATGCATGTGAAGACACAGCTAGAAGGTGGTTATGTGCAAGCTAAAGAGAGGTGTCAGAAGGAACCAGTGCAACGCATCTTGACCTTGGACTGGCAGCTTCCAAAAGTGTGAGAAAATTAATGTGTGTTAAGTTACCAGTCTGTGGTATCTTGTTATGGCAGCTGTAATGAACTAGTACAAGTACCAAAGTTCTTTCCCAAGAGATGAAAACAAGATCTACCCTAAACAAGATCGCATTAATTTAAAAAATGAAAGCTGATGATACATTAGATTTAACTTATAGAAAAAGTGGAACGATCAGTGGGAAATTTTCTAGAACGAAGGGACACAGGAGGTGGAGGGCTTATTTGAATTGGGATAAAAATAGTCTCAAAACTGATCAGGGTCTGAATCAGTGTGGTGGTAGCAAGGAGAAGAAAGAATAGATTCAAGCAGTATTCAGAAGTTGGAACTGAACAGACTTGATTATGCCTGTGCTGCTGTTGTTCTTTTTTTTTTTTTTTTTCTTGAGCAACAACTTGCTGTTATCAGGGGGATTAAGGAAAATTTCCTTAACTGGCTCTGCAGGGGGAAAGAATAGTAAGAGGTTATTTCAGCTTTGGCCCTTCAGTTGAAGTATCAAGGGACCCTCTAATGGAGATGTCTGGTAAGGACTTGTAATATCCAGTAAGGATTTGTCAATGGTGCTTGTAATTTGTGGAGAAAAGAGTTTGCTATAAATATAGAACTGCGGTTACCCGTGTATATTTAGAAGAATACATCAAGAAAAATTTTGCATACCATTTCCTCATCCTGCCAGAGGAAAATATTTTCCCCAAATTGTGTCATTGTCATTTTTAAAGTTTGGATGAAAATATTCTTTTTGGCACAGTTTGGTCAATAATCAAAATCAATCAATGTGTTGCATGCTCTGATGGATACACACACACACACACACACACACACACACACACTCTACATTGAATGAAGCTTTTGTCCTAGGAGTAACTAAAACAAAACAAAACAATCACTGCCACAAAATGTAGTAAAGTAACAGAGAGGACCAGAGAGAGACTTGTTGGCCGGGGAAGGTCAAAGGACCAGTGGTCGTGGAGGACTAATGCAACAGAGGAACCCTCAAGGATTAGACTGCATTTCCCGTGAATTTGGATAATATTCAGCTCCTCCTAGAAAATAGAACATCTAGAAAGCAGGAAGAGGATATCCCAGGTGGCCATAGTGAAACTGTAATGCTAAAAGGAAATAGGAGATAAGGTTTGGGAGACATTGTGAAAGATTTAAAGTTATAAGAACTCCCTGCAGAGAGTATACACAATAAGTAGTTGAGGGAAGACGTAGATTTCAGAGCTCTGTTTCTTAGCTCAGAATATGTGGCCTTAAGAAGAACACACATGCAGCCTTCTGTCTTGTTTGCTGTCTTGCTAAACAGAATGATATTAAGTAGGTCATGTAAATAGTTGGAAAGGCAATTAATGATACACAGATGACTACAGTTATATTTGCTTGAAGAAGTTCTATATGGGCCCCTGATCGCAACCTCTGTTAAAAATATTTGTTTTAAACTGACTTTGGCTGGAATATATGTAGCCAAGCTGTGTATATTATGAGACCCTTCTAAAAGGAGGAATATACTGAGAAGTTGCTACATTTGACCAATGGCTGAGGAATTAATGCAACTGCCATCTATCCAATTGACTATAGAGTTGGAATTTGGGATTTAGAAGCACAGATCGCTCAAAAGTTTCGTAAGAGCCAAGGTTGTGTTGGGTAAATGGCCTAGAAGAAAGTTGAACTTAGTAACATTAGGACAGTGCATGTTGCAAGCATCATATCATTGGGTTGCACAGAAATATCACCCATTTCCGAGGACACGTACGTTTGCTTCTGAAAGAAACAATGTGTCTCTTTTTCTTTAATAAATTTTAATCATAAAATAAAAAAAGCAAATATTTCAAGCTTAGCTCACATGAACTCCTCAATTCATAAGCACTGGGAACCAGGGTCCAAGATGCTGCCTTAAAAAAAAAAAAAATTAAAGGCAATGTCATTCAAAAGTGACACAGTAGGGTCAAAACTTCTTCTTTCAACAGGTGGCTATAAGATTAGCTGTTTAAATCTTGTTGACATGTCTCCTGCTCTTGGCACTGGAAACAAGCTAATGTTATTGTGGTTCTTTCCCCCTTTAATATTTCCTTGATATTCAAGGCCTACATACTGCATGGTACCTTTTTAATTTATGTAAAGGAAACCCTCAAAGATAGTAAAGCCATATGTGTGTGTGTGTGTGTGTGTGTGTATAGTTTAAATATATATAAGCCCAAGTGAAATTTGTAGCAAGGCCAGGTGCCCTGCAACCCGCAGCAGCACCAGTAAACAGATCCCAGCCTAGATCAGCTAAACTGTGACTGATTCACAGACCCATGAGCATAAGATAAATGTCTGCTGCCTTCATTCATTCAGATTTGGGATGATTGTTACACAGCATTATTGTGGCAATAGCTAATTAATATTTGAGTCAATGACTGAAGAAAAATTTGGTAAATCTGAAATGAGAACAGAATAGACCATGCAATCATTTAAAAAGGAAAGAAATAAAGAGAGAGAGAAAGAAGGAAGGAAGGAAGGAAGGAAGGAAGGAAGGAAGGAAAGAAAGAAAGAAAGAAAGAAAGAAAGAAAGAAAGAAAGAAAGAAAGAAAGAAAGAAAGAAAAAGAAAGAAGAAAAAAGAAAGAAAGAAAGGAGGAAAGAAAGAAAGGAGGAAAGAGAAAAAAGGAAGGAAGGGAAGGAGGAAGAATGGGAGGAAGGGAGGGAAGGGAAGGAAGGGAATTAGAATAAAGTGACTAACAAATGGTTTGCTTAAAATAATAAAATTACACGGAATATAACCTCAAATCAGTGTGTTGAACTGTTGCATGTGTGAAGAAACTAGACTTAAAACAAACAAAAAAAGTTCATCTGTGTGGCAAAAACACCACCCACAGACTTGCCCAAGGTCTCCACATTTATACTGTTATTAATACCTATATTCTTCTAATGCTCATAAATTGACAACTTAAGTTTGCCCTAAAATAAGCAAAATGGCTATGAGATTTATTAGGCAGAGGATGAAATGAAATTGAGTAGACCCTCTTAAGTAGGCTGAATCCTATAAAGAAGTAAGAAAATGGCAAACACATAAGAGTGGGGGATGTTAATTGAAGAATATAAACCCATTTCGTTTACACAAAAAAATGCTTTCTACATAGCCTGACTCCGATTGGCTAGCTGAGCCCCTCGATATCTTGACACGCACACCTCACGAAGCTCATGATTTTCAGTGAAGCTGCCAAAATTTTAAAAACTACAACATGAGCAAAGCAAAGTGGATCCTAATCAATTTGGCTAGATTACAATTTTTATCTCCAAACCATGTCACCTTTCAGTTAAGAAATTTATTATCGGATCTAATCTCAAGAACTGAATGTCCTTCTCATGTTTTGTATAACTAGTCTATTTGAAGCATCACTCATCAATGTATCCATTCACACAGTGGTACTTCCTGAGAAGCTGCCAGCATGCCCCGAGCAAATGAATGAGTGATTAAAAACATAAATAAAAGACTCTGTGGTGCTTGACCTCAAGAAAAGTATAAACCAGTGCATAAAGAAGAAATACACAGGGTAAAATTTAATGCTACCAAACAAGATAAAAGTGCAAGGTAAGAGGCAGGAAGGGTCATTGTATAATTCAGGAGGGAGGGAACTTCTCACAGAGGAAGAAAATTTCACATGACCCTTGAAGAAAGAACTTGATGTGACTGAGCCGCACAGAGAACAGATCATCTTTCTATGCTGATTCAGTGCAAGATCCGACAGTGTGGAGGTGGAAGTGCACAACAGGTAGACAGAAGCAGTTGTGATTAAGGAAATTCGGCTAGAGTAAAGTTGGTTTCTGAATATAAGTGACCGATAAAGCAGAAAGCACACCTAAAATGAAAGCTAAGGTGGAGTTATTCCATTCAGGGAACTGGTTGATTGCTACAGAATATAATGAAAGAGGTGAGTTCTCAGAATTGGTTCAAGAGTCCATAAGGACCTGAGAAGTTCATAAGAAGAAGTGGCACATATATACAATGGAATATTACTCAGCCATTAAGAAGAACAAAGGAATGCCATTTGCAGCAACGTGGGTGGACGTGGAGATTATCATACTAGGTGAAGTAAGTCAGACAGAGAAAGACAAATATCATACAATATCGCTTAACTGCGGAATCTACAAAAAACGATACAAAGGAACTTATTTATAAAGCAGAAACAGACTTGCAGACTTAGAGAATGAATTTATGGTTACCAGGAGGAAGCGTCGGGGAGAGGGATAGATTGGGAGTTTGGAACTGACACGTACATGCTGCTATATTTAAAATGGATAACCAACAAGGACCTACTGTATAGCACAGGGAACTCTGCTCAATATTCTATAATAACCTAAATGACAAAAAGAATTTGAAAAAGAATAGATACATGTATATGTATAACTGAATCCCTTTGCTGTACACCCGACACTACCGCAACATTTTTAATCAACTATACTCCAATATAAAATAAATTTTTTTTAAAAAAGAGTCCATAAGGACCTGAGAACCCTAAAAGCTAACCGTAGCTTAGTTGTAAGCTCAGGAAGATGCCTTTTAAAGGGAGGCAAAATTTGATATTTGGGAAATACTGTAATCAAAACAGAGCAGTCCAGTCAGATGGAGGGTGAGCTGAGTTCCAAAAAGAGTTAAGAGGCAGAGGCCCTAGCAGCCCATGAAGCAAAGCTATTAGGATTGTGGAAACTAATCAATATTTGCTAAGATCTCTGTGCTAGGAATTGGGGACGAGACATCGGGTGTAGCAGGCAGGCATGACTGTGAATTAATAAGAAGATGGAGTTGCTCTCATTCCTTCACATCAAATTGAAATACAGTTTTCAAAGTCCATTTCCTCGATGTCTTCTAAGCACAGGGACGATGGTGGATCCCAGGGACAGAGAGGCAGGCAGGATAATGTGGTAGTTTGTTCTCTTGGTCCTGCCCATTCATGTACGGCCGGCCAGTCAGAGGATCCCGATTAGGGAAGATGCATGAGTGCACATCAATCGTAGGTGTGTTTTAGGCAGAACAGTCTGAAAATGTACTCAATTAATAAGGAAGAATGGCAAGAGGAAAACGTGACTCACGCCAAATCAGCAAGGCAAGCAGACTATGAAAGAAGGAACGGTGAGGTTGTTAAAGGATGTGGAACAAGTGGAACGAGGAATGACTTTGATGGTGAAGCAGGCATTGCACGAACCGCATCTGGGAATCACCGCTGTCCACTGGGGCAGTGACTCCCAGTCCCTTCTATGGGAAGACCACTGGATTCTTCCCCTGCAGAGGTGACTCAGCAAAGCTATTGTGCAGGTAGCAAGGCCTCCTTATATAGACCAGGGCTTCCAAGACATGTCTCTAGATCAAAAATGGAGGGCTGAGGACTTCCTAGGTGGCGCAGTGGTAAAAAATCTGCCTGCCAGTGCAGGGGACATGGGTTGGAGCCCTGCCCTGGGAAGATTCCACATGCCACGGAGCAACTAAGCCTGAGTGCCATAACTATTGAGCCTGTGCTCTAGAGACCGTGAGCCACAACTATTGAGCCCATGTGCCACAACTATTGAAGCCCATGCGCCAAGAGCCCGTGCTCCGCAACAAGAGAAGCCACTACAATGAGGAGCCTGCACACCACAATGAAGAGTAGCCCCTGCTCACAGCAGCAAGAGAAAGCCCATGTGCAGCAACAAAGACCAACAGCCAATAAATAAATTAAATAAATAAATAAATAAATTTATAAAAAAAAAAAGGAGGGCTGAGACCAAAAGAACACAAAGGCATAAACCCAAAGGAACAGATACACTCTTAGAAGCCAAAAATCCTGGGGCCTTAACAAAGGAGCATGATAAATTTAGCATCAAGGAAAATTGGAGCTGGAGTCTTTTTTTTTTTTTTTTTACATGCCATATTATTTTTTTAATTAATTAATATTTATTTATTTATTTATTTATTGGGTCTTCCTTGCTGGTCTCAGGCTTTCTCAAGTTGCAGCGAGTGGGAGCTACTCTTCACTGCAGTATGCAGGCTTCTCATTGTGGTGGCTTCTCTTGTTGCAGAGCAAAGGCTCTAGGCATGCAGGCTTCAGTATTTGCAGCATGTGGGCTCAGTAGTTGTGGCACATGGGCTTAGTTGGAGCTGGAATCTTGAAATGCTCAGGTAGGTCACTTTTAATCCTTCCAGACTAGGGAAAGCATTGCTCTTCAAGACCAAGGGATGTAAAGGACTCTATGACTTGGAAAATTAAAGTGGGAATTAATTACAGGGGTATACAATTACTGGGGTACAAATTAGGCACATGGTGTTTGCAAGATGGATTAGGAAAGCATATATTAGACATACAGAGATGAGTTAGGAAGATCCTGAGTCCATCGAAGCAGGACGTCAAGATGGTGCCTTGGAAGGAGACTGTGGCAGTGGGAGGGAATGGATGGATCTGAAAACACTGTAAAGAAAGGCTTGGAAGGAATTAAGGAGGGAAGGGATATGGTGAGGAAGGGAGAAGGAAAAGACAGAAATAAGGCACTTTTTGGTAACAGGTTTAACAAAAACTCATTAATTGTGTCCCAGGCATGGTGCTAAGTGCTTATCTGATTTAATTTGAAATCTGGTTGTAGAGTAATTAAATAACTGGGTTAATATGACACAGTTACTAAAGGTTGTAGAAGACACTGCTAGAGCCCTGCCCATACACCCTTAGATACTTTTCATCATTTTAGTGTGTGTGTCTGTGTGTGTGTGTGTGTATGTGTGCATGTACATGCATACACACACACTTGTATACCCTCCCTCCCTCCCTCCCCCCAATTTTGGGGAGCTTTGCTTCTGATAACTAGCATTTGTAATTTTCTGTGGTGGATATCTTCAACCTATGGGAGTCTCCTGAATATATAAACAAATGAGATGCCCAGGAGTTACATGCTCTCCAGAGTGTCTCAATTAAAATGGGACCATACGTGCCCACACCTCAAGGTTAGACAAATCCTAAGCAGTAATTTGTGGTACTTTGGAGCTCCCTGTGGGAGGAAGCGGAGGCTGGGATATACCTGAGCTCAGAACCATAAGCACCATTTTTTCTTTCTCCCTTCCTTCCTCCCTTCCTTCTCCCACACTCCCTCGATGGTTTTCCTGGGAAAAATTCCTCAATAGATCATTTCCTCTTGAGCTGTCAACACAAGGCTTTCCTAATTCATCCCTGTATGTCTATTACATGCTTTTCTAATCCATCTTGCAAACACCATGTGCCTAAGCTGTATCTCTGTAACCATCTCCTCCCCCTTCTTCAGGGGAGTGCTGGAGCTGAACTTGAACTCAGGGACGTTTCACTCCAAACCTCTGCTCCTAACTCTGTAGTGCATCATGGTAAAATCCTGGTAAAAATAAATAAATAAATAAAAATCACAGCTGCTCCATTAAGTCCTTAACACTCCATGGCTAATTCTCCACTAGCTAGATCTCTACTTTCTTATCACTAACAAAACTTAAAGGATCCAAAGACTAGTGTCAAACCACAATGCTTCCTTGGCTGCATAACAGCTCTGGGTCTGGGAAATTATTGGCAGAAGTGCTAAGTCAGCAGTGGAACATGGGCTTTTTTTTTTTCCTCAGAAACTAATGATCTTTCTTTGAGACATAGTGAGCTTGAGGCATTTGCCTGGTACTCAAATGGAAGATGCAGTGGGCATTAGGAAGGCAGGATGCAGTTTCCCAGGAAAAAGTAAGCAATTTCCAGTTAATTCCTCTCTGACTTCCATGTGTGGAGCCATGGACTCACTCATCAAATGCATCATCTCAGTGAATATGGACGGAACAACAACACATTCACCGCATTTAGAGAGTCAAGAAGCTTACATTGAAAGGACATGGGTGACAGCCTAGAAACAAGGTTAAAGAGAGTAGGTACCAACCCAAGAGAACCACAGAACTTCTGTTGTTTGTGCATGATTTATCTTCACAGGCAAAAAAAAAAAAGAAAAAGAAAAAGAAGAACACTATTTTGAGATAAAACACTCTAGTATATATTTTATTACATTATGTGTTTGAAACTGTAGCCATTTTCAATACCTTAAAGCATATATTTTTTATCTACCTTTACTCTAAACAGTTCTAAATATCTTGTGGAATTTTACTTAATGTAGGTTGGTAACCTTTAGATATTATTCTGATTAAACAGCTTGATACTTATGTCCTATAGTGAGAAACTTCACTGCCCGGTGATGGCAAATGGATGAAAGAAGAAGAATGTCTCTCACAGGGTCTTCAAAAGTTATCCGTTTGTATAGTAATTGGCCAGGTTGTTTTTTAGAGTCTATTACCATTTGTCAAGCATTGAAAATCCTCCTAAAATTGCACTACTGGATTTATGCAGGGATACACTTAAGAATTTAAGCGTTTAATGAATCTGAGAAAAACCAAGCCCCACCCTTGTCATCACAACCAAGGTCATGTTTATGTCCCAGGAAGAGTAATAACAAGATCAAACTGGATGGGCAGACACCCTAATCCTGGAAAAGAGGGCTCCTAGGTTCTCTGAAAAATAATGTGCTTCCAGGAAATAAACCACACTCAGTATCTGCTTTACTGCCTTGTGAGAGGATTCATTCACTGTTTACATGACCCTTGGGAACACTTTGAAGGCCAAATAAAGCCATTATTTTTTCCTTGAGTTTAGTCAGAATATTAAAGATCAGTGACATAGAGAGAGAATAAAGGCATGAAGATAAAACATCTAAGACCAGAGTTTCAGTATTATATCTCACTGAGGAATTCTCAGTGAGAAGAGAGAAGTAAGCCTGGCCTCGGAGCTCTGCCCGTCCATTGCAGGTAGTGCCAAGAGTCTTTGCAAGATGCGTGAGGGGGCTGGGTCTCCTTGCACCAATCCTATGCCCTGCTGGGGCTTCTTGGTGCCGACCCCACAACCAAATTGGCTTCAGTGGCATCAGGAAATAGAACATCAGGGATGCAAAGAATGGTGCGGCATGGAAGGGTATACTATCAGGTCTAGGAACTGGATGCTACCTGAATGGTTTGGACAGATCAGCAGGAAAAGAAATGAATAAGTAAACACCCTGAACAAGTGACCACACTTTCACCCAATTTTTGCCTGAGAAATTGGACATGAATCACAGAGACGTCAGGGTTGAAAAGTACTTGATAAGAGAAGTGCTTCTGAAAATAAGAGGCGAAGGTTAAGTGTCAAATGTCTGCTTCTGCCAATGAACTCTCTCCTGTACCTACTGGACCATTGCATGAGCCCAGATGCTGTAATATCCTTCACCATCACAGCACATCAATACTAGTTGTCTTGTTAATTAGAGAAGATGTTTGGGGATGATTTTCTGTGTCTGCTTAAAAATAGCTCTTCACCTCAGAGACGTCTCGCCAAAGAGGATTTTAAGGGGAGTAGTGTCCTTCACCTAGGCTTTGCTCTCTGTTTTTAAATCCTCCATCGCTGCGTCCTAGTAGGGAGGAGACAGACATGAGTCACCGAGAATATATGTGCGTGTCCATTAGTCTGTCCGCTCGTGCTCTGCCTTCAAAGCAAGAGGATTTACAGTTTCCTCCCTCTCAATTATTCCTCACATTTTCTTCCTTCCATCAAATGGACATTAAAGATCACTGCCCCCCCATATGCAGTAGCTAAAGGTAGGTTACTGTATATTTTCCATTGTGAGTTCTGTTCTCCCTCCTATCCTGAGCTCGAAACAATAATTATATTTTTTTCCCTTTCTCTCTAGGGCTGTTTTGCGCTTTGAACTAGCTCTCCAAGTTTCCCAAGCAAACATAAGATCAGCCACATCTATCTCAAGACAATTGATGCTACGGCTCTGCAGATTTGAGGGAGAGAAGCCGATAGCACCAGAAGCCATTAACTTTCTTTTCCAAAATCACCTTTCTCATTAGATGTGAAAAATGTGCTTGAGAACAGCAGCTTATGGCAGTTGACTAGATAAAACTTCACAAAGATAGTATACACAAGGAAAGGTGAGACAAATTGCAATGATAAGGTATGTCAGCAGAGTCTTGATGCTGCAAGAATATAGTGTCCTGGTATCTGTGGCCATTCATTAAGCAAGCTTGTGTCAGTGCTGCTCTTGGCATAGAGAAATGGAGACTCCCGTATACCCAGAAGCGGCAGAACATAATCACTGGAAACTTCTGGGCTTGTGCATCCTTCCCTCAGACGACACATTGGCACTGATATGTTCATTTGAAAAATACATATGCCAGAAAAATTATTTTGGAAATAGTCATTTTCAGTACTTTAATAAACGATTCACAATCTGCAAATAACTATTCCTGTATTATAATACGAATGCTCTGCCTCAGAAAAAAAATCTGATTATTAAGCCTGAATAATCATGAAAGTCCAAAGGTGTCCTATTAGCTTAGGAACTATAGTCATGTTTCCCAGGAGCGGGGGTCAGAGAAAAAAGAAAGACACTTAAAATGAAAAAAGAAAATCCCTGTTTTCAAGTTTAAGTTACTATCACTATATATCAGAACACATTCTTTTGCAACAGTGGCAGTGTTCAATTCCTCATTTTTACCAAAGAAACACTGGCAGGTTTCTGCTGGTAAGGGACATATCTGCATAGTTCACAAAAAGTAACACTTTTTGTTACTTTAGGTAAGGCCGATTCTGACCTAAGAGCGTTTTCCGATTTTTGTGTCCTATCCTTGGAGGATGTTTAGAATCTCTGTCTATGAACTTTCTCTTGGAAAAGGAATTACTTTCAGACTAAACATTAGCAATAGGAATCTGAGGTAAAAGAATTCCATTTGAGAAGATCAAAACTCTCAAATGTGATGTGAGAATCTCAGATCAGAAAAGAACCTCCTCACACTCCCCCAACGTGACTCCCTCCCAGTTGTACAGTCACATATTCTGACTTTAAGGGGGTCTCTCTACTCGTATCTCAGGCTAAGGTCTCTGTTTTTGCTGTGGCTCCCACACTTTTGCACCCAGTCAGAAAAGCTGCTTCTGCAAGTGAGCTTTCTTGTGTACCTACTAGATCATTACAAGAGTACACGAAGATTCTATAACATCCTTCTCCATCACAACACACAGACAAAAAATAACACAAGCTATCCTGACGTACATTTCTCTCAAGCTAATATGCTATTTCTCTGGTCTCTTTGAAATATGCCATAACCTGCTAGAAAATGGAAACTGAAGGAAATCTCAAGGGCTAGTGCTTCTGTGGGAGGTGTAATCTCAGGAAAGGGTGGAGGGAGGAAAAATTTGGCAAAGAAAGGGAAACAAATATAAGATTATAGATTATTGAGCAGCTTCCTAAGGAGATAGAGCTGACTGTTTGGTTGCATAGAATATCTCCAGCTGGCCAGAAAGAAACACCTTATCTGAGAACCATCCATTACGAGGAGGATGTGGGAGAGATTTATTTATGGGTTCCCTCACATCTTCTCCTCATCATTGGCCAAGATTGTTCTCACAAAGAATTAATGCCGACATACTTTTGTGTTGTGTCATTTGGACCGTTGGGAAGCCCCTGGGGAATCGGACATCATTCCTGAACTATGGGACTTCACCTGGATCCCAAAGTCATGTCAGGAGTCAGGGTCACGGTGCATTCCTGCAGGTGGGATCAGGTGGCAGCATCTCCTTGGCTCCCTCTGCATCGGGGTGAAGAGAACCTTCCCATACATGGCACTTACCCCAGTAGAAGACTTAATGGCCTTGACCCCTGGTAAATGAGCCTGGAGACTGTGAGCACAGTGGTGGGTTATCTAAGATCAAGCTGGCAAGAGCCCAAGAAACAGGGGATGCAAAGCCATTTGGAAGGTGTGCGTAAATTGTGCTTGATGAAAAAGAAAATTCACTCATTCGGTTTCATCCCTCCATAAAATTGCTCCTGTCAGTGTTCTTCAAAATGCTAGCTCCAATGGTCAATCATTGCTCTCTGTCTTTCTTATCCACTCAGCAGGGTTTTATGCGAAAGACTGGTCCCTCATCCTTGAACTACTGTCTTTCCTTCTCTGAGATCACACTCTCCTCATTTTCTGACTCTCTGGTCTATTTCCGTCTCTCTATGGATTATTCCTCCTTTCTGAGATTTCCAAATATTCACATATCGAATCTGAATCCTTGTTTCTCTTCTCTTCTTTCTCTACTCCTTCTCGGTGTGACATCACTTATATTGCAGTAAATACCTTTTATACGCTGGGATGCCCACATTAATTCTTCTGATTTCAACCTCACCCCCAAATCACCTCCCATAGATTGAACTATTCACGCAACATTTCCTCTTGACTTCTTTCAGATCTTAAGTAAATTAATGCATATGTTCATGGAAAAGGAATGTTGAATAACTAATAGGAAAGATTCTCAACTTTCATAGTAATCAGGAAGATCCAAATTAAATCATTAATTATATTCCATGTCACAACCTTTACAGTGGCAGAAGTTTTTTTTTTGTTTTTTTTTAAAGTAAGCAGGTAAACTAGCATATAAAGTGATGATGACCGCATGAAGAAAAGGAAACTCAGTGATGTCCTTTATTAATACCTAGGAGAGCAGTCAGGGGACAGCTAGCCAACTGGAAAATACACATACATTTTAACACAGCGGATGTACCTTCACCTGTCTACCCTGGAGAAATGTTCCAGCAGGAAGATGCACTGAGTGACTACGTATACCATGTGCCTAAAACTCACTTTTATTATTTTTAATAGCTTTGTTGAAGTATAATTAGTATACAAAAAACTACACACATCTAATGTACAAAATTGAATGAGTTTGGATACAGGCACACACCTATTAAACTGTCACCACAATCAAAGTAATAAACATATCCATACCCTCCAAAAGCTCTCTCCTGCCTCTCCCTTTTTTTGGTGGGGAAATACACTTAAAATCAAATCTACCCTCTTAACAAATTTTAAGTGTACAATGCAGTATTTTAAAAAAATAGGCACCATCTTGTACAACAGATCTGTAGAACTTATTCATCTCATATGTGTTCATAACAAAATCAATTGCTATAGTAAACTATAGAAACAATCTAATTTTATATAAAATTTTGAATGAATAAATTTTAATATATTTATACAATTAAACATAGAACAACTTGGGTTGTAATGACAAGTGAAAAAAGCAATTTGGAGAATATGTATGTTTTCCAATGTGCTGTGGATGGTCATAGACAAGGATGCTCCAATAGTAATAAACTGGCCCAGAAAGAAATGCACCAGATTTATCATAACGTTACTTCTGTGTGTTGAGAGTGAGAAACAGGTGCAGGTAGACAACAAACAGAATTCAACTGTATCTGTAACATTTCTTTTCTCTAAAAGGAATCTTGGAAGGAAAAGAATCTCACTTTAAAAGCATTTTTTAAAATCTGTACAAGTAGAAAGAAACTAACATGTATCAATGGCTTACTACGTGCTAATTTTCTGATCCGGACCGTGGCCTTCAGAGCCAGGATGCCTGGATTTGGATCCCGATTCTTCCATTTAGCAGATGGATGGATGTGAACAAGTTAGGTAGCTTTCCTAAGATCTGATCTGTTTGTCTATAAAATAACGGTAGTAATAGCACCAACCTCTTAGTATTGTTGTGATAACTTAATTACATGATTTATTTATAAATGTTCCCTATAGTGCCTGGCAGTAACCATGACTCAATAAATGTGAGTTATCATTAGGCTCTGAACTCAGATAGTCTCTCCAGAGCTTCACCAAGGTAGCTAAGATGCAAATCAGACTGAAAATAATTATAATCAGGATGTACCTTTCATTTTTTCCGTCTTGAAACTACACCCACTTTAGGTAAGGTCATTACTAGGAGGAGTTGCAGTCTACTCTTGATTAAGTAGCACAGGGCCTTAAGCATAGGTCAAGCTTGGGGAGCTGTTTTCCATCCACTGACGCATAATATCATGTCCATAAATCTAAGCACACGTATATGGAATATTTAATCAGAGATTCTTGCAAATCAGAACACGAAAAGTTAAGATATTATTCCCAAACGCTTCATGAATGCAATTATATTATTGCATAGTTTAAATTACACAGAAACTGATACATAATCAAACTGAAAATAAAAACATCAATTACCTGTCATACTAGCATGAAGACTGTATAGTTACCAGTTGAAGAAATCGCAGCCAAAGGCTCTATAAATATGTAATATAAAATTGGCTGAATTTGAGTCCGTTTCCTAAATTTATCCTTAATTTTTTTTTCTTGCACGTTTAAATATACAGCAGAATTGAAGGTTAGGAAAGGGATAGGGAAGATTTCTGCAAGCATGATTAAACTAGGAAGACTGTTTTCTGCCTGGCCTAGTTACCAGATTCTGCTGAAGTGGCATTCCTTGGAGTGCTCGCCCTTGTGAACACATGCTTTTGTATTTATTCCCCATATTTTTCTCATTTCAACTTTTACATGGTTTCCTTCTCTAATTCCTCAGGGGCCACCTGGCCTCCTTTCAGACGAAACGCTCGGGTCTCTACTGAAGGTGAGCTGGTAGCCACCTGTGCTCAGAGACACCCTCCCTTGCCTCCAAAACGTGGAGGGGGTGCCCACAGGGCAATAAAACACAGACCCTGGTTGGTTCAGGCATCTTGTTACCTCTGTTTCACTACCATAGTCCGATTGGGTGAAAATGCTCTAGCTTCTTTGCCATGTTTCTTTTTTGATACAACCAGAGACGTGCAGGATGTCCAAGAGGGATTTAAATTGCCTCAGACACAACAAAATCGCAGACATAACTCATTTTGATTTGAGAGTGAAATCCATTTAGGTTGTTTCTCCCATCTCTGTATGGGTCTCCACATCAAAAAAGAATGAAAAACACAATGGAAGCTTGCTGAATGTCAGGCATCATATATATATACTTACTAGTGTCAAATAACCTATGAAGATTCTTTTTTAAGGAATTTATTTATTTATTTATTATTTATTTATTTATTTATTATTTTTCTGTCTGCCCTGAGTCTTCATTGATGTTCCCGGGCTTTCTCTATTTGCAGTGAGTGAGGGCTACTCTTCATTGTGGTGCACGCGCTTCTCATTTTGGTGGCTTCTCTTGTTGCGGAGCATGGGCTCTAGGCACACGGGCTTCAGTAGTTGCAGCACGTGGACTCAGTAGTTGTGGCTCGAGGGCTCTAGAGCACCAGCTCAGTAGTTGTGGCGCATAGGCTTAGCTGCTCAGCGGCATACGGGATCTTCCCAGACCAGGGATTGAACCTGTGTCCCCTGCATTGGCAGGTGGATTCTTAACCACTACACCACCAGGGAAGGCCCCTTATGAAGATATTTTGAAGACATCTCCATAGATGTGGTATTTTAATGTTTAAATTTTGCATCAATTAATTTACTTTGGAACATTTTAATAGTCGGTTTATCATTTTAAGGCGTGTAAATAAAGTGATCTATAGAGCAAAAAAGACTGAACTGCCTTCATTTTAAAACATATGTAAAGAAAATAACATGTGTAACAGAGTGTTTAATGTCTGCTTTAAGAAAAAACTGTACCTCTGGAAAGTAACCCAACTATTTCAGAAAGTAACTTTGTGATTTTCTATAAAAAAACTGTTAAAATGGAGAAAAGAGGGAGCACCATAATTAGAAATCACAGTTGATGAATAAATATGTGAATTGTACTATCCTAGAATGATTTGAAATGCTGTATGATATTGGGCTGGATAGGAATTGACATAAAATTTTGTAAGGACATGTAGAGCCCATTTTTTAATTGTTTCATTAGAATATAGTTCTTTACAATGTTGTGTTAGTTTCTGTGTACAGCAAGGTGAATCAGCTATATTTAAACATATATCCCCTCTTTATTGGATTCCCTTTCCATTTAGTTCACCACAGAGCATTGAGTAGATAGAGGCCAGTTTTGATTAAATTCTGTTTTAGAAATAAAGCTAGTAGAAAGGGATACTCTTTTTCACTCATCTTTTTAAAGAATTTTTTGTTTGTAATTTCATATTTTGGCACTGACTACCATTACTGCATTTAGGTTGGGAAATGGCTTACAGAAAATGGAGGAGTTCATTTAAAATGTCTATTATATTCTCAGTATATACTGACAACCAGAATTCAACCAAGTGGACTAAACTATATATATTTTACATTTAAAAATACGTTTTATTGTTAATAACTTAGCAAGATAGAAAGAAATACAACTGAAGGTGTTATTTGTGACTATATAAATCTCACATTCACACTATTTGTAAAATTTATTGCATTGTTTAATTACTTCAGTCAATCCTTCCAAGAATATCTATTGTGCGTCCTCTATGTAGTGCATTCAGTCCTTGGCACTGGGGATACTGTATTGAAGAAACAGACAAAAGTCCTGACCTCACACAGTTTATAATGAAGAAGAGACAATAAAAAATTGTGTGGATGTGTGTACAAAGATTCCATATGTTAGTGATGATTACTAAAGAATAAATAAATCAGGGAAGAGGACTGTGAGGACTGTGAGGGTTTTAGACAGGATGGCCAAAAACAGTCACTTTGGAAGATGACTTGAATAAAACCTGCAGAAAATCAGGGCCTCGCCATGCTGACATGTGGTTTCCGGGAGAATTGAATCCTGGAGATTCTCACATCCAAGGCTCATATGGAGGCCAGTGTGTATGGTGACCAATGTGGATAGTAGAGAGGTAAGGACATTGGAGAGGCCAAGGGGTCCTCAGTCATGCAGGCTCTATGGTCACACGAGTTTGCATTTTACTCTGACCTGGGAATGCATTAAAGATCTCTGAGAGAGGAATGGCATTTTCGTTGAATCCTCTGGATGCTTTATTTTTAAGAGACTGTAAGGAGCCCAGATTGGAGGTTATTGTGGTGCTATGGCATTTTGATGAAAGATGACAGTAAGATAGGAGAGTGAAAAGTGCTTGAATTTTATATACTTAAAGCCACCAGGATTTACTGACAAATTGGAATAAGAGGCTTGGGGTGGTAAAATAGGCAAGTCATACTGACATCATGTTTGAGACCTTAAAACCTTCAAGAACGTGGGTGCACATAACTAAGGAAGGGAGAATTGCAAGAGGAGCTGACCTATGAAACTCAGGGACTCAGTACTGGACACTGTAGAAATGGAAAAACCAATGTGAACTTCAAGGGAGTATCTGGGTTAGAAATGCCAACTGGGGCACCATCAGCATGTAGGTGGTTTATCTATCCATGAGACTGCACGCAGTAAGTTAGGGAGTGAGGGTAGATAGAAAAGAGGAGACTCTCAAGGACTGAGCACGGGGGTAATGCAATATTAAAAAGACAAGGAGGACTTCCCTGGTGGCTCAGTGGTTAAGAATCTGCCTGTCAATGCAGGGGACATGGGATTGATCCCTGGTGTGGGAAGATCCCACATGCTGCAGAGCAACTAAGCCCATGCGCCACAACTACTGAGCCCACGTGCTGCAACTACTGAAGTCTGTGTGCCCTAGAATCTGCCTACCACAACCACTGAAGCACCTAGAGCCTGTGCTCGGCAACAAGAGAAGCCACCACAATGAGAAGCCTGCGCACTGCAATGAAAGTAGCCCCAGCTCACCACAACTAGAGAAAGCCCTTGAGCAGCAAAGAATACCCAATGCAGCCAATAAATAAATAAATAAATAAATAAATACATAAATTAAAATAAAAATCTATTTCATTAGGAAAAAAAGGACAAAGAGATAAGGAGGAACAAGCAAGCTAGAACAGAAGAAATAGGAAATAGAAGTAATACCAGGTAAGTATAGCATCCTGAAATCCACCCGAAGGAACTGTTTCAAGGAAGAGAATCATCTTGAATGCCTTTGGCAGACCCTACAGGGTGAGGTGTAAGAAATCATTATAGAAATATGTGGTCTTGGGACTTCCCTGGTGGTCCCATGGTTAAGACTCCAAGCTTCCAATGCAGGGGGTGCAGGTTCGATCCCTGGTGGGCGAACTGAGATCCTACATGCCGTGTGACGTGGCCAAAAAGTTAAAAAAGAAAAAAAGAAATGAGTAATCTGTGGTGAACTTGACACAAACAGTTTCAGCGTATTGGGGGCAAAAACTTGATTAATGTCCTTAGGAGGATGGGAAGAGAAGCAACAATGTACATGGACAGCTTCTTCCAGGAGTTGTGTTGTAAACACAAAGAGAGTAGTGAGGAGGTAGCTGGAGGGAAAGGGTGTGGGCACAGATGGAATTTTAAGGTGAATGAAATGAGTGTGAGTGTGTGCCAGTGAGAAACGTACCACTGAGAGGGCATAAAAGGTTGCTGATGCAGGAGGGTGCGGGAAGACTGGCTGAGCAGTTCTCGACAGAGATGGGGAGGAAATGGCATCTAGAGCATGTGTGGAGGGCATGGCCTTAATCAGGGCATTTTCTATGACTCATCAAAGTCATTTTATAGAACAGCTCATCTGATCACCTTAAATTCCTCCACACCCCAACCATCTAGGCACACCTACTTCCCTCACGCCATTGTATCTCTCCATGTACAATAGTGAACAAAGTTAAACTGCACTAAGCAGAACACCTACTGTGTGAGAATGGCTCACGCATAGTATGTATTTTTCATTTTCTCATATTAGTCCAAGATGGATGTCCCTTGTCCCTGGATGGTGGTTGTTTTCATGGGGACTCAGAATTAAAGCCTCATCTCATTGCAGTTTACATTATTTGAAGGCCTTTCATGGTTACACGAACCAGCAGATGAAGAGAGAAGAGAGGAGAGAGAGCTACCTCAGGAGCCTTGATGAGGACACACACCACTTCTGCTCACCTTGCTTTGGTGGAAATAGCCATTGAAAAGGGACCACATTCCAAGTACATCTGAAAGAAAATAGATTTTTGTGGAAGCTTGCTTACCATGACCTTGCATATCATAAACATATGAGGGTGAGTCAAAAATTATCTGCACGCTGAGTGTAGAATTTATTTTAATTAACTTTTAGAAAAGACAAATACATCACTTTTTCAACATAATCTCCTTGCTTTTCAATACACTTTGTCCACATGACAACAAGCTTTCATATTCCCTCATTAAAAAATGTTTTAGGCTGAGCTGCAAGCCACGAATGCACCGCTGCCTTCACTTCTTCATTAGAAGTGAATCTTCGTCCTAGTTGGGCTGCTTTCAGGGTACCAGTCAGGTGGAGCAAGATCAGGACTATAGGGAGGATGATTTAACACCTCAAAGTGAAGTTTTTGGAGAGTGGTGACAGTGTGGGCAGAAGTGTACAGATGTGCACACCCTCAGACCACAGAAAACAAAGCACTGCATGCTACTCTTCCTTGTGCAAATCACAGGGGGGGCATCCATTTTTGCGCACACTGCAGTTACAAATGAACTGATGTAACACGTTCGCACCTGCACAGCAGTGACTGGGGAGACAGTAGCCTTGAACGGAAAGTGCTAAGACTGTGTGTCCAACAAGTTTTAATATAATCAGATTGTGGATAATTTTTGACTCACTGTTGTGTATGTGTGTATTTAATTCCACTCTGCCATAACGAGAAAGCAAACTGCATGGAGGAGCTTTGTTTCCTGTTATATTCCTAATGTCTTGTTGAAGTCAGGCATATACTAGACACTCAATAAGTATTTCCTAAGTGAATGAATTCAAAGCACGCACACTTCTTTGGCCTAAGAATAGTTTCCTGTGAGCCAGGAAAGAAAACTATCTCAGCATTCAGGATAAAGTATCCATCTGCCAATTTTAGTAGGTTTTGCTTAATAAGCTGCAACTTCATAATGTATTTTCCACTATTCCCCACAATGCAAGACAAAAAAAGACTTTAAAAAATATGTCTTGACTGTTATGATAGATGAATACAATGTAAAAAACTTCATTTAATATCGTTTGAGGGGCTTGAAGTATTTTTTTGTCTTTATGTACTTCTGACAACGTAAATATTACTAAATTTGTACATACCTTTTTGACATCTAATAGAAAGTAAAATTAAATCAACATTTTCTATTCAGGAAAATTAAGTCCAGTTTTTATTATCATGATTTTTTTTCCAGCTCTTGAACTTGGTTGAGTTGGTCTGACTGTTCCTTAACATTGCTAGTATAGAAAGAATAAAACAAGATGGACAGTATTAAAATTCATAATTGCATTTAGCAGCCAAAAATGTCACCATACTTAGTTAACAATTTAGCTGCTTTCATTTTAGTAAGTAGAAATGATCTAAATTGTAATATTTTGTACTGCAACACAAAATCTGGGAAATATACCTACGTTTGCTTTGCAATATTCTGACATACACTGTAAATGGTGTTTTATTAAATTATATGACCTCTAGATATACCATCACTTGCTTATTCAGATTTCCTGGAGTTTGGACCTGAAATGATGGAGGACTGATTATAATCATCTGCTGTGGGATATTAATGATGAGTGACACTCAGAAGCCCCAGCTGGTATGAGACAAGAGTGGCAATGTACTTGAAGTCCTGGGATTTGGGAAGCATATACCAGCTGTGCTCTAGACCCACCCTGACTGCCTCTCCATTTCTGAACACAATTCATAGAAGTGACATTTTGATTCAGAATGTGTCAAAGTCCCAAGCTCTTCTTGGTAAGAACCCAGGCAAATGATGCTCTGTTGCACTACCCCTGAAGTTCAGTTACTTTCTTAACAGTCTTTCGGTTAAAGATCTCGTCTACAACAGTTATCCCTAAGGCCAAACAGTGATCATAGTTCAATTCTAAAATCCCCTTAGGACTTCCCTGGTTGTGCAGTGGTTAAGAATCTGTCTGCCAATGCAGGGGTCATGGGTTCGATCCCTGCTCCAGAAAGATCCCACATGCCACAGCAACTAAGCCCATGCACCACAATTACTGGAAGCCAGTGCACCACAACTACTGATCCTGTGCTAGAAAGCCATGAGCCACAGTTACTGAGCACACATGCCACAACTACTAAAGCCTGCGCACCTAGAGCCTGTGCTCCATAACAAGAGAAGCCACCACAATGAGAAGCCCACACACCACAACGAAGAGTAACCCCCACTCGCCACAACTAGAGAAAGTCTGCGTGTAGCAAGGAAGACCCAATGCAACCAATAAACAAATAAAAATAAATAAAATAAAATCCCGTTAGGCAAAGACACCTATCTTGAGCTTGAATTTTGTCAATGATGCTGTTGGATCTCTAGGTGAATCTATAGCTGAACTGAAATTCTGTGAGGCTAACTAAGCAGTCAGTCTTTCTGAGAACTGAAGTGAGTTCCCAGTAAGATGAGGCAGGAAGGTGTGGCTAAGAGAGTTTTCTCTAAATGACCGCATATTCCCTGAGAAACCATTTTGCATAACCTGTTCTAAAAGTTGCCCTTGTTCTTCTGAACTGTAAACTACCAAAGTTATTGAAAACAGAAAACCCCATCAAGCACTATTGCCAAATAACTGCTAGTTTCCTGATTAGCTAACAAGATATTTCATGCTAATTGTCTCACCTTCATCTTCACTGTCTTCGTTACAAATTATTTGGTTTATACGTATATTAAGCTGGGCCAAATCAAAAAATAGGAAGACATGAAAAAAGTACATTAGTTTGGGAAGTAGATCTATGCCCATAGATGCTCTTTAATGTCCATCAATGTTATTGAATCTTGGGACTTCCCTGGTGTCTGAGTGGTTAAGAATCCGCCTGCCAATGCAGGGGACATGGGTTCTAGTCCTGGTCTGGGAAGATCCCACATGCCATGGAGCAACAAAGCCAGAGTGCCTAGAGCCCGTGCTCTGCAACAAGAGAAGCCCCTGCTCTCCGCAACTGGAGAAAGCCTGGGCACAGCAATGACCCAGTGCAGCCAAAAATAAATAAATAAATACATAAATAAATACATAAAGTAAATAAATAAATTTCTAAAAATGTTATTGAATCTTAAAGGTGCTTATAATGCAGCAGACAATGTACAGATTATACAACTCATACTTTCTATTTTAATTCTTACAAAAAATACCTATAAGGTATTATACAATAGTATCTATAAAGTACTACTGTGGAGAATTTACTGCAGAATGAATTGAGGTGTAGAGAGGTAATATAACATACCAGGAATTGCTATATTGCTAAAATACAGTATATTTTATATCCTGAGTCAGGATATAAACTCAGGTCTCCTGTACCAGACATCTCGTCTCTACATTCAATTTCTTCCTTTTAAAGTGTCATATTTTCTATCCATTGATCACGCCATTCTCTTTTCTGGAACATGATTCCTGACCCATTCTCACTTATTAGATTCTACCTATGTTTCAAAGTCCAATTAAAATAAACATGCTGATAATTTTTGTGGCAGAGGCTAGCTAATTTTTTTTTATCAATTTGTGAAAACCTTTTCACTAATTGTCAACCAACAGAGAAAATATTTTTGTTAGAAGTGATAAATTAGGCGATTGAGATTGACATATACACACTACTATATATAAAATAGATAACTACTAAGGACCTACTGTATAGCACAGGGAACTCTGCTCAATATTCTGTAATAAACTATATGGGAAAAGAATCTGAAAAAGAATGGAGATATATATATATATATATATATATGTATATGAATGACTATATGTGACTGTTATTATGTTAGAATATGATGATTCACTTTGCCGTACACCTGAAACTAACACAAATTGTAAATCAACTATACTCTCATAAACATTTTTAAAAAATATCTATGTTCTCATTCTGTAGCTCACCGTTAAACATTACCCAGCCTACTCAAATCTTGTTAGGACATTTAGACTAGTCCTCACCAATGCAAAGTGGGTAAAATGGGGATGCCAGTTCTATGCCTGATCTTGGAAATTTCTTCCCTAGACACTTCATACTCTCTTCTTTCAACACTTGGCTGGAAGCACAGATCGCAGTGAAGGTCACCAAGACACTAGAAAGTGACAGAAGGCACCTGTGTCCTCAATTCAGCACACCTGATGGTGAATATCCAACTGGATGTTTCATGAGTTTGTAATACACCTTCATCATCTTAAGTCCCTGAGATTTATTTGCCCTGGGAGTTGGTCTTTATAGAACCCACCATTTAACCTGTGTTAATCATTTTTCAGTTTACAATGTACTTTACAGACAGTATCATATCCTAACATTACAACAGTCACATGACACAGATATTATTAGTTGCTATTTGGGGCTAAATTACATCCCCCCAACATTCATGTCTTGAAGCCCCAAACCCCAGTACATCAGAATGTGTGTTTGGAGATAAAGCTCTTTAAAGAGGCAATTAAGGTAAAACAAGATCATCAGGGAAAGCTCTCACCCAACATAGCTGTCTTTTTTTTTTAGGAAGAAGACATAGGTACACACAGAGGAGAAAAAATGTGAAGACACAGGGAGGAGAAGATGACCATCTCGAACGCAAGGACAGAAGAAAAAGACAATCCTGCTGTTACCTTGCTCCAGGACTTCCAGCTTCCAGAATTGTGAGAAAATAAAGTTCTGTTGCTTAAGCTACATAGTCTGTGGTAATTTGCTAGAGCAGCCCGAGAAAACTAACACAGTTGCTCTCCAGATAAATGAAGCTTATAGAAAAAATTGAACTTTAGAAGTGACAAAATGATAACAGGTGGTAGAATCAGGAGTCAAGCTCCATTCTTGAGATGCTACATGTAAAACCTTTTCTGTTCTTTCTGACCTTTACTGTGAAGATTCTAGCTTCATAAATTCATCTGAACTCCTGTAATGCTTGCTGCTTGTGCCATCAATCTGGAATGTTTATGTTTGTATTGTTTCCTCACTATATTTTAAGCTCATAGTAGAGAAAGAGTATATTCCAAATCTTTATATTCCTTATAGAATCTGGACACATGCCTTAAAGTTGAGAAGGGTTCAATAAATATTATATTTAAAATGTAACACTTAGGGGTAAAAAATTATATTAAGGGAATAATAAAACCAATGTTAAAAATTATTCATGTCACAATAAAATACGTGAGCAACATGGTTTGACTACCTATAAAGATGCTTTAATTAATTTGGTTGTAAAAAGTTCTGTCAGACATATATCTCTTCAATTTCTTAATGTGATTTCATTTTTCTTTCTTTTATATGTATATTTTTTTTCAACAAAGATTTTCCTGCTAACAGATTTTAAGATTTTGAGCATATATAGATTGATTCTTCACTGTGTTTACATACATATAACTGCATTTGCATACATATACATACATACATATAACCTTATAATAATACCTTGGATCTTTTTTAATAACCCGGGAACTGATATTGTTCTAGATATTGGTATAGCCCCATATGTAAACACAAACTTCACATTTATCCATTTGCTTCCTTGGGTGTGATACCAAAAGCTCTGTTCAAACATTTATTTGACTGCTTACCTTGACTCATTTGTGCATCCTATTTTCCTGATAATAGCCCACTAAAAGGTCTTAGGCATAATTCCTTAAAATTGTGATTGTCATGGTAACTACCAGCAGACATGTATCAACACCACTGGCAGTTTCCTTTAAAACATTCAGGACTGAAACAGCAAAATAAGGATGTAAAATAACATCATAGCCAAATAAATTAATAAAAAAATAATAGATTCGTAAAGCCTGACATTCCTGTTTGATACTTGGAATATTGTTAGCTTGCAAGACATAAAAAATAAATAAATAAAAATATATGCATGCTGAAATAAATTAGATTTCAAAAACATCATTTTTAATAAAGGCTTTTAACTGCCTCAGTCTGGAAATCGTCTGCAATCTGGTTGATAAATATACGGCAAGTGACAAATTAATATGTGTTGGCCCTCATCAACATCGGAGACAAATGTTATTACAATGTTTTGGACTCTGCTCAGTTTTGTCTGCCTGGGGAAGCGCTGAATAAGTGGCAGAGTCTGCAATTCAGAGGGAGGAAGCTGCCCTCTATGTGAAAATCGTGTGTGCTGCACCACATGACAGCAAGTGAAAGGGTACAAGATTTAGAGGGAAACCCATAGTTTTATTTGCAAAATCTACTAAAACTCTTAAATATCGAAGACAAAAAAAGGACCGTGGGACTGGGGTCCCACCAGGACCTCTAAAATTTCAGTGGCACTAGCATCAGTTTCCCCAGTGGATTACGTATTTCCAGAAGTTAAATAGTCAGCTTAACTTCTGTAACTTTACATTTGCCATTTAAAAGCTCTTAAGAGCGTAATACAACCACTTTAATAAAATCAAAAATGCAGAATAATTTTAGATAATTAAAATTATTTTAGACATTCCTGCGAGATTATATACATACACAATAACAAATCAAACTTTTTTCTTATACTCAGGATATTTCTGTAAAATAAATGTGCTAGTAAGTTTCCTAAGATCCGCCCCAAGGTGAAAGAAAACAGTTCAATTATGACAGATTGTGTAACTTTAAGAGTCTAGAAATGTACATAAGCCTTCAGTTGCTAATAATAAATATTATTCCTTATGGTTTTTATTATTTAAGTTATTATTCTCTCTTATATTTAGATCACCAAGAAATGATTACTAGGACTTTATATGAAAAACACTGTATTAATTAATGACTGTGAAGTTGTAACATATTTCAGTCCCAGATCTGTCTATTAATAGTTGCAGTACCTTGGGCAAGAGTGGAAAAATTAATAGTATTAAGTAACAGACTTTGTCCAACATAATAAAATATACATGTAAAGCATTTATCTCAATAAAAGGCACATAGTAAGTGATTAAGAAATATTGTGTATTATTATTAAGATTGCTGTGATGTAATTTTCTGTCTCTGCCTTAGAATCACATCATAATGACAGTACTCTTCCCACTACTCTGGTCTTCTTTGCCCTCCATCCCAGCATGTCAAAGCCAGAGTGGTCAGCACATTGCGCCAGAAATATTAAATTGTGTTTGACCCCTACCATATTCAATTCTGATTTCCACCTAGTATGAGATCATCACTACATCTGGATCCAGGTCTGCCTTCTCCCTTTCTGCTTACAAATTGTTCTGGGAGCTTGGGAATCGAGTTTGTTCAGGCTTAGAGGAAACCTAAAGCTAGTCATATTTTACAACTGCATTGCTGTGTGTAAATACCATACAACAAATTTTAAAACCTTCCCTGTATAACAAAGATTTCCAAATTCTTGCCAATGACACCTTTGCTATGAGCTAGAGGCTAACTTCCAGTGCATGGAAACATTTGGGGGCATTTTTGGAAGCATTTGGTTACTGTATAAGAATATAACCTGCCATTCATTTCAAAGCTGACCATCCATTTTTATTGAGCACTTGATTTGTGTTTCGTATAAAATGTACATCATGTAAAATATATTTTAAAGAGCATGAGAGATAATTCTAGTGCCCATGATGATTTCAGGTAGCTAAGCCATAGGTTAAAGCAAAGTTAGGATGATTCAAAGTTTTCATACTCTAAGAAGATTTATTACTGCTGATATATGTCCCAGTACACACATCATAGGAACACAAAGAGTGAAAATTCTTTGGTGTGATATGGCAGAAAAAAGCAGCAATTAGTGTGCAGAGTTTTCTATGTGATTCTGCTGTGGATCACTGGAAAGTCATTTAACTTATCTATGACCCCTGACCTTTGTGTGTACATTCAAAGACTGTATGTTCTCCAAGTTTTATCCTATCTCTCTAATGCTAAGGGCCCTGTATTTGTTGATAAAATGAGACATGTTTAATTAGCCCATCCCATGGCTATGGTGGTCTCAGATGAGAAAGAGTGGACAGGAAGCTCCCAAAGCTCTGTGGCAGGTACACATATTTGGACTAAAGTGCGAGATACCTAGGTTCTAATCCAAGACCCATCAGTATCACCTGTGTGAGCTCAAAGAAACAATATAATCTTTTCTTCTCAACATCAGAAGGAAGTTCATAGTGCCTTCCCTTATCCTTATATTGTACTGTTAAGAGTGAAACATTACAAGCTTGACTTACAATAGGTGAATAACAGTATTTTTGTAAGTAAGATTTTAACTGTAGTGTTGATATGTTTAGAGGAGCCAGAAATATAATGTAGTTTAATGACATTTTATTTTTATCCTGAGTAAATTAGGTATCAGGGAGAATCTGAATATTTAAATAAAGTGGAAAGAAATGAGTGAGACTAAGATTTTTAACAACCAATTAACACTTGCCTCTTCTGTTAAGGGTGAAAGTTCAGGAGTAAATGGGGAAATAATCTAACACTTACTAATATAGTATTGTCGTACATCATCCTGTACTTAGTATTTTTTCTCATTTTATAAATATATAACTAGAGGCACGAGGAGGTTGTATCATATGTCCAAAGTCAACCAACTTGAATCCTGTACAGCAGGAATTTAATTTCATGGGTGACTAAAATTTGTGTTCTTTGTTCTATGAATTACTAAGCTAAAAGTCACCACCTTGGAATGCTCTGAATTTATTAAGCTACTTAACGCTAACAATTCTTTGGAACTCCTCTTTTCAAATTCTCTCCAAAGTATGCTATAAGCTACATACACATGCACACACACACTCACACACTCAAATTATTCTCATGCTTGTAGTAATATCTCAGATAACATCTCATTTCACAATATTAAATAGACTTTTTTATTGTCCTTTGGGTGATAACAGTAATGTTATGTCATTCCTATCCCGCTATCAACAATGGATAGATCGTCCAGACAGAGAAGCAACAAGAAAACATCAGTTTAGAAAAACATTATAGGTTAAATGGACCTAACAGGCATACACCAAAATGTTCTATCCAACAACAGCAGAATAAACATTATTCTCAAGTGCACATGGAAAATTTCCTAGGATAGACCATATTTTAGGCCACAAAACAAGTCTTAACAAATTCAAGAAGATTGAAATTACACCAAGTCTGTTCTCTGACCACAATGGCACAAAACTAGGAATTAATAACAAGAGGAAAACTGGAAAATTTGCAAACATGTGGAAATTAAACAATATTCCCCCAAACAACCAATGGATTGAAGAAGAAATTAAAGGGGAAATAAGTTTCTTGAGACAAACAAAAATGGAAACACAACATGCCAGAGCATGTGGGATGCAGCAAAATCAGTTCTAAGAGGGAAGTTCATAGCAATAAGACTTACATAAAGAAGCAAGAAAGATCCCAAATAAACAACCTTACTCTACACCTTAAGGAACTAGAAAAATATGAAATAACTGAGCCCAAGCTTAACAGAAGAAAGGAAATAATAAAGATCAGAGCAAAAATAAATGAAACAGTGAACAGAAAAGAAAACAATAGAAAATATTAACAAAACTAAGAATTCGTTCTTTGAAAAAATAAAACTGACAGACCCTTAGTTAGACCTAACCAAGAAAAAAGGAAGAAGAAACCAAATTGACACAATTGTAAATAAAAAAGGGGACATTACAACTGATACCACAGAAATGTAATGATCATAAGAGCCTACAATGAACGAGTATATACCAACAAACTGGACAATCTAGAAGAAATGGGAAAATTCTTAGAAACATATGACTTACCAAGAATGAATCAGGAAGAAATAGAAAACTTGAATAGGTCAATCACTATTAAAGAGATTAGATCAGTAATTAAAACTGTTCCCAAAAAAGAAAAGCCTAGGACCAGATGGCTTCACTGGTGAATTTTACTGAACATTTAAAGAATTAACATCAATTCTTCTCAAATTCTTTCCCCCCAAAACATAATGTCATTCCTGTAAAACCTGTCTGAATAATATTTTGTTCCAGGGTAGCACAGGGAAAAGTTTAAATGTTAGGTAGAAACAGAACAAGGAACAAGTTTTTCTCATCCAGCAACCTAGATCAATGTACCTTGGTCCTTCATACTTAAAAAATACATGCTTTGAGATGGATCTAAATTTGACCACATTAGTACACTGTATCTTTGAACTCTAAATCGTTCATTGTATATTAACCAAAGCTAAGGTGCTTTCAACAAGGTAATGAATGTCATTGCTATCCTACTGAGATTGGTCTTACAGATATGTTTACAAAATGAAATGGCCTTTTATATTGTAGAAAAAATGTCATTAAAAAGCAAAACAGCAACAACCAAAACTTTCTTAAAAAGGAATTATCTGCTACTACATATAAAATAGATAACTAATAAGGACCTTCTGTACAGCACAGGGAACTCTACTCAATACTCTATAAGGGCCTACATGGGAAAAGAAGCTAAAAAAAGAGTGGATATATGTATATGTATAACGGATTTATACATATGCTCTACACCTGAAATTAACACGACATTGTAAATCAGCTATACTCCAATAAAAATTTTTTTAAAAAGTTAAAAAAAAGGTAATGATCCAGTTTTATCTGTTTATAATTTACAGTTTATCTGACATTGAGAAAAGATGAATGGATAGTAAGGTGGAGAAGCAGTGTTTTCTTTCCCATACTCAGTCTGTATTCCAAATAAAAATGTCATTATTTTCAATAAACAAAATTAATCTTTTTTAATTCACATAAATCAAACTAAATAAAAGCCCCACATTTCACAGAACATAAACTAGAGCTTCAGATGGAAAGCCAAGGGAAACAAAACCACAGAATATTCCTTGGCAACACTGAGAAAAAAATTATGTTAAAATCTATACAGCAAAACACAGATATACTGCATTTAACATGAATAGATGCTTTCTTAGTAATTAAGTAATTTGGAGAGGATAGCAGTAGAATTTAAAAAAAAAGGAACTGAACTTCATGTTTCTGAAATATGGGTTTTTGCCTAAATAGGAACCTAGTACAGACAGAACCAATTAATTGAATTTTAAAATCCTAAAATAAGTATATAATTGAGGAAACTTTAGTGTGAGAGAGGAATCTGTATTCAAAACTAAAGAAAAAATGAGCGCATTTTAGCTAAATAAAATTAAAGAAAATGTACTTTCAAACTTAAACATTTTCATAATGTGAGAAATTTATTAAAAATAAATCCCCATTATTTATTTTTCTTATTAAATGTAGTAGATGTGGATAACTGATGGTTTTAGCAACCATTGACTAATTTACCCTTTTCTATGATTTGAAAATTCAACCTTATATTAAAAACTCCAATACTTTGTGAGTCTCACATAGAATCTATATTCTCTTTCATTGATCTATTAGTACCCAAAATAACAACTCTGTAATTACCCACTTTAATAGTATGTTTTGATATTTCCTAAGTCATGTAAACCTCCCCTTGTTATTTTTAAAAGTGATTCAATTTTTGTGTATTACTATTGATAAAATCAGCACCTCAAATTTATGAAAAAAAATAAAGGTTTTAGTTTGGTTCCAAATTTAATTTATAGTTTGACTTGAGAATTTTTACCTCTACTATATTATGTCTTACCATTATTTTATACAATAAAGTTTCTGATTATATAGGGCTTCCCTAGTGTCCTTTACTAAAGTTTCATTTATTTTTACTGTGTTGTCATTGAACGTTTCTTGTTAGGATTATTTCCTATTTCTCTACATTTTCTTGCTGTTGCAAATCAGTGCATTGTTTCCTCAATTTTCCATCTGGTTATTGCTGAAAAGAACTGACAGTTTATATGGTAGTCTTGAACAAACCAATATTTTACGTTCAGTTTTTGTTCTAAGGATTGATAACTGAGAGTCTTGGAATTTGAGGGTTGAAAAATCTTGTCTATGCCTTTCTAATATTTATGATATTATATAACTCATATATTTCTCCCTTTCTCTTATTTTATGTTTTAAAATAGCTCTGGTAAAACAAAGATTAGCAGTGACAGTAGTAGACATCCCTAATTTAAAATTTTATGCAAAAATTTTTCATTGGAATGCCATCTAAAACAAAGTATTTACTGCTTGTTTCTGGTAGTTAACTGTTGTACAATTTTATCAGTTGTACAATTTTATCAGTTTTACTCTATTCCTCAGAGGATTATCATGAAGGAATAGTAAATTTAACCTTTATTTTTAATATAATCAACAAATATTTATGAAGCGTTTACTCAGTGTTAAGCATGGTTAAAGAGTGTTTTTTTAATGAGTTTTTCTTGAATATAATAAATTATAGTGATAGATTGCCTAATGTTAAACTTTTTGCATCACTGCAATGAAATGCATTAAATTATGCTACATTTTAAACACTAATGATGGTAGTATTTTATTTTTCACGTGTATTTACAAGTATGATTAAATAATAATTTTTCTTAGTTATATTTTGTAATGGTTTTTTATTATTTGTTCTTCTTCCATAAGCTGATCTGAATCTCAAATATTTTCCTATATTTTGGGTTAAAGTGAAATATGAAAATTATACTAAGAAGTCTGGTTTGCCTTTCTGGGTCCTTAATAATTTTTGGAACATCCCTGGCAGTCCACTGGTTAAAGTTCCATGTTTCCATGCAGGGGCATGGGTTCGACCCCTGGGAGTAGAACTAGGATCCCACATGCCACGCGGCATGGTTGAAAATATAAAAAATAATGAAAATTAAGAAAACCTCTAGTCACAAAAAAAATAAACTTTGGTGAGCATAATTTTCAGATTTGGGTGAAATCCAATTTTGTAAACTTTCTTATAGTTGATTCCACGTGGGTCCTTTGCTTACTCACCAGAGCAACTTTCTTCACGAACTCTCATGAAGACATTCTATTTTTGCATCTAGACACTCCATAGTTTTAGTTCTTAACTTTATTTTGATGCTCTCCCTCAAAATACATTTGGTTATGGGGGCAGTGAGGGTTATGTTTCCTTTCTTCAGGTAATTATTCGATTGTTTCAACGCCATTTGTTGGGAAAAAACCCAAAAAACCAAAGAAAACCAAAATCTCCTTTCCTCATTGAATTCCTTTGCCATGGTTGTCAAAAATTGTTTGACAATCAACAACAACAAGAAAAAAAAAATAAGTATGCAAAGTCATGGGTGTCTTAATTAACTCAAAGGGGGAAATACTTCATTCACAAATATATTACTTTCATACTGGTTTCTCTACCTGTGAATAAAGAGTCAGAATAACAGCAAAGGCCCAGTAGAAACCCCTGAAACTGGAGATTCCATCGCTGGTTAAGAAAGTAAGTCAGAATCAATACTGAATCCTGGATGCAATGGCAGAGACTTATAGCTCCTCAAAGACTCACAGGGCTCAGGAGACCCCCATCACAGCACTGTGTAATTCACTGTCTGGTCCCTGGCGACAGCAGACGGATGATGTCGGATGCCAGGGAGTGATGGTACATTCAATGACATGGCGGCATGAAAAGAGGCTACTAGCAAGATGCGCTCTCTTGACGTCACTGGGTCCACACAACCACTGTCCTTAGGATGCAGCTAACGATCTGGCAAATGCATTCTCTCTAATCTCCATCAGGAGGAGAACCAGAGGCAGTTTCTGTTCCCTTGGAATAAACAGCATGATCCATTCATATCCTGAGGCACCCAAGGAATGACCACAGGGAAGTAGATGAGCTGAAATGCTGGATTCAGGTGGGTTCAAGGGTGGGCACCGGAGGAAGAGGAAGGTGAGTATCAGCTACTATAACAGGGACTGTCGCTTGTGTCACGGAAGTTCCTGTCATAAGTTTTTTTTTTTAAATCTGACCAACCTACCCTTTAGGCAACAGGTGACAGGGCTGGCAGAAGACCATATGGGAATGAATGTCCTCAGTAGAAGAAGCAGGTGACTAAGAGGGGGCCAAGTCTCAAGTGCATGTCTTACTCGGTTTCACACTGACTTCTGAATTCCCTATAAGGATTAAAGGCTCCTTGACCCACCGGGATAAAGCTTTGCTTAAAAGAAACCCATTTTTGGCTTCCTTTCCTTCCCTGTCTCACTAACTCTTAACTTCACTAACTGGTATTTCCTGGGATCAATTCTAAAATCAACTACTTCCCTTTGAATCCTTGTCTCGGGGTCTGCTTCTGATGGGACTAAAACTAAAGAATCGAGGATCAGCAAACAGGAGGAAGGAACTGAAGGCAGATACATGTGAATCTTAAAAACTCATTTTGAAAAACAAACAAAACCCAAAAAAATATCAACAAGGTGTTCCCATAACCACCTTCAACCCAGGTGATGCAATTATAACCCTCCATTGCAATTGCCTCCTCTCTAGCTTGAATTTCTAGTAATACCAAGCCCTTAGAATAATAATTAACATTTAATATGCCTTCTATAAATATTGATTGAGTAAATAATCAGAAGTCTCCGAAAATACTTCAAAAAGCTGTAAAGTTCCAGCAAAATCAAAGCAGCATGGGAGAGAAGGTAGGAAGTAGAACTCTTCAGATTTATACAAATAGTGCAGATACTGGTGCACCTACCTGGCTCTGATATTTTGTGAAATTTTGTTCATACTGTTGCCATGTTTCCTCCGTTCATTTCTCATGTGCTTAGATTCCCTAGTTATGCTCTTGAATTCTTTATATGGATTTAATCTTCTTTCTTCCAGGACTTGAAAACATTTCTAAAGCAGAGTTTAATGATAAATAATAAAAGCTTCATGAAATGGCTGTACCACTAGAAAATATTTTCATCACTTTTATATCCTTGGAGGCAAGCTGTCATCCCAGCCCAGTGCCTTTCTTGCTCTGTAACAACATCCTGGTCTTGGTTCTGGTCAGCTTCTCCCCTCTGGGGTTACGAAAAGCACTGAGATCACAGAAGCCCCCAAAACACCAGCTGCTACAACACAGATGTACATCCCAGTTCAACTTTTCTTCTCATCCTTCCTTTCTTGATACTAAAAATATTTGTGATCAGTTCACAAGACCTTAGTTTGAATACTGAATCATTGCTCTCAATTTCTAAGAGAGGATTTCTTCAAACAACAGCAAAAAAGCAATAGAAGAGCTTTGGTTTAAATATGAATTGACTTGGTGAGGAGATACCTCATTTTTGGACTACGTTTTCTATAGAGAAATTCTTTGCCAGGCTAATGTGTGGAAATGAACTCACTCTCCTATTCACATCGTGAAACAGTATTTTTTTTTAAGCAAACAGTCTTTGCACTCATCCCATACAATCTTAAAGCCATCACCCTTCACATATCATATGTTAGCCCTGTGCTTTGGCACAAGGCCAGGAAGAGTGAAAAAGGAACACATTTGATGGAGAACATCCACTCTGTGTAACCATAGAGAACTGAACACAGCAGAAAAACATCTTTTGCTGCAGCTATTTCGATTGAATAAGCACAATTTTGACATGAATCCATTAAAAAACTACTTTAGTTCTGGGAAACTGAGTATTAGAAATATGATAAGCATATTGGAGTAAGTTCAAAACTGAACATCAGGAGTAATCTAGGAAATGGAGAGATTGATTTATGAGAAAAGATTAAAAGAGCTCAATCTGTTTAGCTTGGCTAACAGACAACTAAGTAGGGGATATGGTAATTGTTTACAAGTACTTACAGGATGTAAATATCAAGGCTGGAGCAGGAACGTTCAGGCTGAGATCAGAAAGCCTGAATCACTCCAAGTTAATAAAGAGAAAATTTAGGTTGACTGCCATCCAAAATTTGGTGATAGTTAAGGTCTTTCAGCAGGAATTGTCTCCTAGGGAAAATGGAAAAACAAACCCTTTGGGGTATTTCAATGTGAGACAGCCTTCGTGGCTTTATAGCTGCTGTACATTTATCACCAGCAATATTTGAGAAGTATTGAAACGTTATTATTATGCACTGAGATGGCTTCCTATGCTGTTCAAATGAACCAGAGTGCTTCAGATAAATATTTTATGAGGATAAAATTCTAACAAATATAGATGAACACAATACGTGTAGAGAGACACTATTATTTTTAAAAAGAAGCAGAGTGTTTTCTACTCCTTTTACACCTTTCTTTACCCCAAACAAATCATGATTTGGTATAGTCATTAAACCAACTTCTTGTAAGTTAATATGTATCTATTAAAAGGTAATGAGTATTATATTTATTCACATAAATGTGTAATTCCTAAAAACATATTCACAAAAGATTATTCATGTTACTAATAACCTATTAATTAGTGTTTTTTCAAATACCAACGTATTTTAAAAATTAGTAGAAATTAAAAATTTTACAGCAGTTCATATATGCGTTTAAAATTTGTTTTATAGAAAAAAATTGATAGGAGTATTATGCTACTGAAATAACTCACAGAAATATGCTGTGATTATGTGATTTAAATATGAAAATAATCATAATAGTCACTATAAAAAATAAATAAATATTAATTCTATAACATTACTAGAGGTCATATATATACTTACTTTCTTACGTTATATATATTATCATACCTCTCTCTCCCCAACCCCTGTAGAGTATGTAATTTTTCTTATTTCTCTGTATTTTTCTATAAAGTAAGCACAGTGGTGCAACCGTTTTTACTTCTCATAGTCCTTATTCTGTTAGGTTTTGTAGGAAATAAATAATTTGAAGACACTATCTCCATTCTTTATGCTCTCTGTTATTATTATTTAGAAAAATTAGAAGTAAATATGTATGCAAGTTGAAGGAGCAGCGGAAATGAAACGCAAATTCTACTTTTTGGTATAGATTGGCTTTTAAGTGGATGATTTCATTATAAATGTGTCACTCATTTACAATGTGCTGTTCAATGATTGACCCTTGCGTCTATCTGGAAGCATTAATTTGAACTAAGCAATCTATTGCACATATATCCATTGCCTAAGACTTATTGTACCTCTGAATCTATATATGTCCTGCTTATCTAATAGTTGCTCCGGGAAATCAGAGGAATTCAGGTATACATACGCATGCACACAAACACACATGCACAAATATACACATGCAAACACAGACACAAACACACAAGCACACACACAAGTATACATGCACACCGATACACATGCAAACACACGACACACACATACAGCAACCTACACACACCCCCACCAAATACACACTCACACATGACACACATACAAACACTCTAGTTTGAATCCTGGCTTCCCTTGAGATTATTTTCTTCCTAATTGAAAATGCATTAATTTTCAAACTAGACACAGGGTATAGGAATATATTTGTACATGTGATTTCTAAAAGAATGAAAGTAAATGAAGCGATTTGTGTAATGGACAAAACCATTCCTTTAGGGAAACTCTGCATAGATAAAAAGAATCATTGCAATTTCATGTAAAATAAATCATGATTTAGGTTCTAAATTGTCACATTACCGTCGAAAACATATTACTGATCTTTTGAGTACTCATGATGTTTCTAGTAAACATGAGTATGTTTATCTAATTATAAAATTATATATATATTTCTTGTAGATGAATGTATAAATTAAACAGCACCATGCAAAAAGAGTATATATATATATATGTGTGTGTATATATATATATATATATATATACACACAAAATGAAAACTCATGAATATGTTTGACATATGCCAGTATTATATAGAGTAGGAAAGGGTAAGAAATAGCAGAATTTCTAAATGTAAATGAAGACCTGTGGAAATTCATTTTTCTCATAAAACTATAGACATTTCACTAATTTGGATGCATTAAAATGGATATTTAACATACTCATAATATTACCAGGCCATCTGATCTCCCTTCTTACATGTCCCTGGGCACCTATTCCAATAGTGTTACACAAAAATCATCTCTCTATAATTGGAGATGTATTTCTGAAGTATCACCATTACTCTGTTTTAGCTAATACTGCTATCATGTCCCGTCAAAACTTGATTTATGGAGGGTTATGTGTGCACCATCATGCTTTCTAAAAGATTCAGGAATCCTTCTGGATTAATTGATCTTCATGGGTGGAAAACAAAGAATGACATTTTTACTCCAAGGGATGAAAATTCCAACTCTAAATCTGAGCATAACTGTTGTTGGGCTAAAATTAGAACCCTTCCTAATTTCCATCTATTGCTCCCTAGAATCTATAATGATTTTTTTAAGGTGAAAATATTCTTGGGACTTCCCTGGTGGTCCAGTGGTTAATACTCTGTGCTCCCAATTCAGGGGCATGGATTTGATCCCTGGTTGGGGCACTAAGATCAGTCATGCTGTGTGACGGGGCCAAAAGCAAAACAAAACAAAACACGTGTATTTAACCACAATAAACAAATATATATTAAACAAATAAACAAATAAAAATGAAAATATTCTTTCCTAGAATAGAGTTAACCCCTGAGTATTGGACAAAATCTAACATTATTAAATTGAAGGCAAATATCCTAGGATTGTCCACTAGTTATGACCATTGCTGGGCCAAGATGAAAGAAGCAGGGTTGTTTACACATCATTCTGGGTTACCTAGGCCATGAGCCAACAGGAACTAGAGGCTTCCACCCTCTCCCAGCATAAGGACCACACCCAAAGCCAACTTCCTACAAAAAAGTAGCTTCGATTGTCTGCTGGGGGTGGGGGGTGGCACGGTTCCCATGATCTCCATGCCTCCCAGGTGCTGAAGACTGTTTCCTGAGATAACACAAGTGAGTAACTGCCATGAAAACCCAGGCTGTCTACTGGTGAAAGAACCTTTTCAAACTCCCATTGGCAGGTTGCTCCCATGATTGCCTTGTAAGTACAGAGAGCAATGGGGGTGACACATTTAGCAGGGTGTAGTGGTCTGAGTGTGCCTCTCCATGGATAAAATGAGAAATAAGGCAAGTCTTCTTGCCTTGGCTTTAGGCTTGTCTTCTCTTGCTGGCCTTCATCTTGTTATGCTCTCTAATGAAGCTTGTTTCTTAATCCATACCATGCGACACTGTAGAAATTGTTCCAAGTTATTTTGCTGATGACCACAAGGTCATCAGCTATGACAAAAATTAAGGTCTCATAACAAATGTATATGGAGGATGTATGGTTGGGAAAGCATGGCTGTTGTCAAAGAATATTCTATAAGTTGGAATGTGAACCTGATATGCAGAAGAATGATGAATGATATCCAGCTGCTGCCCTATGATTTGACTGCAAAAATACACATATCTCCTTCATATTCCTCTTCAGGTTAGAGCGACATCTATTATTTCTCAAGGAGGAAATGGTTCCTAGAATGCACCCTGCAGATGTAATTTACTCTGATTCCCTGCAAGGCCAGAACTGGGTCACATGGCGAAACCTATCAACACGAGAGTCTGAGAAATATACATTTGATGTGTTATCCTCTATTGTGGAAGGGAGTCAGTGATAAAAGACATAGACCTAACTGTTGTGTTGCTGGTAATCACTATTCAGTTCTTGTACTAGTATTTTAGCTGGGTTTCTGGAGGAAATAGAGGTAAATTCACATGTTAATTCTGCCATGTTTAACCTGGATCATGGATCTAAGTACACTTCCTGAGATATATCATCCCTGCCTTTTATAGCTGGGGTATGAGGATACTAACTGTGATTCCAGCAGAAGTTGAAGTTACATATCCATCACATGAAACAGCATCTCTCTGCCAAGCAAAATTGTGGAATGGTTAGGAAAGAGAAGTCCTGATTTCTTCACAGTATGTGTATTCTAGAATACCTCCAATCTCCTTTCCATGCTGGTTCAATATGGAGACATTTTAGATGCTTATGGTCCAAACCAACATGATCCCTTTGGTGGCTTTAAGTGAGGGTCTCTCAGGCATCTCTGCTTTGCTTGGACCACAGGTTTAGTGGGAATCCTGGGAGACCCATACTTAGGATCCATCCTCACCTAGTGCACCAGGAAGTCATCCTGTCTGAGCAGGAGCAATTTATCAAGGGCTTTGCCACTGAATTGAGAATGGGTTATTGATACAAGGGAACCCACTGAGCCCTGATATATTCCAATGTCCATGTAAATCTCTTCCTATCAGCTCTGGCTTCCCTTGGGTTCTTGCATTTTTGAAGGAAGAAAATACCACTTACTTGCTTCTCCAATTTGTTCTAATTCCAGGCTGTTCACAAGATCACTCCAATGTACTTCATCAGACTAATTTGTGTCATCTTACCCCGAAATAGCTTTTCCTGGGTATGACCGTGGAAAAGCACTAACCCTGATCTCTCTCTCTCTTTTTCAGATTTACTGAGCTATAATTGACACATATAAATTGTGTATCCTTAAGATGTACAACGTGATGTTTTAATATGTGTATACATTTTGAAATGTTTACCACAACCAGTTAATTAAGACATCCATCACCCAACAGAGTTACATTTTGTGTGTGTGTGTGTGAACAATTAAGATCTGCTCTCTTAGAGAATTTCGAGTATGTAATACAGAATCGTTAACTACAGTTACCATGCTCTAAATTGGATCTCCAGAACTTATTGATCTTATACAACTTAAACTGTATAACCTCTAACTAACCTCTCTGCACCCTTGATCCCCCAGCCATTGGTATCCATCATTTCACTCTCTACTAACATTGATTACTCAGTACCTTATACCAAGCAGATTCAGCATATGCTTTTGGAATTCTTCAATTATTTGGCTCTAAAGCAATTAGCACTATGATTGTGAAGCAAAACTACTGGGATATAGAAAAATTATGTAATATAATATTTTAGTTCAATAGTACAGAAAACATGAGAGCAAGTTGAATAAAAATAGAAGCAAATGAGAAAGGTGAATAAATGAATGTGTTTTCCCTCTTCCACAAGTTCTAGCCAACACTAAGACGTGGAGGAAGACAGCTATGAAAAGGACATTGCGATTGGAACTAGATTTGTATGGTCATCCTTACATCACCCTGTGGGTGATATTGGACACATAATTTCAGCTTTCTGAGCCTCCTATTCTATTGGCCTTTCTGAGATTTGAGCTAATGCACACAAAACAGATTTTTAAACCAAAATTTTATACATCTGTAAGGTATTATAATACATTTCTGAGTTATTTCAACCTGCCAAGAGGATATTGTATCTTCCGAACCTACTTTCCCTCAAGGATTAAAGGAAAATAATTTCTCTTCTTTCACCAAGATTCAAGAAATAAAGTTATAAAAGAGAGAAAAGGTGAAGAAAGAAAAAAACAATTAAAAATAGTAAATGCACATCTGTGGGAAAAAAAAGGCCAAAATACAGGAAAGATAAAACACTTTGGATTTTTCTTCTGCTCTTGGAGGGTGAGAATAAGGTCAGAGATTTAAAACCCTTGGCCAAAGCTTCCTCAGGGACTGACAGGCCAGCCAAACTCTCACATCTGGTTAAGTTCAGTGGCTCTTGTGGCTGCAGTAGAGTGACAAGTTTTCAAAACTATGAAATAGAAATGAATCTGTTGCAGCTAAGTCTGGATAATAGCAAGTGGATTATCCTATTGTTGATTATACTTTGTTGACATGAACAGTGTCATGGTTTACACTGGCCCAGCAGGAGCTAGCAGAGGGGAAAAGGAACTTTTAAGTTTATTAATTACTTCCTTTCTCTGAGAAGGTGTATACACCAAGTACACCAAAGCAGACCTCTTCTAATTCAGACAGACTCGCTGTATTAGTGGAAGGGAAAAACAAGGAGAATTCAAAAGCCTAGAACCTGCTGAGCAGACACTAACTGGAGGATGATACAGACTGGATATTCACATCTGTGAACTACAGTATATGAATCAAGTTTTAGCAATCACTTTCATATTAATTAATTGGGTATTATTCTCCCATACAAAGTAAATATACAACTAGATCCTGCAAGTAAAACATAGAGCTTTCATCATATGGGATTCCAATACGATGTGGGTGGTCTTACCAAGTTTGCGAGAATATACTTTCAGAAGGAAAAGGCTGACAAAGAAAGTAATTCTGACTTGTCATGAGAAAATTGATATCAGCAGCAAACAATTATTCAGCGGCAAATACAAATAACTACTGGGCATCAAGTGACCAAGCCCTTGTCATCACCCACACAGAGCTTATAATCTATTCCAAGGGAGAAAATTATGTTTGGTGGTGGTGGTTTTTACTGTTCAACATTCATTTGTTCACCTTCCGGTTAAGAGTTCAACAAGATTTCCTTTTCAAAACCAAACATTCAGATTTTGAGCTACCTGTTTTCGAGGGGGTTGACCCAAAGACTTTTCAGAGTGGCTCTGATTGGGGTAAGTCATTCAGAAAGCCTCGTCCTTTGAGCAGGAGAATCTGTGAGGCAGCTGCAGTCATAGTCAATGAAGTAGCGCGGGACACCTACCAGTGACTCTGAAAGTTAAACTTACACTTTCTTCCAAAGCAGCTCCTGAAGGACATGCTTACTCTTATCCTAGACATTAATGATGGGAGGACCTGAAATCAGGGATTTGCACACCTATGTGTCTACTTTGAGGAGGACAACCTGCAGATGACATTGAACCAGACAAAGGCAAAGATAGAAGATTGCAAAATTGGAGCTTAAAAGCAAATGATAAAATTGAAAGTTCTAAAAAGAAAATTAAAACTAATACTCTCTGTGAACTATTTAAATAAAAGAGACAGTAATTTTTTTTCATTTTTCAGGTTTACTAGGTTTTTTTTTCTTCACCAGCGTTATACATATTCCTCTGATATCACTTAGGAATGCACACATAACGAACATGTTCAGTCGACTGTGTTTATAGAAATTGGGTTCTACTGACCACTCTATCAGGAACTTGCAGTAATGCTGGAATTTTAAAAAAACATTTTATTTATTTATTTACTTATTGGCTGCATTGGGTCTTCATTGCTGCACGCGGGCTTTCTCTAGTTGTGGCGAGTGGGGGCTACTTTTCATTGTGGTGCATAGGCTCCTCATTGCGGTGGCCTCTCTTGTTGTGGAGCGCAGGCTCTAGGCACACAGGCTTCAGTAACTGTGTCACATGAGCTCAATAGTTGTGGTTCGCGGGCTCTAGAGCTCAGGCTGAGTAGTTGTGACACACGGGCTTAGTTGCTCCACAGCATGTGGGATCTTCCCGGACCAGAAATTGAACCTGTGTCCCCTGCATTGGCAGGTGGATTCTTAACCACAGTGCCACCAGGGAAGTCCCTGGAAAATTATTTAACTTTTTTTTTTTGCATAGATTTCTTTTCTCCCTTCCTATTTTTTCCTTTCCTTTTTCTTTCTTTTCTTTCTTCTATAATCACTTTTGATGCAATTACAAAGGGCTATGGCTGAGATTTCAAGTATAAAAGAGAAAACACTTTCTGATCTTGAAGGGCTTACAGAAGAGTAGAAGTGACATAATAGACAGTTTAGTAGAGCAATGTTATCAGTACTACAGAGTCTTCAGTCTTGTAAAGTGCTGTGGGAGCTCAGAGAATCATTAGATAAGAAAGTCTGTCTGTAGAATCAGAGGAGCTCTAGAGGACTGTGAACACCACAGCGGTTTTTCCCAGTACAAAACGTATCCACTTCTTTTTCTCTTCTTGTAACAAATATGCTTTCTTGTGGGATGTTCAGTCCCATCTCATTTAGCTCAGGTGGGCTCGACCACCTCTCCCCCATCCAAACCCATGGTGGGCACATAATCCAAGCCTGGCCAATCTTCAACAACTTCATCTCATCTGAAAGAATGTACATGTGGTCTTCAGAACATGACATAGAACACTAGCCAAGAGTGTGAGGAAAGATGTGATTTTGCTTTAGTTGTTTATACCTGTGATCATTATCTATAAAGAAAATGGATGTATAGTGTCCCCTGTGAAAATTTGACACCAAACAGGAAAAAAACCACATTAAGACACCAGCTCAGAGAGAAAAGAAGAGGAAAAGACAGATTCCTAATCATGTCACATGAATGTGTTGGTAAAACTGTGCCTTAAATTGTTTTACCTGTTGCATAATCCAAAATGATGCCTATCTGACAGGGAATTTTGACAGTTGGTCACGCCCTAATTTTAAAAATAAATATGGGTTCAAAAAAGAAATATGTAAAATAAATCATCAACTATAGATGAGATCTCTCTTTATTCCAGTAATATGATAAAATATATAAACTGAAATAGTTGTTTGTCTAGCAAGAAATACTGATTGAGAATGAAAAACATACAGAAGGAATAAAGGAAATCCAAAGTGCCAGGACAGCTAAAGTATCTCAGCTGGAAAACCAGTGCATGTGAGGGTATATTGTGGTTGTCCTAGATGTGTGTGTGTGTGCGGGGGGGGGGGGGGGGGGGGGGAGGGTTAGACATGCGGGTAAGTCTCCGCAGTTTCCTTCTATTTTAATAGGAATGAATGAACAGAAAGTAAGACCTTGAAGTTACATACAATGGTGAATTGCAGAAATCTCCAGATAAATATCGGTCCATAAATGTTACACTTTCTAGGGATAACAGGCCAGAAACAAATTACTTCACATGTCAGGAAAGCAACAGGGGCTAATTGGTACTGATTGAAACTCAGGTGGGAAAAAAATCTTCTATGATAAATGTAAAGTTGGGTTACTATCACTTTTTGTTTGGGATTTTAAAGTTACATTTTTCACGTGGTTGAAGAATTCCCAAATAAGGAATGCAAGCTGGAAATTCACAAAGCCACTCTCAAGGAAGACATCTTTAATTTGGGCCACACAAAATAGATGAAGCTATGATATAGAGGAACTCAAATAGTAATCTATGTGATTTTGAGCTGTGTCAAATTAGAGAAATATTTAACAAGTACCATATTTACAACTACCGTAAGAATGTGAATCCAAGTTCTTTAGATAATAGACAATCTGAAAGTAATTATAAAATATAGATATTGAAAATAATTGGAAATATAAAAGAAGGAATCAAATGTGTAGGAACAGAAGAAATGCTCTGGAAGAAATGAATAGTCATATATGAAAAAGAAATTGCATTTATAGAAATGAAAGATTAAAGGCTATCGAGAAAATTCAAGATGGCACATTAAAAAATGGTCAAGTAAAGGGCCAAGAATAGCACAGACAATTCTGAAAATGAATGAAAAAGACTAAGTCATAAAGATACTCACCATCATATGTCATTAGGAGATTGCAGATTAAAACAATGAAAGGCCAATACACAAAGGCCAGTATTAGAGCAGCCAAAATCTAAAACACTGACAACACCAAACCCTGGCAAGAATGTGGAACTGGAACTTTCATGCATTGCTGGTGGTGATGCAAAATGGTACAGCAACTTTGGAAGACAGTTTGGCAGATTCTTACAAAACTAAACATATTCTTACCATCCAGCAATATCACTTCAAATGAATGGGAAATTTATGTCCGTAAAAAAAGTGTACATGGATGGCTACAGTAGCTTTTTTCCTTATTGCCAAGTTTAGAAGCAACCAAAATGTCCTTCAGTAGGTGAACAGATAAACTTGTACACAGACAATGAAATTCTATCAAGCACTAAAAAGAATTGAGCTAACAAGTCATGAAAAGGCATGAAGAAAACTTAAGTGTATATTACTAAGTGAAAGAAGCCAATCTGAAAAGGCTACATGCTATATAATTCCAAATATATAAACTTCTGGGAAAAACAAAACTGTGTGGACAGATCAGTAGTTTCCAGGAGGTCGGAGGAGAGAGGGATGAATAGGTGAAATGCAGAGGATTTTAAGGGCAGTGATGTGGTGGAGACATGTCCCTAAACATTAGTCAATACCCATAGAATGTACAACTCCAAGAGTGAATCCTAATGTAAACTATGGACTTTGGGTGACCATGATGTATCAACATAGTTTCATTGTTTGTAACAAATGTACAACTTTGGTGGCGGATGTTGACAGTGCTGAGGTCTATGACAGAAAATTGAGCTAAATGTACACAGAGTTCCCACATGTCCCCTGGACACACACTCACAGACTTCAGCTCAATTTTACTGTGCATCTAAAACTGCTCTAAAAAATATTTTTTTTAAATGGAAGAGAAAGAGAAGGAAAAAAAGGAAGATGAGGAAGAGAAAGAGAGTTTTCTCAGCTATTAGTTCATCATAAAAGGATCAAGTGATTAACTTTATGAAGTATTAGCACAACAAAAAACAAGTAGACAAATGGATCAAAACAGGGAGCCCAGAAACAAACACGTGTATTTGTATATCTTTAGATTCTTACCTCATATTATATACAAATTCCACATATTTTAAGTAAAGATATTGAATAATGTCTATAATATTTAGAAGGGATGATCATAGAGTATCTTTATGCCTTCAAGTTTGAAGGATTCCTTAAATAAGGCTCAAAAATACACAAACAACATAGAAAAAACTTTGATTTTCACATTGATTTCAATTTACAGATGAAGGAAATTGAATGATAAATTGACATATGAGGAAATTTTTAAACTCACTGGGAGACATATATGATAAATAATATCAAACCATATTTTCATAATAATCAATGACTTCTTTTAAATAATCAGGTAATACTAATTAGCTCAACCACATTGGAAAACAGTTGGATAGTATTAAGTAGCATAAAACATTATACTTATAGGTGTCTATGCTAGGGAAACTGCCTATCAGCAAGGGAGAGTTTCACATTATGTTTATTGAAACATCCTTCATAATAGCAAAAAAAAAAAAAAAAAGTAGAAATTTCTTAAAGTCTAAACAGATTTTAGGTAAATGGATTTTTTTAATGATCTAGAAGATTCCAGAGGTGTTACAAAATGATGTGTCAACAAGTCAACAAGCATAGGATCTAAAAACAACACAATATTGAGTGCAAAAAAATCAAATTGTAAACAAACCTATGTTTTAATCTATATTTGATACTAATAGAAATAAAAGCTATGACACACAGTTTATAAACAACAAATATCAACTCAGGTGTTCAGCTGGGGATGCTGGCAGAGATAGAAGAAAATGGTGCTCTAGTAGGGTCTGTAACATTTCATTTCTCTAAAAAATGAAAAGAGAAACTAAAAACAAATACAGCACAATACTAACATCTGGTTAATCTTGGGAGTTGGAGTACAGGGGTCTGTTCTATTATTTCCCATTTCTTTCCATATGTTTAAAGTGGTTTGTAATTAAAATAAAACACGGATGAGTAGGAATTAGTCTGGTAGAAAAAGACTGAAAATACATTGCAGGCAGAAGGAAGCAAAGGAACTAGGAAACTCTAAAAAAAGAAGATGGCCTCAGAGAACCACAAGCAATTTGGTATGGCTTTGTTCTAAAATGCTGGTAAGGAATTCAAGGAGGAGAGGAATTAGATAAAGCAGATTAGAGCTTGATAATAAAAGGGTGTTGGGTATTAGTCTATTAAATCTGGACTTCATCCTATGGACCAGTGTGGTAGGCAGAATAATGGTCTCCCAAAGATGCTCAGCTGCTAATCCCAGAACCTATGAATATGTGACATTACATGATAAAAGAAATTTTGCAGATGTAAGTTAAGGATCCTGTAATGGGGGAATTTTCCTGGATTTTCTGGATGGCACCAATGTAATCATGAGAGTCCTTATAAGAGGGCGCAGGAAAGGTCAGGGAAGGAGATGTAATGATGGAAGTAGAGGTCAGAGTGATGCAGGGCCATGAGCTAAGGGATGCGGCTGCCTCTAGAAGCTAGAGAAGACAACGAGATGCTTTCCCCCTAGAGAACCAGAAAGCAGCCCTTACTATTACTCTGGAATAGTAAGATAATACTTTTTGTTGTGTTAAACCACTAGTTTATGGTTATTTGTTATAGCAGAAATGGAAAACTAGTAGAGCAGGGATGATGAAATCTTGTTCCACGGAGGGAAAAGTGGAAGGTCCTGCACTGTGTGTGTGATGGTGGAGGAAGCTGAGTAAGGAGACCACATCACAGTGCTGTTACATATATCCATAACAAAGTAACAATATCTACCATCTGAATGTGGTTAAAGAAAAAACAAAGGATTTTCTTTCAATATTCATCCACGTTGCTGAAGAAAGAAAAATACTGCATGATTCCACTCATATGAGGAATAGAAAGTAGTCAAACACATATAAACACAGAGTAGAATGATAGTTGCCAGGGACTCGTAGGAAGGGAAAATGAAGCATTGTCCAAGGGCTATAAAGTTTCAGTGATGCAAGAAGTTCTAAAGGTCTGTTGTACAACACTGTGCCTGTAGGTAACAACGTCATACTGAACACTTAAAATTTTGTTAAAGAGGGTAGAACTCATGGTAAATGATCTTACCACAAAAATCAATCATCAGAGGAGAAAACAAGCAAACAAACAAAAATTAAACTCCTCAGTTGTGTGTAGAAAGAATTTGTAAAATATATATATGTATATATATATATATATACCAGAAAAAATGTGGCAGTTTCTCAAGTTATTGAGACCATCAGAGAAAAGGCCATGGCTGAGATGGACAGCTATAGAGAAAAATAAAAAAAATATATACAAATTCATTGTATGTTAATTTATACTTAATCTATCAAAACTATAGAACTTATTCCTACATTGTTCTAAAAAGAGTTAAAATTTATACAAGTTTAAGTTATATACTTGAATTAATATTATTTTTCTCCTTTTATTTTGGGCAAATATCAAGGCTACACGCTAATTTGTCACAGAATCCCCAAAATGTGGAATCTTTTGAAACATGGAAGGTATTTGGGGGTGGTATTTTAATCATTATTTCTTTAAAATATCATACAGCTCTAAACATAAAAAAGCATTATTAATACTACTTTTGGCATAAATTTCTCACATACGATTTAATTATTTTGTTCAAAGCTGTATGCATTTCCATAGCAAACCCACCAAAAGGAAAGTATGTTTTAAGAAACAGAACAGCAACAGCCGAAAAGCATCAAGTAAAATATGTGTGTGTGTGTTTTCCTATTACACCTACTACATCTTTCTTATGAGGCAAATTTCAAAATTCAGAGAAAATACCACCATTTTTTTCAAAAGACCTCTTTTAAATATACTTATGTCCAATTTTAACCTGAAATATTTTAGCAAATTAAGAAACACATCAAAATACAACTCGCATGCCAAATTGAAAAACTCCCCAACCTCCCAGCAAACAAAATAAAATAATATCAAACATATCACCAAATTAAAATGTTACCTCTCATAAATAGTAAAACAGAAACTAAATCACTAGGTTTGAAATCATAATATGATTTAGATCTTGAGTTAGCTGATTCTCATGTAATTAGTCACCTAATGTCTAATGTCTTGTTATTGCATGGGGTTTATACATTTTTGTTGTTGTAAGAATTAAATAAGACACTTTGATGTGAAATCACTAAATTGCGAAATGGTTTGTGGTTGTAACAATTATATTACAATGTACCAATGAAGATAAACCAAGATACAAACACTATTAAAGAAAAATGAGAATAGATTTCCAAAGAATCATTAAAAGATTAGAGATTAGAATACACATTGTACCTCAAAAACTACATCTTTTACACTTCAAAAATCATTCTTGATGTCAAGCTGGACAAGATATCTTGCAAGAAAAATAATGCCAGGATCCATAACTTGGGACAATGTGGTAGAATTTAAAGGGCGGGCTTTTTCCCACTGCTTAGAAGAATCCGCCTATTTTCTGGTGTTAAGTGCTCAGTTTCGTCAGCATTCTTATAAGCTGGTTCCCTTAGGCTTAATTTCTCTAACTAAAGTATAATCTCTGAAAAGTTTAAATTTTCTTTGCATGTATAAGTTACAACTTTTCACCGTAAAATATATTTTTTGGAAAAATTAACTTCAGAGAGATTTAATGAAGGATGAATTTAAAAGTCCTATGTAAGATTCCTTATCATTGACTCAAAAGCCCCAAAGACGGACATATTGCAAAATCAGACATTCATATACATTTTGAGAGCTTTTCTTGTGTCATTTCATTATTCAATACTCAGTAGCTTAAAATATAGAACAACAAAAAATAAGTAAATAAAAAAAGAAGAAGATTGAAATTTACCTCTCTGGCACATCAAAAAACAATGGTTTTATGTTTTTACTCATTTTTTCAAAGACATCTTCAAAAATCCATATTGTGGAAGAACTGTAGATATACAAGACAGTTGCAAAGGTAGCACAGAGAGTTCTCAAATGCCCTTAACCCCATTTTCGCTAAGATTATCCTCTTAAAAAATCATGATACATTGGTCAAAACTAAGGAATTAATATTGGCATATTGCTATTGTACTAATTAGTACAGTACCTTAGAGGCACTATTAGAACAATACCATTAAGTAAACTCCAGGTTTTATTCAGAATTCAGTTTTTCCACTCATGTGTTTTGTTTCAGGATCCAATCTAGGATACGACATCACATTTAGCACAATATTTTAAAACTATAGAAAATCTCAAACTGCCTTTGATGCATTTTCAGAAATGCACAGAACTAAGGGTGGTTCTGATCCACACTGCCCAGGCCAATGTTATTCCTCTGAAATGCTAGCGTTCCAAACTTAAGCACATCGTATCAGCCCATTGTATCCTTGAATTAAAGCTATTTGTAAACTTTAAACATAACAGATGTTTCTTACATCTGCTTCAACTGCCAGCCTTTGAAAAATCATGAAGTGTGCATTTGGCATTTTTAAGACTGCCTTGCTTCAAATATCCTCCAAGTTGTTTGAAATAAACACTACTCCCTAAACCAGACCATACAATCCCCTCCCTCCATTGTCCGAAGTCTGCCCTGGCCTTCTTCACTGTATTCTTCACTGTATTTCATATCTTCCTTTTCCCCACATATTTCCTGTTTCCCATATTAAAATGTATCTGAGCTATTTTCTTCTCCCTTAAGGTCCTTCTCTCTGCTTATCAAATAAACCAACATTGTATAAAGAAGTAGTAAGATGAAATGTTGGAGGAATCGGTAGAGGTAGGCAGGACACCAAGGCTTATAATGCAGGAAGCAATGTTTATTGTACCAGCACAGGTCCAGTAGATTCACATCCAAAGACTGAGCCCCGAACCAAAGGAGAGTTCCTCCTTTTATAGACCAGTTCCTGTTCTTTTGGGAGTCTATACCTATGTTTATCTATGCAGAAGCAATGTACAGAAGCCAGAGTGCATACGTTAGTTTTTCTTTATCTCGTTGACCCAGATGTTTGCGCTGCCCCTGGCAGGGTCCTGTGAAAGAGGCCATAAGTTATTTATCCCCTGGGGCTTGCATTTTCCTATGTTTGCTTTGTCCTTCCCTGTTTTTGTTATTAACCTGCCTCATTCCCCTCTTTGATGCTTGGATCTGACTTAAGGTCCAATAGCATCATTTTCATTTTGACTTACTGGAGATATTTCCATAGCATCATTGCATGGCTGGCCGTTTTTCTCTGGACTAAATTTTCAATGGAGTTTGAAATTATCCTTATAATTAAGGGGACAAAACAGGGAAGTAAGAGGAGAATTCCCAGTATTGTGAGCACACTTATTGTTAGAGTCTTGTAACCACCTAAAGTTGAGAACCATTCTTCCAGCCAGCCAGTAACAGGGTTTTTAATTCCTGAATTTCTAGCCAGTTCATTTGCCAATGATGATAATCCTTTGAGGGCCTTAGTTATGCTGCCATCCAGGGCGGTGTTATTGGGGATAAAAGTATAGCAGTTTTCTCCCAGCCTGACACATACTCCTCCTTTTTCTGCTAACAACATATCTAAGGCAATCCTATTTTCCCAGGTCACGAGGCTAGTGGCGTCTAACTGGCTAGCCACCCCTTCTAGGGCCTCTCTAGTGTGATTAATAAATCTTTGCTGGTTGTAGTAAATATAGTTTATCCAATCTACATTTTTGTTCATTGTTACCCACCAGAAAGGAACGACTCAAATCCTGCTGCTATCTGATCTCTGGCCTTGAACTCATTGGGGACTCCCCTGAGCACTCCTATTGAGTCTAGATATACATCTGGGTCAAAAGATCCCGGTATGGATCTTTTGGCCCTTGTAGGGGGAGGGAATGCAAGGATGAATGGTATAGCCAATTGAACCAAGACATGTGTTCCCTTCCATCCAGTGAGCAATCTGTCTAAGAGAGTCCGGTTTCCGCAGTACCATCAGACATCGGCCCGAGGAATATTTAAGTTAGAGCAATTGGCTCCTGGTTTGTGCGACACGTCTCTGGCTTTACGCAGTCTGAGAGATCTCCCACAGGAGTAGTGAACTTTTCTCCCCGTCTAGAGAGACACGAAGAGTAGTTCAGCTTTCCCACCTAGAAGGAGGGTGTTACCCTCGGGTCTGACTCGCGGATCGCCGGGTAGAGCAGGGCCAAACTCCTACATGTCTCATTTCCCCAGGCCTTTTTGTCTTGATAGAGTGCCATCATGCAGCCAAATCTGGAAAGATCATTGTCCCATCCGAGAGGGAAGAGGACTACCTGTGCTTGTGGTCACCCTGCACATGCATAACCGTCACTTTTGTTTAGGGCCAACGCTGAGAATTTTACCCACTCTATCCAGGCATTTGGCCCCCCATATCCTGTTTCAGTTTCTATGGTGTGTCTCAGATCCTTTACTTCAATCACCTTTACTTGTTTTGGATTGTTTACAGGCTGGTGTTTTGATGTCTCTTTTTTGGGGTTAGACACTATGGTGGTAGATTTAACTACTGGACCGCTGATTAAACCTATTTTGAATTTTCTCCGGAGGTCCCTTCCAGACACATCAGCTCCCAGTCCATAAGTCCGAGGGGCTACTACAGGGAAGGTGTTTATTTCAGCAGGGTTATTAATAGAAAGGATTATCGCGTTACATTGTAAGGGCTGACAGTTAGGAGGTGTAGTTCCTTTGTAAATATGTAATTTTGGCTTCAGGTGGTCCCATCCCCACCTAAGTTGCAACCTGAGTGGACTTGTGCTGGCTCTCCACCCTTGATACTGAGTGGTCCACCATATGTCATTCCAAGTCGGACAGGGTGGCCCCAAGCTATTATCTGTCTCAGGACAGAGGTATTTATCTACCAGGGAAAGTTGTTTTTGTGCATTTAGATTTCCACAGGGTATGACTTGGCAAGCATCAAACTTTACAGAAAAGGGAGTGGCTGATCTAGTCACATTAATGGTCAGCTTGATAGGGAAATAGAGGTTTGGGGTACAACTGGGTTTTCACAATTATCCCAAGCATCCAATAGCAAGCAAACAACCTATAAGCATGAGGAAAAACAGCACCAATAAAGTCCTTTCCCCCATGTTCAATCTTCAGGAGCAGTAGATGCTAATCCCACAGCTAGATTTAGTGCTAAAAGTGCAGCTAGAATCAAGAAAAAGTGGTTACAGTCCAAGGGGAGGTAATGATAGTCTTATCTGTCCTTTTGCTGTGGCATCCTTTCTCAGGCTTCCGCCGTGCGTACATCAGTCAGCCTCCAGAGTGACTGAGGCAGGGCTGATGTCTTCCAGGTTCTAAGCGCCACAACTTGTTTCTTTTGAACAGTCAGTTTACGTGGGGCCTTTGGATCAGGGATGCACTCTCAGTCTGGAGAGGCCGGCTTCAATCTGCTGTGGTGAATCCAAGGTGTCACCTCAGCCACATTTACTGCAGTAGGAGTGGACAGAATACCAGTGAATGGTCCCCTCCAGAGGGGCTTCAAACGCTGGACATTCCATTCCTTCACCCATACAGTATCTCTGGGTTTGAAGGGATGGACGTCAGTAGTTAGACTTACAGGCAGTCGTTCCCCAACCCTGTGACCTATCGGTTAGGGTCGAGGCAAGAGCCTGCATTTGTTGCCTTAAAGTGATATTTCCTATTTCTTTTAAATCTCCCCTTATGCTCTTAACTATAGGGGGTGGTCGCCCATAAAGAATTTCAAATGGAGAAAACCAGTCCATTTTGTGGGAGTTGTCCTAATTCTCAACAGGGCAATAGGTAGCAGTTGATCCTGATGTAAATGAGTCTCCTGACATAACTTGCTTAGCTGTAGTTTTAAAGCTCTATTCATTCGCTCTATTTTCCCTGAACTCTGTGGGCGATAGGCCATATGTAATTTCCAAGTAATTTTTAATCCTTTGGCAACTAACTGTACTATGTCTGTCACAAATGCAGGCCCATTGTCTGACCCTATGGTAATCGGAATTCCAAACCGGGGAATGATCTCCCTTAGAGGGAGCTGGGCTACTTCTCGTGCCTTTTCCGTACGGGTGGGAAAGGCCTCTCCCCACCCTGAGAATGTGCACACAAATACCAACAGGTACTTATAGCCCCAGACGTGGGGGAGTTCAGTGAAATCTACTACAATATTCTCAAATGGAGCCCCTCCAACACTTTGTGGCCCGGGAGCCATTACGGGCCCCTGGCGTGGGTTGTTTTTGGCACACAGTTCCCATTGTTGGCTTCTTGCCCGAGAGATACTAGAGAGCCAGAGAACATAGAAGTGTTGGCTCAGGATAACCTCTGAGGCTGTCCGACCCCCATGTGTTCCTGGATGATGTGATTTGACAAAAGCCGGGGCAAGGGCTTCTGGGATGGCTATGCAGCCATCCTCAAACTGCCACCGTCTACTTGGGAGATATTTCCCCTTCTCAGTTTTAAGCCAAGTTTCCTCATTTTTAGAGTACGGAGGGTTCCATTCTGTTAGGGGATAGGGGAGTAAAGCAGTAGTTAAGGCTGCAGTTTCCTGAAGTTCTCTAGAGGCCGCTAGTCTTGCCTCTCGATCAGCTGGTCAATTTCCCCTAGCGGTTATTGTGTTTTCCTTCTGATGTCCCTGACAATGCATGACTGCAAGTTTCTTGGGGGCCCCTACTGCATCTAGAAGTTCAAGAATTTCTCTTCCATATTTTATATCTTTTCCTCCTGAATTAATTAACCATTTTTCTTTGTACAGGGCTCCGTGTACATGGAGAGTAGTGAAGGCATATTTAGAGTCAGTATAGGTATTTACTTGTATACCTGCTAGCAATGGAAGAGCCCTGATCAACGCAATCAACTCTGCCTTTTGGGCAGAAGTTCCCTTTGGCAAGGGCCTGGCTTCTATGGTGGAATTTAATGTCACCATCGCGTATCCGGCCAACCGCTCTTCCTCCTTCCCAAAGCTGCTACCATCAGTGAAATATTTTACATCAGGGTCTTTGAGGGGCTGATCTGTGAAATCTGGTCTGCTAGAGAATACTTCATCCATGACTTCAATACAGTCATGTTCTGGCGGATCTGGTCCCACTGGCAACAGTGTAGCTGGATTGAGAGTTTTTACCACTTCTAGGTAGACACGGGGGTTTTCACATAACATTCCCTGATATCTAACCATCCAAGCGTTGGTCAGCCAGTATTGTCCCTTATGGTCCATCAGAGTGAGCACTGCATGTGGCACCCGCACAGTCCATTCTTGTCCCATAGTGAGCTTGTCAGCCTCAGCGACCAGGAGAGCAGTAGCTGCCAGTGCTCACAAACACGGGGGCCGTCCTCTAGCAACTGTATCCAATTGTTTGGACAAGTATGCTCTGGGACGGTGCCAGGAGCCCAGAATTTGAGTTACCATTCCTACCACTATCCCAATACGTTCATGTACTTATAGAAAGAAAGGTTTTGAGACATCCGGGAGCCCTAAACTGGGTGCGTTAATGAGGGCTCTTTTGATCTTTTCGAATACCTCCTGTTGCACCTGTTCCCATTTTAATGGTTCCCTTTCCCCTGCTTTTGTTGCTTCATTTAGGGCTTTTGCCATTATAGAAAAGTTGGGTATCCAAATTCTACAAAAGCCTGCCACCCCAAGGGATTCTCAGACCTGGCGTCGGGTTGTAGGGACAGGGATTGAGCAAACGGCTTGTTTTCTTTCTGGGCCTAGCCGTCATTGCCCCTGTGAAAGGTGGAACCCCAGATATTTTACACGTTCCTGGCAGATCTGGGCTTTTCTTTTTTAGATACTTTATAGCCTGCTTCACATAGGAGGGTAAGGAGGCACTAGGTTTCCTCCGTACATCCTTCTCTGGTTTTTCTGGCTAATAAAAGGGCATCCACATGCTGGAGCAAGGTGCAGTCCAGCTGGTCGGCTGGGTAAGCCCTTAAATCAGCTACTATGGCCATCCCAAAGATGGTCGGGGAGTTTTTAAAACCCTGTGGCAACCTAGTCCAGGTCAGCTGGCCCTTGTCTCCATTTACAGGGTTTTCCCTTTGGAATGCAAAAATGTCCTGACATGGTGGAGCTAGATGGACGCAGAAGAATGCATCCTTTAGGTCTAGACAAGTAAAGTATGCTGTTTCAGCAGCGATAAGTCCTAATAGCATGTAGGGGTTTGGGACAACTGGATGCAGGGTGACAGTAGCCCGGTTTACGGCTCGGAGACCTTGAACTGGCCTATATTCCTCCGTGCCTGGTTTCTGTACAGGCAGGAGAGGCGTGTTCCATGCTGACTGACAAGCCATAGATTCCCATACTTTAGAAACCTCTCCAAATGTTTTTGGATCCCCACCTGAGCCTTTCGGGGAATGAAATACTGTCTTTGGCAGATTGGCCTGACCCTGGGTTTTAGTTCTATCATCACCAGGGGAATGTTTCTAGCCAGCCCAGGGGGGTTATCTTCTGCCTAAACCCCAGGTATTTGGAAAGGGAGCTCGGGTCCTTCTTGTGGGTCCTTCATGGCACTATAGAGGCACCATTCCTCTTCTCGGGGGAAAATAAGAGCCAAAATCCTAGTCTTGGGCTTTCCCAAAGTCAAAGCCGTCCTTGTGAGTTAAAGGTTATCTGGGCTTGTAATTTTCCTAACAAGTCACACCCCATTAGGGCTACAGGACAATCAGGAAGATATAGGAACTCATGAACCACCTCGTGGCCTCCTAGCCTGCATCACCTAGGTAAGAAAAAGGGACAGTACGCTCGACCACCTGTGGCCCCCACAATGGTAGTTTGTTTTTTTCAAAATAGGTCCCACCAATTGTGTTACTACAGAGTGTTCTGCCCCCGTGTCTACCATGAAGTCCATGGGTTGGCTCCCCACAGTCATTCGGACCATGGGCTCCTGGGGGCCTAGTAAAATGGAGCCCGGTCTATCCTAGTCTTCCTCGTATCCTTCCATGGCGGCCAAACCCACAAAGTTATCGGAGGAGGTCTTGTGTCTCTGTCGCCTAGGCTGATATCGTCCCTGGATTACTCGCCCCCTTTCCTCTCCTTTACGGCCTGAATGACGGTCCTCTGATCAGTGAGGACATTCATTTTTCCGGTGTCCTTCCCTACGGCAATGGGCACATTGGTTTGGTCCCAGCCTGGATCTTGGATAGGTTGGTTTCCCCTCCAGACTCACTTCCAGGCCCCTGCCACAGCCTCGACCTCGACCTCGTATGTCCCTTCCTCTGGGGCACCCTTTCCTTTCTGTAAGAGCGGCCACAAGTAAATCTGCCTTTCTCTTTAATTTTCTTTCCGCCGCCCGCTTAGCTTCTTGGTCTCGATTAGTATAGACCTTGGTGGCTGCCTCCAGCAATTGGCTGATATTCATCCCAGCAAAACCCTCAAACTTCTGCAGTTTTTGTCGGATGTCCCCTTGGGCCTGGCTCACAAAGGCTGCATTAAGCATCCTCTGGTTCTCTGTAGCTTCAGGATCAAATGGGGTGTAAAGGCAGAATGCCTCACACAGTCTCTCGTAGTATTGGCTCAGGCTTTCCCCAGGCTCCTGGAGCACCTCAGTGGTCTTGTTCATGTTTATAGCCTTTTTCCCTCCTTCTTTCATTCTGCATAACAGGGCTTCCTGGTATCGTTCTAGCATTCGAAGGCCTTGGATTTCATTGGGGTCCCCCTGGGGGTCTTTCTCAGGAAAATAGCATTGAGCGTATGCCTGGGTGTTAAGAGTGGCTTCTGGTGAATGTTCCTCTAGCTGACTCAGGGCAGCCTGTGTGACTCTATGGCGCTCTTTGGTATTAAATAATGTCAATAAAAGCTGATGACAGTCTGCCCAAGTGGGCTTATGAGTTTGAATTGTGGACTGCATCAAATCAGTTATGGCTTGGGGCTTTTCTGTATACGAGGGGGTGTGGTTTTTCCAATTTAGGAGGTCTGTTGTGGTGAAGGGCTGATATACGGATGTACGCTGTCCCCCCTGTATCTGTCCATCCTGATCATAGTAGAGAGGTCCCTGTGTCACCCTCAGTGGCATCTCAAGGGCCACCCATTGGCTCTGAGTGAAGGGTGGGCTGTTCTCATTTCCCTTCTGTTCTCCAGGATTCAGGGACTTCCCCCAGGAGGTGGTTTGGAGTCTATTTTTTGGGCATAATGGGTGAGGAGGCTTCAGATGAGCTATAGACCTCACTATTCCTTGCTGAGTCAATAGCAGGTAGGAGAGGGTATAAGGGCACATATGGTGGGGGCACTTCCTCTGGCTCTCCCGCTAGGACCAGCTTTTTTGGTTTAGGCTTTCACCTAGAGGAGGCTATTATCTGTGTCATCAGGATCTTACAATTTTCCTCTAGGCATAACTGAAGTCAGGGTAGCTTTATCAGGACCACATCCTGCCATGAGTCTATATATGGGAATTGGTCTGGGTATCCCGCATCCCCTGTCACTACTTTATATATCTTATTGATTAGTCTCCTGTCCAAGGAGCCCTCCAAGGGCCATCCTGCTCTGAATGATGGCCACTCTATTTCGCACAAGGTACGGAGTTTTTTAGGGGTCAATTTAACTCCGTAGTCTCCTGAGTATCCCCTTTTAAAGTTCTTAATCATGTATTCTAAAGGGGTGGGTTTACTTTGCTTGCCACCGATTTCCTCCCATCCTATCAGATGACACACACACACACACACAAGGGAGGGTAAGAGTAGGGAAATCAAGTTTTGGAAATGCACTTTGTCTGTCTCCGGCCACTTCCCTCACAGAAATTTTCAGACACCCATTGGTGGGACAGAATAAACCCCACATCAGGACTTCTCTGAAGAGAACCACCCTAAGCTGAATGAGGATTGCCACAGAACGGGATCAGGACTCAACACTCACTTCGACCTTAATTGATTGAGACCATTTACTCACATTCATTCAACAAGCTCCAGCCCTCCGCCCAGTCCTTTAACCTTAGAGTCGCGGTTTCACCTCCTCCTCTCCACCTGAGAGGGTCTTGGAGTTTACTCAGGCAACTCTTGGGAGGTGATCAGGCTCCCCTTCCGTCACTTAAGGATGGGCCTATTAAACCAGAATGAACCCAGGTTCTTACCAGTCTGTCGGGCGGTGCTCCCTGCACTGGTTTCTGCACCTCTCCAGGTTCCTTTGTGCTCTCAGAAGTCTCACCATGACATGCCGGGAGGGCTAGTCTCCTACAGATCAATTGGTCTGCTGGTGCCAGGCGATGTCACCACCCCCAGCATCCCAGGGATTGTACCCCAGAGACAGGGAGGTGAAAGCACCATCTGTGTATACCATCTCCCAATCCCGGATGAGCCCCCAGATATGTTGGAGGAATTGGTAGAGGAAGGCAGGACACCAAGGCTTATAATGCAGGAAGCAATGTTTGTTGTACCAAACAGGCCCATTGGATTCACATCCAAAGACTGAGCCCCGAACCAAAGGAGAGCTTCTCCTTTTATAGACCAGTTCCCACACTTTTGGGAGTCTATACCTATGTTTATCTATGCAGAAGCAATGTACAGAAGCCAGAGTACATATGCTAGTTTTTCCTTATCTCATTGACCCAGATATTTGTGCTGCCCCTGGCAGGGTCTTCTGAAAGAGGCCATAAGTTATTTATTCCCTGGGGCTTGCATTTTCCTATGTTTGCTTTGTCCTTCCCTGTTTTTGTTATTAACCTGCCTCAAAAGCATCTGTATTCCCCTAATGCAGGTACTTCAGTTCATCCTCCTCTGATCATATCTGCTGCCACTTCTCAAAGATACAGATGTTGCTTCTTGAAACCAATATCTTGTTATAGGTCCCTTCAGAGCCCTCCTTATGCAGTGAGGCCAAAAGAACAACTCCAACATGCAAGGCTGCAGTACAGGGATGTCTCCTGCAATGATAATATCAGTAAAAAAAAATAACATTAAAAATAGGTGATGGTTATATGCTGTTCTAATACTGCAGATGTAACTGTAATGTACCCATTTAGGAAATGAGAAGACAGAGGCTGATGGTAGTTAAGTATGTAATACTCAGTTTTCAGACTAATGGGAATAACTTCTCATTGTGGCATCATTTGTGTTATTTACCACAAGATAGTGATGCTTCTTTGCTAAACTGTTTATCAGACCCAGAGCTTGGCATAACCCTTGCAGGGGACAGACCCAGCTTGGACTCTCTCCTCATTGGCAGTCTCTTTCATCTGGCACTGTGTACTCTTCCTAAAAGACAATGGTCTTGTGTCCTGTCCCTAATTGGGGCAGCTCACTCTCTCTCTGGCAAGACTGATGAGAGATCACAGCCAGCTCTAGGCAACTGAAGTCACTGTCTGTCTCCCTAGATGATCTGATATAGGCTATCATTTCTACTTCTTTTTATTGTATCAGCTCAATTTTCTTCTCCTTTTATGTGTTTTTCTTTCATCACTTTTTAAAACTGACTCTGTATCCCTTTCTTTCTGCAGCTGTTAGTATACCCACTTGGAATGATGCCACTCTCTTGAATCAAGCCCATGGATTTCTGCACTCTTATGCACCAGCATTACCAAGAACCAAATTCACAATGAGCTGGCCCAGCCATGCCTTCTCCCTAATACAGAAAACAAATACTTGTAAACTGGAACTATTTATCCTAGATTGAGTTCATGTTGTCACCCCAAGCAGAGGAGAAATGTGTCTTTTAAAAAGCTCTCTTTGGAAAGAATTTCTTTACCTAGAGGAGTAATTTGCAAGGTGGTGATATATGTCTGATAACTTATCTGGGAGAAAAGAGGGTGAGGATCCACCTAGAGGCAGCACTTCCACTAGAGCAAGACTCCAAGTCATTAAAATGCCAGAGGATTTCCCAACCTCCGAATGCACTGTTGAAAATACACTGTATAATTGTAATTCAAAATTTTCAAGTTCAATCTTCTAGTATCAGTTACCTGTATTACAAAACTAGTACATTTTAAGTTTTTCTTTTTTTTAAAGTAAGTTTATTTATTTTTATTTATTTATTGGTTGTGTTGTGTCTTCGTTGCTGCATAAGGTCTTTCTCTAGTTGTGGTGAGCAGCAGCTACTCTTCGTTGTGGTGAACAGGCTCCTCATTGTGGTGGCTTCTCTTCCTATGGAACACAGGCTCTAGGCACATGGTCTTCAGTAGTTGTGGCATGTGGGCTCAGTAGTTGTGGTGCACAGGCTTAGTTGCTCCATGGCACGTGGGATCTTCCTGGACCAGGGCTCGAACCTGTGTCCCCTTCATTGGTAGGTAGATTCTTAACCACTCTGCCACCAGGGAAGTCCCTAAGTATTTCTAAAATAGCAGCACATTTAATTTAAAATACAATTTTATAAATAAAATTGAACACCAAATGGAACACAAATGTTCAGTTGAAAAATTATGTGTGTCTATATACATAGATGGTGTCTACATATATATATAATCATCGCATTAAAGCCATAATTAATACTAATAGTACTAGTATTATTTATATAATAATGCATATGTTTATACGTGTATCTTATGTGTTGATTTTATACGTGCATACGTATTAAGGCCACTCATATGCCCTATATTATTTGTCAATGTAAATATAGATGTAATAACAGTCATCTAGTATCCATTTCAAAAGTTATTTATCCTGCTGGTCTATTTTATTTTAAGAACTGAATGAAGAGAGATATTCAATAGCTTTCCAAGCTCCAGCTTTCATTAAGGTATAGCTCTCAGTTGTATTGTCAACCTTTTACTTAAAATAATTCTCTTAAATCAATGTAACAAAGCTATTTCCATTGTTCCCAAAAGCTTCCTCTCTCCTTTAAATTTTTGTTGTTGTTAATTTTGTGGTTTTGTTTGGGGGAGCCTCTTTCTTTTCGTGACTTTTTTTTCTTTTTTCCCACTAGATCTGCTGTGCTGACTTTCCCTCAGGTACCCCTTCAAGATCCTTTTCTAAATGCTCATGTAAACAAGAGGAAAAATGTCAGCTTCCACTGTTGGCAAGACAACAAGGCCCAGAGGATAGGAAGCAGCTTCACAGCAGGCGCAAGGCACCCACCGCAGGATGGGCAGAGGAGAACTGGTCCAGTTTCCACAGGTGTAAAGTGTTCTGAAAGAGCCCACCTTTCCTAATACTCTACATCTGATATTCCCTAATTTTGATGCTTTATATATAGCTGCTCCATGTGGATTGTCACTGTACTGTATTTCCCTAAGGTTAGAGTCAAGCTGAGTTGGAGAATTCAAAACAGCAGAGACAGGAAAGTACCTGTATCAATATGCTACTTCTTGCAGCCACATTGTTTATAATATTGTGGCTTACCTAGTGCTCATCACAATTTGCTCTATTTAGAACTTATGAAATTTGCTTCAAAAACATATCATACTGTAGTTTGTAGAAAAGTTTATAGATTCTTCAGATTGGCTTCTTTGCTCAGTAATATGCACTTAAGGTTTCTTCATGTCTTTTCATGGCTTGATAGCCCTGAATAATATTCCCTTGTCTGGATGTGCTGCAGTTTATTTGACCTACTGAAAGACATCTTGTTTGCTTCCAAGAAAACAACTTGGCTGTTTGTTCCCCTGCAACAAACAGCCAAGCTGTCAATGCAAAGGAAAAGTTTTTGAAGGAAATTAGAAGTGCTACTCCAGTGAATACATAAATGATAAGAAAGCAAAAGAGCCTTATTACTGTTATGGAGAACTTTTTATTGGCCTGGATAGAAGGCCAAACCAACCTCAACATTCCCTTAAACCAAAGACTAATGCAGAGCAAGGCCCTAACTCCTTTCAATCTTTTGAGACTAAGAGAGGTAAGAAAGCTGCAGAAGAAGAATTTGAACCTAGCAGAGGTTGGTTCATGAGGTTTAAGGAAAGAGGCCATCTCCATAACATGAAAGTGCAAGGTGAAGGACCAAGTGCTAATGTAGAAACTTCAAAAAATTACCTAGAAGATCTAGAGCAGATAATTAATGAAGCTGGCCACATTAAACAAAAGATTTTCAATGTAGGAGAAACAGCCTTATATTGGAGAAGATACCAGCTAGGAATTTCATAGCTAGAGAGGAGAAGTCAATGCCTAGCTTCAAAGCTTCAAAGGACAAGATGACTCTTTTGTTAGGGGCTGATGCAGTTGGTGATTTAAAGTTGAAGCCAGTGCTCATTTACCATTCATAAAAACCAAAAACCTTTAAGAATTATGCTACATCTATTCTGCCTGTGCTCTGTAAATGGAACAACAAAGCCTGGATGACAGCAGATCTATTTACAACATGGTCCACTGAATATTTTAAGCCCACTGTTGAGACCTGCTCAGAAAAAACATTCCTTCCAAAATATTACTGCTCTTTGGTAATGCACCTGGTCACCCAAGAGCTCTGATGGAGATGTACAATGAGATTAATGCTGTTTTCACGCCTGCTAACAGAACGTCCATTCTGTAGCCCATGGATCAGGGAGTCATTTCAACTTTCAAGTCTCATTATTTATGAAATACATTTCACAAGGCTATAGCTGTTGTAGACAGTATTCCCGTGATGGAACTGGGCAAAATAAATTGAAAACCTTCTGGAAAGGATTCACCATTTTAGATGTCATTTAAAACATTCGTGACTCATGGGAAGAGGTAAAAATATCAATATTAACAGCAGTTTAGAAGAAGTTGTTTCCAGCCCTCAAGGATGACTTTGAAGCTTTCAAGACTTCAGTGGAGGAAGTAACAGCAGATGTGGTGGAAATAGCAAGAGAACTAGAATTAGAAATGGAGCCTGAAGATGTGACTGGATTGCTGCAGTTTCATAATAAAACTTTCACAGATGAGGAGTCACTTCTTATGCTTGAGCAGAGAAAGTGGTTTCTGGAAATGGAATCTACTGGTGAAGATGCTGGGAAGATTATTGACATGACAACAAAGGATTTAGAATATTATAAACTTGGTTGATATAGCAAAGGCAAGTTTTGAGAAGGTTGACTCCAATTTTGAATGAAGTTCCACTGTGGGTAAATGTTATCAAACTGCATTGCAGGCTACAGAGAAATTGTACCTGAAAGAAGATTTAATCCATGTGGCAAAACTCACTGTTGTCTTATTTAAGAAATTGCTGTAGCCACCCCAATTTTCAACAACCACCACCCTAATCAGTCAGTAGCCATCAACACTGAAAAAGACCTACCCTCAGCAAAAAGATTATGACTCATTAAAGGTTCAGATGATGGTTATCAATTTTTAGCAATAAAGTATTTTTAAACTAAGGGTATGTACATTAATTTTTAGATGTGCTGTGGCACTTTTAATAAACTATAACATAGTGTAAACGTAATTTTTATATGCACTGGGAAACCAAAAATTGTGTGATTTCCTTTATTATGATATTTGCATTATTAATAGTAGTGTAGAACAAAACATGCAAAATCTCTGAGGTATGCCTTTATTTGTATTTTAGGTATATAGTATGTATTATATATTCCTTTCTCTCGATTTTATTTCAAACAAAGCTTGAAGTTGGAATAATAGCTGAATCTGTTTTTCTGATGGCCAATTTTAAAGGACTCTCTACCAATGTCATAACAAAATCAAGGGTTGGTTTTAAAATCTGGAATATGTCACATCCTGAAGATGATTATTAACTGGTTACATTTGGCAAAGGTAGAAATAGAGTACATATCCACAGAAACTACTCAGACAATCTGTAGATATCATGGGGGTTACAAGAATCCTGATGTGAAGGATGTGAAGCTTGGCTCTGCAGGAATATAGTGTAAGAAATCAGTGACCTCATGGACCTGGAAGAACTCCTCATTGATATTACTTGGTCAGCATTCAAACCAAACTTTAGTTTTTTGTAGCTGCCTCTGGAAGTTTCCTCTCCTCTGTGTAAATGTCCTATTGAAGCCCTCCTAAAAAGTGACCCTAGCCTTAATTATGATGTTAAAGTTTATATTTGTTTTATTTCTCACTAAGGAAAAATTTGTTAATAATTGGGATTCTGAAACCATAACTAAAATGTCATTATGAGCGATATTTTTTCTTCCTCACCAAGGGGTACTGTGTCCACACCAAGGGTTGGCTTTGGGCCACGGTCACACTGGCCGTGAGCAGACACTGCTCTCTTGGAGCCAACATGTTGCATTTGGTGCATTTGAACAGAAGGTTTGGCTATAGCTCTCTGCTTAGCTAAGTTTCCAGACACTCTCAGAGGTATACTGTTTGAAAGGCCATGAGCTAGGGCTGCAACTCGTGAAAAAACTCTCAGGCTAAATTAATTATATTTCTGGAAATGATGGAAGAAAAAAAATGAAGTGTGGGATCTGGAAAATCATTTACTTTTGAATTATTGTTTGGGAATTCTTAGATAATACTAGAGCATCAAAGAAGGAAATATTATCACTGATAACTAACTCTTAATGAGGACCTTACTGTAGTATAGCTATGACCTAATACAAAATGTAGAGCTGCAAAGAATACGGAAGATCTATAAAGTATGATGTCTCCTTCAAGGATTTTATACCTGTTGTGGAAATGAATTACCTTCCATAATTCAACTTGGAGCAATTAGGGAATGAACTGTGTCTTTTTCATATTGTTCTAGTAGATAATCTGGAGCTGGGACAGTGATGCAGGATAAAGTCATATATTTTAAAGTCATTGTTCTTTCTGAATTTTAAGGGGAACCACGGGTGAGAAAAAGGTCACACTCAAGAACTGTGCAAGGTCAAGGGTTTTATTCTACTTGGTACTTAACAAGTTTGCCTGCCACCATTTCTTAGGTGCTGGCAGAAGACAGCTGACACCTGATTACAAGGAAGACAGCAAAGCCAGAGGTTTTTGCCTGCTTCTGTCAGGCTGCCACACTGCTCAGATCCCAGGGGGTGATACAGGCTTCCATGACGGATGCTGGCACACGTAGCAGCTTGCGTTGAGAAGAGGAACACTGAGCTTGAGGAATCTACGGCTTCTCTCAAAAGAGAAGTCAGTCTGCCCTTTGTTTGGGGGAATATTTCCTTCATCCTTCAGAGTTTGTCACTGAAAACACAACCCAAAGAAATTCCCTGGGGAACGAGTGGTGGTAGCTTCACGCTGTTGACATACTTAGTAAGAATGCACAGCGCAATCCGTGGCAGATGGGGCCTCCTTCTCAACAGTCACCCAGGGAGAAGTTACAGACGAAAAAGAAATGGCTAGGAGTAAACTGTAAGAAACACCGATATTGAAAAATATTTGGAAGAGACTAGACAGGAGTAGTGAGAGGAATGGGAGAAAAGTCAGAAGAAAATAATATAAGGAGAGATAACGATGGAAAGAATATTCAGGAGAGAACAGTGACATACAGGTCAGATATGTCCACTATCTTCCCTGCAGATATAAGACAGAATTGTTTGAAGCAGTGGTGTGCAAATGTTTTTGTCCCAATATGGTTTTATACCATTAAATAGATTTGATGATCTGAGAGCTTTTGTTGACGTGACTTACATCTATTGATAGTTACTACATTAAAAATTGAGTGTAAGGAACTTCCCTGGTGGTCCAGTGGTTAAGACTGCACTGCCAATGTAGGTGGCACAGGTTCGATCCCTGGTCGAGGAACTAAGATCCCACATGCCCTGTGGTGTGGCCAAAAGATAAAAAAACAACAAGAAATATACATATAAATTGGGAAGAAATATTTGTAACATATATAATAAAATAACTGAGTGTGAAAAAATGTTTAAGTATTTACTAATTAAGTCTTTTAAAATGTTACTTGTTTTATGAAAAATTACTAAAATTACTAAATTTTCTAAAACTACAAAATAATTAGAACATTGTTTTATATTATTGCAAATCTAGGTAATGTCTGCCTTTAGACAGGTTAATTCTTATACCTGCTTCTGTATCCTCTGTGATGCCAGGGATTGTTTAGACTAAAGCATACGGACAAAATCCCTCTCACAAAGATGTGTAGCTGGGAAAGGCGGGGATGGTATGAGTTACCTTTTTCAGATAATTGGGGATATTCTTCTTTAATACTATACCAAAATTTGACAAGTGGTAATTTTAAAAAAGAAGTTGAAATCAGAAAACATCAATTTTTTAGCCTTTTACGTTCAAATTGATTGGTCTGTCTTGCATTCTGTATGGATCTTTTAACATACCCAAACATGTGATATCATGCAGACCATTTGGAAATTAGTGTTTTATTGAATTACACTGACATTGCAAATATTAACACATCCCATTTTACAATATTAAGTATCACATTAATTTCATCACCAGGCCCCCAGAAAAGTATTTAAGAATTAAGTTGTGTCAGTGTTACACAAGTGTTCCAGATTTCTAATTTTCATTTGAAACATCAGATTTCATCAGTGGCAACAAATGCTATCTGATGTTCTTCTTAAAGTGGCAGGTTCAGGGTCCTTGTTCCCTATCAAAAAAATGTCCAGCAAATACTCAGCTCATGTAAACATAGCTTTTCTGTCAGTCTTTCTTTCAAGTATAATAAAAATGGTGTTTCATGTCAAAAAGGAGCAGGTTTGGCTTGCAATTCAATTACACAAGCTTGGGAGAAATCATTGCACTTTGATATGCAGCGGTAATGCTTCATAAGTGCTTCTATGTCATCAGTCAATTAAAACAGCATTACTGGAGAGTTAAGATTTAACAAAAGTAGTAATTTTTACGGTTCACCTAGGAATGTCTTGAGTAAATTTTCTTATTTTGTTTTCCTTACAAGTTCTTGTCTGTGGAGGATCCACGGCTGCCTGTGGTTTGGTGCCACTCCCTCCATCTGTACCAAGACAGCAGCAGTTTTACCCAAACTGCTTTACAAGGTTAGCGCATATGTCAACACCACAAGAAAGACAAATAACAAGTCAGTATTATTGTGAAAATAGTTTGACTATTGCCATGAATGTATCTAGGGGACCCCAAGAGTCTGAAAACTGTATTTTCAGAACTGCTACTTTAGAAAAGGAACTAAAGACTGGGACCTCTTTCTTCAATTACTAATCTGTTTCTTTGTGTTTTATATTTATTTTAATGTCTCTCTTTTCACCCTCTCCCTGTGTGTGTGTGTGTGTGTGTGTGTGTGTGCGCGGTCTGGGAGTTCTACCAGTGACTATTTACAGTCTAATTAAAAATTGAAGAAATACTTCATTTTCTTATTGCAGAAAATTTTCAGAAATTCCTTGTTTTTTACAAGCCTTTTTTTTGTTTTACTTTATATCAGTAGTTTTTTTTTAATTCTTGGTTTTTTATGTCTTTTTTTTTTTACTTTATATAAGTAGAGTAATTTTTTAAAAATCTGTATTAAGACTTCACATTTTAGAGCAGTTTTAGATTGACAGTAAAACGGAAGTGAAGTTTCCCGACACATGCATAGCAACCCACGTCCATTCCCAACAGCCCCCGTCAAACAGTGCACTTGTTACAAGCAATGAACTTACACTGACATCACATCATCACCTAAATTCCATAGCTTATATTAAAGGTTCTCTTCTGAGGCTCCTAGAAGCTGTGACTCTCATTATTCACCTGTCTTTCCAGTCTTGGAGGCAATGGTTTGTCCTGTGTCTTTCCCTTTTTTATAAATTCAAAGAAAAGTTCTTGATTTTTCAATCTGTTCATGTTTTTATATGTTGTTAGGAAAGGATGCTGAATTTCAGTCTCCTTGCATGTGGAACCAGAAACCAGACTTTTTTTTTTTTTTAATAAAGTTATTTATTTATTTATTGGCTGCTTTGGGTCTTCATTGCTGCACACAGACTTTCCCTAGTTGCAGTGAGCGGGACTACTCTTCGTTGCTATGCATGGATTTCTCATTGAGGTGGCTTCTCTTGTGGAGCACGGGCACCAGGAGCTCAGGCTTCGGTAGTTGTGGCACATGGACTTAGTAGTTGTGGCTCAAGGGCTCTAGAGCTCTGGCTCAGTAGCTGTAGTGCACGGGCTTCGTTGCTCCGCTGCATGTGGTCTTCCAGGCCCAGGGCTCAAACCTATGCCCCCTGAATTGGCAGGAGGATTTTCCACCACTGTGCCCCCAGGGGAGCCCCGGAAGTCTTTAATGAAATGTTTTTGAGTATGTTTTTACTCTGCTTTTGAGAAAAATCTTCTAAAAACTTCTCGGTTTCTGCTTATACTAAAAAGTCTCAAAGTCTATATCTCTCTTCCCTGTGTTAAACAGTCTACTTAAAATTATTACAGAAATTTCACTCAAGCACATCATCTAATCATATACATGCTGGTATTTTAGAGCAGGGCAAAGTAATCAATTAACAAGGCCAGGAGGTCTCATCATTTTCCACTATGAGAACCTGACAACTAATTGACATTTGTTCTTTAGTACAAACACATCCAATTGGCAAGGCGTGCATTGTATCTATTAGCCGGATTTAAACATTTTCACATGGTTAGAAAATGTCATAACATATAGTAACACAACAAATAGAAGTTGCATCAAATTAGAGCATAAAAAGATGAGTTAAGGCAAAAAAGCAAACCTTACTAAATATTTCTGTGTTTCCTTGGAATCCGGAATAACCTAAATATTTACACAAGTTAGAGATCATATTATTACATAATAAACAATTAAAAATATAAAGGCTAATTAGGGATTTTACATGTCTCAGGATTAGATTAGTATATTTATTTTATTTTATTTTAAACTTTTTATTTTATATTGCAGTATAGCTAATTATCAATGTTGCGATAGTTTCAGGTGCACAGCAAAGCAACTCAGCCATACATATACAAGTATCCGTTCTCCCCCAAACTCCCCTCCCATCCAGGCTGCCACATAACATTGAACAGAGTTCCCTGTGCTATACAATAGGTCTTTGTTGGTTATCCATTTTAAATATAGCAGTGTGTTTACATGTCTATTAGAATGACTTACTCATAATAAATATTATATTAGGAAGCTTATCCCTTACCAAATACAATAGGAAATAGAATGGTCAACACAGATTATGTTTTTTTTTGCAAATGTAGCAGAATGGTATTTTAAAATACTATTTAGCTGATTTTTTCTCCCTTTCTTAGTTCTGTTCACCCTGAGTTACCTCTATCATTAAAATGATACTGAATTATTGCCCTGGGAAGGGAAAACACAAAGAATAGAGTATGAACAAATAGTCAAATAATTGGCTTTGATTTCCAATATAGGCTTTAAAAATCCAAAGCTAGGTAAGCCTTGCATGTACTCTTGACTTATACAAATGTGGATTTGGAGAAAAGAAAAATGATTTAAAGATTCCAACGAGCCAAAGAATAAACATTTACAACAAGAGAAAAGATGAACATGAGTATTAGAATAAGAAAGGTAATATGCAAAGACATTAGTCATTTTCCCAAATAGATGAATAAAGGTCTCAATAGATAAGCAGGGAGAGAAAATCTAGAGAAGTTACTGGTCTTTAGAAGCTGATAGAACCTGAGAAGGAGCCCAATATACCTACCCCTCTGCTCTGTCCAGTGGGAAAGAGCTAGATCTCAAATAAGTTTAAGAGAAATCTGAGAGTAGAGGAGAAGCCTTGTATATTCCCAAGTGTAGCCCATAAATGTTCAAACCTCGTAGAGAGGCTCCACATTGTGGTGCCAATCCAAGAGAAGAGATACAGGCTGTGGTCTTGAAGGCAGCTTCAGAAAATTCTGATAATCTAGACTTGGTGTAGATAAGGATTCAAGTTTTCCACAAGGTGGGTGTGGCAAGTGGTATTTTGAAAGGTAACTGCACCAATTACTCTTATTCCAAGTACTGTTTTTACTACGTGACATTGACAGTCCTAACATCAAGAAGTGGGGTTTGTATTTCTCCCTGAATCTGGTGGGCTTACAAACAGTAGAAGTGACATTATGTGATTCCAGTGCTAAGTAATAAAAGGCAAACAACTTCTGCCTGTTTCTCTTGCATGATCCCCCCCCACCTTGGAACCCAGCCATCCATGCAGTGAGGAAGCCCAAGCAGCGAAGAGAAGCCACATGTAGGTGTTGAGACAACAGGCCCAGCTGAGGTTACAGCCATCAGCTAGCATCACCATTCAGACATGTGAGTGAAGGAAACATGCTTTAGATGACTCAGATGTCTCCAGATAGCCTGTGTTCCAGATGAAGCCCCAAAATAGCTCAGAGTAGAAACAAGCTGTCCCCACTGGGCCTTTTCTGGATTCCTTCTCCACAGAATCCAAGAATATGATAAAATAGTTGCTATGCACTAAGTGTGGCTTGTCACAAAGACTAGATACCAGCAACAGTGGGGGAAGGGGGGGGGAATGGAGGATTTTCTCTAAGAGGGCCCATGGAGTAGAAGAATCCACTCTTAGGAGAAGTAAGCACAGTGTCCAAGTGCCGAGAGACCCCAGGCCCAGAAACCATGGCAGGGTTCTTAGGCATTGGGACCAGATTCTGTGTCAGGTGCCCCAATACTTGGCTAAATTAAATTACATCTCAGTAAGTGTTGCCAGAGACGAAAGCTGACAGTGGAACAGACACTTCTTCCTGGAATACTGTGACACTGGCATAGTTTCCTAAGAACTTAGAGAAACCATGGAAGAATGGAAGGAAAATATAACATGGGAAGAATCATGAATTGGCCAAGCTTCATCCTAAAACACCCAACATTTAAATCACATATTTGATTCAGAATGATGTAGATTTCCTCTGCCACTTCTGGATTATTTTAAATTTTGTCAACGGGAAACTAAGTCCCATTTTACATACCCTGAATGTTAACTTTATAAAATGTCCAAAGCGCTGGCTAAATATTTTTTAGACATGCTTGTAGAAATGGACTTTGCTCTGAGCAATGTGATATATTATCCCATATCCCTTTACAAAGTTAAATTTCACTAGTTTCAACTGGAAACTAGTGAAAGTTGACAGTTTGAAACCAAAACTTCATGTCTTCAGTGGAATTAATTTGAACAGAAATTAGCAGCTCTTTCTGATTCTGCTTTTTAAGTTTAGCTTGGATTAATTGTAGGAAAATAAAAATAACATAAAATGTATTTTCTTAACTGATTTTAAGTGTACAATTCATACTTTCTGTTTCCGCTTTCAATGATGCATTCTGTCCTTTAGACCTCTCTAGAGATCTAATATAAACTTTCAAAGAGGGATCTTAGGAAAAGAACATGAAGTATTGTTCATAAATGACATATTCGAAGTTGCTGCCAGTGATACTTGGCTGACACCCATCTAATCAGACTCCTCTCATGAATATTCTTTGAGACTTGGGGTAAATTTTGTAAGATAAATGGCCTTGATTGAGATGCATCTGTGGCCTCATTCCAGAGAGGAGTTAACCGGCCCAAATGGGCGATGAGTCCACAGCCATGTGTTGTAAGAAGCTCAATATCAATTACACAATCAGACAATAAATTATTATCAGGGGCACTTTCTTGACTACAATTTATACATCATCAACTTGGTGTAATCAAAAGTGTGGAACTTGGGGCTTCAGTTTCTATGGCTTCAGTTTCTATGGTTATTTCTCAGACTGGGATGGTGGTACCAATGAAAGAAAACCAAGTGGGAGATTAAAGAGCTGATGGTGCACGAAACCATTAGCTATGCAGAACTCTAAAGAACCTGGACCTTCAGAGGAAGTATACACATTGCGAGCAGATCCTGTAGCCTTTATTGCCTTGTAGACAATACTGTGGAAGTTGAGTTCAGTGGCTTCTCATGAAAATGGAAGTAAAGACTCAATATTAGCTATTCAAGTAGTTAAGACGCACCTTCTCTTTTTTGTGATGAATGAATTATTAATAATTGCTTGAGCTCAGTTCTCAGAGAAAACAAGAGGGAGAGACAGCAGTTCATATTTCTGTTTCCTATCTGACTTTGAAAGGAGTATTAGGGCAAGTTCAGGGCACTGATCACACTTTGGGTTCATTTGTATTAAGTCTAGAAAGAAATAAACATGCATAGAAAATTCCTAATATTTCATTTTAGTAATGTTTTGAGCCATGGATTGTTTTGGCAACCCAGCGAAGCTCATAGACTTCTAACATTTTTATGCATGTTGAATAATACACATAGGAAAACAAATTATTGAAATGTAACTAACACATTAAAAACTAATAAATCCTGTAATTTCGAAGTAGTGGTGAATATACACGGTGTTTTTTGATATATTCAAATAGCTTGAATGTAATATGAAAGTTTTTGATTTCTATTGGTGACAGAGTTACCTAGAACTGTTTGTACTACTGTGGTTCAATGCCTCCACAGAACAGCAAACAAAATGTTAAATTTCAGTTAAAGGACAGTAAAAATGCTTTTTAAAATCCCATTCAGGGGCTCCCCTGTTGGCACAGGGGTTAAGAATCCTCCTGCCAATGCAGGGGACACAGTCTCAGTCCCTGGGCCGGGAAGATCCCACATGCTGCAGAGCAACTAAGCCCGTGCACCACAACTACTGAGCCAGTGCTCTACAGCCTGTGAGCCACAACTACTGAAGCCCTTGCGCCTAGAGCCCAGGCTCCACAACAAGGGAAGCCACCACAATGAGAAGCCCGCATACCACAATGAAGAGTAGTTTCCGCTCTCCACAACTAGGGAAAACCTGTGCGCAGCAATGAAGACCCAACACAGCCAATAAATAAATAAGTTAATTAAAAAAAAAAATCCCATCCAAGTTCATGAATCCCCAGAAGTCTAGCCACAAATACCTTAGGGTTCAGTGGAGCCCAGTTTAAGAAGACCTGAGTAAAGATTAGGCTACGGCTTTACTCTACCAAGAAGCAAATTGCTTCAGGCTTCTCATTAATATCAAGAAAGGTCATTTATCATAAAATTCCAGCTAAAGCCCCAAAACAAAACAACAGAAAAAACAAAAAGTCCTATCTGTATTCACCAGTAGTAAACCAGAAACCATAGCCTAGCTTAGTCTCAGGAGATAAAAGGCTGTATGCACGAGAATTCAAAAAGGATTTTGGAAAGTTTGCCATATTAAACTGAGGGTGCTTCCATTTTTTATTAGAATTAAAAACAAGTGAAGAAAATGTGTAGACATATCAGGTGAGCAAGATACCATCTGTGCTTAATCATATATTCTTTTTCTACTGGTCCTCCAAGTGAAATTTCTTCTCTGGTTAATTTTCTGTGTAAGTTTAGCTCTGTCAATTACACAGGAAAGGGCAAGTTACTTAAACATTCAGCTCCTCAGTTTTCTCTTGTGTAAAATAAATGGGTTAAGCTAAATGATCCTTTAGGTAGATTTTAGCAGAAAGAGAATTAGTTTTGAAGTTAAACATTAGTTAAAATGCCTACCGTAATATTACTAAATAAAATATGATTTGAGAAAGTTGAGACCTGGTTCATTGCAGAGCTGTTACAAGGATCAAATAAGATAACATAATATTTCTATAAGGCACATGGCAAGCACTAAATAAGGTGACTTCATGCCCAGACTCTAACACACTTGAGCTAGAAATGCCTGCCGCACGTATATGAAATCCCAAGTGTTGCTTTCAAATGAATGCCTGTTATGGAAAGTACTATGCACACTGGGCTACAACATGTTCGCATGTTTTAGAGAAGCAAAACTAACATTTCTCTAAATTGCATGCATCAGAAATGTTGCAGTGTATAACATAAAGGTTGTGGAAGAAAGATGAGTGGAAGATTCAGGAAGGGTGAAGATCATGATAGATTTTATATAGCATGTTCAGACATGTGGGTGATAAGATGTGAGGCAGAAAACTAGGTATGTGAAGCACCACTGTGCTAATGTGGCTAGATTCTTAGTTTCAGTGAATGCTTTCCAATATATTTGCAGACCAGACGCATGCAGAAAATGATAAGGTGTATTCAGCTTGCTGATGTGAACAGATGGCTCCTGTGAGGGGCTGGGTTCACAGGGAGGGGCTGGTTACTCCCATTGCGCCCCCCCAACCCCTGCACCAGTCCCCCCAGTGGTAACCCTCACCGTAGCACACCTGTAAGGCATCTGTGGCCCCTTCCAGAGCACAGCAGTTGGGCCCCTCATCTCATACCTACAAAATAATTTGATAAGGGTGACTTGCCATACTACTAGGATAGAGCACATCATCTTCAGTTTTTTCAAATAGGTTCCTGCCAGTTAAAACTATCATTTGAAAACATCCACAATGGGAGCCCAAGTGAGAGAATTGCTCCGATTCCAACTTATTTCCGTGGTAAGGCAATAGGGATAAAGCGTGTGACAGAAAAAAGAGACATACTAGGCTAACTACTAAAACTTACAGTGCTTGGATATGAAAGGGTAGGTTTTTTGAGGGGGGGGGATTTAAGGTCTAGGTTAATTTGAACTTGCTATTATCTTTCTATGTGTGGTGCACAGAATAATGGCCCCCACAAGACATCCAAGTACCAATCCCTGGAACCTGTGAATATGTTACCTTACATGACAAGCGGAGTTTTGCAGAGGTGATGAAATTAAAGGTGGACCTTGAGGTGGACAGATTATCCTGGATTATCCAAGAGCCTCCATGTGATCACAAGAGTCCTCATAAGATGGGCCTGGAAGTTGAGTCATAGATGGACAGGTGACAAAGGGAACAGAGGTGTGGGGGGAAGAGAGAGAGATTGAGATTGAGATTTGAAGATGCTATGCTACAGCCTTTGAAGTTGGAGGAGGGGCCAAGAGACCAGGAACAAGGGTGACCTATAGAAGTTGGAAAAGGCCAAGAAGCAAATTCTCCCCTAGAGCATCCAGAAGGAACATGACTCTGGTCACTCCTTGGTTTTAGGATTTCTAACTACAGATTGAATATGTGTTGATTTAATCCACTTAATATGTTGTAGTTTTTTACAGTACGTATAGGAAAGTGATCTATTATTCATCTACGTACACACAATTTTTACAATTCTCCCCCTCTGTTTGACATATGAGCCACCGTATTGAACCAAGTAAATACATATTGAATTACCTTGTGTATAAGTACAGTTCTCACACAGAACTCTCGTCTCCTACCTTCATGAAGACTCATGGGAATACAGTCAAGGACATATTTTTTCTAATACTTTATTAACCATTTATACTAAAATGTTATGACATATCAGAATAACCTTAAAAATCATTAAATATCTCATGCTGAAAACTCTTCCTATGTGATATTGACAGTTTGCTTTAATAAAATGCACTATTCATCACATTTGCATTGGAATACCAATCATTTCTTAACAGTCGGTATCTGATCTTTTCTGGTTAACACTATACCTAGATTTTAAAATGCCACAAGGAGAATAAACATGGAAAGAGAGATAGTCCGATAACATGCATGACTGTGTGTGTGTGTGTGTGTGTGTGTGTGTGTGTAAAAGACGTCACACTAAGTGAGAGAGTAGCATAGACATATTTACACTACCAACTGTAAAATAGAGAGCTAGTGGGAAGTTGCTGTATAACAAAGGGAGATCAACTCGATGAAGGGTGATGCCTTGGAGAGCCAGGACGGGGAGGGTGAGGGGGAGTCGCAGGAGGGAGGGAATATGGGGATATGTGTATAAATACAGCTGATTGACTTTGGTGTACCTTAAAAACTGGTACAAGAGTGTAAAGCAATTATATTCCAATAAAGAGCTTAAAAAGAAAAAGATTTCACACTGTCTACCTCAAGACCCTTGGCTTCAACGCTTTGTAATTCTGGGATTTTGAAAACTAACTACCTCCTCCGTACCACAGTTTTCACAAAATTAGAGATACTAATATTGCTCCATAAGATTAGCCAAAATACTCAATAAAATGTACATAAAATGCTAAGAACAATACGCAGCACACAGTGATCACTCTTAAAAAAATCATTAGGTATTAACGGTATATTATTAGCACCACTATTATTCCGACTAAACTACACAAACATCTAAGAAATTTAAAAGCTCTTCCATTACCACGTGGCTATTCAGTGGCCACTGGTGTCCACCCTCCTGCTGTATTGTGTTGATGGACTGCCTGACAGCCCCTCCCACTGGACCATTTACAGCCCTGTTGATTACATGACCGCCACACACTGCCCACCTCAGCAAATTGTTCTGCCATTTCGAGTTTTGTTTCAACAATTCAGGATCCTGAAAAATATTTTTTCTAGAAAAATGAGTTGTCTGGTTGCTTTGGGCATTCCCATGGCAAAATTAGGATCACATTTGGGCTTCTGAGTTGGATAGTAAAAATCTTAAAGCAACAAATGGAAGAGGCCCTTTAAATCAAGTTGTGTTCATTGACCTCTATATTCAATCTAGATAGAAATTCACTTATTGGAACTAAGCATTAATCATGCATAACTGTGTTGAATAGATATTTTTCTCTCTTAGAAACGAAAATCTCAATGTCATGCTCACATTGGATTTCTGAATCGTATGGGTAAATATCCAGTAACCAGGGCAATAGATACCAATTCCTAAAATAAGAATACGGAAAGCTCATTAAGAAGCCATTTCCAATTCTATCGGAAATGGCAACTGACTGCCCTTGAACTGTCCTCTAAGTTTTTACAGTATTGATATAGAACTAGTAAGAAATCACCTGGTAATTACAATGTATGCTGCAAATATATAACTAGCTAAATAAGTTATTAGCCAAATATAGTTCACTCAAGTGCTTGCCTCTTTCAAGCCTTTGAACGCAACTGCAGACCAGTGTAATCTCTCATTTCTCCAGATTCACGGCATTGATTAAATACATCTCCTCATTTGAATATTATTTTGTCATCTAGTGACACTTTTAAATGTACTTTTCTTTTTCAAAATTTTACATCTTTTCTCCAAGCTAGAGTTTACAGTTTTAACTGTACATATTAACTCTGTACATATTAGGTACTAACTCCCCAGACATTTATTTTTATCAGATTGCTTTAATGTATTATTGAGTCTATGTTAGCAGGCTTAATTTTCATATGTTCTAATTAATTTCCCACACAGTAAAAGTCAGAATACGACACATCCATTCCATCAGAGGCAGAAGGGGAGACAAGATATATCACGGTGAAACTAATATTTGTTCCTCAATAATTATAGCCTGAAGCTTTGCCTTTATTATCAACCAGATATTAGCATCATTTTCACAAGGTACAGAATATTTGGTTGGCTTAATTCTTTCACTAATTCAATAAACATTTCCAGAAGATCTCAAAAATCTGACACCATTTCAGTTGTTGGCAATATAAATAACTATTCTATTTGTCATATTTTATAGAGGGAAAAATGGAAAAGTGATCTTAACATGGACACATTTTGTTTTAGTGGCCTATTATTGCATTAGCACAAAATCGGGTTTAAGAAGGGCATTTAGAAATGATCCAATTGTTTTCCTATCTTTGACATGCCTTATAAAACTTTCATTCTACATCTTTGCATTTGCAATGAGGGGAAAACTAAAGCTGAGGCTTTTGTTCAGACTCTGGGCTGCTACACGCACATCTGGGGAAGAACTTTCAGAAGCAGAGAAACCACTGATTAGGGGAAGAAGTGAAAAATGCAGAGCGCTTCCTTGGCATCATGTGGGTGTAATGAGGAGTGGACTCCTGCCGGAATGGGTGTGAATAAATTTCATGCTGTACAGGTGACACCTATCTTTTCTGGTCATTCTTGGTACCAGAGGGTTATACTACAATTGTCAATGGCGCACTTTAATAATACTGGAAAGGGTTCTTCAAGCCAAGACTAAGGTCTTAAAACAGCAACAAAAGCTATCCTTGGGAATGATTAAAATCTGATAACAGGACCTCATGCAGTTTATTAAATAATTAACTGAATCAGAAGTATTCATACATCAAAATACAAGTAACATATAAAGTAATTCTGATTAATCTTTGGTCCTTCTCACTTGGAAACTGATGCAATTCTTAGCGTACCATAACCAGCCAGTTTCCAGTCCTCTCCTTACCACACCCTGCTTTGATTTATTTTCTCATACTCTCTTGTGTGTACACTGTCCATGTCCCCAGTTGTCACCTTCATAAAGATTGATATCAATACAAACTGCAGATGATTCTTGATTTATACCATCTGCTAACGTTCAAAATTCAAAAAAGATAAGCCTAGTTTTCAGTGTTTTACATAAGGCTAGCTAAGCCTGTTACTACTAGCTACGGCACTGATCTATGCAATGCAGTAACATAGGACCATGTATTCTCCTTCAATAAGCTTCCTGTGAATTCATGGCACACTTGCCTGCTTCTTTAACTGAGAAATGTACCATGGTCATAGATCCCTAAGTTTTGCTTCTTCTATTGAAATTTGATTTGTGATGGGGCAGTAACATAATTTTTTTTTATTTTTAATTAATTAGTTTATTAATTTATTTATTTTAGGCTTCGTTGGGTCTTTGTTGCCCCATGCAGGCTTTCTCTAGCTGTGGAGAGGGGGTTACTCTTCATTGTGGTATGTCGACTCCTCACTGCGGTGGCTTCTCTTGTTGGAGAGCACGGGCTCTAGGTGCGCAGGCTTCAGGAGTTGTGGCACACGGGTTCAGTTGCTCCAGGGCATGTGGGATCTTCCAGGACCAGGGCTCAAACCCATGACCCCTGCAATGGCAGGCGGACTCTTAACCACTGTGCCACCAGGGAAGTCCCAAGAAATTTTATAGTTTGCTTGAGTCTGGGTTCCGAAGAAAACTAATGCCAGGTTTACATCCTGATCAAGTCACCCCACAGCATCTTTGACTCTTTGATGCCTTCTGGATTCCAGCAGCAAATATCCCTCCTGGCTACTACAGTCGAAGTGTCTAGGAGTTTTCTCTTAATTGTTTCATCTTCACTTGTCTCTGGTATTTAACACTAAGCATTTACCATTGTCTTAAGTAAAACAGTGATGAGAGTATATACCAGTTATTTAAAAAATAAATGCAGTAATTAAACACATTATTTCAAGAAGATAAACATGGAACCTTAATATTATGCAAATAAATATGCTTTTCCTCTTTTTATCAAAAGAAAATTGCTCTTTGCTACATAAATTAGATATGCATAGAGAGACAAATAAACAGGCATAACAGATATCTCATTTTATTTTCCCCCTAAATCTAGTTGATTATTTTCATTTGTGAACAAAATTTTAAAGAATATATCAAGTATGCATGAATAAGACTGAGTCCTTTTCAACAACAAAGGGCATTTTTCTCATTGCTGCTTGAACAGAAACTGAACAATAGATTCTACTAAGGCTAACTGACACAAATTCTATTATCACTTTAATTCAATTTTCATTAACTACCATGGTGCTAAGCCCTGTGTTATATCAATCACTCAATATCACAGGAAGGCTTGCTATATTATATTATATGAGATATAGGATTTGCTCAAAATAGAATAATAGATACTATTTGGGAGACAATATGTAATACATTATCCACCAGAATTAGAAGATAAAAATTTTTTGGACATGCTAATCCTTAGTGCTGTAAATATAAATTTTAGGCTAATAGCAAACCTGTCAATATAAACCTTCAAAAAATTTATGTTTAAATAATAATAATTAAAAGAGATTAACTTGTTTTCTGCTTTTGTAGAATTCATTCAGAGCATAATTGCGGATGCTATCTTCCTCAAAGAATTGTGTTTTTGTGTTACTATTCCCTTTAGAGAGTTCACTGACTTTAGAAACATGCTGTATACTGTATAAACTGCCTTTTATGTCTCAAGGATGTCTATTTTCTGAACACACTGAAAAGGCCACTTCCTCTTCTAATGTATCATGCTAAAGTCTGTAGGACAACAGTAACGAGGTCAAAAGGACCTTAAAGCAGCAGGATACTTCGATTAATAAGACAAGATAAATATTTGAGGAGCTTTAAAGGCTCATTTCTCATAAAGATTTAGATAACCATCATATGTTATATAATGACTTCATTTTCATAATCATCTGAAATTCCCTTCAAATTAAATATATATATTACATGTAGATATTTTTTATTTGACATATCCTCCCAATAAAACAATTACTTTGGTGCATTTAATGGCCTTCCTCCTAAGTGATAGAGCTGTACAATGTTCACCATCCTGCTATTAAAATATTCTAATTAAATCAGTCACCCTGGTCCCATCTGTTATATACTGATCTCACGTGGAGAAGCGGCTGGAATCTCTCCAGGGCAGTGAATGTACTTAGTTCCTTTCATGCCTCATTGGCTGTCACATGCACAAGGACCTTGTTCGTGGTTTGGAATTATAACTAAGGCTCCGGGTATACAATAAACCACGGTGAATGTTATGAAGATTAAATCAGCTCTTTCCTTGTCCTCTCAGAATGCTGCAGGGTAAAAACAATTGTAGCCCATGACATGATTTAGCCATCTTCTTTGCATCATGGTCTAGGAGAGAGGCATGAGGAGAAACTCTGGGCATTCTCCCCAGTTCTACGCATGAGGTGAGGCTCCCAGGAGCCCTCATCTGCAGGAACACTGGAGAGCTGGGGAGTCTACCCCAAGGCTGGGCCTGACCAGGATACCAAAGTCACAGTCAGGGCTGAGCCTAGATTTATAAGTGTAGACCTCTGTTCTCACAAAGATCTTAGCACATTCAATCACTGTTTTCCAACAAACATACTGATTTTCAAATTTTAATTTCTTGGACACTAACAATGGTTTGACCAGTGTTGGAGGGTTGGGAGGTGGGGATTAATTTGTACAATTTCACATGTTTGACCTTCTTGTTAAAAGATGATACGAGCAAAGTTCTTGGTACGTTAATCAGGGGAAATTTGTTGACAAAATACAAGATTTCGTAAGTGACGGATGAGAAAACTGCATTTTTTCTCTGCATTTGTCACTGCTATTTTTCAGCTCTATTTGATTCATGAGATGTCAGATGATTTTTACAAGGAAAAAGAATCAGTTTTAACACCATGTTTTAATAATTAAGTGGGTTAGTCTAGCTGACATGGCTGTTCCTTGAAATGCACAGCTACATGCTATTAATTGTGACAATGCTTCATTATAGAGTTGGCAAATCTGTTTATACTTCAGGTCCTTTTTGGCATTAAGAAGGTCATGAAGTGCAAACAAATAAATACATGCATTATTTATTCATTCAGCTAAACATAGGGCTTATCTATCTATCTATCTATCTATCTATCTATCTATCTATCTATCTACCTAGCTACCTACCTACCTACCTATCTATCCACACAAATTGGGCATGTACTTTTTTCTCCCTTATCCTAGTCCTTTCTCAATACTTCAATCTTAAACATTTTCAAACATTATTTATATGAAAGCTATTCATGCATAGAAAGAATCAGCTAGTTCTACCAGTTTTAAAAATAAAATACAATCCTTTTAACAGGAAACCATTTAGCTCTTGTGTCTGGTTCATTGAGAAGTCACCTCTTTTTATACAAATTGCATGTTGGTTAGTATCTATTAATCTTCTGTTCTGGTTCATTTCTACTTGACTCTTTTCTCTCCTTGCCTCCTCCCCCACACATGAAACTTCCTCATTGACCTTTCCTCCTGAGAAGTTTATATTCCACTTTGGGTCTGATCAGTACTCAGTGTTGATGTCTGTATTACTCTATATTCTACCCAAAGCTCATGTCAAGGTGACTTGGTCCATTTACTTTCCCATGCCTATACAGCACTTCAGATGTTCTCTTGCTCCAAACTTTTAACTTCTTCTCCCCACCTTGCTTCATACTTTCCTGAGAAAATTGATGTAAGTAGGAGAGAGACCTTCCCCCAGCTCTCAGAAATGACACATCAACCCACATCTGCCATGCCTCCACCCTGTGAAGACAGATGTGCCGCCTGGGGTCCTAATGCTGCCTGCCATCCCTCCTGCCTGCCCACACTTGGCATTTCTGCAGCTCTTCTCCCTTCCTTGCTTTTCTACTGAATCAGTATTATCATCAAACACTTTTTCTATCATTTTCAAAAAGAAAAATCCCTCTCTTAACACATTTAACATCCGTTCCCACATTTCTTCTGCAATTCTCTCTTCCTCCTCCTCTCCCCACCCCCAGCCCCCGATCAAGGTAAATCTACACTAAGAATTGTCTGAACAGACTCACTCTCTTCAATTGAACTCCTCGCATTTTCTCTTGAACCCTCCTCAGTCAGGATTGCATTCTCATCATGCTTGCAAGCCATTAACAAGAAGACTAACTCCTGTTCTCCATCAGACTTGAACATCAACATTTGACATAACTCCACCCTGAAACATTTTCTTCGCTTGGATTCTAGGGAACACCTGGTGTACTAGCCTTTTCTCAGTCAGCTTTAATGAACTTGGCTCCTCCCTCTGACCTCTAAATGCTGGTAAGCCCAGGGTTGTCTTATATTCGTACTCTAGCCCCTCATGGTATCACCTCATTGCATGCTTCCCCTTTATATCTCCAGCCTGAATCTTCCTCTGAATCCCAGAGCATCAGATTCTACTTATTCAACATTTTTACTTGGATGTCTAATCGATGTTTCAAGCTCACCATATTTAAAACACATACACACCCCAAAAAAAAGAAAGAGAAAAGAAAGAAGGAAAGAGGAAAGGAAAGGAAAGGAAAGGAAAGGAAAGGAAAGGAAAGGAAAGGAAAGGAAAGGAAAGGAAAGGAAAGGAAAGAAGGAAAGAAAAGGGAAAAGAAAGGAAAGGAAAGGAAAGGAAAGGAAAGGAAAGGAAAGGAAAGGAAAGGAAAGGAAAGAAGGAAAGAAAAGGGAAAAGAAAGGAAAGGAAAGGAAAGGAAAGGAAAGGAAAGGAAAGGAAAGGAAAGGAAAGGAAAGGAAAGGAAAGGAAAGGAAAGGAAAGGGAAGGGAAGGGAAGGGAAGGGAAGGAAAGGAAAGGAAAGGAAAGGAAAACCACCTCTGCTTCTACCACTAGTAAGAACTTTGTCACAGAGTTACCTTTTATTCAATTCTATTAGCCCTATCTCCAAATTATGTTTAAATACAGGATCCCACCACTCTATCCACCTTTGCTGCTACTACCCAAGCCAAAGCCCCTTTCTTCCCTCGTCTGTAATTTATCACAAATGCTACAAATGGATAGACTTGCTCTGCCTTTGCCTTCTTTTCTCTTGTTTTCAACAGAGCAACCAGATTGACCAAGTTAAAATGACAGATGATACCTTTTCTCTACTCAGAACATACCAATGGCTTCCCATCTACTCCTGTAAAAGCCTGAGTCCTCACTGATGCCTATCAATTCCGGAATGACTTGACTATTTCCTCTGTGAGCTTATCTCGGAACATGAGCTTCCTTGCACAAGCCACTCAGGGAACACTGGTTGACTGTTCCCAGGACCCAGGAGGCCCACACCCTCCAGCCAGTACACAGGGCACTTGGAGGGCCACCCTCAACCTAGACTCATGTCCTTTCTCTCTAGGAACTTTCCTTGAATTATCTAATTGGCGATGTTCTCACATCTGTTCTCTCTCTTACTCTTTATGAATTTCCAGTACTTCCACAGTGGATGCCCTAGAACAATTTTTATTTTAATCTTTTCTCTTATTTTCCATCTTTGTCTTTCTGCTCTACTTACTGGAGATTTTTTTTCAACTTTATCTTCCAAAACTTCTACTGAGTTTTACTTCTGCTCCCTTGATTTTAATTTCCCCGTGTGTGTGTGTGTGTGTGTGTGTGATGTGTGAACATGTATGTAGTTTTTAGATCGCTCTTTTTTTCTGGTATATCTTTCTTACCTTAAATGAGCTATATATATATATATATATATATATTTTTTTTTTTTTTTTAATCTGTCTGAGGGTATCCAGGGTAGTGTTTTAGTTTGTTTGAAGTTTTCTACTCTCTGTAGAGTCCCTATTTCCTCCAAATTCTTTCTTTCTTTTTGAATTTATTTTGTTTTTCCCTTTACCTCAAATCTTTTGTTTGAGAGGCTCTACTTGATTCAATTGATTCTGCTTGCTATAAGGAGGCAAACCCCCGATGATCTCCTCTGAGTGGTGATTCAGCTAGGCCATTTGATGGGGAACAAACATGTCAGTATCCTTAGGAGTCTTCTCCTAGAGTCATCAATTTCTTGCTAAAAAAAAAGAAACAAATACCTCTGATATCCTGCATGGAGGAGAAGGGTCTGGGAGTTCAGTGGGAGAAAGGATTTAGGACATCGAAATGTTCCCTTCACAGCTTTAATTGTATCCCTCCCTTTCAGCCTCATGCTGCATGATCACCCTTCTCTATCCTACTTGTAGAGTAACCAGCTAGTACTAGTACTCTTGGTAATTCAAAAACTTGTTCATTCCATCTCATTTTGTCTCGAAACCCACCCCCAGCCCCACTCCACTCCCTACCCCCGCCCCTAACAGGATTTTGTCATCCTGGGTCTTTAAGTCAACTTTTCACTATTTGCCTTATCTCTTCCAAAACAGTGTTTGTTGCTCTGTTCTCCTCTAACATTTTTCCCCAATAATTTTGGTTTATTTTTTTCAAAATATCTTTTTCACTGTAGCTTTAGAGTAGTTTCAAGAGGGAGCAAAAAAGACATGTGCGTATTCACCCTCTGTTCCAGACGCACCTATGTATCCAAGGAACATGTTATGTGAATAGGTACTGAAATTTCTCATTAAAGAGTCCCTACCTGGGGCGGCTGCACTGTGTTCTGGAGCGTGCGATGGGCAGAGAGTGGGGAGCCCACTGTGAGGATGCTGGGGCGGAAGCGCTTGGATCACGTGGCTGTCCATAGGAGCTCGTCGATGGAGAAGCCCAGGGCGAGTAGATGCCGGAGCTGCAGGGGCCCAGGAGTGACCAGGCATCTCCGAGCCAATCTCCACCCCACCTCCACTGCCAGGAGGAGTGATGGTGGGCAGGCAGCGTTGCCCCCAGAAGGCAAGATAGGGGCCACGTGCTGTCAGTTTCCAGGGAGCAGGTCAGCCAACTGCCTGTGGCCTCTTGACCATCTCCTCTACCTGCTTTCCAACCACAGCAACCCCCACACTGCCCAAGCAGGCTGGTTCTGCACTTCAGGGTCTCCCTGGAATGTGATGGGGTGGCAGGGCTGTCTTTTTCCAGCTGGAATGACCCTTCAGGAGAGGGATCTATATGGAAGACACAGGATAAAGGATAAATGAGGTGTATTTTCATGGTCGTTGACTTTCTTTACAGATTTTAGGAAACGCACCTTTGGGAATGGCCTCCAAGGCTTGGTTCAATGTCTCTTCTTCTTCATCTGTGGGTCAGCAATCAGATTTCCCTTATTTCTCATCTATTTAATAATATATCAGGAGAGCAAGGTGACACACAGTCTAACATTCTTCATAACGAGCTTCAGGTGAGACATTTGGATGGTAAGGGGCAGAACCATCTAGAAAGAGAGATGGGCTTTAAGACAGATGCTAGCTAACATACAGATGAATATGCAGGCATCGCTGAAAATCTCTTGTTGGAAGATTAAAATTCTTTGCTGGGTTATGAAGACCTGGCCTCCAAACCTAAAGAAAAGAACCAAACGTCAAATCTACTTGAGCCCAGCATTGTATGAAAGTGTTGTTTATGAGTTCAGAAAACCAAAGAAGGCAGAGACCACTTCTACTGGGAAAAAATTTAAGCTTCTCAGTGCATTCCTAAGCTTTGTCTAGAAAATACAAGTTGGTTTTTGACAACAGATAATGATGCCTGTATCATGCGAGAGAACCTGAGATGCATTTTGGCAAATTCTAACCCTGAAAATCCCATATACTTAGGGAGAAGTTTTAAGCTCTGTATAAAGTAGGGCTACATGAGTGACAAAGCAGGAAATTTATCAAGCAAAGGAGTCTTGAGCTTTGTCAATGCAGCCAAGGCAGACAGATGCACACGTAGTTCTTCCGTGGGAGACTTAGCCCTGGGGCGATGCGTGCACTCAGTAAGTCCTTAACACAGAGGCAGGGATTCTAAAGATCCTATTGGGAAAGAAACTTTCCATCCTGTTGGACCAGAACACCACTAAGTTTATCTAACCAGAAACTTTTGGTGCTGGGGCTGTAAGTAGTATCCTCCTGTGGAGGGTTCTGGTTGCTGTCTGGATCTTGCAGGTTATTTCCACCATGCTGACTCCATGGCAGAGCAGCGTACACCTTAGAATACCTTGTTTATCACCTTCATGCATATGGTTGTGTGTACAGACAGTGACCTGCCTTGCCTGAGCTTAGACTCCAGGAAACAGTGAAGCCCTCAAACATGAAGATCCAAAAGAAAAGTTAGAAAACTCTAGGAGGAAAAACAAGAGTGAACAGAGAAATAAAGTGTCTAACACTACACTGAAGAAAGGCTCTGCGTTTCTGTTGTAGAATCCTGGAACCTCAGTGAGCCCTTCTTTCTAAGTGAACATTCTGTGATGTAGTATCATAAGTCTTTCATATGTATGGCTGTCAACTGGAGCTTTAGATGGGCTGTACAGTCTGGTACAATGGGCTTTGGCCACGTAGAAGAACTAGAGATTTTGTTTCCTTTTCTGACCACGCGTATGATTGTTACTGAGAAATCAAACGAGTCAAATTTGCTAAAACCTCATCACATCCTTTTTTTGTAACACATACATAATGCTAAATAAAACCTGCCTTTAAAATATTTTAGAAGGAAATATTTTTGCTCGGTGTTGTTTGTAATCTCAAGCCTTGGATTTGTAATTGTGATGATTATTTATAATTGACAGTATTTCTTCTGAAAGGAAGAATTAAAATGGCACTCATTCTAAATGTGCATTAATGAAACCACAACTTAAAATAAAAATCTTGTCCGTGTCTCTCAAGATCCTAGCAGAGTACAGCATTATCTAACACTAACTTACAAGATCATGCTGAAAAACCTTCAACTAGGTAATCATTTAATAATAATAGTTATTATCATTTGTACTAAATCTCTAAGATCTGTGCTGGGAGTATGCAAGTTAAAAAGAAGGCATGGCTTTTACATTCAAGTTGTTTATTATTCCATTACTATCTATTTCCATACGACCAATATGAATAAATCAGAGAAAATCTTACTGCCAAAATTCATGTTTCTAAAAGTAAAATGAGAGGTGAGAAGAAGGAATAAGCACTATTGTGTGGAGAATGGAGACAAGACTTTCTGTGAGACATGGAGAAATGGCTAAGGCTTGGAGGGTAGGGCCATGGTCCAGAAGTGGGAAGATGATTTCCAAGTCAAGCTGGCAGAATGACTTTGTAACATCTCATGCAAGAACATAGCTAGTTGGGAATGTATTGCTGAATAAAGGGGCACTGAAATGAGAACTCATTTCCAAGAGGGCTGTAATGCAGGTCCGATAGCAACAAATGCCATGTGCTGTTGAACAGTGGGGGAAAGTCTTCTCCAGGCAAGCTTTCAAATCAGACTCCAGTCCTGCTCAAAACAGAATGGAAGTTCTTTAAAAAAATAAAAATAGAGCTACCATATGATCCTTCAATCACATTCCTGGGCATATATCCAGAGAACACCATAATTCAAAAGGATACATGCACCCCAATATTCATTGCAGCACTATTTACCATAGCCAAGATATGGAAGCATCCTAAATGTCCACCAACAGATGAATGGATAAAGAAGATGTAGTACTTACATACAATAAAATACTACTCAGCCATTAGAAAATAATGAAATAATGCCATTTGCAGCAACATGGATGGACCTAGAGATGACCATACTAAGTGAAGTAAGACAGAGGAAGACACATATCATGTGATATCACTTATATGTGGAATCTAAAATATAATACAAGTGAATTTATTTACCAAACAGAAACAGACTCACAGATATAGGAAAGAAACTTATGGTTGCCAAAGGGGAAAAGGGGGAAGGGATAAATTAGGAGTTTGGGATTAAAATGCTCACACTACTTTATATAAAATAGATAACCATCAAGGACCTATTATATCTCACAAGGAACTATACTCAATATTTTGTAATAACCTACAAGGGAAAAGAATCTGAAAAAGAATATATATAGATATACACACACACACACACACACAAAACTGAATCACTTTGCTTATACACCTGAAGGTAACACACCATTGTAAATTAATTATACTTCAATAAGATTCAACAAACAAACAAACAAACAAAAAACATCTTGTTTGCAACTTTGTGAGAGATTCTGGAGGAGGGGCCCAGGTAAGCTGTGTCCAGACACTGACTCTTTGAAACTGTGAGATATTAAATTGTGTCATTTTATGCCACACGTTTCACAACAGCAATAGATTAATAACAAAACGTGAATTTGAGGTGATAGACAGAGGATGAGAGCATCAGCAGAGTTCAGCCGAGAAAAGGACTGCACAAGTAATATGAAGTAGGTGTGTCATTCTTCTAACAGTAGAAGAGTCAAAGGAAAGTTGTACATTTTGAAGCTTGTGAAATTATTTAGATTTGAAACTTTAAGCCTCTACCTGTATTAGAATCCATGGGAATTAAGACATCACTATTCCTGCTGCTACTGCTAGTCACATATTAAGAACTTTTTTCAGTGATAGACACACTTCTAAACACCTTAGGTGTATCAATTCAGTTAAAACTTATAACTACCTCATGTGATAAGTTTCTTTATCGTCCCATTTTGCAGGTGGTGAATAATAACAGGGCAAAACTAATGGATGGCAGATCCAGGCAGTATAATCCTGAAAGCCATGTTCTTGGAGATAAGGTGCTCTTAAAACACTTAGGATCCAAAGAATAGAGAGAGAGACACTCTGCCTGACAGCAGAGACGGTGGCGGACTCCAGGGTTTAAAGGTGTCAAAAAATGTGCGCTACTAACATAAACAAAATATGTTGCAGTGCACCTGAATCAGATCCCCCAAACCCAAAGGTATTATAGTGACTTTGGTCATAAAAGGGGGGTTCGGTGGCTAGTTCATTAAACAATAATAACAACACAATCTATTTAATATTTAAGACTTTCTTTTTAGGTTGAAATCTAACTGTAGACACGTGCAGAAGATGCTCTGAATAGAATTTATATGGCTTATGAGCAAAAATAAAATAGCATGTGCTTCCCAAATGTATGTTTTGTGCCAGAATAGATTCCCAAATGGTTTTATGGTTTGGGACGGCAAAAACTAGAAGGGACAAGGAATAAATTAATAGCATAATGGTTGCATAATTGCAACATAACTTTTATCCTAATGACAAGAGTACCATAACAATAATAAAATTTTAGAAATGATCGGGCACTTATACCTTCAATGAACTGTATAAGTAGTTTATATTATATCTGGCAGAGGATACAATCCCATACTTCATCATGAAAGAGCCACCACTGACTGTTGCAGACCTTGAAACTTTTTGTTTATTGTACTGCACTATTCATTTATCTATTCATTTCAAAATAAGTATTGAGGGACTCCCCTGGTGGCACAGTGGTTTCCAATCTACCTGCCGATGCAGAGGACACAGTTTCAATCCCTGGTCTGGGAAGATCCCACACGCCGTGGAGCAACTAAGCCCGTGTCCACAACTACTGAGCCCATGCTTCGCAACAAGAGAAGCCACCGCAAGGAGAAGCCCACGCACCGCAACGAAGATTAGCCCCCACTCTCCGCAACTAGAGAAAGCCTGTGTGCTCAGCAATGAAGATCCAATGCAGCCAAAAATAAAATAAAGAAAAAAAAAGTACTGAGAACCTTTTGTTTATGACACAGATTTTTAAAATAAGGATACATTCAGGACCAGATCATTCAGAAGCAAATCAGCAGTGTTGTGGGCTTGTTTGCATTTGGTAAATTGAGATATAACTCTATGTTCAGGGACTAAAATGCAAGCCTTATCACTATCAATAGATGTAGGAAAGTGAGGGAATTGACAGGGGTCAAGGTTGGTGAAGACTCCTAGCTGGGGGAAATGGTGATGGAATTCATAGGGAAAAAAGGCAATGAATTTGGTTGCATGAAACTAAGATCCTATAAGCTATACCCATATCTAAAGGCAAAAAGTACACAAATGTTCCACTATGTAAACAGGCAAAAAGCATCCCTGGTTCTTTTAAACCTTAGTTCTGGCTAGAAGGGAAAATTTCCCTGAAAATTCATAATTATAAATCACTCCTCATGTGGTTTTGATGTATATATTCATGTCACCTGTATATCATCCAAATCCTCATGAAAAGTATCTAATTTATAGTGGACTCAGATTGTTATCCTCAGGCATTTTCAGAAGTAAAAGCAAGCCTTTTAAAAAACAAACAAACATCAACATAGGCCTCAAAGAATGGACTTGAGGACACAGGGTGAGGGGCAAAGGGGAAGCTGGGACAAAGCAAGAGAGTAGCATTGACATATATACCCTACCAAAAGTCAAATAGATGGCAAGTGGGAAGATGCTGCATAACACGGGGAGATCAACTCGATGATGGGTGATGGCTTAGAGGGCTGGGATAGGGAGGGTGGGAGGAGTCTAGGGTGGGAGTGGATGGGGGATATATGTATAAATACAGCTGATTCACTTTGGTGTACCTCAAAAACTGGCACAACAGTGTAAAGCAATTATATTCCAATAAAGAGCTTAAAAAATAAAATAAAATAAAATAATAAATGTAAAAAAAGCAAAAACCCCAACATAGGCCCCAAAGAATTTATACAAATAAAGTGGGAAGACACTGGGAGTCTCAGTGACAGATTATAAAATACTCAGGGCAGCTTGGTAGCATGAATGAGAGTTGGCACACACAATCAAAGACCTCAGATTTTGGAGTTATCACTCACAAAACATAGAATAAGTATGCTTAATATGCTTTTAGGAAAGCAATTATGAAAAATATGAGCAACATTTATAAAACAAACCAACAGGTTTTAAAAATAATGAAAAGAATACCTAGAAATGAAAACTGCAACTGAAAAATTGAAATGCAGTGGATTAGACGTAGATGGACAGAAATCCTCAAAGCTTTCAGAATAGAGTCCAGTGAGAAAAAGACATGGAACTATGAAAGAAATGTTAAAAACTGTGTTTAGAAAATGGAAACATTTTAATATATATTTAATTAGTTTTCCAAAAGGAAAGAAGGGGGAACAAATTTTAAAAGGGGCACTGTTCAAAGAAATAGTGTCTGAACATTTTCTAGCTAGAAGACAGTAAACTTCACATCCAGGAAGCATGGAAAATACAAGGAAAAGGTAATCTACACCTAGACGTTTTGAATTTCAAAGAAAAAATAAACTAAAAACATTCACAAAGAAAAGGGGAATTCCCTGGCAGTCCAGTGGTTAGGACTCTGTGCTTTCACTGCTGAGGGTGCAGGTTCAATCCCTGGTCTGGGAACTAAGAGCCCACAAGCCATGGGGTGTGGCCAAAAAAAATTCACTTAGAAAAGACAAATCACCCACAAAGAACCATTAGGCTGACCATTGACTAATGGTCAGAAAACAGTGAGATAATAATTGTGATGTTCTCAGAGAAAATAGCCATCAACTTAAAATTCAAAATTCCAGTCGAGAATGAAATTTAAATTTTTGGCATCTGAAACTCAAAAGTGTTTATCACCAGCATTCTTTCACTAAAGTAAATTGTGAAAGACACATTTCAGGAGTGCGGAAAATGATTTTAGAATGTAGGTTTGACACATAAAAACACTGGTTAAAAATGTGATTTAACTACATGGGTAAATATAACTGAACGTTACTTCTATATCACTATAATATGCGATGTCTAGTTTGAGACATTAGAATAAAGCAGAACATGGGTTGGAGAGGCATACGTAAAGCTAAGTGGTAAATTTCTCAATTAAACTAGGAGAATAAACAAAGTCTTTAGGGAACAGGAATGAGGGGTGTGTAAAGGAGCTTAGGGGTCTGAGAGATAGAAGATGATCAAAGGATGTCTTTGGATTTGTAGTCTGAGGGAAGAGGAAGCAGTCCCTGAAGGCTGAGTCTACCATAAGGAGATGTAAATTCTTGGCAAAGCAATATAAACACCCAAGTCAAAGTGCCTTTACAATTGGAAGTCCATATGGTCTTTTATGTGTTACCAAAATGCATGGAGGTTAACAAGTGAAGGAAACTCGCTACACAATCAAGAAGAATGAAAGTTCTTTACATCCTGGGGCTGCCTCTGTTCCCTTCTCTCATTAACCTAACATTCTTACTCCGTGGTTTGCCTGGTCTCATTAAAGGTAAAAGAAGCTGTAAGCCTCATTCCACAATGCGAGGTTTTATGTTCCAATGTATTTATTTAAAGAAGTCAGAAGGGAGGAGATTATTATTACTCAGCTTCATTTCACTTTGAAAGGAGAGCTCTAGCATCAGATGCTAATGTGTTCGGTTTCCTAAACAAGTTCCCTTTGAACAGTAAAAGCATTTCTTTGTCAAAGCCTTCTTCCATTTTTCCCCTCTCTCCATCAAAGGAATAGAAAAAAAAAATGTTGACTTTCTTTTTAATTCATACTATATCAATTAGTTATAAAAGCTTTTACAGATAATTTTTGTTTTCCCAGATATGTTTAAATCTGAAACAGTCGTGTAATTAATTTATCTTCTGTAAAGATGAGTCTTCAATGTGTATTTATAATAGGGAAGAGGACTAAGAATAATAAATAGTTGGCCATCTTATTTACACTTATTTGAAATTTCTCCAGATTTCTGCGTTCAATCTTGTTCCTGGTAGCCTTTAGCCATAAAGCCTGTAGGTTTGTTTAATTCTCATACCTTTGTGAGGTATACCTTGTGGATCTGTCAATCATGCCCTCAAAGGGCTAACAGCCTTTTTATTCTTATATATATGTATATACACGTCATCATTCTCTGTTAGAAAACGCTTTCAATTCTTAAAGACCATCGTACACTGTTTTTGCTGCTCTTTACCCCTAACTTTACTAGAAGAAATAATTCTATTCCTTTCCTCTTTCTATATAATTTTCTAACTCATTTACCTTACATTCCTTTTACCCTCTCTGTTTCTTAACCAGGTGTACTCTCCAAGACATGGTCCCTAATCATCTGCTTCTCTCCACCATCTCATCCCTGGATATGCTTATCTGTCTTAAACGAGCCTCTCTATAATTGTGTAATGTCCAAGGTGGATTATAGGGCTCTCTGAAAAAGGTAACATTTTACACACGAACTAGGTCTGTGCTTAAGCAGTTATCCTGGACTGTTTCTTTGAACATTTGAAACAGTAGTTACATTATAATCTATCAAGCTTGAACATATAACTAGGAGAATAAATAAATATATTTGATACTTTAGAATAAAGTGATACAGTAAGCTATTAGACATTATTCATGCATATGTTCTATATTTACTTAAGAGTTTGACAAATAATATAAGCATATAACTCTGTATTAAATCACCCGGCATGATCTTTTTCTCTTGCTCCTTCTAAATTCCTGACTTTAGCTGAATCATTTTGGATGATGATGCTAAGCGTAAAACCCAGGATGGTGAGAGGAATTCATTAACCCCAAAATTCCATGGGCCTCCTAATTCTGTCTTTCCCCACTCCACCAAAATATTAATTCAGTGAACCCCAGAGCAGGGTCAAGAATCAATTTTGGTTTGGTCTTTTCCTAACTGGTGCTAAGAGTCCTGTTGTGAGAATGTAACACTGGCTTTTTTATTCTAGCTTTGTTTTGATAAATTTTGTAACATATTGGCAGTAAAAATCAATGTCAATATTTCTTATTATCAAAGGTCAAGAAAAACATATCTTGATAATTGTATAAGTTATTTCTTATCTTACATAAAGTCTGGACAATTAAACAGACTTCTAGAATCAATGTTCTTTTGGGAAGAGAACGAATCTCCCCTAAAATACTTTAAAATCTCATTCAACTTTATAATATATACTAATAACTAAATTCGATAGTTTTCTGAAATTGTTAAGGATTATCAATTCCATTTTTTTCTCATGTTACCCTTGTCACTTTCATTGCTGGTACTGTACTCTTTGTTTTTCAACTACCACTGTACTTATCACTGCATAATTTATAAATAATACTTCAAGAAATTATATTACTATGCAGCTGTTCTTGTGTCACTGACTCATTATAAAAGGGCTTCCTAGTCTGAAACATTTCTTACATAGTTGAAAATAAGAATTTGGATTTACTTTTTCTTAAGCTTGATGGTACTATTTCTATGTTAATTGGGAGGCCACTTAATGAAAACCGCATGGGTAAAATCAGGATCTACACAAAGATAGAGCAACTATAAAATGACGCAGAGATTCAGGAATGCAGGCAAATGTGAAGGAAAAGTCAAGAAAATGGTGTGCAAAATTGAATTAATTATCAATATTTTAGTAACTATATTGAATCTTTTAGTAAATATAAATCTTTTATTGAGATCAAGGTTGCTTTCTCTCTTCAGTAGACCACAGTTAATCCTGCATCATATTTTAAGTTCTTTTTTTATCTTTACTCAATTTCCACATTGGCTTTCGTCTGATATTTAAACTTATATGTTATACAAATAGTCTGTATTATTTAAGAATATAGCAGACTCATTTATATATACACTGAAAGTAATTACTTTTAAAATCTCTGAAGGTATAAGCTTATTTGCTTGGTTTTTAAAGTACTTTTTTAAATTTAAACAAGGTAACATTTGGAATATTGTTTCCCTGAATGAATTATTAAAGATATAAAAATTGAGATGCACTTAAAAAACTGTTTTATCTACTAAATTAGCCAAAATTAAAATTAATTATATAGTTATATTAAAAAAATGTTACATATGCTAAATGTACCTTCTACTCAATTTTGTTGTGAATCTGCTCTAAAAAAATATATTGAAATTTTTTTAAATTCAGAATATAAAATTGTGTGTAGATTGGGGTGGGAAATGCAAAAAACAAAATCCATAGATGTTGACAAATTTTCAAATGTAGAAGTAAAAATAATAAAAATAATTTTGTTAGGTTTGTTCATTTTTTGAGAAACAACTATGCAATTCCACAATTATCGTAAATAATATGATTCAACATGTAAACATGATTTAAAATGTAATGTTCAAGGATCTATTGATATCATTGAGAAATAGATATGGAATTTAAGAAACCAAAGCCCAGTTGGATTCAATGATGACTACTTTCACTTACCAGCTACATACATACCCCACAACTCCTCCCCACCCTCCCCCCACACAAAGATGCAAATTACTGTTTATAAATGGAGAAGGGATAAGAAAAAATAAGAATATAAATTATTTGCTTACATGTTTAAGTGTCACAGAGAGCAATCCAATGGGGGGAAAATCTAAATAAAAATAAAATCCCAAAGATGTTGTTTGTAATGTTATTTGCTTTTATTAAAAAATATATTTCTATAAGGAAGAAGGAAACAAGAATACATTTCTAGAAAGGAAGGGAGGGAGGAAGAAAGGGAAGGAGGGGTGGAGGGAGGAAGAAAGGAGGAAGAAAAGAAGGAAGAAACATTTCAGAATATGTATCTGAAAGTACTAAGACAAAACAAAACAGAAATAAATCAAAGGAACAAAACCTCATTTCAAATATATATGTTATACATAAGGAACACTAATAAATGAATCAATCAATCGAACAATCAATCAATCAATAATTAAATGAACAAAATAACATGCTCCTTTTTCCTTTGATTCATTTTTTTCGCAATTTCATTGATGGCTACACTACAAACAACAGAAAAAAGAACACCATATTTTTTACTATCCGTGGGTCTCTTCCATTGTATGCATGTAAAAGTGCCAGCTAAACATCTTCAGTTCAGTCAGAATTTTTCCCCATGTGGTAGAAATGACCTTTTTCAGCTACACTTTTTTTTTTTTTACACTTTCAAGGTACTTTAAAAATAAGTCATTTACTGTTAAATATCTTAGAGTTGGAAAAAATGAATTTCTATTTTCTTTTATAAGCCATGCCTTCTGAGCTACATAAGTAAAAACACCCTTTTGAGTCCAGACCAAAAAGATGAAGCTATTGATATAAAAGCTATAGCTTCACCTTTTTGGTCTGGTGTCAAAAGGGTGTCTTTTCATCTAAACATGCAACACTTTTTTTTTTTTAGTGTCAAAGAGTTTTTCCTGGGGTACTATGAGAACTAATTTGCAGTGAACTTAGAAATATACCATCTGGGAGGCAAAACATTTGTACATAAAGCTGAGGATTTTCATGAGTAAGGCCATGACCGTGATGCTATAAAACTAACCAGTTAATTAGTATCATGTTACCACCTCCAGTTTTATACCTTTAGTAATGTCCTCCTAGAAGTCCTGGAATTCTACAAAGGCTGAAAAAGATAGTTGTTGCGTGACATTCTGTCACATCACCCATTGGAGTCTACAGAGAGGCTTGCTCTCCCCCAGCCACTTGAGAATGACATTTACTTTGTCAGTGTGCCCAACTTTTCACTCAGTTTCGCTACAGGTTGCTGCCTTCCTTGGTTCAGGCACCATAACTCCCTGCAAAAGTCTTTGCTCCACTCTCCTGCCAAATGTCGTTATATGAATTCCTGCCATTAATATTCTGGGGTCCTACCTCTTTGGGAAAATAAATTAAGCAGATACTTTCCATTTTGTGAACTCAGAACCTGAAGGATAGTTATACACGTGATCTCATTCCAGAGTCCTTGACTTAAGCCATTAACCAATCTCAAATACTCATTCATTAATTCACCTTATTATTCATAAACTCTTATATTTAAGAAATAAGAACTGGGCTCATTCTGTATGCCTAGAATTGGGCTAGATGATGACTATTCTTCTTTTAATGTTAAAACAACATATCCAATATTTTTAAAACATCCTAATTCAAATGATACCTAATTCAAATGACACCCACTATGCCAGGGCTTTAGTTCATTTTTTATCCCTGGGATTTAAGTAATGTTGCATTTTTTTAATTTGGTAATTTGATTATCTCATCTCAACATTCAAATTATGCAACACTGTGTCAAATTAAGTGCATTACCACATCCGATCAGATGGAGAGGATACTGGAAAGATTATGTGGTCCTACTAAAAAAAATTACATTTTAGCATCTCACAGTCTGTTTTCTGATTATTTTAGGCACACCTTTTCATTGTAAAACACAGAGAAATGTGTAATCTATTATCCAAATAAGTTATCAGTTACTTTTTGAATTATTAAAAATATTTATAAGAAAAGAGATATCTAGCAGTTCCTATCCAATACTCTCACTCTTCTTTATGAATATCTGTTCTTAGGTGTCTCCATAAAATTTTATACGATTAGTGTAACAATTTTGTTCCTTGAAGATTTAGGGAAACAATGCTCTGAGATGATCAAATCTCTATTGTTAAAAAAAAAGTGTTATATCTTGGAATTAAATAATGAACTGTATTATTTCTCTTCCATTTCTTCAATACTCATGATTATGTAGAAATATGGTCATTTTAACATCAAATTTAGTGTTATAACTTCATAAATAAAAAATTCTGATTATGAAAATAAATCTTTCCATGGCCAGGGGTTATATGCCATAAGTTGACTCCTGCCTGAATCTCTGTACCTTAGGGTTAGGGTTAGGCAGGTTTTGAAGACTAAGCCAATTGCAAATCTGACCATTTCTTACATCAGAGACACTACTACAAAGTGCCACTCTTACTGACAAAAATTTAGCCTGTCATTCAAAGGTGTGGAACAGAAGAGTATTTGGAATTTATTGATTTAGTGAAATGAACTCGCTTTTGCTTGCAGGTTTTATGTGAGCTATACATGGAAATCTCAAACTCTGTGTGACCACTTTTAATGTTTATATTGAGTTTATTGAAATCAACATTTTTAAACAGAAAATTCCGCATCATACAGCTACATTCTCAAATGATTGTTGGAAGAAAATCACAAGAACACGCAAACCATCAAACAAAAAATACTCAAACAAAAATTTATAAATCAATCATTAAAAATGTGTTTAGCAACTATTAGCTTCATAGAATATGTTGACTGATGATCATAAAATATAGAATATAAATGTTAATAGAAACATAACATGGAGAAATCTTAGGAACTATAGATATGAAGTATATTAAAGGCAGAGCTTCTCCAGATGACATGCAGATAGTTTGTCCCCCGTATCATTTGGGGCTGACTTCTCTGAGGCACTTCTGCAGAACCATGAGAGTTCAGGGAAGAATTTTACAGGATAGAAAATGGAAATTTAAAAAAATATTTGCTCAAGACCCTAATTTATGAGTAGGTAGTACTTGATCTTGGGACTTGTGAACTGCTATGCCAGGGTTTTAGTTCATTTTTTATCCCTAGGATTTAAGTACTGTTGCATTTTTTAAATTTGGTAATTTAATTATCTCATTTTCTAGATCAGCAGTCCCCAACCTTCTTGGCACCAGGGACCAGTTTCGTGGAAAACAATTTTTCCATGGGGGGGGGGGGTTTGGCGGGGGAAGGTGTATGGTTCAGTGGTTCAGGCAGTCATGCGAGCAATGGGGATGGGGCAGCAGATGAAGCTTCGCTCACTCCTCCACCACTCACCTCCTGCTGTGTGGCCTGGTTCCTAACAGGCCTCGGACCGGTACCACATTGAGGGACTGCCTGGGGACTCCTGTTCTAGATGGACCCTGGGACGCATAATAGAAAACAGGAACAGCTCTTGAATGTCTCCTTTCTGAGGACTTGATAGTTACGATTTGTTACAATCGCTGAAAGGAAAAAAGAAAAGAAATTGCCATAGATAGCTTCTTTAATAATATCTGTTAATAACCCAGAAAGATGCTCCCCGTGGAGTACAGAACTTTCGTGGGGGATTTTACATGTGCATTACCAGCCGTCGTTATCACCATCATCACCAGTCACAACAGCAGAATAAATGCCTCTGTGTATGAAGTGTGAGGAAAGCGCCTCTCTATTCAGAAAAATAGCTTTAAAATGTCTGTGCATTCAGCTGAGAAAAACATGATAATATCTTTGTATTTATCACTATAACATTTTCCAGTTATGGTAGTTTCGGTTTACAACATTTAATATGAAAAAAAACTAAATAAAAATGAATAGTAAGATTCTGTAAAGAGTCTCATTTAGGATGAATGTCCCGATTATAAATACTGAACACATGAGTGATTACCAGAATAATGCACACAGATAGCCTCCTTCAATGTGTCAAAAATTGCAAAAATGGCACTTTATTAATAGACGACGTGATAACATTCTAATATTTTTGTCATCAGGAAACCACGTGGCTGCAAATGATCTCGACCAGAAGCATTTTGTTATGAGATACGTGACATTTTCCATCAAGCCCTCAGTTAAAAATAATATCTCAGAAATGCAATTGTCCTGATATGTTCTAATAAAGCATCCTAGAGATATTCATATATATGAGAATCTATTTCTAGAGTTATAAAACAATCATAAAAGTTCCAAGAGGTAGATTTTGTCCTAATTTTTGTGTGCACTATAAGCGATTGAGCTGCAAGAATTAAAAACTCACCAAAAAATTAGTTTAATGGAGATTAAGTCTATGAACGCAGAAAATTAACATTACCAGTCAAACTGATCTTAAAAATAAAAAGAGGATCATTCAAGCCAGTGCCAAGCACAAAGATAATTCACATTCAGTTCCTAACCTTTCATAAAATAGTCTCATGTTTCAAAAAACTGTTTTTCTAAAGTTGGTTTTTCAAATCCTCCTCCAATCCTTTTTTAAATACTCTGTATCTTTAAAGATTATTGACAAAGGATGAAGCAAAAATTGGAGTGCAATACAACCCTACTGCAGTGGGAAGGTATGATATTCCTTCCTTCGCTGATTCGTTCAACAAATGCATATTAAACACCTACTAATGCCAAGCGAGGTTTCCTGCAAAACATCTTTCCCTTGCATGTACTTTATGATCTAGTGGAGAAGCAAGTGATAATAAAAATAAGGAAAATGGCATGTTCAGCGCTAAGTACTAAAAAAGGAGATAAAAATGATGCTTAGTGTGATTGGAAATGCCTGAGGGAGGGCTATCCATGGGAAGACCCCCAGAGAAGGGGCATTTTTTTTAAGTTCTTTATTAGAATGTAATTGCTTTACACTTTTGTACCAGCTTTTGAGGTACACCAAAGTGAATCAGCTGTATTTATACATATATCCCCATATCCCCTCCCTCCCGTGACTCCCTCCCACCCTCCCTGCCCTGACCCTCTAAGGCATCACCCATCATCGAGTTGATCTCCTTCTGTTATACAGCAGCTTCCCACTAGCTATCTATTTTACAGTTGGTAGTGTAAATATGCCTATGCTGCTCTCTCACTTCGTCCCAGCTTCCCAAGAAGGGGCATTTTGAGTAAAGTTAGGAGGGAAGTGAGCAAGTTAGCCATGCACGTACTAGCAGAAAGAATTTCCTGTTGCTTAGATGAGGGGCTGCCTGATGTGTTCAAGAAGCAGACCAGAGTCCTGTGTGGCTGAACCAACAAGAACAAAGATGCAGATAGGAGGTGTCAGGCAGCAATGAGAAGCCAGACTATGTTGAGTCTGAGAGGGCATAGGAGGGGTTTTGGGTTTTGCTAGGAACGAGATAGAAGCCACTGGAGGGTTTGACTTGAATATTAACAAGATTCCCCCATTTGTTGTGTCAAGGAGACTCTACAGGGAGCAACGCCAGAAGTAGGGCTGATTCAAATTGTCTTCCATATGGTTCTTAAGCCAGAAAACATGGATTTTTTGTTGTTGCTTGAAGGTGTCTTCTGAAGAAATCTACATTATGTATTTTTATCTATCTTATGTAATAATGATATATATTATTTCACTAATTTCTGGTATGCAACATTAAATAAAGTACTATGTAAAAATCATCCATGTCCCTACCAGTTAGGTCAGGTAATCAAGAATAGCCAATATAACCGGTGTTGCCTGTAAAGATTGCCCTGCCTCACCTCAAGTACCACAATTTCTTCTTCCTCATCCCACAGATCAGATTTTGCATTTTTCCCAAGCAGATCTAAGAATATAAATGTATTTTCCTTTCATCAGTTAATAATGTGTCAAGAAAACAGAACTCCTCTCAGTATTTCGAACAGGGTGAAAATAAAGCAGTGAATTATTTACCAAGTGCTGGAAAGATAAGGAAGTAAAAACAGACAAGGAGTCTTAACCCGGAGCCACAAGAGCTTTAATGCTTTAATGTGGAAGCTGCTGCCACTGCTATTGTTAGAATGGCTGATCTGCGAAGCCTGTATCCCTGCCTGCATCTTAGGAGGAGCCCAGGAGGCTGGCGTCTCCTGATGCTGATACTTCCCTTGGAGAAACGGGCCAGGGATGTGAGCTGCTGTGAGGCTACTGCCATGGAAGAAAGAAACATGACAAAGGAAAAATGAAAACTGGCTGGTATTGAAATCTGGGAAATGTAGTTTTCAGACTTCTAGCTCTCTGCCTTAAAGAGAAAAAGCACAGAAGGTTGGAATACAGCAGAGAGAAATATGACAATAGCCTGCACACTTCCATATAATCTTACAAACTTTTACAGGTTTTTTTTTCCCCCCAACGTGTAAATCTCTTAAATTACCTGCAATTAATTTCTGTCTTTGGTGTAGAGGGACAACTTTACTTTTTCTAAACTAAAAGTAGAGTTGCCATACGATCCAGCGGTCCCACTCCTGGGCATATATCCTGAGTAAACTCTAATTCAAGGGGCTGCATGCACCCCAGTGTTCATGGCAGTGCTGTTTACAATGGCCGGTACATGGAAGCAACCTAGACAGATGTCCATCCACAGATGAATAGGTAAAGCAGATGGGGTACATATATACTGTGGAATACTACTCATTCGTAAAAAAGAATGAAATAATGCCATTTTCAGCAACATGGATGCAACTAGAGATTGTCATACGAGGGAAGTTGGTTGGAAGGAGAAGGACAGATACCATATGATGTCGCTTATATGTGGAATCCAAAATATGACACAGGTGAAGCTGTCTGTGAAACAGAGACCGAGTCACGGACATGGAGAGAACTGGTGGTTGCCAAGGGGAGGGGGTTGGGGAAGGGATGGGGCAGGAGGTTGGGGTTGGCAGATGTGAGCTTTTATGTATGCAGTGGAAGGACAGCAGGGTCCTACTGTATACACAGAGAACTATATTCAGTATCCTGTGATAGACCATAATGGAAAAGAATTTTTTTAAAGTGCATATATACTTACAACTGAATCACTTTGCAGTACGGCAGTGATTAGCACAGCATTGTAAATCAACTATACTTCAATAAAAAAATTTTACTTTTTCTGAATATAATACTAATGATTCATGTTGATACCCTAGGCTCACTAAAGACTGATGCCAACTTTATCATATTTTACACATTTTCATATGTGACGTTCTTTTTTAGGACTTTGCTATTCATAAATAAATATGTATAATTAGCTCTGAATTAGTAACTGTAGCTTGCAGGCCTTAGAGATTGTTAGAAAAATTTCCCCACATTAATCTTTAATAGTCTTAGCTATTCTTGGCAACTCTCTCTTTCAAATACAATTTAAGGTAGTCAAGTTTTCTAATAAATTATGTAGAAAATATTGATATTACATTAAATTCAGAGAGTAATTTTGGGGAAATTATATCTTTAGATTTGTGAGACTTAACCTACAAATGTGATGTCATACCATTAATATCATTTAATAAAGTTTGTGTCTCCACACAAAGGCTTTGTCATTTGTTAGATTTATACCTGAATATTTTTGTTATTGCTATTATAATTAGTATCTCTCTTTTCAATACTTCTAAAAAATCAATCTGTGACTAGCATATAGGAATATAATTGATTTTTAAAATATGTATTTTATATCTAGCTGCTCATTTATTTTAGACACTTGTAGATTCTTTGGGTAAAAGCAATAATAGATATTAATTATTATTTTCATGCCCCGATTTGAAGCAATATCCTAATTTTTTCTTCTAAATATCTGTAGTAAGTGACACAAGCCTATTTGTTCAATCTATTTTTGTCAGTTTTATCAAGATATAATTGAAGTACATCACCGTATGAGTTTCAGGTGTGCAATACTTGTATTTTTCTTATTCACGTGAATAAATGTATGTTAGGAAGTTTTTAGTTTAGAAAATTTCATTAAAGAAGCCCTCGCCACCTGAGAATTTATAATAAGATTATTCTTACCTTTCTTGAGTTGGAATTAATATTTCCTGATTATAGAAACCCAAAGGCAAGAAATTAAATGCATGCTCTAGGTTGCTACCTCCCATCAGCACATTATAAAGGCAAATATAAATCCTTTTAAGGGGACAGTTTTATAACTTAGAACTTCAATATTCACACACAAGGAAATGAGTCACCATGAGTAGAGTAGCAATAATAAAACAATTAATTCAGATTGCAGTAATCAGATAAAACACACAACAACTATCAAATGGTTCGTGAACTCTTGTTGGTATTTCCCCAGACCTACTTTCCCATGCTTTCTGGGTGCCCAAATAAAGTCAAGGTAGGAAACATTACCAAAGACTTACCAGAGAGAAAAACAAAAGGAAATTCTAGGAATGAAAAAAAATATTATAACTTTAAAATTCAACAGATAGATTAGGCACAGCTTCAGAGAGAGGAGAAGACATAGAAATGACAGAACATAGCAAAATAGGTGGTAAAATTTAAAATGAAAGAGTGAGCAAAAGACACTGGACATGGAATAGGACTGCTGAGATGCCGGGCGAAACCACATCTCTCCAGCGGAGACCTGCACTTGCCTCTGTGAGGCCCAGTTCGGAGCAGTTAACTTGGGATCACGTTATCTGACTCTCCCAAATCTAGCGTTTCCTGGACCGTAACCAGAGCATAAATAATACAGATACCACAATCCCGAACCTATTGGAAAGAAATGTAATCACTGTAAATATCTGTGAAGAGATGTTTCTCCTTTTAAGACCCTAGGATTCTATGGATAAAAATTCCCCTTTTAATAGAAAACCTACTTTTTTCCTACTGCTCCTTTTTACCAAGGGTATAGCACTGTGAGGGTCCCAGACTTTTGCATGTGTTTGGGGGGGATTCCATTGTATGAGCATAGAATCCTGTTTCTTGCCTCGCATACTGGTATTTACACGCAAGCACTGGGGTGAGCACTAGTGGCGCCTATACCTGGAACAGGAGGCTTCAGTGACTGTTTAGAATCCCGGCTTCCTCCTCCTTGCTACCTTTGAGGCCCTCTGACCTCCTTATTCTCTCAGAACCTCAGTAAATAATTTACAGGGAAGTTCTAGAGATTTTTTCATAGTAGAGTTGTTAGGATATCTAGTAAGCCACAGTGTAGAAATAGAAATATTTAAATATGTGCTTTACACCTTGATGACAATCTATGAAAAACAGGATCTAGGCATACTCTGATGAAATGGATGATTCTATTTATCTAATTCTATCTCAAAATTTCATTGTCTGTCATTGCAACGCATAATGTTGGGTTTAATGTTATGGGCTAATAAGATATGTCATGTTGACTTAACATATGAATGATTTATTGACATCAAGAGAAGACTTTAAATGACATGCTTAGCTATGGCTGTTCAAATAAAGAAAAATAACTGTGATCTGAGTATACCACAAAGATGGAGCATACGAGGAGAGATTTTTTTAAGCTTAATCAAAATCCACTGTATATAACTCAGAGTAATGAGCTATGGGATGCTCTGATTTATTAATTAATATCTGTTAATCATAATTCTACTGTTAAAAATATTCATAATAAACCAAACTTTCTTTAAGGTACATGTTACAGTCTTATTAATCTTTTGTTTTCATGGTGACATATAACAAACACATGATAAAATATACAGAAATATATTTAGTGATTTAAGGATTTAAAATAAAATTTATGTTACAGACATAAATATTCTTCTCTAATAGTCTTATCGTATGTATGTCAATTAAAAATTGGTGCTTTTTAAAGGATGATTTTTTTCTTTGTTGTCTGAGATTATTTCCTCTGGACCAATAAGACTTCGAGAATAATCTCAATGAAGTAAAGCTGTTTTCAAAAGTAGTTTTATAAATATTTAGGAACCAAAACTTTTCATTCTAAACCACAGAAAGTGACTCTGATTTCATATTGCCTGACAGTGACCTAATTAGAGTCATTTGCATACTAATGAGACTTTGAATGATATAAGCAATAGCATGCTTGTAATAGATAATTAATTTGTATTTCAAAATAAGCTATGGCTATTTAACAACAACTCAAATGACACATTAAATTAAAGGAGTTGTTGAAGTTCCTTCTTAACAATAAACTCCTGTTACAGCTTTTCAGTTTTGCTTAAACTTCAAGCTGATGAACGTATCCCAAGGATCAATTTATATTCATAAGGTGACTCCTCATTAAGTGCTTAATTCTCAAATTCATCTTCAAAATAATATCTCTCTTTGCCAAGAAATTTAGACTGAATTATGCAGCACTAATTAAAATATTTTCTACCTATGTAGCAATGTACATCTGAATAATACAATGCACTTTTCAAATAATCTTACATCATCTCCCAGGATTGTAATTCCCATGTTGTAGTTGTTGAAATGGTTGCACTGAGAGTTATAGAGATCTAGATAGATCAAAATGAGTCAGGCTGCTGGGGCAGCCTTCTGCACTTTTCATTTTTGTCTCCTAATGTGAAGTAAGATGTACAGAACCTGGAATAAACTGACCAGGACGACTAATAAACTTGTTCTATACATCCCATACACAGTCCTTTAATGATCTTTGAAAGCATAAAATATCTAGAATCACTCACCAATCACTGCAATTGGTAACGGATAAGTGAGTTGGGGTGATTTATAGAATGCTTTCTCCTCGAATCCATTAATTTTTCTTTCATGTAAGTTTCAAACGAAAACTGTGGTTTATTTTCATAAAGATAAGTCACTCTACAGTATGACTGTTCTGTTATCAATTACTCTATGCCTAGCAGTTCTGAAAAAAAAAGCACTGATGACATAATTATGGGTGAATTATGAAAATAATACGGGCCTTTATCCAAGAGAAAGTTCAAATTTTCACGTGAAAAAAATTTCTCCATTGACCCCAGAGGGCACATTCAACCCAGACAGGCACTAGCGTTATTTATGTAGCCCCTGACAAGACGATTTAGAATAACCATTGTTGGAATTTCAGGTAAGTAGGGAAGAACTAACAGGTCAGCACAAAGGGAAGGAAGAAAAAGAAAGTGGGTCACATACTAGAAACATGACGTTTGTTGTCAATCATATAATCTTGAAAATTCAGAATAATCCTAAAGGTTTCAAATACTTTTGTATAATTTTGTAAGTATTTTTATAATATCTTATATTATAAAATATATAAATTATTTCACAGGAGTTTGAGGTTTGCTATTGTTCTAAAAACCAATAGAATCTTAGACACCAGAGCTAGAAGAAATCTCAAGAGACTTTATGTATTATATTCTTTTTTAACCCAAAAATATTTCAAGATTTTATTTTACACTTTACATGGGGCAATCACTGAACACTAAAAAATGTTAGGTGACCTTCTTAAGGTTACAGATATTAAGCAGTGGATTACAAAGTAATGTAAACTTGAACATAATAAGATATTAAATACCTGGGTTTGTTTCAATTTTAAAATCACCTAGAAATGCCAGAATGAGATACTATAAGATTTATAGTTTGTTTGTTTTTTTTGAAGAGTCATATTTTTTTAGGTTCAGCATATGGGTCACAATTTGAACAAGTCTACCTGTCTTGCAAGGAAGCCCCTTCTAGGGTCCATATTTTTGCTAACTCTGATTTTGAAATCCACGCATAACACTTTATCTGAGCAGGTACATTCGAATCTTTTTATTGCAAAATCCCATTTGAGTGTTTGAATTCGAAGGTTATTGATCACACAACATTATAGGTAAAATTGAATTTAAAACAAAACAAAAACATTTTACCAATTTGGCAAGGCAGGCTTACTAACATTTTATAATATTTTATTTACTAACATACTATAAAAATATAATTACCATGCTAAAATATCCCATCTATTTCCAAACATAAAAATAATCTGTTTGACTTTCTGATACAGATAGAGTTGAATTTGTACTACTCAGAAGTGATTCCTCTTTTTCCCCAACTAACATCAGCTTTTCCTATGCTCCTATGTTTAGGTTTTGGGATCCTAAGTCAGTTCATGCCTTGTTCAGAATTTACACACCCTGTTTCATTGATACACACTCATAGGTAGATACTCACCTAGCTCTGCTGAGCACTTGTTAGAACCGTAGAACTATAAAAACAATGCTCTGTGCTCTAGCATCTGAAGAAATATGGTCTTAATGACTGAGATTCTTTCAGGATGCTGAAAATTCTGAGTTTCTGACTTTGGGCACTTTAAAGTCCTGCTCTAAAAGTCACCTTGTGCGTGTGATAGTAGCTAGCACATCACCAAAATGACATTTCCTCTAAAAAAAGAGTCACGCTTTCTGTGCACTTCAGATAAAAATAGCAGAGGCCTCCAGCACTGTTCCACATTTTATGGTCTTATGGACAAGCAAAAGAAGTTTCACTTAAAAACAACCAAACCCATGGAGTGTGCATTTAATTGCACAGAATGCCAGCGTTTTCCGGAGTTATCCCCTTCGATCTAAATTAGATCTGCATAGTTGATGTGTATCTGCATTTTGCTATGGTGGTCGTGAGGCTGAGCAGATATTATATACACTTAAGCAAGTACTGTTGGGCAAGTCTGCCTTGTCCCTCTGGAAACATAATTTGGAATATTAATGTCAAATGACTCTCTAAGAAAAAAAGATTCAAAGATGGAAATTCTTCTTGTCTGTTATTCATAAAGGTAGGATAGAATTTTATCAGCAATAACCTTGAATTCCCAACCATATTAAATATTCAAGAGTCATCTACTCATTCAAGACTCCTCTTGAAGCCCCAAAGCCAGTTCAGCATGCTTTGCTTCTTACCACCATCATAGCTCGTACAGACTTTCATCATTTGTTTGTCCCATTTCATTGTAAATATATTTCTCTTTTTGTTTCTGTCAACTCCTTAGACTCTGAATTGCAAAATGAAGTTTACTTCTTATTCATCGTTTTCCTTACGGAGACTAGACTGTTAGACCCTCAGTAAGTTGGAAAGCTCTTCCCTGCCTACAGTTCACTCCTAGCTTGAAGCTCAATGCTGCCAATAGCTAAAGGGAAATGAGGATGTGATAAGACTCAAGAGCTTTTCCGGGGTTTACTTTCCTCCCAAGTAGTCCTTCCCAATCAGCTCTTAAAGGGTTAGTGGGTCCAACACTGGACTGGACACAATGCAGTTAGCCATGGTTTACTTTATCTACAGTACATTGTTAATAGGTAACCTCTCCTTCAAGTCACCCACGGGAGAGTTTTCAGCAGCCCTGAGATAATAGCCATCACTAATATACTTCCCAGAGGTATCTCTGTCACTTAACCTGCCAGTCCTGTCATCATCCAATCACTCGTGCTGACAGATCTAGGAAGCTCTACTGAGGTCATACCCAGACCAGAACTCTTCTCAAGATAAATAGTAAGAAAAAAGCAGCTAAGGCATTAGCCACAGTGTAGAAATGCCCTCCAACGATCTCATGGAATTATTCCCCTGACCTTCAGCTTCCCAGGTTTCAGTTAAGTGAGTTTGGGGATTATCCACTAAGGTGAATAAATGTGTCTCTAAGAGAACCATCTATGGAGCATATATCCTTCAATGGATGGTAGGTGGTTGGTGGGTTCCTTCGAATCTGTGGAAATTCTGATCGTCAAAACTTCAATTGAGATGATGAATCCAGGAGCCGTGAATACAGGAGGACAAAAAGAGAGAGAGAAGACATACACAAGCACACAGCTTGCAGCCTAACATGTGACTGTTAGTATTAGGATGCATCATGTCAGATTGGTCAGGAACTGGATCAGAAGGCAGACTGTTTATCCCTGCCTCTAATTCACAGTGGACTGGCCGTACCAGACTGTTCTTCTTACAGGATTCATACCCAACGTCAAGAACAACTCCATACCTTCCCAAAACTTCAGGAGGTTGTTTGAATTTGCCTCTTTTACATGAATGCATTCATGTTTATGTTGTTTCCCTTAACAGAAAAGTTTTGTCTCACTTTTTCAGAATAAACATGGATAAATAAAAAGAAGTGAGTGATGTAGATGTAAAGGACAAAAAAACAAACACATGGGAGAACATGATAGTGAGAAGTTATCAAACAGCGGAAAAAATCTAGACGTAAGATGTATTTAGATAGGGCTCATGCTGTTTCCATACAGATATGGAGAACACTTATTAAAAGCTCTAATAGATCAAAAAAGCAGCTGGTCTTTAAAAAAAAGTTAAAAGACGCTGGCTACTTGGGCAAGAAGTGTGTCGTTACAGGAATGGATCAATGTGGTTGAAATTAATTCACTTCCCAGGGTCTCTTATTTTCTCCTTCCTAGCCTCAATTATGACTTTGAGATTGAAAAGCTGAATTAGTAACCTAAGTGCAGATTCTGAAGTTAGACATCTTATTCTGACTCTGGTTACTCTAATTTACTAGCAATATGACTTTATCAAATTTCTTAATTTCTCTATGCCTCTGTCTTCTTTTGAGAAAAATGGATATTATATTAGTAGTGACTGCAGGACACTTTTGTGATAGGTAAACTAGGATGTAGGCAAGTTGCTTGGCACATGCCAAGTAAATGCTCTAAACAGATAAATTAGTTCTTCTGAATGGAAGCCACAGATCTAGCTCCAGTCACGATCTTGTGAAGGTCAGCTGGTACCACACCCGTTCATCTTCAAAAAGTCCAGCCTCTCCACTGGACCGTCATCTGGCTATCTTTGATAACTATCCTCTCTCCCTCTCTCTCTCTCTCTCTCTCTCACACACACACACACGTTAGTATGCAATGAGACCAATTGTAATCATCACACACATATAGTTAGTTACACACAGGACAATGATTTGCATTAATGTTTTCCATCTTTTACAGTTTGTTACAGAAATGTAAAGTAGCGGTAACCTCTTAGGATGACCATTTCTACTTTTTCAACATATCTTTTTCAAGTGTGCTTTCTATGTATACTGCTCCAAGAAAAAAGTTAGTTTATGCAGTTAATGACATTAGCTTATGATTTAAAAGGCAACCTGATTCTCTTTCTGTTGTATTTTTTATTGTCTCAGTGCTCAAAATACTTGAGGGCTCCGCACACTCGCTATATATATCAGCCAGTTTCCTAAAATTTTCATTCTTCAGTGTTGAGTGTGGAGAGAAATTCTTATTCTTCACAGTTGAGAAAGGATTAAAACTCAGCCAACAATGAAATTGCTAAAAATTACCTTTGGTCTGATTTTGTATCTGATATTTTATTTAAAAACTAAAAAAGAGGAAAGAAGCAGTATAGAATAAAATATACAAATATATATTGACTTCTAAATAGCATCTGGCATTGATTATCACACATATAGAAAGACTAATACTCTAATATTAATGTGTGGACCACCCAGGGTTGTCTCATGGGTTTCGCTTCCTTTCTGTTCACAGCCTACAATCTCTTTCCTTTCTGTATGCGAGGAGCCTGTGTCTTACTTTTAACTGGTAGAATATGGCAAAAGTGAAAGGATTTAGTGATTAAGTAGTTAAGGTAAAGTTAATCTTTCCATTGTATGTTTTAATTAATTTTTATTGGTGTATAGTTTGGTTTACAATGTTGTGTTAGTTTCAGGTGTACAGCAAAGTAACTCATTATACACATACATAGATCCCCTCTTTTTTAGATTCTTTTCCCATATAGATCATTACAGAGTATTGAGTAGAGTTCCCTGTGCTATACAGCAGGTTCTTATTAGATATCTATTTTATATATTGTAGTGTGTATATGTCAATCTCAATCTCCCAATTTATCCATCCCTCCCTTTCCCCCTTGGCTGCATTTTCACAATTAGCTGTGCCCAGCTTTGTGGGGGCTTTGGGCTTCAGTAGGAGTGGACCTATGAGCTGGTTTGGAGCTCTTTGAGGGAGGGAACCACTTTTACAGTGAGGCTTCCTGAGAAAACAGTGAACTGTCTGATTCCAGATGTGGAGGGGCCCATGCAATCACCAGGGTATGATATAAAGAAAGGGTTCCCTGGGCCACCTGATGGAGTGCGTGGAGCTGGTACAGTGTATGCTGGTGAGGAGAGATGTCCTAGAGGAGTGCCACCAGCTTAGTCTTACCCTTAGGAGTGGCACTCTCTTCCTCAGATTCCACCCTCCAGACCTGGTCTGGCAAAGTGACCCTCTGCTTCAGACAGCTTACGCCCTTTGTTGCATACTGAGCAACTCTTATTGATGAAACAGATGTAAACTAATTACATAAATCTCAAGCCATGATGTTATTGAATAAGTAATGTAAACAGCAAACACAACTCAAGAATTAATTGTGCCCTTGCAATGACTCAAGGGTAACTGGTATCTCTTGCTGATATCCAGAGTACCGCTGTTCTCCAGACTCTCATTTCATTGTTGTTTCTGCAAAAGTGCTTGGCATTATTTTCTCCATGAAGTTTTTACTACTCTATACCAAGTATAAGAAAACAAAATGGAAATAACACTTTTTAGATGTTGAGATCTAAATACACTAATACAGCACTTGAAGAAATCAAATATTGTCTTTGGAGTTCTGAAATAATTTAAATAGCTTGTTTTAATAACCTACTTTGCCTAAAGTTTGTGAAACACAAAAGAAAAGTAAATGTTTTGGTTGGCTTGTTTTTGCTAGTTTTGAAAGAACAGATACAAACTAGTAATAATAATAATAATAATAATACAGAGGTAATCTTAAATTAAGAGAATCTATATAACAGAGTATATAAACATTGCTAAAGACTGTGCCAGCTTTTCTAGACGTTTCTTTGACATATTTAATAATACTCAACTTTTTTCTGACAAAAATGATATGCAATCATAAGAAAATATTCATTGAGTATAGGCTTTTATTCAAAACTACCTAGAACACGTTTTTAAAAATAATGTGAAACAAATTATACTCAAAAATTTAATTGTTTTTGTGCAAAATAAAATAAATATACAAGTAGTCATTAGGAAATATAATCAAACTATGCCAGTCCAGAAACAAAAAGCTGGCTTTTTGAGATTGGTAGGAAAAATGAGAAGAGAATTTAAATAGGTAGAAATTAACATAGGTAGAAGGGTGAGTCAAAAATTATCCACACTCTGGCTGTAGAATTTATTTTAATTAACTTTTAGAAAAGATAAATACATCATTTTTTGACATAATCTCTTTGCTTTTCAATACACTCTATCCATCTGTCGACAAGCTTCAGCATTCCCTCATTAAAAAAATGTTTTAGGCTAAGCTGCGAGCCATGAATGAACTGATGACTTCACTTCATCAAAAATGAATGCGGCTCCTTCTTGATGGCTAACTCTTGTGCGACCTTCCTTGAACTTCTCTATCCATTCATACATACTTCTTTGCGACAGAACACTTTCTCTATACTGCGCACAAAGTCTTCGATAAATAACGGCACCAGGTTCACCCTCAGACCACAAAAGATGAACAACTGCACGCTGCTCTTCTTTCATGTAAATCACAAGTGGGGCATCCGTTTTTACTCGCGCCACACTTACAAATGAAGTGATGTCACACGTTCACATCTGCACAGCAGGGACTGGGGAGACAGTAGCCTTGAACGGAAAGCGCTGGTAAGACAGTGCAGCCAACAGAAGTTTTAATATAACCGAAGTGCGGATAATTTTTGACTCACTCTCGTACAAAATTTAGGTTTTCTGATACATATGGGGAGTGCAGCCTAATATGGGAGGGTATTGGGAAATTTTGAAAAGCAAAATGATAGTAGATTCTGGACAACCTTGTCATGTAGGTGAGAGAAGCTTTCAGCTGATGAATAAACAATAATGAAATTCGAGTTTGTTCATTTCAGTTGAAACCTTGCTCTAACAGAGGTACTAAAGCTCTAGTTCACTGAGCTCCAAAAATATATATCAGCAAACTGTACCAATGCTTTAAATGAATCTTGTTGGAAACCCAAATGGACCACCAACAAAAGTAGAAAGATTTTTTTAAAGTGTAAAGAGTTCCCTTCGCCATTCTCAGCAACTCCTAAGGCAAGGCTCCCCAGACCACAGTTTACAAACTACTACAGCCGGTCAGAATAGTGAGCTATTTGAAAAGTATGCCTATATCTGGTAAGTTATATAAGGGAACTATAGCCCTATAATTAAAGCCCTAATGGAGTTGCTCTTATATATGTGATTTCAACTTTCCTGCCTAGGGGATGAAAAAACTAGTTCTGTGTATGGACAAATCCCAATTTGATGAGACCATTTCAACAATGCAATTCTGAAGAGCCCGTGTTTCGAAACATAATAAAAATAAATTTTCAATGTTGGTTAATTATTATCAACTAATGGATGCCATAGACATCTTTACTTTAGACTTGAGGTACTGAGTGCCTATCTGTCACCCCATCAGTGATCTCAGATTCATGCCCCATCCCATGACTGTGGAATGACCCATGCCTTATCCTAAAGTGAAAGAATAGGGCAAAGTAGAGGGTCATGGGACTCTGTGCTGTTACAATTGGGTGCACAATTTCTGGCCTTGCTCTATCAAACTGTCCACCCCAGAAGTCAGCAATCTATGGTTCAAGCCCTGTTTTTGAGCCATCAGTGAGCTAAGAATGATTTTTATCTAAGAAGTTGGAAAATCAAGAGAAGAATTATATTTTCTGACATTTGAAATCATATAAAATTCAAATCTCAGTGTGCATAAATTAGGTGTATTGGCACACAGCCACCTTCACTTGATTACGTATTGTCTGCTTTCGCATTAGGACATTGTTGACTAATTTGATGGAGACCCCAAGGCTCGCAAAGCCTTGGTATTTACTACTTACAGATATTTACTATCTGCCACTTTACAGAAAAAGTGTGTCCATTCCTGAGAGGCGATATCAAATTAACCACTTGAAAATGCCTTGCTTTGGGAATATCGTCATATTCTAGCTTTTAAGAATTTCTCTTTATGAAATCATCATTTTTCATCATGACTTAGAAAAAATACAGTACTACAAGTCATACATATTTTCCACTGGTTTTTCCACGCTGACTTTAAACTTAGCTATAAACTTTATAGTTTTTTACAAAATTGAAAAACATTGGGTATCACCTGTATGTTGCATGTGTTTTATAGTGAAACAGCTGTTTAGGATTAGCGATGATTTCATATTTTCCTAAAAAAGCAGCTGAGAAACATCTTGTCTTATACCATGGCCATAATATCTAATTATTACTTCAATGTGCTTGAATAAATAAGCAATTTTGAAACAATGACTGCAACATGCTGCCCAATTTCTACCTGTTAAAATTTTTTTAAATGGTGAATTTTTATACATTTGTGAAATATCACATTATAATCCACATGATGAGAATATAGGCATTGCAAACTTTATTATAGAAATATGGGCTAAACTAAGTGCCAGGTGACTGTATTAAAATAGAGATTTACAGAATACATGCATCCATGCTTAAGACAAGAAGCTTCAATGACAGGAAAATTACTCAACTAACTTTTGATCATAAATATGTTCCTTTTTCTACTCTAACCCTACTCCTCACAAAACTTAGCTCAATTAAAATAAAATAATTACTTATTTTCCTGGAAGAAGATATGGGCATACTACAATTACTTAAAATTAAAATTAAAACTCAGAAATTTAATTTTGTGGATCAACATAATTTTTCTTACCTTTAATAACACTACACAGTATTGTACGTAAGTGGATACAAATATTAAACCACATATTCCAAATGCAATCTATTTTTAATAAACACAAATTTGAAGGCTGAAATAAAATGGAAATACACACATGGCAAACTATTACATGTGTGTATTAATACTGTCTTTCTATAGGGAGGTTCTACAGGAACATTTATTATTCTTCTAAATCAATTATGCTAAAGCTAATTTAAAATATTATACATTTGAGCACTGAAACATTAATTTTGAAATTTAATTATTCACTTATTTTCCTTTATTTCAGGTATTTTGTCATATTGAATGAAGTGAAGTTAGTAACCACTTAGGAAAATCAACCCTTGGTGGAAATACAATAACTTCAAAAGGCTAAAATTTAATTTCGGTCCAAAGAAAGGATTATCCCTTTGGGTAATGGAAAGAGCAAGTTTTGCAAGTGTGAATATAAATCTTGATTTGTATATAACAATTTCATAAGGCAGAGAAAAGATGGATGGGTTGGATATTTTTACCCATCGAATAAATGCTATAGTTTAGTCCTTATTTTGTTCATATAGGTGGCAAATAATGAGTGGAGTGGAATTGATGATTCTATGTTCTCTTTTTCCTGATTGTTTTGATTTAAGATCTGTCATTTCAAACTGGCATGATTTCTCTTTTCTCAGAAGCAAATATTAAGTCAATATTTTTATGATTTATCTCTCATATGATTAACTCCACTATTTTCAGTCCTGTGTAATTTGTGCTAATGAATACCTAGTAGAAGTTAATTTATTTTCCTGAATAAAAGAATGAGCATCTAAAGTATTCCATTAAATCAATAATCTTAAAAGTGGAATTATGTTGGTGGCATAATAATGCCTCACCACTTAAAGGCAATGGCAAAGGAAATCTAATTTTCATGTGCATTAACTTTACTAAATTGTTACACCAGAAAATCCAAAGAAGGACAAAGTTACTTTAAATTTCAAAGAAAAGAACAGTGTTTTTTCTAATGAAATATTATAAAAGTCTTTTAATTTTAGTCATGCCAAGTTTTTTAGGGGGAACTTTCCTTTAACTAAAAGTTATCTGACATATTTTAAAAAATTCTACTTAGTCATTTTTTTTTCTTTTTATGAAATGAGTGATGGACTACTTCATTAGATTTTTCATTGGAGACATAAATTATATGCAGGATAATTCACAGAAGTTATACCAATATCACACCTATAGGAAAGTATCCACCCACTATATAAGAAGATAGAAATTTGTAACACTCAAAGACACTCATTCTGTCATAAAGTTTTCCCTCTCAACCTATGCATTCATTTAAGGGATGTGCGTTAGTCTACACACATGATTTCTTTGCCACCAAAGAGAAGAAGCCCATTAAATCTCCAAGTTAGACAGGCCATTGCAATAAGGAATCCCTCTGCAAAAAGATTTGTATGTGGCTTGTTTGCTCTCTATACCAAGAGATGGAGGATTTCAGTAATAGACAATATGTTGGAAGTTTAAATGTCAAAAGCCTTGAATTGCAGGCAGGGAAATTTTTGAACACATGATTCTGTCATAAAGATCCAATTCACTGTAGCTGCTAGTGGACACGCCATAAATCAGAAACATTGTTTGTTAGCAATGATTACATAGTTCTATTGAGAAGGCTGGACTCTAACCTGGAAATAGTCCCAAAGGAAAAGAAAAGTGAACAAAAAGCAATAGCAGTAAATTCAACAATGTGTTTAGTAAATGGAGGCTGGCAGACAACTGGGCTATTATAATATTATGGTTCTTGCTTATGTATATCTTTATACATGAGTCAAGAATTGTAATCAACATGCATGTCTCACATAACATGCTTTTTTATTAATAATTTTCGAACAGTCTTACCCCAGAGCTCCTGCACATCATCACTAGCATTTCTGGGAAGGCGATGGAGTAATTTCAAAAATGACAACTTTCAATGTATACACAGAATTTCTATAAAATCAAAACATTGGTAGCTGAGTGGGCCAAAATCTCGTTTATTTACATCAATAAAATATGCACCTCAAGACAAACGGTCTCAGTTGAGTAATGTATTGCATTTTCCACTGTTTTTAGAAGGAATGAGTAATGACAGTGAAAAGGCTTAGGTTCATTAAAGAAAAACAAATCTAATGTACTGAAGTCCTTTATTTAGAAGGAGTCTGTGATGTGAGTTGACAGTTGCTTTGTTTAGACAAGTGTCATAGTTTTATTTCATTGACCACATTTTCTAAAGTCAAATAGGGCAATCATTCTATCAGCATCCAACTTGGACATCCAACGTCAACAGGAAAACAATGGCTTCAAACTAAAGAACTAAACTATTCAAAATCAAATAGCTACTTTTTTTCAATAATGGCAACATTTTATGTAATTTGACCCATATGCGCCTAGATCATCAATGGCTTGTAGAAGTGAAATCTAACTCCAGATTCTCATTCCAGAATTTTTAGGAAAATATCTTAAAATAAACAAGAAATTTATTGTTAATGGATTAATGAAAGCTAAATATGCTATTTTGAAGTTTAACTCTAATGTAAATCATACTCTACCAAATATTCTTTGATTTCCAACAACCGCATGGCACTTCGTTAGAAAGAATAGAAAAATGAAATCAGGTATTTCCTGTCTCTCATAAGGGTGATACCAACTGTCCTTAAATTGTTCTAACATCTAGTAAGCATCAAAACTAAATAGACTGTAAATGGCAAAGAAAGACTATATTCAGGGTAGAATGGTCTTAAAAATTCTCAGTAAGATTATTATTTTACTGAATTATTTTAATTTATTTGCAAGTAGTATTCACCTAGTGGAAAAACAGATTTGAGGGAAAATATACAAAAAATATAAAATTTAGAAAACATATAAGTCTTTGATAATTAAAAACAAATATAATTTATGGATTAGTTTCAGATGTAAGTCCACCCTAAATTTTTATTAGTGATTTCTGAGATTTTGCTTTCTAGTGGAAATCATCATTTTTATTAGGAATGTTTTGTAGATTCAGCCACATTTAGAATATTGGAAACAACCATTTCTTCTATACAGCTTATGTTTTTCCACAAAGGTTTAAATAGATGATGGATCTTCTTATTGTGTATCTCAAGACAAAATTGATCCACAGAACTGAGGTAACTCTCCACAGGATTTCAGGTGAAAAATAGTGTAGTTGAATTATCTAAAATGTGGGAGCCAAAGGTATTTTTAGTTATATTATTCAACATTCTCTTTCATTATTTAATTTGCTTTTATAAATAATAAATTTTTTTTTGCAGTTAAAGATCAGACATATGTAGCGCCCTATGACCTCTAAGTAGTCTTACCCCAAAACATAATCATTAGTTAAAAAAATAAAAGCAAACTCTACAAAGAAATTGGAAGACTGTACAAATAACTGGCAGTAAGGAAAGGGAGATGATTCAATTCAAGTCCCCTCTGGCTCTTTTTAAAAATAATTTTGTTTACTCTGCATTGTGAAAATTACAACATGAAATACTGAATATTGACTAAACCTACAGTTAATATAAAATCTGTTTCCCAAACAGATGGTTTGATGTAAATTAAAATCATTGCTTTGCCATTTGGAGTTTGTAGAAAATGCATCCATCTGAAGGTACATTAGTTCCAAACTATTTATTTCAAAACCGTTATACATTAAGAAAAATCAGCTTATTTAGTAGCACATATATCGTCTACTAGACAATGTAAAATTGAAGTATAGAAAAAAGCCTATACTATATAAAATATTGTATATATTATTTCCTTTCTCAACATGTAGTGAGTATTGTATTGAATATACAGGAGAGTCTTGTCAAAGCAATTAAAAAACTTAGTAGTCAGAAAGGTGAGGTGTGTATGTACCTAATTCTTCTCATAAGTAATGAAGAGATGAAATCACTAGGTATCATTGGCCTTAAGCTGCTTATATGAAAACCTAGCCTCGGAAAGCAGTGATTTCTAAGTTTCTTTAATATTATATGATCTTGTGATCCACGTTATTTAAGTTTCTGTGATTACCTGATTTGGGCTCAGGTACAAGTTTTGGACTCCCCTGAGGAAATTCCTGATAGTGTTAAAAGTCCTAGCAGGCTCGAGGACTTCTCTGGCTGGAACCCATCCTCAAAGTAGATTCTCCTTCAGACATCTTTCTCTATAACAGATATAATGGTCGTACATTTCAAATTGAGTGGTAAAGGAAGCCACTAAAGGGTTAATAACCCAGAGTCACGTATGTCAGGACAATGGCTTCTTTACATGGGCGGATTTACAATAAACTACCTCCTCAAAGTTCTGGGAAGTGGCTTAGTAAAGTGTCCACATAGTTTTACGTATTTGTAAAATTTGAAAAATTAAATTATTTGGACTATGATTCTTGAATATCGTTGTCTCTTTCTGCCATGATTTTTCCTCTGTTATGACACTCCTTTCAGTTGACCGTTAAAAAGCTACTGTGATTAGGTAAGTTATTTGGGAATTCTTTTCATTTGGATTTGGTAATTCAGGTTTATTTATTATCCTTCCTCATCACTTCCGTGGCAAGGTTTTGTGGGCCGACCCATAGAACAGGGAAGACTTTCAGAGAACATCTGCTGTCCTTTGTGCTGACCTGTCCAGTCTGAAGATTCTGATGAAGGGCCAGAAGTCATATCACGTGATAAGCAGGTACCATAACCTTGACATCAAAGCCCTTATATAGGCCCTGATGAGAGAAGTGTAATAGCCACAGAAGGCATGGGATAGATGAGGACTAGTCTTGCAATCATTAGAAATGTGAACTGAGAGCAGAAGATTCAGTTTTCACTGGCACTTAATTAAAATGGAAATTCAACATCTCCTGCTAGAGATACCCGCAAATATGTGTGTGTCCATGTGTATATGTTTATGCATATATATGTGTATTTATATATATTTACATATCATAGTAACTATAAAGGGAACATAGATTTTATTTCTTTTTTGATGGGAATTGCTTGGGATAGAATTGATTAGCATCCCTGTCTTTACAGGACCCTGCAAAGCTCTGGAGTGCCTGTGTGGGCAGTTGTATGTTTTATACGTCCTAGCCTACCAAATCATGTCTCACTGTATCTGATGCATTTGTCCTGATGAAATCTGGCAGTTCCAGACAAAACAGCACACAAAATGGCTACCAACTCAGCAAATAGAGTAAAGAAACAAGTACTATGGTAACAGAGCACCTACATGTATTAACCAATAGATCAATGTAGGATGAGACTAATTTGATTACCTAATAATGTAACTCAATGCATAGAGCAGAGATTTAAAATGTGTTTGAACTGATCTTGTCTATGCCTTAATTTCACTTTAATTTTGTGCATTTTTTCAGAAATATTAATCAAATCAGTAATTGAAAAAATACAGTATAAAATTGTGTCAGGCAACTAATTAATCAAGATTGTTTTTTCCTTCTTTCTAGATTTTGTTATGTTTGTGGTATTTGTGAACCTTTTTCTCTCAATTTAAATGTTCAATTTCTTACCTAATTTTGGATTTATAACTTCTTTTCAATTCCATTGTTCTATTCAATTCTATATAGGTGTTTGCCAATTATAAAAAAATAGGAAATTATAAAAGTTTCAGCTTCATAAAATCTGATCTGTCTTTTCCTATTGTGTTATGTCAATACTGATAGAGCGAGTTTAAAGACTGAAACCAATGGGGAGCGTCAATTGTATTAGTGACCTGTCCTTTGTAACGTAACTTGGATTCTTTATAATTTATGTGAGATTATGTTTCTATGTCATGTTCTCTGCCATCACTTTACAAGGTTAGGTTTTGCCCATGTAAGAATTTAATATTTTTTTTTCCAGTCTCAATGCAAGAGGGTTTATCCTGGCTTAAACATTCAGTGTTTTAGAGTTTTTACAAAGTCGATTGTCATCTTATTCTATTGTTTTATACTAAGAAAAATAGGAAAACAAAATAGAGTTTCTACCAAGTATCAGATTGTGATAGGCATTTGTACATGTTTTCTCACTCATTTATGCCAATCTTTCTCAGGTAAATAGTACTTTCCTCATTTTACAGCTGTAGAACATAAAGATCAGGAAAGCTAAATAATTTACCTACGGAATTGAAAAATGGTAGAAAATTTTAAGCCAAGTCCATGAGGCTACCAAACCTACTCTCTCAGGACTCATGCCATGTGGATTTGAAATTTCTTGCCACACATAGAATTTTCAGTCACATTTCCATACGTGGATTGCTATGCTCAAAGTCTATACACCCCTCTAGGGTTATGGGTGTATTTAGATAACATCAAAATATTAGATACATTTACCATCTAAATGTTTGATTTGCTTAATAGCAAACAATCAGTTTTACATTTAACGTATTGGATGTTTCAATCATGCATAAACACAAATCAAGTCTATTTTGTATTTTCAATTGGGTTTGAGGTATTGAAGAGCATAGGCAAAAAGTAGCTGCAGAGGTGGTAGAAAGTTATACACACAAAAATCCATTGATTGCCTTGTGGTTTGAGGTAATGGTTAGTATTTTATACATTTCCAGATAAGACAGAAGAAATACCAGTAGCCACCCTACATTATTAAACCCAACTGCTGGCTGAGTTATCTAAATTATATGTTTACACGTATTTTAAAGTGATTTTTAATCAGTATAAAAATTTAAATATTTGGAATAAGATATATTCAGCGATTTATATATTGCCCAATTTCATCAAGGTTGAGTCTTAAACTCTTTTCCGAGCATAGTTCACAAAACGGTTCTTCTCTGGGCTACAAAAAATCTACAGATACATTCAGTGTAGCTCAGGCCCACTGTGTTTTATAAACCAAGGCCAAGATGTTTATATTATCCGCAAACATCTCAGTTTGCAAGCCTGCCCTACATTCTTTCTCACTGTTTTCATCCACACTAATGTTACAACTCACCTCTGGATGTCCACCAAGTCCAAATGTACATTTCTATCCAGAGCTCACTCGAAGTTCTAGACCCATGTACCAAAGGCACTTCAAGGGTTTCCTATTTTAATAAACAACATTATTACCCAGTTAATTATGCAAGAAATAAATTTAAAAGTCATCTGTCAAATGCTGTAATTAATCAGGCACCAAAACTTTTCATTTTTTTCTTCCCAAATGTCTCTGAAATCTGTTCACTTCTCCCTACTTCCTGGTGTATGCTGTCAAAGTGCCCTGTACTTTTTTTTACATGTGGTTTATAATTATATAGACTTTGGTAGAAGTATTTATAAACACCAGTTTCTCCCATTAGATTCTAAACTTCTTGTGGAGAGTTACAATGTATGATTTGTTCTCCATTTTATCCCCAGAAACTACCATCAAGCTTGATAACCACTTCAATGAAAAATGAATGTGGAACCTTGAGATTACTTCATTTTTGCTTTATAAAATCAAAATTATTAATATCATTATATACACATTTTTACTATTTATTAGATTCTTCCTTAAGGTGACTTTATGCAAGTAAAAGTATTGTTTCAAACACTAGGAAGCACTGGAAAGTTCTTTGAAAAAAAGCTTTTATCATTTTACATTACCCAAGCTGAGTATAAAATAACTTCTACAATGCCTTCTCAAGCATTGACTACTGTGTGGCTTATTCTTTGTAAATTTAATAAGAATCTTTTTAAACTATTTCTCTAATTTTTACAAATTTGATTTCTTGTGTGGTTCAACTTTTTAAATTTATTGGAAATTTATATTATTTCTATAAATTATTTTTAGCGCCATTTCTAATTATATTGATTAATATTTCCTTATCCAATAAAAAGAACTATTTTTACGTTACGATAACAATAATTTGCTAAAAGTTAGTATCTTGTTAATTGTATTTGTGACATTTTGACACCCCAGGTATTTTACACTACATCTAACCAAAGGAGAACTATGTTTTGGTCTATGTTTCTGTGATTAGTAAGCCTTTGCCCATTCTAAAACTGAGACAGATATAAACTTATATTGGTGTCTATTCATTCTGAATTTTAATTTTTTAGATATAATTTTTAAATCTATCAAGTATTTATAGTTTAAATTACTTTTACAAAAATAGTACATGAAACTAATTGTCTTAAAATTATTATTATAGGTAAAATAAAAGTCCCCTTTGACCCTCACTCCTAAATCCATTGGGTAAGCATTGAGTTAAGTAAAGCAAGAATTTATCCAATTGTGTACAGTGAGGGAAAGACAGCAAGGATAGATTATAGATATAAAGTGAAGTAATCCCATAAACCAACAAGAGTGTAAAGATCTCTGGTACCTTATCTTGTGAAAACAAAACAGCAAGTAATTTAACAGAGCTGAAGAATGGTTTATATCCTCAGGGCCACAGCATGGAGAAGAGTCAAAGCAGTGGGTGTTTAGCCAGGCAGAGCCTAATTCTCACTAAAAGTGGACACACACCCATGCTGGCACAGAACCTATACCTTATGGTAATGGAAACAGCCCCATAAGGAGAAAAATAACCCCGACTCCAATAAAGAGTATTTATAAGTGGTGCTACATCATGGCAGGTATTTGAGGAGACATTTAAATTTTATTTATTTATTCTATTTATATATTTACCATAGGAAAAGAATCCAGTCATACGTCATTCACAGGCATAGTGCTCAAGAGGTTTTGGATATATTTTGGGACATGCACAGTGCTAATAAATTGTTCCACTGAATTTCATCAGAGTCAGTACAGATAATAAACTAAGTAGTTGCACATCTACTCTGTCACCTTTTCCACTGGTTTGGCATCACTGCCTGGAAGAATCCTTGGCTGGGAAGAAGCTGAAGCCCCCTCTCGAGTCCCTGTGTAATTCAGCCCCATCCTGAGCAATCAGAACATTTCGCCACTGGACACGTGTATAATTTTAAAATTATGTTAGTTATGTCCTCTTTATGCTCCTGTCCCTCTCTATTTGTAATGTTTGTGATAATTTCTAATTTGTTAGACTTCTTAATGAACACTTTCATTTTTATTAATGAGTACTAATTTGTTGGTGATGGATTTTGTCATTTCTACTGATTTCTACTTAATTCTTTTTTTTTTTAATTAATCTTGGTTTTTGGTTTTATTTTGCTCTTTGTTCTTGTTTTCTTCTTCATCTAGCTTCCTTGAGCTAAAACTTACTTCATTTATTGAAAAACTTTTATGTTTATAGTAAACGCATTTGAGATACAACTCTCTTTTTTGTTGTTTTATCAATATTCACATATTTAGTATTGTTGTCATTTGACTCAAATTATTTTTAAAGTTTAATGTTTCTTCTCTATTCCCTCAACTTTATGAAAAATGTTGTTTTTTAATTTCTAGATGGTATGTGTTGTTACTTTCAAATTTAATTGAAAGTAGGTCAATAATTATGGTTTTAAAATTATAAAACTAAGAAATTTCCCTTGTGGTTTAATGCATAGTTATTTTTATAACAGTTCACTGCATATATTCACTGTTTTTAAAATAGATGTACATATATTTATCATTTAGATCAAGCTTGTTAGTTGTTTTATTTATTTCTTCCTTAGAGTTATTTATTTTCTGCCTAGGGAACTTTCCATTTTCTCACAAAGTATATTAAAAATTTCTAAACAATTTTTAGGCATTTGCCAATACTGATAGTTTTATCAGTCTTCTGCCTTAAATATTTGGAGGGTCTTAGTTGTTCAAATACAAATAAAACAATTACTTTCCCTTCAAAACATAAAACAACTCTTTTTTTGATAATGGTTTGACTTAAATTTCACTTTGTCTCAGAACAACATTGCTATATAGCATTTTTAATTAATATTTTCTGGTATATTTATATATAGCCACTAATTTTCAATTATTTTCTTTGATAGGTTTCAGCTCAATTTTTAGGCAGCCTAATCTTTTAAATCTATCCTGACATGATTATGGTAAAATCTTATAATTCTGAATTTAATCCTACCACCTTATTTTGCTTTTTATTTTACCTCATGTCATTAATAAATGTCTATTTTACCTACCTAAAAATTAAAGGGTTTTTCTTCCTTATTCAATAATTCAAGAATATTCCTGGGCATCAGTTGGCTCTTCTGACTCCAAAAGCCAAGGCTCATCCCTCTGGTGGCCTCAGAGGGATTTATATTTGCAAAAATTTTCCATACTCAAGATGTCCAAACTTTTTGACCTTATTTGAATTAGGCTGTATCTTCTAAAATCCCATGAAAAAGAACTCATGAAGGTTACCATTGAAATTCTTGCTGCTAAATGCAGTGATCAATTTGCAGTCCTCATCTTTGACACAGGTGATCATTCCTTCCTCCTGGAAATATATATATATATTTGCTTCCTTGGCAGAAAACCCCACTTCACTTATTTTCACTCTAACTGCCTGACAATTTTCGTCAGCTTTGCAGAAGCTTCCTTTGCTTCCTGAATTTTTGCCCCTTCAGTGGCTCAAGTTTCAATTCTTGGCCTCTTTTTTAATTTAAATTCTCTCTCATAGTCCCTCAATCAGATTCACAGGGCTTTATTAATTATAAGGTTGCAGGCTTATAATGCTATGCATATAAATAAATCATCTGGAAATAGTTACTATTTCTGTAACCCATTAAACACTACATGTAATATTTTTCTTTGTTGCATTAGTACTGTGGCCAGAATTTACAGAAAATTGTGTCTGGCAAGGATTCTCCATGAGTTGTTTTATATAGTTTTATATATACACACACACACACACACACACACACACGCTTTGCTCTTTTGATAAAAAAGGTTTACATTCATTATAAATAAAGGAATATAATATGTAAAGAATGAAGTAAAAACAATCACTCAATATAACCATTGTTAACATTCCCTAAACATCATTATAGATATAAGGACACACATAGAGAGTGTGGGCAAAAGTTAATAAGACCCTTTCCCTTTCTGCATGAAAATTTGGCTTTTGATTATCTTCCTAGTTTTGTTCTCCTTCTGACCCGATAAAATGGAATATGTCAACTATGGTACTAGTCAATGTTACTTAGAGTGGGAGGTCTATAAAGAACTACAAATAAACTATAAATACTCGATGGGGGGCGGATATAGCTTCCTTGAGTGTCATGGAATATAATAATTGGGCATAACCTTGAGGGGACGCTAGAAACTATGCCTGTCGGTTCGTTGCAAGAAAGATCGGATCCTATGAGGCTCCTACAAAATCCTTCCTGGAAACCTTCTACTGACCCAACCTGAGTTGCTACTTTCCTTCATACCCTGATGCATAAAAGTAGTTTGTACTAATGGTGTCCATTCTTGCTTTCTATTTATGCCTTATCTTATCATTTGAATTCAAGCTAAACCACCCCATGTTAATTTCTGTGTCAGGCGTGGCTGTGTCCTCCACTGCATCTCTGTGCGCGTTCTCCTGGAGGTCTCTGTAACATCTGATGCTATTTCATCTTTGAACTTCGTTGGCTTCACCATCTTCTTCTGGATGGATCCTCTTCATTCAGACCCATACTTTTCAGCTCTTATCACTTCTCTCTTTCTCTTTTCCCCACTAACGTAAGCATTATGGAAAACAATATCCTATTTCCAGTTTTACTTAGTTCTGTGGTTTCAATGATCACCTCAATTTCACGCTTGTCAATCTTTCATGGAAATATTCTGACATGTTTCAACAGCTCGGGTGTATAAATATAAACTCATCTTTCCTCCAAAACCAGCAACCCCTTTGATACTCACAGTCTATTCACAGCACTTCCATTTTCCCCTCACTTGGGCTCAAAATATCAGTGGTATTGAGGAGCCTTCCATTTCCTCTCACTCTTCTCTAAATTGGAGAACCAGATAAGTCTATGCTGCCTTTGAATTATGCTTGAATCACTTTTTCTCTCTTGTTTTTATCATTACTATAGGCACAAGCTCATCATTTCCCATATACACTATCCCAATAACTTAAAATTCATTCTGTAAATGACAAATAATGGAATCTTGAAGTTACGTACCACCCACTGCCAAAAATGTCTATGGCCTATTGAAATAATCATCACTCCTTTAATCTGCTCTTAAAGAGTTTACACCAAGAATCACAAATGCAGATTCTTTCCCAGGGTGAGGGAAATTGGGTAAATTCTGAAACGTACCCAATGTGGGGTAAAAACCCCATGTAAAGGAAGAAGCTGCTACTCAATTTCACCATGATGTTCTTTGAGGAAATGTGGTTCATTGATCCAAGATCTTCAGTTTATCAAAAGAATCCAGAGATCCAAACTTGGGAAATGTGATAAGTCTCCTGATTTGATAAATTTGATCTTTATTTTTCTTTAAACTATGTGTGTGAATCAAGCAATAAAGAGTTTGCTAGCCAGATCTGCTCTGTGGTCAATTGTCCATGGTCAATCTCTGCTTAACTGCTGTTGCCCCAACCTTTTTTCCCAGTCTTTTTGTATAACATGGATTCCAAAGAGCTTAACTCACTATTTGCACAATTTGTACTATTAATTTTCACTTTAGGTCCTTTTCTCTTCCCAACTCCTCTCAAGCAAATCTCTAGTTTCTATCAAATTGCTGCTTGAAGTGAATATGTCTTTATTATTTCTGTTGTTTTTACTTCCTATGAACCAAATTAATCTTTGATTTCTTCCAATGTAACCTAGGCTAAAAAATGATTAGGGATAAAAGAAAGGCGTTTGTTCAATAGTTCTAGGCAACTAAACAATTTTTACCGTCTCTATGACTGTGGTTCTCAATGGAGATGGCACTGTTCCCTAAGGAACACTGTGGCATTTAGTGGAAATGATCTTGTTGGTCATGATCACTTTGTGGTTGAGACTTGCTGTCATTTACTGGATGTAGTCAAGGGATACACTAGTTATTCTGTAATACGTGTGATAGTTCTGCCCATGTAATTGTCCTATGTCCCTCTCGTCTTGCTAAAATCCTATTAGACATTTATTTTGGCTAAAAATTTGTTTAAATCATTTGAGCCTAAAACCCAGTGCTCTTTCACAGAGAAACCAGTATTTTTGCAAGATTTGAATAGACTTTTGTTTAGCAACGTAACTACTATATAAATTGAAGGGATATTTTACTTTGCTTTATCTAGATCTCTTACTAAAATTGTCACCACTTTGGAAAATCACTTAATGTGTCTGAGTTACCATTAAATACATGTGTATAATCCTGTTTTTTTTTCAGTTGCCATATTCATCTTGATTCTACATGGATTTGTAAACATTTAATACATTTATTAGGTTCTAGTGCAGTCATACCTGAGCATGTTCATACCAATAAACATATTATTGTAATCTAAATTACTTGACCTAGTTCTTCCTTTATATCACAAAGTATTGTTGACTTTGTTTTAAAATTTCCTAAAAAAGTAGGATATTATTCATAAGTTTTTTTTTCTGGATATTAAAGGGGCCATTGATAACTTTTGTTATTAAAAAAGGGAGACCTGGGACCTCCTTTCTATGGTAAGCATGGTCCTACATGGGCTTTGCCTCCCTCAGGGTAACTTTGATGGTGGAAACAACCAAGAGTGGTGAGATTAGATGTGTCATTTAAAATGCAATAACATTTCAGGTCAATTTCATCATGTTTAATGATGTGAAAAATAAAGGAAAGTAGAAGAATTTAGTGTCCTGCACCCTTGTACCCTGTCAAATGAGACTGGGTTAAAAGTCGGCCAGATGTCTCCCAGGGAATCCAAGATTTATTCTTGCCTTAGCAATTAATTACCTCATGTTTTTGCAAATGGTGATTGAGTTGTTTCCACTAAATTACATGATCCTTGATCATAGTGACTCTATTACTCATTTTTTAACATACCCATTTCCTAGCACATAATAAATGATCACCCTTTCAATTACAAGCAACAGAAACAAATTCTAACAAGAGAAAAATTGAGGTTGTAGGCTTTACTGGATGGGGATCATTGAGGCTCATATAACTTATTAAATCTTTTGGCCATGCCACAGAGCGTATGGGATCTTAGCTCCTCAACCAGAGATCGAACCCATGCCCCTTGCATTGGAAGTGCAGAGTCTTAACCACTGTACCACCGGGGAAGTCCTGAGGCTTGTATAACTTAAAGAAGAGCTAAACAACCCAGCCTCAGGAAAACTACAAGCCAGAATAGCACCAACCATGTTCAGTGCCTGTGTTTTAGGGAAGTTGAGAAAGATAGTTCTGGTTTGGATCATGTTTTCTGTCTTGGTAATAATCAGTCATGTTTGAGGAAAAGGAAAAGTAGCACTGTTTCGAATCTCTGGAGAAATGATGGGTGCTCCAATTTGTGTCTATCATAAGCACTGATAATATTTGTTTAATCAATAAGTAGATTAAAGGAAAAAAAACTGCCGTCAAAAACATTTTCCATAATATTTTATGATTGTTCTTTAGTCCAACTCAAAAAAATGAAATTTGTAATGATAATATTGAGCTAAATTATTTTATTTTATACTTCGTAAAATTTACATTCACATTAAAATCCATATCATGACTAAAAAGTGGAAAGAAAATATTCTGAATACTTAAAGGAAGTATTTTTCAGAACTTGAAACTTTCATTCTACATTGATAAATGAAAATATCTTACGAGTGACTACACATTATTTTCCTCCAAATATCAGGTTGTGTTTCCACACTATTATGATAAACACTTCTCAAAAGTCCTGTTAGGAAGTGAGTAGCTCACATTTTGTCTAACACACTCTAAGACCAAATGACAATTCATTTCTTCTTCATTCAAAGCAGTTTTCAAAATCTCATATATCATAGTGGTGTAGCCCCTTCTAGTAGGACATGTATATCAAGTAGAGTATCTTATTTTATCAGATCAGATGTCATTCCCATTGGGTCATGAGGTATTCTAATTTGAAATTGTAGGAATATCTGTAATTAAACAAAAAGGTAACTAAAATCATAAAGAGTTAACAGACTTAAAATTTACATTAAAATGGAAAAGTGCAAAATTATGATGACTATTTTGAACAGATAACTGAAATTTAAATCTACATAGTTTCATTTTTAATACAAAATTTTGTGTCCCATTGGATAAAACAGAGAATAAAATTTCTGCAAAATATATGGGTCATTGGGCAAATTATTTACAACCAATGTCAAAGTGAACTTGGTCAACAATTGTGAAGGGTGTGAGATTTTACCCTTTTCAAAAGCTAACAATTTAACCTGCCACATTTCCATGAGTGCTGCAGAAGACAAGCCTCTGAGTCAGAGGAGAAGCATATTTTATTATTCAGAGAAATCACAGTAGCCAAAAATCATCATTTTTGCTTGTTTCTTGAGCTCTAATTCCCATGAGGTGATGCAGAGAGGCCCGAGTAACACCTTTGCAAACAGTGCATTATATGAAAGCAGAAGTACCCTGAGCTTCAGGAACCCACATATTTTATTACAGGCAGTACATTTGCCTGGCCATTGCTTGAGGAAGACCCCGTCTCTATTCTCCAGGGGTATTGACTATACAAACACCATTGAAAAGATACTCTATATCTTTTCAGGGCAGTTGGTGCCTCTGCCCATAAGAATGCAGAAATGTGAAAAACTTATAAAGAACAGTTTCCCAACAGATGACTGAAAACTCCCCAAACTTTTCCCAGGTGTCCAAAGCAAACTTGCTGAAGTGTGTCTGAGACCTGAAAATTCACTTGGTTTCATTCTGACTTGTTAGTTCCCTTTTCTTCTCACATAAATGTAATGTTGCTCAATCCCTAAGAGACAGGCTGACTGTGAGTCAAACAACCATTGTTAAAAACAGTACTGTCTGCAGACAATGGAGAATCTTGTAATTCCCTACAAAACGTAGGAGGAGTAAACAGATGACCAGTAAGATTATTTCTTCACGGCTTATACTTTTATTGACCAATTTTCCAAATCTCAAACGTGCTTTGCTTTTTATATTACTTCAGTCACTGTTTGAATTATTTCCTCTCTTGCTTTACTAAGAGTTATTTTTACATTAATACCAAAAATGTTCTTTAGACTTAATTTTGTGCGTGTTTGCTCTACTGATCTGAATAACTTAAGTTTAAGCATTTCCCCCTCAACAAATGGAGAATATTAATATGTATTCTAAAGCTTCATAGGTGATGCCACCCAACTAGCAACGTCCAAACTCACTTGTGCATTGATTTATTTAGCCTTAAAAACAAATTTAAAAATATTAATTTTGGAAACTTGAGCTAGCTAATCCTCAGCGCTGTTTCTCCTTGGTTTTCAAAATAGATTTTTGAGAGGGCTATACTAAATTAATCATCTGTCGAATTTGGTAGCCGTTAATCCCACTGTTAAGAATTTTAAATGTGGCTAGTGCAAATGAGCAACTGAATTTTTAATTCTATTGAACTTTAATTAATGAGAATTTAAATTTGAAAACTAATGATCTGGCTTCCTAGGCGGCACAGTGGTTGAGAATCCGCCTGCCAATGCAGGGGACACGGGTTCGATCCCTGCTCCAGGAAGATCCCACATGCCGTAGAGCAACGAAGCCTATGCGCCACAACTATTGAGCCTGTGCTTTAGAGCCCATGAGCCACATCTGTTGAGCCCATGTGCTGCAACTACTGAAGCCCACGTGCCTAGAGCCCGTGCTCTGCAACAAGAGAAGCCACGGCAATGAGGAGTTAGAGCACCACAATGAAGAGTAACCCCCACTCACTGCAACTAAAAAAAGAAAGCCTGTGCACAGCAAAAAAGGACCCAACACAGCCAATAAAATAAATAAATAAATTTATAAAAAAAATAAAAAGAAAATTAATGGTCAGTTTGGTTATTTGAAAACTTTTAAGTATTTTGGAATAACTGGTGTATATAAATCTACTTTCCAACAGTAAATTTCATGAAAGCTAAATGCAGATCAAGTATTTCCCATTAAAATTGAGCATCCAAAAATTAGATGTGATATGAGTGAAATTCAGAACAGACTTTAAAAGAAGATATTTTTACATTACACGTAAGGTTTGCAATATATTGGACAGAGCTAGAAACTTTCAATTGTGTATATTCTTCAAACAGCTGGTAACTTTTTATGTCCATGTTTTCTAGTAAGATCTCTGCGTGACTGCATTTAATTATCAGAAATCCAGTCATATATATTAAATACTTTTGTTAAAGTAATCATAAATGTCTTTCAGTTGTATTAAATATTTTTTACATACCTTGGAAATAACTTCAGTGATAAGTGATTCAAAAATGTGACTTAAACTAATCCAATTTAATGAATCTGTGTTTTACCTGATTAGGATTCTTGTTAAGCCTCACATTGCTGGCTTTGTTAGTTATATTTTAATCCATTCCTACACGGAAGTATCAAAACTATTCCTATGTGAAAACTAGTAGCATTAGTAAGCCACAGAATAGTGCTGCACCCACAGTGTGTTGGTGGCAGGTTTAACCTAATCCACTGATTCCATTTTAAAATTATCAAAACCAGAGAACCACTTGAAAATGTTATTTTCCCTCTGGAGGAAATTCTGCATTCTCTACCCGACTGGATAGTGTATCTAATTGATTGAGAATTGTGCCAACACAAATGCAGCTGTTTAGAAATGGGAATGTTTACTATGTCGAAACTCCAAACTGTATCCCATAATCTGTTTAAGATTAAGTCCACCCAGGGAGAAAAGCCTAGGGCACAAGCTGAGGGACCATTCGCCCCTCAGCCCAGGATCTATCCCCCCTTCTTCTTCTCTTGGTCTTCATTTCCTCTCTCGCTGTAGTGCCAAGAGAAACATCTGACCAAAATACAGGAATTCCAGAGCAGAAGATCAAAAGTGTGATGTCTCTGATTACCCTGATTGTGTATGTGTGTTGTGCAAATATCTGAGGACAGAAGCATTAGCAAAAGGAAAAACAGACACAACCAAATCTAACCCATCAGTGTACATTTGCTTTTTTTCTTCACCACCCTGCTCTGCCTTCTATACATTTTGCAGTTCATTTTAAACTATTTTTCTCCTACTACCACTGTTTACTTCCCAGTTAGCTGTAACTCCTGTGTTTGCCTTTGTTTTTCATTCTGACTGACTTCGCTTAGCTTTTGCCTGGCATGTATGATTTTCACATCTATGCTTCAGTAATACGGTAGACTAATTTTTAAATTATTTTATTTGTGAACATCTTTAATGGCCATTAAACACACTGCTATATTTATGTGCAGAAATCTGATCATTACTAAGTTGTAAGGGAAAAAATAAAAAGAAATAAAACTTTATCTCCTCTAATTAGTTGATGTTGTCATAATAGAGGAGTTAATTTCTGATAGCCTTCAGATATTAAAGTGCGGCCATCTCGGTCTTCGGTGGAGAATGCCAAGTTGAAAAATCTTCAATATTTTCTTTAATAAATTGTGGATATTTGATGGCTTAGAAAGTATTTTCTCTTTCTTCTGTTTAATATACTAGAATACTATTCATCCTGTTCTAGCTTTAAATATACTTAAGTGTGAAATAAACAGTAAGATGTCTTTAAATACCATTAATTATCTGAAAGTTTTAAAGTATTACCAAGGTGTTTAGACATTGTTTCCCTTCATTTGTTCGAAGGCTAATTCAAGCCGGCAGTAAAATTTGTGCTTGAATATTGATTCTGCAAGCAGAATTAAAACCTGAATGCATTGCATTTAATTCTGATAATTAAAATATAGACAATGAAATTATGCAGAGTTATAATTGTACTTTTATGTAAAAATATCCACCAAATTAAAGGGAAAAATAAATGTATCATACCTCTGAGCTAGAAGAAGCTCTTGCATGCACATGCAATTTTTGCCAGTAAAACTATTATTAAAGGTCTTGGGGATGAACTAAATCACAGCTCATTCTCCAACTTTAAAAGTTTAAGAAGCTTTGCACTTTTTTCCACTTGGCCTTCACACCAATGCTATGAGGCAGGCATTATCTTCATGTTAAAAATTATGAAGCCAACTTCCAATTGCAAGATGGTGCAACACAGAATTTTCTGACCCCTTATTCAAATACCCCTGAACTGCACATAGAATGGGCATCAGTATATAATTTCCATCTTCAGGAACAGATATCTTTAATCTCACCCACCATATAGGCAGAGGGAAGATGACTGACGTAGTGAGGGGAAGAGACTGAGGCCTAAAACCAAATACAGAGGCCACAGAGGACAAGTACCAGTTACTCTAGAAGTGACAGCAAGAGAGTGCTATTTGCTAAAAGTCCACCTGAGGGACTTTTGGGTCACCATGGCCACCCTGGGCAGGGAGAGGTTTACACCTTCACAGAAGCCAGAAGTGTCATTCCTGAAGAAATGGGATGAGTCAGCACTATTGGGGACAGGGAGTGGCAAGTGGAATTAGGGAAACCCTACATTCTGAAGGGTGAAACCACCTATGGCCACCCTGATTTCTGAATCCCATCTCCCATGGAGATGTTCAGAAGAGCCTTATCTGAAGACATTGAAAGTTCTCAAATGAATCCGTTGCTGTCAGCTTGATCACCATGCAATTCATTCTTTTTTTTGTTTGTTTGTTTTTGGTTGTGCCTTGGGACTTGGAGAATCTTAGTTGCCTGACCAGGGATTGAACGCAGGACCCGGAAGTGAAAGCTCCTAATCCTAACCACTGGACACCCAGGGAATCCCCACCATGCTATTCTTAGAAAAGAGGAAGGTGATGGTGAGCTGCTTTTTCCAGTTATTATAATTACATTGATTTTAGTATCTTAGTTTTTTCAAAAACATGTCAATTTGTTACCTTGATAAAAAATAGGTCAAATAAAAATAGAAATGACAATCACAAAGGTTAAATAACATGCAAATAGACCCATGATGAGAAGCAGTGAGAGAAAGAACTTCCACTCACACCTGATACTCCAAAGCAAATGCTCTTCTACTGTAGGAGATTGGCACCCAAACTCCTTTTTCTGTATGCACAAACAATAAGGAATAAAGAATAAAAAATTACCAGATTAAAAATGCAGCATTCAAAAGTGCATCTGGCATTTTAAAAGAATAATTTGATTCACAACAAAAAATATGTAACAACCTAAACACTTGACATTTCAGGAAATTATTGTCAATTTATCACTGAGCTTTATTCACAGAAAAATAATCATCAACTGTACTCACTATTTGGAAGGTTAGAAAATAGTTATCTATTATTACTAGAAAATAGGCACTATATTTCAGCCAGCAATAAGGCAAAGCTATTTTAATTTTTTTTTAAATTACAAGTGTTTTTGAAGTCTGTTTTAGTCTTTGTAGTTTTTTTTTTCTTTAACTTTGATGCTGCAAAGTTGATATGACAATAACTTAGACATTCAGTACCGCTTAGTGATCATCTGAAATTAGCTGGACATTAGGTAAATTCATTTTTTTTCTGAGCAGACAGATAGACTTACAATCACAAAACAATGTGTAATTAAAGGGGTATTTTGCCCAGCAGAGATCAGGGAATTGAGGATTGTAAAGGTAGTGATATCAGATCAGAAATGTGGAAGATGGATTAATGCAGCTTCTCAAAGAAGGTAGAGTGTGAAAAGGCAATCAGGATTTTCTGTGTCATGACACCTGGGCATAAGAGATCGTGGTGTTTTTGAACTGCGAGTAATTCATTTTGGGTGAGACTTTGTGTTTTGGGGAAAAAGTGGTATCACTAAAATAGGCAGGAGGCAGATCATAAAGACCTTCTAGGGCAAGGTAAAAAATGTAGTCAATATTGTTCAGGTAATGGATGCATTGTTTTGTTTTGTTTTGTTTAAATAAGAAAACAACAATTTTAAGGGAAAATATATATGATCAGCTTGGAGAATAAATTAAGACTGGAAAACTGAAATGGTGACAGTGAGGAGAAAGGATTTAATAGATTTGAATGCTCTTTAGTCCAATAGAATGTGATGACCAAGGAGATAAAGAAGGTGAAGAAGAAGGTCTTCAGGGGTCTGGAGAAAGCAATCGTGTGCATCTTAGTGGAATTCTCGAAGAAAGCTAATATCGGCTGTCAAGTAAGGCTTTAGGTCTGGTGTGTTTGTGGCATATATTTATGAGTTCACTGTGAGCCTTTCATTCATCTATTCAAAAATATCTATTGGACATATTCTATATACCACAATGTATTTACATGGATGAGTGTGTCCCTTTATTTGGGGTGACTGTGAAATATCACAATGAAGGTGGGCAAAAATGTACTTTGAACTCCATCCTGGACAGAAGTATTAAATTTATATTTTTATACTACCATGTACAAGTTACGACGCTGGGATAAGTTTTCTTGGAGAAAGCCTAACAATTAATGCAAATACTTAAGATTTAGGTTGGTGAAGAGGAATAAATACATATTGGTAAGAAGGGTAAGAATGTTGAACAGAACACTCTAAAGAGGGACATACTGAGCAGAAGAATCTTGCATTTTAAAATACATCTATCATTAACAGTGCATTCATAAAGCTAGTACAAAACAGTGATGCCTTTTAAACAAAACTCAGATTTTTAAAAATTAAAAATATTATTCATAATTATAATTTATAATTATAATTTATAATTATAATTAATTTAAGAAATATAATGCTATCTCTATCTATAATAATTTTTGAATATTCAGGATGTATTATATTTTAAATACATGGCCATTATTTTGTTTTCAGATATGCTGGTATGAATGCAGATACCTCCTTGTGCATAAAAAAATAATTCAACAGAGAGGGCCATGAGCAAAATGTTCTTCCTATTTCTTTATAATGAGCGGCATTGCTAAACGAGGGAAAGGCACAGTCTGATTTCCTCCATGACAAGCTCCAAGGCATGACAGCTGTATTCCGCTGCTTCAGAGAGCTATGGCTTTCTTGGAATCACCTCTGGATTTCAGCACCCAAACTGGGACAAGCCCGAAGGTTTTTCACGTTCATCGTCTGCTTCAGTTATTTGTGCCTGTGATTAAGATTGCACAGTAGTTTATCAAGGAAGATTTTATTCCAAGCGGAACAGGGGTCCTTCCTGTCTGGTAGTTGGAGATCCAGGGGAGAATCCCAGGGTGGAAATGGATAGCTCTTTTCTCGCGATGGCACAGAGAGGATTTTTTTCCGGTGACCCACATGGCTGACAACTCTCTTGTTCTGCAGGCTATGGCTCCAAGGAGTGAGGCGCGGCCCAGGCAAGAGAGCACTGCATGGCTGGAGCCGACCATCACCAGGGCCATCAGCAGAGCCTGGGACGTTGTCACAGTGAGTGATTCAGCGCCCCAGCCAGGAGGGGGCGCAAGTCTTCTCCCAATGCTGAGTTCTGAGCATCCCCTCTGCCCTCGATGAGAAACTCAGGCAGGTTTTACCAAGTAGAGAGAATAGGCACTGAGTATATGATTTCTCACGTGCAAATGGCATGTGAATGTTATGTAGATTGGGCCTCATATGGAGGCCCAAGGTTCATTTGAATAACAATTTCAGTGGAGCAAGTGGGAACAGAAACTGTCATGTGGAACAAATCCGATATTTAGTTATCAAAAACTGTATGCACAAAAAACGTAATTATTTAAAGCCTCATTCTTTTTCTTTCTCAAATAAGCCTTGAGACAATATTATTTGTACTTAAAAAGTAAGGTTAGCGAGTGTCACAAAGCATTGTTTTATGTAAATATGAAGGATATTAAATAGTCCAAAACAGCAAAAGTCACATCATAAAAATATTCTTAACTCTCGGTAACCTACACTTACTGCAACAGACAGCAACACTCTTACTTCACAAAATGTAGAGCAAGCTTTTTTGGGTGTAAAACCCTTCTATGAAACGCCAGGAACTAGATATGAAAAGTTTGAAAAATATATAATTTTTATGAAATGATATTGATACTTTTTTGCTCTTCAACATCTTCAAACCCTGAACTTTGGTCAAAGACTCAGATATTAAATGCCTATATTCTGTTTAATTACCGGCAGGAAATCAACTTGAGATGAAAATATTCATGAAAATGAACTACTAGTCTATAACCAGGCATTCAAAATGGAGTGTAAGTTTAAGATAATTTTACCAATGTAAATTTTTCTATGAATATCAAGCACAATTTCATGGAATCATTACATAATAAAGGAGTTCGATTCTGTCTCCATCTCTTTCTAGATGCTTGTCTTTGGATGTTATTGAATTTTACTTTTAATATTGAAAAATGAAAATACTTTGGTTCTTTTGAGGAATCACTGAGATGAAGTGAATGAAAGTGCTTGTAAATGAGAGTGAGAGAAAAATAATAAATGTGATTATATGGAAGGTACTAGAAATAGCAGTAGAAATAAGAGATTGCCTGATACAATTTCCATATTTGAAATTAAAGGGTGAAAAGCAAGGCAGGAAACGTGACTTGCCTAAAATCACTCAGAGATGAGATCAGAAACTGAATCTTGTCCTCACTTCCTTAACTTTTCCATTTACATCTGTGGCATCTTTTACAAAATATCACGATCCTAGAGAGAAGATTGGTATTATGATTTTTATGATAATACCTTTCAATAGAGCCCCTTACATTCCTTCCTTCCTTCCTTCCTTCCCTTCTTTCTTTCTTGGCTGCCTTGGGTCTTCATTGCTGTACACTAGCTTTCTCTAGCTGCGGAGATCGGAGGCTACGCTTCGTTGCGCTAAGTGGGCTTCTCATTGTGATGGCTTCTCTTGTTGCCGAGCAAGGGCTCTAGGTGAGAGGGCTTCATTAGTTGCAGCATTCAGGCTCAGTAGTTGTGCCCCACAGGCTTAGTTGCTCCATGGCTGTGGGATCTTCCCAGACCAGGGATGAAACCTGTGTCCCCTGCATTGGCAGGCAGAATTTTAACCACTGCACCATCAGGGAAGTCCCAAGCCCCTTACATCTTAACTGGGTGCATTACTGCCCAGATAAAGGATGACTTTTTCATAACTTGCCCTAGACATCTGTGTGGCCAAGTGACTAAGCTCCTCCGCGGAGGTGGGACAAGCATATTGTGGAACTTCAATAAAGTTTCCAGAAAAAAAGTACAATCTTATGTCTTTCTTCCAGTCTGCTGCTTGGAACGTGGAGATAGTGATTGAGGTTCCAGAACAATTCTGGATGAAAATAATGAGGAAAAGGTGCTACCTTTGGCCGAGTAAGAAGCTGGCATGGGGTCCCTGGAGACCATGGGGAAGCCATAGCAGCCCTGGGTTGCCACTTCTGGATTAGTTTCCTGGAAAAACAAAGTTTTATACTGTTCCGTCTTTCTTATTTGGGGTTTTTCATTTTTATGCAGCTGAAACTCCTCTAATTGAAAATTAAATTAAATTAAATTAAATGTAGGGGTATCATTAAAAGAAGAGAGAAAAAGGGTACTGGGATAGGGAATTAAAATCTTCTGACATTAATTTAATGAGCTCCCTTATATATTTATTCAATCATTTATTAGAAATTAGCCAAATGTTTATCAGAGACTCACTGAGTGCCAATCGACCTGCTTGCCAGCCTGGATCTCAAGCTTTTTGAGGCAGTGGACCCCAATATTATAAGCCAGTATAATTAACATGTGATCTGCAGACTGTCTGTTACCCATCTACAGTGAAAGGTGGACAGAAATTGAGAGTACGTGTTCCTTTTTGGTGTAGATTTAGGTAGAGTAATTTATGTCCGTTAAATTCCATAACAAATTGTTTAAGCATATATTTCATGATTTTAAATTTCAGTTTTACCAAGTTTTTCTTATATTTAATGAAAGTACTGATTCAAGATGATGTGCAAATAAAACAAAAACCCAGTGTGAAGATACATGGATTCTGGACAAACAGCAGAGACAGTGTTGAATCTTGATGGTGAGAATCCTTTTAGACTTATCGAGGTGCATGTAGAATCATATTTTGAAGATGTGTATGAGCTTTATTTGAATCTTTCTTGTCAGATGGATGACAATGTAACACTGGTGACTTGATAATCTTTACTTCAAAAAGAGAAGAACTTCAAAAGGAGAAAATGTTAGCCTTCATCAAGCAAGAAGTGCCCAGAATAATTGTGGCATCCCAATTCTTTCCTGCTTTCACCTACATTGAAATTTTTCGTCTTTTGTGATTATTGCCTCCATGTCTCTGCTTGGGGCAGAGAGTTTGACACACTTTTCTAAAGCTGCAAGGCCAATTATTATGATTTTTATATGTACCAGTTGCTGACTACTGGCTAAAAGTGGTAACCGGAAAGTGTTTCCTTTCTTCTCTTATTTCTGGTGGCGTCTTTGGGCTAATGTTCATTTTCTTTTAGGATCTCATTTAAGGCTGGAAGTAGTAGGAAACACACTTCAATGTCCTCTTTTTTTTTTCTTTTTTTCTTTTTACCCAGCCCCCTAATGCTGTGGTCATGAAAGGCCTATTATGTGAGTCTAAGATACAACAGGTATTACATTATCTATATTTCTGTGACGGGATTGACTCTTTATCTTTCCTAGCTTTCACGTGTCTTTCCAGCTTTATTTTCTGGCAGGTCTCTGTTCCCCCAGAGAACAAATCTGGCCGGGGAGTGAGGAGTGGAAGAGAGGGTTAAAAAAAAATAAAAGAACCCTGAATGGACCAGCTTTAACCACTCCTGGACTAATTAACTTTCCTGAAAAGATAGGTTACTTCCATTACCCTAAGTCATATACCCATCCCAGAGATGGGCAATGTCAAGTTGAATGCAGGTTCTCAGAATGATGTAGGGTGGGGAAGTGGATGGGATGGACTGACAAAAATTGGGGGATTTCCAAAACAGATGCTTAACTTCAACTCAAGAGATACTAATTAAACACAAGGTAATTGAAAGTACTATAAACATTGAGCATTTATTAGTTATCATTACACATATATGTGTTCATTTTTCATGTAATATAAATTTTACATATTTGTTTTAATGATATGGATTAATGCATAGGAAAAATGAACCTGAAATTTAATATTTTCCAAAAAAAATTGTTGAAGCTTTTGCATGGAAAATATAACTGAGAAAAGAGTCATAGAAAGAACTGAGAGCAACTCTTTGGCTAAAGGTCTTCATCCTGCTATCTCCAAAGCTGAAAATTTTTACCTTATATTAATTCAGCACAGTATCACTAGAAAAGCCCAGTATATGGGACAGTCATATTACCTGAGAATAAGGAGAGATATATTTCCCACATTTTAATTGTTTATATGATTTTTATTATCTTTTTTCTGTAGGAACCCAAACAATTTAATAAGCAAGTCTGAATAGTAATTACAGGTGCCACGGACCTAGAAATTCAGGCATGAGATAAAGCTGGGCAGAGGGAATTAAAAGAGGGAGCGGATAGCTGTCATGGATTGGATATTTGGGATGTGTGTTGGATAGCACGGAAATAAACATTCATCCATTTTTCAGTACAGCTGCTGGCTGACTCGGGCAAGCAGTGGGCTATGTCCTGTGGGCATATTAACTGGCAAAGCTATAGCCTAGCTTTGTGCCCTGCACTCATAGACTACTTTAATGCATAGAGATGAGTGAGCCTAGCAACAGTTTTTTTTTTTTTTCCTGGCAAACATCAGCTATGTTTTAAATGTTTGGAAATAGCAAATCCTTGATTAAAGACCAAGAACATTCACCCGCCTAATGTTTAAACCCGTGCATATTGTAATATGGAATTAATGTATCATTTCTGATTCATGTAATCTTATCTCATCACAATGTTATAATAAGAGTGTTATTTTATAGGCCAAACTGCTGTTCAGCTTTTAAATTAGGCATTTAAAAGAACCCAAAAATAACATTTTAACCAGGTGTAAAAACAACTTGAGATCTGCATGGTGTGAGCTAGTTGAAAACATGGATTTCATGATTTCACATGGGCACCATACCATACATTCCTCTGTAACTACAGGACATAATCTTGCCAATCAATGCTGGGGAACTCTATCAGCATCTTACCTTTACAACTTGCATAATGCCTTTGTACATGACAGTCTAATCATTACAAAAATTTGGTTGTTTAAATTGTAAATATTTACCCAAATTTTCCCCATAGAAAAATTACTGTCTGGGATGTTAGACTCTGTGGGACATCCATAAAATATTTCAGTGATTTGTGGCTCATTTACTAAAATAATTCACTCTAAGACACAACCGCTCTGGAAAACGGCATACCTTCATTGGGCAGCAGTATACCTACCAGCAGGCATAGGAAGCGATGGTATACTTCAAAAAGGGTCTAAATTTAATGCTCCATGTTACTGATTTCTCTCTATCTTTCCAATGATAGGTAGGAAAACTAGAGCCTTTGATGAACATCATTAGAAGTATATTACCTTGGGTGATGTTATATGGCAGAAAGAGTAATTTTGAGCCGATCCCAAATGATGTTACTATCACTGCATATAGATTACATTGCCTTGGTAGGATTTATACAGGTAAAGGAAAGGCAATTGCAAGCAATAAAAAAATGTTTCTGATGTGTTCATTCGTTAGCTATGCATCATTCATTCAAGCTGGGCAGTTGACAGGTGTTTATTGATTTTCTACAGTGTGTTTGGCAGTGTGCTTCAAAACAGAAATACCAACCACATTTTGGTGGGGGAGACACATGTATAAGCAATGACTTACAACAAATTGTGATAGAATTTAGCAGAAACGTATGAAGTTATAAGGAAAGAAATGATAAGAACTGAATGGGTCAGAAAAGCCTTCATAAAAAGATGACATTTTCCCGAAATGTCTGAAATTTGAATAGATTGCCAACAAGGGTGTGTGGGAAGGAAATTCCACAAAGGTACTAACACCTGCAGAGGCTTTGCAGGTGAGGCATACTGGAAGAGCAGGCATGCAAGTTCTTTGATGAATTCATCAATGTCTGGTCCATAAAATGAACTCCCTTGCTCTACGTCTGTGATTTATCTAAGCCATTGCAATATGGAAATTTTTATATTGAGGAACTAGTCAAAGAAGAGGGAGAAAATTGGGACTTCATGAAACAAGGGAGTCACTGAGGAAGGCTGGAGGAGGTGTTTATCTCACACAGAGTGGGGCGATCTTCTGTGGTTAGCCCAGGAACACAAAACGGTGGGGGGAGGGATTTCTTATCTTTGTTGTTTCCCCAGAGCACTGGGCTCAGACAAATTTTTATCAGTCCCTAAGACTCTGGGATATTGACCTGAAGTAGCAAAACTCTAACAGAAGAATATCAGATAACCTACAGATGTAAAAAAAAAAAAAATCCTAATCCAGGAAAATAAAAGCAATTATAGAAAACAAATAAAACCAAAGAACCACAGAAGTGAAGACATAAAATTTGATTTTATCATTTGAAAAATCTTGATTGCACAATAAAATTTACATAAATGTATGTATATATATATATATACACACACAAAATCATGCATTAGTATGAAAGAAAATGATACAAATTTTGCAAAATATTATGACGCTTATTAATTTTTACCCTTGTCTAAATTATTTCAGAATTATATACAGACTTCTTTCATGAAAGCAAGGACATGAAGACGTTTTAGTGCACGAACTCAGTAGTGAAACAAGATATATGGTATAATAAAAAATAATATTTTTCCTTTAACATTTAATACTGAGAAGACACACTACTTGAGAAATATACATTAATGAATGCATGCATACATGAATGAATGAAGAAATTTGAAATTTAAAAAATTTGAGGGATGTATATATACTTATATTTTTAAATTATGAATTAGAAATGGAATATTACCTTTGCACTTTAAAATTTAAACCTAACTTTAATTTCTATTCTGTTCATCTCAGAATGGCAGAAGGTATAAATTTAGAGGGAATGTCTAGCAACCTTATGTGCATGCAGGCATACAAGGATAGATAGATAGAAAGATAGATAAATGATAGATACATGCATACTATAAAACAAGAAGCTTCACTTGCTGTCTGGTTCTATAAGGATTAAGTCATTAGCCACTGCCGTTGCTGACCTACAGTTAAACCCTGAAAGGAATTCAGGATGAAGAATAGGATAAGGCACTGTGTGCTTTGGGAAAACAGATAAAACATGTACTTAGATATATTTCAGGAGAAATTTTTAATGAACCTGGATTCTTGCATCTTCCCATACTTAGAAAAAGCACTAAAATCATTAACTGAGGTATCTTTTCCTCTTGATTAGCAGTAACCTTCTAACAAGATTGCATGTCCTCCTTAGCCAAAATGACATATATGCTGGCCTGACCCACTACTGTTTCAGAGCAGTCCTCAGAGCTGAGAGGCTGTCTCCCAGACTATAGTCCTCAGTAAGATGTGAATAAAACTCAACCCACAGCTCTTTGTGAGTCTTTTTCCCTTGTCCACAATCCATACCTACATACATGTTTAGAGATAGATGTGTGTATAAATGTGCGTGTATGAGTATATACACAGACATACATGCATATATACATATATGTAGTTTCTATAGTAGATCTTTTGTTTGACAGGCGCTCTGAGTAATTATCTCCCTTAACGGTCCTTTTCTGATAATTTGCGAGCTAGTCTGCACTCCTCTCCAATTCCCCTCTTGTTCAGGTTCCCTCAGGGTTCCTCTGAATTCCTATATTTTTCCTTTAGATATGCTAATATATTTAACAATTTAGAGTTTAAGCCTGCTGGCCCTGGGGGCTTTCAGTCTCTTTGAATTGAATTTTCTCTTCTTTTTTTTTTTTCTTTTATAAATTTCTTTCTTTATTTATTTTATTGGCTGTGTTGGGTCTTTTTTTTGCTGTGCACGGCCCTTCTTTAGTTGTGGTGAGCAGGCGCCACCCTTCACTGTGGTACACTGGCTCCCCGTTGCAGTGGCCTCCCCTGTTGTGGAGCACAGGCTCCAGGCCCGTGGGCCTCAGCAGTTGCAGCACTTGGGCTCAACAGTTGTGGCTCACGGGCTCCAGAACGCAGGCCCAGCAGTCGTGGCACATGGGCCTAGCTGCTCCATGGCATGTGGGATCCTCCCGGCGCAGGGACCGAACCTGTGTCCCCAGCATTGGCAGGCAGACTCTCAACCACTGTGCCACCTAGGAAGCCCTGAATTTTCTTCTTTTTTGATTTTACAGCTTGATCTCCCAGGGCAATTTTATTTCCCTCTTTTACTGTGTTTGGGGGATCCCTCGTGTCTAACTCTTGTGCTAGTTAGAGCATGGTGGCCTAAAAATTCATTGTGGGTTTGAGGAATAGTGAGTAGCCTCCTGGAATTACAAACCAGAGGTACTTGGTGGGGTGAGGGGGAGGAAGGAACTGGAATAATAAGTCAAGGACTTATTCAAAAGACCAAGGTCATTTGTCTTGAACTTCTGGCACGAGTAGATATTGGACTTGGTCAAGTCATGGCACTCTTGTAGTGCACAGCATGAGGGCAGTCACAGTTACTATATTGTCAAAGCTCTACTCCAGCAAATTCAAGGTTACCTCGCATTTGGCTCTATAGTTCACTATTTGTCACGATCTTCTCGTGGACATAAAGCTAAAAGTCATTGCTTATATCATTGCAATATTTTTTAGCACTGTAACATTTTATGCATGTTTTTTCCCTCCACTCCATTATTTTTCTAATCATCAGAGACACTCAACATTTCCCAATGACAGTAGCTTGAAGACAATACTCAGTGGAATAGAGATAACTTGATGATCAAGTAGATAAGAAATAGCTTTGTCTTGATTTTCAACATGTAAGTTAGACTATGACTCAATTAATAGTTAATGAAAAATTTAAAAATAAGTACATTAAATTGATGTCATAAAAGCACTGAGAATCTAAACTTTTCTCAAAATATTCACTGGTATTTTTATGGAATATAATAACACAAGTATAAGTTAAATTTATTTTAATCATAGTCAAGATTTTTGTATGGATTGAGGACAGGCGTTCAGAGTAGTTCGGAACTTTAAAAACTGTTTACATGAAAATAAAGAGCCTCCTTTAGGGGATTGAAATTGATTGAATAAATCCATTGCCATTTCTAGTAGATGGAAGGAAAATTCAGTAACTCAATCATTCCATATGATCAACCTGGTTAAAAAAAGCTCTGAAAAATATCAACAGATATCTGAAAGAGTTTCACTAATTTTTACTGCAAAAACTATGTGATGAATGGAGGGATATAGAACACCCACATCTATTACCTTGAAAAGTTAAGTGTTTGGCGTCGCAACACAGATTCCCTGCCATTAGAATTCAATAATTGTGCCAATGCAAGAACTGAAGAAAAAACCCTGAGAGACACAGAGTATCAGTATGAGGAAGAAAAAGAAGTATTTCTCCAAGCACAGTTAGAGTCAAGAAAGTACTGCAGTGAAAACATGAGTGTCGGGGTCTGTGTTTATTCTTTTTCAGTGACTTTTACAGTAATGTTTCACATCTATATAGAAAAAAAAAAGGTGATTTCAATAACTGCCAGCACTAGATTCAGTCTGGGACCTTAAAAATCAAACTGTTCTTTCTGCTTCTCACACAGGGACTAAAATAAAGCTTCTTAGGAATTACTTCATTGACAATTTAGTTCATGATGTGCAAGGAGGTATACAATTCAACTTACTCTCCTGTAACTATATTGACTCAAGTTCTTGCAACAGCAAAAACAGCTTGTTCTTGTGTAGAGCAAACAGACTTATGACTCAAAATAACACCAATAACAGATATGTTGAGAATGAAAGTGTCAATTTCATATAGTTCCTTTTCCTCATAAAACTGCACTTATAGGCCATCTGATACATTTTATTTCTCAGTGATACAAAGAAAAATGTAAGATTCAACAGAGCACCACTGAGACCCAGCAATAGCAGAATAAAAATAAAACCTTTGTCAAAACAAGATAGTCTGAAACTTATTTTCTGTCTTATTTGCTCCCCAGATTTAAGTTTGTTACCTCAAAAATAGAAGGAAAAGGAGAGGAGGAAAAAGAGGAATTGTTGGTTTTGGTAGAAATCAAAATGGCATTTTCTTTTCTTAATAACATCATAGACTCACATACTTTATTTATTTATTTATTTATTTAGGCTGCATTGGGTCTTTGTTGCTGTGCACAGGCTTTCTCTAGTTGTAGTGAGCAGGGGCTCCTCTTAGTTGTGGTACACAGTAGCTGCAACATGCAGGCTGGTGGGCTTCAGTAGCTGCAACACGCAGGCTCAGTAGTTGTGGCTCATGGATTCTAGAGCTCAGGCTCAGTAGCTGTGGCACAGGAGCTTAGTTGCTCTGGGGCATGTGGGATCTTCCCCGTCCAGGGATGGAACCCGTGTCCCATGCACTGACAGGCGGATTCTTAACCCCTGCGCCACCAGGGAAATGAACTCACATACTTTAATTCTTTTTTTAATTTGAAAATTGAGTGCAAAATTTAGATCTGTTTTGAGTATTAAATAAACACAACTTGTAAAAATTTTAATACTCAGTGATAATGAAGATGGAATGTGTTACACACTCTCCTTAGAAGGGCATTTTGATATATATTTGTTGCAAAAATAAATGCCTTATATTTTTTAAAAGTGTTATAACTCTAGCAATGCATCCTAATTAAAATATAAATGCAGATCAATATTTATTGGATAAGCATCATCAAATAATTACATATAAAAGTGAAACCTATCATTTACATGTCAAATACTAGTAGGATCATTAGTTAAATTAAGAATGATTTATATAATTTCTGGAATTCTAATTTTTTTTTAAATTCCTGAAGTAGGTAACTATCCTAAGTTAACTACCTACATTTCTTTTCTCAGTTTGCATCATACCTATTAACAAAACCTGTCAGTACTCATTTTAAATGGTTACTAGACTCCAAATAAATCCTGCTGCTTCGTTTTCTTTTTCCTCTTTTTTCCTCTTCCTCTCTTTCTCCTTCTTCTCTTCCTCCTGCTCTTCCTCCTCCTCCTTCTTCTTTGCTAAGATTTCAATCTTTTAGCTTTCCTAAAATAAAATGTTTTCAATAATTTTATTCAGTAACTTCATTGCTAAAGGCTTAGGTTGCCTCCGATAATGCACGATAATAAACAAAGGTGTAAAGGATGTCATATATATAACGTGTGGGGGGGGTGGGGTGGTATATAGTATAGACTTAACACTCTACTTGAGTCACACCCCTAAATGTGGAATTGCAAGATGGAAATTTTTAGAGTTGTTGATGTAAATGGCTAACTGCTCTTTCAGAAATGCTGTGACAAGTACTCTACCACCATCACAGGAGTACAAATCTCTTACTGACTTTTCAAATGTTGTCCTGAACCCTCCGTGTACTCTTTCATCATCTAATCATGAAAACTCTTATCACATCCCATTTTCTCTTTCGGCTTTGTTTACAGTGGTTTTTGTCACAGCTTTGAACTTTTATATAGTCAATGAAGGTCTTCTTTTGAGATTCTGTGGTATTAAGAAGTTTTGTCATTTCAAAAAATATTTTTGAATAATTCCTACACTTGCATGATACAATTTCAGATTTTACATGTACATCAATTTCCTGTGACATTTATTTTGATGTAAGACATGTATTAGGTATTTAAATATGCTATTTCCTAATGGTTAACTGTTGCTCCATTATCTTTATTAAATAATCTGTCTCTAATGGCCTATTTGTCTTACTAGAATCATATTTTAAATTCTTAATTATAATTTAGAGAGCTTCTGACCTCTCTAAAATATGTGAGTAGTGTACCTCAGTGGTACTTTATCTTACCAGATCAAATTGTTTTTGTAATGTTCCCTTTATAATCCTGGAATGAAAGTCATATTTAATATAACCTACTTCAGACAGATTTTTTAAAAATCAATAAATTAATATAATTCTAATATAAATGTAAAGAGAGAGACATATTAAAATTATATATATATATATACATATTTTTAATGCTTAACCCCTCATATCCTAACAACAATAGTGAAGTAATTAGAATCTTACATCTACTTGAAATGAATAAGATGGGTATGAGAAGAGAAGTAAAACAATGTTTAACTTAATATTGTCAACATTTCCTTTAATATAGGTACAAACACACACACACTCACACAGAGCTGATTCTCACCACCCGTGGTAGGTCTGTTCTGTAAAGCTCCTGTGAACACTGAATTAGTGAATACTAAGCTATTGCCCCTAAGGGAAATGTAGGGATGGGTTCCTGTGACCCTAAATTTTATCAACTGAAATCCCATTTGTGTTCTATAGCTTTGTTTGTCAGTTTCCTTATAAGACGAGGCAGTCTCACCAGCTTTGAAAACCTGCTCTTATACATAAACTTTCCTGTATAACCCTTTCACAGATTCCTGATTTGCCTCACCTACTTCATAAATATTTTATATGTTTGCTACTTTAATAAATAAGCAGAAAATAGTGAGCCAACTGCTTTGATCATTTACATTTTCTCACTATAATTTTTTATGTTTGGCACACATCTGTTTATTTTAGTTCATCTTTGGTGAAGTGTCTGTACAGTTATAGCATCTATAAGAAACTTGTTCAATAAACAGCTCAATGCACCAGCTCTATAAATTAGGACAACTCTGATGTATTTGTGCCTATCTATTCAGCTAATACTAAAAAGAAAATTCACAAAATGAGTTTTTATAAAATAATAATTGTAATGATGGTTAAAGACATTCTAATAATAAATTACTAAAAACTAGATTGATGAAAATTTACCAATAGACTAGAACAAATCGCAACAGTAGTTTGAAAAACAACCCCAAAATCTTGAAGAAATGATTTTAGGTAAAGAAGCAACATAATTAAGAAGTTAATATAACTGGGAAAGAGTTTGGTAGAGGAGAATGATTTTAAGTAAATAAAATTGATGAAAGGGAATTTTGTTTTTACCCCACTTGCAATTTAAATTATACAAAACTCTCCTCTGGTAACAGGCAAATAAGCATGCAAATAACATATAAGATTTTTAAGTCTATCTGTAGAATGTAAAAGTTATCCTTAGACTCATCAGTCTTTTGAAATGTGTCATACCTCATGAACCATTCAACATAAAAGTCACATACAAAAATGAGACAATTGTTCAGATAATTGTTAACCAAAATATATTTGTTGCATCTAAATAATGTAATGCATGATATACAAGACTGATTTTTTTGGGTAGGGGAAAGATTATTTATGGATATTTGACAATGGACATTTGATGTTTATGGACTTTGTAGAGGATTTAAAAAAGCGTTTTGTTAATAGTTAACAAGTCTCAGAAAACCCATTGGCATTGACTGTGATAAAGCTTGCTGGAACATATGATAAGATCTTTATGTACAGGTGAAAACATTTCATTATGGTTCCTTGCTATCTCAACTCACAGAGAACAAAGCCCATTGGGGGTGCTCATTGAACCAACCAAATGGAATCCATCAAAAGACTCACATAGCATCTGCAAACATCAGAGAATACAAAGAGAGTGCAAGAAAATGCATCTCAAGGGCTGTGTTTGTATAGATCTGGCCTCTCTAAGATCCAGCCATGCTCAGTGCACTAGCTGGAGAGGTTTTGCTTAATGCACTGCCTAATGGCTTGGATCTTCAGACCCGACACACTCCATTACAGCGCACATGCTGTACTGCCTGTGTACAGACTCCGAGCTAGAATTGAAGCAACAATCACACTTCCAACCCAAATAAACTTAAAAATTAATGCTGCGAAGGGGCAAAGTGTATTCTTAATCTCCATGAACTAGTATCTGCGCCAAATTAAAGGAATATCAAAGCGGCAATGAAGAAGTATTGTAGGAAATAAAAAAGAGAAAAAGCTCCTTTGGAGTTGAGTACTTTAATGGAGGGAAGAACACTTTCCACCCAAAAGTGCACTCACAGCCGTGTATGGGAGTCACAGGTGTGCCCTCAATTACTTATTCAATCCCTTGCAAATTGTTGACCTTTACAGAATTAAAGACAATTCTCTAGTGAAGGTGAAGTATAAATAAAGGTGTATGAAACAGCCCCTGATTTCAGTGAGTTTGGAGGCTTGTAGGGAAATCAAACACATGCTTAGCATTAATAATACAAGGCGAGATCATTACAAGAGAATTTTTTAGAGGAGAAAAATGTGCTATTTGAGTTTACAGGTGGGAAAATGAAGAATAAATCTCAAATTGTTCTTTCTGATAACATGATAATGCCCTTTTGCACTATTTATAATTTAGCATTTTGCCCGAAAAACAAAACAAAGCAATAAAATCTAAAATTATGCATGTACCATATCTTATGGAGTTAATTATGATATAGTTAAGAGACCCGAAAATGTCAGTATCTCTAATAATTATGTGTTTATTCCTTACAGAAGCACATATTTAGCCAGTATTTCTAAATATACAGTGATGATGTGTAAGTGCTACCAATTACATAGGCACGCTGGTCATGCATGGACCACTGCTGGGTTTTCAGTAAAAGAATGACAACCGGGGGGAAAATGGATGGTGCTAAGCAGTGTTGCGTTGCCAGTTGGGAACTTTACATGGTGTTCAAAACCTTTCACTGGTTTTCAAACGTAATTATCTTTTTCAGTTCTATAGTTCACAAATGCATAAGTACCCAATCATGTGATTCTATTCAATCCACGTGATTTATGAAAAGTCCTAGTGTTACAAGATTCAAGTGGGAGCATTCTACCTGTTATAACTTGAACAAGCTCTGGAGACAAATATACTTGAGAGTCTCAAAAATGTTCATTTTCTAAGGGCCTCACTGAGGCATGGGCTCAGTGTATTTGAATATATTATTACCTTAGGCTCAAATCCTCTTACCTTTTTTTTTTTTTAATTTTATTGAAGTATAGTTGATTCACAGTGTTGTGTGTTAGTTCCTCTTATCTTTTAATTCTTGAAAAAGTCAGATTTGTATTATTGCTGGATAAGATATGGAAAATTGGGGTTAAAGAAAAATCATCTATGTTATCCACTAAAAATTATTTAAGTTTAAATACATGTACTTACTAAGTTCCCTTTTGCCTCTAACAATACCAACCTTTTAAAACAACATTAGTGGAAACTTTAATATGATGCTTATGCATAAGGGTGTTTATTACTACTTACAAGAACATATTTTGGCATTCATATGACATTCTTCTTTCACAATTTATGCTTCCGTGGTTATTTTAATTTGAGAGGAAGAATGAAGTGGTATCAACAATCATAAAATCCAGCTACCATACTTTTGCTTAAGTTCAGGAAAGAGAAACCTCTTAGGGCAATAGACAGATTCCCCAGATTATTGTATGTAATTAGCCAAAGATTAACAGAATTTTTTGTCTCACTGGAAAAAGACTAGTGATGCTTTAATTTACTTGCATTGAACTTGTAGGAAATTATAAATCTCTAGGAAAGCAAAATCTTTGAAACACTTTCATTAGGATAGATTCTCAGAGACACTAAGCAAAAGAGACAATAACTGAAAAACATATCAGTAGTTTTCCCCTTCATGCTGGTGTTTTGGATTAGAAGAGGAATAAGACTGCTTATTGCATACTTATTTCTTCTCAGATACTATTATACATATTTCAGTGCATCGATTCTTAATACTACAAGATAGATGTCATTGATTCCAACTTCAGAAGAGGAAACTGAAGTTTTGAAAACAAGGTAACAGGATCAAATTCATTCAGAAAAGGTGGAATTTGGATGTAATGCCATTGTGATTACACCTGCCTTAATCACTTATGCAAACCAAAGGGACTTTATTAGGGTAATAAAAAATAAGAGGTCATGAGGAAGTGCTGGGCAGAGAACTCCCCAGAAGAGAGAACCCAAGAGGATTACGTATAAAGTTGAGGCACCTGCGAAGAAGTGTGAAATTTCTTAGAAATGCCAGACAAGGAGACATGGAGGCCATCTACGAGAGCAGAGTATGTTGAGGAGCACTTGCCTCTACCTGGAGTCCATGAAACGTTTGATGTTGTAAAAACAGAAAGCAGATTATATTCATAAGGGAGATTTTTCTTACCTAGAACATACAGAAAATGAGCCATTCCTCTGATAACTTCCTCAGCAGATGAACACGTTCAGAGATGAGACATAGATTTCATCCACTGTGACATCTTTGGCCCACTTGGTACTCGTGGTTGGAAGCATGAGTGGGAAAGATGGAAGCTTTCCACTCTAGACTAATCCATTTGACCTTCAAACTCTCTTGGAAACAGAGACACAGTGTGAATAAATTGATTTTGATGACTCTCATATAATTTCAATATACAAAGTATGCAGTTCAGTCTATGCACTTGACAGTTTTAGTTGAGAAGATATTTGTGCTGTTGAAGTGGGTGATTCTTCTATTGTACTGTTCATGTGTATCTCCAGAAGGGCTGGCAGATTTTTGCTCCTCCATTCCCACTGTTTCAGTTAAAAAAATAAAAAAAAACAAAAAACAACAACAACAAAAAAAACTAAGGTAGAACTCATGAGCCTGCATTTTAAAAGGGTTTTGGACGTTCCAGGCATCAATTAACAGAATAATGATATTGAGGAACACTGTTTTAGTATTTTTCCTCTTACAATGAAACAAAATATATGCCACCACCAAGAAAACTCAGCAGCTCTCTGTTGACCCCATATCCTCCTCCACCTGCTAACATTTCTTTGTTCGCCTTCAAAGGAAAATAAAAACATTTTTGAAGGATTTTCTTCCCAGGCTGGTCCATTTTCTCACGTTCCACTCACTGCTAATCAATTCTAGTTTGATTTCTGAGTCCACTATTCTATTGAAATCCTCTAGTCAAGATCACCACAGGGCACTTGTTCTTAAATCTTTGAATCCATTTGACATCTCCTGATGAAACCTCTCAAGGCATGTCATAGTTTCGGCCATTCTTCCTTTCAAAAACACTTTTCTCTGCTTGTCATGGAAACAATATTCTGCTACCCTCTTATTTCCCCATCAGGTTAAATTTATTCCTTGTGTCATTTTCTCTGTTTACTATTGATGAATGATACTGTTATTTCATTTTCTATGATTTCTGAATATGAACCATCTTTGCAACCACAATGTAAAGGCACAGCTTATTCTTATATCTTATATATAAAATAGAACACAGAAATGCATATGATAAGGGGTTGTTTAATAAGTGTTCTAATGAATACTATGTTTATGATGCACAAATGGTACTAAAAGTCACATGTGGTACTAAAGACTTGCTTATTTATGATTGTCCTTTTTTTTTAAGAACTTTAAATATTTATTATTTTTTGGCTGCATTGGGTCTTTGTTGCTGCGTGTGGGTTGTTTCTAATTGTGACGGGCAGGGGCTACTCTTCTTTGCGGTGCTTGGGCTTCTGATTGAGGTGGCTTCCCTTGTTGTAGAGCACAGGCTCTAGGTGCGCAGGCTTTAGTTGCTGTTGCACATGGGCTCAACAGCTGTGGCTCTTGGGCTCTAGAGCGCAGGCTCACTAGTTGTGGCACATGGGCTTAGTCGCTCCATGGTCTGTGGGATCTTCCCGGCCCAAGGATCGAACCTGTGTCCCCTGCATTGGCTGGCAGATTCTTAACCACTGTGCTACCAGGGAAGTCCCCTATTGTTCTTTCTTAAAGGATCACTAAAGTTTTGTGGATATAAATTAAATCTTCTACATCCTTTAGACATTTCTTAGTATAATTTTCCAGACATATTGTTGGCTCTCTGAAGTTTCTAGATTGCATAGATGTGTATGAGATACTTCAAAAAGGAAATATATTGTGATGGAACAAATTTAGGCTTTGCAGTCAGAAAGAGCTCGGTTTTCTTCATACTTCCTTAAACACCTTGTTATATAAATCTGGAGAAGTACCCTGGCCTCCTTGATTCTGATTATCAGTATTTGGAAGAAGGAGGACATTAGAGTTTCTGGTAAGGACACTGTCTAGAACAGAAAGAATATTTGCATGGAAACTATCCAGTGGATGAGGTTTCAATTAGCAATCACTGTCATTATCATTCATCACTCATCAGGGATGTTTTAAAAGGAAAAGAAAAACTTCCCTTGTGGTGCAATGGTTAAGAATCTGCCTGCCAATGCAGGGGACATGGGTTCAATTCCTGGTCCGGGAAGATCCTATGTGCTTCGGAGCAACTAAGCCCATGTGCCACAACTACTGAGCCTGTGCTCTAGAGCCCATGAGTCACAGCTACTGAAGCCTGTGCAGAGTTGATATTTTGATAGGGATAACCCTAAATTTACTGCAATTATTTTTTAAAGTGAAAAGGAAGTGGATTCTTAGTGGAAATAAATTATTTTTGCTACACCAAGTGGTCAAATATGACTCACTCATGTGCCAGGCCATGGAAGTTGTGACCAAAGAGCTGATTTAGGGGCTTCAGCAGAGGAAGGTTGAGGAGAAGCCACCGCAATAAGAAGCCCACTCACAGCAACAAGGACCTAATGCAGCCAATATAAATAAATAAATAAATAAATAAATTTATTTAAAAAATAATGCATGATTTAAAAAATATATTTTAAAAATACACCACAGGTACTGGGGCACCCCCAATCCGCCAGGAGGAAATTGTATTATTACTGGGAGTACTCTAACAATATCTTTTCTTAGTACCTTTTCAGTCTTTATGCAATCACTCATTTGCAAGAAAACAGACTTCTCTGGGTCTCAGTTTTCTCATATATAAAATAGAGTTAATAGTCATGTTGTGGTAAAGATTAAATTATTTAATTCATGCAAAGTAGTTAGTCTCATATCTGGGAAATAGAGTGTGCTTAATACATGTTAGCTATTATTATCCTTGTTCTTGTTATACTTATGTGTTGAGCTCTAAAGCATATTCCTATGTATACTGTCATTAATTCTCACTGACTTTCTATAGAAAAGTAATTTTTCCCCATTTCAATATGAGAAAATTGAGGTGTAAAGAGACCAAGTGTTTTACTCAGGGACATACAGCAAATAAATCACAGAGCTGGGATTTGAAGCTAAGTCTGTATCATTTCCAAGCCTGTGCTAACAAATTTTCAGGGTAACCTGTTATTATTATAAATGTCAATATTCAGAGCCCTTTAAATAACTTTTTTTTATAACTTTTACGATCATGTGTCCTTTTCAGTTTTTAAAAATACACATACTCACTCTTGAGGTTTAAGAAATATAAGTACAGCTGTTGCCTCATTTAATTTTCACTTTCACTCACAACCGTAACTTATGAACTTGGTATTGCAATTTGTGGAACTGAAGCTTGGATGAATTAAGTGACTTTCCCAAGGTTGGATAATTGTAGTTGTAATGAAAATATCAATAAAAGCTGCTACTTAGTCTTTTATTGTCAAACACTTTACTGAAATTTTCCATGTAACGCTTCTAATGAATTTTGTCAAAGGATGCTTCATACATTACAGAGAAAGGACCAGACAGAATCAAGACTTAAAGCTGGATTTGCCCAACTGCAATGGTCATGAGTTCACAGTTTTGCAAAATGGCTTCCCAAACAAGTGTTCAGTGGAGACTCAAAAAGTCCTAGCCCATGGATGAGCTGATTCTTGCTTGGAAAATTTTAGGGACAGGTATTAACCTTCAGTGTCTTGAGTCATAAACTAACTTCAGTGTGGTCGCCACAGAAAGTCTGATTTAAAGCACCTTTCCCTGGTAATGGGCCTTCCAAGAAGAGTCAATTGTCTATGGCCTGCCAAGTACTTAAATGAATTAACTTGCTGGATGAACTTACTTTCTAATGTCAAGGTGTCCTGGAGGAGGAAATGAGGTAGAAAATGATAATGCTCAATCCTTGCATAAAAGCTGTCACAGTGACATTAGACCCTATCATAGAGCAATGGTTTAAAGATTTGGGTTTAGAGATTAAGTAAAATAGTGCCACTTACTGTTCTTTCCATGAAAAACAAAGATGATAGATAAGTTTTTATGGGCAAGGGAGAGAAATACAAGAAGAGAGAGAAAAATAACTTCACTATCATATTGAAGCATAATAGCATGAGTCTTTTTGAAGAGGGAGCTTCTTAAACCTGAGAATGTCGGTATGGAAAGGCTGGTTGCGGTCTGAGACATTTAATAAGACCATTAATTTTATATTTCATGTATTCTAATTGACTTATTCTATAAATTTGGCTAGGCACCATAAATTTAAAAAATTAGAAATACTGATGTGATTTTATTAGTTAAAAGGCTTGGACCGTAGTGGCCACACTCTAAGTGTTTTCTTTCCTCTTGCACTAAAGTGAAGTAGTTTTTCAGATAAACATCAAAATGGTAAATTGCGGTCTCTTTTTTAGAAACCTTTTCTCTAACTTCTCTGTGTACCTGGCCTCAATTTCTATTAAATCAAGTCCACTTTCTCTAAAGGCACAGTTTGCTAAAAGCACTCAGGGAAGGACCAACTTGTAAAATGAAAGGAACTATTCGTTATTTTCAAGTGTAAGTTCGAATAGCATGAGAAAATGCACTAAATCAGGGGTGAAAAGTCAACACACACACAGCTAACAGCTCATCTTCACATTAGCAAAAAGACATTTATATTCTTTTTTTGGGGGGAGTAACCCATATTTCTTTCCCAGGTACAATGAATCATGTGTATCCAAGTAGACTTAAAATATATTTAAGTAAGACAGTCTTAGAAAATCAGTATAACACATTTTATGGGAACATTGATATATTATGTTGAGGTAAGTAAACAAATCGAAAGGCAAAAATGTTAAAGAACTGTAGTGGAAATGAAAACTCATAGAGGTGTCTCTTTTGAAGCAAATTCATATATACTGTAAATATGTTATAAGGAAACCGCATATAAATATGAATTTTGAGCGATTTCTTGGAGGAAATGGGAAAGCAGATTTTTTGAGCGTGTTATGAGCCCACAGAACATGTGGTATGACCAAATCCTTAGGATAGGAGAGAGAAATAGTCCCTTATTCTGCTCCCTTCCAATGCTAGTTCTAGTTCATATGTCTCTGGGCTGTGCAAAACCCCAAATGTGTGTGATTATAGATGCACCTCAGCTGTTTTGTGCATTACAGAGATGGCAGGTGACATCATCTACTTGACACAGTCCAACTGCTCTCGGTTCTAGTATAAGCACAATTCTCTATACTAGCTCTAACTGCAGCTTATCTCTCCTTCTCAGAAAAATACATCGGAGTGAAAATGAGTTGATGTTTTGGTACGGATAAACCTACACTTACTGCAATTATTTTAGAAAGTGAAAAGGAGATGGATTCTTAGTGGAAATAAATTATTTTTGCTACACCAAGGGGTCAAATGTGATTCACTCATGTGCCAGGCCACCGAGGTTGTGACCAGAGAGCTGATCTATGAGCTTCAGTAGGTTGAAGGTTGTCAGGGTCCCCTCATCCCTGCCCGCAGATGAAAACCTTAACTCTAGACTTGAATCAGGGTTAGTCTTTGAATGATAAGGGGATCCTGGCTTTGAGATATCTACAACTCAGTTATGAGGGTCAAGTTCCCCACAGAATTGGTACATTAGTGTTAATACTCATTTGTGTTGATCCTTATGGATAAATGCCAATATTCATAGGTCATAATAAAACACCTTTAAACGTGCATTATTTTTCCTAAGCAAAAGTAGACTACAGACGTCATGATACCTAGGAGGAAAATATTCCTTCTGGAATGGTCTTCCTGCTGCAGTGAAGCCATGTCCCAAGAAGAGCTAATTATTTCCTTAAGCCACTCCTTAAAATAAACATAGGCTGTGACAGAGTAGAGACAAGTCACTAGGAAGACAGAGGAGTTTAAGATAGGAAAATGTAGAAAAGACTCCAAGCTGCAGAAACAAAGTGACAGAGTAGCATTGTCATATACACACTACCAAATGTAAAATGGATAGCTAGTGGGAAGCTGCTGCATAGCACAGGGGGATCAAATTGATGATGGGTGATGACCTGGAGGGGTGGGATGTGAAGGGTGGGAGGGAGGCTCAAGAGGGAGGGGATATGGGGATATGTGTATAAATACAGCTGATTCACTTTGTTGTGCAGCAGAAACCAGCACAACATTGTAAAACAATTATATTGCAATTAAGAGCTGGAAAAAAAGAAAAAAGAAAAAGAAAGAAAAAAGATTCAATGTCTGATGGAGATGTTTAATTTTATGCTGATTTGTTAATAAGAAAAAAATGTAAGGTCAAGGTCTTCAGCAGAGAAAAGTGACAACTGAATGTCCCAGTGCAATTTATATAATATTACAGATTATTTCCAGGAAGTTCACAATTTATGGAAATGTTTAAAATCAGCTTATTTTTCATTCATGACTCAATATCTTTAAAAATAATTATTGACATAATATAACTAAGGAAGAAAGCACATCCTGAATTTCAACAAAGAAAGGTTTTTGACAAACAAGTAAGATTATTTTAGTCATTGGCACAAAGGCCACAAGTCTTTAAAATATTTCAGATGTATTATGTTTTGCAAAGAGTCATCATGTATTTTACTTGCATTAAAATATTTAAACATGTAATTATTTTCAGCGACATATTTTTTACACACTGTTTTGATGGACAGCAACAATTACAGTTATATATTTAGATAATAGATAATAATAGATAATAATATATAACTATTATTCACCTGTTACTTACCCTGGGCTGTTATTCACAGCCTTTAATGACTGAAAGTTTAGAGCTTTTTCTCACCTAGTTCTCAATATTATAGTAAATAAATGAAATTCTGTATTTGGTCCACAATTTCCTCCTATTTTACAATCCTGTGGCATGAATCTTTCAAGTATAAAAAGAATATATTTCTTCAGTAGCTAGTATACTATTAATGGTCATTCAATCACTGTTCAATTGTGAAAATACTGGATTTAACATCAATCCAGTTGCTAGGCTGGTTTTGATGAGACTGATTAGTATGTTCTGAAAATAATTTATGCAAAATATAAAAACGGGCCTTCCGTTGTGTGTCAGTATTTTTGGTTGTTTCATGTTTACTTATCTTTTTAGTAGACATCTTTGAAGGACATCAGAAAGTGTAACATTTAGGAAAGAAATAAAATTTATGGTTCAAGGAAAAGTAGATTATTTTTAATTTAAATTATTCAGAATTATCTCTCCACTTGGATTAGGTTTATTTAAAAAACTATTAACTAGTCCTTTCCGGTTGCTTTTATTTGTGGAAGAACTTACAGATAAATTTGTTACCTAGCACATTTCTTCTTTACCAAAACTTAGATAATTATATATATATACAAACACACATGAGAATGAGACTAAATATTCTGTTAATTTATCAGTTAAAACTAATAGCTATGAAGATTAACATTTCTTAAAAACTGTTAAAATAAAATTTAAAATATTTCTTACTAATCTGAAGAGGCTAATTTTGCCTGTTCTAACACTGCTATTAAGATCAATTTTCAACTGGTCTTCATTTACATTTGCTCACTAAGCCACAGGTCCCAGATGGTATTTCCTTCATGTACATCCCTTTTAGAGAAATTCCATGCCCTTTAAAGCTAGACACAATATGCATCTTATTCCTACCCATTGATTTCTTTTCAAATGAATAACTCGAGACACAGAGTATTATTTCATCTCTACATTTATAACTTATTTGTACGTAAGACTTGGAGTTCTTCAACCCCAACCCATGTGTTAATCTTTTCTAATTTCACAGTATTAGCACCTAGTACTTGTTCCCTAAGAAGCATAGGGTTGGTGGTAAGATTCCCTTGAGCTGACAGTGGGATCTATGCAGATATGCACGTATAGATTTATGAATAAACAAATACAGGAATGAGTGGAAGTGTTTGGATTTAACCAGAGAAGAGAAATTTTACACAGAAAACACAAATAATCTTCTAAAAGTAGTCTTAAAAAAGGTTTAATGTAGTTCACTGTGAAATCTCTTAAACTAAAATCAGATATCTAACTCAATGACAGCTTTTCCGCTTGGTTTACTGTTCTTTGAAATGTCAGATCAAATTTCTTAGAAGGTATTTGCTTGTTTGCTGTGAGTCAGGGCACTTTTCCTGTGCGCCCATTGTCAACCATCTTGTTTTGGTGGGCAGTTTTCACCCCTTATCTGTGGAGCATACGTTCCAAGACCCCCAGTGGATGCCTGAAACCAGGGATAGCACCAAACCCTATACATGTTTTTTTTCCTATACATGCATACCTACAATAAAGTTGAATTTATAAATTAGGCATGTAAGAGATTCACAACAATAACATAATAAAATAGAACAATTATAACAATATACTGTAATAAAAGTTATGTGAATGCAAAATATCTTATTGCATAAATTTAATCCCTAGTCCATCTTAACTAAGAACTTATCAAATACTGTGGCCATAACTTTTGCAATTTGGATAGGACAGCAAAACCAGCACAAATTTCTTTTTCTTTTTTCACAATTTCAAGGATAGAAGATTAATTCTTCCTGTAGATCTTAGCAACCTCAACATAATTTTTTTTGTTTTCCTGTGAAGTCTAGAACTTTCAACTTTTCACTTAAAGGAAGCACTTTACAGCTTCTCTTCGGCGTATCCAAATAGCTGGCATCACTACTCATGTGCTTTGGAGCCATTATTAAGTAATAAAATAAGGGTCACTTGAACACCAACACTGCAACAGCTGATCTGATGACTGACTGAGCAGCTACTAAGTGGCGATCAGGCAGGATGAGCTAGACAAAGGGATGATTGACATCTCGTACAGAAAGGAGCAGGTCACGTGAGATTTCATCAGGCTACTGAGAATGGCTCACAATTTAAAATTTATGAATTGTTTACTTCTTGGATATTCTATTTAATTCTTTCGAACTGCAGTTGACCATGGGTAACTGAAACTGTAGAAAGTGTTACCATGGATATGGAGGAGGGATGACTATACTTGCTTAATTCCAAGTATTGGAACCTATAGTCTAATCTCCATATGTCATCTTAACTGCTAAATGTATTATTTTTTTTTCAAAATTGGCCAGAAGTTTTTTCAGCTTTACTGAGATATAATTGAAAAATAAAACAGTGACATTGTTTATTGTACACAGTGTGATGATTTGGCATACGTATACATTGTAAATGGATTCTCACCACCCAGTTAACTAGTGCCGTCATCATTTCTCATATTTACCTGTTTTGAGGGTGAGAACATTTAAGTTCTGCTTTTTTAGCAAATTTTAGTTAACCAACACATTCTTATGTTAAATGTATTATTGATTTTTGAGAAATATCTTGCCTGAAGAATGACTCCCATTCTTCAGTGTGATAGAAATAAAACATTTTTCTGCTCTAATAAAAAGATCTGACATATTAATCTTATTTTTGGTTGTCTCACCCTAATACAAAGAATAACTTGAACCCTGAACTGGTTCTGCACAGAGTTATAAAATAAAACATATATATTAAAAAGTAAAATGACTATTTCTTTAAAAAAAAATCCTATTTACTTGCTACAGTGATGGAAATAAGGAAACTCAAATGCAAAAAAAAAAAAAGTTTAACAGTCATTAAACAAATAAAGCTTTTGAATCTGAAGAAGCCAGGTTCCAATCCAGCATCACTGTTTCACTATCAGTGTGGCCCCAATCAAGTTACTTGACTTCAGCTCATTAATCTGTAAAATAGTTTGAATAATTCTTTCCTCCCAGGATTGTGAAAATCAAGTGGAATAATGGAGCACAATCTCTGGAGTATGAAAAATGCTTTTATAAGACAGTATTTGACAAAAACCAGAGTTAAAATATAAATGTATCATGGGAGAGGATAACTTATTAACAATTATAAACACAGTAAACTGTATCCACTTAACATTTTTCCATCTCAGAGGAAAGACCCTGTTGAGGACAGAGGACTGTTGATTTTTGATAGTATCCTTGAGGGTCGGTGACTGGAGGACAAATAGATTCTATGAGTTACTTGACTTTATGTCCTGTCAAGAGAACTCCTCAGTCTCTGGAGCCTGAAAAGGAGACACATAGTGACAGGTTTCGACAACCTCACCTCCAGGATCATGCAGTTTAGTGAAGGCAGACTAACCTTGACATAGTTATTCCCTTATATATTCCATTAGAAAAGGATCATCCCAAGGTAAAACTTTGAATGGTAGAGAGATGGAATCTAAGTTTATCATCAAAGGTAAAAAATGGGAACAGACATTCTATAGAAACATGATTCTTACAGAAAGGGAACAGATACCCTATAAAAAATATGTCTTGCCCCATTAAAGACTGACTGTCCTAATTAAGGCCAAATCAGATCTTAGATCAGTAATGGTACTAGGGCATACTTCAAAGGGCTAATATATATTTAAAATATATTTATATTATGTCTTTATAATATAAATATATTATAAAATATTGATATATTATGTATTAATTTATATATAATTAATAAATAAGTAATATATTAATATATTATTTATATATATTAATATGTAATATATTAATTAACATATGCTAATTAATATATTATAAAATATATTAATTTATATTAGCCCTTTTTTAAAAGGCTAATATATATTAAAAATATGGTAGTATTTTGTATCTTTATGGCTTCTTTACACTTGTTTTTTTTTTTTTAACTAGGTGCATGTAAGATGCATTTTTGTGAATGATTTGCCACAGATATTCCACTTCAGATTGATGCTATATTTCAAACAGAGACAATCATAATCACTAACTGATTGTATAAAAGCTCAGAGAACACTTGAAGGAGCACAGAATTGGCTTTCCATTTTAGGAAAAATTTAGTAGGACTGTGGAATATTTTTTGCTAGGTGAATATCAAATCCACAGGTCAAGTCACACTAAAAGAACTTCCATTCTAAAACCATAGACTTTGTATCAAGCAGATTTTATATATTCGATTTACTTTTTTTTTTTTCCAAGATTGGGCCACCACAAATAGGACTTTTATGGACAAAATTCCTTCAGTGCCCACTACCCCACCACCACACACACATGCAGAACCCATGAGATGAAGCCATACTCCTCAGTTAAGAACAAAGTAGCTAACCCAGCTTGGTTCTAAATGTATTTACTCAGCTATGTTTACTTCCATCTCTCTATGGAAAAATTCTAGAACACATTGGTTTGTTTATTCATTTTCTTTTGAAAATACGCCTTCCTTTGTTAGAGGCTCTTTTACTCTCCCTGAGGGTCCAACTCATGTGTAATGTCCTCCCTGCCTTTCTTTCTACCCTCTCTTTCTGCCTTTGGCTCTCTCCCCGCTGCTTCCCTTCAAGCATCATTCATTTATTTTTTGATGAAAAGTTTCATACATTAAAAAGTATAGAAAATAATAGATGTGCTCATGACATCACAAATTTTAAGAAGTATAATGTTGCAAATATCTCAGAAGTCTTTTGTTTATCCCTCCCTAATGATAGTTCTCTCCCCTCTCACCCACCCCAGAGGTCACTACTATTTTACAGCATAAAGAAAAGATCCAGCCCTGTGTTTGGGCTGGTGTAGTGGACACTGGTGTGCATAGGCCTTGCCATGAATCACATGTAGCAGCTGCTGGGATTACAGTGCATGGAGAGCCTTCAGCTACTAGAAGCTTCATGGCATTGACGGTCCTCACTTAGCCACTTTGTTTGGGTCATAAGGGTATGAAGGCTGTTAAGAGCTGGCCATTTCAACTTCATGGGGAACAACTTTGGAGTGTCATTCTGCCTCCAGAGTTCTTTGTGGGAATGTCCTAGCTGGTTGGTAAATCGGCTTCACAGATCAATCTCACTCTAGTCCAAATTACTTCATGTGGGACTGAGGCTCTTCATTATAGTGCTGAATAAAAGTACTAGTGAACGGCATTATGTTTCACTCCTTTTACTTCACCCTTCATTAAGATAATTGTGAATTTTTATTGGAAAGCTTTGGAGCAGTGCTGTCCAATAGTCACGTGTTGTTACTGACCACTTGAAATATGGCGACAACAAACTGATGTGTACCACCAAGTATATTAGAAGTAAGAGTATCAAAAAGAATGCAAAATATCTCATTAGAGATTTTTTTTATTTTGACAATTTGTTGAAATAATATTTTGTATTTGAATTGAATAAAATATATTATTATATTAATTTCATCTGTTTCTTTTTTAAGTTTTTTTTTAGTATGGTTACTAGAAACTTTAATATTGAAGAAATTCTTATTTGCTGAATATCCTTTTATATGACTAGGTATGGAGGTCTTATCAAATTCCTTTTTTTTCCATCTATGATATAATCTCTTATTTTCTTGCATTAATCAGTTAATGAGGTGAGTTACACTGATAGATTTTTCTAAAGGTCAGTAATCCTTACTCTTGAGTGATTCAACCCAATATAATCATATTTTTTTAACTATAATACAGGATTGGTCCATTAATATTTTACTTAGGTCTAATGACTGCTAGTTGATGTTATTGGTGTATACCTTTTCCTTCTGGTTCCATACTTGTCAGGTGTTGGTATGAAGGTTAACACTAGACCAATAAAATGAGAAGTGAGTCTGATGAATTTCAAGGGTAGGTTTTTGCTCAAGATAACATTTTTAAAATGATCACAGAGCCATTAATATTTTTCAATTTTGGTAATCTCAGATTTTGTATTCATTATTTTCTTCTACATTCTTTCAATGACTCATCCTTTTGAGAATTCCTTAATCTAAAATTAGCTAATATCCTATGATAAACCATGATGGAAAGGGATAGATTAAAAAAAGAATATATACATGTATAACTGAATCACTTTGTTGTACAGCAGGAATTAACACAAAATTATAAATCAACTAGACTTCAATAAAAATAAAATAAAATAAAACTACCCAATTCTTCTTTTCCAGTATACATCTCTTTGCTAGAAATTTTCTCCTCATTAATACCTTATATGAATATCAATTGAACTAAACTTTTCAATTCTTATGTTTTTGTTCAATTCTATTTTCTAATATGTTATCAGATCTTCATTGGCCATTATGCTGTGTATTTAAAATTCCAACCATACAAAATATCTTTGGTAAACTTTTTATTACTTGTAATAATATCATTATGTTTAGAGAATGTGGTAAATATTTCTATTATGTGCCTAAACAATACAATTTTCACAAACGTTCCCTGGCCTCATAGGCGTTGTCATAATATTTCAGTCAAATATCCTTTTTTGACTCCCAGAATTAGTCATTATTTTATTTATTATTACCTTATTAACTCAGTGTCTAGTATTGTCTCAAATTTTTTATTGGTAAAGTGTTTTGATTCCAATTTCTGTTTATTAGCTTATTTAATATTGCATATACACATTTTATATGCAGTAATGGAAAAATCTATTATATTAATTTTAATACTAATTCTGATTTTTTTCCACTGATTTTTGCTCATGATTGATTTTTTTCTCCTCCTGTTTTTGCTGAGAGCCTATTACTGGAGAGATATCTGTGTTAGTTTATCTCAGATTCCCATGTGTTCCATATTTTTATGCTAATTGCTCTACTTGACATTTCCTGGACAACTCAGGTCCTATAAATTCCAAGTCCAAAGTCAAGCCTGGGGTAATGTATTTTTGAGAAGGGTATTTTATTGCATATCATCTTTTGTGCCTGGAGTAAGAAAGACATGTTCCCTTGCTTTTTCCCTGTTCAGTTGGCAGGACTTTTTTAGAAATGAATTCATTATTTTACACCATTATATCTAGTGACCACTTCAGTTTTCCTCCTTTGTGGGCCAAAGACCTTTTCTCTGTTTTTCGTTCCAAAAACCTTTGAATTTTAAACATCCTGAGAATAGCCAGAGACCCATCTTAAGACTCTTTTCACTGTTTCCGTTTCATTTTTGTCCCTTGGGGATTTTCCTCATTTTTGTGTCATCTCAGTTAATCCTTTAAAGGATCATTTATTAGAGTTTATCCAGTATTTTTTAGATGTTTTATTATGGTATATAGCCTGTCTTTTGCAAGAACCTTACCTTGTTGATTCTTATTCCATTTACTCTTTTTACTATCTTTAAAAACCAGAGCATGGCACCCATTTTCTCTAAAGGTGTCAAAAACAGCTCCCACAATGATTAATCTTATATGTCAACTTGACTAGGCCAATGGTATCCAGATATCTGGTCAACCACATCTGGGTGTCACTGTGAAGATATTTTAAGGTGAGATTAATATTTAAATCAGTAGACTTTGAGAAAATAGAATTATCTTTCATGATGTGGGTCTTCATGCAATCGCTTGAAGACCTTAAAAAAAAGACCGCTTATATTCCCCAGAGAAAGAGTAAATTCTGTCAGCAGACTGCCTTGGATTCAAACAATAACAACTCTTCTTCCCCTGGTCTCCCAGGCTCATGGCCTACCCCAAAGATTTTGGACTTGCCAGTTCCACAATCATGTAAGTCAATTCCTTAAAATCAATCAATCTCTGTGTATGTGTGTGTCTGTGTATAATATATATATGAAATCTTACAGAAAAACCCAAACGAACTTTGTGGCCAATGCCTATATATATATCCCTGACTGATACAGCTCTACCCTAAATTCAGCTTTCCTTTCTCAAATTTATAGTCATAGCATGAATGTGAAAAATACTTATGCCTTCATAATTCTGCTGTTTTAATGATATTTTTTTATCTCTCAACACACTTCCTCAGGTCATAAAATTCCAGAATTGATGGCTGGATCAAATGTTCAAGGCAATTGTCTTAATCCTACCTCCCTGAATTTGAAACACTGTTTCTATGTTATCCAATCTGCTTCATCTCTCACTTTTGCTGACTTTTTCCATTCTCATTGGTGTATGTGTTTTCCACTAGATGTTGCTTATTAATTTTTTTAAAAGGACATCAATTGTTGGGCAATGGAGTTAGTTGATCCGGTCATATTTCATATGCTTAACACCAGATCAAATTTTTCGTGTACAAAAATGGGATTAAAAAAATCAAATCTAATTTGGAGAAATCTTAGGAAAACTACTGAAAAAGCATAGCATAGGGCTTCCCTGGTGGCACAGTGGCACAGTTGTTAAGAAACTGCCTGCCAATGCAGGGGACATAGGTTCAAGCCCTGGTCCGGGAAGATCCCATATGCCGCAGAGCAACTAAGCCCATGCGCCACCACTACTGAGCCTGCACTCTAGAGCCCGTTAGCCACAACTATTGAGCCCATGTGCCATAACTACTGAAGCCCGTGCTCGTGGAGCCTATGCTTGGCAACAAGAGAAGCCACAGCAATGAGAAGCCCTCGAACCACAACAAAGAGTAGCCCTCGCTCTGCGCAACTAGAGAAAGCCTGCGAGCAGCAACAAAGGCCCAATGCAGCCAAAAAATAAATAAATTAATTAATTCAAAAAAGCATCGCATAACAATGGTATTAATAATATAAGGAGAAAAACATATTCTGTTTTCAAATATGTTGTCAATAAATCATTGTGTTTTTTTCACAATTTTCACTTTTTACTTTATTTTGTTCAAAAATGTTCTTATTTGTATTTAAGGGCAATTGCATTCATATATCTGGGATAACTGTTAATGAATATAGCATCTAATACAGGTTTAGGTGTCCTTTTAATGTCTTTGATTTTTTTTAATGATAATGATAATTTGTAAATGTTATTTTAATTTTTTAGATGTAACTCTATTTTCCTTGCTAAAATCTATATTATAAGCCACAAAATGTTGACTCTGTTTTTTTTCACTGTCTCAGGATGTGTGCAGTTTGACAGTTTTCACTTAAACTATCTGAGAAGCAAAGAAACAATCATTTGAAAAGGAAAGTTTTTGCTAACAATTTGACTATTTCTTGTGCTTCCATATAAAACTTAAATTCTCACCAGTGCTTCTTATGTATCAAATGGTATTTTTAAAGCTTGTGTATTGGTTACCATTAACAAGCTATAATGGTTAACTTTTTTCCCTAATTCATACCTTGGGGTTAAAGATTTCAAATTAAATTAGTCATGATTTGAAAGTAATTAAAAATTGTATCCATTTCCAGCTGGAGATCCAAAGATCATCTTTCAATGCTGGTTTCTTAAAGAAAATGGTAAGTGCTAGAGCAGCTTGGGTTAGATATCTTTTAAAAAATCTGACAATTGTTTAGATAAACCAAGTTCTTTCCCTGGCTAAAGTCAAACTCCATGTAGAGTGTTTAAGTAACTGAAATGCAGAGATAAATGTAGAAAGAACCCCCACCCCCCAACAAGCTAGCTCTGTCTTTAAAATGAACAGAGAAGAAATCCCAGGCCTCACTTATTTGTAAAGCACTCAAATACCCAGAAAAGTACCTGTTTTCCAACTATTTTTCTATGTTACATAAGAAAGAATTTTACTTTCTGTTCCAAGAGTTACCTAATACCTAGCGATCCTTCCATCGGTTTGCACACGATTGAGAAAAAGAAAGGAAAAACACCCTGACTCAATTGTTTTCTGCCTTCTTGAAGCACTTCAGTGCTAAAAGTCATGGACCTTCATGTCAGTGAAATGTTGAGGGAGAATAGTCCTTCTCAATCCATATGGTTTTTTTGTGGGGGGAGGGGTTGGAGTCTGTCAAATACACCAGAGTTTTGCACTGTAACCCAGAGAAGGCGAAAAGTACCTCATATTCAAAAACCAATAACAGCACAGTGGGGCGTTCTGCTTTATCTCACTGTTTGTTGTAACCTGATGAGCTCTAAGAATTTGTCAACTTTTCACGGACTATACACAGCTCAGAATATTCCCTCCTTCTTTTCTTTGAAGGAATTTGGTGAATCCTAAAGTTTGATTTTAAAATATAATTTGGAGATAGCATGTCATGGTTGTCAACTCAAATGTATCTATGAGGTACTTGCCCTGAGACCTCATTATATAAGTCTGCTACATGTGAAATTTAACATTACAGACACCTTCTTAAGACTGTGTAGAATCATAAGATGTTAGAGCAGAAAGGGACCACCGTGAATTATGTAATTCAACTCCTAAAATTTACGTAAGGAAACAGATTCCAAGAGGATGAGTTAGGGTTGAGATAGGTGTTGAAGGAATCAAGGCCAACCGGCAGGAGAGCTGGGATAACACAGGACAGGCCTTCAAGAAATCACCACTGAATGAACCAGTGAATGGCTGTGTAAATGAAACTCAATGCCCCTGATTTAAAGTCTACTGTTCTTGTGTATTGGTTTGCTTTGTTTTCAGTATCTCACGTTGATTTCTTTTTTTTTAATTCATGTCTTTTGTTATTTATTTATTTATTTATTTTATAGATTTATTTATTTATTTTTGGCTGCGTTGGGTCTTCATGGGCTTTCTCAAGTTGTGGTGAGAGGGGTCACTCTTCACTGCGGTGCTCAGGCTTCTTATTGTGGTGGCTTCTCCTGTTGCAGAGCATGGGCTCTAGGCTCTCAGGCTTCAGTAGTTGTGACGCATGGGCTCATCAGTTGTGGCCCACAGACTTAGTTGCTCTGAGGCATGTGGGATCTTCTCAGACCGGGGCTCGAACCCGTGTCCCCTTCATGGCAGGTGGATTCTTAACCACTGTGCCACCAGGGAAGTCCCTCACGTTGATTTCTATAGAGATCATTTCTGCTTCAACCTTCATTCTTCAGCAGAATATGATTATTATGAAATATTGAATTAGCATCTACAACTTGGTTACAGTCACAAATTAAGCTTCTAAAGTATTTTTTAAAGTATCGCTTTTTAATATTTGCAATATTTAACAGTTCATTGTTAGTGTGCTTTAGAAATATAGGTATCTTTGGTGGAAATACTGGTTTTGGTAATCCACATGACCCTTCATTTTTAAAGCCCTTTCTTAAAATGCCATAATTTTTATCACTGTTTCTAATATGAGATCATGTAAAGGGAAATGACTATTTATATGTATTTTGAAATTTTATATCACTTCTATACATATACCAAGTATCACACCTACAGTCCAATAAAAAAACAAAACAAGCAGGAAGAGGTATTTTATTTTGGTAGAGGGAAGGCCTATATTTAAACACAGCATAGAACTGTTTCTGTTTGTGAAGCTTTCTCTTCAAACATTGATTTCTTATGTTCCATCATTTTCAAGTCTTATCTTAAAGGGTCTTTGCCTATTAAAGGACCTGAAGCAGCCACAAAGCTTAGTGATAAGGTCTTGCCTCTATCACAAGGAAGGGCATTCTGGGAAATGTAGTTCCCAATTACTCAAGTTGACAACGTACATCATCATGTCCACTGTACTCAACTTCCTATAACTATGCAAGACATGAAAATATCGGTAATAGTGTTTAAGATCATATCAATGGAAGCACCAAATCCTTTTATGACAGCAGTTCATTTTACATAGGTGTGATCAGGACAGACTACATGGTTCATGAAAGAAGATGAACTGCGTGAGAAAACTGTGTGCTGGAATCAAGAAAAATTACTGAAAATGTAGGAAAATTTAGAAAAAACAATTTTGCTTTGTTGATTCTGTAATGTATCTGAAGTTGTTTCCATTAAGAGGAAGAATTTCTCAAATTTTGTTAGTGAAAGTTATGTGATCATCTATCATTTATGCAGAATTGGACACTTGCCAATTACTTTATGAAATGAAAAGTAGATATTATAGAGTTTTCCATTTAGACCAATTAGGTCTGAATGGAAATTGGTATTTAGACCAATATCCAACAAAACCTTCTGGCTGAACTTACTTAAAGTGTTGGATAAAAGTATAAAAATGACCTGGTAAGAAATTGAGGGCTATTTAGATAACAAAAAATAATTCAAAGAGGAACCAAGAAATATGAGAAAAGCCATGAGTCAGGCAGAAACACAAGAATAAAATTACCATGGGTGAGATCTAGCAGAAACTAATCCTCAATTATGAAATGATTTGGATGTAACAAAAATAAAATGTAACGTTTGAATATTTAGCATGTTTAAATCAATTAGCAAAGAGATTAAAAGTGTAAGTGTTGTTTGTTATTCTTCAAGATAAATTTAGAAGAGGGCTAGATAAAAGTTTAGTGAATTGGAAAAGAGAACACAAGAAGTTATCAAAAAAATACAGAAAGTCAAGTAGGTGGAAATTTTGAAAAGTTATGAGACTAAAGATAAAATATTAGATTTCCCCAGTGGTCCAGTGGTTAAGTCTCCACACTTCTACTGCAGGGGGCACGGGTTCCATCCCTTGTCAGGAAAGTTCTGATATTGAGAGGTGTAACCAAAAAAAAAAGAAATTTTTAATTAAAAAATAATAAAATGTAAAGAATTAAAAGCATTCTAGACGAATAACAGGGAATGGCCACTATCAATATTTAAAGAGAAATTGACTAAATGTTTTATGTAACTTATGAAAGATTCCAACCCACCAAGTATATTATTTCTTCTAGTAAACAACTTAAGGCTTTGTTAATTCCATTTATTTATTTATTTATTTATTTTAAATTTCTTTTTCTGCTATTCTCTTATCTCCTCCCATCCACATTGCAATAACATTTCAAAGCAATCTTTCCTCTCCATCCTCCATCCTCTGTAACTCCAGCTTTATTCCCAGAATTAAATCATCCATCTAAGATGCAGACCTTCTGAACCTTCTAAAGGATTCCCATCTTAGAGCAAGTGCTAAAGTCCTTATCTGACCTTCAAAGTCCTGCACAATCCAGTCTTAGCCTGTTGTCATCTTTTTGACCTCATCCCTTTAATTACTGTATTCCCTGACTTTCTTTTTTTTCATGTTACCCTGGCCAACCCACTGCTTTGTGAGTTCTCCAGGCAATTCCTGCCTCAGGGCCTTTGCCCTCACTGTTTTCTTTGCCTGGAACCCACCTCCCATCCATACACACGTGGAACCTTCCTCATTTCTTTCAGATTTCCTTCATACAGTAATAACTAACATTATGCATTTGTTTACTTGTTAAGAGCTCATCTTCCTTCATGTTTAATTGTCTCTTCCCATAAATGAAGCATTTCTTGTTTTATTCAATATTGTGCTCCTAATGTCTAGGCAATTCTTGGCAAATATTATTCACTTCTATGAATATTCAATGAATAAATGAACGAACACATAAAAAAATGAAAGTGATAGGTCTCAAAGATTTTCAAACTAAAAGCATTCCACTAATTGGATTTCCCAAAATTGTAGATAAACGTTTTCTTCAGTTACAATAAACAAGAGGAGTGCAGAGGTGAGTTAATGGCACTGTTTTAGTTTTTAAAATGACCTTTAAAGAAGGCAATGGTAAAAATACAGAATGAGACTTCTTCATTACCTTGAAGTCTACCATCTGCTTTGAACAATTTCTACATGATAGTACTTCTGTTTTCAAAATATCTCATAAATTATAATTGTGAAAAAATATTTCTCCCTGTCTCTCAACTGAAACTTTAACATAATTCTTCTTTTCCTATTTAATGAGCTGACTGCATCTGTATATTACTCTGAACCTCATATTGGCTTGACTATAGAATTCGAAGATATTGATTTTGGCCTGTTAAATCCCTAGTTACGTCAGAGCCTATGTACTTACCTTCATGATATCCACCCTTGGAGAAAAGAGATCAATAGGGCACTCCTGTCTGTGATCCTCAGAGTTGAACTTCTGCCATGTTCCCCAAAGGACACACATATCTGGAACTCATTTCCTCTTCATTACAACAAAGCTAAGGTCCTTGGCCTTCAGGGAACTACTCAATATTAATTTGTTTAGTTAAGCTTTTACCAAACTGATGAGGTGGAAAGAGTAATTGAATCTGTAGCAAATCCTAATACATATTCATATTGCTCTACTCCTGAACATATTCATACATTTCCATCACAGTTTCATTTCACTATTTAAATTTAACAATGATAACTACTCAGTATTTCCTTAAAATCTGCCTTGAATTTATTTCTCATTTCTGGAATTCTATTTTGCAAACATCCTGTGCAGATTTTACAAAGTAGGGCTAGGTTATTAAGCTTTCTGCTGTGATATGCTTTTAAACATAATATGGTGTATTTTATTCATTTACCACAGTAAAAAAAATTAATGGGACAAGATTGTTCTATAAAATAATAGCCATGTTGCCCTGAAAACATAGTGTTACTATAATACTTCACTATGTTTAGTGAAATATAATAGGAATCAAAGTGATATTTCAGTATAAAGAAAGTAAACATGTGGTCAAACATAATTTCATTCAAAAAATTATTTATTAGATGTATGGGGTGTCAGTTGGTTTATTACTTACTTGTTAAGTGAATAGAATCGGAAAAAAAAGGAATATATTAAATTTTTAGATTTCACAGAGGTAAATATATTTGATTAGGTTACTAAAATATGCATTTTTATAACTTTTGTGGGAAAATTCTACTTGATTTTGTTTCCATTTTTTAAAAATGTTCAGTAAATATTTTTTCAAGATACTTCAAAAAATAAACACTTAGAAGTAAATCTTTATGTGTTTTAAACAGTTGAGTTAGTATTCAAGGTGAAGCTTTGGATTTAGGTACAATGATGCTTTGTGGATAATGACATTCCCCCAGACTTTCTGTTTATTATTCACAAACGCCCAAGGAGTTATGCCACTTTCCTGGCTAAGTAAAATCCAAAAAAGAAAAAGAAAAAGAAAAAGGACCTGGAATTCTCACAGAAATGATTTGGCATATGCTATCAACATATTTTGCTGATGTCATGGAATTTCATTCAATGTATTGAATCATCCCTTCCCAATTATGTTTTCCCTGATTTTATAGTTAATATAGGAAAACTAAAAAAGGCATATTTCTTTGACTTCATATGAATATCAAAAGAACTATCTTGCAATAAAGTCTTATGAAATCCAGTTGAAGTAAAAACTAATGATTTCCTGCTCAGCAGTTAAAAAAAAGAAAAGCCTTGACATACATGCAGTGTCTAAATAATATCATTTTCTTTTGCCAACTCTCGACAGAAAAATTATGCCCAGAATTTTGAAAATCTTGCCTGGGGTTCACATGTCCCTAATAAATAATGACAGAGAATTGGGCAAGGCTAGTGGTACACATGACTGAATAAGATTTACTTAAACTGGAACATTTATGTGTCCCTTTTCTCCACAAGCTCAATAACTCACAACACAATGGGCGCTGACCAGCTCTCACAGGAGCCTGGAGTCTGCCATCTGTGTGGCAGCTGAAAGTGGCAGAGTCTTCCTTTGTGGTGCCTGTATGATGTTATGCCACAGTGAATAACTGAGAATCCAGGTTAGAAAGAAGGACGAATCCCTCTGATGTCATTCTCTTTGTTGTGTCTGGAGAACTGTGCCTCACCACCCACCAGGCTTTCCTGGACTGACCCGTGTTTACCTTCTGTCGGTGCCACTTCCCACTGGGTCATTGATGTGCTTCTCTGCCCAGGAGGCCAGTGCCTCAAATCACTTTGTTAAGCTGACACCAGGGCACACATGGGCTTTTGTTGTGCTGTTTGGAGGGGATGCTGGTTATCTCAGTTAAACTCTTCCTAGAGAAGCAGGAGAGACAGACAGACATCTTATACATTCTCCTGATTCAGATGATAATTGAAAGCTGATTCTGTTTCCAGGGAAGCCAAAGGTCAACGTCCCTATGGTCAGGAGCCCCTTTTTATATTTTAGAATATGAGACTGGTGACTTACGATGATTCCCAAAGTAAAAACAACCCTGCCTTGATTATAAACAACAGCAGGTGAAAATTTACCTCACTGATTGTGTTTTTTGTCTTACATAATGAGAAATATTGTTCTTAGTTTTTTTTAGATTGAATGGGCATTTATCCAGTCATCCTTTTTTGTTTCTCATAGGAAAAAAAAAAGAATATCAAAGTGGAAATTGATCACTTATTTTAGAAAAATTTAAAAAGAATTATTGACTACATGAAAATGCCATACGTCATCTTCACTATTTTATGTCCCCCCACCAAAAGAGACAGGTTTAAGGAAAACAAGAATATCTTCAAAATGGAGTTCCCAGTTATTTTTAAAAATTCTTTCATCATAGGATTTGACTAGATATATGAATATTATGCACTGTAATGCAGATATGAATACAAAGCCAAAAGCAATCATGAGATTTGGAGTTACACAAAATATGGTAGAATGAACACTACCATTCGTAAAAATCTGAGTATGAGATTATATTCTGACTACATATCGGTGTGTTCTTTACCTTTTGAGTGTTCAGTTTTCTCGTTTGGAAAATGATTTGACTGTATCACTTCTAATGCCCTGTTTAACACATGCAACATGATGCAACAAAGACAAGATTTATAATATAATTCAGGAAATAAAAGTTAAAATTAAATTCATATTAAAAATTAAGGAACGCTTAATCATTTCTTTTGTTATTGATATTCCAGTTTTCAGAAAGTTTATTCTAGGTCAACCATCAATCTACCTATTTGGGGTCACGTAGAGCCTATATGATCTGTGCATTTTGCTTCTATGCTCCACTAAAAATACTTTAAAATACTTTAAGTAGTGTGTATTGATGGTGAAGCTTATGTTTCAATATCAATAGTTAACTCAGACTGGTTCCTTTGATACAGAGTGGATAACTGAGTTCTTTCTCCTTCATATAAAATTAAATTCTTGTGTAAGGCATAACTCGAACATAGATCTGTTAACTATTTGGTTCCTGCCTCAATTCCCTCACTTCAGTTAGGGGTTGTGTAATATATAGTTAAGTTTGACATTATTCAAGGCTCAGGATGTGTCTGTACCTTCTGTGTAATATGTAACTTCTACCCAAGAAAACTTTAAAGTGCTTGGGTTTTCACTTAAAAAATCTGATTGTTTCTTCATTACATTCTTCAGGATGTCATGGGGATGCTTCTTTATAGGGAGGAGGAATTGAGATAAGTTAGCATATTATATTTTCTTTAGAAAACGAAACATTAAATTTTTACCAAAGCCTATTGCAATCTTTCATGGTCCTTTCTAACTTTTGGCACTGGGCTACAGGTATATTTTGGAAATATTCCTTGTTCAATAAAATATTCCACAATTCAATAAAGAGTTCTGTAGGAAAATTATTTAACAACAAATACTTACTTAATAAGGACATTTTATTCTTTTTAAATATATCCATATCAAAATAATTATTTAATTTATTTTGAAATAAAAATTAAAATAAACTATAGTAATAAGTGTATAGCTAAAGGTATAATTAAAAGAAATAGCCCTGAGTCTTTTGCTAAATATGTAGAATATTAAGTAAATATATAGAATCATTTATAGAATGTGAAATTAAGTTATATATTTGGAGATTAAGATTATGGGTGATAGATAATATTATATTTATGCTCTTTAGAAAGTATGATTTTTATGATGTATCAATTATTAGGTTAAACTTGAAATTGTTTTCATTATTTTTTAAATAAGTGCTTAGCATCTGTTTACATATATGTGTATATATATATATATACACATACTTATATTATGTATTATACATATTTATATGCAAGATATTATATATAAATATTTATATATAAGTATTTACGTATAACTTATAAACTATTTTATATGTGTATTTATAAACTATATATATTTATAAACTATTTTTAATATATGACATATAGTTTTTAAATTATCTACATGATTAAATTTAATCTTTGTAATTTTGAGTAAATTTATTGAAAATTATCTTTACAATTCAGAGTTTTCTTCACCCTGGGTATTAATGTAAATTAGTATCCTATTATTTAGAATTTATGTGTCTTAGAGAAGTTTTACTAAATTGTTAATAGTTTACTGAATTCTAAATTAGATTTTTTCATATAAAATTGAAGCCACAAAAAGAGGGTAGAAAGGGAAACTTCAAGTAATATTCAAAATCTTTCAAACTAAGCGCAAGGCAACAAAATGAAGTCCTTCTACTTCCATTATTTGCATTGTTTGGTTGAAATAAATTGTTTTCTTTAATTGTTCTCAGACCATTCCCTTGATTCTCCAATTAATTTTCATGTGAAGTGATGGCCTTCCTATTGTGTAGATGGAAATGGAAGTAATTGTGTCATCTTAGTTAATTTTGAAGGGTTATTACTGGTACCACCTCATAACTGCTAAATTTTATTTTACCACTGATAATATATTACTATGTTTAAAAATCACTATGAAAGGACAAATATGCTATCTGTAGTGTAATCAAAACTGCCTTATCAGTGTAGTAATTTGTACTTAACTTTAATTGCTAATAAGATCTCAGAAATAATTCATTTCTTTGTTCGTTCAATAAATTATATCCTTTTAACAGATTAGATTAGAATGAACAAAAATACTCCCTGTAAATAATTCTGACTTTTAAAGAAATGTTTTCCTTTTTACGAAGAATGTGTTTCTAGAGAAATAAAGCAAATTTAAACTTGTAGAATAATTAATGTATCAATAAATATGTCCTCAAAAAAATCAGCGTCCTAAAAAGATACCTTCAACATTTACAATCATAAACATTGGAAATTTACACACACACAGATCAAAACCTTATGACCATTCCATCGATCACAATATGTACAAGGAATTTTTTTTACAGAAATGTTTAACAGTTTTGTTGTAGCATTGGTGTATATTTCCTAAAACACAAGAAAAGTCACTTTTAAGAGAATTAAATAACCTAAGCTTTGGAATAATAAGTAAAAGTGATTTCCAGATGAGTTTTGGCCAAAAAAAAAAAAAAGTGTGTATATATATATATATATATATATATATATATATATGGGGTGGGGGGGAGATGTGTCGTGCTGTTTTCCTAAAGGACAAGATTCATCTGCAAATGAGATGATACAGGATGCTATCTCAGCTATCTTCAGATTCCTATGGCCATGTCCTATCAGTGTTCATCTTATTACATTTCAGCATAAATGAATATCCTTTCCGTGTAGAAGCTAAAAGAGAGATCCAAATATACCACAACGTACTAAGAGAGATTTTAAATGTGGCCATAACAGAAGATATGACTAATCCAGAATATTTCCATTTGAAAGAGGATGGCTAATAACTGATTGGCCTGAATCCAAAGTCACAGTGGGGTTCAAAAAGCTGGTAAGCGGCCTCATAAAAATAGAAGCTGTATCCACCAATTGAATTTAATTATATATGAAGGTGATGATGGAACTAAACTGCCTGTAATTGGAGTCCAATTACTCAGCTGGTCTCCCATAAAATTAATTCATCTGAAAGTTTGCCATTGTCCTGTGCTCCAGGTCTGTGGCTGGTTTAATTAGTTAACACTGAGGAATCCTGAAACAGTAAATTATTTTGTCTTTATTGCCAATTACTGGTTAACGAAAATTGTATATTAAATATTAACATCTGCTTCCAGCACAAATCAGAAAGGGCAGAATGAAGACTCTTTTTTGATTTCCACCTAAAAGAGGCTGAAGCATAGGAGAGCAAACCTGTATATCAGATTTATGTAAGAGAAATTTGAACTTTAAGCTATTGAATATGCTGCCTCACATATACTATCCATAGGCAATGATTTCATAAATACACACTTAGGTCCCTCATGGGGTACACATGTAAAAATTAAGTTGAATATCAATAGGAAAAATTATGGGCAGATGACATTTCTGAAGAAATCTCTTCAGGGCTTTAAATTACTTTGAGCAATATTTGATAATGCTTTAGCAGAGTTTTTAAATGATATTGGCTGACTCCTGCAGTTTGGTAAAGTAATCTATATTAGATTTTTTATAATTATCTGAATTGCATATTAAGTTAATCACTGAGCAGTGGAAATGATTGAAAACATTGATCTAATGGCTTAAATACCCATGCTTAATTATTGTTTTTTTAATATAACAAAATGAAATATATCGCCAATTGGACTGAAACACTGACACCATTCCAAAGCTGTCCCCTATTCATATCATGTTGATATAGCTCATTTCTATTTAATAGTCTTCATTTGATATGACGATATTGTACTTTAATTTAGAAAGAATCATAATTCACATTTTATTTTTTAATTCCATGTCCAATAACTATTTCAAAATGGAACATAAATGGGAATATTTAATAATAAAAGAGTCAATTGCCAAATGTTGATTTATCTATGAGAGGTATCTCACAAGAAGAAAATTAGAATGATCAGACCAAAAATAAAATAATCTCTTTGAAAGCCATAATGGAGTAAACATTATAGTTCTCTCCAAATATACCACTACTTTTGTAGGAAAATGAAAAATTCGCTTGCATACATTTTTTAAAAAACATAATTTTACATATTTTCTCTCCAAGAATATAGACGTCTTCACAGCAATGTAATGTTGTGATTAATTATAACACTATCAATTTTAAGGCATAATTTTAAGTGTTGAAACAAACGAATAGTTTTTGTGCAGCCTTATTCAGTAGATGTGTCTCTTCAGATTTGTAACATTTACAATAAATAATTCTCTTACCACATCATGCAATTAATGTAAAAATTGTTACTTTTTCTACATTTTTTCCAAAAATAACACCACAAGAAACAATTACCTTTTAAAACCCTTGAATTTAACCCAAAATGTTAAGATAAAATTAAACTTTTACAAGAAAACTGATGTCAATCCTTTTAAAAAGAAATGTGCCTTAGCAGGAAAAGCAAGATACAAAATTATCCTGAAAATAGTGTTTCCTTTTGCAGGATTTCACTGAAGCTTTAAAAAGGAAATGCTTTATTTAACATATGAGTAATTATAAGTCAAGTTAGCTGGGTTTTACCAACTTGATAGAATGTTGGCAAATTCTTTATATAGCTAGGTTGTTTTCTTTTATTCTATGCTGTTTCAATTTACATCTGTACATTCCGAGAGAATCCAGATTTGACAAATAGTATTAACATGGTTAACATCTATGTTTAGCCACATCTATGATTATTCACATCTATTTTGGGGAAACGTTGCAGCCAGTGTCACTGTCAAACAAATATATCTCCAAACCAAGGAGAGCAGAAATTCTTTCATTTCAATTTAAAAAGAGATATTTGCCAAAATATTTGTTTTTAATACATCCATAGATAAGAAAAGACTGGAAGGAGCCTGAAGTTTTTCTTCCTGTGCAAGGTTTTTAGGAAACTTTGCACACCAGGTGGTTGCCTAGTGTTACTAAGGGGGAGCAAGTAATATTGAAGTGCTCCCCATGGAGCTCAGTGGCAGGATATCAGCTCTGAAATGCCACTGAACAGCCTCGGCAGGAAATGTGAGAGCTGATGCAGGCTCTTTTGTTAGGGCTCTGAGTGCTCTCTATTAAAAGAAGTAAACACACTCTAAGCAAAAAGTGGAGATTTTCTCACTTTACACAAATAACACATTTAAGAGGAAATAAGCCATAATGAGAAGGATGTGTTGCTGGTCTCCTACTTTCCCAGTAGCTTTTCTCAAAGCAATAGCTTGCTAGAATGACCAGATGCACTCAGCTGAAATACACAGAGAAGGTGTTATTGTTTTTCTAACTTATTACAATAAATTATGAGAAAGAAATTTCCTCTGTATTTTAAGGCCTCTATTATCAGTGTTTCTGAGATTATTTAAATGACTGTCTGCCTTACATCTCATTTTGCATAGTCAAGCTCTAAAGAGGAACTGCTCTTTCTTTTTGCTGTCTCTACGAGATCTGTCAGATTGCTTTGTCACTAGGCATGCACACATGCACACCCGTGCACACGTGTGTACACCCATGAAGAGGCTGGCCACCAAGGAAGAAAGATTTGTCTTAGAAAAGGGCAACATTCTCCAGATAAGGGCTGTGACACCCTCATAGTTTTCCTAAGTCCCCTAGGGTCCTAACTTTATTACAAGGATATTCAAAAAGTTCCTACGAATGACATAAAGGTACAGATAAGTGTGCCTTTATGTGATGACACCTTGAATTGTTCACTATTTGTTAAGCATTGGAAAGAATCATCTCTCTCATCTCTATTGAATTTTCAGCAGGTACCGCCCTGGCAAGACAGAGGGTATTAGGAAATGCAACCTTGATCAAGAAAAGCAAGTAGTAGCAGTAGGGAAGCCACTAAATGCTGCTAGAGTACCAAAGATCACTGGAGAATTTTGAGTGCTTTGATTGTTTCTTTCTTCATGAGGAAAAAGTAGCTTTTTCCCCCTTAGTCTTAAGTTATCTTACAGAGAAAGATGGAAAAAGATGTTGGTTCTGTTCTGACAGGCCTTCGCTTCTGAACAGTAGGATTCTTTTTCACATCAAACCCCAAGTAGCATAAGACTTGCGTATCCTGGGGTAGCAAATCTGCAGAATCTTGACTTGAGAAAGTTGGAACTGGAAACAGAACTGCTAGAATGGGGATGCAGGGTTGCTCAGCTCCTGAAATAAATTCTCGAGGTTTTGCAGGAGCAAATCTGCAGACTGATTTTCTTTCATTGCAGGCACATGGTCATAGCTCAGAGCCCTCCCCACCTGCAGCCCAAGGACATCATCTTCCTATTTCACTTTTGAAATGTGTATACATGTCTTATTTTTAATGAAAGAAATAACTGAGTCTGCAAAAGATACCGATTTGTAATGAAAGTTTATTAAATGAAAATGGAAGTCAGGAAATTTCAGTGAAAAGAAGTGTTTAATTTTTTTTTTCTGCTATGTTTCTGACATTTGGAGGTACTTTTCATTTCATTCAGTTGGAAATGTATAGCCAGAAAAAAAAGTTATTATTTCTAGGTAACTCATACTTGGAATTGGTGTAACAAACACCAGATAGTCTTGGGTAATTAGGCTAAAGATCTAGGTGACGAATGTCATTATCAGGGAGGAGTCAGAGGTGTATCCAAAAACCTTTCATTCACTCATAGATTCATTTCTTCAGTCAACAAAAGTTTTGAGCCTCCATTATCATCCACTGGGTGGTATAGTCCACGTGCAACCCTCCAATTAGAGAGCACTATGACCTGATGACGCATCATTGGTCAGTGTTTGAATTCACGTGTGTGTCCCAGAAATATTGATGGACCAGCTATCATGGGGATGCAGTCCTAGGATCTTATCATAACATCAATCAACCAACCAAAACAAGCAGCAATTCCTGCCCTGGTAGTGTTTGCTCCCCTCTATAAACAGGATTCTTATTGACAGCAGTCCCCTGCCTCTGTTGATGGACCCACTGTTTCCTCGGGGTCTCTGACCTGTGTACCCACAGCCTAGAATCCCTTTGGAGCCCTGGTGTCCATGTCCGCCCCCTTCTTTACATTCCAGGCCTCTATTCCATCATCCGCATCCTCCACCCATAAGCTCTCATGCTCAGTCCTCTTCTAGATGTTTGTTGAAACCTGTTTTTTTAATACAAGGTCCCCTCTCTTTTCCTTATCTGTATGATTCCTCACTTCATATTTTTTAATAAGGTCTAGGGAAGGAAAAGAAACAAACGTTGAAGCTTAGCTAAGGATCTTTCAGTGAGTGTCTGCTCTATAATGTGAACCAGACTGAAGAACTGTGGTATGTTAGCATCTAACTGTATGAGTTCAGTTGAGTTATAACTACAAAAAGAAAGAAGATCGTTTTCCTTCATTTTTCCCAGATAATTCATGTGGCAGATGGACCCTAGGTTGATCTCCAATAATTCCCACCCCAAGTATACAGGCTTTTGTGAAATCCCCTGTTCTGGAGTGTGGGTGGGTCCTGTGATTTGTTTCTAATAGAACTTGGCAAAAGGTGATGGGCTGTTACCCGCTTGATGCGGTATGTTATACAGAAACAGTGAAGAGAGGCTCCTTCCATGATGCCATCCTCTTAGACTGCAGACTTTGGACTAGCATGAGGGACTCTTTTGTTGACCTCATGATCAAGCTGCTGTGATGTGACTGCCTGTGGAGTGTCCCTCATGGGAAGGAGGTCTGATCAGGCAGCCTCCATGGCCTGAGGGCCTCAGCCCGACAGCTGCCACTCGGAACTGAATTCTGCTAAAAAAGACCCAGCGTTTGGAAGAGGACCCTAGGACTAGATGAGAACATGAACTAGCATTAAGTTGACTGCACCCTCGGGAGATACTGAACAGAGTACCCAGCTAAGCCACATCCAGAATCGTGACCCACAGAAACTATGGAATAATAAACATGTAGCATTTTAAGTCACTTAGTTTCTAGGAAATTACTTCACACCAGTAGAAAACAATACAGCCCATCATAACTGCTTCAGCAATTTTTTTCACAAAACGCAACAGAAACTGCTTCTGTTACCTTGGGGTCTGAGGTGTCTGGGTTTCAGGGCCAACCCCCTCCTTCCTGATCAGAAGCTTGTCTGCATGCTGCATCCTCTTCTCTAGTGGAGGTTTGGCAGTTATCACATGTGTTTTCCAAATAAAAGCTCAAGCTTCCTGAAATATTAGGCTGACTATTTTTTTAATTAATTAATTATTTTATTTATTTATTTATTTTTAACAGACAATAAACAGCATATATTTAGAGTGTACAATTTGGTATCCCAATCTCCCAATTCATTTCTCCCCAACCCTCCCCGCTTTCCCCACTTGGTGTCCATGTGTTTGTTCTCTATACCCGTGTCTCTATTTCTGCCTTGCATTTCCTCTTTCATAGTTGTTAGCATTTGCCTTATGTATTGAGGTGTTCCTATATTGGCTGTATATATATTTATAATTGTTATCTCCCCTTCTTGGATTGATCCCTTGATCTTTATGTAGTGTCCTTTCTTGTCTCTTGTAACATTTTTTATTTTAAAGTCTATTTTATCTGATATAAGTATCACTACTCTAGCTTTCTTTTGATTTCCATTTGCATGGAATATCTTTTTCCATCCCCTCACTTTCAGTCTGTATGTGTCCCTAGGTCTGAAGTGGGTCTCTTGTAGACAGCATATATATGGGGCTTGTTTTTTTTATCCATTCAGCCAGTCTGTGTCTTCTGGTTGGTGCATTTAGTCCATTTACATTCAAGGTAATTGTCAATATGTATGTTCCTAGTACCATTTTCTTAATTGTTTTGTTGTTGTTTTGTAGGTCCTTTCCTTCTCTTATGTTTCCCGCTTAGAGAAGTTCCTTTAGCAATTGTTGTAGGGCTGGTTTGGTGGTGCTGAATTCTCTTAGCTGTTGCTTGTCTGTAAAGCTTTTGATTTATCCATCAAATCTGAATGAGATCCTTGCTTGGTAGAGTATTCTTGGTTGTAACTCCTTCCCTTTCATCACTTCAAATATATCATGCCACTCCCTTCTGGCTTGCAGAGTTTCTGCTGAGAAATCAGCTGTCAGCCTTATGGGAGTTCCCTTGTGTGTTATTTGTCGTTTTTCCCTTGTTGCTTTTAATAACATTTCTCTGTCTTTAATTTTTGTCAACTTGACTGATATATATCTTGCCGTGTTTCTCCTTGGATTTATCCTGCCTGGGACTCTCTGCACTTCCTGGACTTGGGTAGCTATTTCCTTTCCCATGTTAGGGAAGTTTTCAACTATAATCTCTTCCAATATTTTCTCAGGTCCTTTCTCTCTCTCGTCTCCTTCTGGGACCCCTACAATGCGAATATTGGTGCACTTAACATTGTCACAGAGGTCTCTTAGGCTGTCTTCAGTTCTTTTCATTCTTTTTCTTTATTCTTTTCTGCATCAGTGATGATCACCATTTTGTCTTCCAGGTCACTTATTCACCTTTCTGCCTCAGTTAATCTGCTATTGGTTCCTTCTAGTGTATTTTTCATTTCCGTTATTGTGTTGCATATTTCTGTTTGTTCGCTCTTTAATTCTTCTAGGTCTTTGGTAACCTTTTCGATCTTTGCATCCAGTCTTTTTTCAAAGTCCTGGATCATCTTCACTATCGTTATTCTGAATTCTTTTTCTGGAAGGGTGCCTATCTCCTCTTCATTTGGTTGTTTTTCTGGGGCTTTATCCTGTCCCTTCATCTGGTACAAAGTCCTCTGCTTTTTAATTTTCTCTATCTTTCTGTGGCTGTGGTTTTCAGTTCCACAAGATGAAATACTGCTGATACTGTTTGATACTGCTGTCTGCCCTCTTGTGGAGGAAGCTATCTAGGCTGACTATTATATACCACCACCACATAATTTAAACATACAGGGAAACTTTGTCATCATTATACAGAACAGATTCCCCATACTCATATGAGGGCTTTTCTTTTTTACATTAATCACTGCCTGAAATGATACATTCCACTTATTAATTATCATCGGCTAGGAATTTAGGAGCATCAAGGCAGGACTTCCATCTGACACATTCACTACTGTTTCCCAGTGCCTCCAACAGCGACGGGCACACGACCAATACTGAATGATGGATTATGCCTAATAATAATTTCTGAGTAGAAATTAACTGACGCCTCAAGCCACAAGAAGAAAGCAGGTTAGAAAGCAAGTGGTCCACTCAACGAGTTTGCTATTTTGAGACTGAGACAAGTAAAGATAACTTTCATGACTGCCTGCACACCAGGAGGATATGAGAAGATGAATGGCAAAGACAGAAAAATTGAAAGACAAAGAAAGTCAGAGACCAGAGCCACACCTTGAGAGCTTACCAGGAACTCTCCTTCCACTGACCTTCCAGCCCACAGCAACCTCGATGTCAGTCCAATAATGAAGGAAGACCCGCCCCCAAGACCAGCAGGGACAGTGAAATTGCAGGCAGTGAAATTGAAGGTGGCATTTTTGCCTGTGATGCTGTCATAGATACCATGAGAAGCCAAAAGAAAGAGCAAGTTCCTCAAGTCAGGTGATGAATGATGCTGTCTCTTTACACTAAATCTGCCATCCATGTTTTTCTTAGAATAATGTGTGTGTCTTTCTTCCTTGTACCCAGAAAACTTTTCTAAAACATTGGGCTTCCTGTGAATGGCTCACCTTGTAAGCCCATTTGTGTATTTCCCTGTAAGTGGAAGCCAGAACATGTCTAGAAATTCAGAAATGTTGAGAAATTTAAGCAAATCAGGAGAGACAGTATAATAAAATGAGCATGGTCTTTGTGTTTTCGGAGCTTTGCTTCCTTGCCAGTCACATCTACCTTGTGTGGGCATAAAATATGTGCCTTCAGCAGAAGACTGACATATTCCTGTTGGAGTAGCGGGAAGCTTGCCCTCTCTCCACCCACAACCCTCAGAAAACTGCAGAGAATGTCTGTCCTGGGCTTTCTGGGAGAAAATTGAGGCTAAATGTGAATCTCTCTGGAGACAAGATGGTGATGGTCATAATTTTTCTCACATTGTATAAGATTGCATACCATTTGTGCTCTTTAAAATTACATATAATGGAAAACCTTTTAGTTATACAGTCCTCTGTAGGGTGCTCAGAGGAAAATGCAGACAAGACAGATGATAAATGTGCAGATAATCAAATAGCAGAAACCTGTTTCTCGTTCTTTCCCTCATCAAAAGGCATAATGTTTAGAGCTGTGTGAAACTACCAGTTTTCACTTTACATCCATTCACTTCAAAACTTGGGTTTAGCAGTAATTAGAAAATTTAATCCCATGCAAATAGTTCCATCAGCAAAGAGATGAAACAGTGACCATAATTCTGTGGTTATGTGAGCTTTCACTAACACTTATCACGGAACACACCTAAATAAGCTGCCGAATATTTATCTCAATTAACTATTTGAGCTGGAGTTACATTTTAAATGCAGTTGGGTTGAGTTCAAGCGACTAGAGAATTTTTATTGTCAATTTCAAGTAAGTCCAATACCATTTGCAGAGATGTGGTTGGATCCAGGGATTGTCATACTGAGTGAAGTAAGCCAGACAGAGAAAAGACAACTATCATATGATATCGCTTATATGTGGAATCTAAAAAAATGGTACAAATGAACCTATTTATAAGACAGAAATGGAGTTACAGATGTAGAAAACAAACTCGTGGTTACCAGGGAGGAAGGTGGGGGGGATAGATTGGGAGATTGCGATTGACACATACACACTACTATATATAAGGTAACTAATAAGAACCTACTATGTAGCACAGGGAATGCTACTCAACACTGTAATGAACTATAAGGGAAAAGAATCTAAAAAATGTGGATATATGTGTATGTATAACTGATTCACTTTGCTGTACACCTGAAACTAACACAAAACTGTAAACCAACTATACTCTAATAAGAATCAATTTTAAAAAATTTCATGCAAGTCCTATATCCTTGATCTATCAATATTGCCACAATGTGTTATTTACTTTATACACATATACACAGAGTTCTCTAACTCTATACATCATTCTTCTTTCTTCTTTTACCTTCTCTATGGTGGTGAAGAAAGAATGAGTTCCCATACTTGACATTCGTGTTCTCTAATCCTACTGAAATTAGACCCACGTGCCCATTTCCCTTTGGTAGCTAATAAAAAAAATCCCTACATGAGGTTATAGAGAGAGCGTCAAGACATTACATCCTACACAATTCCGTGCCCTTTTCTTTTCATGATATTGTGGTTCCTCACAGACCGTTGTCTTGAATGACATGATGCTACATTCCTTTTGGTGAATCACAGTCATGTGTAGCCTTGGTGAAGAAAGAAAGAACAGGGAGGACAAAGAATAACATGAATTAGGAAATCAGTTGCTCAAGATAAAACTCTGGAGTAATCTTTAAGTATTTCAGTCACCTAGCTGCCTTATCTAATATATTCTAAGAGTTAAAGAATCTAACCCACACAAATTTTCTTGAAGTATCAACTTTTGGTCTTCTCTGCTTACTCTATTTGCCACCGTGATAGTTTATACATGCTACTGAAGTTTCTAACAGGTCTCCTGGCTTTCCACTTATCTCCATACAATCTGACATTTATTTTCAATAATAGTCATTATTTTAGAGTCTAATTCAAACCATTGAATCCCTTTCCTCACAGCCCTGTTGTAGAAATGAGATGGGAAATCGCCAGACAATGCTTTGTAAAAAATGGTTTTATACAAATAGTTTTGCAGTTTATTCTCAGAAAAAATCAATTTTATTTCATGGAAGCTTTGGGTAAAATTTTTCAGACGCATTTTGAATGTGTTTGCACTTACTGAAATCTTCAACATTATCCAAATCATTTTCATCATGTATGATAAAAATGAGAATGAATTTAAGTTACTTTGCTTAAAAAATATATTGTCAAAGAGCAGGAATTCTACTCCATGGACAATATAATATGGTTTTACAGATTATATCTGCGTTCAAATATTTGGGATAGTGTTAATGGCAAGATAAAATAAAAGCGAACTAACAGTACAAACATAATTATATCTGATTTGTAAGGATGAATAACACACTCTTTCATAAGAACACATTGGATTTCGGAGGTACAGAATTCCTCTTGTACCAAAGATTTTGGAATGCTTTGCATCATTGAATTTGTCAGACAATATAGCTTTATAGAAGTTCTTGCTTGTAAATCAGTCATCTCCTTTTATGTTTATGAAAATGCCTTGAGGGACTCCGCTGGCAGTCCAGTGAGTAGGACTTCACCTTCCAATGCAGGGGGTGCAAGTTTGATCGATCCCTGGTTTGGGAGCTAAGATCCCGCATGTCTCACAGCCAAACAAACAAACAAACAAAAACATAAAACAGAAGAAATATTGTAACAAATTCAGTAAAGACTTAAAAAAAAAGAAAAAGCCTTGATAATATACTAAGTTTTGATAATGTATTAAATGATGGCTTGAAATGTTTGTATCTCTCACAGCATCAAGCACCATGTAATACAAAACTCAGTTCCTTAAATTCTGTTTTTGATTGGATGACGGCATCTCTTTTTTTCCCCTAAATACAGTCAGTTTTTTTTAATTATTATTGTTTCTTTGTCTTTTATCCCTTTAATAATTTTGAATTTATTTATATTATATTCTTCTTATTTTTTAAATCTCCATTTATGGGAATGGCTAAATATTCTGTTACATCTTGCAATTAAACCTCTTGAGGATCCTTCTTTCTGCAATTTCATTTTCATTCCAGGGGCAGGGGCTGGTTTGTATTTTCCCCCAGGGAGTAATATGTACTATTTGCCCTATATTGTCAAAGTATCTAAATAGAAGGAGGTTGTTGTTTTGTTTGTTTGTTTTTGCTGGTGCCGACAAAGGATTTCTCTGCTCGTGGTTTGTTTGTTTGTTTTTAATTTTATTTATTTATTTCTTTGGTTGTGCTGGGTCTTTGTTGCTGAGTGCACACTGTCTCTAGTTGCGGCAAGCCAGGAGTACTCTTCGTTGTGGTGTGCAGGCTTCTCATTGCAGTGGCTTATCTTGTTGCAGAGCACGGGCTCATAGGCGCGAGGGCTTCAGTAGTTGTGGCACTCAGGCTCAGTAGTTGTTCCATGGCATGTGGGATCTTCCTGGCCCAGAGCTCAAACCTGTGTCCCCTGCATTGGCAGGCAGATTCTTAACCACTGCACCACCAGGGAAGTCCTTCTCTGCTCATGTTGATTTCTTGGTTTAAGGTCGCAGACAGGTGTAAAGTATCAATAGAATCATTGAGCATGGCTGAAACAGGTCTTCGGTTTTCATTGTTTGTAAATGACTCTTTACTGTTATTGTTCTTGTTTTCTCTAACCATGACCCTAGGCAGAAAGTGAGCATCTTTGCAGCTTTTCTATGCTGATGGACAGAACTTTTCTAAACACAGAAATTCTTGCGTTTTTCAGGCTTTGAAAAAGGATCGCTACCATGAAGCATCTGAAGACATATTTTTCAGGTCTTGACTCCCGCTGGCCGATGGTGGCATCAATTCTAGTTTATTAATCAAACTTTAAGTTCCATACTTGTTTCCAAGAATGACTATAATTTTTCTATTAATTTGACAAATATATTTTTAATGCATTATTTCCATGGGTTTTCAGTTGGGCAGAAGGGGAGGCAGTCAATGCTAGTTTAGATGAACATATAGAGATGCCTCTTTCCTGGTTTTATAAAAATTTGTATTGTAATTTTAAAATAAGGGAAAACATTGTCCAAGTTATTAGTAGGAATACAATATACAGAGGTAAACAAAAATTGCTCCAGTGAACAGTAGGCTTTTTCAGATTAAAAAAAAAGTTTTTAACCTGTAAGGTTAAAAAAAGCAGTTTTTATGATTATAAAAGTTATCTCATATGACAAAATTTCTTTGCTGCGTAATTTTTTACACTGGATGTGTTTAGTGTAGTCCTACTATATCTCATTACGATCTAATCTTTTGCACTTCGCAGCTGAGTTCTGATGAAGTAATACGGAATCTGACACTAAGCTTCATTGTATGTTTCATAGACTTACAAGTATCTTGGGAAGTATATGATGTTGCCTAATATTTAAGATATTTCCATAAAACTCCCTAATGCTGTCTTATTTAGAAGATACTAGTCTTCAGGGAGAACATGAATAAATACATATATAAATACATAAATATATTAAATAAATTTATATATAAATTCAGTACTTGGATATTAAAATAATACATCATTTAAAACCACATCTATAGAATGCTTAAAAAAGACATCCTATCTCTAAACTGGTATAATACTGCTATAAATTAATACATTTAAAAAGCCACTTACTCATAAAAGAAATATTTCAAGGATTATTTTCTTTAAAAGTTATATTGTCTCTGGATATAACTGATATGTTATCAACTTAAAAAAAAAAGTGAATTTGCCCTGTAAGCTAATGAAGTGGTATTTCCACTTTATGTCACTAAATGCCTTAGGCTCTACCCTGAACTTTTCAACTCGCATGTTCATCTTGACTAAGATCATGTACACATTGAGGGCTTCTGAAATATCTGATATGCCCATACGATTTTTAGCAGATAGAAACTCAAACAGAATTTCAATGGCCAAGCAATATTAGGAACATTTGTACAGTGTAGGTTATTAAGTAATATCTTAATAAAACTTGTATTGAAATAATGTCATCATGAAAAATAGTTGCTTTCAAGTGAGTGCAGTAACAGCTTTTATTTATCTTTCATTTTTAAGAAATTATCAGGCTAATTATGATTTGATAAAATACTCAATGAAAGCAGGCTGGGAGATTGTTAACAAAAGACCTAAACGTGTTTCAAATATACTTTAATATATGATGTGAATAATTTATTAGTTAAATATGTATGCTCTAGGGTATTTGTCATTTGACATGTTTTATATTGCTCTTGACATTGAAAATCTTATGATTAACATGATCAACATTAGACAAACATTACTGAATGGAAAACAACTTTCTAAGTACACACAGGCTGTAGAATCTCACTGCCCTAATCGTTATGATATGTTTATGTATACAATACAACTTTTATAAACCTGCAAAATATTAGGTTCCTAATGGGTGCTGAGAAAATTAATTCTGAGGTGGAACTCTGTAAAGCACAAAACTTCTCTTAGTTTATCAAGTAGGATGGTGACAAGCCCCAGGGCTTGTTCCAGCCATGTTAAGTTAAGCTAGAAGAACACAGCGTAGGGAGTATGAAGTAGTGGAAATGTTATTTAACCAAGATTGTTAATACCAGGGGAGTCTGACATAGTGAGAGCAGGGTAAGAGCTAATGCAACGTAGTTATTATAATGACTTACTACTGAATTAAAAAATGGTGGATCCTGTTAGGTTTGAAATACGTGAAGAGTCATCCTGCAATTGTGAGTGAGTTCTCAGAGAGTAGAGTCCTTAAAATTACAATAGTGAAGACAGGAACCAATGAAGTCACTTTTTTCTTGCAAAATTTTCTAGGTACCACTGAGATATCCAGACACTGGGTTGACTAGATTATTGATCTGATAACATTTGATATTCTAATATAATTACTTGTTAACATATGCACTTGGGTTAATGTAGTCGACTGAAATAAGATTTAGAAGATCCAAGTATGACACTTAGCTCTATTACTTAATTAATGATAAAGTTCAAAAATGTCACGTAATCCACATGGATACTAATCTCCCTGTTCTTAAAAAAGTGCATTACTAATCAATGTAATGGTAGCATGAGCGCCAAATTAAAAATAGTTGTGTTCTGTACTAGCAGTTACCAAATGTGAGACCTTGGTCAATCTACCTGAAACTCTTCTTACCCATGCATTTTTATTAACTATTAATCACATAGCTATTAGGAAGTTAAAATAATGTGAAGACATTTTATATTGTAATACTATATGGAAATATTAAATTTTCTGAGAATCTCATTTTACTAATTTTGGGTGAATTGATGTTTTTATTTGTATTCTCTAGTGCTTATATGAATTATTCTCATTTAAACTTAGCAAAATCCAAATATCACATGTCAACTTAAGCAAGATTGTATAAATATTGGTAATTAATATACAAAACCTTTAATATAAACAGATAAACATTTTTATGATCTTACTTGTTTCTTAATGTTTTATTTGTTAATATTTGCCAGTTTTTAAATTCTGTCATTTCGATCGTATAAAAAGAAACTTTCCTTTAAGATTCCTGACTTTGCTAGCAAACATTATACAATTTGTTTCCTTTTTCTTGGTATGTGGTACTGCTTTACTTTATCTCAATGGCATAAAAATATAGGTTTCATTACGTTATTTATTATTCAATTATAACCTCCACTATATTACATGAAGCTGCACTTTTTTAATTGAGAAGGTTTATTACTAAAGCTCTGTGCAAATAATCTCACCATATCTGTATCACAAGCAGAGCAAATTGATTATTTGTAAAAGAAGGAATAAATATAGTTCCTCCTCAGTGCTGGTGGTCTAGAGCCAAAGGTTGAAAACAGCAGACCCCACATTAAAAATTCCTCTTAAGATCATAGAAAATGCAGCATCTACAGCCGCAAATGGACTTCAGCATCAGACAGTTGTGAGATCGCTGACTCACATTTGCTACACTGGACTCATGGTACCCACATACTTCATTTAAAAGGGCCATTCATTTTTTCAGTACCTTGTTTAACAATCATAAAATGAGCAATGACTATGTGTCAGATATTTAGCTGGCTTTTAAATAATGAGTGAGTTTAATCCAGAATTTCTAAGCCTAGTTAGTAAAATATATGTGAAAACAAATATTCCAATATAAAATGATAAGACCTACAACACATGAATAAAGAAAATACTAGAGAATGTGAACATGCAGAGAAGTCTGAAGTTCAAAAATGTTTCACATTTAATAAAAAAAAATAGTGTTGTAATTAGGTCTTGAAGGAAAAGAAGCTTAGATGTTTTTCTTCCTGTAACAATGGCATGTAAAATTTAGGAGAGACACTGACTTGGATCTTGCTAAAATGTTAAGTGACAGGCTCTGAAAATGACCATTCATGCAGCTGAAATCATCTCAGTAGGCTGGCCGTGTGGAAAGGATGGTTGGGAAGACTTTGGCATTTGTCACATGACAATCCTAGCATTTGCAGGGAGGAATCATTTCCTGTATGTAAATACAAACACTAAAAAGCCTTTAAGTATCATATTGAATAACATTAGTTAATGTGTTTCTTACTTTACTTTCATTTGGCAATTAGCACTTTTCTTTAAGTAGACGTTCATTCCTCTTGGGGAATTTATAGGATTTCTCCCTCTTTTTAGAATCTATATCAGAAGATAGCCATATTCTGTACTACGATCAGCTGCATCAATGAGGTAGAAAAGCTTAGAATAGGGTCCCAGCTGCACCCTACAACAACTGTGATTGCTAAACTTCTCAGGGCCAAAAGTATCCTACCAATAAAGCAAAGTATGACAGAATAAAGATATCTATCCTCAACCTGCACAGAGACGTTATAAGGCAAAATGAAGCAATCAGGGAATCATTAAAAATTCAGGGACTTCCAAAGTCTGAGTCCATTGTTTTCCTTTCACTGGGTAAATATTGTCTTATTTGAAAAGAAAAATGAAGAAAATGAAGAAACAATTTCATTGCTGTGAGAATAACAGGCTCAACCTGCTCTAATATCAAGCTATTATCATTAAATTAATGTTTTGTATGTTTCACTTTTCATTTTTAAAGTGTATTGAGTTTCTTTTGCATGTGTATTTGTTTACTCTAACATGAAAGTTGTTGGTATTCCACTAAACACCCAGTTAGATATAATTTATTTGTATACACCTTGTTACACAAGCACGTCACATGTTGGTTCTGCGACTTCTTTCATGTGACTCTTTGGGCAAAGCTGGGTTAGGACACTTGACTTACTCTTTAGTCACTGTTCCTTTGGGTCTAGTTAGCAAATGCTATTTCCTCCTCATGTTCCAGCAACTGGAAGAAAACTTAGCGTCACATGTGTTTCCTCCCATGTTGGTCATGATGCTATTGACTAGGTCTGGAGGAGAAGACGCAGTTATCTGCTCAAATTCATATAACTGGTGTGATTCTCCCTGTACTGCATATCAACATAGCCTGATATTGAGTAACGGAGATTTTTTCTAGGTAATCATGAAAAGAGATGCATTCCAAACCTCCCTTCGTAAATCCGAAAACTGAAAAAGGCATTCTGTAGCATGTTTATGTTAATATAGAAGCACTGAAACTTTGTGTGCTTCTAGTTGCAATATATTTAATAATATAAATACTACTATAGTTGTACAAATATTAGAGGTTCAAACACAATTAGCTCAACATTCTGGATTTGCTCTCTTTAAGTTTATATTAGCATCCTTAGAGTTTTATTTCCAATTTTATATTTTACTTTAAAAATCCAATGGATGTAGGAAAAGAAGGAAAAACATATGTGCAATACAATCAGATTTCTAATTTTAGAAGACTACAAAATTATGAATTTAGGTTCTTTTTATAGTGAACCTATACTTTTTCCAGTCAGGATTCATATAGTTCCTCTTCTATGCAACATAAAATGGAAGATTGCATTTATTAAACTCTTTTTTTCCCCTATCATTGACTGTGGTCTGTCTTAAAATTTAGCCATATGGTATAGCATCTGTTGAAAAATATACTTATCTTTCTTCAGTTCTGGTTTTAGTTATAATTAATTTGTCCTTCAAGATACCATTTTACCTGATACAGACAGATAAATAGAATTTTCTATAGCCCCAAATACAAAAAACAAACAATAATTAAGAGTTTGTTGAAAAGTCAGTCATGATGGCTTTCACCTGCAGTTAGGGTAGAGCAATCAAAGGAACTGTTGTTCCCACCATCATTCCAAGAATAGGAAATCTAGGTAGGCTTAAAATATGTGTGTGTATGTGTGTGTATATATATGTTTGTTTGTTTGTTTAACCCATCAGAGAGAAGCAAGTACAGGAAATCTAAATGAACCATAATGCAGACAGTGAGGAGCCCTTTTTAAACAGAGGAGACCCATCACTGTTTGCACCACTGCTGAACAAGGAATGTGCTATAGCTGAGAGGAAGGAAAACCTGGATCTTTGGGAATACATATTTACAAGCCTTGCAAAGACTGGCTTGAGAGATTAGTACCCAGAGAAGCTCTAATTCCACTGTCAATCCACACTCACACCCAGATCTTACCACTGACTTCCATCAAGTGTATTGGGGCACTTTTTTAAAAGATGAAGGATGACTCAGGATTGCCTAGGTCTCGTCTATGTGTAAAGCGGGGCCATTGACCCTAGGCATAGGTCAAAGGGGCTGTAGGAGACCTCTTTGAGGATTTTGTAACTGCAGAGACAGCAGTGGGGCAGGGAAAGCAGAGCTTTCTCAAGGCACAGAAAGTCAGGGAGCAAAGAGAAATTCCCAGTGATGCAAAAAACTGACAGCCTTATTTTAAAGCAAAGTCTGGAATGGATTGAAAAACTGGTAGCTGGGCTGTATATCTCAATGCCATCTCTAGTTTTGCTGGGGTTTCAATTTCAAGCCATGTTGAAGAGAGAACCCGGATTTTATCTTCAAAATATTTGGAGCTGTTAGTGAACTGAATCTAAAAATGCTGCAACAAACTTCCAAACTAGCTCATGAAGAAAATGAAATCACTCAGTCCCCTCTCTGGGATGCCAACAGAAGGAGCCCCGGGGCCTCTTCTGGTATAAATATTAGACACTTAATACTTTATGTACTTTTACTGTTCTTTCACCCAAAGTGTTTGGTATGCACTAATAAAAATCATGACAAGTGAAGAAGCAGGAAATCTGACCAATGACCACCACCAACAACAAGAAGTAACTAGAAGCAAAGTCAGAGGTCACCGATATATTAAAATAATCATAACATATTTTAAAGTAAAAATTATAAATATATTTAAAAATCTGAGGTAAAAGATAAACAACATATTTGAACACATGGGGAATTTAAGCATTGAGACAAAACCTATAAAAACTATATAAAAGAATCAAAGGCAAGAAATAAAATTGTCTCTATTCACAAATGACATGATTACTTAGTCAAATATCCTAAGGAATCTACCTAGAAAATAATTCTAGAACTAATAAGTGCATTTACTAGAGTTATTCAGTCCAAGGTCTATAAAAAAACTCGATAGAATTTCTAAATACAGAAAGCAAACATTAGGACACGGAAATAAATGACCACTTACAATAAAAACACAATTTTCTTAGGAAAAAAGAACAAATGATATGTAAGACATTTGCACTAAAAATTATAAAATATCCCTGAGAATAGACTCACACACATATGGCCAATTATTTTTGAAAAGTAATTCAAATTGCTAAAGTAATTCAATGGAAAAAAAGGATTGTCATGTCATCAAATGATGCTGGAACAACTAGACATCTACATGAAAAAAAAATACCTTTCTCATTACTCATAAATTGATCTGAGCTGGAGTATAGACATACGTGCAAAGGATAAAACTGTAAACATTCTAGAAGAAAGCAGAATATTTTTGTGACCTTGAGGTAGGCGAAGATTTCTAGGGAGTTTGTAAAAAACACAAACCATGTAAAAATTGATTAAACTTCATTAAAATTCATATGTTCTACTTATTAGATAATGACATTAATATTACAGACAAATCATCAACTGGAGGAGTGTATCTGCAAACCTTGCATCCAGAATATGTAAAGGAAATATAACAGTCCAATTAGAAATGAGCAAAAGCCTCAAACCAGCACCTTGAAATAGAAGATATACAGATGGTCAATACACACATAAAGAACTCAGTGCTCAACATCTTCATCATCTGGGAAATGCGAGTTCAAACCAAAATAAAATATAATTTTTCAATGGCTAGAATAACAGTTTAAAAAGGTTAAAAATAATAAATGTTGTTAAGGCCATAGACCCTGGTGATGTGTTTGTAAAGTAAATTACAACACCCTTGGAGAACTGTGTGTGGTTTCACGGAAAGTTAACCATACATCTACCTGTGACCCTACGACTTCATTACTAGGTATTTATCCAAGAAAAATGAAAACATATGTTCTAAAGTCTGTAACATGAACATTCATGGCAGCCTAGTGCACATTAGCCCCAGACTGGTAAGAACCCAAATGTCCATCAATACATAAATGAATAATGAAATTGTCCTATAGTTTATACAATGAAATAACATTAAGGAATTTTTAAAAAATAGCTAATAATCCAACCAAAATCATAGATGTTCTCATAAACATTATACTGAGCAGAAAAACTATATATATATATACACATACAAAAAATGATTTTATTTTTATGATATCCTAGAACAAGCAAAACCAATCTTGGGTGATAGAAATCAGAACAGATGATAAATGGTGGGAGATTGATGGGGAAAATTCCAAGGCGACTTTTCTCTTTGATGAAAATGTTGTATATCTTGACTGGGGAGTTGGTTACACACAGAGTATTCCATTATCAAAATTCACTGAACATTTTGATTTTGTTATATATTAATGATACCTTAAAACAGAAAATATAAAATTTAAAAGAAAAATTTGTGTCTAAGTCAAGCACAACAAATTTACACATTGCCAACAAATACATATCTAAGATTTTGTTTATTTACTAATGAAAAATCCAAAAAATGAGAAATATTCATGTTGTATAGTATAGGACTTTAATTCCTTAAGGGTGAATACAGTTCCTTTGAATTGTTTTTTGCTCTAGGTGCCATCACACAATATTTCATATTTAGGTATGGTTATTTTAAATGTCTTATAGGAAACGAAACAAAGCAGTACATAGCACACCAATAGGAAGACAAAAATTGATAGAAAAACTTACGTTATTTTTTTACTCTTCCAAGCTACAGAATAGGATTTAAGGAATGAAAATCCTAAATGAAAATAGAATTTAAGAAATGACAGCTTTACACAAATTTTAAAAGGTTTTTATTCATGGACTGTAAATGTTGTATTCTGGGTAGAATTGTTTGACCTTATGAACCTTCTTAGTCTACCTTGGCCCACGAAACTAATTGGCTTGAGAAGCAACAGAATAATGAAAAAATGAATTTGCTACATTAGCTTAATAGAAAAGCATCTATGATAGTCAAAAGAAGACGCTTAGGAAAGTTAAAACACTTGTCATTCCATTTGTTTCCACGCTCACCAAATACTTTCTCTAGAGTGCACCTCTCCCTCACTTAATTTCTACTAAAAGTTCTTACTGTAAATTTACTAAACCTCCCCCTCTTTTAAAATTCCAAGATTATCTTTTTGGACACACCTATGTCAATGAAGGTTTCATTGCCCTGCTTTTCCATAATAATTTCACGAATTAAATCCCATAAAAACCCTGGATAACACTGTTGCCACACATGTGGGCTACTCAGAGCAGGTGCACTTAGCTCAGTGCTACCCCAAAAGCACACACCAACTGCAACGTCTTAGGGAAGAGATAATAGCAATATTTTTAAAGAGCCATTCGGACCAGGGACCAACAGCATGTACATGCTTAAATCCAACAAAATAACAGCCATCTCCTAATTTCATCTTTATTATCGACTGCCCTCAGGGATCAAAAAGAAATCACAATCTCTCTTCATTTTTAGTATTGTGATTGTTTTATCCAAATTAGATAGCTTAAAACAATGTTGAAGGGACCCAGGAGCAGCTGGGAGAGAGTTCAAACACAGGTCAGCGTGCAGCCTAACTGAGCTAAGATTTCTACATCTTTAGCCTAAATTAGAAGAGCATTAAAAACCAATGTACTGTGATGTGAAATGGCAGTTCTGAGTCTTGTACACAATGTGCGGAAACATGCACAGGGTGTTGCCTTACAGATATGATGTATTTTGAAAGCCCTGACAAAAGCTTGCAAAAATAAAACATGAAGAGTTCAAGGCTCTCATAACCCCCCTTCCTCAAAGCCTCTGATGAGACGTGGGTAGTAAAATGCCCTTGTACTGAACTCAATATAGCCTATAAAATTTATACAGTTTGTAAAGAGGTACTTTATATGATAACTCCTCTGATAAGGGCTGGGGGCAGAGAAAATGAGACAGAGCATGCAAGCAAGAGAAAGACAGAACAAGGCAATGATTAGTGCATTGGGTCTGTCAAGAAACGGATGAAAGGAATCTTTCTTCCACTGCTTTACTTGGTGCGTCCGGTCATGTCACCTTGTTTATATATGTTTTCTCAAATGTTAACGTTTTTATATTATATTTCATTAAAGCTAACCATTAAGGAAAAAAATCCTTTCATCTGACCCCTTTTCATATTAATTCTGATACATGTCTCTGTATGATACCTATAGGTCTACTGTCATCCGACTTCATTTTACAAAAACACCTCAACAGAAAAAAAAGGGCTCTAAAGAGAAATAATAATTTCTTGTGCTTTATATGAGCACAACAGAGGAGTCTCAAGATTAAAGTAATAATTAAAAATGTGTGTCAAAGGTAAAGCGAAAATTCAATTTGTCCTTGCAATTATTATTCAACCGAATATCAAATTTGTCTCGGAGACTTCTGTTATCCAAGGAAAAAAGACAAAACAAAATACCACACTGTATGGAGCATCATTAATTAATACCAAATATGCCAGTTATATCAAAAGAGATTAGATTTTTCTGGATCTAAATTCCTAAAGCAATTGGTCACTATAGGTCCTTATGTTAGGTATTAATTAATAAGTCGGAAATAGTAGTTTGTGGAGTAGTCAGAAGTAATCTACAGAAAAGTACAGATTTTCTTAAGCTGGCCTCTTCTTGTGTCAATCTTCCATAATATTCAAAGCTTACAGGTTTAATGAAGGCCGTTCTCTCCAGGCTTATATTAATTTTAGGTGTATCCAAAGTTTTACCATATTCTGTGTTGCAACAATAAAAAGACCCAGATTCTGTACTTAGAAAATATGTAGAAGTCAGTTCAACCATTTGAACTTTTTTGGCATCTAGTCTTTCTTTTTATCTCCTTTCACTCTTCAAATCCACCAAGTAATAATTTGGTTATAATAATAATTGTTTATTTTAGACTGCAAATATTTAATACAAATATATTTCTAAAATGTTGGGAGGAAATAGTTCCAAATCAGAAGCTTCAGGAGATCTCAAGAATAATAAGTTTGCCTTTGGCATTTCTAAACTTTATTTGAAAAATAATCTTACAATTTGAGCACAAGAGAGGAGAGATGCACATGGGTCTTATCTGTTTACATCCATCAATATATAATAATGTACTTGTTCATTGTATTGTGATCTATAGTTTTGCTATACCTAAAACATTTATGACAGTAAAAAAGTAAATGCAAAAATTGTGTGTAAATGCCTACATACAATGCATGCATTAGATATTTTATTTCTAAATCTCAGGAAGTTAGAATGTGTAAAATGTCTTTCTCTGAAGAAAAATGATTGGTATCTGGAATTCACATGAAATATACTCTCAACAGATGAGAATATTTCTAATTAAACTTTCCTTTGGGACAATACTGAACTCCTGCTCTATTTAGCCAGTCCCAACAATCGAATATTTTCCAATGAAACTGGTGTAGAATTTTGAAGAGGGAGCACAGACTTAGCATGCATTATAGACTTATAAAATCACTACTATCTATAATTAAAATATCACAACTAAATATTTTTTCAAGTGATTTAAGAAAATAATGTCTTAGACACCAAGACCCTCTATGACAATTGATGTTAATCTCTTTTAATCTTTAGTATATCAAATGTTGTTCTTTCCCCTCATAATTGAAATTTTCATCACAAAGACTACTGGCAGTATTGACTCATTACACGGTGATTTTATGCCGTTGGATAACCTCTCTGTCTTACTACAGTTGACCCTTGAACAACACAGGTTTGAACTGTAAGGGTCCACTTGTAAGCAATTTTTTCCAATAAATACAGTGCTACGTGATCTGAGGTTGAATGAATCCCTGTATTCGGAACCCAGGATTTGCAAGGCCAAATATGGGGCTTGAGCATCCAAGGATTCTGCTGTCCCCAGCAGGGCCTGAAACCAGTCCTCCGTGGATACAAAGGGATGGCTATAGATTAAAGCTAGGTGTAAACACAGCTTCTACTCATCATCCTGACTGACATTGGATCAGAACTCACTGATGTCTGGCTTATTTTTCCTCGTGCGATATTAGATGTGTTTTTGAAACATTCAGTTGTTTCAAAGTCCTGCACTTGGTCCCATCTAGAAGTGTCTTACTCAAACTACTCAGATCTTGCATCACAAATATCTGCTAGTTGTGAAAACTCCTCTTAAATTACTCACTTCGAAAGGTTTGGCTGAATATCACCTTTAGTTTTTCAAAAGTCAAAGTGGCTTTTTTAATGAATGGTACAGGAGGCTCCTCCCATAGCATGTTACTATTCTCAGAAGTGAGGCAAACTGAAAAACATCAACACCGAATCATTAAATTATGTTCTTACAAGTAATACTCTTATATAAATATATTTTTTCTTGCAGCGATTGTGAACAATTTTGAATAATGTGAACCAGTCATTGAGAGATTTATGACTCAGCAACGGAGGCTTTTTTTTTTCCATTTTGGTAGGACCAAGAAGGAGCATTTTGAAAGTTCGAGAGGAAACAGTTAAAAGGAACTAAGTGTGAAATATTAACTCCAGATTTTCAAATTGTGATGGCATTGGAGAAACACTTCTATTTTTCCAAACATTTTAGACAGTACTGATGCTAATAGTTCATATTTTATTTTAGTTTTTATGTATTTTAAAAAAATTGATAGTTGATTTACAATGATTCAGCTATACAGCAAAGTAATTCAATCATACGTGTGTGTGTGTGTGTGTGTGTGTGTGTGTGTGTATAGAGAGAGAGAGAGAGAAAGAGAGAGATTCATTTCCATTATAGGTTATTACAAGATATTGAATATAGTTCCCGGTGCTATACAGAAGGACATTGTTGTTTACCTATTATGTTTATAGTACGTTGTGTGTATCTGAGAGTTTGTATTTTAGAAAAGGTGTGTGTGTGTGTCTGCTCAAGCATGCATGTACATATCTTATTCAAGAGTTACATATTAGACACAATAATAAAAAATTGAGGCTGCAATACACACACTGATGGAGAACTTCTAATGGGGCCACACTCATTCCAGACTGCTTTGAGGAACGACAAGATCCAACCACCAGAAGTGCTCTTCTCCAGAACTTGGGATGCTGCAGGCTCTCACAGGCCTTCTTGGCAAAGCCAGGCAACCTCTAGACACAACATCTGACACCCATGGGAACTCAGGGGACTCAGGAAATGATGTATGGTGACCTTGTAGGTTTCCGAAAAGGCAGGTTGAGTGTCATATGATTGACTCTAAAAGAAAAAAAGTGTTTTCTCAAAGAGCTAGGAAGCAGAGGGCAGGGTTGTCCAGTCAGAAATCTCTGGTGATTTCCCCAAGAGAATTCCATTTCAAGGATGTCTTTCCATAGCTGCCTCTTCCTTGCTATATGAGAAAATTTCTCCATAGCATATGAATAAACATCCTTCCTTTCCTCTTCATAATCCTTTTACTTTGAAAAGTAAAATCTGATAAACTCACCTAGTTTTGTGGGTGGCACTGTAGGAATCAAAGAAGGAAAGGAAGAGGAAGAGTTGGCTCTCTTTCTCTTCCTCTCTCTCTCTCCCTTTCTCTCTTTCTCTCTCTCTTAATGCCCATGGCCAGAAAACAACCTCTTTTCAAGACCTGTATCCAGGACCCCTGGGGGAAGCCCACGGGATGGGAAGAGATGCCCACGAGGGACTGGCAAGAGTATCACATGCAACAGAAAAACAACTATCTGGATAACTCAGGAGGTAATAAAACAACTCCACGTCCATTTTCCCACATGTAGTGAGAGGTATTCCTTAAGAGCAGGGAAAGAACAACTTTTGGAGTCTACATGTGAAACGTGGGACCCGTAATAACACTATTTTCTAAATGTAAATATTTCTTAATTGGTTTCAAACACATTATTATTATTATTGCCTTATGACAGTATTTTGAGGCTCATGGTTTAAGCTAATATTTTCACCCCTGCTCCAGCTCCGTATCTGAAATGTAAATTTTGTGAAATGAGAGATCCTTTCATCGTGTCTCTTATGAACATTAATTCAAAAACTTGCTCAGAGATGAATGTATCGGCTCTCCCTCCAGCGGCACACGTGGGCCCTCTGTGGGCCAGGAGGAATGGGGACACAGCTGCCGAAACCCCCATACCTGCTGGAGCTTGGAGCTTCCAAAGGTGGGCTGGGAAGATGGCTTTTAACTGACTGGCTTCCCAGTGGAAACAAAGAAAATAATTTGCTCTATTAGATCATGACTTGTCTTGGAAATAATCCAGCTTGGGAAACGCTTTAATTTTTGCCAGCATTCTGAAGAGATCATCAGTGAAAGAGGGCACTGTGTGCATGAGCAATCCAGGAATTAATAGAACAATGACACATAACACACGAGCTCTGAACTGCAGAGCATGTGAAATATTCCAAGAGGAAATGTCTCAGAAGTATAACCGTACCTCTCACACTAAAAACATCCCTCAATGATTGTATCAACCAAGAATTAGGAAGCTACCCAGAGGTATCAGCATTGTTTTAGGAGGAGATTGAATCACGTATTTATCTAGGAAACGAAAACTTGATGCCTCTTTTTCGCCGTCCATTTGTTCATATTGATTTTTTATCATAATTTAGAAACAGAGCCAAACACTCCCAAACACAAAAGCAGAATAAACCTCGCTTTCTTATTACACCAGAGAGTTTCTAAGTAGCGGAGGATTTTGATTTAGATTCAGGCATTAAAATTAAATCACACGTCCTAAGGAAAAATGATCTGTAATAATGAAAGCCACACACATGGGATATGAAAGTGGTCTTGAATAATGAAGCCAACTACAGTTGCAGTATGTGAGGCCAGTATGATTTAATGAAGAGTGCTTTTGAAAAAAAAAAATTCTTCTTTGCTGTCATCTATCGATTGCTGGCATATTAGCAAACAAATTACTGGAAGAGATGAATATCATACATGAGAAAGGAATTATTTCTCCTCAATTAAAGGGGCTTCATTTTATGAATGTCCTGTGGAGGCTGTTAGAATGGGGCCTGTAGGTACCATCGCAGGGCACAGCGGAAGCGTCAGTTGGACCAGGTTATAAAGGATGCCCCTTCTCTAACTGTTACTCAGTGACACTAGCCACCAGGGAATGAGAAAGTGTGTGGTTCTGATATTGACAATTCTCTCATTACCCAGGCTCCTTGACCTGCTTCTTTTAACGCCACCCGAGGTAGTGACCGAGGTTAAGATTTTTCCGCATTCATTGTGAGCTGCTTTGAAAGCTCTGGGTTGGCGCCTTTTTCTTTTCTCTTCTTTTAAATCAACATCTTTATCTCATTTGGTCCATTTTAAGATTTTCTGATTAAAATGTTTGTCAGTGATAGTTTAACCAGGTTACAGAGTTCTATGACATTTTTTTAAATAGTTTTTTTGTTGGGCGATAAAAATCATTATAGTAAATACTTTTTTATTAGCAGATTAAACAGATGAGGATTGAAATCCAGTGAACTCATGAAAAGGGCTTTATCCACCCATCTCATTTTTTTGGTGAGTGGTTTTTATGCCATTAATGTTTTGGGAAAACACTGAGATGGTTTCAATCGCTTTGATTTTGATAACAAAAAGAATGCATTTTTCAGTTAGTCCTCATAAACCAGAGGCATTCTTACTTGGTCATGGGAAGACAAAGAGCCTATCCAGCTATTATCAAATCCCTTTCTGACCTACACTGTGTGACTCTGCACTGATTTTACTTCTCTATTTGACTTCTAAGGAATTTTAAATCTGTAATACTAAAATAATGTCTAACAAGAATCATTGTGAGATATGTTAAGAGGGAATTAACTATTTCTCATATTACTCATATTTATAGGAAATAAGAGAGAAAAAAGAAAGGAGAGAAAGAAAAATTTTTGATGATTTGAAAAACAGTGGGAAGAAAAATCCCTAAAGACCCCTAAGAAAGAAAAGAAATATCCCTACCTTATAGGTTTAGGATAAAAATAGTATGTGAATATGTGAAAAGGGCTTTGTAACTATGAAGCTTTCTATAAAGGAGAGGGCTGATTACTGCAGAGATGGACGAGCCAAGAGCTCCAATAGTAACTGAACAAAAGTGCTCACTGATCACCTGGGTCTTCAGATTTTGAGTAAGCAGTTGTTGGAAAGGTCTTCTGAGATAGCATGTAAATGATGGCTTCTTCCTCACTGTGTAGAATAAAAAAACTAATGCTAGTCACAAAATAGTATCTGGTGGCTCACACCTGCTCTTCTTAGATGGAATGAATACACAAGTGGCTGGTGTTGCTCAGTAAGTAAAGAAGATCAAGGACAACGACACAAACTTGGTATTTTTCTTTCCTTTTTGCTACTATAAATATCTGTTTTCTTTTTCCATGTTATGGATGCTTTTACATAAAAACATGCAAGTAAAAAGAAGGCATTATCAGGTTAAATAAGCAATTTCTCTATCATTTTAGGACATTTCCTAGATAAATTAAGACAAGTAATTATAAGGGAGAAAAAAATGCATGAAAACTTATGTTTTTGAAAAGCCTGAAGACCATAGATAGACTTATTCCATGCATATTCATATGTAACTATAAAATGTCATAGTTTTAAAATTCAAATTTTTTACTCGAGTGTCATAATCTTGGGACTAATATATGTACACTACTAGATAGAAAATAGGTAACCAACAAGGACCTACTGTCTAGGGAACTATACTCAATATATAATAACCTATGAAGGAAAACAATCTGAAAAAGAATATATATATACACACATATATATATGTGTGTGTGTATGTAACTGAGTCATGTTGTTGTACACCAGAAAGCAGCACAACATCGTAAATCAACTACAATTTAAACCTAATAAATGAATAAATAAAAATACAATACAATTCTTAAATTGGAAACTCATTCTTCAAATAATAGCTGTAAAAGAAATTTAAAAAGAAATATATATACATTGGGGTGTGTGTGTGTATACACATATAAAGTAAGCTCTCTATTTTAAGATACACGAAGGTCAAGAGGATAGCTTGGAATGCTGTCTGTGATCTCTTGCCTGCACCCTGTTTTTCTATAAGCATAACTTAAAGATTATTGAAATAGCTCTGAGAAGGTAAAGTGAAATCTCATATTTGGATTTAAGTCATGAAATAAAACAAAAGCTGCAAAAGTCTTGTGGTCACCATGGGAAGTTTTTATCTTTCAAAGTACTTAAAAACTAACCATTCTTTCTACATTTATTAGAAGTAATGTCATCTACTTATTAGAAGTCAGAAGCTTTGTAGTACCGTGTGTAAGTTATTCTGGATAAAGTTAAGGGGATGTGAATTGAAAAGAAAAGAAATCTGACTGAATAATGCAGCCTGAATCATCTCCCATGATATTAAAACATATCAAGATATTTTTATTAGCAACAAATCTGCAAACTAATGTATCCAGTAAATGACACCAGCACTACCCAGCCCCTTTCTATATTTCTTACGTCTTTTATTATCGACCAAACACGTGTATAAGTTCGCAAAGAATTTCCATTAAAAAATGAGCCTTACAGAATACATAAACCATGAAATTATTGTCAACAGTGCTACAATTCCCTCAAACATAAAGTCCAATAAAAATACTCTTGGCGTAGATAAAGTCTGTGAATACGCTATAATGTGGAGATAACACGCTGAATTGACATTTATTAATCATAGTAAAATACCCATTAAAATTAAATTGCATGTGTGTTAAGCAGAAGCAGTCAGGATATCAGAAGACAAATCACAGTATTAGGTTTAGCCCCAGTCTGAGCTGTAACCTGATCTCAGCAGTCTGAGATCCCTGGGTTCACGGTTCTTTTTGTGACTGGTCTGCTCGTGCAGACTCCCAGTGGCCGGTCTGTGGCCCCTTTTCACAGCGGAAAACATCTCCTCGTTATCCATGTTAACAGTGAATAACTGCTGACAAAATTTACCCTATTTTATTTGATCCTGTTCACTCTGGGGGAGATAAGATGAAAGCCAGCAACAAAGGGAACGTGGAGTCATTTTTGCAGTTCCTTGAAATCCTGGCAGGGTGGAGAGGGATGCTTTCTACAGGTGAGAGCAAGGGTTGTCAAGAGGGGGCAGGGAGGCGCCGTTCACTGAATGACCTGGAATAACAGGACCCCGAGGCCAGGTGGGTGTGCTGGTGACACTGAGTTAGCGGTGACAGTTTGGCGTGACTCTGACAAATCAGGTCCCCACACTGCCGCCCTAAAAGGCCCTGGTGAGGAATTAGGGAGAGACAGTGCTTTGCTATGTTTTTGTCTTTGTTTTATTTCTCCTTGCATTTTCCCAAGAGGCTATGAGACCGAGTCTAATCATCTCCATGCTTACCCTACTTGCATTGGGCATCATTTTGTTTATTGGTTTATACGTAGCACCTTAGTATCAGAAATAGAATCCAAAAATCATATTTAGTTTGTAAATGAACAGATAGAGCTTCCAGGTTAAAATAATATACAGGTAATAATATGCAAACTAGTCTATGTGTAACAACCTAACATTGTCTATTGGGTATTTTCTGGTTTTGCCCATATGTTTGCCTCTATTAATGGTGACCAACTCTTCGGCTTTGCTCCAAAGGAAGTTTTCCCAAGATGCAGGATAGATCTTGGAATTCCCAGGCAAACTGGGTTGAGTTGGCCCCCCTAATTTTTTTTCACTACGTATTTTCTGTTAAGTGGAGATGGCTGGTAATGTGTTGGCCTCCAGCGGTGGAAATCTTTCCCTCCATTTTGTGACTTTCCAGTTAAAAATGGTGAAAATATTTTTGAGAGAGAACCTAAAGTGAATTTAGCTATAAAGTGTGAAACATGAAGCATAGTGAATTTACAACAAATCCGAGTCTCCTTCCGCGGAGGGTACTCAAGGGGAAAATTGCTATTTATCTGTAATGACCAATTTCTGTATTATCATTTCCACAATGGTGAAAGTCTTGCACATTACAGTGTAAATTAAGCATACTTCAAGATGTCACACAACATCCTTTAGGGAACACTCACTAGTATAGTTCAGACCTTTAAAATAAAAATGCCTTAAATATTAAGGAATAAATTAGTTAACAAAGTTCAGTGACGGAACTAAATATTTACACATTAATTAACCAAGTTACTATTATTTATCCGAATAATGACTAGTGGCTGAAGATGAAGTCCCTTTAGTACAGTGCTCAGAAGTTAGTCCTGGGTCAGCGATGAATACCATTCACCCTCCTCCTTATTTCAGTTATGGAAACAAGTTGGAGAAGGGCCACAGCAGGCTCTCTGTGAAATAATTCTTGACGTCATTGACTAGAAAATAAAAATTTGAACTGCTTTCAATGTAAAAAATTTAAACAATTTTTTAAAATGTTTAGTTTATATTGGAGCACAGTTGATTAACAATGTTGTGTTAGTTTCAGGTGTACAGCAAAGTGATTCAGTTATACATATACATGTATCTCTCCTTTTTCAAATTTTTTTCCCACTTAGTTTATTACAGGATATTGAACAGAGCTCCCTGTGCTATGCAGTAGGTCCTTGTTGACTATCTGGTTTTTGTTTTGTTTTGGGGTTTTTTTAAAATTAATTTTTACTGGAGTATAGTTGCTTTACAGTGTTGTGTTAGTTTCTACTGTACAGCAAAGTGAATCAGCTATACGTATACACCTATCCCCTCTTTTTGGATTTCCTTTCCACTTAGCTCACAGCAGAACACTGAGTAGAGTTCCCTGTGCTATACAGCAGGTTCTCATTAGTTGTCTTTTTCACACATAGTATCAACAGTATATATGTGTCAATCCCAAGGTTATCTGTTTTAAATATAGCAGTGTGTATATATCAATCTCAAGTTAATAATGTTGATAAACCTTACTTCAATGTACTAATTTCATTGATTTGATGAAACAACTATTTACTGTGATATAGACTGTCCTGATATTATCACACACAAAAAAGGAAACTCTGTAAAAACGATATTTTCTTTGTGTTTCCCCTGCTCCCCACGTCTGCTCTGTCTCCAGGTGTCTCCAGGTCAGCCTCCACAGTGGATCATGCAATTGGCAGCCCGTTTCTGTCTCACCGGTGGGTCCCCGGTCCTTGGATCCATCACCTTCACCAAGACGAGGAACCTCCATCAACTCATACTCCTAGACTCCGTTCCCATACAGGTGCCAGAAGCATCTTTGGGAGTAAAAAGTCAGATTACCCTTTTGTTGAAAACCTTTGAATGGTTTTCCAGTGTCTTGGGATGAAGTCAGACTTGACAGACCCCTGCTTCCTCTCCTCCTTTGATCCCACTCTCCAGGACCCCTCCCAGCACTGCCAGTCCTCAGGGCTCCACACCTCTCTCCCCTCCCCTCCCCTCCCGCACAGATCTGATCTCCCTCTGTGGCCTCCGCCTTGCCCCTCCTCCGCCTTGTTCCTCCTCTGCCTCCACCCCGTTCTCCATCCAACCCATGTGCACATGTCACCAGTGCAGAGACATCCTCTGACAATACCATCTTGACACCATCTATGAAGCCCTGCCCCACTGTGCCTTGTTGATTATCACCATTTCATTTACAGCTATTTCAGAGTCTGAATTCAGCTTTTCATTTCATTTTGTTTTATTTTTTCACACTTCATTAAAGAGCTTTGACAGTGGGGCTTTCCTTGTCATTTTATTTTTATATTCCCCAAGTTTCTCAAAGAAGCATAGAATACATGCTCAAAAGCGGTTGTTGAATTAAAGCATTACTAATTCTAACTACTCTGTTTTTCAAGCTTAAAATGTCATTGTCTCATTTGGGATTCACTGTTTAACTTTAAAAGAAGTAAATTGATTTTTTTTTTCTTGCTCCAACCTTCCTTTTTCAATTAATATTTTTAGTCTAGGGTGAAAACTTAAATGTATTTCTTGACACCTTGATTGCACTTAGTGGTTTACAAAATGCCTTGAAAAATGTGAATATTAAATTAATAAAATGAACCTGCAAGAGAATTTATACTGTATTTGGCCACTGAGATCAGAAAGACACAATTTACAAGACATCTACAAGATCTAAATTTCTTTTTTTTAAATTTCTTTATACAATTAAAATATTACTTGCAGAATCTCATAATAAAATAAAAAATAGCAATTGAAACCAAATCATTACTAGTAATTCATAAGTATCAAACTGTGTGCTTACATTTCTTTTTGTTTTGTGGCAAATTTATGGAAAATTTCTCTTTCCTCATTTTATAAATTTGTTCACTTGTTTTAATTATTCATAAATAAGGGTTTTTTTTTGTTGTTCAAATACCTGATGCTGTCAGGAGGGGAAAAAAAAGTGATGGCAAGTTGAAATAGGACTCTTGGGTCGAAGGAGAGGTATACTGAAGATTAAAAATATTTTGACAATCTAGAATTAAGAATTACAGTGTCAGGATACAGGTTCATGATGAATTATTTCCCAAATGAAGGAAAAAAAAAACTGCTGTTGGAAGAGAAATAGCAATAACGTTGTCATTTCTTTTAAATTCTAGTTCCATTAGAATCATGCTGAGGAAAGAATAATGTGTAAAGAGAACAGATATTTGTTGAGTGCCTGTGATGTGACTCTGGAATCAGCGCATTTTTTCCTCCCATGATTATATTCACTCTTCACATTTTCTATTTGAAGATAAGATACAACTTCGGAGCAACTAAGAGTCATACCCAAGCTCAAATGGCTGGTAAAGGGAAGACACTGATTTGAATTCAGATCTGTTTGTGACTAAAGTTACAGCTGTGGGAACCAACACTGGAGTTTTTCCAGTCACTGCCACACTCCCCTGGGTGGGGTAGATTCGGCTTTCCCTAACCCAAGTGATCAGAAATGAGCTTAGTGCTACTGGCTTCTGCAGAAAGGCAGAATTATACAATTATAAATGTAAGTGAAATGACAGTGGAAAGCAGGAATATGTGAAAAACTTGAGTTAGTTAGATTTCACCTAGGCTGCTGAAGTACCGCCTTCTCGCCTCTTCCATTTCCCATTTGTTCCCGTTCTTCTAACTTCCTTCCCTCTCTCTTTCTTACAATTTGGCTTTTAAAATTTTGTCCAAAGGTTTTTACTACTTGCTGTAGAAAATGTAATCCAATTCAGAAAAAGTAAGAAGGTGCATATCCTCCAAATGTCCCAAACCCCAGAAACTAAACTTTCCACTACCTTTCAGTCTCGCTCAATCTCCACATAGATATACTTTTGTAAACTCTCTCTCTCTCCATATATATATACACATATATGTATATATACACATGTATATATATATATATATATAATCATATTATGCAGGTTTTTTATTCGTCATTAACATATAGTGTAGTTCCACGCACCAGTGTATCATATACTTTATCGCTACTTAATGATAGAAGTTTAGATGGTTTCTAAATATTTTGACATTTTTAAAGACAGTATAATTAATAACCTTGCATTAACATCCTTATGAAACTTGTCCAATGGGTTTCTTGCAACAATAAGAGTTGGATTTCCAGGGTAAAAGTTATGCTCATTGCTCATTTAAACATGATGCACATGCCAATCTTCTCTATCAGGAATTTATATGAAAATAAACTTCCACATTTCATACTGTAGGCAATAATTTGTTTTATATATACACATACGCAAACACAGGGTATATGCTCAAACAGGTAACAAAGGTCATGACATCATTATTACTGACATTTATGTCATTATTATTCTGGTTTTCTGAGTATAATATTTAGTAACATGCAGTAATATTTTGTAATGTTTTACTTATAGAAAATATGTGATTACTGAAGGTTTGAAATAATTTAGTTACCTTTAATTCTGTCTAAATTACCGTTATGTGACGTAATTCTCAGAGAACTCTATTTTTCTCAAAGCTTCTACAAATACACTAGTATTTTCCTATTACTTCTTGGGTCATATATGTTGTCCTATTTTCCTTTACATTTTACTTATTTTTCATTTATCCATTTGTTCATTAAGCAAATTCATGTTTGAGTGCCGCCCTTGTGCCAGGCACAGTTGTATATTCTTAGTGAACCAGAGTCAAAGATTTCTGGCCTCATGGAGTTTCTATTCAAGCACAAGAGACATTTTCTCTAGGGAGAAAATAAAAAACAAATAGAATATACAAATCTTCGAGTATGTTAGGAGTTGACCCATACTAATAAGAAGATAAAAATAGAGCAGATTAAAGAACATCTGAAGTATTAGAGTATATTCTCATGGGAAGGAAGTTTGCAGTGTTAAATAGGGTCTTCAGAGTGGTTTAATTGAAAAGTTGAGATTAGAGGAAAGAAAAAGATTGATGGAATGAGGAAGTTAGGAAAATAGCTAGTAAAAGACATTTCTCAGGAAAAGGAGTGATTGGAGCAAAACTTCTATGTTAGGAGTGTGCTTCATGGGGTCTAGGGTTGGCAAGGGTCCCGCATCACTGAACAGAGTACAAATTATTATCATATCAATACAATTATTTGCATTCACCTGGATCCTCTGCAGCTCTCCGTGTTCTAATCTTGGGTCCGGCACTTACTGGGGTTTCCTGAGCATAAGAGACTTTACCTCTCTATGTCTCAGTTATCTCATTTAGAAAATGAAGATATCTGACCTCCGTGTGTTGATGAGAGCAATGAATGATTAAGTACACGTAAGACATTTAAAGCAATGCCTAACATGTTGTAAGAACTAAAAGTGGGGACTTTCCTGGTGGCGTAGTGATTAATAATCTGCCTGCCAATGCAGGGGATGTGGGTTTGGTCCCTGTTCTGGGAAGATCCCACATGCCGTGGAGCAACTAAGCCCATGCGCCACAACTACTGAGCCCTCACACCTAGAGCCCATGCCAATAAATAAACTAATTTATTAAAAACAAAACAAAACAAACAAAAAAGAACTAAAAGTGGGTTAGCTCTCATCGTTTTCATCACCACTACCAACATCAGCACCATCAATACCATCATTTCCCACCCAAGAGAAATTAATTCCGTAAATATCAAATCATTGGGATTTTTGTAGTTTTGGCCAATTGTTTGCCTCAACATTTAGTCTAGGTTGGTCCTCATCAAAGATTTTTTTTTTTTTTCTTTCCAGCCCTTCAGATGTCTAAGGTGGTAAAAAGGTACCCAGAGTTGGGAACGTATGAAGTGGCTTGTGTGGCAGTTGTCATGAAAACTTTTGTCCTGGGAATGTCCTGATGGATAACTGGCTGAACTTCAGGTTGCATTTGATGTGAAATCCTAGCATTTCCTGAGTTTGCTCTAAAAGAGGTTTCTTCAGTTGTTTGTAATTGACTTGTCTGTCTTTATCCCCAATTTCCCCCTTCCACAAACATATTTTTTTCTTTCTTTTGATGCTCCTGTCCAGATGGCTACTCTTTCTACATCATTTCCCCTTCTGTTTCCAATTCACTTCACAATGCCACCTTGAATGGTGAGTAGAATTCCAACAGGAGCCATTTCTCATTTGGGAGTCTCAGTGAATTTTTTTTACCTGGGGGGGAGGAAATAGGCTGAAGGTGGTAAGCGCCATACCCTAGATTTCTGTGGCCCACTGTCATTCTTGGTCTTGCCTCCCAAATCTTTTGCTGAATTTTTTGCTGTTGTTAATTTCCTCCATGTTTTTGGTGCTGTATGGCACTGTGCTCTCTTAAAAGGGGATTAATGTGTGGATTTCTGGAATCCTCTTTCAAATTGTTCAAAATTATTATTGATGTTCTATCTTGCAATTTCTGGTATGAGTTTAGGGTCTCTCTCAAATTCAGTATTTATTACATATTCTATCAATATGTAATCACCTTTTGTTCATTTTCCTCACAGGATTAGAATACTGAAAATAAAAGGGCAAAAAAATTCAGCATTAGGAATCCCTGAATAATTCATTCATGTATTGATAAATTTTTTAAAAATGCGCTAAACTTAGCTTTCAGTTCCTTAAAACTAATGTAATATATGTATATATATAATATTCCATATTTTATATGTCTTAAGAATTTTAAGGTGATTCTTTTCATGTTGTATACAGTAACTCATTTAAATCTTTCTCATAAATATAGGATTACAAATCCTAAGAATATATTTCAATATTGTTCCTAAATCATTTAAGTTCCTGAAATTCTTTTTTTTATTTTTCATTTTCTTTATGTATGTTTATTTTTTTTACAATAAACTGCATATATTTAAAGTGTACAATTTGATATTTTTTTTCTTATTAATAATGCATATATGGCAATCCCAATCTCCCAATTCATTCAACTTCCTGAAATTCTTGAGGGGTAAAACATTCATTCTGTGTTTTCTTTACTTTTGTGTGGCTTATTTGTCTTCTAGATCATAAAAATCTTATGGATACAAAGCTTCAATTTTTTATCCAGATTTTATTTTGCCATCAGTACATAGCTGCACGATGACAAGCAAGTGTTTAAGGGGAAAATGTGCAGTTGTGCTGTTTCTTTTGTGAGGAATTGAATATTCTCCTCTGAAATATTCATTAACTAGATTCATGGTATATTTATTTTTATTGGCAGAGGGCAGGCACCAGTGGGAAGATGTTCAGTCAACCCCAGGCCATTGGTAGCTTTCCTGGCCTATCAGGTAGTCCAGCTTGACCAGCTGTCATCAAACAAGGAGGAGGCTGGCTGTAGGAATCTGGAGCCTTGAGTATGATTCTCTTGTTTTACTGATTGGCTTATTAAGAAGTCATTTGATCTGTTTGATCTTTAAATTTCTCAGCTAAAAAATTTAAAAAAAATTAAAAGTTGTTCCCATACCTTTTCAATAGAGTACCCTAATCCTCTTACTCTAAAATATAGTAGAGCTCACTTTATCAGGAATCTCATTTAAATTAACCAGAAATCTATTTGGCAACCTTTAATTCAATGTGTAGCCAAATGTGCAGGCAGGCCAAAAAAGCAACCAAGTTGTTGCAATCTGAGATCTCCCCAAAGACCTGTTTGCCTAAAAGCCTAGCACTTCTTAGCCTGCAATTATAAACTGTCCATAACTAGACTGCTTCCTATAGACCTCTAGTGACTTACAGACTTTAACCTTCATTTGGAGGCTACCTTGGTTGCAGGCATCTAACAGATTACATAGCACGTAGTAGCTGCTTCATAAATATGGAGGGAATGAAAAAATGGATCAAGAGGGAAATGTTAAATAACAGCAATTCTATAACACTAGATTCCAATAATTTAAATTATCACACTAGCTAACACAAATTACTTCCCAGACAGAAACAGAGGTCATCAACTGGTTAGTAATGAGAAATTAAACTTAAAAAAAACAGCTGTTTTTATTTTTTACTCCAGGTTTTGTTTTGTTTTGTTTCGTTTCTTTAGAAAATAGACAATCTATGACATGAATAACAGGAGAAGCTATTAGGATTTTCCACTTAATTATATAATTAACGATAAAATGAAGTAAATGCTGCAAAAATTGCTGAATGCTTTTTTAGGCACGATCTATTATTATGTCACTATTTCCTTCGTACCATTTTGTGTGTTGCTTTTGATGCTTAAAATACTTCTTCTAAAATGGGAAATGAGGTAGCTTTTTCAGCTGTCATGATTTAAAGACAGTCTTTTACAGTTCCTTTTACAGTTTCATTTTTCTAAATATCTGTGTCTACCTCCAAAGTCTCTATCTGTAATTAACGTACTTTTTCAGAAGTTAGAAAATATAAATTTAATATTATACTGTATATTCGAGTCAATAGAATGTATCAAGTACTCTTTGAAATATATTGTGTTATTCTTTTAAATGAATACACCTTACTTTTAAAAGAGAGTATGATCAGTCGGGCCATACATAGTTAAGGAGTGACTCTTTGGAGAGTTTCAATTCCTTCTTCTGATTATGGCTGGGATTGAGTTTTTGGTTCAGGATTAGTTTATCAGTTAGCAATGACTCTTGGCTTCTAGTAGCAGAGACTTGAGCCTACTGCCTTAAACATATAAATGTTTATTCTCACAAGTAAAAGATGTCTAGAAATGGCAATCCAGAGTTCGAATGGGTGCCCCATCAGGTAATTAGGGAAACCTTTTCTTTCTATCAGTTCCGCCAGTTCTATTTTCCATATTCAAGGAAACCTCATAATCCAATATGGCTGCAGTAGCCTCAAGACCCTCACCTGTAAGTTCCAGGCACAAGTCCTGTGCAATGGATAGAAAGCCTTTCAGGGCTGATGAACAAAACTTTTGTAATTCCCGCTTTAAATAACATTCCTCTATGCATATCTCCTAGTCTTATGCAAATTCTTCAGTTCCACACTCATACACAGGTGGTCATAGCTCAAGTCTCATCCTCCCATAGGAATTAAAGCACCAGCATGAAAAGCTGAAGACTTCTATCTTATCCTTATTCTGCATGCTCCCCATGACCCCGTGATTTAAACTCCCACTAACTGTTCTCATTACGAATTCACTTTTGTTTTTGACACATGGGGGATTTCTCTTTTATAGATTGACACATGGCCGTGCGTTGAAGTTACATTGAATTTGTTATATTTTTCCAATATTTTTTATGTATTATATGTTTGCATACCTTCATCTGTCTTATATGATGACATTCCCCGTTATCTATCATTTTGTTATACAGATAGGCTTTATCACAGTGACTTTCAATTATGCTCCTAAAGTCTGTTCTAGCTCATACTCAATTTTGGTCTTGGGGACTTTTTCCATGGGAAGCTTGATTTAAAAAGCAAAACAAACAAACAAAACAACATTGTGTGACAGAAAAGGATGTCTCCCTCAGCTTTCACTACAACTATTGGTGCTAAAGCACATATTTTTCCAAGTGGATGTCATGGAGATAGAAAGGTACCCAACAAGGCAACTCTAATATCAGTGAACTGGAGCCAAAATCTCGCAACTCATACCATCAAGTGATGTGTCTTTCCTAGTGCTCGCAGAGGTGGCATCACTTTCCACAGAAATGGTCCTGGAGGGGGCAGTTTTATTAAGTTTCTCAACTTCTTTTTTGTACACTGATTTTGAGAAATAGTCAGCTATAATTGTATCTTCAGCAATTTCTTCTTTCTAATTTTTCTAATTCTAAGCACAATTCACACCAAACACCATGAGACACGTTTCCAGAGTGAAATATTTCCTTTAATTAAAAATCTACGTAGATTTAACCATTCTGTGACAACATCATTGCTATCACAATGACTATGTTATCTAAATTAAGGTGGCAAAACAATTTATTTTTAGTACTCACAATTAAAGGGCTGCTTTGTGTTGTCCAGTGTAGTTCGAACTCGCTTAATCTTTATTACTGTCTCCCTAACTGACTGTACCCTATGAACATTCCTCTGTTCTCTTTTCTGTGGTGCTCCATCCCTTGATTTACAACAATACACTACATTGCATCTGTTGTTACACTTTTCAGCATTTTTTTCCTTTTATTTTTCAGCATTTATTTGCCACATATGGTCCTTCTGGTTCTTTTGCTTTGGAATTAGATAGTCCTTTTTCTATTGAATTTACCTCTTGCCATAGGTCTCACTTTACATGCAACTTCAAGGTTATTTCAGCATCGATATTCTCTTGATGTATTTTACATAGTCTATTTTTGTTTAGCTGTCATAGAATCATACATACTTTAAGTAATAACACCCTATTCTTGTCTCTGTTATCTAATTCCTTTGGACAAACTAAAAAAGCACTAAACTTCATTTCTTCTTCATTACTTCAAAAAAAATCTATGACTCTCTCCATAAATATCGCTTAATAAATTGTGCTTTGTGTATGTCATTTATATAACCAATTGTATATCAATAGGATAATAGTAGACATATTTAATACACACATTATCAATAAACTGTCATGCTAGATAATCATATCCAGTATGTTTAGTTAGAGGAAAACAATTTTACTTCCAAATATAGTATATGATTCATAAATCAATCTTCAGGGATTTTTTTTAGAATATACGTGTTTTGAGTAAATAATGACTAAGTAAGAAAGATTAGAAGACAACTTCTGGTATTGTTCAAACCAAATGCTTATTATGTGATATTTGACAGGTCACTTAACTTTTCTGATATTAGTTTTGTCTATATATATATTGGGTACAGTAATAACTGAACTTGCTGACCTTGAAGGATTGTTTTATGATCAGATGATATAATAATAATAATAATAACAATATAGTGATTTTAAAACTTTAAAGCATTATGTGTATACAAAGTAATTGACAACTGACCTACCAGGAAGGTAGAAGGCTAGCACCCCACAACCCCATTCAAAGAGTTCTCTAGAAGTTAGTTGTAATTATTGATTGTCTTATTAAGTTTTTTTTTTTTTATTGATTAGGTGCTTACTTGCCAGTGGCTGACATTCTAGAGGATAAAAATAGACAACAGGTAAGCACACAGATAGAGTTGATATATCTCGATGGTGCAAAGTGCAGGGATGTTCACCAGACCATATGAGGAGTAAATAACTGAGTGGATTTGCTATTTGATGGGGTGCATTTACTGTAAACAGGGTACTCATGGAAAGCTTCTGAGAAGATAAAATTGGAGATGAGATCTGTAGAAGAAGCAGCTAGGCAGTACACCAGTGAGAGTTATAAACAATAGTACATATGGCCTTGAGGAAAGAGATGGGCAGATGAGCTTTGAAAATATATGGGAAGAAGACTTGGCTGTATTTGTTGATTGGATATGGAGGATGAGAAAAAGAGAGTTGGAGTAAAAGATTTTGGGATTGAGGAACTGAGTAAACAACAGTATCACTTACTGTGATTAGAAAGAATGTAGGAAGTACAAACACAGAGCAGGAGAACAAGAGGACAGTTTTGGACATGTTACATTTGATGTATATGTGAAACACCCAAGTGGAGATGTCAAAAAGGATAGATGCTCTTGGAGTTTAGAGGAAAGATAAATGTCAGGGATGTAAATTCTGAAATCATCAATGTATGGAGGCTTTTTGAAAGCAAAGAAAAGAATGAGTTCATGTGGAGTTTGTAGATAGATAACATAGTATGAAAGAAAGAGAAAGAGGAATTGATGATAAGAAAAAGCAAGACTGATATTCAGTGTTTGGCATCCACTTTTATGATCCACGCTTGTGTCATAACCATTTGGTAAATATGGTAATAATAGCAAAAACTGAAACAGCCGTGAGTAACCTAGATAGGAAATAATCTGGAGTATATGTGGAGGATGACATTTTTATCAAAGGAGATTTTGTTTCCAATGTACACTGAGAAAAGACTTTTAGAATATGGGCAAAGATTGCAGAATGTTTGGAGTTTTAAGGGTGCAATAGTGATGGAGTGCCTATAAGATTGATATTCATATCTCAGTGACTTCATAAACCAAGGTTTTCAAAAATGGGGGAATGCTTTTTTTTGAGATTTGGGAAGAAAAGAGATGGAATGAAATATTTGTCTGGTAGAGTGGAAAAACAATCTTTCTAGAGCGACATAATAAGATTGCTAATGAGGGAATTTTGCACCTTTCAAGTGACCTGGAGGAGAAACAAAGTTTGCACAACACTGAAACAAGATACAAATATTATTGTTCTTGTTCTATGAGCAGCAGTGAGGAGCTGAGTAGTAATTCTCACTACAAAGTCCCTTTAGCCCTGTATCCTCCACATGTGTTTTTGTTACCCTCAAACTGGAATTTAATCATAGTATATTAGATCCGGCAATGATCTTAAGGAGCATTCTTTCCAACTGTGCCATTTTATACATAAGACAAGTGAGGCCCCTGGGAGTTTAATGATTTATACAATTGTACGACTGTGCTGTGGCAATCAGGAGGCCCTTTCTCTGCTGTTTACTGTTGTATACAAGAATTTAGACTTCTTCTATCAGATGATTTTTAATCACTGAATTCCCATAACAGTCAATTCTAGATACCAAGATACTTTTCCTATACTATGCGTGCATGTGATACAAGAAATTGGGAAAAAAGAGATACATTAAAAAGTACATCATTGTTCTAATGTTTTATTTGTGAATATAAAAAAAATATGGAAATATATAGTAACATTTTGGTAATATGGTTGTCATACCTTGTCAGCATTTTTCAAGGTAAATGGTTTATTATTACATAAAAAGGAATTGTATTTGCCAAATTATCTTATAGATTTGCTTTCACCCTTTCCACAGAATATTCTAAACAACTCATATTCATAAAATGGAAATGATGGGCACAAATATGGATAAAGTGTATGTACACAATTGGAAATTTAATTAATGGTATTTTCTATTGACTACTATTTGATATACTTGAACTGTCTGCAAATGCAATTTTAAAGTTCCCAAGTGTAGCAAGTAGGCACAGATATGAAAGTAAAGATTCTCATTAGTGAAAATCGTCTTTGAAGTTGTAAATGAAAAAAAAAAAACACATTTATTTGCACACAGAATCTTTCCAACAGAGGATCTCAAAACATATTTATTTATGACATGATTTATATAAAGCAAGAAGAGTGCCCAGAAAAGTATTTTCTTCTTTATACAAAAGACATACTACAAGAATAAATGGTCACTGAATATCTGCTTCACAAACTACTAGCATAGTTTAACAAATATTTTTCACTCAGGGAAGTCTGTACTATAATACTTAATGTTTCCTTCTCTTCTCATTTATGATTTCTTCCATAACTCATCAGATGTCTGATGAAACTATACATGGGAAGAAGTGGCTGTGTCTTCCCTCATATTAAATAATAATCAAGGTCATTTGCTGAGTTTTTTTGTTGGCAATCAGTATTTCTTGTGAAATTCTAAGACAATGAAGAAACTCACACTGTGGGTATAATTTTCAAAACACAACTCATATAATTTTTTCACTGATGCAACGTCATATATAGTTTCTTTTCCTTTTTGTGTTGCAGTACAGGATGCTTTTTAAAAGCATTAAATTAATGTTTTTGAAATAGCAATGTAGAGTTGAAATATTAAATTAGGAAACATTTATATGTATGGTAGAATCAATATATTATAAATATCAAGGATGACTAATCCAAGGAGAATGTTTCTAGAGGGATAGAATTGCAAATTATGAACCACACACAAATAAATCAAAAGTATTGACTGGTCTTGTTGATTGTATTTAGTTGAGTACATTTACAAAAAAAAAGATGGAAATGAAACTGTATTTATATCATGTATGTTTCTGTATAGATAATCTTTCTGTATTATACATGAATATTAAGTGAATCGTAAATAGAATGAATGGAATTCGTTATATAAGTGCTAAGTTTTTTTTTTTAATAAAAGAATTCTGCAAGGAAAACCTCAAATAAGTCCAAAACTAATAAACCAGGTCAGCATATCTTTTGTATTGGGAATTGGGTTGGGATAAAGAGAGGAAGAAAAGGTCTTCTTAATGCCTCAAATTTATTTGCAGAGAGAGAGAGTTGTGAAGAGTCTTGAGGGAGAGATTTGTGTTTGTTTAAAATAATATATTTAATTATGAAGATGTAATTAAAATATATTCAATTTAATTATATATTATTAAATATATTTAATTACAATTTCTTGTCGGATACATAGAGCAAAATTAAACCAACATTTTTAAAAGCAGTGGTTTAAAATATATAAGTGCATGTCTTTCTCATAAACAGTTGGGAGGTAAGTGGTCCAGGGCTAGCACACTCAATCCTGTATATTTTAAACCATTTTAGTGGGAAAGCTTTCAAAAGCTCACAAATTAAATAAAATAATATAACTAACCCCTCATTGATCTATCCCCAATTTGGGACAGTTGTTCTTAACGTGCTGCCGTTCCGGTTTCATTTTACCATCACCCACAATCCACACCCCAACATTCACTTTTTATTATTTTTACAAATGTTTATATATAAAGGTAGAAAATTTCCATCATCCCAGAACATGTTTTTTCATTTGCTAACATGCCATCCAAATGCCTTTGAGGAAGTGTCTAGATCTTTTACCCATTTATTTCTATTGAATTATTTGTTTGCTGTGTATTACACTTTGAGAATTCTTTATATATCCTGGGAAAAAAATCCCTTTATCAGATATTGTCTTTGCAAAATTTCTCCCATTCTATGCATTTTCTTTCTATAACCTTATTCGTGTCCTCCGAGGACAAGAAGTTCTTAATTTTAATGACGTTCAGTTCATCGATATCGTCATTCTTCTGATATAAATGTCCAAAAAATATTTGCCTAACCAAAAGTCCTAGAGATTTTCTTCCACTAGATATTTTAGAGTTTTAAGCTTTATACTTGGCTTTTTGTATTGTATTGAGATCATGTGTGTGCATGGTGCGTGCTATTGATAAAATTTTATTTTCTTACATAAGGATAAACCATTGTTTCAGTGTCATTTGTTTAAAAGGTTATTCACTGCACTGCCCTTGCATGTTTCCAAAACTCAAATGACTATATATGTTTGGATCTTGAATCACTTTAATTATCCTTTTGCCTCTCTTGACACCCATACCTCACTCCAGTGATTCTGCTGCTTTATAGTGGTCCTGATGTCAGGTCCTGCCAATCCTCAAACTTCATTCTGCATATTCAAATTTGTTTTGACCATTTTAGGTTAGTTGCATTTTAACATGTATTTTAGAATGAGCTTGTCAAGTGTCACAAAAACTTGTGCTAGAATTTTGGTTGAGATTGCATGGAGGCTAGAGATGAACTTAGGGAAAATTGGCAATATTGAGTTTCTCAATTCAAGAAGCACAGTACATTTCTCCATGTATGTACATTTTTACTTCCTATTACCAATGTTCTACAGATTTCAGGATCAATGCCTTGCTCATCTTTTGTCAGATTTGTACCTAAACATTATTAATTTTTGATGCTACTGTAAATTACATTTTTTACATATTTAATTGCTTATTGCTAACATATCAGAATGCAATTAATTTTCATATATTGATCTTTTATCTTCCAGGGTTGCTAAACTCATGGATTGGTTCTGGAAGGTTTTTTTGTACACCTCATAGAATTTGCTACATAGATAATCATATCGTGCGAATGGTGAGAACTTTACTTCTTCATTTGCAATCTGGATATCTTTGATTTCATTTTCTTGCCTTATTTCACTGGCTAGATCCACAGTAGAATGCTGAAAGATACAGAGAAATTAACATCTTTATCTTGTTGCTGATCTTAGAAAGCATTTATTTTTTCACTATTATGTATGATTTGTGATGTAGGGATTCTGCAGGTGCCATTTCCAGGATGAGAGAGTTGACTTTAATACCTAGATTTTTTAAGAGTTTTTATCAGTAATGGATATTAGATTTCAAGAAATGTTTTTATACGCTATCAAAATGATCATATGCTTTTTGAGATTTGGTAGTTTGTGTCCAGTTTATCCTAAATTGTAGAAATTATGAGCATTGTCTGTAGTTTTCATGATTATTATAGATAGAGGATTAAAATTTTTTTAGTCGTCTCAAAGAACCAGATTTATTGTTTTTCCTCTTTTCTATTCATCAATTCCAGTTCTGATCTAATCCTTGTTATTTTTTTCCACTTACTTTTGGTTTAGTTTGCTTCTCTTTTTCCAGTCTCTTAAGGTAGAATCTGAGATCATTGATTTTCACTTCTAGTATGGGTAATAGGGCTATAAATTTAAGTACCACTTTATCTGCATCTCATTCATTCAAATATTCCATGATTTTATTTCCATTCATTTCTAAATATTTTCCAATTTCCTTTTGATTTTTTCTTTCCTCGTGTGTTACTTTTGAAATCGCTCTATTGAGGTATGACTGACATACAAAAAGCTGTACATGTTTAGTGTGTACAACATGATGGGCTGGAAATATGTATATACCCATACAATCATCACTATACTCTATCCCATAAACATATCCATCACTTCCAAAACTTTTATCTCATAACATATTAAAAAGGACTCATTATGAATAAAAATTTTGTTATGGTGAATTTGTCAAAAAATGAGTTTATTGTTAAAGTAGAAAAATCTAAACTACTGAAGAAGTTCCCTTTATTTAAAACTTAAAAAGAATTATTCACGAAAGGCAAAGTGTTATTCTTTTTGTTTTGTATCATTAGTCAACTCACATCTTTATGGCTGTGCACAGACTGTTGTTTTTGAAATTATTTTTACTTCCCTGAAGAGCTCTTTTTGGAAAAAAAAATCGGTACTTTGAAGCTTGACTTGCAGAAAAAGTAATTTTGTCAGATTAGAAAAATACTTGGTTTATAACATCAAATAATAATAGTTTGAGCCATAAAAAATTGTGTACTCTTAAAACCATGCTGACCTTCAAAACTGCAGTGTCATACGGTTCCACCTAACGCGTGCTATACCTTGAGGAATGCATGGTCATTGGATTTTTCTTGTGTATCCCTAGAGACTCCCTAAATCCTCTGAAAGAGCCTTTAGTCATTTTTCAAGGAAACAAAGCATGTTTTATTAAACATGCCCTTGTTTAAAGAATGTGCATTACAGCACTCCAGGAAAAGCACAGGAGCTAATGTAAGATTTTTCTCAGATCTTTACCACATGGAGAAAGTGCTAATTAGTGACAGTGCATAATTTAAACAATTGCTGCAGACAAAGTTCTTCCTAAGCCTGTATTTCAAGGTTCCAACAAGTTCCCTTGACTTGAAATTAAATCAATTTCATCCAAAGGCACTCAGAATAATGGAAATCCCCATCAATTAATATAGAAGCAGGTAGTTTGGTCAGAAACAGATTACATCTCATTACCATCTAGGCCTTCTTTGGGGTCAAGTATGCCATTTATATTTTATTAAAATAACGTACTTCTGCACAAACTAGATTTTTCTTATTTTAAATGTGGAATTAACTTAAAGACATACATTAAACCAATACACATGCAAAAAAACAATGTTTAAAATAGCAGCTTTCTTTTCTCCTTACCACCTGGCCTAGACTCAAACACTGCTTCTGTAGATATCAGGTCATAATAATTTAAAATATATTGTTTATTCTTTGAAGTGTAGTGTATAATGCAGAACAGTGCACACAATATGTTTTCAGTAAATGTTTTGGGAAGGAAAGAAATAGTAAGAGATTAAAGAAAAGACAAGAAAGAATGAAAAGATGTTTGAAATTTCCTGTTTGCTTTGTATATAAGGAAACAACATCCACAGACAAATAAAGAGTGTACAATGTGGGTATATGACACCTGATTTTCCATTAATTGTTTTTTAACATTGTACATTGTAGTATTTCATCTTAGGTATGATATCTTTGAAACAACTGCAACGATTTACCAATGTATTGAGGAATCACCTTTTTCACAAAGACCTTTAAACAGCATTCTTTCAACATAAAGGAAACAAAATGCGATTATTGAAAATAAAGTTAATTATCTTTGTCATCAAAAACCATTCATTAAATTATGTATGTCACAGTGCTATGTGCTCCACATTAAGAATACTTAAAAATATGCACATATCCTAAGAATCAGTGGTCTAAAATAAATAACACTGATATTGAATTAAAAAATAATTAGGCTTCATGGTTTTGGAAAATAGGACAAAAATTTAAAAATTTTTTTAATGTATAGAGTTGTGCTTTGATTTAAGTTTACTTTTTATTAAAAAAAGTAAAGATGTTCTTCCTATTGATATAACAAGAGTAGAATGTGAATGCAGGTACAATCCACAAGTCCAATTTGATATAAGCTCCAGTTTGAAAAATGCTGTTAACCATTATAACTATAAAAAAACCGTATGTGTGTGTGTGTGTGTGTGTGTGTGTGTGTTAAAGAAGACTTCATCTTATATTGGGCACATTCTGTGGAAACGTTTCTCCCAAGTCCCTATGATTGACCATAGAGATATGTTCTTATAGGATTATAAATTTTATAGCCAAGCAAAACTTTAGATGAGCTGTTTTGCTGCCTTCTTTGTTTTCATTTCTCTATTATTATTTTATTCCCTTGGTACTTTAAGACAGTCACCAAAATGTCAAAGGGTTTATTAAACCTTTTCATATTCCAACCAAAATGTTTTATCAGTGAGGGGAAAAGGGCATGGTACTAATTTTAACCTAAACTTTAGGAGTAACCCTATGATATTCTCTCACAAAGCATAAATATTTGCACAGTGGATTACTGACAAGACCTTCAGTTCCTTTGTGAACATGGGAGAAAACTAAATACCAAAGTGCATGGAGGCACCAAAACCAATATAATATATATAATATACAATTTATATATTTATATATATAATTTTATATTTCACTGCTTTAAAAATTATTTTGAACCAGTTATCCAGTTTAAGACAAAACAATATCAAAGGTCAAAATTCCACCTCTTAATGACATAAAATAAGAAGGAACATTGAGTAATACCCCCATGATAATTATTAGTATTTTCTAATTTGATATCTTCAGGAGAAAATTAAATAGGAGCTCTAATTCTCCAGACACAGAGTCCAGAAATAGACTAACACAAATACATACAAGCTTAGCTCTTTCAATTCCATTTCCGTATTTGGTTATTTTTCCTGGAAACATAATATCTGTTCTAATCATCCGTCATTAGAATTCCACTCAGAAGAAATGGAACATGCATTGGAGGTTGTAAACACTGCCTGGGTATCAATAACCTACAACAAAAAGTGCAGGATTTCCTGCCCTCTCCCAAACTCAGATAATCTCTATCATTATAATTATAAATACATTATAAAGCCCAATTTTCTTTCTTTTTAAAATGTTTAATGTTCATAAATGTTTGCAATGCTAACATTTTAATTAGTTAATATTATCTCACCGTGGGCAGGAGACACTCTTCTGTGTCAATAGGAAATTAATTCCTTGATACAGAGATATTTCACCCACTCACATAACAAGGGATGTTTATTTAAGCATATACTATGTGTCAGGGATTTTCACAGGGATTATGACTTCAGTCCTCAACGTTATGCTAATTGAGTCTAGAGTCCATGAAGCATATACTGATAAATGACAATGCAATGGGGTAAATGCAACCTGGAAATTAACTCAGCTTAGGCAAACAGCAGGTAGTAGTCAAGGAGAACTTCATAGGAAAGGTAACACTTAGAGGAGCGCATGCAGGGTGAGCAGCAAAGGCAGGAATGGCTTCACCAGAGTGAGTGGTACAAGCAAAGGGGCAGAGACATGAAAGTACACACATCTTTTGGAATAGAACTGAAGCAGGACGGATGCTGAGTGAGGTGTCAGATGACAAAGTCACCTCCAATGCGGAAATGGAAAGACTCTGAATATCTGGAGGTAAGGGAATGACATGCACTGATGACTTGGAAAGAAACTATCAAAAGTGATATTGAAGTTGGATTGGAGACTAGCAAGACAGAGGGCCACAGTTAGTACCCATAAGGCTACCTTTTGCCATATGTAGCAGATCACATTAAACACAGCAGGGAGCAAATACCAGAATTGCATCTCTGAGTTCTAGGGACACTGATGTTGCCTCCCTGTTTTGCCGAATTTTAGATTTTGTCTGTTGGGATCCACAGTAAATGCTTCCTGGGAAGCTGCAGGGAGCAATGGTTATGAGCATGGGTTTTGGATTAAGCTATACCTGGTCTGGAATTATATAACTTCTACTTTCTAGATGTGTGAATTAAGCATCATGCTGGTTCTTAGCATTGTGTTTTAGAAAATGTATTTGATAATTTATCTGATAAGTTTGCTGTTAAATCTCAATAGAATTATATCTACAAAATACAGTGCCTGGAACTTGGCAAGTTCTCAAATAATGGCAGCTATTATTATTATCTCCTCCTAGCAATAGCTGACTTCTTTTGTCTAGACTTGTATTTATCATGCCTTGCTGAAATTTTAGCCTGTAGTCTACTGCTCTGCTTTGCTCCATTGCTAACAATGACCTAATTTGCAAAGGGGTGTATTTTTTATCTATTCCAGCTTGTTGCATGTGTGTGCCACCCTGAAGATGGGATGGTTTGGTGTGAGTTGGCTTTGCTGTGAACCAAATCCTGAGAAATGGCTGGGGCCAAGGGAGATAAGGGCCTTCTATTCTTGGCATGAAAGATGTGTAAGAGTAGGAGCCTCCATGGAGAAGCATCTCTCAACAAGCACAGTTTCTGAAGGATAGCATCAGATAATTAATAACACTGCGATGTATGGTGATGGTGTCATTTATTTATTCAATTTACGTATGTTTATTACATGCCTACTCTGTATCAGGCATTGCACTGAATGCATATAATAGATATGGTTCCTGCAACAGTTCAGTGACAGAGACAAAAATAAAGAAGTCAGGGCATAGACAAATACATAATTTCTGATTTTCACAAGGGCTATGAGTAGAAAAAAATGAGAGCTTGAAGCAGGGACTAAGGAGAACATCTTGTTTAGTTTCAAAAAGCAGGGGAAGCGCTCTCTCACAAAGTGACAAAGTGACAAGTAAGTAACCATATGAATAACCACACGAGCTTCCTGCCGTGCACTGGGTCCTTGAGGTGTTCTCTTTTAGAGCACATGCTAAAATACAAAACGCCCTTATCTTCATTCAAAATTCTTCTAATTAATTCATTTGATAGTCAGAATTTTAAAATAAAAAGAGAGAGCTCTAGATATCCCACCTGCATTTAGAGGGCACAATTGAACCCCCTGAAACTAAAATCTGCTGTTTCTTCAGACCTATACACTATACCATAGACACACTTTGCTTTATTGAGTCCTGTTTTTATAAGAAGATCTATAAATTTTAAGAAGCAAATCAAAAGGGAATTGCACATTTGGAAGAACATAAACATTTTGGCTGTGCGAAAGATAAATGCAATGTGTCTTCCTTTGATCAGAGAGGAGCCTCTGAAGAATTAACTCTACAGTCAGCACAGAGGGATAATTCGTTCAGCCTCTTTGAATTTCATTCTGACTTTTTAAATAATGCTCGCTCCTCTGATATTTTAAAGATCACTTGTCATTACATGTTCCTAATTTGTCATTTGATAGATTCAAACAGCCCTAAAGAAGCATCTCTGATTCAAAAGAATAATTCTTTAATTTCAGGCTCCCCTCTACTTTCTGTCAACGTGGCAGGGCGTCCCAGCTGAGCTCAAACCAAGATTCTGTTTGAATGTTTGTGAAACTGGTAGGCTGTGCATCTCTCTGGCATATATTTTTATTTGTTCAAGGGCTTTTAGGAGTGTTTGTCAGATGCAGGGGTAGAAACAGATGGAGATATGTGCAAAAGTGTGATATACAGAGAGTGGGTGGGGGGAACAGAGAGATAGCCAGGCAGAGACAGAGGCAGAGAGAGAAGAAAGGGATGAAATGGTTTTTGACTGCTCACAAAGATTCCTTTTGAGAGAGTTCTGAGAGTGGATGTATTAAGGTTCTCCAGAGAATTGGCTCTTACAATTTTCGAGACTGAGAAGTTCCCCGAACTGCTGTCTGCAAGGTGAAGATCCAGGGAAGCCAGTGTTGTGATTCAGTCTGAGTCCAAAGTCCTAGGGGCCAGGCACACCAATGGTTTACATCCAAGTCCAGAGAAGATGAGACGAGATGTCCCAATTCAAACAGGCAGGCAGGAAACCGAAAGGGATTAAATCATCCTTCCTCTAGCTTTTGTTCAATTCAGATTCTTAACAGATTTGATGATGCCCACCCACATCTGGGAGGGCAATCTACTGAGTCCACAGATGCAGATGCTAATCTAATCTAGAAAAATCCCTCACAAGCACACCCAGAAATAATTTTCAATCTGGGCACTTCATGGCCAATCACGTTGACACTTAAAATTAACCACAGTGGTGTTAGAAGATAAAGAAGTCATTCTAATGATAGCAATTAAACAACAACTGCGAAACCTTTTCAGAAGCTGTTAGGTTAGGATTATAGGAACAAGTGAAATCCAAAATCGGGTTGGGGTCAGTGCTTCCTTTCTCCATCAAAGAAACATTGCTATTATGTTTCGTGAACTTCTATACTCTGAGGGCCTCATATACGTTCCCAGCAGAGGAAGGTACCTCGATGAAGACACTAGAGCAGATGAAACTGTGTGTAAATTATTGGAAACACATTGAAGGATCCCCAGCAACTCTCAGAGAAGATTATGTGAAACCACCAAGAGTTACTACTGCTGAGTTCCTATAGCTATAAAAGGTGGGATCTAAAAGTCCTACTAATTAGTTCAAAATGTTCAAGTAAGCACTGCTCCTTCATACATTGATGGTAAGACTTGAAAAGAACAAGCATATTCCCGAGACCTTGGTTTGGGTCATTGTAATACCAAACTTCATCCTCACAACCAAGAATAAATAAGGAATAAGGAGAAAGATTTCAATAAGTTAATGATGAACCAATAACAAAATCCAGTTAGTTGATTCACTGCCATTTTCACTCTTTGAGTAGTTTGTTGACTTCTTACAGATGCAGTCATAATTTTTATATTGAATGGATACAAAAACAAGACCCATATGTATGCTTTCTACAAGATACCCACTTCAGAACTAGGCACACATACAGACGGAAAGTGAGGGGATGGAAAAAGATATTCCATGCAAATGGAAATCAAAAGAAAGCTGGAGTAGCAATACTCATATCAAATAAAATAGACTTTAAAATAAAAAATGTTACAAGAAACAAGAAAGGACATTACATAAAGATCAAGGGCTCAATCCAAGAAGAGGAGATAACAGTTATAAATATATATGCACCCAATATAGGAACACCTCAATACATAAGGCAAATGCTAACAACTGTGAAAGAGGAAATGCAAGGCAGAAATAGAGACACAGGTGTAGAGAACAAACACATGGACACCAAGTGGGGAAAGTGGGGAGGGTTGGGAGGGGGATGAATTTGGGAGACTGGGATATCAAATTGTACACTGTAAATATACGCTGTTTATTGTCTGTTAACTGTATCTCAATAAAAGTTCTTAAAAATAATAATAAAATAAAATAAAATAAAATAAAATATGACATGTGGAGTAATCTTCCCATGCACTGTTTTAATGCCATGTCACTGAATTTTTTAATGAAATTATAAAGAGATGGTTCCAATATTGTATTTGTAGCTAAAAATGATGGGATCTAATCTTTGTCTCCTATTTCACTCTTATCTTATTAAAGACACAAATCTGAAAATCACCAATTAATTAGGTGACACTTTTAGGTTACTTATACTCTTGACTTCTTTGAAATAATCAGGTCAATTTATTTTAGCACCTGTCTATTCAGAAAGCTGATTAGTCTTTGTCACATGTTCAGAAACCAAACACTCACCTAGTGGCACATATGAAAAAAAAAAAACAAAAAACACAACACAACACAACAAAACAAAAACCCAAAAAACTCAAATGAGTTGTGAAAGAGTATATATTTTTTAAATGTTCTCAACATTTTCTGCCATCCCTCCTTTACTTCCAGAACCTCGCCACCCTTCCATCAGGTGATAGAATCTAGTCTCCTCTTCTTGAACTTGGTGAGTCTTTGTTTGATACAACAAATAGAATGAGAAAGAAATGATACTATGTGATTGAAGTCAGACCCTAAATCAAGGTAGAACTTTTCTCTCTGTCTCTTATATTCATTATGAAGTTGAAGACACACAGTGAAACTCTTGGGGAGAGGATTTAAAGTCTCAGCTCTCATCTTCAGCTGATCTGCTGGCTAACAGCCAGCCAAAACTCTGCGCATGTGAGAAATGGACCATCTTGGAAAGGGATCCTCCAGCCTTCAGAGGAGTTGTCTCAGCTGATGTTCCATGCAGTACTACCAAGCCAACACCAATTTTAATAAGCCATATATGCTACATATTACTTATATATAACATGTATTACTATGTAAGCATGTACCACAAGGCTTATAATGTTATACACCATCATTGGTAAAATTTTCTGCTGGGTGTGGCTGGAGAAATACTGAGTGTTTGCAGAGTCTCTTGTTCCATCACTAGGTTCCTCATTGATCTTTTCTGTCCTCTGCCATCACTCTTTCTTGGTATCTCATCAGTTTACATAAGCTGACCAATGTGCTCTATTACCATGCATTATTAAATGTTAAATTTCAGGAAAGGAAAGAAATTGATTGTATATGCTATGTACTGAGCACCACCATATTGGGTTTTTTGCAAAATATTTTATTTTTGAAAAATTAAATTGAAATTATTTAAGTTTTACTGTCCTCTTTTGTTTTGTTGTTGTGGTTTGCTTTGTTGGTTTATTTGTTTTTGTTGACACAAATGTTGTAGCTCTTTTAAGTACAGAAGAGGGGCTTTTTTTTTTTTTTTAGTGCTTGTTCTGCAGCGTTCCTGCAACGAAGTTCTGCTAGTAGATGCGGCAGCGGGGGATGTACTTCAGCGCATTCAAGCTTAAGAAGCATTATTGAAATGAACTTGAAAACAGGGTACTCTCTGAAATATTAACCTTATGGCTCTTCCCACTGCTTAGAGAAGTAGTCTCAAAACAACATGATCCTGTCACCGTAGCAGCACGTAAACAGAATTTACATGGTCCCTGAACTATCAGTAAATAAGAATTTGAACAATATTCATATATTTAGTTACACACAAATAGATTGCTACCAATTCAAATATCCACTATTAGTAAATATTAATACTTTCATCATTACATAAGTATGTAGATAGAATGTCTAATATTTTCTTCCTGTGCTCCAATAAGGAGCACCCTCCAGCTTGGTTTGGAGAAACCCTCTGTTGCTTGCTGGCTGTTGTTACAATGGCTGTATCATCTGTGAATAAAGTTTTCTCTTTTATTTTTCATTTTATGTGAGCTGACCGGTAAGTATTCTGTTTCTTTAAAACATTAATGTATTCTCAATCTACACTTGAGACTGCAGTGAGTTTGGAAACATTCCCCTGGATAAACAAACAACGGATTTAGTCTATAATCAAAGTTATTATTATTTAGCTTATAGAAGTAACATCTGGCATGAAAATTCTGTTTACATTCTTTCAATACTATTCTATCTTTCTACCTAGGAAGGCCTATAATAGTACAACTAATACTCTCAGATGTGGTATTTCAATGGCATCAGACTTTTCTAACACCATTCAGATTCAGTCTTAACATGTATATGAAAACACCATATGTAAAAAGAAAAACAATTCTTTTAAATTCTTTCTGCAATCCGTTGGTCATTCTTCTAGCCAAAGCAATTGTAATATTTTACTTGTAATGCCATAAGATTAGATTTGCCCTTCTTTCACAAATTTTATATTATTTATAGCTTTCTTTTAGTGGTTGTTCTAGAGTGTATTCAGTTTGGATCATTTAAATCATAATGCATGTAAATTATGTTCGAGAAGTAGAGCCTATTTTTTCCTCTCTCTAATAAATTATTTTGAGTTTCATATTTGAACTTTGTAAAACTACTATAGAGATTGAAGCAACTTCTTAGATTCATATAGTGGATAATATTTTATATTTATTTCAGTAGCACTGACTTACAACTGCTATGATTTTAATCCCACCTAAAAGCAACAATCAAAAATGATGTGAGTTGAAAAAGAAAATAAACAGTTTAAATCCTCGGATGTGGCATACATATCTTTTTTCAATTCAACTTCAGTGAATTTGTCATCCAATCTTTTCTAAAAGTCTCAGCAGGAACTTTACAAAGGCCCATTAGAAGCAATCACTGCATGATCAAACATGGGGAAAAAAAGGAGCTTTGTATTTTCAAACAAGAAATAAGATTTTAAAAATAACCTGTGATCAATGATTTGTTATTTTTCTTATAACTTTGGTTTCTCTTACAAAGTCTTATGCTGTTAAAATTTCAGATGCTTATTTGACTAAGTCACTAAGATGTGGAAAATTAGCACGGAGAGGGTTTTGAATAATTTAAATATTTTCCCAATATTTTTAAAATTAAAAAGAGGAACAGGATTAGAGTTTATTAAAGAGAAAACAGATATTTTAAGTAGTTAAGGAAGACAATATTGCTCAAAAATTGTTTAGCATTGCTAATTGTTTAGTATTTTCAAAGTGGGGACATCACCAGAAATTCTGTCCCTACATGTGTGAATGGCAATACATGTTAGTTCTAAAAACTAAATAAGAATACAGATTAGCAAAAAGATTGATTTGTGACCATAATCCCACTACAGTGTGTATTTGAACATATTTTCTATACATTCCTCTACTTCTCTCTCTCTCTCATCTATCTACCTATATCTATCTATCTATCATCTATCTATCTATCATCCATCTATATCTATTTTTTATCTATCTATCCATCTATCTATATCATCTGGCTTACTATATGAAAATCATACCATTTTACATTCTAAATTTTTCCACTTACCTCTATAGCATACCCTTACATGTATGTACTCTAAAATAAGTTGACTTTACTCAATAATTTTGTATTGATAATATGTCAGTATATTATGATGCAAAATATAATTATATTTATTTTGAGGAATCTAGATATTTGATATAATAGTAAATAAATGTAATGACTGAATCAAGAACTTAAGTGGGATCACTGTCATTTTAATCTAGATTAAAATCATCAATATAGATTTATGATTTATAATTCAACAGTAAATATATGGCCTAACCTTATCCACTGAAATGCACTGAATAAATGCCACTTACACAATGTTATTCTTGCAACAAAATTCTGATCTCTAATATAATTTTTCACCAAAAGGAAGAATAGTTCCTTGGAGAAATGGTTAGTTTCACGTTTTGGGAAGGAATATGCAAACTAAATCTGAAACATCTTTAGTCAGATAACTTGTCAGCTTTCATAGATTAATGGTATTGATACACATTAAACTGACAAAAAGCCAATCTACAAGAACCTGCCACTGACCAAATTTGAAACAATTTGAGCGTAAAAGGAGACTACTGACTGAGGTCAACTGACATACCGTTAATATGAACAGTTTCGGTACTGATATTCAAAAAGGATTTACTAATAGGCAAAAAGGAAAGAGTTAACATAAAACATTCAACAGGAGATGGATGTTTCTATTGTGTTTTGTGATTTGTGTTGGTATTACTGACTCATTCATTGTCTTGGAAAAGACAAGATCTACGACGTGTAAACACATCATGAATAAAACGCTGACCCAAAGGGAACAGCAACTTCACGTGGTGTGACCTTTAGGCAAACAAACCTAAGTACAATATCCAGAATTCAATGAGATAAGCTATGTGGAAGCACTATATAACCATATAATGATTAGTTGAATTTGGTCCTGTTTAAAACATCCATTGAGACATTTGATCCATGTCAAAAGATCCTTGATATTTGGTCCTATCAAAAAGTCCATGCTTAGAAAACTTCTGTAGGTTCAAATAGCCCATAATGTGTATTTATATTTTTGGCTTACAGGATTAATACATAAAAATACTATCATGTTTTATTAGTCCAGTAATTGTGTTGTGGCCATATTGCCAATAGTAACCATTCTTGCCTCAGTAGCCTAGCTGGTAATGGTACACAAGTTGAAGTAGGGGGGTTGGGATTCAAATCTTGCAGAAGAGCAGGATTTGCAGGCATGCTTCAAAGATATTTTGGGTTTGGATCCAGACCATGATAATAAAACAAATATCAGACTTCCCTGGTGGTGCAGTGGTTAAGAATCCTCCTGCCAAGGCAGGGGATACAGGTTCCATCCCTGGTCTGGAAAGTTCCACATGCCGTGGAGCAACTAAGCCCATGAGCCACAACTACTGAGTCCACATGCTGCAACTACTGAAGCCCTTGCACCTAGGGCCCATGCTCTGCAACAAGAGAAGCCACCACACTAAGAAGCCCATGCACCATAGCAACGAGTAGCCCCTGCTCACAGCAATTAGTGAAAGCCCGTGCAGCAACAAAGACCCAACAGAGCCAATAATAAATACATAATTTTAAAAGTCACAAAAAAACACAAATATCACAATCAAGTGAGTCACATGAATTTTTTGGTTTCCCAGTGCACATAAAAGTTACATACTGCAGACTAAGTGCTCAGTAGCATTATGTCTAAAAGAAACAATGTATATAGTTAAAAGATACTTTATTGCTAAAAAATGCTTACCATCATCTGAGCCTTCAGCTAATTGTCATGTTTTACCTGGTGGAGGGTCTTGCCTCTATGTTGTGGCTGCTGACTGATCAGGGTGGTAGCCACCACCTGGGGTGGCTGTAGCAATTTCTTAAAATAAGACAACAATAAAGTATGTACATCAATGGACAACTCCTTTCACTTAAACCCTTAAACACCTTTGTAGGGTTAGTAATTGGCCTAATTTGAATATTGCTGTGTCTCAGGAGAGAGGGAGACCCAAGAAAAGGAATGGCGATGAGGAAAAGCAGGTTGGTGGAATAGTCAAAACACACACCTTTATTGACTAAGTTCGCTGTCTTACATGGACTCAGCTGGTCCATACTCCGAAAACAATTACGATAGTAACATCAAAGATCACCAATTACAGATGACTCTACCCAATACAGTAACAATGAAAAAGTGTGAAATTTAAAATATATTATTGTTTATTTCTTCACATGCCCATTTAAACCAGCTTTGTCTAGAGCTGAGAAGGGATAAAAAGACTGTAGATTAACAATTTTCTGAAATAAGACGTTTGCTTTTTACTCATTTATTGAACATCTAGGTTAAAATTTTTTGTTCTAACAGTGGTTTACCTAAAGATCCTGTGGGGACAAAGTTTGAGCTCTTAAAGAGAGCAATTAGTTTTAAGTATACGTAAAATGCAGGACAGACAGTTGATATCAAATATCAAATTGATTATAATACAGATCTTTTCATTTGCAAGTCTTGCTTCTCAGAACTAAGGGAGTTTTCTCAAAGACATTGTGAATTTTTGTTCTGGTGCATATTATATAAATTGTGGAATAGGAGGGTAGGGAAGGGGTGAAAGGAGAGTCCTGTAAGTTCAGGAGGAAAATTCAGAACATAAGATTCTCAGTTGCATGCCCATTTTACCCAGATACTGCCTGTTATTCTTTGTACAATCCTCTGTAATTACTTGAAGGGTGTGTGTGTGTGTGTGTAAGACTTTGGAATGTGCAGTCTTTCTATCCCCCATATTACCTTGTTCTTACCAGACCACATGTATGCAGTGCTGAATTTCAAACACAAACATCTAAAAATGTTTCCATCTCAAGTGAATTCAATGACAGAGGAAATGGTCTCTCTACTGCATTTAGTTCATCCATAATGAATGCAAAAGGGGTCAGTTCTAGTCACCAAATATAAGCCTTTTATTTTAAATTTAGTATATGATAGGGATTCATTTTCTTTCCAGAAATGTGATGCTAAATATTGACCATTTAAAACCTAATAAGATGCTGAGTAGAAAAGATTAATAAATCAAATGCATTAACATTGCAAATGTCTTTGAATGTTGCAGGTTGCCTTCATAGCACGGATTTTATTTGACTCCACGGTACCATTATGCTAGCTGCTGCTCTACATTTAGCTCATTGAATGCCTGATGAAATGTCATGTACTACGAGTCCATTATAAGTGCATCAACTCTTCAGTCTGCAGTTTGCAAGTTTAGACAGTTATTCTTTGAAAAAACTCTTAATGGGCTTTAGCATTTGATAAACTGTGAACTATTTCACCTAGGACAAGGCTTTCCTAGTCAAAAGAAGGGCATTGCCTCTTTTAATGTAAAGATCACAGCAAATTCAAATAAAGCAGTAGCACATATCAAACCCTTATTATATATTTATAGATATCCAAGATAAAAATCCATTCAATCACATAAAACATAAAGTCAATGCTATTTATTTAAAAATATAGTGGTAGTAATAGTTGTAGTAGTAATAGCAGGTTTCCTCATTGAATATTTACATTAAATGGAAGACTGGAGTACATCAAGATATTAAACCTCACAGCAACTCTCCATGTAGGTATTAATTCCCTTCTCACAATTGAGGAGACTAAATTTCAAAGAAATTAATTACTTTTGAAAGAGTCACAGGGTTAATCAAAGCAGAGTCACACTTGGAGCCTAGAAGTAACTAGTTCCAAAGCCACCCCGCTATTTAACCATCCTAATAGAGATGTGTAGTTCCTGACTCCTTTCTGCTCTCCTAATTTTAGTTAATGTCAGCTATGGCCTTTCATTTAGATTGTGAACATCAGAATATATCTGAGGCAAGATCGCCAACATTGGAGCAATTGCCTAGCTATTCACTTCCTTGGACGCCATGTAGCAACTTCCCGTTGCATTCAGGGAAACGCTTCCTTATGCTAAATGAAGAGCGAAAGAAAGTAAAGACACTGAGATTCTGACCTACTGTCTTGGTCTCAGTCACTCTTGGAAGAGGTGTTTCCCCAAGGGAACACAAAGTCTTCATTTATGATCTCAATACTCAAAATAACACAATGTGTTCAACCAACTACTCATTTAATATAAGTTCATAATCAATGCAAGTTCCATTTTATGATGCAATCGCTTGAAAAATTATACAACTAATTATAAGTAAATTGCAGTTTCAGTCTTTAGATTCCAATTCCTTTGCATTCTTGAGGCTGTGTTTTTTCTTAGATATAAATATTTGGAATGCATACTCAATGTTTTCCTTCTTGATTTTTTTAACAGAATCACCTTGAGTGGTGACAATCCGTTTATGCCCTCAGGCTGATGTTTTTCTTGCATTTTAAGTCTTCCTTTTTTTGCCATCGGGCAGATAGGAAAAGTAAGTCCGGGAAGATTTAGGCAGAAGCAGCTGTTCCCCAACCCCAGGCACTACAAAGCATGAGCTTTCAAAATTCTCCAGATCTTTCCTTTAAGCACCTGGCATAAACTCTACAAGAGGGGGCCAATCTCCTTATGTCTGCAGCCCTCAAGGGCTTCATCCACTCTCCTCTCTCACTAGCCCATAGTTGGTCTTCTACAATGCATTATAAATTTCTAGCTGAATCTTACCAGTTTTATGATGTTCAGGGGTGTCTCTCCTAGATAACCAGATGCTCATGTCTTGCTTCTCCCTGCAGAAGTGTGCCTCTCCAGATTTGGGGATATTTGATTGCCCTGAGATCTCAGTTCTTTGTTGGTTTTAAGGAAAGTTGGTTACTTAATTAAGAATTACTTAATTGCAACTTGTTGATTACTTAAAGTTTGTCCTCCATTTTTCCTGTTGTAACAGAAGGAGCGATACTTCCCTGCTCTTCACGTATCCAAGCTTTGGGTCTGGGGCAGGCACAGATACACAACTGTAAGACAGTGTTTTAATAGCAAGAGCAGGTTGATGGTAGCGCAGGGAAGGGACACTCACCCCAGTCTCCAGCACTCAAGGAACACTCTCTTTAGGAATTGATTTTCAAAAGAAAAACTTGGGTTCTGGAGAAGGGAAATTGCCAAGGAGAAAGTCTACACATGGGAACCACATTTTGTGATGAGGGGAACCAGAAACGGATTGGGATCATTACAGCTTAAATTCTGAAGGAAAAAAGTGCCAAGACTTGATGCTACAAAGGGAGATAGTCCCAAATACCAGATGCCATTTTAAGATGCTTAGACTGTATTCTCTTTGTCATAAGAAGTCTATAAGTGGTTAATGTGGTGAGTTTTATACTTTACATAAATCTTGACTTTATGTGCAACTGGTCCATTCAAGAGACTTGTCAGTGGGTGCAGGATGGCTGTTCAGTGCTTTCTAACAGTAGCACAGAAATAAGATGATAAGAGATTGTGGGTGCTACAGCTGTCATTAAAGAAGATTGAGAATAAGGGCTGATTTGTTAAACCTTAGGAAGTAATACAAAATTTAGAAGTTCCCTGCAGGTAGGAGATAAGGTGACAAATTCCTCCAGGCTCTTGGATAGAGATATGAGACACAGAAAAAAGATAAGCAAATTTGTACAAGAAGAGGATGATTTGTGTTTTGACATATGAAGTTTCAGATGTTCCTGGAACATCAAAAGCTGTATTCAGCAGGTGGTCGGGTGCATGATTCAGAAGCTCAAATGAGCTGCTTGGTTTTGGAGACAGAGACTTGCCAGTCTCCAACATAAAAGTGATGGTTTGAAGGGTATAAACAGGTGGGATGATCAAGGGATGATGAGTCAGGAGGGAAGAGTGGAAGACCAGGACACCACCTTGTGAATTCCTGAAGGAGCTAAGGGGAGTCGCTCAGGAACCAGTCTGCAAGAAACAGTGTAAAGTCCAGAATATTGCGAGAGTGATCCTGTGGAAACCCAAAGAACAGAGCTTTACAATCCAGCTGACAGAGAGCTCTAACAAGGGATGGACTGAAAAAAATTGAAAGAAAGTAAGGAAGGAAGGAAGGAGGGAGGGAGGGAGGGAGGGAGGGAAGGAAGGAAGGAAGGAAGGAAGGAAGGAAGGAAGAAAGAAAGAAAGAAAGAAAGAAAGAAAGAAAGAAAGAAAGAAAGAAAGATAAAGAAAGGGAAACTGAAAAAGCCATTTCATCAAACAAGTAGGAGGCCAAATCAGAAAAGGCCGTTTTAGTAGCATGCTGAGGGCAGAAGTCAAATTTCAAAGCATAAAAGATAGACCAGAGAGTGAGCAAATGGGGACAGACTGTATTTATGGGAAATTTTGAATAAGATGATGAAACTAGAAGAGAAACTCAACTGCCCTCAGAGAATATTGCAAATGATGATGTAATAAAGAACAAATGTCAGAAGTGTCAATGGCTAAAATTCATTTGTACGCACATGCATAAACATTCCAACCTGAACTCAAGTCCTGGGTTAATCTGAAAAGTCAAACAATGTCTCTCCCCCTAATTTGTCTCTTCATATAAATTCCTCCCTTATTGCTCGCTCTTCTCTCTTTCTCCCCTCTTTCCTTCTCTGCCCTCCTTCCTGCCTCCTCTCCTCCTTTTCCTGCTTTTCCTCTCTCAGTGGTTTCATTATTGCTTTGCCTTTCTCTATGACATACCTATAAAATGGATATATATTTAAAAATAAATTCTTAAAAGTTAAGGAAAGCAAGGGAAAATGAGCCCTAACTTCTGTGGATTGGTTCATTAAAAAGTCAATTGCAAACAGAGGTAAGGACAAATAAAGTGTTCTTTGAGACCAGATGGTATCAGTCATGTGTAATGTTTTCTTGTCCTGGGAACAGATGACTTTGATAAACCATCACTATTTTTTCCCCGAAGCTTGGTAGTACAAGGCTCTAACATTCCGTCCGATGGCAAGAAGGAAAGGAACCAGAAACCAGTAATACTCTGCAAAATTCCTATGGTATCTTTCTCAAAGGTATCCCAAAATTTTGTATGCTTAGTATCTTGAAGTTTCTATTAAATAATAGGAAAGGGAGGACACACAGAAACACACACCATATCTTCTCAAGCCTCAACCTGAGAAAATCTGTAAGGGTACTCTTCTAATTTGTAACATAATTTTTAAAGGTTACACTCCATTTAGAGTTATTACAAAATATTGGCTATAGCCCCTGTGTAAACGTATTTTTTAAATATCTGCCATTTTAAACAAATCAATATCCTAGCACTTCCTTGAAATAGTTTTGCCTATGACACATCTCTGTCTTTGTCCATCCATGTGTCTTTGAATGAGTCTAGAATATAACCAAGAGTCAGAGCATACAGTCTGCCTATAGACTAGCCATACAGGGTAAGGATTAGATAGCCAGTTTCCAGGCCAGGAAACTGACATCCTCTCTGCCCTGTTGTGCACCAGACTCAGACAGATCCTGTCACTGATGTTGTCAGATGCTGCACTCACATTGGTCCAGGTACCATCCGAACACGATAGAGGCAGGTAGAGATGAAATATCCCTTAAGGAGAATTAATTTTATTATTTTGCTTTGTTTCTAAGTTTTCTCTTTGGACACTATATGCCTATTTCTAATCAAGCTTCACTCATGTATTCATTTATTGGTTTTTGCATAGAAATTTTATGTCAGTAGACCAAGAAATGTCTTGAAGTACTGAGAAATGAAGGAAAAATGTGCAAAAAAGTAACAGGAGTATTTAGTTCTCAACTGTTCTTGGATTGATCTTAATTTCTACTTATAAATAATGATTAGTCGGGGGGGTTGGGGTGGGATGAATTGGGAGATTGGGATTATCATATATATATATATTACTAATATGAAAAAAAATCAAATTGTACACTTTAAATGCATGCAGTTTATTGTATGTCAAAAAAAAGGAGAGAAAAAAATTGATTAGTCATTCACATTTATTTTATTTCATACCTAGGTATTCTGCGTAACATACGTAAATGATGAAACATAATAAAATAATTAAAATCACATAGTTTAAGGACAAGAAGAACATATATATCTACACACGTATGCATCACAGACATATACATGTATGCACACACATATCATTCAATACAGGTATCAGAATGTATATTCAGATTTGCTTGGAAGATTGATTTTGTGACATGCGACACAAGCTCACAAAATTATTACAGACACTTTTATGTACTTGATCACTATACTAAATTGAACAAGTCAGTTTTATTTCTGGGGTGATATTTGATTGCCGTTCTTTCTGAATCAATGAGTATGGCTTAGATACCTAAATTTTCCCACTATACATTGTCACTTCCTTCCTCCCTTCTTCATTCTTCCTTCCTTCCTTCTTTCTTCCTTCCTTCCTCTCTATCTCTTCCTTCCTTCCTCCCTTCCTTCTTGCCCTTCTTCCTTCCTTTCTTCCTGCATTCTTTAGTCAATGAAAGAAAGGAAAAGGACATCAGATCAAGTGCAGAAATCAAGGGGTTTTCTCTGGACAGAAAGAGGAGCATCTCTTACTCTGAGACCAGCAGAAAGTAGCAAAGGATGAATCAGAATCCTGGGAAGCAGAAGGAAGCTGGAGGAATGTCATATTTGATCACCTCTCTTGTTTCAGTCACTTAAGTGACAAAGAACTATTATAAATGTAAGCATCATGGGTTAAATTTGGATGGTGAACTCGAGGCGGGGGGAGTCAAGGAAGGGAGGGAATACAGGGATATGTGTATAAAAACAGATGATTGAACTTGGTGTACCCCCAAAAAAATAAAAAAAATAAAATAAAAAAAATAAAAAAAAATTGGACGGTGAAAAGAGGAGCATAAGACTGAAATAGTAGTGGAGCAAATGACCAATGGTGGGGGCTTAAAAAGTAAATTGATGAAAGTCATCTAAAATGCATTCATTATGGGATTTCATGACATTAAAGTGTTATATATAACAAAATCTTCTATCTCCTAGTACTCCTCCCTTATGCACTGAGACCACTGTAACTTGTCCATATGAAAGCCAATGTAAAAAGTTCTCTCCTTTGAACTTCTTTATTCAATTAAACCAAATTATTAGTATCTATTTTTGACTTTGAAAATTCAACAAGGTAATATCCTGTCTCTAAAGTTCTGCTGTGTCAATTTTTGGGGGGCTTTTCCAAAGCCTAATTTTCAATTATAACTACCCTCTCTTGTTTTGCACCTTGTTAAACTTATCTAAAAATATTTTATTAATCTCACTCTGTCAGCCACTTCCTGGAATCTAGGTCATGGATTTATTTTCTTGTCTTAGTTTCAAAAAGTGACATTTTATATTCTATAAGAAATAGAAGAAATAAACCCCTATTCCTTTGCAACATTTTATAATAGCTGCTCCCATTCCCAATGAAAATTTCTTCTCCCTCTTCTCCACAACCAAGATTATAGAGCATCACATCAAGAGATATAAGAGCAGGCAGTCAATTTGTAAGGAGTCCTGAAACATTACACCAAATACATTGGTAAAATATAAATCAGTCCCATATAAGCACTCTCATTACACATTTGTAACTATAGGATGTTTTTTCCATTTACATAATGAAATCTCAATGGTTAAATATTCTGAAACAGAGGAGTACAGAGCCTAATGCTATTTCCCCAAATAAGTTATATTTAATTTAAATTTTAAATCCTTTTAAGATCTCATAGTATGTTGTCCATTTCAGGGAAGAAAAAAAAAACAGAAAAAAAAACCCAAAGAGAATAACATCTAGATAAAAAGAGGAAGGTTTATGAATTGTTTCTGTCAGTGTCTATTTTCATTAGTGTTAATAAATTGGTAAAGGCAGCTGTTTCTATTTGGAATTAAAATATAACATATCATGTAATAATTCATATATTAGTAGTGATAGAAAATACAATGGTCAAAAATAAATTAGAAGCAATATGTATTAATACAAAGTGAGCTTCTTCCCATTTCCTCTAAATAAATTTTAATCATTTCAAATTTTTAGTTTTAAAAGAAATAATTTATTAGACTATCTGACGACTCCCTGCTGCAAGGTGTCAGATATCGATCCTGATACCGCTTCTATTTCTCTAAGTGGCCAATTACCTCTATGAAATATCCAATTTGGCTAAACATTTAAGGCTTGGATCACACCCACATCTCTGACCTGCCCACCCTTTCCCCAAGGCCATCATTAGTTGCACAAAATAATACCAATTTATTTTCACTCTTCAAACAAAACGGGAAAAGTGGAGATAAAATATTATAAGGAAAATGAGATCACAAAGTAATACCTTATGATGATGTTTGGTGAGTATAAGAAAATATGAGAGCTATAGCATACTTGATCTGGGAAAAATAGTAGCACTAACACTACATTGATTTTAGACCTTGCTACTTAGGAAGATAACTGGAATTTCTCCATCAATATTCATCACCCTCTTTATACTCCTCAGCACTACTGACCTCTGAAATACTCCATGGAGTGTCCGAACAAATGAGGACATCTTCAATGTATAGCAATTCAACCCAGCATGCAATTTTATGCACTCATTTGGAGCCCCTCTGTGTCATTGATAATCCAAGATCAAGATCAGACATAATTCCTACCCTCCGTGGTCTTCCTGCAGGATTAGGCAGATGCCATGTAACCTCTGTGAAGGCCATGGCGAGTCACTCATACTTCCATTGACTGTCTAATCCCTTCTTGGTATGTTCTCACAGAACCCAAACAGGTGGTGTCAAGAGCAATAAAACAGGAGGTAAGATGTGATTTGGTGACCGACACACCTGTCACCTGGTCACTTGGTAAGCAAAGAAGACCACATGCTAGAGGGATATGTGGGGAGAGATAGTTGTTGGCACAAGACAGCAGACTTATTAATGAATATTTCACTGGCAGTGACCTGGGAAACATTTTGGTAGAGAGAAACAGATGATTTAGGCATTTGAGAGATATGCAAGAAACAATGTACACAAGGAGTTGACTGGTTATTGAAAAAGTATGTTAACCTCCTATCTTAGCTTGGGCTGCCACAACAAAATACCAGGGACTGGGTGACTTAAACAGAAATTTATATCTCACAGTTCTGGAAGCTGGGACATCCAAGATCAAGGTGCCAGCTGATATTATCCCTGGTGAGAACTTCCTTTCTGGCTTGCAGATGACCAACTTCTTGCTGTGCCCTCAGGTGATGGAGTTAGAGAGAGCTCTGGTATCTCTTCCTCTTCTTAGAAGGGCACCAGCCCTATTGGATTAGGGTTTCAACCTTATGACCTCATTTAACCCGCATCATCTCATAGACCCTGCATTCAATATATTAGGGCATCAACATATGAATTTGAGCAAGGGGAGAGACACAAACATTCAGTCCAAAAGACTGAATGAGGACTCCCTGGAGAGAGACAACGAGACACTGAGTGCTATTACTAAGTAGTTACAGGCTGACCATAAAAACTAGAGGTCCTCTCTGGAAATGTATTGAGGCTCTTCAGTGAGACAGGAGGCAGGGGGTGGGCTAAGATGAAGAGCAGACAGTACCTGAAAGTCACAGATCTCCAAGAGATATTTAAATATTCAGTGGTTAAGAATCTGCCTGCCAATCCAGGAGACATGAGTTCCATCCCTGGTCCAGAAGGATCCCACATGCCTCGGAGCAACAAAGCCCGTGCACCACAACTACAGAGCCCACATGCTGCAACTACTGAAACCCGTGTGCCTAGAGCCAGTGCTCCACAACAAAAGAAGCCCCCGATCACTGCAACTAGAGAAAGACCGCTTACAGCAACAAAGGCCCAGCACAGACAATAAAAATTAAAAAATAAATAAAATAAAATAAAAAAGAAAGATACCCAAGTTCAGAGGTTGCTCTCCTCTGCAGACTAGGGCTAATGTTAAAATGTTTCTCTAAAACGATAGGGTCAAGGTCATTATATATATTCTTATATATTTTAATTTCACAGACCAGTAAAATTCAAAATACATATAGGAGAATTGTAATTGGGTTGTCAACATTTTTTTTTCTAATAAGGGTATAAAAAGGCATAACAAAACTAGATTTTACCACTCAAAGTAGAATCTTTTATCATGGTCATTTCATGGAAAGAACAGTATTTCAATACCAAAAATTAGAAAAGAAATAATCGCAACTCTTCATTTAAAGTCCTTCATAATGCATACATTTGGCTTTAGGAAAATTTTACTGAATTAACCTTGTTTCGTTCATTTTGACATGGACCAGTAAAATCTCATTATGGAAGAAGACTGGTTTGCTGACCAGAACTTGGAAATAGCTAAATTAGATTTTGTTCCAAAACAAACCATATGTACCCAGGATAGCGAGCCACCCAGTGCCAAGTGCTTAGATGTGGTTGAGAAGACTCAAATTAGAAGGTCTGAGACTTAATGTATTTGCTCTCTATTAAAGACTGTTACATCTGCTGGGGAAAATCTGCCACTCAGCGCTTGCCTGACTTGCAAGACGTCACTGGACACAGGTGAGTGGAAATTCAAATTGGATTACCTGGCAGCAGATCAAAATCAAGACAAGTGCGATTGTCATTAGATTTTGAGGACATAATCTGTTTGACATCTCCTTGTGCGTAAATCAAGGGTTTCTCTTTTCGCTGCTAATTAGAATGATATGCTGAAGAGTATCGCTGCACTGTTTACTGGGAAGTAGACTGTTTCTCATCAACCTCAACTAAATAAACTTAGTCTTAAATATGGGTCGCCCATGCAGAGAGGGAAGACAATAAGATAGTGAAAGGGTAGTTTAACTGGAATTTAACCTGTTTCAGGACTCACCTCTCAAAATTCCTAGTGGGCAAATGATTCTAAACAAGTATCTTGCCATATTCTCGTGCTGTCCATTGCTCCATACATGACATTCTTCTGAGATTCCTAATTTTTGTATATGCATCTTGTGCCTTTATGTGTTTCAGAGACCTCAGTCTTGTAGATGTGTTCTGTATCTATTTTCCCGTTCATTAATCTTAGCTTTGTGTTTGAATCTCCATTTAGTTTACGCTCTTGGTTTCACCAACATCTGTGGCTTTCCGTAATTATAATAGCAAATACCATAGACTTGCATAGATTTTTTTTTTTTTTTTTATATACCAGGCACACATAAAGTGCCGAATCCCATTTCTACCTGCTTGTATTACAGAACCTTTTACGGCAAGGCCAAAACTGTGATTTAAGAACCAGAATTTGGGGTCAGATAGAAAGGAAGTTTTGACTCCATGCTGATGAGTTTGGATTTTGTCCAGTAATGAGCCAACAGGGAGCTGTCCTGATAAAATTAATTTAAAACAGCAACCTTGGTGACAAAGTAGGTGATAAATTAGAAGGGATTAAGACATGAGCAAAGTTAAAAAAATAGTACAGTCTTCTGGGTAAGGGATTTTGAGAGGCTAAGATAGGAAAATTTCACTGGGGCTAGAGAGGAAGGCATGGATTAAAGAAACATTTTGAGGTAGAACTGACTTAACTATGGTAAGTAACGTAGTTGGGGGAGAAGTAATGGCTAAACTCCAAGACAACTGGGGTTTCCATTGTGGAGACACCAAGAGAGAAAACATCCTGGAATAAATTAGGAGAACGAAGTTAGAAAGTAAATATCATGCTTCAGATACTTAGGGTGTCTACAGGATATACCAGCTGTTCTGAAGAAAAACCATTTTATAAATGAACACCTGGTCATCATACGTCCCAGAAAAAAAATCATTATTAATCTTTCCATTGTTCTCAAAATCCAGCATATGTGTGAACAGTCTCTAAATGTAACTGCACTCTCATCTTTCTGTGAGCACTAATTGCCTACCTTCATGGCATCCTTTAGCTATATCTAAATGTTCTGCCTTGTTGTTTATTTCACATCTCCTTTTGCAAAGCTTCTTCGTCTTCACCTCAGGTAGGGTGAACCTTTATTTATCAAGACTCACACCAACAGTCACTCACTCTTACTTTGAAGTTTTTAGTTTTGCTTTCTTCTGAGCATCCCCCCCCCCCACCAAGATCAAATCCCCAAATAATTTTACATGCCCTGAATACATCCCCTATATATTTTTCTTTTAAGAGAGTTGAATTCAATGTTTTCACATGTGTTTCCCTCCATACAGGGCAGACACTGTATTGCATTTGGTTTTCTAGTCCAATAGCCAATGTGGTGTGGACAGATTAATGTTTGTTGAATGAATAAATGACTGATTAATTGCACCAACATTGCCCATCAGGCAGTTGTAATTATCAATCAGGTATCCTGAGGATAGGTTGTTCCTTAAGAGAGATATTTGGATGGCAGAGAGATAGAAGAGCATTTCAATGGGAAAGGAGTTGGTTAAGGGTTTCAGATATGGAGGGGATTTCTAAAGGATGATGACTGAGAAAAGGCTGAGTTTGTACTTAAAGAAGCAATGAAGATCAACATCATGGTTGAAAGATAATAACTAGCATAAGCATAGCACTGGGCAGTTCTGTAGCAAGACTATAAGACTCTGTCTGTCTCTAGCTCCCATCTATCTAATCGTCTATCTATTTATGTAGTTAGTCTAGCACTCCCTGCTCTTTTTATGAAGCATTTGTAGAATATACACATGAACAGAGCCAATTAATAACCCAAACTGGAAATTCCCTGGTGGTCCAGTGGTTAAGACTCTGCACTCCCAATGCACTGGGCAGGGGTTTGATCCCTGGTCAGGGAATTAAGATCCCTCATGCCGCACAGGCGTGGCCAAAAAAATAAAAAATAAAATAACCTACACTTTCTACTGAGAATGAATGCTGTTTTACAGCTAAAGTTCAAACAAGGAAAAAAAACCTAATATTATGCAACCTGGACCTCTGATCTCATACTAAACAGACTAGTACCTGAAATAAGTGTGTATATATATATATGTGCATATATATATACACTTATGTGTATATATAAAAACTTATATATACTTAAATTGAATATATATATTACTGTATTCCTAAAAGACAGTAATATATCACCTTCCCCTTCCCTCATTTTGCATGACACTTTCACAAAAAAACCTGCTTGAATATGGATTTATTTTGGTATAAAAAAAGATATGTTGAGATATTTCAGCCAAGCATTTAGGAAAATGAGTTTTTTGAATGCACTGAATCAGTTCATTTATTTTTATGGTTTAAATTTTGAACTGATCAACCAAGCTATGTAATAAAACTAATTTTTCATGTATGATTTTTTTAATTAAAACCAAAATAAACACATATTCTTATGAGGCCTACAATGAAATAAACATTTAGATGGAATAACTACATCTTAAATGTCTATATAAACTAAGAAATTAGTGAGGTGTTAATTTTAATTCATTAGGTTAATTGATCTATTCAATTGTATTTCTCTTGAAATATTATATTGATGATAACAGAATACCTTTAGGCCTACAATTACACAGAGACTCACCAAATTATAAATTCTCTGTTCTCATAATTATTTCATAATATGAAATATCAATCTTCTTATCATAGCTATGATGTAGTTCACCACAGCTGAATGTTTCAAAAATAGTTTAGATGACCTCCTACTCATTGTAGCGAAAAAACTTCAAGAGCTTCTGAAATAGGTCAGATCGTAATGGTGATATTGAACTTTTCAACTGAGAATAATTAGGTTTTATTTTCAGTGTTCACTGACCTGGCCTGAAATTTAAGGTAATGCAGGAAGAGTTTAGCTACCTTTGGCCTTATTTAGCAGCAGTTGTTCACTGTGTGTCCTATTAAAATGGTATAACCCCTTAAACTTTTGCTGACAGCTGCATTGGCAGCTCTTCGCCACAAGTTAGGAATCTGATCAGAAGCACACACACACACACACACACACACACACACACACACACACACACACAAAGTTTACTATTATTTTCTCCAAAACAAGGACTGACTACAAAATTATTTTAGCTTCAGTGTCCCTGCATATAAACACAGAAGCTCTAGTGTCACTGTTTCTGAAAAAAATTTTAATTAATCGTAATAGCATGGAGCATGGTGGCATTAGTTATTTTAGTTTAATATTTAGTGCAATATTAAGCAAAGAAAAGGGTTTTGTAGCCTGATTTCTCTTTTATCCCATGACTTAAGAAAAAGCATCTATTAGATCAAATAATATTTATCCTTTACATCAGAACACGTATGCAGTTCAGATTATAAAGTTTAGCAATATGATATCTTTTTCCAAAATTGGGGTGGGATATTTTACTTGCCACAATAGTTGCTGCAGCAAACACTGTACCATCTGCTTTCATTTCTGAATGTGTTTTCATAGGTGTGAGGGCAGCTTGCTCCCCCATGTCAGCATCCATTATAAGGCACCATGCAACTTGACATGACACAGTATGACAGATGATACCCAACTCAATATGGCATCCGTGAAGCTGACACACATGAGGAATTGCAGTGCACGTGCTTTCACATTTTAGCAGAGAAATAATGGAGAGACGCTCAGGTATTTTGTTTCACTTATCTCTGCCAACCTAATTTCTGAAAGAAACAAAATGTGTTCAATTGATTTTTCGCAAAATTTCTAAAGCAGAATCTATATGATCAAGGAGAACTAGACATCCTCATTCAGGTTGTCATTTCTTCCGAGAAAATGTTCAATAAGCAGAAGATAAAATTTTTCCAAGTAAATTGGCAATAAAATCACAGGAGTTTGTATTCTGAACATATTTTCAATTATACATATTTTCTGACATCAAGCCCTATAAAGTAGCTATAAATATTATACCCTCAGTACTTAGGCATACAGTGTATCAATAGTTTTGCTATTCTGATATGCAAAACTTTGTAGTGGTTCTTATTTTGTCTTACATGCTTATTTTTTTTCTCCAAATAGAGTGTAATCTTTGAGGAGATCCACCACATCTCATAGCCTAGAGTAAGAGAGAGAAAAGTAAATACCCTATAATATCTGAGATATACAACTTAAGATAGTTAGAAAGGTATATACTTTGAACCTCATGGTAATCAGTTCTTGTAAATCTTGCTTGTACTATCGATACTTTCAGTTTTTGGAAGACTCATACAAATAGAATAATATTTTTCCCTCTTACAAGGCAGAAAGAAAGATCCAATCTGAAAACCTGCAGATCTAGGTCTTGTTCATATGTCCCCCTGATTATACAATTTTTGTAAGTTTGTTAGATTCTTTTAGTCATCTTCTGGCCTCCTGAATAACATAATCATTATAATATGATCTGGACAATTTAGTTTTATTTAATTTCTAATAAAGTAAATGCTATGAATATTTGAGTTAATACTGTATGAGAGTCTTAAAGCAACTTCACATATGCAATTGAAAAATCTGTCTTTTTCTCTCTGTCTCTCCCTCTCTCTCTCTCTCATATATACATATGTACACACACATATATACATATAAATAATTGGGCTTTAGAAATAAAAATAAGAACTAACTCTAAGATACTCGGTAGGAGGAAAAGTTTAAATAAAGTTTTAATATAGGTTTCTTATTGAATATAGGTTCAATATATTCTTATTGAATAAATTTAAGATAGGTTTTTAATAAAGGTTTTTAATATAACACCATAGAATTTTACAGTGCATTACGGGGCATTTCCCTAGATTTTCACTGCTTACATAGGTTAGATCAGGGCCTAAATAACTCAGTGTTTATGTTGTTAATATATACATACACAGATAGTGTACACGTTTGGGTATATTTTAAGGGAGCTGTCAGCAGTATGTTTTGTGTCATAAATATAAATGTGATTATATGTGTGATTGACCAAGAAATATAAATCTTCTCTTTGATAACTGTTGAAAACAGATATTTAAAATGAAAGAGAATCTTTACAACTCTCCACTCCTAAATTAAAAACGTACATCACGCTAAAATACTATCAGTGGTATTAACATCTTTCTAATGGGTCGAACAAGCTGAGTTGCTTTTTAATCTTGCTTTTTCCTTTGATGCTGATATGTAGTCTTTTGCAGGATCAACGATTTTTCCCTTTATTTCTACTGTCTCTAGCCTAACTCATTATGATGTAATAACATGCATTAAAACAACTGCTCTCATGTGTGCTTTTCTCAAATGTGTAATCTACCCATTAGGACAAAAGGCTAAGCACCATTTTCCTCCTGCCTCTCCCTTATTCACCAGTGCCCCTCCTCCAAAAAAGACTGTTCATATTTTCACATTGTGTTTAATCCAAATTCTTAGAGTAAAGTTTCACATTCTCTGTTGACTAATGATGAAGTAATGTTTGAATTCTTTTTTTTCTGTTGTGGTAATTCTGTGCTCGCAGTCTTAAGAGAAATCGGTCTATATGCTGTTCCTTCAAAGTTAAAGAAAATTCACACTAAGGTTGGTTCTTTATTCAAAGATGTCATATTATGTATATATTTTTGGGATTCAGGCCATTTACCCTTATTTGAATGACTTCCTTGGTAAGTTTGCACACCTTGTTCATAACTCATATATTAAATAGTGCCTTGTGGCAAGCCACTTTATAATCTCTTTTAAAACATCATGATCGTGTATGTTTTATTAAGTAACACTTACAAAAAATTATTCAATAACAATATGCCACTTAAGACATTTTTCATTTCTTTATAGTCTTTTATTGCTCAGAGTTTTCCATAGTTGAAAAAATGAAGTATGGTTCTTTGATCTCTTTTTGGACTTAACAATGTTATTATAAACATTTACAAATTATTATATAATCAAAACAGTTATCCTTTTAGTGATTGTGACCAAAATTGCAGTTGGACTACATACCGTACAGATTATCACATTTTATCTCCTTACAAAATTTATGATTTGGTATTATTATTTCCATTCTATACACAAGGAAATTTTTAAGTTCAAGATATTAAGAGATTTGCCAAAGATTATAGCCAGCTAGCAAACGGACAGCCCAGGAGTTTCAGATTCTCCATTAATGTACAATCTGACTCCATGTTGGATGTTTTTTTTTTTTACTTTAACCTTTGTGTTCTACTGCTTTTGCTACAAGTTAATCACTAAAGGAGTGTTGCCTATAGCTTAAAGAATACATAATGGCCCATCTCCTAGAACCATGCCTCCCATACCTGAATTTTAAACTAAAATATCTTTGTTCAGCCCACAGGAAACATCTTGACCCAGCCCAACTGTGAATGGCTGCAGGAAAGAAGGAATTAACACTTCCCCTCTGTAGACTGGCCCAAACCCTGAAATACTTGCAAGAACTTTTGACCTTTTCACTTTATCGCCTCTTTGTTATGTAAAGGAAATTAGCATCCAGACCTCCACAAGAGCTCTCCTGGCTCTCCAGGTACAGTCCCTAGTCCTTGCCCAACACCCTGATTTATTGGCCGGTCCTGTGAGGAGCAGTACAAGCTTGGCCTCAGAAGCATTAACAGAGGTGTGCGTGTACGGTATTTATCACGACCTTCTCTTACTCCACAATGTTTCCTCAAGGGAATTTATTAACATGTATGATGGTTTCACTTTCTGTTTTTGTTTTTGGTTCTTGGCTACTGAGAAATGACCTATATCTTGCTTATTTTTGAAAAGAAATGTTAAGGTTCATAACATGGGTTCAGGTCTACATTAATAAGTAAGTTTATTCTCTGGGTGTATGCCCAGGGGTGGGATTGCTGGGTCGTATGGTAACTCTATTTTTAGTTTTGCAAGGAGCCTCCATACTGTTCTCCATAGTGGCTGTACCAACTTACATTCCCACCAACAGTGCAAGAGTGTTCCCTTTTCTCCACACATATACCCAGAGAACACCATAATTCAAAAAGACACATGCACTCCAATGTTCATTGCAGCACTATTTACAATAGCCAGGACATGGAAGCAACCTAAATGTCCATCAACAGATGAATGGATAAAGAAGATGTGGTACATATATACAATGGAATATTACTCAGCTGTAAAAAGCAATGAAACTGGGACATTTGTAGAGACATGGATGGACCTAGAGACTGTCATACAAAGTGAAGTGAGTCAGAAAGAGGAAAGCAAATATCGTACATTAACACATATATATGAAATATAGAAAAAATGGTACAAATGGTACAAAAACTGGTTTGCAAGGCAGAAATGGAGACACAGATGTAGACAACAAACATATGGACACCAAGTGGGGAATGCAGGGAGGGTTGGGGGGAAATGAATTGGGAGATTGAGATTGCCATATATACATTACTAATAAGAAAAAAAATACCAAATTGTACACCCTAAATATATGCAGTTTATTGTCTGTTAACTGTATCTCAATAAAAGTTCTTAAAAAAGTAAGTTTGTGTTTTCAAATAACTTTAGGTTGGTAAATCGCATCCTCTGTCATCTCATCAGTAAAATAAAAATAACTAAGCCAGACTCATTGGGTTTGCTTCATATTTGAATAAGACACTGTCCATAAGCATAGCTCAGTGAATGAAACATAGTAGACGTTTCATAACTTTAACAGTTATAAAATAACAATAGCCTTTCATTTATGAATGACATCAAGATTGACAATCATACTTAATATACGAAACTCATAAATAAAAATGGATCAAAAACCTAAACACTGATTGATACTAGACCAAATACTGTAATTGATGGAAAAAGACTAGTTCTTTCCTCCCTCCCCCCTTCCTTCCTTCCTTCCTCCTTTTGTCAATCTCTCTTTACTCCTCCATCTCTTCTTTTTCCCTTCTTCTTCAGTTTCTTTTCAGGTTACAAATGGTTCTGGGCATCAGATATTTCTATTCAAGATGTTAATTTGTATAAATGTTATGGCTATTCGTATTTTCATAAGTAGTTTCATGTTGTTTTCCCTTTATGGTATATAACTCTGATTGAAAAGGGTTAAATAGTTGATTATCTCTTATAAGCCATGCACCATGATCTGTACGTAATAGCCCAGGCAGATTTCACAATAATCATGCCTTATTGCCCCATTTTACAGAATGGGAAATGCATGTGATCAAGGTCAGTGCTGGAATTGGGACCTAGTTTTTTGTTTTTGTTTCCTTTAATTTTACTGTACTTTTTTTTAATCTAAGTATAGTTGATTTTTCATGTCTGTGAGTCTGTTTCTGTTTTGTATATAGATTTGTTTGTGTTATTTTTTAATTTCACATATAAGTGATATCATAAAACACCTGTATTTCTCTGTCTGACTTGCTTCACTAAGTATAACATTTGCTAGGCCTCTATATGAAATATTGTAGTGCATGCACCTTTCTGAATTAAGGTTTTCATTTTTTCCTGGATATATACCCAACAGTGGGATTGCTAGATCATATGGTACCTCTACTTTTAGTTTTCGAGGAACTTCCATACTGTTTTCTACAGGCTGCACCAATTTACATTCTTACTAACAGTGTGTAAGGATTCCCTTTTCTCTGCACTCTCTCCAGAATTTATTGCTTGTAGAGTTTCCCCCCTTCCATAGGCTCCTGATTATTAAATATTTATTGATTTTTCTGAATCAACATGAAATTTGTAGAGTTTTTGATAATGGCCATTCTGACTGGCATGAGGTGATACCTTACTATAGTTTTGCTTTGCATTTCTCCAATAATTAGCGATGTTGAACATCTTTCATGTGCTTGTTGGCCATCTGTTTCTCTTCTTTGGAAAAATATCTACTTACATCTTCTGTCCACTTTTTGATTGGGTTGTTTTTAGATATTGAGTTGTATGAGCTGTTAGTATATTTTGGATATTAACCCCTTATTGGTCATATCACTTGCAAATATTTTCTCCCTAGTTCTGTCAAAACCAAAAGCCTGCATATTTTTCCTTTCAGCATTTCAAAAAAGATCCTCAAAGGAACTGTTAGGTAGTCATAGGTTTGAAAATGTTTGCATTTTAATCTTAAGAAGAGAAATTGAAACTTTAAAGATGTTGTGTAATGAAGATTTTTACCAGAAGAATATTTTAAAATGAGAAAAATAATAAAATGTTATTTATTTAAATTTTGAGGTGATAAAGTAAAACATTTGAAAGCTATTGCACGTTAGTGCCATAAATATAAATGACTATCTAGGTGTTTGCTTCTGTACTATCTTGCTGCATATAGATGTTTTCCTAAATGCAGTGCTTAATAACACATGAAATGCTATGCCTATAATTTTAATAGTTTTCAGTAAATAATTTAAGTGAAAAAATATGCTGCTCTCAAGTAACCACTCCCATGCATTTAATTATTCAGACAAGACACTAGACCATCTTTTACCTGCTAGGAGGAGGTTCAAAATTTTTAGTGAAAGACCAAGGGGGAAACTATTAACTGTTCTGAAAATCACATTACAAATTTAAACCTATAAGGTGTTAATAAACATCATGGTATAATATTCATACATCAGGGTGTAGAGAATTATCTAATTTTTAAAGCACTATTTTGAAATGATTTTAGTTTCATTTCACATATGCTTGTATTCTCTACCAACTAGTCTGAAATCTTTCCAAATAATCTTTTTTTATTTATAAATATATATATTTAACTAACAATTAAGCTAAGTGAAGGATCTTAATAACTGATTGTTGAATTTTAATACAGAAAATGGTTAATGAAACCATAGGCTACGTTTCACAGTATACCTCTACATGGCCCATCTCTTAATAAATATACCACTAATGCCAGTGAAGTTTCAGGATTGATAACCATGGATGGACAGGAGTGGTAGACGGTTCAATCTTTTGGGCAAACAAATTAAATGGCTTTAGGAATGGAATCCTTCCCCAAGTACTACATTTCTTATATTCTGGAAACATATTTTCCCCCAACGTATCAGCTCTAAAATTAAGACGCATCTAGGAATTGATGGCATCTTTCAGTTTCTGCAGGCAAATGTTAGTCGCTGGAAGGATGACTGACATTCCATTTATTTTCTTGCAAAGCAAAAATAAAGTGTTTTATTGTACCTAAGAATGGAAAAACCCCACAAGTAGATCACAATGTGTTGCATTTTGCAAGTGAGTTATGTGCAAAATGATTGCCCATCACCTGCAAACAATATAAAAGAAAAAAAATGACATCTCCCTTGGAATATATTAAGTATATTTTAAAGTTTCCAAAGGCTAGTGTGATGACTATATATGCTGTGTAAATTATTCCTAAGCATGCATTATAGTTTATATTTTTTTTTCTTTCTGAGTGGTACATAAACCAATGGTACATTTAATAATCAATGGCCTGTTGGATTTGAGCGAAAACAATATCTCTTTATATCTACCGCAGAGCTTGCAGTTCCATTATTTAGACTTTTAAGTGCTCTGTTCAACGTAAATTGTATAAGAAAATACTTCACTGGATTGATCTAAAGGCTTCTGCAAGCAGTACACACAAGTAACCCTTAGACTATTGGGAGGAAATGGAAAATACTAAGAGGAAATACAGAGGTCATTATGAAAAAGATTCATGCAATTTTGACCAGTGTCTGATCTCTCAGAAAATTGAAATAAGGCATTTATTACACAAGCAAGCAAATTGATATCAAAATATTTACTTACTTAAAATTAATTTATTAATTATTAAATATTTGCCATTTATTCACAATATTGAAAAAGAAGTAAAATAAAGGGCTTTTGAAAAGTTGATACATAGTAAACATTATTTCATGATAGACTGAGGAATGAAAACATTTTATTCACCCAGGTGCTTCTGAAACATTCTAAGTTAATGACTTCATTCATGTATTTTTTTCTCATCAGCTCTTGTCGCTATATAAATTCTTCTACAAGACTTAAGTAATTGAAGAGGCCAGTAAATCTTCCAGGAAACTATGATACTGTTTAATAAATTATTCCAGCCAGAGTAGTAACATGATTAATATACTCCCCATATTGTTCTGCTTTCTTTAGAAGATATGAATGAATACAGAAGAACACTCAAACAGAAACATATCATTGGGTTGGCTTTTGCACTAAGCCTTTCATTAAGATCAAACGGTCCTCTTTTATCCATCTTAAACCTTCACCTGGGGACATGATTGTATAAATCATAACCTGATCCTAAAGTTATGCTTCCTAGAAAACAGGTCACGATGTTGCAGAACCACAGGGCTGACACTGAGGAAAACCACCGCATTCCTCTTGAGTGGACACATATATCGCTCCAGTTCTCAGGGATTACTACTTTCTTGATGGATTTTTCTAATTCTGTTCGCCAAATGCTTACAACAAACAATTCATCCCTTGGAGTCAACTCACTTAATATGCTACTTAAAACTACTCATGTAAGAGACAGCCAACCACAGATGCCTGTGTTTCCTCTCTCACAGCCCAGCCTTTTGGTTCCACCAGATTAAAGCATATTCAAAGATAATACATTACATTACATTAACCTTCCCTGTGGAAAATGTGACAAATTTGGCCATATATATTTATGTATGTATTACTGGCTTCTTTTAACGAAAAAGCCTTTAGTTTTTAAAGTCAGAACATTGGAATTCATTGATAACACGATATCTTCATTTATATTATTTTTGAAGTATTTTATTTAATCAGGTGAATAGTTCATGTTTACAGAGCACCTCTTACACCCCACACATATTTGCTGACATAATAATACTGACAAAGAAATAAATGCTTAAAGAACTGCGGGCTGAGAGTGAAATTTTCATGTCCTTAACTACTTACTTAGACACCAAAAAACAAACACACCAGTTAGGTTTTGTAAGTGAAGCAGAAACAATGCTTAGTTCAATGCATTACCTATAGAAGCACAATATGTTCAAAATAAAGATAAGTCCTTTTTTTTCCCTAAAGGACAACATCAGAACCCTGCTTTGCTTAGAGTTATGGCTTCCAGAGCGCTGCTGAGGAGTGCCGTTGGAATGCACACCTTCTCTATACCTTGCACTCCCGCACAATGAAGAGATTCACTCCAGTTCCAGATAAATATGCCATATTCCAGTAATTGGTTTTATAACCCATTGCCCTGAACTTGACCTTTTTCCATGGAAATGTGGTTGGCTTCTCAGGCAAATCTATAAAAGTTGATCTAATGCATAGTGAAAAAAGTGTGGTTTCAAACCCTCTTTCCCTTGTGTCAATATTGTTTCTATGGGAAAATCTCTTGAGCGTCCCCTTAAGTGGGGAGGCCAAAGCACATTCAACTCCAACAGGGAAACAGAGGCAGCTCCCTGCCTCACTCCTGCTCTTCTTGTGACTCTGAGGGGCCAGGGTGCGGGAGGCATCCTTAACAGATACCTGCAGTCCAGCCTTTGTGGATAGAGCCAGCAACTTCAAGAAGACAGAGCTAGTCCAAGGTTGAAGGTCAAGACTGGTCTCCCCAGAGGGCTGTGGAAGGGTCAACGCGGAACCCAGTGTTAATCTGGATGAGAGATGGTACAGCTCCTGAGACCACCACTTTCCTCTCTGCTGCTCTGCCAGACAGGAATCTCAACTCCAACCTTAAATTCATCTAAACATGTTTAAATTACTCAAACATTGTCCAGAAATAGAGCATGTGTTCACAACTGGAAATATCTGATGGGTTTTATGGGTTTTTGTTTGTTTTTTTTCTCTTAACTTCTAAGCACCTATACTCTCCTCCTTCAAACTTGGACGAATTTATTAGCATCCCAGACCAGTTTGGAAGGAGATTATTCGATTGTCTCAGCTCAAGATCATCCACTGGCACCAATTTCTCACTTGGCTGCATCCAGACGCCCACGTGCCTGACCCTTAAAGTCACTCCGTCCTTTACCGGGATTCTGGGACGAAAGAGCAGCATCCAGGGCTTTCGGGAGACAGATGCCTGCTCACATGACAGTAAGGGAAGCTGGGGAGGACAGGCTGGAGGCTCTCCATTCAATACCTTCTTACCTTCTTATTTTAACGACTGGACTCTGAGCCACTGGCCTCCAAGATAGATAAAAGGAGGGAGTGGAGGAGAGGAATTAATTGCATGGTCCAAGGAAAGACATCAGAACAGATTCAGGTCACTTCTGATCTATTTATTCTATGTCTATATCTGTACCAGTATCTGTGTCTGTATCAATATATCTCTACATATGTTGATATAGTTATATAAAATCAGTTTATATATCTATTCATACAAGATATAAATATAGATACATAGATAGATTGATAGATAGAGTATTGATATGGAAAAAACACAGAATTCCAAAGCATAATATTTAACACAATCTTGAAACCCCCCTAAAAAGATCTTAATCTAAGTACAGCAAAGCCAATTGAACAGAATTAAAATAAACTACGCATGAAATCAATAAGTAAGAATGAAAAGGCATAAGACAGCCCCAATATCCAAAAAATAAATAAAGAATAAAACTCACATTGATATAGATAACTGAAAAAATAAAAATTATGAACATTAATATTCATCCTTTAAAATAATATATAATAGATTTTTTAAAGAATAAAAGACTGAATCAGAACTCTCAAGCATAGGAATAAATATGGTATAAAATAAGACCATATACTCCATGATGCAGATGTGGTATTTTAGTGCTGTCTCTCCAGCACTTTGAAAAATGATGTGATTAGAGTTTAGTGAACACTCTGTTTTTATTGTAGGTTTTCTTTAACAGATATAATATTATTTGAAAAAAATTATTTTTGCAGATTTAATTTACTACATAGATAAACCAAGGGAATACAATTAATATATATTAAGAATGATGGAAATTCAAAAACTTCCAAAATCTAGCAATAGTAACTAAGAAGCACATGGATTCCAAGCTTTCATCAACACCTACCATAAAAATGCACATCATCTAAAAATTACCTTGTTCTGTATATATATATCTCTATCTATCTATCGGTAGATAGATAGAACTTTTCTAAAACTGTATGAATAAAGGTAAAAATATTTTAAAATGCAACTTATCCCTAAGTAAAATATAAATGTAAATAACAATATTAATTTGGGCTACTTAACAGAAATATGACGAAATGGGTTTTGAAGTACTGCTGGGAGAAAATTTGTCAATTTTTAAAAATTTAATTAAATTATAATGAGAGGACTTGCTGTGCCAAATATTAAAATAAATTTTAAACAGCCATATGATTTAAATGGTATACTCCTGAGTTGGAAAGAGAGAAAGGATTTAATCAAACAGAACCAAAGAACAGAAGTAGACCTTAGTGTGTAGGTTTTATTACATAAGTGCTAAAAATGGCACTGTGAAATCAATGAAAGAGAGACATTATTTTAATAATAGTTCCAGGGTAACTTTTTATTAAAAAAATAAAATAAAATTTGTTCTTCTACCCTACCATATGTTCAAATATATTACATATAGATAACATGAGATAATATTCAAAGTAAAATAAAAGAACAATACATACAGGTAGATATGTTCATAACTTAAAGAGATTCTATAAGCACTCCCACAAAGGCATAAACTATAATTGAATGTTACATTAAATTTTATACATTCGGAATTATACATATGCAAATAGTGAATCTTTCAAACTTGCTAAAAATATTTAAAAAAATTGGTAATATATAATGAGTGATTATATAAAAGATATTAATATAAATTAGAAAAACCATACAAATAGGTATTCATACTTAAAAATCAAATATTTATTTATGATAATTATTCTTAGGAGAGTCCAAAAATGCAACTCAAAACACTGAAATACATTTTTCTTATAATTTGAGACATAAATTTTTATATATAATATAATTTTTATTTAAGATGTTTATACTAGATGCCATAAAATGGACAGTTTAAAAAATTACCATGCATCTACTTTATAAAAACATAAATAAATAAACAGTGTAGGGTTGTTTTCAATGTAGGGATAAAGGAAATAAAATAAATACTCATAAATGCTTATTAATCAACTAAATGGTGCTGTATCTATAACGTGGAGAATCACAAAGCTAACAAAATTTCTGTTTCCAAAGAGTACCTGCTGACATGGTAAATATTCAAGATATGATCTTATGTGACAGCATTAAACAGATTCACAAAAATAAGCAGCAAAATCTCCCACTTGTGTTTATCCATGTCTATATAACTGTCTATTCTATGTGGTTCATTGGGTGAGAGCAACGCAACGCGGAAAAATACACACCAAAATGTCAAGTATCTGTAAGTATCCTGTGATAGGATTATTTTTCCTTTTTTTGCTATGTACGTAGAATTGTATTTTTATAAAATCATTATGGTGTTTTATAATTAACAAATTATTTAAAAGCAAAAATCATTTAAAAATCATTTTTAACACATAGAACTGAAGCTTTATAAAATTGTTGTTTTATAATTACCAAACAATAATCATTCAAATCAATTAATATCATTATTTAACCAAATAATTGACTAATTAAATTCTCTGAAATGTTTGCATTACTATGCCTCCATTACTTCTCTCAAGACCAATGGTTTATTTTAATAGCAGATTCCCCACAGACAAGATATAGTTTCCAAATTACAATGCTTGCTGAGGTCTTTACTCACTCATGATTAGATGCTCTTTGTTTGCTTTGTTTAATTTCCTTTTGCAATGTCTGTTTTTAGAACTCCAGAATAAATAATTATTCCTCCAAATGAATAAGAACTGAAACGTGAAGTGTTCCAGAATTAAAACTCTGGACAAGGTATTTGGACAGGGGATACGTTTAGAACAATGTGATTTTTATTCTAACAGGTCAAACAGTGGAGATCACACGCCATATAGATGCATTTCATTAAAACAGGAATCCTTCACACAACCAGCAGAAACCTGCACAGATGCCAATACCAAGCGGACACATTCTGTTCAGGATATTTACGCTTCCTCACAATATTATCCATGGCTTATATTCTGCAAACTACAAAAGTTTCAGTTTTTCTTGATCTAAATACTTCTTTCCTTCTCCTAATCATTTCTTTTTTTCAGTCCTTTCTTTCAAGTAATAAAGAATCTGGGCCAGTCTGAAGGAGAGCATACTTTACTCCCTTACTCACTTTATTTTGAGGTATTCCTGTGATTAACAAGATTTATGGATGGGGGCTTATTTGGTAGGGCTCTGGGGCTGTTTTATTTTACTGTAGTCACTCTAGCCTTCCGTTGTCTCTGCTCTTCCTCACGAATTGAACTTTTTACCTCCAAGAGTCCGTATGCTCAGTGGACCACAGAAAATGCCAAATGCTGCCTAATTGTATTTCTACCTCAAAACCGGTAACAATTATTTTCATTTCGAACTTTCAGGCCAGTGCAAAAGCTCAGGAAAGGAAAGAGGCATTGCATGCTGGGAACACACGAAGTCCCATTAATAATTTAAACTAAACAGAAACAGAAAAAGATCGGGGTTGTTCTCAGACTTTAAATGCACTTTTTTTTCTGTGGTTTTCTAAATTTTATTTTGCAAAAAATATTCTCTGGCTTTTTGCAAATCTACATGGGGCTTTTTTGCTAAGGTGCAAATTTCTTGCACATAATGCTCAGAAACATCAATGAACGTGAACTCAAGTTCTGCGTTAACTGTGAAGCTTTTATTGCACTGTGTTTCCAAAGTAAATCCACGCAGGAAGGTACTAGGTTCCTGGGCTGCTTTGTGCTTCATTTGCTCACATTTTGTCCTCTGCTAAGGACCCACCTTTAAGAAAATTAAGAATGAAAATATGTACTCTCCTCTGTAGGAACTTTAGTCAGAGTAAGATGATATATGTTGGCACTGACTTGCTGGCTTGATCGTAAAGACCTAACCTGTCATCTTTGACCCAAATATTTGTAAATATTATGCTTCTGGGATTATTATCGTGGCGTGCAAAGAGCAAATCCAGAGCAAAGAGAACTCAGACCTGGGAGCCTTCAGTGCAAGTCATTTGACTGCCTCACCAGCAAAGCAACAATTTCACCAGCACTTTTCCTTTATTTGTCCATTTCCAATGCTTTTGACGCAACAGATGATGTTGAATTTGCTGATTTGCAGCATCTCTTAGCCTATGGTGTCTTCTTTAAAAGCTATTTTTAAAACCTTTTATGGTACCAGAGGGGCCAAATTTCCCCATCTCTATAGATGTGTCCTTATAAAAATAAAATTCCCTCGAAAAATGTATAGTAGGCTTAATCCTAAATTAAAGTAGCTGCTGAAATGCTATTACTTAACCCTGAGGCATACGGGATTTCTAAAGAAACAAATTCCGTGTTTAATTAACTCTGAAATCCTCCTGTAAATGGAGCTTATGTGTTGCGTGTAAAGTTCAAGGCAGGATGCATTTAGAGGAGAAAACCGCTCGGAGGGCTGGCTGCCCTACAGCATCCCGCCTGCCCTATCTGAGGCAGACAGATTCTGCACATGGCTACATGTTCTAAATTAGGGAGTGCGGAGGTTCATCTAGAGTGCACAGATTAAAATTTTCAATAGACCTAAAAATGTCTCGAAGGCATGAATGAGCCTGTCACTTTGCCTCTGCCTCTCCAGCAAGTGATGGATTCACTTTATCCCCACCATCTAACCCGTGAGATCTGCCTACTTTCCGCCCTTATTCTTCGGCCTCAGTCATGCTGAAATACACAGGTTGCGGTTAAACAAATGTGCTTTTATGGAGCAAAGCGCTGTGAAACAGAGCTGATTAGGGCCTGACACATCGAATTAGACTGGGCTATAAAGTTGCCTGATGACTCTATTGTTTCAGGGGGCCTGATTCTGGCTTTGCCATTCTTTCTAATAACACGAGGGACTTTGCTTCATTTTACCTTAGGGGAGAAAACTTTTTGCAAGAGTGAAATAATCATGATTACAATCTTCAGTATTTAATTTCTAAACATATTGGATGCATTTCTTTTTTTTTTCCTTGCACATCGAAACCGGGTTCTTGCCAACTAGACACTAAACAAATCAGTTAACAAATATGAACACTTAACCATTGGAGGGTGTTTTAAAATATTGCGTGAGAAATAGCAAAGCAAAAAACTGATAAAGTATACAATATGTATGAAATGTTCAGCAGTTTTTCTTTTTTCGATAAAACCACCTTTGTAAATATAACTAAGACTGTTGTTTCGTATCTGGCACAGAAATATTAATTAGATGAAAACTATTTTTAAAAAACTACTAATTGTTTTATAAGAGGAGGATTGTTATCACGTGAGAATAAACTCATATATTCCCTGGATGTATTCATGTGTGTATATACATTTACCCATCAAGCTAAATCCAGGACCTTTATCAGTAATTTACTGAAAGTTTTGAGCAAATATGCCCCTAAATATGCTTACATTTAAATACATCATTATTGCTTTTTATGCAAATACATTATACTTTCTTATTCTGACTCTCGAGAATTTTGAAAGGTTACTCTTATGCTTTTATCTAGCAATCCTGAAGCTAATACCTTTGCAGTAGTCTTATTTGCTTGAGGTAGTAATTCACCTTAGGAAGAGAATAGTATAAAGAATGCTAGTTAGGAAGCAAGGGTTTTTAACCCATCAATTAGTTGCAGGTAGCATCTTTCTGCATCTCAGTAGACAGAAGTTTAGATTACAGAGGAAAGATGGATTTGATGTGCGAGATCAAGTTTTATGTAAGCATGGTTCCCTGGGCCTGACCCCCTCCCGCAAAATGCCTGTGTTAATCTCTCTGCAGCCTCTTTCCGATCAGCCGCTAGCCTGTGGCGCACCCACGGGCAGGGCCCTCTGTGCCGAGTCCTATCCGCATTCCCAGGGCAGGTGATAGACAATGGTGATCCTAGACATTTCTCAGATATTTGAGAGATGTGCTAACGCCAAACAGAATGTAACATATAAAAATAATTGTTCATGAAATTGCTATGTTTCCTTGACGTCTTTTACAACTTTTCAAGTTCAGACAGTTCAGGGAGGGTTAGGGATTGTTCCAGATTTCTAAAAGTTGAAAAAAAAGATTGAACAAAATCTGTATTTTATCATTAGTATTTAGAGAGGCTTACGATAGATAACCTTGGCCTGGACTAGTCTGATGGTCACTATGAAATGTCAATGTGATACAATAACTTAACTTCAAAAACCAGATTGATCTTCTTATTACATGTATGTCACAGACCACATGTGAGTGAGGGTTGGTTTGGAGGTTTCCTCCTCTACATAATGTCCGACACTGAAGGAAAGAAATAATGTTTTTTTCTTAGCACTTCTAGACGTGGTCAGAGCACTCAAGACCACCCACACTCTTTATATGATGTAGACAGGCAGGAAGAAACAAGTTCTCATAACTTGTTATGATTTCACTTCTTTTGTTGTTACATTTATAGTAGAAACTCTGGGTTGAGGAGACCCTCAGGGGCATCCCAGAGCGCAGGGCTTGAATTCTGTGTTTCCTGAGTTTCAGAGGACTCCAGGGATCAGGGTCTTTGGCTGATTTCGTGATGCGTCTCTCTGATGACTGCATCTGCTGGTCCTTCCTCCTAATTCTGCTATCATGAGAGGCAAGAGGGCATTTCTGGAAACTTGCATTTGCATCTGAACTTATTTTTTCCTTGATACATTTAAAAATCACTCCACACATGACCATGCATATGCATTCCCACCCACACTTACACATCTCAGAACTGCAAATTCCACCAGTGACAGCAGTAGATGATTATGAAACACGGCTACAATTGTGAAGTCAATTTTGGTTAACTCTGAGATTAGATAGAACTGTTACTTTAAATTAAATCTTGAAATAATTTACCTAAGATCATTTTCACTCAACATGTTAATAAAACTGATTATCTCTTCCCATCTTCCGGTTAAACAAAATACCATGGGATTAAAGTACTATATGGAGAAAGTCTGCTTAAATTCGTCTGTGAGATGTTCCTTTCAATGAAACACCCAAATATTGCAAAAGTGGAAGAGTACTCTTCTCGAACAAGTTGAAACTAAGCAGTAATAATAACAGTAAAAACCTTACCAAATAAAAAATGTGCTAGTTACAAAACCATTTTCTGTTAACATCTATATAGGTTTTATAATTCTTTATGCACTTAAATGATATTTCGGATATTAGAGGGAAAAAAATCTCTAACTTCGAGAGTTTTACATATGGACATAATTCTCTTAAAATAATTATTCTCCTGCCAGGCCTACCAAATATTACATATCTGCTACATGAGAAATAGGTGGAATGACAATTATCGGCATTTTTGCCTCCGTATTTTTACATTTCCATTACTGTAGTTGAACAGTTTAGCACTTGGTTAAAATTCATTGTATATTGTTAAGAGAAAGATATATTTCCATAACTTAAAGAAAGTTAATTATATATTAGCTAGAATACTTAACATCACATATATTGAAACATATAGTATATACATACAAATTGTAAGCTGTAAAATTAAGATAATAAAATGCAGAAATATCATTACAATTGACTCAAGTTGCAATGCGACAGTATTTTTTCTAGATTAATATGTAAATGAATTAATAATTGAAGTATGTTTATTTCTCAGAATTTATAAATTTTCATATGTACACATTGCATTTAAAGTATTGATAAAAATATTTTTATTTATGTTTCTAAACTGGCAAATGTTTGCACTATTATTTTATGATACTTTATTGTAACACTGCCTTATGATTTTCTTTGTCAGAATGACATATTGAAGTAAATGTGGTTTGAAATAGACGATTCAAATGAGGTAGAATAAGTGCTGCTAATATCTAATTTTTGAAAATACTAGCTTGTCAATATAAAAGGAAAAAAAATTACCATCATTTTAAGCCAAGTTTTGTTCATGCAAAAATATTGCTTTTTTTTTTCAAATTCTTTCACACTCTTAATGGAATTCCATTCAGATTTACATCAGGGCTTTATTTTATTTTACCTTTATTTTTAGGGATGCAAAAAACAAAAGAAAATCTTGAAAAGTTCATACAGAAGAGTTAGAGTGTAAGAATTATGTATGTGTATGTTTAGGAAAAGATCAGAGAGGGTACCGACAGTACCTATAAAGTTACTGTGGATAAACACTATAATAATGACTTGAGTCATTAAACTGAGAAATAGGTCCAATTTTTTATGAATATTAAAGTATGGCAAACATATTATTTTAAATAATTGTCAAAACTGATTGGTTACTCAATAAATGCTGTTGGTCTGTAGGCAAACAGCTTAGAGCGTGGACCACGTTCCAAACTCCTTCTGACCATTGGGTACCTGGTGTTGAGAGAGATTAACAGTCTGTGCTCAGTTTGCCTGCATAGACTCAGGAGCTATATAACAAATAAACCAGCAAGTAATAGAGATAACGCCAGCTATCAATAAGTGCAAGGAATAAAAATAAAATAGGTCATTTGGTCAGGAGTTCTGAGAGGTGGATCCGTGGAAGATGTTGAGGGATTCTGATCAGGTAAGACAGCTGTGAGGAGCTGAGCCTTGACTTGAGAATTACACTCACTTTTAGAGGAAAAGGATTCCAGGTGAAAGGAGTAGCGTTCAGAGCATGTCAGGATAGGAAAGACCTTGGGGTTTGGTAAAACCAAAATAGAGCCAGCTGGGCTGGAGTGTAGTGACAAGGGGAGGGTGGGTAGAGGGTTTGCAGAGAAGTAAGAAGTCATCATACGATGCAGGATCTTTCAGGTCATAATAAAAAGCTGGGATTTTATTTTCAGAACTACAGGAAGCAATTGGAAGATGTCAGACATGCGACTGATGATGTAGACTTCAGAACCATCACTCTGGTTGTTCCCTAGAACATGAACAGAAAGAGGGTCAGTGTGGAGGTGGGAACCAGTTAGCAGCTCCAGGCAAGACATGATGCTGATAGGGACAGGTTGTGGCCTTTGAACTGGGGAAGCACTGTTTGATTCAGGTCATTCTGAACATAGAGTATACAGGAGCAGGTGAGGAAGGCAGTGTGGGTGTGAGAGAAACCAACAAATAATTTCTCCTAAGTGGTTGAGTACACGGTGGTGATGCTTGTGGGTGGGGCAGGAGTGGGGGAATCAGGAGAAATTAGAAAGAAAACCATTATCTCTGTCTTGTCTAAACTTGGTACAGATCCTAGTGCAGACAGCGAGTAGGAAGTTGGGTGTAGGAATCTGACGGTCATGGACTAGGGCTCTGCTATTTTTGTGCATTTGAAAGTCAGTGTTTGCATGCTCTCTATAGTCACAGGATTAGGTAGCTGTGGGAGCGAGTGCAGATATAGGGAAGAGAGGCGAGAAAGGGGCCTTAGGATACTTCTCTAGTCAGTAACTGATAAAGTAGAAAAAAATATCAACAAAGGAAATGTGAGTGCATTACACGTGACAGAGTGAAATGTCAAGAAAGCTGAGAAAAGGAAATTTTATGAAAAAGAAAATGCCAAATGCTGCTAAGATATAATGTAACCTGAAGAGAGAAAATTGATCTTCAGGTTTGGCAGGCTTTATAAGAGAAGTCTCTGGAATGGTGGCATAGAAAGCCTGAGTAGAGTAGGGTGAAGAGAAACTAGGAGATGAGGAAATAAGAGCAGGAGGATGGGACATATGTGCAGAAATGTAGCTCGGAAGGAAGGGAAATCATGGTACAAAGGCAGAGGGTATCAAAGACAGAGATACTGTGTATGAAGTCTGGCTTCTTAAGGCTGGTTTTCAAACAGTGACTGTTCTTTCATCTCCACAGATGGAACAGTTGAGCAAATGGGTAAATACTGGTTAAAGTGATGATCAAAAAATGAAGTAGTTCTTGACTGGTTTCAATGATTTTATCCACGTGCTGAGAGTCAGGTGGGGGGTGAGCTGTTGAAGATTTGAGAAGGCGTGAGATCATCATTCCAGGAAGCAGAAAGGGTCACTTAGCAGAGAAATGGAGTCGCGTTATCCAGTAACCTTGAGAACCCGTTTGAGATCTGTGATCATAAATGTGAAGTGAGTCCACCCGCCAAGTTTGTGACATTTTTTCTACAGCAACATTCAACCGCTTGGGTCTGTGCAGTGGGTGGAGGTTCTGAAGCAGTTTTGACAGGTGACTATGCCCCTACCCCCCACCCCCCAAAACAACCCAGAAGGACAAGGACGTTGAAAATTTTTGCAAGAGAGTGAGTGATTACAGTGCTAAGAAAAAAGAAAAGGAAAAGAAGTTGAGACAATAAGAGGGTGAGGAGAGAGTGAAAATGAGGTTGGGTTTGATGTATTCATTGGAGGTTGTTGTGGGTGGTAAAGTCAACTGGAAATAAACAGAGACAGATTAATAAAAAAAAAAAACATTTCAAATCAAGATCTGAAGGTGACATAGATACTGGTCATGAAGAGATATACAGTGGGATAACTAGAGTGAGTCTGAGAGAAAAGATAGAGCCAAGTAAATCTAGCCAGCGATAGCTGTTGGTGGATCATCCTTGTGGATGCTGAAGGTTCCAAGAAGGATGCAAAGCTGCAGGGAAGAAGGAAGGAAGACAGTGCCCTTGTGTAAAGTTGATAACTCAAGAGAACGAGTACCTGGGACCTCATTACATAATGCCCACCATCACGGGTGATGGCAGGAATGATTCTTGGAAGATACTTCAGTGTTGTTGGCACTTGTGAACAAAGAAATGAATAAATGGTTTAGAAAAGCAGTGAGAGAGCTGCAAAAAAAGTGGTGTCTACAAGTGACATCAAGTGCTTAGGTCTTAGGATCTAGGAAGCAACATTCAGTTTTAATTTATAGCACAGTTTATAGTGTATAGCTTATATCATGAATGGATTAGGAATGCAAAACGCCATGTGAAATTCTGAAGAGGCATACAACCCTGGAAAGAGAGGGACATACTTTTAAGGATGCTGAAATCAGGTTTTGCAGTTATTGAAAGCATTATCTAGATTCAGAAATTTTAAGTAATTATTATAGATGAGATACTGAATAATTATATCAATCCTAAGAACTAGACTTGTTAAAAAGAGCAGAAAACATTGAAAAAGACATCTAGTTCAAAATATTTCTCTATTTTTAAAAAATGGTAAGGAACTATACAGATGCATGCTAATATGGATGGTTGCCTTAATTTTGCCAATAGGTACAATAGCTCATTAGGGGTTAATTTCAACTTGAAGTGTGTGTGTGCGCGTGTGTGTGGTAACAGTATTTAGGTATGCTTTGAGTAATATTACATTTAAAACCTATTTGAGGCTCTAGAATCTTATTTGTACTGGAAAGCTCAGAAATAAAAAAAATAGTTTCAATATAAAGAAAAAATAATAAAGCTACTTTCTCTGAAATTAAGTATTTTTTAAAATTGAGAGAATATTGAATTGATATTTATGTTATAAAATCTACACTTTCGTTACACATTTGCGTATTGAATAAGAATGCTAGTGGTCATAGTTCTAAATATTTTACAGTAAAACAGTATGAATTTTGATAATTTGTATAATTCATATTTTGATAATTCATTATCAGATAAGTTTTCTGGGTAGAGACTTTGCTACAAGAAGTCGGGACTGAGACAGAATCTTTAGAGATAAGATAATGGGCTGGGAATTTACATTACATTTAATTCAATCAACAAACCTGTCTTATTCTAAATGCACTTATATTGCAATTGACACTTAACTTGGTTGACTTCTTCATGAGTACTATTTTGTTAAATGTGAATTTAATGATATTTGAACATGAATTCAATAGAAATATCATATGTATATAACTAATAGAAATATCAATTTAATATAGGTGTGTCACGTCTGTTCATATTTTATGGGGTCATAAAATGTATTAATTATAGCATCATTTTATTTTTGATAAATTTCATTGCTAAAAATTTGGATAAAATAATTGAAATTAAAATACTGTGCTGGTTCTTGGATTTTTCCATGAAATGCAGTTAGGAAACAAAAGTAGGCATGCTCTAAGCGGGTAAAGTGGGGGCAGGGGATTGGGGTGGGATGAATTGGGAGATTGGGATTGCCATATATACATTATTAATTAAAAAAAATCAAATTGTACACTTTAAATACATGCAGTTTATTGTAAGTCAGTTCTATCTCAATAAAAGTTCCAAAAAAAGTAGGCACACTTATTAATTGTATGTGATTAAATGTTAACCTAGGCATCCAGATTGAGGGATGGTGGTTGCTAATACATTTTAATTTGAATGCTTTTATTTAGATCACTGAGTGTACATGTTGCTATCAGAATAGCTAAAATGTTAGGTCATTCTGAATTTGGGTGATTTTTTCCTCTTTGAGAAGGAAATAGAATGAGATTGGAAACTCTGATATGTATTTCCAAGAAGAATAGGAATTTAGGTTGGATCTATTTCTCCAAACAATTATAAAGAAATGTAAATTTGGGGTAAGGAATCTATGTGTGTGACACTATCAATCTCACTATTTGAAGACTAACATTTATCTACCCACCCATGTAGCCAGGTCTGTTTCCATTCCGCCTCTGGAATCTGGACAGAGAGAAAGAAAAGACATAACATGTGTTTCTTCTTTGATTAGTTACATGACAGAGGTTAGCTCAGAGGTAGTTCATTAATTCCTGGAAGGAAACACAGTACTTCATTTAATAAGAATGAATACAGGAAGATCTTTGGAGTTAATAGATTCTAAAAAGACTCCGGGAAGTCTATCAGATGTTGTTTAAAACGTAATTGAAACAAGCTAGATTAATGACAATAATGATAGCTGAAATATATTAAGCAATTACTACATGGAACTATGTTAAATATTTTACATGTATTATTTCATTTAATTTCCACACCAACCAGAGGGAATAAAGTCTACTATCAGTTTCCCTTTCTTTAGGAAATGCTAGTGTTGAATGATGTTAAGAAATTTGCTGGCAACGAAAGTTTGGAACCAGGACGCATTCCTGGGTTCATTTAATTCAAGTGCTAGTCCGTTCTACAGGCCTATTGGATGTTCCATAAAAAATTAAAAATAAAAAGGCATCATGGGCAAGAAAGCTTGGAAAATGATCTTTTGTGTAACAGACACTTCTTTTGAAGAGTCAATCCATGTTAGTGTATTAATACAACCAAGAAGCAAATATAGAAGAGTGCATGTTTAAAGAAAGAAAAACATTTTGTACTTACGTGTCCTTTTGTATTTAACTTTTCATTTTTAGTAAGCTAGTCAAATCAATGAGCAGCTGATTTAAAAGACTACGGTTTGAAATGTAAAACTTGACAAGGACTCCTGAATGGGTGCAGGTGTCTGATACACACAAAGGACCCACGAATTATGAGGCAGATGTGTGCGTGTATGTGTGTATTTTTGTGTAAGGCAAACAGTAATTATAAGCCTATTGTTCATAAGAAAGTAGTAGGTTATACACAGTTCTTAAGTCTACTCTTTGGCTGGGTAACAGGAACAAATTCTTGAAAGGGGTAAAACTGCTTTCAAGTCTAAAGCTTAATTATAACGCACTTTACATCAGGATAGAAGTTGGGCACAAAAATATCTCTCATGTTATGCCAGACCAACAACATCTGAAAGAATCGAATGCAATGGTTAACATAACTTTCCCCTTGAATCAGAGACATTCAGGAAATTAAGCTGTGATATTGATAAGGCATATACTAAACTATAGTCTACCACTGTAGGTGGCTGGCCTATATCTTTGAGTCAAAGGAAATAGCATCAAAATTGAATTTATATAAATATATATGTATACATGTATATATGTGACTCGCTTTGCTGTACACCTGAAATTAACACACCATTGTAAATCTACATTTCAACAAAAATTTTAAAAAACTTAAAAAACCTGAATGTCAAAACAATAGTTGGAATAAAATGTATAAAAGATTAAAATACCACAAATAACATGTTTTTATTTAATATAGCATCTCAATGATAGACAATTTTAAAAATATGTCACCACCCATAGCCTTCATGCATAAATCATATCTGTCATGTTATTTTGGTTTGTAGTATATTTGATCTAATATTTCCCTGCTTGTTTAATTCTGGGATCAAATGCATCTAATTGTTTATACACCAAATGCCACGACAATGATGGTAATTTCTATCCCATGCTCTATGGCCCCTTTTAATTGACATTCAAACAATTGTTGAAATTTTTTTTTAAATCAAATAAAACTGATCATTCTGAAAACTGATTATTCTGGATCATATAAATAATTTAGAAAACAACCCCTCATTTTATTAAAATTAAACATTTCTATCAAACTCACTTCAGGGGACTTCCCTGGTGGAGCAGTGGTTAAGAATCCACCTGCCAATGCAGGGGACACGGGTTCGATCCCTGGTCCGGGAAGATCCCACATGCCCGTGTGCGCCACAACATCTGAGCCTGTGCTCTAGAGCCCATGAGCCACAACTACTGAGCCTGTGTGCCACAACTACTGAAGCTTGTGCACTGAGAGCCCATGCTCTGCAACAAGAGAAGCCTGAGCACTGCAAGCACCGCAACGAAGAGTAGCCACTGCTTGCCGCAACTAGAGAAAGCCCACGCACAGCAATGAAGATTCAGCACAGCCAATAAATAAATAAATTTATATCAAAAAATTCAGGAAAGCCACATATGTAATTAAGCACATTAGCCAAACGGCCCTTTATTTTATGCCAATTTATTAGGACAGACGTTTACAGGGCAGTAGGAAGGTGTTGGCTTTTACTGAGCACCTACTGTGTTGGAATTAAGCAGCCCAATAGAAATTCTTATTGTATTTCATTGACTTCATGAATTTCACAGAATGTGCTAGAGGAATGCTAACTATAGATTTAGGGGATAGGAGTTTTTTTTCACCAACAGAGCGCTAAAATGATCAAGGCTTCACCATGGTGGATACTGGAGACCTCAGCAGCGTCTGCCTATGAGCAAAGACCTGGTGTGAAAGATAGCCATGAGTGAGCAGTTAATTAATGGACAGACCACAGAGATGAAACCAAGAGCCAGAAGACGGCCACATGGTGGCAGGCTACAGTGAGTGACAAACTCCTTCAATAAGTGAATCAGGCTGGAAGTTCAAGGGGAGAGGAGGAGGCAAGGAAAGCGTTTATGTGACAGAGCCACCTCCCATTTGAAAGGTGCTGGACTTTTAAGTTTATTATCCCATGTCCTCCCATGAACCTTGTGAAGTATTAATAGCCCATTTTATAGGAAAAGTTCCTTGAAGCTGAGAGCATTTATATAGGTTCCCCTGCCAGTAAAGAGTGAAACCAGAGTCCAAAATCCAAACAAACTCCCTCAATAATCCACGGTTTGTCAACTAAATTCTTGCTACACAGAGTGATCTCTGCCATGGGACCAGCGGTGTCTTCATGTGGGAGCTTGCTGGAAACGAAAAGGTTCACACCCCTGGCCAGAATGACAGAAGCAGAATCTGCAGTGTGACACAATCTCCAAGTGATTCTCATCTACGTTAAAGTTTGAAAAGCACTAAACTGAAACCAGTGACGGAACCAATGACAGGGACTCCAGACATGAAATGAGCCAGAAAGTACAGAAATATCACTACAATGAGAGTTGCCTCTTCTGTTGTAGAGCACCTGCGGGGATCTCTGATGGGAGGGCTGGCTACCTGCTGTCTCAGACAGACGCAGGGGATTAAATTGCCCAGACATGGCCAGACTGTGGCAAAATTAGGAATAAAAAGAAAAGTATCCAAATGTGAACTGAAATAACTTTATAAATTATCTGCTCCCAATCCCTCATTTTCCACTTCAAGTGCTGACTTATGAGAGGGTGATAGGTTGAAACCAGAAATGAGTCTGCTACTTGCCAGCCCCAAATCACACCTTTAGAAAAGAAAGTGCAGCTCCCCCAAAATGAAATCATATGCCCTGGGTTTTTCAAGATAACTCTGATTTCACATATTGGATAATGATTAGACCAGACATATCAATGAAATGAAATACTTGGATATATAAACTTTAAGTTTTGAAAGTGTCGGCTTGCTAGAAATTTTGATAAATCTAGGCTGAATGCTCTAACATCTAGCATTATGATGTTATATGAATTCAATATGAGAACAAAGCAAAAATCCATTTATTTTTAGTTAATAGTTTATATGAAGGTTGTTAAATTGATGTCACTTTTTTATATTTATTAGTAGTCGAATTTCAGCATGCTTACATTATTGCTAAATTTTAGTTATTCATTTATTTAATGTTTACTGAGTGTCTAAGAGATGCTAGATATGATTTTAGTTATTAGAATTTACAAAAGGCCTCTGATTTGGCTTAGAAAACAGAGGCATGCAGATAAAAAGTAGCAAGGTTTATTGTTAGCTGTAATTTAGAAGCACAGAGGATTTGATGGACACAAAAGGAGAGATTCAACTTGCACTGACGTGGATCTGCTTTCTAAGAAGTTTTATATTGCACATTTCAAGATATTATTTGAATAAGTTAGATTTTCAAGCCAAACAATTTTTGTCTTTATCATACAGACATAACAAAAATAGAATGAAAATAACCTGGGGCAGACAAATAATGTTTGATCATGGTGTTTTATGTTCAAATGCGTGAGAGTGACAGCATGTTGGAGTGACTCTGAAGGCTGGCTCCGGAGAGAACCTGTTTGCATTTGTGTCCTGATTCTTCTTTTTTTTTTTTTCCTAGCTGTGTGATGCTGAGCAGTTACTTAACCTCTCTTTGTTTCAGTTTAATCTATAAATAAGGGTAAAAATGAAACCTTATGAAGTGATTTGGGAATTACATTGATTAATACCTGTAAAGCAATTTGAATTATGCTTGGCAAAAAGTAGGTCCTCAGTGCAAAAACAAAAACAAACCAAAAAAAACCCCTCATTTTTTGTTTATTGCTATTGTTGTATTTACCAGTATTATTACTATTCTATTCCTCACGCTAGAACCATGTGTGACTCCCACTTGACCTTGGCTACATTCGTATGTCCCCTAGGTGCCCATGATCTCTTTTATGATGTACCATATACATTCAGGTGGTGAGGTGAGAAGGGCGTGTTATCTTTGTCCATCAAAGTTTTGTTGAAATAATTGTGGCCCCACGAGATGATGTCTTAGGTCAGAGTTTCATTTCATAAGAAAGCACCTGTCTTGGTTATAGACATTTTGCACAAGGTCCCCCTTGACCCTAACTCCTCTCACGAGTTTACCCAAAAGGGCAGTATTGAGGAGCACCTGCAGAGCCTTTATGAGGGCTGCAACCCTGCCTGCTTGCCCCTCTTCCGACCATGTGGGTGACTAGGGAGGAAGAAAGCAGTCCATCTGCAGAGATCCGCTGGAAACATCACTATAACATTAATGAAAACAACAAAGAAGGTCAGAGAAGATTTAGCAGCAGGACAGTGACACGAGGCATCGGCAAATAAGTCCACTAAGTGCTGTGTTCAAGTTGTCTTATCTTACGCTTCATCTACAGGCTTTAATTAATGTGTGGCAGCCATCATTTACCGGATTTCAAGTATTATCTTCAAGGGCTTTTGCCTTGATGGCTACTTGAACTCACAATAAACAGATTGCATTTTAATTGAACACCCTTGTAGTCTGACTTATTAAGTCACCATTCCATATATTTAAAAAAATCTCATCTGAATTTTAATAAAGATCAGAGCATATGTGGTAAAGGGTCTCAGGTTTCCTTCACAGTTCCTTGAATTTATACAGCCTAAAGATGTGGTTACTTTTCAGATGAAATTCATTATTTCCAAAAATGCTTGAGATATTATTTGCTGTTGATAAGTTAGGATTTGATGGTAAGTAATAATTGTTTTCACTGATTAGCAATCGAAAGGAAAGCTATCAATATGTAATTCAATTTTGGCTATTTCTAATTTATTTCCTGCATCAATAACTGAAACCTACCAAAATCTAGGAAATCAATTTGAAATTAAAGGTAGCTTATTGAGAAGATTGACTTATTCTCTTTGAAACATGACTAAATTAGTGATTATGTATAGATACCTTGAGGCTTACAAATTTAGACAGTAAATCAATGGATTTAACCATTTTTATCAGCTGCAAAAAACATAACTTTTGAAGGAAGCTGATTGGCAAATTCAGATATTTAGAATTAAGCTTTAATCTATTATAGGAAGTTAGAACTACAAATCTGCTCTCAATTTTTTAAAAAAGCAAGAGAACAGTAAAAGTTGTAAATAGTAAAAGAATATAAATATGAAAATATTATATTCCTTCAATTTAGTATTCTTTCCAATACGAAGTGTTAGCCAAAATGCAGACTGGTTTTGTTCTTCTCAACAGAGTTTAAGCCAATTTAAAAGAACAAAAACAAAAACAAAAACAAACTATTTGATTTGAATTCAAATTACTAAGCACTTTAATTACTAATTAAAAATGCTTTCACACATAGTGAAGAAATACATTCAGAGTTATTTCAAATAATAACAGCTAGAGAAAGGTATTAAAGCCTGGAATACTCTTGGAAAAATCACTTTATCACTTAGTCTGTTAAAACTACATATGCTCTACTTTCATTTGTAGCTGAATAATTTCAGCAAATACTTAACATTCTTGTTGTTACTACCCTTTATAACGATAAACTAACGTAAGAAATCAAATTGCAAATGCATGTTCATTAAAGTTGCTTATTGGTTAAAAACTGTTTATAAATTAATATTTTTAAATGCATGAAAATTATTAAATTGTTTCCCCTGTGATTTCAAATATCTATGTGTCCCTGTTAAAGCAGGGGCCGTGATTACAGGATGTGGAGAAATATTCCCCAGCCAATATGAATCCAATATTTAATATAAAGTCAGGAAATGTAAGTGCTGCAGGCCCTTGATAGCTAACCTAGAGACCTCTGGGTGCTGAGCTAGAAAAAACGAAGTCTGATTTTGACTTCATCCTATAAACAGAATGTCATCCACACATCAAATTCCACCCACAGTGAACCCCTGGCATGGTTAATGATTATAATCTTCACATTTAATCATGGGAACTCAGTGACAGGCAAACAAAGATTAGCTAAACTGACAGTTCAGATGGTTTCAACAGAGAACTCCACAAGTTTTAATTTTAAATGTGTATGTACAGTTCCAAAGGCACTTTGCAACAATGCAATTGATTTTGTACAAAGCATGCCTACGTGGAAGACCTGACCATTTGCTTATCCTTTATATGGTAAAAATTATATGGAAGTTTGTTAGACTTCTTTCCAATGCCTGCATTCCCAATACTACCTTCCCAGTTGAAATAAGTGGTGGGTGCTTAAATCTGAAACAATGACCTGGACAAAAACTGGATTCGTCTAACTGAAACTGTTCTTATGTTCTCATCATTCTTCAAATCCTTGGATTCGTTTTACTAAATAATCTCATTTTAACAGGTTTCATTCCTTCACAGAAAATGCCTCCAAATCATATATAATCTAATAAAATGAGTTAAAGAACTTGAGACATGTTCTGTAATAGCATGTATTCAGAATTCCTTGAAATGACGATAACTTAAAGTTTTTAGAATTTTACAAAACATACCATGAAAACAAAATTAATTTATTATATTTTAATTGAATAATCATAATTCAATGAATACATATTTAATCAGTGATCAATACTATTTTCCTACTAAAAAATCGAAAGTGTACAGGATTTAATTATTTTAAATTTAATGCAAGTTTTATAAAAGTTATAATACATAGGGTATGCCATTATATATAAATGACATATTTGTTTCTATAAATTTTGTAATTTTTCCAATATTGTACTTTTCCTTAAATGATGATATATTTTAAAATGTTATTTAAAAGTTATTTGATGATTTTCATTTTCTTTGGAATTTATTACCTCACACAAACAAAATGTATAATATATTGCTTCTCCTTATAAAACTTTAATATGATATAATTTTAATAAATATTTTGTAGTAATGTTCTACTCAAGTAGCTTTTTTAGTTACTTTGTATTATTTTTTCCAAAAAAGTGATTTTACTGTCCTTGTTCACCATGCAACAGTAACATAAGAATATGATTCTTAAGAAATCAAAAGAATCTTATGATTTCAAAATTTTATTTGTAAAAACATAAAATCTATCTTCAAAATGACTACAAAAAAAAGACAAAGAGAAAGAGTGGAAATCAGAGAATAAATGCATGTACAATTAGAGTTGTGTGGGCTCTGCTGCTTATAGGATCTAGGGGCCCATTTTAAGAAAGATGACACAAACTCATGAATAAAAATGTGTGTAAACAGCAGATCTCATGTACAGCATGGTGACAAGAGCTAACAATCCCATATTGTATACTGGAAATTTGCTAAGAGGATAAATCTCAAATTAAATCTCAACACATACACTCACACACACATATGTGGTAACTACGTGAAGCGATGGGTCTACTGTTTAGCTTGATTTGTTGATCTTTTCAGTGTAGACGTGTCAAAACATCAAGTGCACATCTTAGATATACACAATTTTATATGTCAAGGCTATCTCAATAAAGTTGTTACAAAATGAACACAATCAGGGCTCCCTAGGTGGTGCAGTAGTTAAGAATCCGCCTGCCAATGCAGGGGACACGGGTTCGAGCCCTGCTCTGGGAAGATTCCACATGCCGCTGCAGAGCAACGAAGCCTGTGCGCCACAACTATTGAGCCCGTGTGCCAAAACTATTGAAGCCCACGTGCCTAGAGCCTGTGCTCCACAATAAGAGAAGCCACTGCAATAAGGAGCCAGCACACCACAATGAAGAGTAGCCCTGCTCGCATCAACTAGAGAAAGCCAGTGTGCAGCAACAAAGACCCAACGCAGCCAATAAATAAAAATAAATAAATAATTCCTTTTTTAAAAAAAGAGCACAATCAGAATGAGAAAAACTGCAACAAAATATAAACGATGAAAAATTTCTCAAAATTTCTCGAAAAACTAGAAAAACAACACATTCTCATTAGCTGACTACTTGACAAACTCTATAATATATAATACTTCCTCACTTTTCAGTTTCTTACATTTAGATCACCCTTATTTTCTGTAGAGATAAGAAAAAGATAATTCAGTCTTCCTTTTAGCCCAACTAATTAAATTTTGCTTTGCGTTACTGATTTTAGAAAAGTTTAGAAAAGTTCCTTTTATTTTCACCATTGTAGGATTTTTATCGAATTTGGGGAAATCTCAGTCAGGTTCTCCCATATCTGAGCTGTTCCAAACGTATCCCCTTTTTGTAGTGCTGCCACAGGTCATGCTCTGCAAACATAAGAATTCTGATAAGTTCTCTTTTGCCTGATACTCATCAAAGAAAAATTAAGATGTACAGCAAATATTTTATTCAGTGCATTATTAAGAATGTCGCTGACAAGAAAGAACTTTCAATTGACAAGGTATCCATGAGTGTAGTAATAGTAGTCTACACGTGATGTTTTGAGAATTCTTCTACAGATTAGATTTTGGCTCCATGCATTGGTGACCTTGTTTCTTCTCCTAAGCCCACATACTTTGAAGATGTATGCCTAGAACACCTTCAAATCCATGGACTGCAGGCCCTGGGCCTTTGAGTTGAGACACAGAGTATTGCAGGATCGGGAAAAGCAGGAATATTCTTGGAAATTGTTTCCACCCCCGGGCAGCTGGCAATAAGTGAGCCATACACCTAAGTGATATAAACCACAAAGCTATGTCCACCACATGTATTCTCACTCAGCATTCCCTTAAGGGGATCCACAAAGGCCCACATCCACTCCTAGCTACTCCATTAACTCTAGAGAAAAGGCGATGGAGGGGAAATTTGAATGGAAAGAGTGATCCTAACAAAGCATCCTGCTTTTGCAGATTTTATACGCATATGACCATGTGAGTACATCGCTTGCCCAGGTCTTAGAAAAGTCCCTGCAAGTGAGGAGGTTCCCAGAGCTTAAGATCTTTAGGTTCACAGAAAATTCCCCTGTGGGTAGATTGTAGATAACACAATCTCAATTCAGGAAACATGTTTGAGGCTCTTTGATATCACAGGTTTCTTTTCATGGTTCACATTAAAAATGTAAGTTTGTTGAATTGCACAACCATGAAATACATAAATTAATTTTCATAAAATTTCTCTCTTGCCCTCTCGCCCCTCATACGATCAAGTGAGTTCAGATGCAGGCACACACATACCCCTCACATTTAAAATCTTAGAGGCATCACTCAGCCATAAAAAAGAATGAAATAAGGCCATTATGGCAACACTGATGGACCTGAGATTATCATACTAATCCGAGAAAGACAAATATCATATGATATCACTTACAGGTAGATTCTAAAAAGATGATACAAGTGAACTTATTTACTAAATGGAAATAGACTCACAGACATAGAAAACAAACTTACGGTTACCAAAAGGGAAAATGTGGGGAAGGGGTAAATTAGAAATTTGGGGTCAACATATATACACTACTATACAGAAAATAGATAACCAACAAAGACCTGCTTATAGCACAGGGAACTATACTCGATATCTTATAACAACCTGTAATGGAAAAGAATCTGAAAAAAACATATATATGTATATCTGAATCATTTTTCGGTACTCCTGAAAGTAACACAACATTGTAAATCACCTATACTTCAATAAAAATTTTAAAAAATCTTAGGGGCAATAAATAGCCATGATGGAGATTCTACATTTCCCTAACAAATTTTCCTTTTAGTCAATTAAGAAATTAAGAAATTTAATAATTAAGAATTTTGAGAGAAATGATGTTAAAATTAGGGTCAGCTTAAATTCTCCAGATTTTATCAACTATGAGTAGATCAAGAAAGAATTAATTACATCCAAGGAATAATTAGCAACAACCACTGAGATATTAACTCACAACCTTCTGTTAATTCCTAAAATCATGAATAGTTTAAAAAGCAGCAATCGGGATAGTAAAACAATTGGGAAAATTCACATTTTATTTATAAAAATGAAAATAATTTCAGCACAGAGAAAAATCCAGAGAAGTTTTTTTCATTGTCAGACAAAAGTATACACCTCTTCTTCACATTTGTGAGGAAGGATTTACAGTGTGGGTGTTGCTAATTGTACAGATGCTCTTCTACACTGTAAGGAATGTTAAATGTTACTTTGATAATCTCTCTCAGACATTGTTCATATTCTCATGTTTCACAATTATGTGATAAGAAAATAATAATAAAAATTATTTTAGATTAACACATATACTTCCAGCAAAGAAAAATATAGTTTTCAATGCATCATTTAGAATTTGATAAAAAGATTTCATAAATGTTGTTACAAACTTTTTAACCACACACCAATATTCTTGTCAACAATACCTTCCCATCCAATCAAAATTTAAGCACACAGTTTCTCCAATTTTCTCCTGAAAATTGTTATTATTATATGAGTTGTTCACAATTAAGGTAACTTGACCTTATCTGATGTACATTTGAAACATTTGCAGTAACAAAGGTCTCCCATTCTCAGTGTTAATTAAGATTATCAAATACTCCATTCGTGATTAGGCTACCTATTCATTTTAGTGAATTATTTGGCAAATGCCTTTGTACCTCATCAGAATACTTTAAATAGAATTGTAATTCAAATAAATTCTCAAGTATTTTTTAATGTAAAAATTAGGAACAGTAAGAACACTAAGGAGGGCTAGTGACAATTTTGCAGGTAGATGAAGATTAGGAGAGATTGAGTGGGGATGGATATTTTTTAATCTATTTTCAAGGTTACATAACACAATGCTTGAGCTGTCAAGAATTTATTAAAGAGGGAAAGAAATGAGAAAAAAACATGCTGTGTTTTAAGCCTGACATGATAGAGTGATGACACCAAAAGAAATTAGAAGTGTTGTTTATCCTCACATCATCGACTCTGGCCGGTAGACATTGAAACTGATGGCAACAAAGGAGCAGAGAATAAATGGGTAACCTATGCAACTTTTTCAGTTGCATAGCCACAGAACAGGGCACGATGACATAATCTTGAAGCATCTGCTTCTACCCAATGGGGAGGGGCAACTTTGAGGAACAGACTGGTCAATTTCTAGAATAGGTAAGAACTAAAGATCTGCGAAGGACATGGGGACACAAAAGAAACAAATGAAGATGAACGTGAGCTCAGAGCTCCGCAATCAGGGTGTGTTCACATGTGTGTGCCTAGCTGGGAAAAGAAAAAAAAAAACCCTAATTATCATTGTGGAAAGAAATTAGAACCAAAATATAGCTACTATGAAATGTGAGTCCTAAGTGAGCTTCTTAGGCAAGTTTTTGTTTTCTTTGTTTTTGTTTTTTAATTTTTAAAATAGCGATAATGCCACATGTAGGTCACATGCAAATTACAAAGAATGATCTATGTGACAGCACTTTTAAATTATCAAGTGTCATGTAAATAGAAGCTCAATAAGCCCTGCAGAGAAGCATGAGATAGTGAGAGGAAATACTTGATTTGCTCTCGTCCCAGGCGGTCTTCATTTCTGACTGCCTCTCACAGGGCGAGGGCCTCAGTTCACTGCTTATGTTATCGTGATGGTGTACACTTTCACTTCCCATGCTGATTTGAGAACCGAACCCCATATAAGAGAGTCAATGTCATGCGGATTTCATCTGAGTGTGGAAGCAAAGTGTGAGATAGAAAAGATGTCCCAAGGGCTATCGGGAGAGTGTTTTCCCAGTGGACTTCGATTCTCTGTTGAATCAGTCTTTTCTTGGGATATTGTCCAAATGAATGCAGTCCCCAGAGAATAATTGTAAACAAGGCTACGAGACCCTAGTGGATAAGCATCAGTTATCCCCAGCTCTATGGAGATCAACTATAAAATGGCTGCTTTTTTTCCCCAAAATGAGGTGAGCACAGCTACCAACTTCCAACTAGTAAGAGTTTGTGCTGTTCTCATCAGAATTTCCATCCTGCTGCCCTTGTGAGCACAAAGACAAATGCTTGTATCACTAATTCTCCTTGAGTGCACAGAAGGGCATCACTGGATAGGAAAGGATCCTGAATCTCTGCATACATCCAGATTATCATTATGGTTGCCAAGCTACTGGCTACCATACAAAGAGTGGCTTTCCCTATCAATCTTTATTTGACTGCGAAATTCACTTACATAGCACCGTCACAGAGGTAGCAGGATTGGACGTCGTTTATTACATGTGAGTTGTACATCCAAACGCAGAGAGCTACATCGTACAACCACAGCAAATAAAGCTACACAAAGACTAAGCAAAAATTAAACTAGAAATAAAACAGTTGATACGAATTTAGCTGAATGAAGCATATTAGCAAAGGGAGATCTTCCCACTAGGGGAAAAAAAACTGAAAAAACTTCGCTTACTTCCTTACTTTATCACTTCATCAATATTTATAGCTAACAAACCATAAAAAAGTGTGTGTGTGTGTGTGTGTAATATACATATTACATGCAAATTCATCATTTCAAGGTGTGCTAGGAGGACAAAACCATGACCCATCCTTTGCTACAGCTGCCATTAATCATCAGTTAATTTCATAGCGCTCCACAGCCCTGTGTACTCTGTGCAAACAAAGTCTAAATCCCCTCTTGAGAAAGGATTAAAGTTGTGATTACAAAATGGCAATTAATTACTATTTGCTCTTAAAAGGATGCCTTTTTTATTTTATTTTTTTCCTTTTAAAAAGAGTGTTATTGAGATATAATTGACATACAATAGACTGCATATATTTAAAGTGCACAATTTGATTTTTTTTTCTTTTTAGTCATCTGTTTTATACATATATATGGCAATCCTAATCTCCCAATCCATCCCATGCCAACCCCCTCACCCCCACTTTCCCCTCTTGGTGTCCATATGTTTGTCCTCTACATCTGTGTCTCTATTTCCGCCTTGCAAACCGGTTGATGTGTACCATTTTCCTAAATTCCACAAATATGCATTAATATATGGTATTTGCTTTTCTCTTTCTGACTTACTTCACTTTGTATGACAGTCTCAAGGTCCCTCCATGTCCCTAAAAATGACCCAATTTCATTCTTTTTTTATGGCTGGGTAATATTCCATTATATATATGTACCACACCTTCTTTATCCGTTTGTCTCTCAATGGACATTGAGGTTGCTTCCATGACCTGGCTATTGTAAACAGTGCTGCAGTGAACACTGGGGTGCATGTGTCTTTTTGAATTACGGTGTTCTCTGGGTATATGCCCAGGAGTGGGATTGCTCAGTCATATGGTCTATTTTTAGTTTTTTAAGGAACCTCCATACTGTAAGTACGCTTTTTTAAAAAGAAAACTTCCATGAGGTACTGAATCATGATATGGTAATTGTCGAAAGAATACTTAACTATCAACATAATTACTGAAATTTTGAAAATACTTAAAATTGAAATTCTCTAGTACGGAGGTTTGGGACCAGTGGAATCATTTCTATTCCAGTCCCTAAACAAAAGTCTACAAAGCATTTACAATTACTAGCCCCATCTTCCTGATGACAAAACTTCAGAAAAGAGAGAACATAGTTTACAAACTTCCCAATACCAAGTACTGTGTAGGTGCGAGATAGCCTCATACCAGGCCCAGGCACTAAATCACAATGGGGTCTTTCCACCAGCAGGGAGAAATGGAAATGGAATGGATCCTATTACAACCCAACTCATCCTTCAAAATCTCCGTTTTCGTTCAGCATTCCCATTTCAAACATAGAATCTAAAAAGCAAAGATGCTTACCAACACGTTCTTCTGTTGTTCAGATATAAATATCATAAGGGATCCGATGCACATATTCATTTTTAACAAAGCCCAAAACATTTGTGTCACATTTCTAAGGTCTCTTACATAAATTGTTATTGTCAACTACAATTGGCACTCACGTTGGCACTTGCCATCTATCTCTACAAGGATTAAGTCATGTGCTGCTGCAGCTGCTGAGTTTAACGCCCCCTGAAAGGGGTTCAGGGTGGAGAGCTGAAAAGAGGCACTCTGTGCTCTGGGAAAAACTGGCAGAACAGGTCTGTAGGTAGATATTTTCAGGAGCCAACTTTATAAGCCCATTCCCCTCATATGTAGAAAAAACACTAAAATCCTTCATGGTGACATCTGCTCCTCGTGACGAGCAGTAACCTTCATAAGACTCGCAGAACCTTCTGTAAACACTTTGTGCTTGATTGCATGTTTTTCCCTTTCACCAAAATCACATATATACTGATCTTCCCCCCTGCCTCTTGGGAGCAGTTTCTCAGAGCTATCTGGAATGCTGTCTCGAGGCTGCAGTCCTCATTTTGCCCCAAATAAAACTTAACTCACAACTCTCACGTTGTGCATTTGTTTAAGTCGACGTTATTTTATCACAGTTATTTCTGTAATTGAAGATACATACTCCACAAATGACAATCCAACAAGAACTGATCTCACGTCATGCTATCCTGCTAGGCATGTTGAATTAGCAAACACAGGAGACTCTTTGATTTCCAGCAGACAATATAAACTGTATTTCTTTGAAGCGGACTTTCCTTTTGGTCAAATATGTAACAGCTAAGCAAACAAACAGACAGGCAAACAAACAGACAGAAAAACAAAAAAAATCAAGACCCCAGTCCCATTTTTTCTTTCTTTTTTTAATCTAAGATAGTGTTGCCACTAACAAAATTAACAAATTAACACTGACAAATTGCTATCATCTAATCCTTACACCTCATTCATGCTTCACTAAATGTCCCGATAATATTTTATGATGAAAGAGTTAGTTCAGAATCACTGTATTTAGTTTTCATCTTGTTCTAGAGCCTTTCACTTTGTAAAAGTCTCCCATCTGTATCTATCATTCATGACCTTATCAGCTGATAAAACTTGGCAGGAGATTGAGACAACATCCACTATATTTGTTGATAATGTGAAGTTATTTGAAAAGTAAGTATATTCTATAAATGTATGATGAGAATTATGATAAATAAAATAGAAACATAAGCTACCACAAATATCAGAAGGGATTCACATAAATAAAACATAAAGCAAACAAACTTAGTCATGTAACAAATGACAATTAAAAAATAAAAACACAAACATAACGTAATTTGTTAGGACATCAAGCATGTCCAAACAACATAGAATTGATTCTTTTTTTTTTTTTTTTGGCACACGGGCTTAGTTGCTCCGTGGCATGTGGGATCTTCCTGGAGTTGGGATCGAACCCGTGACCTCTGCATTGGCAGGCGGATTCTTAACCACTGCACCACCTAGGAAGCCCAAGAATTGATTCTTAAATATGTCAAACACTTGACATGAAGAAAAGGCCTTGTAGTTATTTTTCAAATGCCTATGTTATATTCACAAATATTGACCATATTTTGTGGTCATGATCAAAATTCAGTAAGTCAAAAATGGATTTAATATAACAATGCTATTTGAGTATAATACAAAAAGTGTTGTTAATATATATTAGAAAAAAGATCTTCATTCTAGCAATTAATTTCAGAAATCAAGTAATATTTGAATGGAAAAGAAAACAGATACCATATTTGTAAAACTTAGCAAATCTATACCCTGAAAATAGAACTTATGTGATATTCCTAAAGCAATGATCAGAGATATATTATCTGATAGTGTAACAAAATGTCAACGATTAGAATATGGATGAAATCACTGAACAAAAATTTTCTAAATGACCAATGCAAAATGTTACAAAATTATGTATAGATAGAAGATGCATTCAGATTACAAAATGGATTTTAATATTACAGAGTAAGAAAAATCTGTAACTATGGTTTCAGATTCTACATTGCAACTAGCTTTTTAAGAAAATACTACTTGTGATACTTTGGTGTAGTATAAAAGAAGAATATGCACAATTTCTGAAAAGTTCATTAAAATACTCCTCCCATTTCCAACTACATATATGAATGTGAAGCCAGATATTTTTCATGTATTACCTTAACTCGTATAGCAAGTGTTGAACGCAAAAGTAGTTGTGGAAACCCAGCGGGTTCAATTAAATCAAATTTTAAGTGAGATTTACAAAATATAAAACAACGCCAGTATTTTTATCTTTTTCAAAAAATAACTATTTTCATGAAATATGTTAACATGCATGGTTTTATTCTTTTAAAATGAATTGATAGATACATGTTTCAAAATGTTTAACTTCAAAAACAGTGAACATCAATATAAGTAGCCCATTTAAACAAATGATCTTTGAAATCCTTAATAATTATGTAATGTTTAAAGGGATCTTGACACCGAAAAGATTAAAGTCTCTGTCTTAATTGATGAGTTTAGCTCATTCAGGGGAATTACTGATATGTTTGCAATCATTTGTATCTTATTATTCTTTATTTTCTGTTTTTCTCTTCTATTTTTCTTTCCACTATCTCCGTCCTACTTTTTAAAATTATTTCCATGTTTTTAGTAATCCACTTCATTTTAATTTATCATTCAAGTTTTTTTTTAATGCTTTGTTTTTTTGTAGTTTTCTTGTGGGTGCTCTATGGAGGATTCCAGTGTACTTACTTAACTTTCCCCCAGTTATTTAAAAGTTAGTATTTAATGTTACTCTCCCCAGAGATGATCTGTAATTTTCCTTCTGTAAAATCTTTTTCACATTTGAGTTTCAAAGTTATGCTAGCTTAACAATTCGGTTGGGAAGCATCCTTTCTTTATTCTTAAAGTCCTCTAGGTCTGGGTTATATTGCTTTTGTGGAATAGTTTTTATATTGGTTTGCTTTTTAAAATTTTTTAATTGTGAGAAAAAAAAGCACATAAAACTTATCTTCTTAACCATTTTTGAGTGTACAGTTCAGTGGTGTTAAATATATTCATATTGTTTTGCAACAGATCTCTGGAACTTTTTCATCTTGCAAAACTGAAACTCTATACTCATTAAACAAAATCTTCCATCCTCCCTCCTCCCAGTCCCTGACCACCTTCATTCTCCTTTCTGCTTCTATGTGTTTGACTATTTTAAGATACCTTATATAAGTGGAATCATACAGTATTTGTTTTTTATAATTAGCTTATTGGTTCAGAATGTCTCAGTACATTTAGGACTAATCGTATTCTGTATTTCTTTTTGTGATATTTTAAATTAGTATTATTTTTCAATGAATAGGTCAAATTGTCCATTTGCAGCATAAAACTGTTCAGCATATTTTATTGTTTTTTAAGGTCTATAGAATCTATAGTGAAATATTTTCCTCTTCTGATATATTTGATTATTCTTTGTCTCCCTACACTCCTTTTTATCTTTTATTAGTCTTAATAAGAGAGCCAATGTTTGACTTGTTCATTGGTTGCCTTAGAGACAGAAGATTAAAATCCACATCTTCAGGCTTATTTTCTAATAGATTTATTTGAGATTATAAATTTTATTTCTAGCATTATGTTATCTGCTTTCCTGTAACCTTGATATTTTTATATTTCAGTTCAATATATTTTCTAATTTCAATTGTGATTTGCATTATTTAGAAGCATATTGCTTGTTTTCCAAAATGTTGGTGCTGTTTTTAGCTCCTTTTGATCATTGATTTCTACCTTAATTCAGTTATGGTCAGAAAATCTACTCTGAGTGAACTGAGTCTTCAGAAATTTCGTCAATTTTGCCTACTGACTCTGTTATGGTCATTTTGGTACATGTTGTCTTTGTCTTTCAAAAGAATGTGTTTCGTGATGTTCCTGGGGCAGTTTCTTTATGACAGTTAGGTAAACTTAATTGTGATTTCAAGCCTTTGATATTACAGAACCTCTGTTTTTTTCTTCTGTCGGTTTGTGAGAAACATATGCTAAAATCTTTCACTAAAACTGTGCAATTTTCTGTTTCTCCTTTGACTCTCTCTTGGAAAGGCACCTAGAGTCAGGTTGACTGCAGTAATCTAATCAGAAACAATACTCTGCCTGCTGTTTGTCCCTAAGCAACAGGGTCTTTATCAGAGAGTCTGTGTATTCTGTGTGTCTCTTACCTCAGGTACCTCCAATCGTGTCTCACTAGACTGAAGAAAAACCTCAGTCTGCTTTTCAAAAGCTTTCTGCTTGGGCTGTTCCTCTGCTGCCCTTCGTACCATGCCGGCACCCCTACCCCTCCAGTATCTGGAAGCGTCCTGGGGGAAATCTGTCTAGGTGTTTGAAGCCCACAGGTCCCTGCCGATGCTCTAGGGTTTTGCTGTTTCTTTTTTTTGTCCTCCTGACCCCCAGCTTCTTTCTATGGATGTAACATCTGATGCTTTGCCACTTTCTCTCACAATAAATCAGCCTGAGTGAAATGGCTTCAGGTCACTAACCTGAACAAGATTCTCCCCTTCAGATTCTTAGCCCTGCTTCTACTTGTCCTTGCATCATTCTGCATGCTTCAAAAGATGATTTACCATTTTTTACGCCATCTTTTCTAGTTCTTTAAGGCAGAAGTTCCCATCTGCCATCAGCTACTCTATTATACTTACAATCAGAAGACACTTGAGTTCAAATTATTAAACTAGTTCCTTTTTTTTCTTTTGTTGTCTTAGCTTTATACAAACAGGCTTTTCCTGGATTGGCTATATTTACACGTCTTTGGTGCTTTTCTGATTTATTATTTTTTGTTTTTATTTTAGGATTGGTGGAGGGAAGTAGGGGCAAGGAAATGTTTCCGATTACCTTGAATTTTTCCCTAATAGTCCAAAATTTATGGGTGAATTAGTTTTTTATTTGCTTCTCCCTAACCAAGAGGGAATAAAATCTGTATGATTTTTTTTCCCCATAGTTTCTTATTTATATTTTTATTTTAAATGCAAAGACTGGATTTTTCCACTCCACAGGGACAGGCTATATTCCATAAATATGGATTTTTTTCATGTAATTCCTTATTAGTCTGCAGAATCACTTTCTGAAATCAAACCAGCGATTCAAAATGTTATCATCCTACTCAGTCCTCTTTCCCTCTGTTATAAATCAGTGGTTTGGATTTTGCACCTAGCCCTTGAGAACTGTATTTGATTGGGTCTTTTTTGACCACCAGATCCTGCTTCCTTGGTATCTTCCTCATGGTATTCTGGTCTCTTCCCATCCCGGAGGGTCTTCCAACTAGTCCTCATATGGAGGCTCTAACTTTTTCCTAGTTTTATTTTTAAAAAAGAAAGAAAATAAAAGTAATTCTTCATTTTGGCTTTAGTTCTCCTTGTTGTTTTAGGACAGAAGGGGGAAATACCAGCTTTACACATCTTCAAACAGAATTAGCAAGCACCACTCTTAATTCCCATATTTTAAGGGTGACATATACAATCAAAGAGTTTGGCTCCATAAAATATTTTCATAAATCTTCAAGCTTTTTTATAAGAAAGGGACACCTGGCCGCCCATATGTTACATTTTAATTTGAATACTTAAGGTAGTATCTTATTTACATAATAGCCAAGGATTAGAACATGTGGGACTAAATCAGAAATATAGCAAAAGAGATAAGGCAATAATTCCCATGAATGGAAATTAAAATCCACACACATATGGATAAACACAGAAGAGATGCTATAACAATATGGCAATAACCAGTATGTTTCTAAATTAATGATCTAAAGTAAAACTCAGAGGATCCTTAGAACCTATTGCAGCAAACCACTTAGTTAAAATCTCCGAGAGAATCGTAGTGATTCAGAAGAGAAAGGATGCCTAATAAAATTCAACTGCTTCTCCAAATTTAAAGGCAAGTAACACTAAAATGTTGAATGGTATCAAAGTTTTGTTTCCAAAGATTGTAAATACTCAGGATAGACACTGACTGACCTAGACTGAGGTATCAGGAAGTCATGAGAAACCACACAATCTTAGTCTTCCATTCTTTCAAATCCATGAACACAAACAACGAAAACAATGGGGAAATTTCAAAATATGTATCTTTATTTTAATTTAGATCACTTTTCTGGCAGTCTTTTAAATCTTTCAGTATCAATCCGGGTGATACATAAGAGGGAAGATACTATGTTACCTTCAGGAATGTTTATAATCTCATGTAGCAAATAAATAAATTGAATTTTTAAAAATTGAATTCCTCATGCCTGTCTCACCTCAGAATGCCCAAAATCTACTTAATGACCTTGTTTGCTGTATCATTACGATTTCTGTCAAGCTCTTGATAAAGGAACTTTCAAAAAATTAACAATAGTTAAAAAGCAGGAGGAGATAATTACCCTCATTAATGAGGTTGCTTACCAGATTCCACAACAGTGGCTTGCACAGCAGGAAAGCCAGTCTATTTTTAGGCCAGATATACTTGTCCTTGACATTCCTTAATTACTTCTCTTAGTTTTCTTGGCTCACCTTAACCGCCACAAGTATGCCCCCCAAACCCACCATTGCTTGTAGGCAGTTCAGATGACAATAGCCCACTACTAGACAATGTAACACTGGACCTGAAAAGGCTAAACTTGTTATAAAGAAATTAGAGCCACAAACTCTATGTTAGATCTCAACACTTCAGTTTATTTTTAACACTGAGAGTAGAAATTTTAAAACTTTGAATGAGAAGATTGTCTTTCATGTACTCAAAAAGGTAAATATTATGAAATCTACTATAAGCAATGATATTCACAAGGGGTAAGTGAGAGAAGGAGTTTGGAAGAATAATTGTAGTCACGAAGTTACTGAGTACTGAAGGTTTCTATGTGTTGTTTTAATTTGCTATTTTATTAAATTTATGCAACACTGGTGCAGTTAAAAATAAATCAGTTGATTATTACAATTCTTGATGGCTTAAGATGGGATGAATAACTTGCCTAAATGCCAGGTCCTGGAATAATCTCAAAAAATTGACGAATTATGTTCATGCATGAAATGTTTTGGGGGGGTAAACCTGCTCCTTTATAAGTTAAAAATGTCAATGATGTTTGACAACAAAACAGAATAAAAGCAACAGGTGACTTGGTATAAATTTTGCATTATAGGGGGGTTTCTTTTTGTTTATTTGCATAGAAGTGGGAAATCCCTAATGTTTGCCAAAAGAAAGTAATAGTAGTATAATGGAGTGGGTTCTTAGAAAAAAATGAATTCAAGTAAGATGTTTAAAAACACCTTAAATGACTCTTATGAATCATTATTGACACATAAAGTTGTAAAGCAAGTTAACAGAGACCTTTAAGTGATTTAAAATGGTGACAAAGGGTCTAGCAGAGCTGGGGAGGAATAGGCAGATGATTTCAGGGGTCCCAATACAATCCGTGTCTTGTTCATGGTCCTCATTCAATGCAGTTGAATTCAGACATGCCATTTTACACACATCACCTATAATCTCTAAAGAATTATTTACAACTCTTAAGGTATATGCCTTAAATTTATTTCCTAGGATGTGGAAAGTTTCAGCAAACTTGTTACCACTATTAGCAAGTGACTCCTAAGAGGAGAATTAATGTTATGTTAAAGTAATGAGAATATGTCCCTTAAAGACCGATTAAATAAAATTGTGACCATGGGTAACAGAGCTAGCCCAATGACTTGGATATTGTGACCATGGGTGCATGTTTGAGACACATTCATGTAGAATAATGCTGGCACCAGTAACTGTGAAACAGTCACTTTGTCCATGTGAAATATATCGACCGACACATGATATCAATGTTGTTCATTGTCTGTCTTAATATCGTGGCTCTAAATAACTGCTTTTACCAAAATGCATCAGTCTTGATCTTTGTCCACATGACACCAAATCCTTCAGGTAAAAGCTAAAGTACAAAGAGGAAATCAACAATTTAGCCTCTAAGTTTCTTCCTCGCCTGAGATTTTTGTTTCAAGCTTTTGATTCTTGTACAGAGAAATACTTGTGCAGATAGTGTTTCTTTTATCTTTCGATCCTTTGATAACGTCTCTTCTGTACCTAAGTGTCCCTCAGTACAGAGTAAAGTCTATCATAGTGGAAAGAACATGGAGTTTGTACTCATGAAGAACTGGATTTATGTCCTGATGTAGGTAAACTAATGTACATCCTAATTGTATTTGAGCTACAGTTTCTACATTTTGAACAAAATATCTGTGCTCCAGAATTATATTTAGAATATCCAATATCCTTACATTGTACAGGTAGCATTTTTGTCTTAGAGTGTTTATTTCATTATCCACTGTATGATTAATTTCTCCTCTTATACCCCCAGGTAACTCATCCACAAGGTGGGTAGTTTCTATTTCTCATCCTCATCTCCCTGCTACTCTGCTGCCTACACACTCTCTCCTCTAAAACAAAGCTCTCATCGTTTCAGGATTACATGTGTAATTTTCTACACTATAATACCTCTTCCTTGTTGCTGGATTGTCAGCTCACGAATCATACCTTCTCCTTCATTAATTTTATTGCCATTTTATATTATCACGATTATGTATTTACCTTTATAGACAATGTATTCTTTAATGAAATTGAGAAAATAAGTGCTTTTTAAAATTATTTTCCTATTTCTTGAAATAAATGGATTAGGTAGCTTTTTAAAAATTTTATTGTATTTATTACTTTTATTAATTATATTTATTTTATTTTGCTTTATCTTATTCTTTGGGTTGCTCCTTTTCAGCATTTTCTCACAAATCATCGCCTTCCTTTTTTTTTTTTTTTTCTTTTTTTTCTCATTGGGTAAAGACCTTTGCCACACAAATTTCTTTCTTGTGTAGGGTTTCCCTTTGGGACACCAGCCCCCCTCAAGGCAATCACTCTAACATTAGGTTTCACTTTGTCAAGTCATCCAACTCAAATCTATCTTCACGTCTCTGAGTTAGTGGGTTTCTCTCCGTCTCCACAGACACCCTTGAATTGATGCTTTTACAAGCAGGAAATTCATAAGACATACTCTACATGCTTTAATTCCATTCACTTATTCCCTTATAACTCCTGGCCTTTTCCTTTAATAGCCATGTTTGATGAGAGATAACGCTATCCTTCGCCTCCTTCCCTCCCCATTTTTCTTTCAAGTTTTGTCATTTTCTTTAGATTCTGGGAATACAGTAGGCGCTTGATGGTCCCTCAAAATTTCAGCCAGATTTTCTGATTATCTGCAACTGAACATAGTTTTACAGATCCCCTGAAACTATAAATCTGCCCCTGCATGTAGCAGTCAATGTGGTGAGGAATATATCTGAATATAAGAAAATCGATTTATCCTCAAAAGGCCCACAGGAACAAAGTGAAATGTTAGTCTCAAACATTAATTTAGTAGAAAGGGAAATAGGGAACACTTTTAAGAATTATGACGTGTTCTGATCAAATTGGATAATAATGAACTTCTTTAAACATCTCCGTTAGGAAGCTGATTATAAAATGTTTATCTCTTAGGGATTTTTGTTTTCGTTTCCCTTCTCTTTATAACAGTAAACTAGTTGCATTCAAACGTGGTTACAGAAATTATAAAAAAGAGACAGATTACATGATCGGTATTCAAGACCACACTCACTAATATCTGGCTTGGCCCTGAGTCTCAAGTCAGAAAGCTTAGAAGAAAAGAGTCACAGGATTTTTCCTTGAGTAATTATTACAAAGATTTATTTTTAGTGTATTGTGTATAGCTCTTAGAGGAGTAAACCTTTTCTTCTTTTCTTCCATCCATTCCTCCATTGTGGTTTACCATTTGGTAATCATAAGCAACACACTTTTTGCACTGAATTTTGAGAAATAAAAGATGGTTTAAGTACAAACAGCCCTTGTGCTGTAGGAATTTACAATGTCAGCCGATAGTACAAATCCACATTGAGAACACAGACAAAAATAAACAATTCCAAGAGTGAAATATGTGCATTTTAAATCTGAGAGTGATATGAAAGGGAAGAGGATATCCCGGAAGCTGGAGAAATAAGTGAGATGTTAAAAGTAAAATTCTAAAAGCAGCTTAGCTTCTGGCCAAGCCCTCACTGCAAACTTCTTTGAGTGTTGCTGGAGGCAAGTTTGATTGGCAGCCTTACACTGGTGGCCACAGATGCTGCTGAAGATTCAATGGAAGGCCTCCTGGGGTAAGAACTCTTCAGTATTTCTCAAAACAAATGGAAAGTTATACTTCGTTAGAACCAAAATCTGTTGCATTTTTCTCGCAGCAATACCAGCAAATGGAGGTTACCATGTAGTTTATATTAGTCTATAGCAAAAGGAAAAGAACCTTGAAAATAGAAAATTGGAAGCAGTCTTGTATGAGCTCTGAGGTCAGACATCCTGGGTTTGCATCCTGGTACTAGCCTACTAAACCTTCTAAAAGTTAATTCATCTAAATCTCAGTTCTTTTAATTTCTGTCACCCTCATGGGTTAGCTAGACCTTGTCATTACCAGTAAGGGCCATCACTCCAATCTAAACGCTGTGCACCCCTCTCTGGGATCCCTTCCACCTTCCTTTTTGGCTTTATCTTGTGCCATATTCTTGTCAATTTTACAACTCCACCAGGACCTCCAGTTCATTGATTCTACCAATTTTTTACCACCCATTATCCCCTTCATATCTATACTCTCCTTCTTACACAACTTAAGTCAGTGATAAATTATTATATCCGCTCTTTTCCCTTACAAACTCAGCTACCTCATTCACTTACCTTCCCCCCTCCCCACATCTCCCTTACTCTAGGCAAATGCAAAACTTGATTGAATCTAAACTTCTGTCTACTCCACACTACACACATGCAGCTAGAAAAGAAACAGAGCCTCGGTGGCTGGCTTCACTTTCAACGGGTGACCACAGACTCAAGTGTGGCTTCAATGCTGTCAGGCAATCGTGCTTCTACCAGTTGCCAGACTATTTACTCTTCCCTTTTCCAAGGTAAGACTTCAATCTCTATTCTTTTCTCAAACCACAGTGTCCCCCTTTCTGCTCACTTTTAACCTGTTACCTAGACTAGAGCTGCACACGTCTACCCGACTGCCAGCATCTGCACGCTTTAACTCTGCTGTCCTGCATCCTACTACAGACAAGCCGTTGTAAGCCCAGCTTGCATGACTCCCTTTGCTTCTGCACCAGCTCCAGTTTCCTTCCCATTACACTAGGTTCGACTTCAGTTCTCCACTCGTTTTTGCTCTCTTAAGGGGCCATTTCCAACAGCGCCCCAAGAAACCATTTCTATGTCCCTCATTAAAATATAAAGTAACCAGAAAACTTCCTTTGAACCCACCTACCCCTTTGTTTGTTTCTAATTGTTTGTGTTACAGTCTCCAATTTCTTCCCACCCATTCTCACAACTGCCCAACAAACTTTGGTTTCCACCATTCTGACAAAAACTGCTAACCTTAGTTCAATCATTGACAATTTTGCTGTTGAATCCAATGGTAAATTCTTGGCACATGATACAGTTGATTATTCTTCCTTTATAAAGCATTTTCATTTGATTATAAGGACATCTCACTCCCCTTGTTTTTCTACTTTCCTCACTTAATACCCATCAGTCCTCTTTACTGGCATGTCCTGCTTCTCTCTTTCTGTTTGAGAGTCCCAGGACCCTTCTCTGGTTTATCTACACTCAAGTCCCTGATGATCTCCTCCAACTCAAGGTTTTAAATATTAGTTATATGTTAACTGCTTCCAAATGTATTTCTCTATTCTCGGCTTCTCTCCCAAACTTCAGATTACTGTATACACTGGCAAATATAACTCCTCCTGGATGTCTAAACTCAATCTGAATATGTTCAAAGATGAATATCTGATTATCCCCTGAAATCTGTTTTATTCACAGCTTTTCTCATTTATGTTGATGATGATTTTAACAATTCCGTGGGTCAAGACCATAGGGTTCTCTCCATTTGCCCACTTAACTCACAATTAACAATCTGACAGGAAATCCAGTTAACTCTACCTTGAAAATATATACGGAATCAGATCTATTCTTCTCATCATTAATTACCTCTTCTGTCATGTCTGAGCAACATCACTTCTACTCTATTTTATCTCAATAATCTAACAGTTCTGTTTTCATCCTTCTTTTCCTCATCATCTCTTCTATACTGGAACGATCCTTTAAAAATACGCCAGAGTATGTCACGCGTCTGTTCAGAGCTTTCTCACAATCTCTCCCTTCCAGCCTTCCCCACGTTATTCAGTAAAAGCCCTAGTTTCTTCTGCTTGGAACATTTTTCCCAAATATCTTCTTTGCTTTCTCCATTTGCCCAAATATCACCCTTGCAGTGAAGTCTACATTCACCCATTATTTAATACTGTCCCCTTGAACTCTGCCCCACACAGACCATCCCAGCCCCTGTTACTCTGCTGTACTTTTTTGGTAGTCCAAATTCTAGAGCTTATCACTTCCTAATGGCCTATATAATTTAGTTATACATTCATTTATTAGTTTTATTGTTTATTGTTTATCTCCCAGGTAAAAAGCATGTTCCAGTAGAGTAGGAATCTTTACACATTTACTTCAATGAAACATAGTGTTGGTCAATAAATGTATTTTAATGAAAGAAATAAATGAATAAATAAAATCTGTTAAGTATTGCTATTATGTATATCATGCAATAGAGTTGGGATAAGGGCTAAATGAAAGATTAAATAATTTGGTTAGCTGAGTGGCCAGCACAAATTAAGTCTTCAACAAATGTTACTATACTATCATTATTTTATGTTAGCTTAGATTGTCTTATTGCTTAGACAGTGCTAAAAAGATACTAATCAAATAGCTTTTTATGTCTATTCAAAGTATTTGGGGAAAAGAATTTTCATTCTAATTTTAAACCAACTAAAATTGTTTAATTGTACCAATATAGAATTGATATTTATGTTTTATTTAGCATAGCAGTAATTTTAAAGTCTACCAGAAACAAATATTTTAAAACTTGACATACTTATTTTTATACATATATAATACATATATGTGCGTATATAATATATATGCATATATTTAACATATGCATGCATACACTGTATATTAAATATACATATAATATTAACAGAACTAACAATTTTATTCAAATTTGTTAGAGTCTATTGTAAATAAAAGTTAAATCATATTTGAGAACTTGATATTTGGTTCTGTATTGGATTTCTCAACAAATCATAGAAAAAATTCAAGACAAGAATGACACAGTAAATTACTACAGTATTAAGGAGTTATGTTTTATATGCGCCTCTGTTTTATTTTTCCATGTTCATTTTCTTCTAAAATTGCCTTTGCATTGTCAATATTCCTAAAAGAAATATTTGTGAGGTTACACACTGCTTCTATTTGTTTTTGTTTTTTTTTCCATAAACGTTGCAAATACAATAGCACACTGACAACCCTTTCTGAATGAACTAGATCCCTGACATTATCTCTCATATCAATCTATTTTTCTCTATTCAATGAATGCTTCACAATGTTCAGAGTACAAAATCAAATCCTATTCTGTCCTTCCCTTGTTTAATAGCTCTTTTCTGCAGAATAAATTTCAAATTCCTTCTCCTGGTAAGTGAGGCCCTCCATGAGCTGCTTTTGTTTGCCTGTCTTCCTGCAAGACTTGTCTTCACCTCCCCATTTTCACAAGGACTCCAGCCTTACTGACTACTTAAAATCCCCTAATATGCCACATTCCTCTCTGAAGCACTGTACATGTCTCTCACTGTGTAAAATTTTAAAAATATATAAAAATGCTTTCTCTATTCCAGAGATTCTGTTCATTGATTTTGATGGCCACCACTTCAAAACTCCTACAGACTTAGCTTCAAGGGGAGTCTTTGCTGATTGCACACGAATGGGTTTGTAGGCCTCCTCTGTGTTCCCATAGCACGTTTCATTTTCCATGTATAGCGTTTTCCATGTCCACAATTTCTAGCTTGTTTACTTGTTTATCTCTCATAAGATGCTGTAAAATTCTTGAAGCAGGAGCAAAAGCATGCCATATTCTCAACCTAGCTAGCACCTGATACAGGGGAAGTACTGTTAAGATTCGCTGATTGCATAATAAGCACAGATGGGTAGTAAAATCTAGCCTCAGGAATGACAGAGATGTTGGGAGACATGGGTGAGCAATGACCTCAGTGCATCCAGTTCTGGTCCAAAAGCAACCTAGCATCACGATTCCATCTGGAATCAAAAGACTAAGTAGTTCCAGCCGTGCCTCTATCCTTGACGTCTTTGGGTAAAATTTGAAACTTTTTTTCTCCCCTTCCTTGTTTTCTGTTCCATTCTCTCATTCTTTGACATTGACTCAAATGTTATAGCTAATATTCTTACCAAACATTTTCACTTTGTTTTTAGTTCTTACTATTTCTTAGTTTCATCCGTGAAATTCCTTCTCCCTGCTGATTTAATTATGTCCCCTCAGACTGCAGCTTCTATCATTACTTCTTTGGGTTAAATATGCTCATTTTTTCGCATTATCTATGTTTCCAATGAGGGTTCATGGCAAGACTGTTTTCAAAGCTTTTCACTGCAGGCTTTTAAATTTACCATTTATCCTGCACAACCTCTTCCTTGCCATCCATTTTACTTAACAATTTTACTCTTAAAACATATATGCCACTGACTTTTACAAAGTTCCAAGTCCCTCTCAACCTTATCCAATTGTCTCCTACACGCTACCTAAATTACTGCAAAAATATGAGTCATAATTAGCAGACAAAAACATTATAACCAGCCTCATAGATTTTTAATCTGCTCTACCACAGTGACTGTCCTTTACTTCTCTCCTGATTTTTATAACCTGGCCTGAGGTTTCATTTTTTTCAACAATTTCTACAACATCTTTAGAGCACTTCTAATTTCTGTTCTTCCACTGCACATACTTAGTACATCAAATGCATGCACGTATGCAAACTTCCAAATTCTCTACTAATATACCTGGAGTCTGAGCAATTCTAAACAACATTGACCAGGGGCCACAAGGTGAATAGTTTGACTTTAGTTAAGAAGGTGAAGTGGTCTCTGAAAGAATTTACAGCCGGGGTCGGTCAGGGTAACCACTTTCTTTGCACCTGGGCAGTGATTCTTTCTTGAAGAGAATGTAAACAACATGAGTCTATGTCTTCCACAGTCACTGAGGTGGGAGTAAAAGATACACAGCACAGCTGAGATGAGGGGCTGTCAGACTAGCTGTGCACCCACGCTGCCCCAGCAATGGTCAGAACAAAAACGTGGCCTAAGAGCATTTGACAGGATAATAAGACACCGCTAATTCAGTAGGCATCTTTATTCTCACTGTCTGGTGTGGCCATTCGTTACCTTATTGCCCAGTATTTGTTACTCATCTCCCGCAGGACAGAGCTCTAATCTTTTTTTTTTTTTTTTTAATTAAGAGCAGTCACCTCCCCGGCTCTCTGTCCTTATGGATAGAAGGAGTCACCCAATCTCAATTTTCAAGGTGGTCATAGCATGAGTCAGTTAGTAAATCCCAATCTCCCAGCCAAAGGATTTGTCCAGGGAAGTGCAACTAATCCCATTTAGGCCAAAGGGATCCAGACCCAGTGCTTTTACATACACTCTTAGGAACAGCATCTCTTCCTTTCCTATTGGACTTGAGGAAGAGGATGCGATCCTGGGGCTCCAGGAGCCCACTGTGCAGATGTTTCTTCTTCAGGGATGGTGCTTACATGATGTGAATAGAGCTGAAACAGAGAAACACCAGTTTCTGGTGACACATTGAGTCCCTGGACCAAGTCACTTCAGACATTCCCTTGGATGTTATTTCACATGACACCATGCATTTCTTTTCCATTATGCAAGTTCGAGTTGGCTTGCTGTCACTTAAAAGCAAATCCTCTTGAGTAATAATTATACCCAGTTTTCAGATAAGAAAATTCAGATGCTGAGAGGTAAAGTACCTTGTCAAGGATCACATAGGACAGGGAAGAGTCTGAGACCTTTATGTTACATGTACTTGAATTCCGATATCCTCATTGTATTCCATTGGATTATATACTTTTAGTGCTTATCTATCAGTCCTTTAAAATGAATAGGTTTTTTTTTTAATTTTTTATACAATTTTTAAAGGTTACTTTCCATTTACAGTTATTACAAAATATTGGCTCTATTCCCCTTGTTGTACAAAATATCCTTGAGCCTGTCTTACACCCGATAGATTGTGCCTCCCGCCTCACCCACCCATCCCCCCACTGGTAACCACTGGTTTATTCTCTCTATCTGTGAGTCTGCTTCTTTTTTTGTTATATTCACTAGTGTGTTGTATTTTTAAGGTCCCACATATAAGAGATACCATACAGTATCTGTCTTTCTTTTTTGACTTATTTCATTTAGCCTAATGTCCTCCAAGTCCATGAATGTTGCTACACGACAAAATTTCATTTTTTTTGACTGAGTACTATTCCATTGTGTGTGTGTGTGTATGTGTATATATATATATGTATATACACATATAACATCTCCTTTATCCATTCATCGGTTGATGGACACTTAGGTTGCTTCCATATCCTGGCTGTTGTTCATAGTGCTGCTATGAACATTGGGGTCCATGTATCTCTTCGAATGAGTGTTGTTTTTTTTTTAATATAGACACAGGAGTGGAATTGTGTTTTAAATAGCTTGTCTTCTTTCTGTTTCGACAATTCTCTCTCAATTTAAAAATTCCATCATCTCCATTCCAGAGATTTCTTTCTAAAACATAAGTATGATGTGTAAACTCTATTATTGAGTCATACCAAGCATGCCCTGCTCTACTTTTGCCCCATTTCTAGTAAGGCCTGTCCCCTAGACTAGATCAGCGCTCCCAAGTCTTCCCCAGACTAAGGGTCATATCATCTTGTCTAAGCTTGTACCTCTCAACAATGCCATGAATCTTCACACACTGAACTCTCCTCCTCGAGAGCAGGGATTATCTTTTATCTCAATCCTATCCCTTTGTAAGAGAATAGTCCTTAGTACACAATATGCCCCCAACTGATTTTGAATTAACTAATTGTTTTAGTAGTTGTCACTTTGGTTGTGAGACTTCAAAGACTGAAAAAACAAAGTTTTCACAGGTTTGGCCGTGTCAGCTAAATCAAAGGCATATAAATTAAAAAAAAAATCAGTCATGTTTTCATCAATAAGGTATTATTTACTTCTTCATAGAAATGAACAATCACTGATGAAATATTCTTGACTAAAAAAAAAAAAATAGAATCTTACTCTGACCAAACATCTGTAGAAAAACAGACAACAGAGGACATAACCGCAGTAAAATAATCAGGAAATTTTAAATTATGAGGAACTCTATGAGACTAATCTAATCCCTTGGTATCATTTACAAATGCATTGCAAAGGAAAATATGACAGCAAGGAGGACATGTCATAGTAAAAGAGACTTGCAGTCTATCAACCAATTACAATATATAGCTCTTTGAATCCCAATTCCAACAAACAGACTGTGAAACCAAGTCATTTATGAGGCAAGTGGGGGAAATAAACACTGACTTGATATTTGATGAGTTTGAGGGATTTTTGAAATAATGATAATGCTATGATGGGTATTTTTGTTAAAGATTTTATTTCTTAGAAATAGATATTGAAATAGCTTTAAATACAAGGAAATGATATCAGGATTTATTTAAAATGCAAATGGATTCTCAGAGAGTGGGTGGGGATACGGAGGACATGACATTGGACAGGAGTTCACGATATCTGATGCAGGGTGATGAGTACATCTGGGTTCATTATATTATGCGTTTTATTTTCATACATGTTTAAAGGTTTTCATATTAAAATGTTTTAAAACACACTTATCATGTAGTACTCAAGTATGTTTCGTTTGTATTTGAGTGGAAACGATCTCAAAACTTATTAAAAATGAAAAGACTTCCCTAGCCGTCCATTTGTTAAGACTCCACACTCTCAATGCAGGGGGAACGGGTTCCATCCCTGGTCGGGAAACTGAGATCCCACATGCCACACAGCATGGCCAAAAAAAAAAAAAAAAAAAAAGGAAGAATTCAGTTTTTCTAACCTCAGTACACATAGGGACAGCACCTTAATCCGGCAGTGACGTACTGATGACCGTCGTGAAATTCGGATTATTTCACCATGATCATTGTAAAAAGCAAAAGCAATTTTAATAGATTCCATGAATTCCCTTCTCCCACCTCTCATCCCTTCAAAACAAGGCAAGTATACTTATTGTCATTTCTATAGAAGCCAGTTTCCCGGCAGCTGTTTCTTAAGAAATGTTGGGGCTGCATTTTGGCATCCAATTATGCATGGGTACACTTAAGATTCAAAAGCGAGCTGAATCTTGGTGCTTGATGGACATTTAGGTATGAGCATCAAATCAACAGTGAAAAGTAGCGCAAAACAATCATTTTGTAAGCAGTTTGCACCTACAATGTTTACTCCCAGTCTTGCAAAACAACTGATATTTCTTGAGATAATTGCCACATTCTACAATGGCTTTAGCTCTGAAATTAATTCTGTTCCATCCATCACCCAGTGAAGGAGCTGGCTTATCTCCATTTATTAGACTGATATCAGATTACCAAGTTATAGCTATTGCTGGTATTTGTTTAGAAGTAATTCAACTCCATTTCCCTTTAGAGAGGACTTGCTAAACTAAAAGTGAAAAAAAAAAATTAAAGCACTGTGCTCCTGAGCATTTATGAATCAACATCCTAAATGCTTCTCTCATGCCTTTAAAACCGGTGGCTAAATTAAACAAAAACAGCATGACATTAGATCACAGGGTCTGAATTCCTCTGGGCTTCTTACTTAATGCAAATTCCACTTTTGGAGTTGAAAGGAAATTAGAGAAGTTTAGTGTGGATAAAATGTTTCAATTCAGGCATTTAAAAGAAAGGGGATAAACTGTTGAGCATCTGCTCAATGTAATCACATTGCGGAATACAACATCTTGAAATGAAGCTCTGAGAAAATAAATAATAAAATAGCTATTTTCCCCAAAACCTAGCACCCAGTGTAAGTTATTTTCTAGTGACTTCAGTTGGTTAAGTAATTTTTTAAAAAAAAGTTGAAACAAAACCAATTCTTTACCAAATGAAATTTTAGCTATTGCATGGATGCCGAAATTAACGGACACTGAACCATGGCGGAACCAGTCTTTGACGTTCTAGTACCTTCTTTCTGAATGAAAATGACCCTATCTGCAAGCATTCTATCCTTATCTGTCTCACTTCTCTTCAATGGCTGACGGGATAATGGTTAGGTCACTTGGTGGTCTGAAACACATATAGGGCACCATTTTTTCTATTAAGTCTTAATCTGGCTCATGTAAGGGAAAATCCATGTACAGGTGTGCTCTTTTCTCTAGCTATACCTGGTCACCTGATCCAAAGGCCACCAGCAATGGAAGGACTGATGATGATCAGATAACAGCAGTCAGCTATTGATAGCTGCCAGTCTTTGAAGCTCTTCTTGGCTAAGATGTAAATCATACACAATGAAGGCACAGAACATTAAAGGCAGGAATTCTGTAAAAACCAGTTGAGCTGATTAGTACTAAATTACTGATGGTCCATCTGCTGGGGTGGTACTATTTTTTTTTTAACTGCCTGACTGAAAAGCTTCATTTCACAAAGAACCCATGTTCAGTAGTCCCCGGAGATGTACTTTATGGATGTACAAAAGAAGGAGGTGGTGACAAATATGCAATCATTGCATGAGGGTTTAATGCCACCATTGAGAAAACTAGCAACTCACATATGAAGGCATTAGGAACATATGTTTCCAAGAGTGAGCAAATGTATATTTTGCCGTCACTGTGCTGAATGGAAAGTTAGGACTGAAGCCTCCAGATTTTCATACCCATGTACAAATGTATGAATAAATAGGGGAGGATTTATGTCACATCGTACTAATATTAGTGCAGATGTTAAGGGTAATATCCAACCATGAGCTGTCCAGAGGAGAGAGAACCAATCAGCTTTGAGTCGTCCACACCTGCTGAAAGTCATTCACTATTAAAGATGATTGCATTCTTAGCCCAATGGGAATAAACATTTGATTTACCTAAAATATTGTATAATGATTCCATGTTTTCCAAGCAGTTTTTTCATCATAGTTTATCTTCCCTTGTAGATTTGCTTATAAAAACAGTATGCACAGATCATAAGGACTTGGAGTCATGGCATCTTAGCAGTGATATTTCTCTGTAAACGATACAGGTTGTTGAGAGAATAATCTCGTCACGTGATGTTTATCATTGTAAATTAAAACGCTGGAAATCTAGTGTTATGTATTATTTACAAATTCTGTGCGTGAGGGATGAATCCATAATCAGTATACTGGCAAATCAGTTTGCTAGCTTGCAATTATTTTGAAAGTAATAGAAAATGTAAATTAGGCAATTTTTCATGGTATGCTTATTAGTAAACAAAAACTTGGTCTGGTAACTTTATATATCCTACAGCTCAGACTTAGTAATATTACAGAACCAAACAACACTTACATCACAGGAGCTCACTCAAGCCAAGGCTGGCTGCCTATTTATTTATATGTCCTTAAATATGAGCCATGATTCTCTGTGCTGTCTTCATGTCAGGACACAGACAGGAGGAGAAGCCCTATTGGCAATATCACGGGATTCAGAGCAGAGGCAAAAGAGCAATGGGGTAGAAAACATGATGACCTTAGAGCTTTTCCTCACAGCAGATACGTATCATTTCTACTCACTGATCGAAATAAGGGCCTGGACAAGCTGATCAGTGTGGAGGAAATGCAACATCATTTCTGAGAAAATTAAAACCAGCACCACTTGCAGCGAGAACAAGGTGTTCCCAACTGAACACAAATAACATCCAATAAGGTCAAGCTGCAAGCATGTCTGGAACCAGATGAGGACACGCCAACCCCAGCACCCTAACAGTGACTGAGCGAACCTTGCATTTGATTAGCATGGATACTGCTGCTTTTTTTTTAAACCGATGACAACCCTAGTCAACTCTAATACTCCTTCTCCCTAGATAAAGTGTAAAATCTGAATTCTCTCTGCTTCCCGAAAATATCCAATTCAGATCCAGACACAGCTTCCTGAATTCCTCTCAAGAATCACAGGGCACAAGCCTGAATTCTATAAGTTAAATGTTCCTTCCAACAGTCCTTTTTGAGATGTTGCCACGATTCCTCTGGGGAGCATTTGCCCTTGCTGCAGTGAGCTGAATTAGCCTAACTTTTGGATGATAGGTATATCCGCAGGGGTTCTTTGGTCAGTGACTTCTAACACTGGGTAGAGAGAAGGCCCACTTTCAATAATAATGCCAACGACCATACTTATGCTTATCTACTTATAAATTACATCTCCAGTTGTAGCCGCACACCAGAACAGAGACATAAGCTCTCAACACTCTCCACAATCTATACATCATCATGAATTACTAATTGAACACTGCTTTGAAAAGATATCTACCCAGATTAATTTTAAATCTATCTTCACGTTTATAAACATTTTTCTAAATCATTCCTTCATATTGTTTCTTTTCTTACAAAGTGAATTTATTTTCTCTACCTCAGTAATGAGTAAAGCATAGATAATGAAGAGGGAGAAAGCTCCTGGATTCCCTAATGGTAGACATAAGTTGTTAAAAAGTAATATGTGCAAATTAACTTACTAATAACTAATATTAAGAAATTATCTCATGAGAGAGTTTAAGGCGACATCAATCAGTTCTTTTCTGTAGTGGCCTGGATGAAGGGTTGTTTATCCCATATCTATGAAACAGAAACAGACTTATAGGCATAGAGAACAGACTTGTGGTTGTCAAGGAGTGGGGAGTGAGGGAGAGATGGATTGGGAGTTTGGAATTAGCAGACACAAACTATTATATATAGGATGAATAAACAACAGTGTCCTACTGTCTAGCACAGGGAATTATATTCAATATCCTATGATAAACCATAATGGAAAAGAATATGAAAAGGAATACACACACACACACACACACACACACACACACACAAACACACACACGTGGGTGAGACAAAAATTATCCGCACTCTGGCTGTAGCATTTATAGAAATTTTAATACAATAGAAGTGCGGATAGTTTTTGACTCACCCTCGTGTGTGTGTGTGTGTGTGTGTGTGTGTGTGTGTGTGTGTGTGTGTAACTGAATCACTTTGCTGTACAGCAGAAATCAACACAAAATTGTAAATCAACTATACTTCAATAAAATTTTTAAAAAATTAAAGATACAACAACAGAACAAGAGTTGTTCAACAAATTCTTCCATAAAGAAAGACATCAAGGCAGAAATTCTCATTGTCTGGGTACAGCAGATTAACATCTGAAAGAATACATTTTTATCTCTGCTTTCAAACCAAAAAAATAAATAAATAAATAAAATAAAGAGCAAAGTCTTTATGTTTCTTTGCCTGGAATCCTTTAACACTGCAGTGCAATACTATTAGCAAGGCAAAGGGGTGGGAGGATAAAAAGGGGAAGGATGTTTTGAAATGAGACGTGAACATCCATGGAAGGGTATGAGGCAAGATAGAGCACTGCATATTCAAGACATTGATACATGCTCAGTATCAGAACAGAGTCCCGGTGAAGAGGGATAAGAGAAGAGTAAGGAGGGTAAGCAGAAACCAGACCACAGTAGCTCCCAGAAGCATCTGAAGGAGTGTAAACTTGATCCCAAGAGCAACAGGAGGCATCAGAGAATCTTCAGTAATGGAGGACATTGTGATACTATCAGCACAACGGAAACACAATACTGAGCAAAACATGGACTAAACCTTGGCAGACATCAAATTGAAGAGGAAAACAGTGAATGTATTATAGAAGCAATGCATGTGCAAAAAATGAGAATAACCTGAAACAGAAAAATGGCAGTGGTTTTGGAGGAAAGGAATAGATGGGATAATATTTAAGAGGTGGAATATGCAAGATTTGGTGAGCAGTTAGATGGTGTAATGAAGGCCAAAGAAGAGTCCAAAACACATCCAAGTCTGTGAATGATGGAGACATTTATCACATGAAGGAGGGCAGGCAGGAAGTGGGAAGTTTGAGGGATGAAACAAGTTTAACTGTGGGCATTTTAGGGTTGAAAAACCTGTGAAGCATCTACATAGATGTGTCCAGAGATGAGTTATATATACGCATTTGATATTTAGAAAAGAGCTTGCACTGAAAATACTGACTCTATACTCACCTTCATTTACATGGTACTAGACACATGTGAGTGGATATGATTGCACAGGAGAAATGTCTAAAATGAGGGGTTAAGTCTTGCTAAAGCAGAACCCCAATGGATATCTATGTTTATTATACAGAATTAGATAGAAAATCCCACAAATGAAACAGAGGAGAAGCAAAAATGGGCACAGTTTCGGAAGCCAAGGAAGGAGAGCTCTAAAGAAGATGATGTCATTAATATTGTCATTTTTGCCGGAAGACTAAAAACCTAACATTTGATGAGCTAGACCCTGCTAACATCAGAGAGTTCAGTTTCAATGTAATGTGGTTTAAAAAAAAAAAAAAAACAGACTGGTAAAAATGAGCATGTGACTGTATTGGAGCTGATGTTGGTGGGAGAAAATTGGTTCGAATATCTTTGTCAAACCAAGAGATGTATTAGTAACATTAAAGTGCACATGTGGCTGGACTTCAGAAGAGCTGGAATCAGAGTCTTGGGGGTCAGGAAGACACTTTCTGCAGTTAATCCTTGACTTTTTTCTGTACATAAGCATTATTCTTTCTAATGTGATTTCTCTAATTTTAGGAGAAATGGCAGCCAGGGAAGGTTGGCCAAAACTCAGATTACCAGCAACGGATTGAATCTCTTACTAAACTAAAATTTGTTCCCAAAATAATACATAATGTCAGTGACACAGTTCTGAATGCGGATGCTACACCCCTGCAGTTTGAGTTAGGTGTCTGCCCTTGAATTGACAAACCCTCTCTGGTGAGGATGGGGGTGTTAGATTGTATTATCTTTCTAAAAGCTCCAACCCCTTCCCCTACATCCGATAGTCTTGACCATGTGACTGATGGGTGGGGCAGTGCCTTCCCTTGTGTGGCATCAGCCATAGGACTTGCCTTGGCTAATGGATCTCAGTGGCTACGACACCAGCAGAACCTTGAAATGTGCCAGCTTCGTCCAGCTTGTTCTCTCACAACTGAGCTATCAGGACAGGAGGAGTTTCTTTTGTCCCTTCTGCCTGATCCACAAAACAGACATTAGTAGGGCAAACCTGAGCCCGAGGGCAGCGAGAGCCAAGTCCAGCCTGAAGTGCAGATCTTCCCATTTGCACTTCAGCCTAAAGCAGCAACAGGCGGCCAATGTATGGTCACAGTGAACAAATGGCTGTTGATTAAAACTTCTGAATTTTGGGATCATTCTTTGTCATGTTACCTTTATGAGGAAACAACCAAATGACGCAAGTACGGTGTTGTTTTTCAATTTCCTCCAGGAAAAAAACCTCACATTTTTAATTAAGGAAAACGAGTTTCACAGGAAGGAGGAGTGAACACTATGCAGGAAAAAGAAGCGGTGCTGGAAAACCAGAGGGTCATTGCCCATCACTGTTGAGGAGTGAGTGGGATTGTAAAGTTGAGAGGTTTGAGTGTAAACAAGAAGCCTGAGTGGAAAAGCAAGGAAGGTGATAGCTGGAGGGTGTTGTGAGGTAGATGTTTGTTTTAGATTTTATTTTGTGTTTTGTTTGTTATTATGATTGGAGAACTTATTAAGATATGAAAGCTGATAAAATGGAGTGAATGAATCAGGAGCCTTTGAACATATCAGAGAAGGAGAGTGATTGGAGTGTAAGGTCGCTGAGGAGGCTGAAGTTGATGTGGTCCAGAATGAAATGGCAGGTCTCAGAGGACAGCAAACAGATGTTTACTAAACAGGAAGGAAGAAGGAAAAGTTGTGCTGTGAGAAGATAATTGTGAAGGGTCCATGATGGAACGGTGAGGCAGGTAGGGGTCACTTTGATAGTGAAAAATTATTTCTGTGATGCATATAGTAAGTTCTTTCGCTAGAAGTTCGGGAGTGCATGCAGGATTAGAGATATGAAGAGAAGGAAGAAGGCTTGAAAGAACTGCTGTGTAGACTAAAGAAAAACAGAAATGATGAAGGCTCACACAACCACACCAACTAGAATGTATAATAAAGCCATTTACAGAACACAGAAGGAATTTTCATGTGTAAGTGTAATGCAACCATTGAGAAACAAAATGGGAACCACCATCATTTTTAGTTTCTAACAGTACTATCATCCCACTGTCAAGACACAAGGCAGAAAAACACGTTTCTACTGTTTGTCCCCAAACTGAGAGTCATAATATCTGCTCTTCCACCACAAACAAAAAACAAGGCAAAACAATGAAAATAAGCAAGTAATACCAGCCCGATCTCCTTTGCTGTTCTTTGAAGCAGCCACAGGGATATTGACCCAGTCCTAATAGCAACTCTCTCTTTGAAAAATCTCACTTTACAAGAATGGGGAAATGCACATCCAAAAAGCGTAAAATAATCAACATGACCGAACACAGCAGAAAACCAAATCCATCATTTCTGAGAACGATTGTAAATTGATTAAACTCCTCTTTGATGCACAGATTAATTAAAAATATTAAACCCAATTAGATACTACTTTGAAGAGACACATCTAAAATGAAATTTAACATGAAAATTTTAAACAAACCTGGACAATGGTGTGGAAAAAGGACACAAAAACAGTGTACTTGTGGCAAATTAATGGTGGACAAAGAGGGATTTAAGGAAAAGTCTTTGACTAAGACAAATAGGGTTGGTTGCAATTGACGAAATGTCCTATCAACAAGGAGTAATCACTCATGCATGTTTCTGTAATAAATAGGATAGCAACAAAATATATAAGCCAGAGCCCTGTTAGAATAACAATGTTAAGCTCAGAGAAATGTAATTGTTCTGTGACTTTGACAAGTCTCTTCCTGGTTCCATTGGTCTTACAGATTCCAAGACAAATAAATAGATGACTTAATAAAATTAATGTAAAAACAAATGATACATAGAAAATTTTACCTGCTCAAACAGTGAGAAACTAAGTACTAAATCAGAGGAAAGAATCACAAAGTAAAATGTTGGTTATGTTGATAACATAAAATACATTTCACAATGCAAAGAAAAACTAAGTTAAAATAGAAAAAGAATATATTTGTGACAAATATGGCAAATAATAACTATTAACCTTTGTACAAACACTGATGTTTCAAATAAATAAGCAAAAATCTAGCTCTCTAATTAAAATTTTTAAAATGCAACATGAATCTTCAATTCCATTAATAAAGTAATAGCAAGATAAAATGTTTATTGAGACTAATTATCAAGTAGATGTACATTAAATTAAACACCATTTTAAAAGTATGATAATCTGATATGATAATCTTTATTGCCAATGAACATCTGGTAAGAAAAAGTATTTTTGCATCTGGTGTATATTGCTAGTTAAAATATGCAATAAACATTAGACCCAACTATGCTATAATGTATAAGTGGTGGTCATAAGCTCTACAGGGTATTGGACAACTTTAAAACCCATTTTTTAAGTAAAATTATGTATGTCTTTAGAAATGTCTATACTACAAGTGAATTAAAGGACTACATGCAGAATGAACAGCCTTGTGACACATAGACCAAGACAGAGATTAACACTGGAAGGAAAACAACACCTCCTAACAACACTTTCAGGAATTTTCTTCTATGCATTCCTTTTAATAGTTTCCAAAGATATAAAATATTATTTATTTTACATAAGCGTATGTTGTAATAAACATAAATAAGAAATGTACAGAAGAGGGCATTTAAATGCAACTTGTTAACACCACTGTTATTAAATCTTTGGTCCTTTCATGGAGATTCCATTATATTTTTCACTGAAAAGAATGTAGGGCTTGAAAATTATTCTAACTGGTTCTTCATGTCCTGCATGTGTGATATTTATAGGTTTCTTTACTACAACTCCTTTCTCTGCTCTACTTTCTCTGACTATCCCACCTCTTGAGTAAGAGTATGGAAATTGGCAGTGTCTCCAAGAACCCTGTGTTGAAATTTGTTTCTGGTGCTGCTACTGCTGCTTTTTACTTCGGGTGTTTGTATATCACTGGAACTATAAGACTAAGCTGGAAGTCGCAGTCCTGGTAGTAATAACTATGTTTCATGAGTATCCAGTTTGGGTTCCAACAAGTAGTAGAGTTGATAAATGGTACAATAAATAAAAACGGCTCTTTAATATGAGCTGTTTTGTGAGGCCCATTAGAGGACAAAAAATACAAAATATTATTAGAGAAGTGCCCAAAGCTAAATGCCATCAATGCAGCAGCAATATAAATCAGAAAATTCTACTTGGAGTTTTGCAAATATGGTGACTCGAATACTGAATATTATAGATAAGAGAGTGACAGAGAATAACAAGCTAGTCTGGATAAGGCAACATTCTATAAAGGGTGCTGCTTATCTGTTTTAATTGTCTCTATCCCCAAATCAAAACAAGTCAGGCAGGAATAATTTGGTGTACAAATCCACTCATAAAATTATTTGAAATGTGTTTCTAAAAATAACATGGGTATCATTTGAGCAAGACTGAATGTGCTTTTTATGATCTAGCATTCTAAAGCATACCTATAATGAGTTTCTGATATTAAAAATTCAAGGAATGTATTTACTAAGTATTTACCTGTGAATTTCTAAAAATATTTTCTTTGTGTTCAGTTCAGCTTACTAATTTTGTTCTTTCTAAGTCTTGTTCAATTTGACTTTTACTTTTCACATTTGGGTGGCAACTCACTCTTTTTAAAATTCTGGAATAGATTTCTTCACCTGTGTATAAACTCAGTATGTAGATTCTTGCGCAAAATTCATTTTAAATGCAGTGTCTTAAAGAATTATATTACTACTAGCACTTAATTTTCAATCAGTATGTTTTGCAAACTGCATGACTAGTTATTAATTTGTGAACTGCTATTCTTTCATTTGAATTGCTTTGCAAATGAATCGTATGCATTTGTTGTCATGTTAAAATCTGATCACCTAAATCTTGCTGTCTGAGGTGTTCTACCATAGTCTTCTGTCCAGGTGACATATTTATTTATTCATTCCTTTTCATTCATTAAATCAACAGGTATTTGGAAACATCCATTCTGTGCTCTGTCATCTGCGAGGTGTTCAAAATATAAAATGATTTACAGAAAAGCAGTGCTTTGTAGGAAAGTCATAGAATTGTGCCAAACTTTTTATTTTGAGTTTAACATGTGACTTCATCTCTCTTAAAATTTAGACTTTCATATCTTTGCATTTATGTCGCTGCGTTCTTTGTTAGAGAAAGGACTTGTACTTCAAGTGACACCACATTTCAAACCACATTTCATTGACCATCAGGTCTTTTTCGCCTCAGGCATTGACATCGTACCACAACTGCCACCTTTCAGCATTTTCAGTTATCACCCTACTGATTGACACTCTTGAACATTTGTCAACATGTTCACTTTCTTTCGGAGGGCATACAGACATTCTGAAGCAAATATTCAGGCAACTCAATTACTGTGGACTGTTGGGAAACATCATTATTGACAGCCAACAATAGGACAAGCTGGCCAGCAAACGAAAAGCCACTTGTCAGTACCTTCTATTTAGCAAATGCATGGCGTAGCCAGGAAGTGAAATATCCATGATTGCTTTAGCAAAGAAGTTGACAAGTGAAAACAAAGTGACAGTATAAAATGTACAACTGGCCAGGTGCACAAATCACCAGTGTGTGTGTGCGCGTGCACGCGTGTGTGTGCAAAGTAAATGTTTGCAGTTGTATGGTATTAGCTCCTCTCATCACAGATGGTGATACTGATATCCAAAAGAGAGTTTAGAAATTTCCTAAGCCCACAAGATGGTTAAGATCAGAATTGGAACTCAGCAACATCCTTTCCAGTATCTCTTGGGCACTAGTAAGAGTTGCTAATCAACATGCATGTTCAGGTTAGAAATAGTTCTGTTATTGGTCTCATGTTACACATATACATGTACTTTTGTCCACAAAATCAGCTGAACAGATTGCATCTTCACACATTTGTCTTCCAAGTTTTGAGAGTTAACTTGGTACCTGATGACATTAACAAATGAAATGCCTGTATAAAAGTTTATAAGGCCTAAATAGGCAAATTATAAACTACAGTGCTAGATATAAATATTGAAACAATTTTACTAGTGAATTGCCAAAGTCTTATTGAATTTGAGATGAAGTGGCTAAAAAAATAGAGATAGATGATATACAAATGGGTGGGTGGATGGATGGATGGATGGATGGATACATAGATAATTAGATAGATAGATAGATCATTATTTCTTGCCTTTGTAAATGCTACATTTTTTCTAGAAAAATATCATGAATAAAATATTTAAAATTTTAAAGAATAATGGACTTTTCTGCATTTTCAGTAGTAAAATTAAATATTTTCATTAATCTCTAATGATACATATTTAAGGTGACATTTGTACACCATACTCATCTTTCCATTTGATTTTGTTTTTTAATTTGGCCATGCCAAGTGGCATGCGGAATCTTAGTTCCTGGACCAGGGATCCAACCCATGCCCCCGGCAGTGGAAGTACAGAGCCCTAACCACTGGACCGCCAGGGAATTCCCTTCATCTGACTTAAACCATCTTATTAGAGTCACTATTCAAATCAATATTTCTCATGTTTGAAACTCATTTCTCATGTTTGAAAGTCAAATATATTTGCATATCAATTAACAAATTTAGACATATGGATCTTATGATAAATAAAAAAAATCCCCAGACATAAAGGGAAAAGTCTGCTTAGGATATATTAAAACGTTTGCACCGTTGAATTTCTAGTTTGCCCAAATACAACACTACATAGAAGGGAAAAAAATTAATTACCTTAGTAGAATCACCAAAGTGGAACTACTTTTTGTTGTGATGAGAAGTTGCTTTTAAACTGAATTAGTTTTGAATTAACCCAATTACACATCACTATTCAACTGTGATATTAAATTTAGGAAATTTAATGATGTGAAAATATTTACAGAAATATCTTGGTGACAACAGAACATTTGAAATGTTCATATTTAGAAAATATTAATTACACATATTGAATTATTTAAGAATGTTTCTCACAAAGTATCATTTAAGAGAGGGAAAAATTTAATTGCATAATATATGATTAGTAAAGCAAAGCAAATTTAGAATATCATGGCAAAAAAGGAGGATTAAAGAGCACTTAAAATTCCTTGGCAAAATTTTTCATGATCTGGAAAAAGAAGATATGTTTTCAGAATGGAGATTAAATGACTTCTGTTTTAGCAGTTTTCAGTATATTCTGGAAGGAAATGAAAATTCTTTGGAACATATTACTAAAACACCTTTTACCCAAATTTTAACATAAACAAAACTTGAATTTATGTAATTTATTTTTTCTAATGCCTTTTTAAATGTAATGACAAAAGACAGAAAACTGTGTCCAAAATATCAGTGGCCTAGTTTCAAATCTATAATTTGTACCCAAAAAAAAAAAGGAAATTTCATTTTAAAATGAGAAAAAAATCATGAAGAAAAAGTTACATATCTTAAGCTAGTACAAAATGATAATACTCTCTTGTAAAATTCTGGAAACTGTACATATTTTCATTTTGAGTGGACTGAGTAACATGCATCTTAATGTAATGAAACTAGTAAAGCAAATTATGCTATCATGATATCATTCACTGTTTTGGACTACAAATATATACATTTGTAAAGAAAAATCATTTTCCCTTTAACCAATCTGCTTGTTGATAGGTATAATGGGAAGACACTTTAAAATGCTTTGCATACTTACAATAAAATACCTTCATTATTAAATCTTAACAAACCGTAAGGTCTCTCTCCAAAACAGTTTTATCAGGACATAACATTTTATCGTAAGGTTGAAATCAATACGTTGAGAAAACTAGAAATACTACTTATGACGTACAGTGAATTGTGTCTTAGCACACTCCAGCAAATTAATAAATATCAATTTTAAAAAACTATTTTGGAATGTATTAATTGAAAGGGCAGTGACCTGGAAATAATAAGATCTCATTCACTATCGCTCTATTGGTTATCCCCTTTACTTCTCTACACAAGTGATACTAAAACAAAGTTACCAAATATGCATCATTCCTATAGATGTGAATGGAACTGTACACCAAATCATTCTTTTTCTAGGTTATAACTACAGCAGTTGCTAAATATTATTCCTCTGTCATTAGAGTAAGATAGCTTTACAAATAAAAAATGTTTTCTCTCCTCATTAAAGTAGATGAACCTCTTCCTTGAAATAGTTCATTAAGTCTCTGCCATGAAAAACAACTTTTCTTAAATGATATGATCCGACATGAGTCTGATGGCAACAGAGCTTTAACTTGTTAGGGGATTTTACATACTTTTTACTAAATCACACATAAGTCAGCTTAAATAATGAGCTCTAGAGTAAGTCCAAACGAAAACAAAAAGATTAAGATTAAAAAATCTTGGCACTGTATTTTGTCAAGATCCTATATTCAAACCACAATTACAAAAATGGAAGGAAGTGCAGTCATTAACATAGCAAGGCTTCATTAACAAAAGATTTAGATGCTGTGTTACTTAGGGATTTCAAATTCCTTAATCTATCAGAATTTCTCTCTTCATCCTCCATGACAAAACAGTATTTTCTTATTCTAAATAAATACTACGGACATATATACACTACCAAACGTAAAATATATAGCTAGTGGGAAGCTGCTGCATAGCACAGGGAGATCAGCTCCATGCTTTGCGGCAACCTAGAGGGATGGGATAGGGAGGCTGGGAGGGAGGCTCAAGAGGGCGGGGCTATGGGGATGTATGTATACATATAGCTGATTCACTTTGTTGTACCGCAGAAAGTAGCAGAACATTGTAAAGCAATTATACTCCAATAAAGATGAAAAAAGTGACTAAATCTTAGGAATTATTTTACAAAATTTCATTCTTTACTTAATAAAGGGCTACCCCCATATAAATAAATAAATGAATAATTACCATAAAATGTGTTTTAATCTTTAAAATAATAAACATGCTTTATAATTAAAAATTTTCACCTCCAAATCATTTTTGAGAGACCTCCATATGAGAATTAAAGCAAGGTTTGCAAATTCTACTGTGGACCAGCAATAATAAGTATAACCGAATGTTAACTATATGCTATTTACTGGATGTTTTGCATGTTTTATCTCATTTACTATCTTCAAAAGCCCTTTGAGATAGTTTTAATTTCCCCCATTTTACAGGTGGGAAATTCAAGTTTCAGAGGGAATTTGCCCAAGTTCATTCAGCTACTAAGTGAGGTATTACAATCCAAGTCTGTTTCACCCAGATAACATACTTTAACTCATTACCCAATTCTTTCTAAAACACTGACTCCATCAAGTCATTTCTAGACTTTGTAACGGAGGATGTTACATCACTAATCAATAGTCTCACCTAATTTCAGAAGCCTCTTTTCAGGGAGTTATGCTCCCTGAAAAGCATGTAGCATTAATTCAATTCACATTAGCATTAATTCAATTTGCATTTTTTAAAATATTGCCTACCAACACAATAGTAAAATTCTTTTTTAAGTTGTATCTTTAGTTTCATAGAGTATCTTCCTCCTCTGTCTCTTTCTCTCTCTCTCTCTTTTTTTTTTTTGTTTGTGTTTAGGCGAAAGACCTACTTTAAAATACATAACAGATCTGAGTTTAAAAAAAAATCAAAGTATCTTGTAGTAGAATTCTCAACCATCCAATATGATATTGTTGAAAAAAACTAAATGGAAAGAAACCCTCAGGAATTAGCCTTATCTCAAACTTCAACAGATTAATCTCACATTAAGATTATGGTAAAATGAAAGTATAATATTATCTCTTTACTTCGAGGGCTCCCACACTCTTATCACTACTTTGAATATTACATATTTAGAGGTTTCTTTCTGAAATCTCCTTTTAGGAGTATTTGATTTGTTTTGTTCATTTTGAAGAAGGAAGATAACAAGGTCTTATATTCCTCTTACAATGGAAAAATATTATTAAGTAATTATAGAATTGCTCCTTATACTGGCTTGCAACCATTCTTTAAATATATGTATTTTGATTGAAATAAATATAAGAATAATGACTGTCAACCCCAAAGAGTGTAGAAGAGCATGACCTTTATTGAAGTTGTATGTGGAGATTATTAAATTTTATGTAGATCTTTACATTGTCTCTCTTAAGTCAATAAAAGCTAACTCCAATATATTCTCCTACTCTGGACCATCTGAACATAACCTCAAAGGAAACTCTAGGTGAAAACTACCTAACAGAGCCCAGTAAACCACAGACACATAAGGGAAAATAATGTTTTGTGTTTTTTTTTTCATTTCAACACATAGACACATAAAAGAAAATAATACATTTTTCTTTTGTTTTAAGCCATTAAATTTTAGAAAGTTTTTTTATGCAGCAATAAAAAACTGAAACAGACTTAAGGAAACTACTAATTAATGATGACACACAGACTACACTAGAAACCTTGTTTTAGACAATTTGGAAAACGAAACTGGGTACTTAACGCACATCACATCATTATTGGTAACTTTCAAGGTGGGAAAATGGTAACTTGGGGTGTAACCTAAGGAGATTCATTAAACTTTTCTTCCGCTTAGTTCTTTCATGTATTAAACATGAGAAACAATATGGGGAATTAATTGAAAGCAATGTGTGTAATGTAACTAGCTCAGTAGTTGGGTCACAGCACTTTCTTGGTAAAATTTGGTCCTCTCATACTCATTATTTTAATCAAGTATTTACATAAAATAATATCTAATAATCTCAAAAATTCAAAAGTGAGTGAAACAGATTCAGAAAGTGCCATAAGAGAACATGGGACCCTTTGGACTAAAGCATGGGAAGAAGCGGCTTCGTCGTTGTTGAGCATCTGTCACGAGTCTGTCCCTAACATGTACAATTGAATGTTTATATTTCATCATATTTAATGCTAACCACCAACCATGATAAAAAGCAGGGCTGGAATAATAGCAGTAATTAGAATATGTTGTTTATGAATAAGTCTCAATTGAACATTATATGACTAAAGACAACCAAGTGACAACTCTACTGTGGAGAAGGAAAGAAACATATGAATGACTGAGCATCAGTAGGTACCTTGAATGGTACCTTTGACTACTGTTCTCTGGGTCAAAGGAAGTTCCTGAAAAGTTGTGTTTATACGGGATCGCTACCTTCTATTTTATTGTCAGACTGCTTTTGCAAGAGTCTGTGAGGGCACCAGTATAAATGTACTGTAATTAAGAAGCAGTTTATTTTCTATTTAAATATATTATATTTGAATGTATTTAAATGCAAAGAACAGACATTCTTCATGTATGCCTGTTAATTATTAAATGCATTTATTGCTGTCCAATTACCAGGAAACATTTGAGGTGGCTTACAGAGCAGAACATATATAATAAGATGAACATTTTGAAATGAGAAACTAGGTCCAAGGGAAAAGAGACTGGAAAACAATATAAAAAGCCAACTTCACATGGCTGGCATCTATAGTAACATTTAATGAAAATTAAATGTGTGATGTTCACTGGCTGATATGGAGTAGCTGATGGTAGATAAATCCTTCTTCCTCACCAACTAGAAAAGCAGAATTCAAATGAAATTTAAAATAGGCTATAAGAAGGCAATGAGAGTGTCTGAAGCAAAGAGAACTAGACTAATTGCTGAGAGGAAAGAACCTTCTAGAAGGAAAGGAACCTTCTGCCTACAATCCTACTATGGAGCTATTTTCTGAGTGTTTACAGAAGGCTGATGATCCGGCTTACGTACCCATGGGGGACAACTGCTGAGAGAAAAAGAGAATTGGAAAATATTTTTGCAGAGATTTGAGGGGCCACAAACATATAGCCAATTTTCCCCTAAGTCCATTTGCTGAACACGAGAATTCTATGGGGCTGAAACTAAACATTTAAGTTGAAAGCCCAGGGAAAGCAAAGCAGAGCATTTTGTTAGTTTTCTGAGATAAGGATAAGATTGCTTTACGGAGAAAGGCCCCGGAAGACCCACTGTGACCTTATTTCAAAATCCTAAAGGACCAGGGAGATCATAGATAGAGATGGCCTTTTCAGGACAGCAACACAGCTGAGATAGAGCAAATCCGTGATTAGATGAAGATGATCAGAAGCTACTTTATCTGCTGAGAGCTGGGGGCATACTTTTCCTGTATAGGTCCAGATAGTAAATATTTTTGGCTTAACAGGCTCTGCAGTTTCCTCCTGCAACTTCTCAGCTGTGTCAATGTGTTGTGCCTGCAATCACAGACAATATGTAGATGAATGAGTGTGGCTACATTCCAATAAAACTTTATTTACAAAAATAGGAAACTAGCCAGATTTGGCACACAAACTAGTTTGCCAACCCCTGGTCTAGAGGATGATAATATTACCCATCACAATATTTATAGGCAATGTCAACGCATGGCCTTCAGTCAAAAACAGCTATTTGTACCAAGACATAGGATTGAAAAGCAAGAAAGAGAAAGGAAAATGAAGCAGACCTACAGATGAGGTAGAAATTGAAGTTAGCTGACTAGGGTTTGAAAATGACCATTATGATTGTTTTTCTTTTAAAAAAAGGAGGGGTGAACAAGGTAGACAAAAACATAATTTTGCAAATTAATTAGAATCCACAGAGGGAAATACATGGAATTTCTAAGGCTGAAAAATAGAACTCCTGAAATTAAGAACTGTTTAGGTCATATTAACAGAAGATTAGACACAGAACACAGGGAGAAATGAAAGTTAAGTTAATAGAAAGTGTGCAAATGGAAAGAAAAAGTTTAAAAAATAATGAGAAAAAAACATACATAATTCCTTCACATGAGTAACTATAAGATTGACAACTAACTTCTCCATAGAAGTCACAAAAATCACAGGACAATGGGTAGAGTTCTTTACAATGTTTAAAGAAATAATCAAGAACTCAGGAAAAATACCCTTGAGAAAAAGGCAAAAAATATTTTGAGGCAACTCGTAAAATTCTTATTGATCTTGGTGTTAGTAACATGTAAATTCATCTAATTGTACACATATCCTTGTGCTTTTCTATATTTATATACACATTAATAAAAGATACATTAACATTAAAATATAGGAAAATAAATGTAGATAAAGGATATCCTGTAAGGGTTAAGTTAACATAGTTTAAGTAGATAGCCAGATGGATTCACAGGCAGAACTCAGGCCACATAGAGGAGTGAAATACACTCTGTGACACAGATCTTATTATCTCCGTAACAGTTCTCTCAACCAGATTCCTGGTAAGATACTAACTCAGAATTTTCTCCCTAAGTAGGCTCTGCAATGATGGTAATTTATTTTGTTGGTTGAATGGATCTACTTGCTCTAGGATTCAGACAAGCATGTAGTTGGGAAACATTTCTTATGGAAAGCTAGATATATCAGTGATCTTGTGTTTCAAATCCTTCAGAACTAATCTCAATTGCTAGCTAAATCCACTCAATAAAAATTAGAAATAGCAAAACGGTGGCTTCAATTGAATTGTTATTGAAATAATGGGTAATATTTAAACATTTAATAGATTAATATTTATGCTGGATTGATTTAACAGAAATTAATATAAAAAACTAAGAGAAAATGGTACTAATGCAATTAAATATAGTTTAAGAGCACAAGACTGGTTTTGATAGATAGCTAGATAAGATGCGCACAGGAGAATGGATATACTTGGCAGGGGTGGGGGAGGGGTGACAGAGAGGTAGCATCAACTTGATAAATAGAGCAAACCAAGGGCTAATTTTTTAAAAAAAGTAATAATCTTGCAGAGTTGCCTATCTCTCCCTATCCACACAACTGTTACCATTAGTCTAATTCATTGTCTTAAGGACTGCAACCCTGTCTTAGCCAAATAAGTTCTACCAAACTCTTATAAATGATACTTCTCCCCTGTGCTATATTTTAGATTGCTTGGAGGTGAAGGGGGTCTCTAAAATCTCCACATTGTTATTGTTCTTCTCGGATCCTCTAATTGTATCATAGTCCATATTTGTGCTATAATTTCCAACGTTCTAATCATTTTTCCCAGTGTAAGTGTTTGGTCTTAAGTTAGAATATTCAGAAAAATACATGGCTTTTTTCATATTCTCTGTTTCTGTATAAGCCTTTTTTATTCTCATTAATTCACATTCCCAAAATATGTTAGCAGATGACATTCATTGGTGCTTTTCAGCTTATTAAACCAAAAGTCTTATGAATTTTAATGTCCGTCTCATATTTAGCTCCTACTTACCTCTACTGTTGGCAGTAATCTATGCTTCACTGAGTCAATCATCCCAGCGTATTGATATCGGGTTCTGATATTAGCCTTCAAAAGCAACCTCAAAGACTATTAAAATTTTTTTTGATTGGGGTACAGTTGCTTTACAATATTCTGTTAGTTTCCATTGTACAATGAAGTGAATCAGCTGTATGTATACAAATATCCCCTCCCTCTTGGACCTCCCTCCTAACCGCCACGTCCCACCTATCTAGGTCATCACAGAGCACTGACTAAGCTCCCTGCTGTATACAGCAGGTTCCCACTAGCTATCCGTTTTACATATGGTAGAGTATATATGTCAATCCCAATCTCCCAATTCATCCCACCTCCTCTTCCCCGCCGTGTCAAAAAAAAAAAGACTATTAAAATGTTGCCTCATTTCAGCCAGCGGCAAACTCGGGTGCCATTTTTGAAAATGAAGATATAATTTTTGTAAATTATTTTCAAACAGATATTATGGTATGTATATTTGGGTACTACCTGATCCAGCATTTCCATTGCAATTTTGCCCAAGTTTTTTTCATTAATTGTTATACAAAGGATTTTCTTTGAAGCCATAGAAATGTTGCTTGAATAGGAAACACTTAATATATAATGTGAAAATTGAGCTGTTATTATTTTATTATTCTAGTTGTTTTATAATTTAGATATATGTATAAGTATATATGATACCATATTGATAGTAAAGGAATTATAATTTCTAGTTTTCCAGAACATCATGCTAAGAAAATGTTACACAACTTAAGCAATTTCAGTTAATTAAGAGTTTATTAATTTTTGATTGGATATTTTTGGTTGCTATTAAGTAAAAATTTCTCTATGGCTAGTCAAAACAGTGCCCAGTTTTCAACATTCTTTAGGAAACTGTTATCAAAATCACTTTCATTTAGCATATTAATGGTAGGGATATGTGCCTAATATAAACATCAAAGAAAAATCGAATATTAAAATATCCCATGCAGTATTTTCTAAGCTGGTAAAAAGACTGTTATGAAGTTGGAAAATACTGTACAAAAGAAAATCTTTTTGAATGGTTGAATAAATGCCAATGTGCTTCTGATAGCCATAGAATCAAGAGACCAAAAATGAACCAAGTGTGTTTTGCTTAGATGTAAAATAATAAAAAGGAATAGTGTTATCTTACTTTGATATTATGACTCCCAAGCTTTTGTTTTCTCTAGCAATCTCTAAGAACCAAGAAATACAGTGAACCAAGAAATTTCAGTGTGTGTTAAAAGAAAAAAATTAGCACTGAGAAGACATGAAGAGACAGAATCAACAGGAATCTGTTTGAATTCCCATGGACATTCACTGCTGCAGAAGAACAGTTAGCTCCTTGTGGAGGCACTGAGCTTATTATACCTCTCAGGAGTCTGTGACTGCAGACTATTTGAAGTCAGTGAAGCAGTCAGACAATTAGATCCAGTTTTCCATTTGGCTTAAATGAGTAATCATCTCATTTCCTTTATACTATTTCTTAACATCTACAACCATTTCATACCCTGCTTCCAGAAAAAAAAAGAAAAAATCCTCAACTCAGAGTGGTAATTGTATGCTTGTGTTGATTTGGAGTTTCAGTAGTGGGAGTCGTTATTTTTTTCAACGAAAAGCAAGTGAGAAATGTTAATATGTTTATTTTCTTCTAAAATTTTTTTCACTTACTGGTTCCTGCACTTTTTTATGATTTGTAAACATTTACAAATATTTATATACATTTGTGATTTACATATAAGCAATAAAAACTATGTATTTATCAAAATCAAATAATTTGCTTTTTCTTATTTAACAGTGTTTGAGATTGTGTGCTTTGTCCATAATCCTATTATCATTTGTGGTTCTTCTAAAGTGAAATAGCTTCTCAAAACTGGGACTTCACCAATAAGATTGTGTTTGGAAGGATTCAAATGCATAGCAAAATATTAGTACTTAATCAAAACTGCCTACATTAATATTGTTAAAAGTATATTTTTAGTACTAAGAGTAGTAGTTTATTTTTGTGTGTATATTTTTTTTTCCTTTTTACAGTGATATTCCAGGACCAGGGCTTGAACCCACATTCCCTGCATTGGCAGGCAGATTCTTAACCACTGCACCACCAAGAAATCTCCATTTGTACATATTTTTTTCAGTCCTTTATTTTTAAACTTTCTGAGGTATTTGGTCAATTCAACTTTATCTCTGGAAACGTATGCCAAAGAATTTGTTGTAGAATTTGGCATCCAAGGATTTTATACAAGAATGTTGATAAAAGCATCATTTTTAATTGTGAGCTATTGGGAGCAGTATAATTTTCAACAATGAGGCTTCTGTTAAAGACGTCTCTTTATGAATATGGAATACATGCAGCAATTAACATGAAATCTTAGAATATTTAGTGACATTGGGTCAAGTTGATTTTTTTTTTTTTTTTCAGAAAAATCAGGCTGCATAGTGGTAAGAAACAATTCGGTCCACTTTTAAAATTAGTATGCTTTTGTGTTTGAACAGAATATACAATTGAACTAACTATAACAAATTGCAACAAATGTCATTACTTTGATGGCTGATTAAATGTGATTTTTACTTTCCATTCATGTGTTTTATTGGGTTCAATGGCGTATGCCTTATGAATGTTATCAGATAAATATTAAAATATTATGAAAGTAGAAAATTACATTAAGTAACTGAACTAGAATTTGAGGAGTGAGGATATTAGGAAAATATTAATAAGCATATGTGTCTAATCAGAAAGGCATCTCATGAGAGGAAGTACTGAAAACGTGACTTGTGAGAGAGAGAATAGTTGGAAGGACAATTACTGCACACAGTACCTGAGAGAGAAAAACAAAGAGGGAAGCAAGTAGATTATATATATAATGTATGGTAAGTGCTATGATCATCACTGCTCAGCTAAGATGGGACCAGATGGAAGTAAAGGGGCTTGGAGTTGGGTTGGTGGTGGACAGGAATAGAGGGCGCGTGATAGGGTAAAGAGGACAAGGAGGGAAAAAATTATGGTTAGAATGACATAGAGATGTTCTAGACATCGGCACAAAACAGTCCACAGTCAGACAGCTTCCAAAAATACATAAAAATGAAGTATTCACCTCCTATAGTGAACTCTTTACATATCATGGGTAATTATGCCACAGAATAGAAAGAAGCTTTTACATACGCATATTCTCAGGACATGTCCTGGTTTGTCCTTTGGAGTATTTATAGACAAAATGTTATAGTGCAAGAGATGTGTGCTGTTTGTTACTCTGCGATTGCCTGAGGTCTACGGAGGTAGTAAAGTGAGGAAGTGATTTGCACCTTTAAAAGGATCAGTTCAAAAAATCAACTGTCTATCAACAGAGGAATGGACAAAGATGTGATACATATATACAATGGAATATTACTCAGCCATAAAAAGGAACGAAATTGGGTCATTTGTAGAGATGTGGATGGACCTAGGGACTGTCACAGAGAGTGAAGTAAGTCAGAAAGAGAAAAAACAAATTTCATATATTTATGCATATATGTGGAATCTAGGAAAATGGTATAGATGATCTTACTTGCAAAGCAGAAATAGAGACACAGATGTAGAGAACAAACATAAGGATACCAAAGGGGAAGGGGTGGTGCTGGGATGAATTTGGAGATTGTGATTGACATATATACACTATTGATACTATGTATAAAAGAGATAACTAATGAGAACCTACTGTATAGCACAGGGAACTCTACTCAGTGCTCTGTGGTAACCTAAATGGGAAGGAAATTTAAAAAAAAAGAGGGGATATATGTATACATATAGCTGATTCACTTTGCTGTACAGCAGAAACTAGCACAACGTTGTAAAGCAACTATACTCCAACAACAAAAAAAAAAGCAATTGTGTGTTCTCTACTCCCTCTCCATCGGCCCTTATGGGGCTGGATTACATAACACGTTCCTTTGTTGGTTCTCCCCCCACAAACAAAACCTTGAACATCTTAGTCTTTATATTCCTAAACCCTAGCAGAGCGCTTAATATAAATTTTAATGAGTAAATGGATGGACGGAACATACATAAACAAAACTCATTAAAGGAAAGCAAAATTGAAAAGCTGTATACATGAGAAGAAATTACAAGTAAAATGTAGTTCCATCACATGTTGGATTTTAGGGTAGAAAGACACCATGAAAGAAAGAAGAAAAGGTCTATAAATGGTCACCAAAGAATAATTGAGTAGAAAAAGTAGAAAAACATTATTTCAGAAAAGTTTACTTAACTAATCTTCAAATTTATTTTTATTTAATGGTAGCGGGAAATCAAAAGACTGTGTATATTGATAGGTAGTAATCATGTGTTTCGAGGTAATAGATCGTTTATGGTTTAATGTATTTTAAATTGAATATTTACCCATCAACCTTGAAGTCAAATTATATCTATTAGTACCTACCCTGCCTTAAAACTAAGATTTAATAACTAAGTATCCTTATGTGAGAATACTCAGTACTATTTCAATGATTTTAAAATGTAGATACTGCATATTACTTGCATTAATTAGATTTATATGGTTTTCACAAAATCTGTTCATTTCACAGACCTAACAAAATTGCGGGAATTTTAGTAGCCCTAGTTGATTTAAGAAATAACAGATAAATAAATTTAGGTGTAAAAATAATGAAATATTAAGATAGACCTCAGATATATGCAAATTTTTTCCCTAGAATACAAATGAAAAATAAATAAGCTTTTCCATAAAATGATTTTTTGCTTGGCAAATTTGTTATTTCTTAAATAAACATAGACATGAATGGAAAATGTTTTAAGAAGTAACTTCAGATTTTACTATATTTCAGTTTTATAAATTAAGTAACCCACCTCCTTTCACTAAAGTATGTTGGCACCATAAGCTTTGGAAAATATTGATTTGCTCCCAACTGTCCCTAAAGACATAATTTAAGAATAAAGAAATGAGATCATATCATCAGAATCTTACCAAATAAGTGAGTTCTCACTTTTAGGAAATTAATAAGAAAGTCAACGAAATAGATTTTCTTTAAGTATTCTGTAAATGGCTCTTGGCATTGAAAAATATGAGACTTTCCACATTTGACATATCTTCCATGTAATTTTAAATATATTTGTAAAACTTCTAATAATTGAATCGTGTCATTTCCCTGCTTGAGCATTTCTTGTATCTGTGATAGTCCCTCATTCCTTCAAGAAAAACAGAAACACCTCAGCATTGCAGGCAATGCCCTCCACACTCTGCTGTGCTCCACTCCTCCAAGCTCATCTCCTGAAGTCCCGCCCATTGACTCTGATTTACTGGCCTTAGCTGGGCTCCGAACATATGCTACTTTCATACCTCTATTTCTGACTATGCTACTTCATTTCCTCAGATATAATTTAAAGACATTGGGAATAAGTTCATTTGTACCATTTTTTTAGATTCCACATATAAGTGATATCAATGAACTTATTTACAAAACAGAAATAGAGTCACAGATGTAGAGAACAATCTTACGGTTACCAGGTGGGAAAGGGAGGGGAGGGGTAAATTGGGAGACTGGGTTTGACATATGCACACTACTATATATAAAATAGATAACTAGTAAGGACCTACTGAATGGCACAGGGAATTCTACTCAGTACTCTGTAATGACCTATACGGGAAAAGAATCTAAAAGAGAGTGGATATATGTATATGTATAACTGCTCCACTTTTCTGTACAGCAGAAACTAACACAACATTGTAAATCAACTATACTCCAATAAAAATGAATTTTAAAAAAAGACTGTCTTAAGAGTAAAAAGTAAATAAAACAAAGACAGCGTAAGTAACATTTTCTTGAAGTCCCTGCTCTTCAATCATAACTGAATGGTGACCTTGTCTCTTCCATAGCACTAACTAGATACCTCTCTTTCCTCATCCATCACAGTCATCTATATTAATGTCTGTATACACCTGATTATGTTTCAACATATTTACATATTTCAAGACCTAGAAATGCCTTCCACATTGCAATATATACTCAGCAACTGATTATAAGTGGATCCAATCATAAGAGGAGGAGAACACCAAACTTATTCAGGAGACCAAAGGTCTAATTCTGGATTTTTTTTTTTACTAATAAGTACATTTTATCATGACACAACTAAAACAATAATGTAGGGTGATACAAATCTGAGCATGTATTCAAACTGAAATGGGATGCATCACTTTTGAGTGCATTGCCTTGAGTATTTTATTTAATCTTGCTTATGTCTAATTTCTTGCTTGAAAAGTAGGAACAGGTAGGGATATTGTGAGGTTAATTGTGTAGATGAAAAATGAATTGACCTGCATGAAATACTTAGAAAAGAGTAGAACACAATAAACATAAAGGTTAGTTCACATATTTTCACTCTTACATCTAAAAGAATGCTTAACTTTTTTATGACTCAGTTCATTCATTTTAAAGGAGGATTTTGGAATGGTTTCTAAATTTCTACTTATCACTGATATTCTAATCCAGCAATGACTCCATAGTGTTCAGTAGCATTAGTCGTACATGTGAAACTCCTCTTAGAGATCTGGAACCATGTGATATACAAACACATGAATTAATAATATTTAATGCATGCCATAGTTTTTCAACTGTAGATTTGTGTAAGGCTTGTAACATCTATTATCCTCTGCTTTTTTTTTTTGTAAGCAAATTTGCAACGAAAGTTTCTTCCCTGTCTAATCTAAAGTTGCTGAGAGATCAAATGACAACGCATATGTGAACACCCTTAAAATAGCGGAAGGTGTGAAATAAGTAGGGAGTGTTTTTATATCTTACATTTATAGTCTGAACATTATTTTTATTATCTAGATGCTTATAAAAGTGCTGATAAGTGGCTTTCTATTTACAGCACATCCATTCATAGGTAAGGAATCCAAGGTTCAGAGTGCCAGTGGCTTGCCCCTGGTCTCCTAGCCAACGAGTCGAATTCTGATTCAAACCCAGATTTTCCTACTCCTGATCCAGTTCTCTTTTCCTTACACAAAAATGTTTTCAATAATTATCTTTACTATGAGGCTATAGGAAATAAAGCAACATAACTATAGAGTCTTCTAATCTATGAATAAATTATCTATAACTGAAATACCAAGAGGACTTTATCAGTTCAGACATCAAAAGGTCAATTATAATAATAAGATGGTATATAGATAAATTTACATGCCAATTTTATAGTGTGGAACTGCTTTATCATTGCTACCTAAATGTACTTTGCATAGACACCTGTGGAGCCAACTTAGGATAAAAGTCACATGAAAAAAATTATCCCTACAATAATTTCCCTTTCTGGACTTCATAGGTTCAGCAGTCACATTACCAGAATATCACATTTGCCTGACTAGAGTATCACAGACCTTACTGTCAAAACTAAAACATTTTTGAGAGTGAAAAAGGGCTCCATGCATAATTACTTCAAGGCATAAGGTCACTCTGTGTCTAACCAACCACTCTCTTTATGTTGCTTTATTATAACTTTAAATAAAAGAGTGGAAGAATAAGATAGGAGAAAAGTTGAAATATTGAGATTATCAGAGAAAATCAAAATATTAAATTTGAATGTAGGTCTTGAACCTAATGATGTTATTAATGAACCTTTGGCACATATGATTAGAATAAGGGAAAAATACTTTTAAGTGCTTATTCGCTCATGAATTCAGCCATTCACACTTTCACTTAATCAAAAATAGTATTTTACCATCAAGAACCTTCTTTCAAAGGGTACACATTTCCAGGTAGAAGATGAATAATTTCTGGAGATCTAATAGAGTGAATATAGCTAATAATATTATATTACATGTTAAAAATTGCTAAGAAAGTAGATCGTAAATGTTCTCATCACGAAAAAAATGGAGATTGGAATTGACATATATACACTACCATGTGTAAAGTAGATAGCTAGTGGGAATCTGTTGTGTAGCACAGGGAGCTCAGGTCGGTGCTCTGTGATGACTTTGATGGGTGGGATGGGGGGGATAGGATGGAGGTCCATGAGGGAGGAGATATATGTGTACATATAGCTGATTCACTTTGTTGTAATGAAGAAACTAACACAACATTGTAAAGCAACTCTACCCCAACTAAAACAAACAAACAAAAAAGAAACAAACAGAGTTATGTGACTTGATGGTGTTAGCTAATTGCACAGTGGTAATCGTATGCAATATACGGGTATCAAAGCAAAATCAATATATTCACATCTTATACTTGCGCTCAGTTATATGTCAATCATATCTCAATAAAGCTGGAAATAAAAAAAAAGAAACTTCTTTTAACTTCATCAGCAACTACGCCTTTTATTTACCTTCCTTTACATTAAAATTCTTTATATGAACCATTGGTTCTCACTATCTTTTCACCTCTCTTTGTATTATTTCTTAAACTCATTCCAGTTGGTCTCTTTCCTCATGGCTCCATAGAAACTGCTCTTGTCAAGGTCAACACTGACTTCGGCATTGCCAAATCCAGTAGTCGATTCTCGATGTTCATCTTACGTGACCTGTCAGCAGCAGATCATGAAGCTGCCTCTCTCTCCTTGAAATTTTGTTCTGTTTGTTTCTCGGTCACTATTCTGTGATTTGTTTCCTGTAATATATCGCTCATCCTCCCCAAACTGTTTTACTGGATCTCATTCTCAATTCTCCAGTGCTGATCTTAGAGCACCTCAGTGCCTCAGTTATCCTTCCAATATACTCCATGAAACATTCTTTTCCGGAGAAATGAAATGCTGTTTATACACTCATGGGCCCTCAGTTCACAACTCCAGGATCTCCATGGCTAAAATAGAGACCTGCATATACAATCACATATTATATTAGAGTTTTCTCCAATGGGATGTCTAATAAGCCCCCTTTTCCAACGTCTTCCTCTCAAGAGAATAAAAGGAACTTGCCCTCAGTTGCTCAGTTCCAATACTGTGAAGTGAACCTCGACTCTTCCCCTTTCACATCCTATACTCAATCCACTAGCCAATGCAGTGGCTTAAACTTCCAAATATATTCTGAATCTCACCACTGTAGTAAATACCCCTCTAGTTCAAATCACCATTATTCTGCCTTAGTTTACTCCTAACTCATTTCCATGCTTCCAACTTTGAGCTCCCACGATTTCTTGTCTTTTAAAATATTATCATTCCCTTAATATCAGCAGGCCTGGAGTGGAGTAGTTCCTGGTAACCTCTTTTACCTCCTAATCTAGTCTGTGCATGGTGAAAATTGGTCTGTTTTGTTTACTGGGTGTCCTCAGGCCTGAAACATAGCCTGACACAGGGTAGGTGCTCAGTGGATATTTTTTTTTTTTTAATGATTCAGTGAGTTAATGCTCCTTTGCCTGTATGGTGTTTCTTTGTTTCCTCATGGTTGTCCAAACTTTTGGGGTTGCTTGTCCTGGCGATAGAGGTGTTTATAGACGACTGTCCAAGTCTCAGACTAATGTCCAAGTACTGGATTAAACATAGTGAGTTAATGAATGCATGATAATTCCTGAGCCAACTTCCTCAAGTAACTTTCTGAGGTCAGGACCTTGCTTTGTGTTATGTAACAGATTACTCAACATTTTTTTTTTTTTGACCATGCCTTGCAGCATGTGGGATCTTAGTTCCCCAACCAGAAATCCAACCTGCACCCCCTGCAATGGAAGCGTGGAGTCTTAACCACAGGACCACCAGGGAAGTCCCAGATTACTCAACATTTATATTAATGAGGGTGTCACTGTAAATTCTCATCCAGGTTAATAAAAGTTTATCCCCTATCTCTAGTTTGAAAACATATGCACGGACTAAAATCCCCCAAAGTAAAACAAATATCCTTAAGTCCATGTTGATATAAATAAATTATTGAGCAAATAAATAAATGAAAAATAGACCACCTTCCTCATGGAAGCATTTCAATTAATACATACAGTAGGAAAAAGGAACCCAGACAACCACCGTTAGAAAATCTCGGTAATTCCAGCTACAGGTTTCACTAACGCATGCTAAAATTAGTGGGGAAAAGCTATCTATATCTATCTATCTATCTATCATCTATCTATCTATCTATCTATCTATCTATCTATCTATCTATCTATCATCTATCTATCTATCATCTATCTATCATCTATCTGTCTATCATCTATCTATCTATCATCATCTATCATCTATCTATCTATCATCATCTATCTATCTATTATCTATCTATCTATCATCTATCTATCTATCTATCTATCCGGGTGTCCTAGTGCAGGACCCTGGCAGTTTTAGCAGGACAGCTGTAGCGGAAGCAAGCTCTAGGCAGAGCTTCTCCCGAGATGCACTGGAAGCGACCTCCTGGGGCGGGAGCACTGGAGCCAGAGGCCAGTGCAGGCCACAACTTTTCCCTGAGCCCATCGGAAGCTGCCATCTGGGAGGCGGTGGGCGGGATCCGGGGCCGGGCAAGAGTCCAAGCCCAGCATGGGCTGGGGCTTCTCTGAGGGCACAGGTGGAGTCCCTGCAACAGCAGGGAGGTTGGGGCTGGAGTTGGTTGTGGGAAGGGAGGCATGCGGGGCAAGCTTGGCAGGCTGGCTGGAGTGCCTGGGGCTTTTCAATCTGCTGCCTCTGTGCCAGCTCTCGGAAAGAGTAAGTTCCTGTGTCTGCCCTTTAGGTGGGGTCTCAGTTTGCTAGAGCCCTCTGGCATTCCTGGTTGTAGTCCCCATTTTTTTCCAAAACCAGTTAAAGGAGCTTGTCTTCCCACTGTTGGTCACCAGGGTGGGGCGCCCAAGATGGGGCTCGAACCCCTTGCTCCTAGGGGGGACCTCTGAGTTTGTGGCATCAGTTCCTCTTTTGGGGTTGCCCGCTGGGGGTGTGGGTCCTGAGTAGATCACTTTGCTTCCTGTCCTACCTGTATAGATATTTTTTGTTTTGCTTTGTTTTGCTTTGTTTTGTTTTGTTTTTAATTATCAGGTATTACTTTATTTTCTTTAAAGTGTACAATTTGGTATTTTTTTTTCTTATTAGTACTGTATATATGGCAATCCCAATCTCCCAATTCATCCCACCCCAACCTGCCCCTGTTTTGTTTTTATCCTGGCTTGTAGAAGAGCTATGCTGCTAGTCTTCAGGTTGTTCTCAGAGAGAGCTGTTCTATAATGTAGCTGTAGTTTGGATGTGTTCATGGGAGGGGTTGAGTCGAGGGTCTTCCAACTCCACCATCTCCATCTCGCTACCCACAGTGTAAATTTAAATTCACTTTATTATTTACTATTCACATGAATAGCTGAATAGATGTTCTGTAAACTTTTAACCTTATCTGTTGGGTGAACAGAATAATTATCCCCTCTACTTTACACTAAAGATAGTTCAATCACAAAATATGATTGAGCATTTAGAAATATAACACTTTAGAAAATATGTTAATAAATTACTTACATTTTTTAAACATATCTAAATTGCTGAATCAGTTAGTTAATGCTACTACTTCAAGCCTCTCTTTGATATTTATTACTGATTTTAGTTAACATTTTTGAATTTCCTTCCATTTCTTAGCCGTGGTATACTAAGAACTGTACCTTCTATTAAACCTTGAAGTTAGTAAGTTAAATTTATTTAAATTTCGAAGATTTCAAAGGCATTTACAGAGATAAAAATCCCAGTTGTAGAAGAATAGTGTTTCATTTCATTCAGTAATTCAATGAATATTTAATGAGTACCTACCATGTGCCAGATATAGTTTTCTAAGATTATCTGCGACTTTACTGAGCATGTAATAGATATAATACCTGCTCAATTGGAACAGGTCAAAAATATTTACCTTTGATGCTGTAAAATAGCTTTCAATATAGTTTGTGCTATTGTTTTTTTCTAGAATTATTGTCTTCTTTTCTCCAAAGAAAAGATCATAGATGCTCTGTAAACTTTTAACCTTATCTATTGTAAAAATTTGAAGACAAACAATAATACATGAAACAACTGAAGCCACATATGTCATCATTATTGATTTTAATCTTAAATACTCAAAGGACTTTGGATATTCTATTGATTTATTGCCTGGCTTTGTTTCACTTTTAAAATTACAATTGATTTTTAGGTCTTTGATTTGTTTGGGGCCAAAGTGTTAAAATGTGTATTCTGTAAGGACAAAGAGATGTACATAAAAAGAAGAGAATGTTTATGAAGGTCAACCTCTTCCAGGATAATTCCACAATAATACTTTTGCCAATCTTTTAACATTATCAGGAGGATTCTAGAGCTGGAAATTGCATTATTAAGTGTATAGAAATCATCTGTCAAATTGGGAGAGTCTTCATTTCACATCAGGGACTACATGGCTACTACAAGCATTATTTACGTTTTTATGATTATACTTACTTATTTTGAGGGATGCTTGAGGAGCAAGTGTCAGAATCACTCCAAGAATTTAAGATGTGTTTGCCAAGTCAACATTCTTTAGGATATTACTTCCCAGGAAGCTGGGAGAGAAGAAGCTCTTTTTTTTCTGAGACTGTGTAACCACCAAATATGGGCTAGGAATGTGAATGAGAATCACGTTAGTGCTAGATATAATTCCTTACATCTGACGCCTTCATTCCATTCTCAACACTCAACCTAAAGTCAGGAGCATTCAGAAAGTCCTGTAAAAATCACTGAATGTTCCAGGTCTGGAGCTGGCGCCCAAGCCATAAATATGATCACAGGTCATATCCATAGTCATATATTGGGATTCTCTAAATTCCTGGGAGAATATTGTTTAAAGGAAACAATCAAGGGGAAAATTAATGACATAATTGGTGGCAAATTGACATATTCTCAAAAATCATTGCAAAACTTTCTTGGATATGAATAGTTTAATGATTTGTATAGTATGCTTTCAGAGAAATGTTGAAAAAGTTAAAGTGATTATAATAAGAATTACATGCACACGGGAAATGTAATCTATAGCAGAGAGCAATACGCAAGGTAGTCTTGGCAGTCAATGTAATCTTGAAGTGGAGGGAGATTATTTATTCAACAAGCACTCTCTCAATTTTGTCACCTTTGTTTCCCATAGGCATTAAGTAGGTAGAATTCATTCTCATAGACAGGAACCTCAGGCTATAGATCCTGTGCTAGTGAGGCCCAAGGAAATCACACCATTACAATGCACCCCGAAGAAAGCAGTGAGTCATTAAGAGATCCAGTGCACAGAATGTATCAAGTGGCCATCCAGAGCAGTAGTCACAGAAACAGGAATAGGAGTTTATGATAAGTTCCATAAGCTCTTTATCACAGAACCCATTACAGGAATAAGCTGAGAAATCAATTCTATTAGTAAATCTATCCTTTGTAATATCACAGCTAATAAAATAACAAAAAACGTACAATGCAATCAAAGGCAAATTGATTTTTTTTATGTTGAGTAGGCATGTCTATATTTCTCAAGTGCACTCTTTCCAAGTGGTAGTGAAGGCAATAACTTCTTTCACAAATATCTTTAGTGGAAATATGCAGTACAATTTCAACATCAAGAAATTGTCTCTTGACTACTTGAAAACTCTATCAGAAAGGGCCCTTTTGAGAATAGTTTTGTGTATTTTTAAATTAAATTAGTTTAATGGAATTTTGAATATCTTAGAACAATAATGTTTATACCTAGGATTGTTAATATATGATACTCCATGGACTGAAAAGATAATAAAAAGAAGAATTTCAAAATTCTCTTCTTAGGAGAAAACCAGTAAATTTTATTAGCATTTCTAGATCCATAAAAAGCAGAGATAAGGGAGAAAGGGAATTAATACTTTGGAGCTATTTATGGTTAAACTGCAAAAACGTAATTGCCCAAAGTGTGTGTGTGTGTGTGTGTGTAGGTATGTATGTGTGTATACAGGGACACACATATATGTGTGTGTGTGATATATATAGTACAATAATATGTCTATATTTTCATGTTAACAGGAAGCATTATTCTCTGACAATGTATGAAAAAGAGCATGGTCAGTTGCCTTTGAAAAACAACTCAGAGATTTACTTCATTTTTTTTCACTTTACTTCATTTTTTTATGCAGTGGGCTTTTTGTTGCTGTTGTTGTTTTAAGTTTATATATATATATGAGTGTATTATATATCAGTGTATATACCACTGTCTTATGCATATATAACTGTTAGATATATATATTTATACATATATAATGTATAATGATAATAGGATATAAAAGAATATTAACTTTTTTCGAAAATAGTGGAAATACGCAACATAATTTCAATATCAAGAAATTGGCTCTCGAGCCATGCAAAATTTCTACAGCATTTTGGAGAACAACATACTTGGTTAAGTTTTAAGAAAATCATATCATAAAGTTTTTTTTCTTTAAGATCTTTTATTGAGGTACAATTGACATACAATAAACTACATATATGTAAAGTGTACAATTTGATATTTTTTTCTTATTGGTAATGTAGATATGGCAATCCCAATCCCCCAATTTATTCCCCCCCTTAGATACTTTTAAAGATTAATGATTGCCAGTTAATACGGTATATGAAATTGTCAATGATCATTATAAACTTAATGACGCAGTAGGGATCTTCCAAGTCTATGAGCCTAGGAGAGTATTATGTTATCTCATTGCAGGTGATAGAGGATATGACAAAAATAACTTTACTAGAAAACATTTCGTAAAATATAGAATTCAGTGCAAATGTTTGTCTTATTTCTCCCTTGCTTGTATTATTTCTTCCTTACACATTCTTTGATAGAGTCATAAAGAAGACATCACTGGGAAACATGTGACATACTCGTGCAAAGAACCCAGTGCCCTGAGATGCTCTCCTGCTCAGTGACCAGGAAGGTAACCGGTGTGAGAATAGACATTTCTTCTTTCTACAATGATCGTGACTACCTGTTCACATGGGATGTTACTAGTCAGAAACTGCAATCAGGATGTGGTTATCCCTGGAAAATCCAGGTTAATGGATGACTGACAAGCTATTGCTGTTTCTCAAGACATTGGATTTAACCTGAAGTGGGGATAAGGCTTTTGAATGCTTTATTAGCTGTTAGAAACAGTGGAATGTTGATAACACCCTGTAATTTTTTTGGCTTAAAACAGAGCATGTAACTGTCAGTGCCACTGGGACTCATCTGGGTGGAGTGTTCATTCTCTTCCAGTGGCAGCGAATCAGGGGCGCAGGGAGACCAAAGTTGGGGAGAGGTTATTTCCAACCCAGCATCCAAAAGGCAAAAGAAGTATAATTACATTTTTGGACTCTGAATATACAAAAATGTTAATGACTAAATAGAACAATAGCTCCTAATTTGGAATCAGGAATAAATATCAAAATATTAGTTATCAAATTTGCCCTTAAGGATGTAGTATTTAGCTGGGTGCTAGATTGCATTCAATTACTTAAGTGCTCCTGCAACAGTAGGTCTGCTATCTTCAATAGTAATAAATTCTAAAATTGCCCAAAAGCCTAACTTTCTACCTGTTTATACCATCTGAATATGGTAGGGGAAGATCTTGGGTCAGACAAAATATAGTCATTCCAAGATATTTGTGAGGGCCCTAAATTTAAAAAATATTTATCATGGACTTCCTAAGTGGCACAGTGGTAAAGAACCCACCTGCCAATGTGGGGGACATGGGTTTGAGCCCTGCCCTGGGAAGATTCCACATGCCACGGAGCAACTAAGCCCACGAGCCACAACTATTGAGCCTGTGCTCTAGAGCCCGTGAGCCGCAACTACTGAGCCTATGTGCCCCAACTATTGAAGCCCACGTGACTAGGGCCCGTGCTCCACAACAAGAGAAGCCACTACAATGAGGAGCCTGCGCACAATGAAGAGTAGCCCCCGCTCTCAGCAACTAGAGAAAGCCTGTGTGCAGCAACGAAGACCCAGCACAGCCAATAAATAAATTAATTAATTAAAAAAATTTATCAAAATCCTTATCAGTTTTCTCAGAAAGTGAAATCATACTGTTTTCTAACTCATTAGTTAGGAGATAAAGCTGTCCCAACCCATCCATGCGGGAAACTTAGCTACTGAAGGTCAGTTAGTTTGTGCATTATTTTGTTAGAACTGCTATTAACAAAATACCACAGACTGAGTGGTTTAAACAATGCAAATGTATTTCTTCACTGTTCTGCAGGCTGAAGTCCAAGATGAAGGTATCAGCAGGTTTGTTTTTTCTGAGGCCTCTCTCCTTGGCTTGCAGATGGCAGCCTTCCTGCTGTGTCCTCACAGGGTCTTTCCTCTTTGTGTGCAACCCAGGTGTCTCCCTATGTGTCCTAATATCATTTTCCTATAAGAACACAAGTCAGACTGTAGTAGGACCCACCCCAACAGCCTCATTTTTAATTAATTATATTTTTAAAAGGACTATATTCAAATACAATCATATTCTGAGCTAGGCGAGTTAGGGTTTTGACGTGAATTTGGAGGGACCCAATTCAGTCCATGATGGTTTGTAGAAAGGAACGACCAAGCCAGTGAAAGAAATAAGTCAGAGACTGTCAAAAGGCTTTTGGTGTGTCTCAGAATAAACACTATTTTTGCTCATGCCTGAATTAAATATCAACCCATCCAAGAAACAACTCTGCTTGGAAAATGAGGTTTGGAAATTGTGAAAAACATCATCTTGCAAAAATAAAAATTGTCATGTCCTTATTGACTCAAACAAATGGAAATATCTCACAGTCTGGCATAACAAGCTTTACTTTAAATCGAAATAAAAAGGCGGAACCACATTATGTATTTAAAACTTTGAAAAAAATGTCATCATCATACTGTCATCATATACAAATCCAATGAAAACCCTCAGAACCATATATAAAGATGAGTATGTTCATTCTGTAATCTTACTTGTGAAAGGGACTCTCCAGCTTGTGAAATGCAGTCACTTTCCTTGAATCTGGCAATATCCCTGATAAATTATGCAGTTCCATATGGTCTGGAAATAGCTCCTATTACTTTCCTTATCTTTACAAAATGTGGCCTATTTGGAAAGTGATAAATAATGGGCATTATGAGGCATTTAATTGTTCTTGTCTGTATATTAGCTTTATTTGGTTTTACATATATATTAGTTTTATGTGGTTTCTTCTTTCCTATTAGTTCTTCAGACACAGTAAGTCAAGAAGGTATTCATCTATTTCTAAACACTAAATCATAATACTTTGTAAAAGGAAATGAACCCAGTGCCTTGCCAAGAATACAAAAACTGCAATTTGAGTAAATGCTAGCTTCCAGAATGGGTTTTGGATAAATAGATCATTTATTACAAATACACAAATGAATGTTAACCTCCAAATGCCAGTATGCCTTTAGATTGAGAAGGCTGTTTTCCAACATCAAATGGAGAAGTTGGCTTAGTTAGGCTTATCCAGAAAGCTCTCACTACACGTTAATCAAATGTATCCTTGAGAGAGTGCATGTATTGTTCCGAGTTGTGGCCTGCAAAGCCAGTTGACCCAGCCATGAGTCTGATAACCAAGATTCAGCTTCTGTCTGAAATAGACTAGAGTCACTGGAAGCTTCTATGGGATTGGGAACACAGTCTTTGAGAATTCTCATCAGTAATTCTGCTTTAGTCTTTAATTGCCTCTATTCTAATCCTAATCCTAGTCAACAATGTCTCCTGCTTTGTCCTCCTGCCATGCAGACTATCAGCTCTCTCTGAGATGTAAAGCAAATAAACCATCTCTATGCTCACTGGCACAAGTTTCTTTTTTATTATCCTTTTACTTATTTTCATTTGTTTATCATGTTATCTCCTTTTTAACATCTTTTCCTTTTAAAAATTGAGAACAAAATGTGAGTTTAATAAAAGAGTGATGGATACAATCTGTGCCCTGCATATAGAAAGTCAAAATGTTCCCTTCATTGCCCCCAAAAGAGCTCTTAGTGAATTCTGAGAACACAAGTATTACTTAATATAAGAATCCCCCTTCTCATTCAAAATGAATGCCTTGAAACAAACTCAGCCCAGTGACAATTTGACAACATGGCTTTACAACCACAAAACTGCAAGTCAGGGAACCACAAGCCAGATTTCCTCCAGGAGACACAATGATATCAGCTGTAGAACGTTCCAAGAAAAGGGCTAGGAAAATGCAACATCAACGATTCTTTGGAGCAATTAAAAGTGATGGGGTGGGGGGAGTGATTATTGTGTTGTATGTTATCCAGAGTAACATTTTACCTACCACACTCCATCCTTGTACTTAAATTACATACAGAAAACAGTACATGTTATATTTATGCATCATGAATGCTCACAAAGGGATCTCACCTGTATAACCATCCCCAGTAGATCAAGAACAGGAATATGTCCAAAGCTCAGGTGTTCTTTTTGTGCCCTCTTCCAATCACTACCCCTCCTCCTGACATGTACCAGAAGAGTGTATTTTTGTTTGGTTTCATTCTTTATGTAAATCAAATCATACAGTATGTGCTCGGTGTCCAGCTTCCTTCCTGTTGGTGTAGACAGTTGTCCATCATGCATTCACATGTCACGTAGAATTTCATGATGTGAATACACCCTTACACTGATGATGGGCCTTTGGGTAGTTTCCAGTTTGTTGCTGGCACAAATATCGTCATTGAAAACATTCTACCTAGTATGTGACTTTGTTATATATACGTTTGCATTTTTGTGTGTTTTTATCTAGGAGTGGAACTGCTAGAATATAAGATATGCTTTGCAGACATTGCCAGAATTTTCAAATGTGGTTCACGTGGGTTGTTACCAATTAATATTTCTGCCAGCAGTGCCAGAAACTGTCAGTTTTTCGCGTCTTGCTAACATTTTGTATATTTATGTATTTTATACTTTTTAGCTCTGTTTATTGTTGCTTACTCTTTTAAGTCAATTGGTAGTACATGGTATTATTGTATTATGATTCTTACTTACTTTTCTTTGATGAATAAGAATCTATTTTGACCAAAACCTCCCTGTTTTCCCCTCCTCTCGGCCTCTGATAACCATCAGTCGACTCCCTGATTCTATGAGTTTGACTATTTTAAATTCTTCTTATAAGGAGTAATCACATAGTGTTTGTCTTTCTGTGTTTGGCTTATTTCACTTAGTATAATGTTCTCCAAATCCATCCATGTTGTTGCAAGTGGCAGGATTTCCTTCTTTTTTTAAGGCTGATTATTCTTCTATTGTATATATGTATATATAGCAAGCTGATGAATATGTTTATGACATAATCTGTGGTGATGGTTTCACAGATGTATACTGATCTCCAAACTTTTCAAGGTGTATACATTAAATACGTGCTGCTTGTTGTTTGCCAATCATGGCTCAATAAACAGGTACCAAAAAATAAAGAATCTATTTTCATATTTTATTGACCATGTGTTTACCTTTTTGGCAACATGTCTGCTTAAATCTTTTGATAGTTTTCTGTTAGGTTGTCTGTTTTTTTCTTATTGATTTGTATTTGAATTTTTTATATATTCTAGACACATGTATTTGTTGAATGAATGTACTGGAAATTTTTTCCCCTCACTGTGGATTGCTTTTTTAACCTAGCATTGGTATTTTCTAATGGATAGATGGAAAATTTGAATTTTAATTTAGTTCAGTTCATCATGTTTCCTTTGTGGTAAGTGGTTGTGAGCTCCTGTTGAAGAAATTTTTGCCAACTTTGGGAATGAAAGATGTTTCACATTTTGTGTTTTCAGGTTTGCCTTTAACGTGAATATTTTTATGCCATCTGGAAATAATTTTTTGTGTGTGATTGAGGTATATATGATTGACTCAATACCATTTATATTATCATATTATCTCCACTGTATTGAAGTGTTACCTTAGATAAAACCCGGGCAAATATTTATAAATATTATATTTGAATAGGTTTAGTTCTGGCCTCTATTCTAGGCCATAGATCATTTTTTTTACTTATGTTACAATACCACATTCTCTTAATTATTATAGATTTATAATAATTTTTAATATCTGGAAAGTACATACTACAGCTTTTTTGTTCTCTTCAAGATTTATGTGGCTATTCTTAGCCCTTTGCATTTACACTTGAATTTTAAATTCAATCTTCATTATAATGTTTTATGTTTGAATACAGATTTTAAATTAATTTATTTTAAAGCCATTTATTACTTGATTCAATAAATTATGCAGCTACTTAACAATATTATTTCTATAAGCTCCAAAAATTAAATGTCTTTCTTTACTATTTTTATAACATATATAGTGTACATATATGTTTTCTGTTGAATATATATATACTATATACATATATATACTTTCATTTCTTTAAATGGCTAATTCTAATTATTGCAGGATATCATGTTTTGAATTGTTAAAACCAAAACTTTGTATGTGGGGATCTTCTAACTCCATAGCAAAAATAATACAATGAAAAGCCCACGTATTTAATGGTAAAAATCTGAAAGCTTTACCATTAAGATCAAAACAAGACAAGGACGTCCACTCTCAACACTGCAGTTCAACATTGCACTAGAGGGTCTAGCCAGGGAAATCAAGCTAAAAAAGAAGTAGGAATCATTCAGATTGAGAAAAAATAAGTAAAACTATCTGTATTTGCACAGGATATATAACCTTGTATAAAGGTAATCATAAGGAATCCACTAAAATTTATTAGAACTTGGTAGATGAGTTCAGGAATGTTGCAAGATGTTAGATTAACATTTAAAAAATCAATTGTATTTCTATACACTGCATATAAACTATCTGAAAACAAAACTAAGAATATCACTTCACTTACTGTAACATTATAAAGAATAAAATACATGGGATAAATTTAACAAAAGAAGTGCAAGACATATTAGAAACTGCAAGATATTATTTAAAGATATTAAATAATATCTCAATATATAGAAATGTATTTAATGTTCATGGATAGGAAGACTTAATACTGTCAAGATGACAATGCTCCTGAAATTAATCTGTAGATTAAACACAATCTCTTTTTCAAAAATCCAGGTTGTTCTTTTGCAGAAATTGACTTGCTAATCCTATAATTTATATGAAATTACAAGGGACTCTGAATAGTAAAATCATTCTGGAGAAAAAAAAGAACAAATGTTCAGGACTCAGATTTCTTGATATTAAACTTAGTATAAACCTACAGTAATCAAAACTATGTGGTATTGGTATAATGCTAAAGCATATAGATCAATGGAGAAGAATTGATTGAAAGTCTTATAATAAAACATTGTAACTATGGTTAATTGATTTTGACAAGGGTACTAAAAAAATTTAATTAAGAAAGAATAAACTTTTCAAAAAATGGTGCCAGACAACTGGATAGTCACATGCAAAAGAATGAAGTTTGATCTCTAAGTTACATAATATACAAATTTGACTCAAAATTCATTTAAAAGATTTAAATGTGTGAACTAAATTCAAGAACTCCTAGAAGAAAACATGGAAACAAATATTCGTGACCTTGGTTAGGCAATGCTTTCTTAATAGGATGCCAAAAGCACAAGCAACTAAAGATAAAATAAAAACTTGAACTTCATAACAACTAAAAACTTCTGTATTACAAATTAAAATATCAAGAAAGTGACAAGATAAACATTAGAATGGAAAAATATTTTCAAATCATATATCTGATAAGGGACTTGTATCCAGAATATATAAAAAATTTTTAGAGCTCAATAAAGGAAGGAAGGAAAGAAAGAAAGAAAGAAAGAGAGAGAGAGATAGAAAGAAAGAAAGAAAGAAAGAAAGAAAGAAAGAAAGAAAGAAAGAAAGAGGAAGAAAGAAGAAAGAAAGAAAGAAAGAAAGAAAGAAAGAAAGAAAGAAAGAGAAAGAAAGAAAGAAAGAAAGAAAAAGAGAAAGAAAGGAAGGAAGGAAGAAAGGAAGGAAGGAAGAAAGAAAGAAAGAAAAAGAGAAAGAGAAAGAAATAAGGGACGAAAGGAAGGAAGAATGAAAGAAAGAAAGGAACCAGATAACCCAATTAAATAAGGTAAACAATTTCACTGGATATTTCTCCAAAGAAGACATACAAATAACTGTTAGGCACATAAAAATATGCTCAACATAATTAGGTATTACAGAAACATAAATCAAAACCACAATGAGATTTCACTTCACATCCAATAGGAGGATTAAAAAAAAAAAAAAAAGATGAAGTATAACAAGTGTTAACTAAGATGTGAAGAATTTAGAAACTTTATATAATGCTCTCGAGAACACAAAATTCCGAAACTGCTTTGGAAAACATTTAGCAGTTCCTCAAAAGGATAAGCATAGTTGCATTATAACCCAGCGATTCCATCCCTTGGTATCTATGAATAAAAATATATGCCCACACAAAAACTTATACAAGGATATCCATAGCGACATTATTCAAAATAGCCTCAAAGTGGAAAGAGCTCTAATATCCATTAACTAATGAACAGATAAACAAAGTAGAAGATATCCATATCATAGAATATTATTTAATAATAAAAAAGAATGAAGTACAGATGCATGCTACAACATGGATAAATCTCAAGAAAACCTTGCAAAGTGAGGTAAGGCAATCTCAAAGACCATATATTGTACCATCCATTTTTATAAAATGTCCTGATATGCAAATCTATAGAGAAAGAATGATAAATTAGCAGTTATGGGAATCAGGGTGGGCAGTTTGGAGTGATTGCTAATGTCTACAGGGTTCCTTTTGTAGTGAGAAAAATATTCTAAAATTAGATTGTGATAATATTTGCACAACTCTGTGAATATACTAAAAACATTGCACTTTACATTTTAAATAGGTAAATTTTATATGTGAATTATATCTTACTAAAGCTGATAAAAATATATGAAGCAAAAACTGATCAAATAAATGAAGTAAACAAATTCACAATCATTAAAGATTCTGAGACTCTCTCACAATAATTGATAGAATAAGCAAATGATAAACAATTTAAAATATAGAAATTTTAAAATACCCTTAACCTATTTGGCCTAATTGACAGTTATAGAAAAAGCTACCAGAACAGATTAGATTTACAAATTTTTTCAATCTAATATAGAGTATATTTCCCAAGATAAACTGTTCTAGAATGTAAAACAAGTTTGAATATACAGATCTTCCTTGACTTAAGATGGGGTTAAGTACTGATAAATCTGTGGTGTGTTGACAATGTATTTAATATAACTAATCTACTCAACATCATGGCTTAGCCTACCCTAACTTAAATGTGCTCACAACAATTACATGAGTCTATAGGGAGGCAAAATCATCTAAAATAAAGCCCATTTTATAATGAAGTGTTGAATATCTTATGTAATTTATTGAATACTATACTGAAGGTGAAGGATAGAATGGCTGTATGGTCCAGAGTGGTTGTAAGTGTAACAGTTGTCACCGTATATCACTAGCCCAAGAAAAGATCAAATTCGGAATTCAAAGTACACTTCTACTGAATACATATGGCTTTCATACCATTGTAAACTGGAAAAAATCCTAAGTCAAACAAACCATCAGAAGTCCGGGACCTTCTTTATTTAAAAGTATACAAATCATATTTAATAAGATTTATTTATGTTGGATTTCGTCAAACTTAAGAACTGTTTTTTTGAAAGACAGTCTTAAGAAATTGAAGAGAGTAGTTATTTACTAGGATAAGCTATTCACAATTTATACACACACAGTATATAAAAAACTCACAAGCTCAATCATTAAACAAGAAATCCAATTAAACACAGTTAAAGGATTGAACAGATATTTAACCAAAGAATAGATTAAGCATATGAAAAGGTAATCAATATCTTTGTTCTTTAGTTATTTGCGAATATATAAACCTACAATGAGATATTCACCTATTGGAATGTCTTGAAAGATAAAAGTCTGACCCTCTGAAGTGTTTGTCATGCTGTTGGGTAGCTAGAACATTCATACAATGCTGATGGGAATGTAAAACAGTGCACTATGGAATATAGTTTGGTAGTTTTAAAAGTTTTTTTTTCTTTTTAGTAAGTTTGGCAGCCTGCCGACATTTGATGCAAGCATATCATTTCCAGGGATTTGACCCACGATAAATGACAACTTACATCGATATAAAGACTTGTTCACGAATGTTCCTAGAGGATGTTAGAATATCATCCCTAACGTCCGTTATCAGGTAAACTGAAAAACAAACGGTAGGGTGGAGTACCACTCCGCAAGAAAAAAGAGAACTGTCTATCCACACGACACGGACACGTCGCAAAATAATGGTGTTGAGGAAAAGAAGCCAAAAAGAAGAATACTGTGTGATTTCGTTTCAATAAAAACTCTAGAAAATACAAACTAACCTAGAGTGAAAGAATGCAGATCAGTGCATTGCCTGAGGATGGCTGGGTGGCAGGGGCAACTGCGGGGAGAATTACAAAGGGGCGTGAGAAAGCTAAGGGGAATGATGAACGTACTCATTTAAAAAAAAATGGATACGTATATTTGCAGATTTCTGTGATTTCCCATTAATGCGTATTAATCTGTTCAGAGTAAATGAGCAATCTACGGTTCAGGGGGCACATATAATTACTCCATTTCGCAGCCAGGCATATGGCATGGCTAATGTCGATGCCATCATGTCAGCGTGAATTGATTATGATTTGAGTGGGATTGTCTCTGGGTTTTTTTCATTTGAAACAGAAAGAAAAATTAGTATTGTACAAATATCTTAGAAGATAAATGTTTAAGAAATTTTTATCTAGTATTACCAGGCAAAGGAAAATAATCATTTTAAAAATTGGTTTTATATCGAATTTGAAATATTTAAAAATATTTAAAAATTGGTTTTATATCCTAGTCAGTTAATAAAGGCAAAAAACATTTTATTTTTTTTGTATTTCTAATACATCAGTGACATTATGCTTTATGTATCTATATACCGTTGCATGCTAATTTATGATGAAGTAATAAGTTCGAGTGATCAACTCAAATTTTCCTTGTATAATTCCAACTTTATCCATATTTAACTGAGGTTCACGTTCATTAATAGAATCAGTAAGTTTGTATAGTTCATAAGAAATTATTCATAACGTGCTAAAAATAAAATTACTTGATGATAGGCATTTACTGTACTCTGAAGGGTAATTTACCTTAAGTAAAAGCTGTCTTGGCACAGAAAACTTTCTTTTTGTCGCTGAACTAAAGGAAATAGTTTCTGTTTCTTTTCAAATAATAAGGGAATGTGAACTTATTACCTGCACCGTTGCTAGCATATATTTTGATATGATAAGAAAATAAAATTCATGGGAAAAATTGAACAGTTTATTTTCTCAAATCATATCTAAAATATATGTAACACTGCTCAGGCATTAAAGATGACATTTTCCTGACTTCAAAAGAGACAAATTATTCACTGAGTGTTATTCCCTCCTTTACCACAATGGTATTTACCCCCTTTTCTACAATCTTTTCTTTCACATGCCCCTCGACATGCGTATACAATGAACTCCTCTTTTCATATGTAAGAATCCTAGAAAAAATAATGAGGATAAAGGGCAAATAGTTGAGTAATTTTACTGAATCTTCTAATGAAATATTAAAAATCTTTCACCTAGCCCTTAGCCCCACAAAAAAAAAAGTGAAGAGAAAAATACAGAAACACAAATTTTACTTATTTTCAAACTAAAAAGAATCTAAAAATTGGTTATGCTAAAGGTTTAAATGTGCATCCTCTTTCTGGAAAAGTTGTCTAGACTATTTTTTCTTTTCTGAGCCTTTCTCTTCTTTTAGACACTTCTTTTGCTATTTATTTGTATTTTTCTTAATGATATGCTTAGGTAGCAATTTCTTGATACATTTAATTATAGAGAAGAGCTTTTAACCACCTGCCACAGTGGTTTTCTATATCCACCACATTCTGCAGAAAACAACCCATTTTAAAGACATTTTAAAAATGTATGAATAGCAAATATTTACGTACTATAACTACCTGAATATTTGTACTGCCAAGTAAAGTAATGTGTTATGTTTCTTTTCCTGGGTTTTCTGAATTTAATCATTCGGGTATTTTCATCCAACTGGTTTTCTATGTCTGATTTTAGATTTCCCCCCCCCAAATTCTAAAACACATCAACAGATCTGTCAAACTCCCAGCTATTTTCTTACCTAACTAAATATCCTAGAGAATCATACACTATACATAAATTTACAATTTGCTTTGTTTTGCTAACTGTAACTTAATATCCTAGGTATCTTTCCAAAGCATATGAGATTTACTTCTTTCCTTTTCTTTTTAATTGATTCACATTTAAATTGTCTTTCTTTTCAAAAAGCAGCATTGCAATGAACATCCTAGTGCACTTTTAATCATTCATGTTACGTTTTTCTATGGGATTGATTTTAGAAGTGAGATACCTGGGGCAGAGAATGTGCATAGTTCATATCTGATTGAGCTGACTATATCTGAGAACCAACCAAGTGCTAGTTAGTGTTAATCACTATTCTCAGAGTACAAGGTACAGTAGAAGACATGGGAGGCATGTTTGTTTTCTGATTATACCATATTTGCAGTAGATATTTTTATGCCTCTCCTCAAAGTTGACAAAGTGAACAGTCTCACCAATAGTTGATGATGCTGTTAAATTCATGAACCATGGCCAAAGTTACTGGTGATCTTCCCAAATTTTACTTATTTTATAAATCTGATGGGCAAAGGGAACATTCCATGGTTATTTTATTTTGATTTATCTTGACCATAAGTGATTTTCGGTATAGTTTTATGTATTTATTGGCCATCTGTAGTTCTTGTTCATTCCCTGTTCATATATCATGTTGATTTTTAATATTAGTCTTTTATTGATTTGTAGCAGCTTGGATTTTTAAGTTTTAATTAAATATTGCTGAACTGTTAATGGTAATATCACCTTATATTTTTTTCAAATAGTTTATCTGAGAGTATTTTTGCCTTCTCAATTTTGTTTATGGTATATTTTCTCTTAAGATATTTTGTTTCATTAAGTTTGGGCCTAAGACATTTCATTAAAAAAAAATTTTTAAAAACCATTGCATTTGATTTTGTTGACGATCCAAAGCTGAAAATCTCTGATTTGTGTAATTCTACGTCTGCTTTTTTATTTGGTCTACATACAAACATTTGAAATGACTACCCCTCTCCTGAGTGGAAATGAAACTCATGTAATTACTTCTTAGTTTTTTATAATAAACAATATGTGAATACATTTACTTGCCTACGATTTCAAAGAAAACTCTGCAGAAGAGAGTTCACATTGCTGGACTTTATTAAAAAAGTTAACCAAAGAATTTATGAAAATGCTCCCTGATGATTTGAAATATTAACTACAGAGATTACTTTCTTCTCAGATTTTAATACTCCTTAGGGTGGCATAGCACACTGGTTCTTATTTTCTTGAATAATGTGAGCATTTCTAAACGTCATCAGCAAGGGTTTGATCAATATTGTAACTCTTCATTGGCATTATAATGCTGAGAGGCTAACATGTTCGTTGAAATTAAAAAAAAAAAAAAAAAAACCTAGACCTTTTTATCAATGTGACAGATACACATGCCTTGAGCACTAACAAGGCAGAGCTAATTACTGATACGGTTGCCGAAAAGGGATTCTGACAGTCATGATATATGAGCAAATTTGTCTTGCAAGTGACAAGTCAAACAGAGGTTATTGGGAGTCTTGGACACTACCAACTCAATGGGTGGGTTACAGAAATTGTCTGCTCGTGTATTTTCCTTTCCTGGGGGGGAAATAGTCTACCATCATCTCAGCCTGCTGGGACTCTCATGCATGTTCATGCTGTTTCATTAAATGTCCCAATATTTCTTTCCACACGTTTCCAAAAGGATGTGAAAAATCCAACTATTAGTTTTCCTCCAAAGTACCTGCTTAATTTTGTTTGCCTCTGCAACATTTCTCTGCAACATGCATTTTGTCTAAATTCCATACATTTACATCACCCTTTAGCTGATTTAGTCATGCAATTCACTTATAGATGAAAGTATGAAATTTAACACATATAAGGCATAGTAAGTCTCACAGTATTTGGTCATTGCCAAGTTTCCTCATTATATCTCAAATCCAGAAAATTATGTCATATGCAAAAAACTGGAAATGATTTTGCTATAAGCAAATCACTATATATTATGTGTGTGTATGTGTGTTTCAATAAGAAATGATTGCCTAGAAAGTGAGGCCTATATTCAGAGGCACCATTTTTAGACTGCTGATTCAGTTTCTTCAATGCTTCAAAAATAAAATAAAATAAAATAAAATAAAATCTTAGTTATGCGTCAAAAGTTTCCTGAATCTCCCCACTTCCTCAGTGGTAATATAATATTCACTACCATTAATCATTTAATAAGAAGAACTCATTATTCTTATAATGAATTAGTATGAAAGAATAATATCTGACATTAGTAGGTTAATATTCCAACGTTACTATGAAACCAAGGCCATGGATAAATTATAATACAAAGCAGACACAATCATAATAAGATGTGTACATTTTGTTCCAACCTACATCATACTAATTGCCAAATGAGATTTTTGCCTTTTTTATTTGTGAAGGTTTATTATTTACAAATAGGAGGAAACTATTATGGAGAACTATACCCACCATATGCTACGGCTTGCCTGGAATATGATAAAAAAAATGTCCCTTGTAGTGTAAAGAAATAATAAGACCACAAACAGATATGTTTTACATACAGAAGAAAGTCACTCCCTTTTATGACAGACTACAAGGCACACTTTTTCAAGTCTGAGGGAGGAGGGTGCAGCATTGATGGTGGCCACAAAGGTTTTTTGTGAAGATGTGGATAATGGTGTCAGTGATGATAACAGTGATGGCGGGTCCTGCAAGGAAGGCAATGGAGCCAATCCACGAAGAATGAGTAGGGCTGGGCTGCTTCTCCAAAGAAGACATACAGGTGGCCAGAAAGCACATGAAAAGATGCTTAACATCACTAATTAGAAAAATGCAAATCTAAGCTGCATTGAGGTATTACCTCACACCAGTCAGAATGGCCATCATCAAAATAGCTACAAACAATAAATATTGGAGAGGGTATGAAGAAAAGGGAACACTCCTACACTGTTGGTGGGAATGTAGATTGGGATTGGTACAGCCACTATGGAGAGCAGTATGGAGGTTCCTCAAAAAACTAAAAATAGAATTATCATAGGACCCAGCAATCCCACTACTGGGCATATGTCCAGCGAAAACCATAATTCAAAGTGGTACATACATCCCAGAGTTCATTGCAGCAATATTTACAGTTGCCAAGACATGAAAGCAGTCTAAACGTCCATCAACAGAGGAATGGATAAAGAAGATGTGGTACATATATACAATGGAATATTACTTCGCCATAGAAAAGAATGAAATAATGTCATTTACAGCAACATAGATGGACCTAGAGATTGTCATACTGAATAAAGTAAATCAGACAAAGACAAATATCATATGATATAGCTTATATGTGGAATATAAAAAAAGATGATACAAATGAACTTATGTATGAAACAGATGTAGAGTCACAGATGTAGAAAACAGACTTATGGTCTCTGGGGAGAAAGCAGGGGTCAGGGAGGGATAAATTGGGAGACTGTGATTGATATATACACACTGCTATATATAAAATAGATTAATAAAGGTCCACTGTATAACATAAGGAACTCTACTCAATACTCTAATGACCTATATGGGAAAAGAATCTAAAAATGAGTGGATATGTGGATATGTATAACTGAGTCACTTTGCTGTACAGCAGAAACTAACACAACATTGTAAATCAACTCTACTTCAATAAAAATAAAAAAAAAAAAAGAATGGCCACAGGGGAGAGTTTTCAGACAGAGAAATTAAATATAGCAAGTTTAGGTTCTTCCTTGAAAGAGTGTCATGAGAGGGGGGTCTGTCTCCCATCTCAACCCACCCCTGCACTCCAGTTTGCCTTTGATTTAGGGAGGATGGACTGTTACAGAATAACACATTTAACCCTGTAATTTGTACATACAAATTCAGAAAGCATTAACATATACTCTTCATGTTGACTGTTTACTTCCACTTTCCTTACTGAATAAGTTGCTTATTTATACAGGGAGATTCCTTATTAACAAATGTATCCTCGGTATTTGAATAGGGTGTGCTCCGTAGCCATTATGCAATACATGTTTCTTCATGATCCAACACATTTTTATCTATTTATTTTATGTCTGAACCCCTGTGATAGTTAATTTTATGCATCAATCTGATGAACTAAGGGATGCCCAGATAGTTGATAAAACATAATTTCTGGGTGTGCTTGTTAAGGTGTTTGTGGCGGAGATTAGTGCTTGAATCAGTAGACTGAGCATAGAAGGTCACCCTCACCCAGGGGGTGGGCATCACCCAATCAGCTGAGGGCCTGAATAGAACAAAATGGCCAAGGAAGAGTAAACTTGCCCTCTCTGCTTGAGTGGAGACATGCATCTTCTCTTCCCCACGGACACTGATGCTCCTGGTTCTTGAGCCTCTGGACTCAAATGGGGACCCCTAGACTCCCAGTTTTCAGGTCATCAGACTGAATTACACCACTGGCTTTCCTTGTTCTACAGCTTGCAGAGGGTAGATCAGAGGACTTCTAGGCCTCCATAATTATGTAAGCCAATTCCTATCATAAGCCTCCTCTATAGATCTCCTGTTGGTTCTGATTCTCTGTTCAATTAACATAAACTCCCAAACAGTAGTTGAGGTATCTCACAAGGAAACACACAGATCATAAACATATATTTTTTTAAATGGTGTAATAACAAAAATGGAAAGCAACAATGGGAAGATTAAGATTATATTGAAGCAGAATGAACATATAGTATTTCAAAGACCTTACATATATGTATTTCCTTCATGTAAATTTTGCTCTAATATTTATAAATCTATAAATTTACCTGCCCATCAAAGTCAACCAAATAATTGTTGCATATTTATTTAAAAGTGTGCATTTTCTAGATGTTACAAAAATGTGTCATGACAATATTTTAGGCAGATTTTACTTTTAGTCCAGTTAACACAAGGCAGTGTCATGGAAGGCCCAGTTAGAGAAGTCAAACACAACACTGCTATTTTCACTAAATCACAGTAAGAGTAGCAATGTGCTCTCTGGCCCTATTGAAGGAGAATTAAGGTGAAGGACAAAATTAGTAGAGTTGGTGAGGTGCCAGAGCTTATAGAGGAAAATAGAGAAAAAATAGAAAAGGAGAGAAGGGCAAAACATGAATAAATTAAAAAATAAGGAAGAAAAAAGCAAAGTAGAATAAAATGCTTATAGTTTTGGCTTTCTGGGATAGTGTGTACAGATATCATCTTTGAAAGAGTATTATTCGTTCTTTGTTCTGTGGCCATAGTTCCTTAGTTTCATGGAAGGTATTGTTTAGCTTGGTGACAGACATAGGGTTTTTCTTTTACTTTTTCTGAGTAACTGTCTTCTTCGAATATTTTCACCCAGAAACTAATTTCTGACAACAAATCTTCAGGAAGATGACGGCATCCGGCTCGAAATTTTAAAAATCTTCTTAGGAGACATATGGCAAGTTTACCACAGATATTTATAATGTTCCCTCCTGAAACCAAGTTTAAATTTTAAAAATAAAATTTATATAATCCCATATCAGCAAAAGAACAGGGCAGACTTCAGCAGAAAAGAAATTTCCAAAATTTTAGTAAGAAAGAAAGCTGAGGGGTAATCATTGATTATTGAGGGTAAGCTGATCTTAACATGACCCAAATCTCTCAGCAAGGTGCCAGAACCTCAGTGAGGTTCTTGTATATCAAATACAAGATGCAAATGAAGGATTGTGTGGAGAACATTTAGCAGCTCAATCCAGATCACATTTTATCAATACGAAGCAGAAGTCACATAGCCAGGTGATCATACCCAAGGCTAAAAGGGAGGTTTGCTTTCCAAAGAAATTGAAGATGTCAAAAGGCAATTACAATACCTGTTTGGACACCCCCCAATAAAGCTTTTCTATTCTTGCATATGAGTGGTCTCCAGCAAAAAGTCTGGTTCTGTTCAGTGATGGACCTTGTCCACCTTCACTGAGTTACTAGTTTACAATATTCTATGGCCACATTTTAAAATATCCTGGACTAAGAATGCCCCCTGCCATATCAGTAAACAAAGGATGTTGCGGCCATCAAGCCATCAGCCACTACAGTTCCTCACAAAGCTGGGCCCTGAGAGGACTCAGGATGGACACAGGATGCCCCGCCATTAAGCACTCAGCCACTGTGGCCACCGCAGTGATGGTGCACCCTGAGAGCACTCAGTTTGAGAAAGCATGGGATACTGGCCCTAGATACCTGAGGTGCATATCAAAGGAATGATTTCAACAAGCCCAGACTTTTGCATTTTTTTCTACATAGAAAAGTGCTAAATTCATGAACTTGAGATGACTGGTTTTCTTTAATTAACTGTAATCTTTTGATGTTCTGACTACATGGTTTTTGTTACAAAAATTATATATCCTGGCTCCTCCCTTATCTCTTTAGAGCGGTCCTCAGAGAAATCAATCCTATCTCCTGGGCTTGAAGTCCTCGAAAATCCACCAAATAAAACATAACTCTCAACTTTTAGGTTGTGCATTATTTTTCAGTGGACAATATCTATAGGAAAACAAAGCTGCTCATATCTTTAAGGAAAGCCTGAAATAGGGAGGAAAAAGCCCTAGGCAGACAAGAAATTTTTAGTGATATAATTTAGGAAAAGATATAGAAATGAAAACCAAAAGTGTTCCAAATAGTATTTTCCGTGGAAAATGAGATTACACATTCATAAATTAAAATCAGAGTGGCATCAAGAAAGAGAAAAACAAAATATCTCTTGAAAACTAAATTTACAGGCAAAATTTCACCACCCATTCTAGAATATAAACTTTAGAAATAGTCTTTGATTTGTTCAATAAAAAGGATACATGAGGAAAAAAGACAAATGACATAAATCATAAAGCCGGGGAAATTGATGACCCAATTAATGTGAGTTCCGGAAAAAAGAAACAGTAAAAATGGAAGAGAAGAAATTATCAAAGAAATATAAGATAATTTCTCAGATTTAAAATGACATAGAACTTTTCAAATTATGTAAGAGTTACTGAATAGGTTCAAATCCTAAACTCCCAGTATTTATGAAAGTGGAAACAGGGTCTTAAGTTAATATGAGGTCATGCTGCATTAGGAAGGACTCTAATCCAATGACTGGTTTCCCTTAAAGGAGAGAGGGAGGTGAACGCGGAGACACAGGAAGGTATAAGGGGAGTGCCATGTGACTACGGGGTGGGGGCGTGTTGTTTGGAGTGACACAGCCACAAGCCAAGACACAAAGGATTGTGGCAACCCCAAAAGCTAGGAAGAGTCAAGGAATGATGCTTCCCTAGAACCTGCAGAGTGGGCAGGGCCCTGCTGACACTGTGACTTCAGACTTCTGGTCTTTAGCACTATGAGAGAATAAATTTCTCCTGTTTTTAAGCTGCAAATTTTCTGGCACTTTGTTATGACATCCCTAGGAAACTAGTACAGATGGTGTCAAGAGGTGGGAAACAAGGCAATCTCAAAACAAACAAACAAACAAAAAAATGAAAAAAAAATAGAATAAACTGGAATGGTCAGTAGTTCTCGATGGTTCAAAGAGAAATGTCTTCAATTTATGCGTATACAGCTTTTCTGCCTAGCTTTCTCTCCTCATTGAGATAAACTGAGCTAGGCAGAATAAGGATATTTTTAGACAATCAATGATTCACACAGTTAAACCCTACGTACCATTTCTTATTGAGGGTGTACTTCAGACAAATGAAGAATCAAACCATTAAATGGAAAGACATGATGTCTAGAAAATAATATACCGTATTCAGGAAGCAAATGATGGGACCTCTCAGGAGGACAGCTTTGTACAGGCTTGAAAAGCAACCGGCCTAGATTTTAGAAAGATGGAAACCATCAAAATAAAAGTCTCTTTGGGGAAAAAAACAGGTTTGTCAGTCTTCCTAAAAAGCTTACAAAAAGTTGAAATTAGATAATTTGATAGTGAAAAGAGCAAAACAAATGGCAAATAGAACCTCTCAGACAAAATGCATGAGAAATCAGATATAATCATAATATACTCTTTAGGTATGTGTTGAACAGAATCATCATAGTATTATATAAGTGTGTGGATATATATTTATATATATTCATATTTTTGTATATAGTGGATTCAGGTATCATCGTTGCTTTCATTGTAAAGGAGAGGAGACAAAAGACAATGTAATTATTTAAGTAGATAATTTCTCATTTATCAAGTCAAAAGTTCATAAGTTAACACGTAGCAGTAAATCAAACTATTTGTATAGTTAAAACCAGACTAAGAAAGAGCGACTGTGTGTGTGTCTGTGTGTGTACACATTTGGTGGGAGATTTCCCAAATTTATTGGACCTGCATTAACAATATTTCATTGCTTTTGACATACAAAAATAACAATTTCCTATGATTCAACCTTGTAGTTTTCGACATGGTTTGAATTATTCAGATCTAAATCCAAGCTTCTAATGCCAAAGGGTCATAATATTACCTTCAAATTTCCATAAAGTAGCTAATATTGGGAGAATTTAAAAGATATTTCTTTTAGTTCATGATAATTGGAGGATCCAAGTTGGACTTTACTCACAGATCTTTCATGGGCTATTGAAGATCACAGAAAGGAAGTTCTATCAGATAAAAAGGAAAAAGAAATCCTGCCCCTGTTGTGTCTGTTGGGGTCCAATTTGAAATCCCAGTGGGCAAGTTGGAGAGTGGGGAGAAATTGAAATACACAAATAAACATGTGATAACCAAAAAGGCTTTTCCTGCTTTAAAAACAAAGTCTTCAGTTCACGTCTCATATGGAGCCATGTCCAACATGGTGTTGGTTAATTACACAGCAAAGGGGAGAATTTGCTAGCGAGGTGATGAAGAGAGCACACCACTACTTGTTCCTGGTGTTCAAGAAATCAACAAGTGTCTGTGTGCCTTGATAAGGACATATGTAGCTGCTAAAAACCTCACTTAGTTGACTGTGACCTGGGATGGGTTTGCACGTGGTCAGCTGTCAGCAGCAGTGGTTTTTATGTTTTATCAAGAGAGGGATGAATGCATTCATCTCAGTTGATGCCAGTATAGACACTAATCAAGCCAACATCATCTAATGGCAAGGACCAGCCAAACAGACAGTGCTAGGTACCTTCTCTTACCTTCTTACTGTGAAGGATGATCAGATTTCCCCTACTTTCCCTTGAATGTGAGGAAATACAAAAATTTAGTCGACTCAGAATGAACTAAAATTTAACCAATGGAGACTTTTTAAAGAAAATAAAGATCAAAATAAAATTAAGGGATAAATCTAAATTTATTTTCTATTAAGTAGGCTGAAGACTTAAAGGGAAGATTAAATGACCTCTAGAAAATTAGAAAAATAAATAAATTGACTTTGTATATCAGATTTGTGTGATTAAATTTTTGACCTTGACTACATTGTAATTTGTATAAATTTGAGTTGAAGGTTTTAAACAAATGACTTTTTCTCTAAGCTTACAATACTTAAAAGATCACAAGGATAAGATAAAGAAAGGAAGGGCTCAATTTCTCTTGTCTCTTTCCTTTGTTATTAATCTGTGGTTTATGAGTCAAGCAAGCGAAATGCGTCAAGTTTAAGACATAATCATAAAGAAAGTAGAAAGTACTTCTTTGTATATGGTCAAAAGTTTAGCTGGTCAGAAGTAGATGAACTGACACTTGGCGCCTACACTAAATTTCGCTGTTACCAAGGGACACCACCTTGAATCTTTGAAGAGGCAGAGACCCAGTTTGCATATGCAAGCAACATATTTAAGTGATTATCAGTAACCAAACCTCAGAGGAGCATCCATTCATCCCAACCTCATCTTAAATCTCATGCTTATTTCACTTGATTGGAATAATCCCTCTATGCAAAGTTAATCATTTTCCCTGAATGAAATAACACCCGTCCTCCTAAAAAAGGTACAAGACAAAACTTACTAAAGTCGTATCAGTGAATCTTAGAGCCTGCTATGTAATGCAGTAAATAATCCTAGAAACAAAAGCTGAACTTACATCCAAAAATGCCAGCACAGCCTAAGTGAACACAGTGATTATCCTATGCATTATGGCAACATAACTAACATAAACGATCTGGACAAAATAATTTACTTAAATATTAACAACCTGCTGATGAATCACAATCACTGCCCTTAACTTGCTAGGAAATGAGTCTTTAGGAACTCAAAAGTAGGTGGAAAGGGGGCCAAAATTTAGATCAGTGCTTATCACTGCAATAATTTTTCCTCCATTAGGGACACAACCACCCACCTGACATGCTTATAACTCAGCTGCTAAAGTGCTGTGTACTGACAACCAGGGCAATTCTCTCCTGAGACAGCTAAGGAGGTAATCGGCCATAAAATTCATTCCTATATTTTATCATCCATTAGATGATGGAGATAGACTTTAACCTAAGATTACTGCTTGAGTTGAGATTTGTAAAAACAGAAGAGAATGTGCAAATGTCTCCACTAGCTATCAGAACCATATTGATATGATTACAGGATACAAACAGTGCCACAGAGGGATTCATTAGATGTTTTAGCTTGTAATTACTGTAGTACGGATTATACAATACAGGAAATAGATCTCAATATTATATCATCTTTGGGAAAGAATCCGTGAAGGGAAATTTTATGCAAATGTTTCAAGTGATAATAAAAAAAAGAATAAGCTGAAAACAGTTGAAAATAACATTTGCAAAGACACGCAAAGAATAGTTCTTCTGTTTACTAAAAATCAAAATGAGAATCAAGAGTCACTCAAACATAGGGACTTCCCTGGCGGTCCAGTGTGTGGGACTTGGCACTTTCACTGCCGGGTCAGGGTTCAATCCCTGGTCAGGGAACTAAGATCCTGCAAGCCATGCAGAGTGGCAAAAAAAAAAAAAAAAGCACTACGAATCACTCAAATAGACTTTAATGTTTATTATTAACATTTTATTGAGAAATTAGCTGATTAAACGCTGCACATAGGCAAGAGCAAAAAGTGTACAGGCTCATGGTAGTGAGTAAAGGCCATGTTTTTTATTTATATTGATTATTCCCAAAGTAACCAAACACTTACAAGCACAAAGATAACCAATGACACTCATAATTGTTTTCCTGTACAGATTATCTTCACTTCTGCTTTTACCATGAAATTTAAAAAAATCTTTAAAATGCTCATATCTGCTTCCATAGTCCTACAAATGGCATTCAAAAACTGAAATAAGAAGAGCAGAATTCTGATATTCAGTTGCCCAAGAGTGTGTAATAGTAGCAAATTCCAATATATTTCATTAATCTAGAACTGAACTTGCAGTACAAATGTTCTTATTCTACCTTAAACCTATCATCACAAAGAATCTCTCCAGAAACCAAATTCTGCTCCCGTAGTCAGTAGTATCCAGGAGCCAACAATTCTTTTATAAATCAGAACTATTTGAATTATGTTTGGATACATATTTTCTTTACTTCTTTGAAATCTGATTTTATAGAACACGCAAGCGGAATATCATTCAAGATGACTGACTCAAGATTCACATCTTCGCTTTTCAAGTGGATATTATTTAACCATAGACTCATAACATGGCTACTCTATTGCTTTCCAATAAGAAAATAGAAAGAAAGAACTTTCTGTTTTGAGCCATTTGAAGTTTTTACTCCTCTAACTGATTAAATGGTTTGCTCTTCTGACACAAATCTCATCCCACATAGGACATTAAATATTATTTTTTCCTGATTGAAATACATTTCTCTTCCAGGTAATAATTTTGGTAACCTGGATTTATTCAGTCAATGTTCCTACAAAAGTGGGATTATTTGAATTTGCTTTATATATTTGCGAGATTTAATAAAACCTTCATACACACGGGGATCAGATCAAGTCTTGCTTTTTCTCCTCTGTTTTTAAGTGATTAATCATGTAACTTACAGAATAAATTTCAATTGGTATCAAAAGAGGTCAGACTCTGGCAGCTATATAAAACCAATGAGGTTAACTAGGCCATAAAAAAATAAATGCTGAAGTGTTCATTTCTCTGTCTACTTTACTACCAGTGATTCTCTTTCCTACCTTGCCTATTTTACTGCCATATCTTCAGAAAAGCAGATATACGTAATTTTGAAAGAAGAGAAAATAAAACCAAGAAAACGTGAAGCTAAATCCAGCCTCTGTACACTGACACGGAATTAAATCTCCGAGACAGAGTTTTGGGTGAAGTAGAAAAGAATAGCTTTATTGCTTTGCCAGGCAAAGGGGGCCACATCGGGCTAATAACCTCAACACTGTGTGTCCTGACCTGGAGGGGGTAGTGAGGTGTTTTCTAGTAATGGTTCTGAGTGGGCACGATCAGCTCATGGACAGTCTTCTAACTGGCTGGTGGCGAGGTGAAGTGGGAGTCAACATCATCAACCCTCTGGTTCCAATTGGTCTGGGGTCTAGATGCTTGTGGGCAGCAAGCCTTTAAGTTCTCCCACCTTGTGGGGGTTTTATTATCTGAAAAACAGCTCAAAGATATTGTTCTGTAGATCCCTTGAGGGGAACCAGGACCCTGCCCCGAGGCTGCACTATTGTTTCCTGACTGTTCTTCTCCTGTCTCAACATCCTCTCCCTTCCCTAACTAGCAACTGTTTGAACCTGGCTGTTGGAACTCAGGGAAGGTCATGGAGGTTGAATGAAGCCTATCTCCTGTAATCAAGAAATGGGGGACACAGAAAGCCTTTTGCGCCCAGGAGCCCCGCAGGGTCCTACTGGGTGTCAAACTTAACTGCCATTTGTAGAGTTTGAAGATAAAATAAAATGAGCTGAGTGGCAATATAATTGTAGGTAAGGCAATGAAAATGCCTTTATTGACATTCCTATTCATTTAGTACAAAGTAAAGCTGACAGGATCCATACATTTTTCCATAATTAGTTTTGTACTCCAATTTCTATTCTCTGCAGAGCTCAAGTAGTTCTAAAATAAGTGTAGAGGTAAACAATTCTTTGACTATTAAGTGGTTATTAAAGCTACAACAGCATTTGATCTCAATCTTATGCCATAAATAACTATGAATTATAGAACTTCATAGTTGAGTGTTATAGAATAGGCATCTACCACACAGAGGAAGTAAGTGGCTCATTTTTGTGGCCAGTGAGAGTTTGACATCTAAATAATCTGTAACTTTGAACAAGAATTTTGTGTAAAATGTCTATTTCTCAATGAGATAACACTTGTATTGTATTTTTCCTCATGTCTCAGGCTACTCTCTCCTCATACTGATTTGTTTTTTCTTTCAAATACTAATGTGGCCACGTTGCCCATGAAACAAACTGGTGTCGTTTCTTTTTCCCAGCTACTCATAGTTAGCTCTATTGATGTCTGATTCTGTTGTAATTCTGGCCAATAGGTGACAGATGGAAGAGACTCTGTATCAATTTTAGGCCAAAACAGAGAAAAGCCAGAGTCGGTTCTGTTCTCCTGCTGTGCTCTGATGCTTTAGGAAGCCACACAATATGGTAGACAGAATTGGAAGCCATCATGGAAGAGGGTAGCCCCAGGGAGTCACCCAGCTTCCTCCAGACTTTGCATGTGGTTTGTTGATTAAATTAATACTGCAACACAACTTAAACCGTCCTCACTAATTCACTCCACAAAGTCTTCCCTTTACCTTTCTACTCCCTGGAGCTATTATTCTACACTCTACTTCCCTTTCACCATCAAACTGCTCCGTAGTGTAGATTCCTTTACTCTTTTCAATATTGGCCAAGCCTATTTCCCTTTTGCTTCTCAATTTCTTTTTATCAATACATTTATTTTGTTGAAATTGTTGTTATTCAAACATTATCTCATAATTAGGAAATCTATTTCATCCTCTGTATCTTGCAAGACCAGTTGACATTATTGAGCTCTTTCTCGTTTAGAGATATTTCTAACTTGATTGCTAGAGACAGCAAATCTTCTACTGATTCTCTCAGTCTCCAAAACTCCCCTTTCCCTGTCCTTTCAAACAAAGAAACCCAGACCTTTCCACAAAGACCTGATGTCAGCTTTATTTTCTTTCTTTCTTTACAAAAATAATGTACTTCTTTTATTTTGTATATAGCCTCATTCTCTTGAATTTCATATCTACATACAAAATAAATTATGAGAGCTTCGCTAGAGTATTTGGCCATTATCTCAAACTCAGATGTCTTATATTGGCCTCATGGCTTTCTCCACCATTTTCCTTCCACGCCTGTTTTGTAGGAATGAACATCTATCCATCATCTAGACTTTAAAACTAGAATTAGTTCTCTCAGCTTCTCCACATTCCATCGGTGGTATCCATCCCATTAGTTCTAAATACTTCCATCTGTCTCCTACAATGTCAGTTTCTGTTTTTCCCACTCCTACTTAGCTAAGGCCTTGGTAGTAGCTCCATTCAGAGGGCAGAGCAATTTGAATTAAAATAATCAATAAGACTGGATAAAAGAGTTGGTGCATTTTAAAACTAGCTGTAGTCCCATAAGCTAAGAACAAAATGTGTCTAAAAACTGACCTAATTTGTAGGAAACGATGGCCTTTGCTAGTCCCCATAGGTTTGTACAAACAATTTTTTATAGGGTTCATGCTTCACTTTGCTGACCATAATTCTTGCTTTATACAAAACTACTTATCCAAGTCTTTCCAGCCCTTTCATCCCTCTCTCCATGGTGGAAAAAGGGGTAGCTTGACTCTCTTCTTTCTATTACTAGCTGTTGGCATTGTAATGCACATAGAAGGCCTACACTATTAAACTCACTGAATTTTTGAATCAACATCCTGGTTTTTCTTTTTATGCCACTATTTTCAAAGCTTAATCATCTTTCACATGAACTATAATAATAACTTCTTAATTTCACACCTTACCTAGCCACATTTAACATTGATAGCTACAGTAGTTTTTGGAGATTGTGGTCATTCCCCTCTTCTTATTCACACCACTACTTAAATCCTTAATATAATATCTAAGTCGTTTCTTAGTTAATTAATTAATTAATTTATTGGCTGCATTGGATCTTTGTTGCTGCACATGGGCTTTCTCTAGTTGCTGCAAGCACGGGCTACTCTTCGTGGCGGTGCGTGGACTTCTCTTTGCAGTGGCTTCTCTTGTTGTGGAGCACGGACTCTACGTGCGTGAGCTTCAGTAGTTGTGGCACTCGGGCTTAACCGCTGTGGCTTGCGGGCTTTAGAGCGCAGGCTCAGTAGTTGTGGCGCACGGGCTTATTTGCTCTGTGGCATGTGAGATCTTCCCGGACCAGGGATCGAACCTGCGTCCCCTGCATTGGCAGGTGGATTTTTAACCACTGCTCTATGTAGGAAGTCCCCTAAGTCTTTAATATAAAACCTAAAGAGCTTTATAATTAGGCTGAAACCTAAACACTAAATTATAGATATTATATAAGCATTCTTTGCATCAGTTGTATATATGAGTAGGGTGACTACATGATATAATTTATTATGAAAATTAGAAAACTATTGAGAAAAACAGGAGACAGAGCATAGGGGAAACAAACAATAAATCAAATCTATCCCTGGAAAACTGAGATGTATGACCAACCAGACACATAATTTCCATCTTGCCTTGCGATGTGCTGTTTGTGCACAGTTGATCCTCTCTCCCTGGAATAATCCGTATTGGGGTACTGATCACAACGAATTCTAGCACATAAGCAACTTTCCTTGCTTTCTTTCATCCTCCAAGCATTAGTGCATTATTTAGACCTTTTAGGTTGTAAATAACAGAAACCCAACTCAGATAAACTTTCTGGGAAGTCCCGAGGTGAACTGAAATGAGACAGGAATGGGTAGAATTGTGGACCCTCCTGCGCTGAGCTCCGGCCTTTTCCCCTTTAACCATAGCTAGGTCTTCCACGCAGTGAGTGGAGAAGGGAGATGGCTTCAGGGGGAAACGGCTTACATGATCACAAATAGAAATCCAGGAGGAAAAAGAGAGGCTCCTTCTCCCAACACAGGTACAAGAACCACAGGGAAGGGCTTTTACTGACTTGATTTTGACCTTTTGTATATTTCTGAGCTAACTCTGGTGGCTTGGAGACCTCAGTCATATTTCCACCCTCAGCGGCAGAAGGACAGGGTGCCACCTAATTGGCTTCCACCAGAACCACAATCAAGGAAGGCTTTCACCAGAAAATGGGAATGGGATTTTAGATAAACAAAGTGAAAAGAGCCATGGGAGCAAAAGGTTACAGAGTAATAACAAATCTTTATGTTTGGATATATATGTTTGAATCTTTACTCTATGACCTACCTGCTATCTCTCTAAGCTTCATCTATAAAAATATGTGCTTGGGAGATATGACATCATTTCTTTCAACAGATCAGAGTTTAAGTACTTTTGTTATTATTGATATCATGGTCACTGCTGCTTCTCCTCCCGATGTGTCATTGGCTGTGTTGTGCTTTTTCTTATTTCTTTCATTGCACTGTTTCCTCAGTCAGGGTCTGTATCTTTCTCATCTTTTTATCCCCATAATACCTAGCATGACTCCCTGCTCCAATTAGGCACTTGCTACATAACCCTTGACAGCACTTTGCCTTTTCGTATACCCTGCGTGACTCATAATCATCTTTTTTCTCTGAAAAATGGTCAGTTCCCCAGAAGCAAAGGTTCTTGTCTCATTCTTCTTATCTCTTAAAAGAGTTCAGGCAGCATGTGATGTACTTTGGATGTATAATAACTTGTAAGTAAATTCAAATGAAAACATGATGTATATAACCATGGTGGGTCATCTAATATCACTCACATCAATGGAACCCTTGTCAAAATAAGCAACATCTACGTTTATATAGGATACAACCCCTAAACTTCCTCTGATATGTATCTGTTAGTTCTGTACCCTTTCTGCATGATATTCGCATGCCTTGAAGAGTGAGAGAAAGAGCTTTATGGTAAGACCATTACAAGTCTAAGGTCATTTCGATTAAAAAAAATTAACCAATCTGTGTTCCTATTTTACTGAAAGAAATTTTTTTCTAATTTCCAAATTTCTACAGCCTCCTACTTTCCATTCCCACCATCATAAACCTGCTAACACTCTTCTAACTTTAATTTGTTTAAAGGGAAAAAGGGGTGAAGAGTTCATGCCGTCATTTTTCTATGCCACAAATAAAATAACTCTGCTTCTCCTTCGGCACATGCAGAAGTATGAAGAGCCTCTCAGATTCCTGACAGAACTGTCATTGTTTACCATGAGCACTGTCATAGCTGTGTGCCTTGTCACTCTGTACAGCGGGGCATGGGCTGGCACCCTGCCTAATGCTGCTTTGCAGAAGGGAAGCCTCTTGTCGTACGTCCTAGGATAATTCCTGGGGAAAGTGTGCTCCCTAGTGTTAAGAGAGGCTTAATGGCTAGAGGGCTCCAGCTGACCACACAGGAAGAAGGTGGATGTTGGTTTCTCAAGACTCTCTATTTACGCCTTGTGTAGCTGTCAGGTTGTCCATCCTTCTAAGTGGTTGTGTTGCAGACTTGACATTCCACTGCAGCAAAGCACATAAACAGAATTTGTACATGCCTTCCAGAACTCATCTGAATGTTAAAGGTGTCGGTGATTTTCAAATAGGGTGACATCTTTGTGGAGGACATTAATAATAATTATTAATAAACCCCAATTTATTATCCTCCTTCCTTACCTGCTTTAAAGTTGAATCCACAGTGTGGAAGTAAAAATCTCTCTTTCTGTTTATATTTTTATATAAAATCAATGTTTCTCTTTTGCTGAGTTGGAACTTTTTATAAACAATTTGTGTTACATGAAAATGAAAGGGGTAAAAATTGATAAAGACATGAGTCATTAAGAGGCAAAACTAAAGTATCCATCTCATCATTTTTGTAATTAAAAGCTATTTTATTCAAAGTATTTTTATTGAAAGATATATTTTGCTGGAAAAATTGTGGATTATGGCTCTTAGAAGTAAATTTTTATTTTATTTTTCTTTAGTAAAAAAAGTCTGCCTTAAAGTTTTAGATTCTTTTCAATGTTATTTTTAATAAACATGCTGGAGTTACTAATTTCTCCATTCACCAGCATATATGCATTTTGTGTACAGGGTAGTTTGATGATGGAGATTGTGTTTAACACCTCAGAAATTTACTTCTACACTTCAACATTTTGTTGTTAGTGCTGGTATTTAAAAAACAAAAACAAAATGAAACTTAACCTTAACAAACAGGCTAGGAATTTTTTTTAAGTCATTGGTATAGATTGTTACATATTTTAATGATTTATAGTCATCTTTTAAAAAGTCAGTGTAATAAGCATCACTATTTTCCAAGATTCTTCAGCAAATACGTTTTTCCTAGGACATGCACTATACCTTAATTTAGGATTTATCGAGGTAATTGTGATGTCAAATACTCATACATGAAGGTTAGAAATATCCTCGCTGTTATAAAATGAAGAGAAAGATAGCCTGTTCCAGGTTAAATAAATATTTTCTAATCATCTGATATAATAATTCCTGCTATCCATGAAAACCAAAAAAAAAAAAAAAAACTTTGAAAATATTAAATCACATCAAGAATACTGTAATATTTTGTAGAATCATGCTGAAAATTATAGAAATAGGGACAAAATTGAAATAATTAAATTCTACTGGTCCCTATGACTAACCCTGCTTTATTCAGGGGCCCTGGAAAAAAGACACGATCAAATAATTCCATATGGAATTTGCTACATTTAAGACTGAATATAGCAAGTAGGCAAAAATTACTATTATTTACTTGTTAAATATTAGAAGAGGCTATGAAAAGAGTGCCTACAATTTCTATCTTTAGCTTTCAGAGTGATTTATGTAGCTATTTGTGTAGGCTCTCCAGTCTTAGGGATTTGCAACACCCTCTCCATACTTGTTAAACAACCTGCACATTATAGAACAGTGTGAGTATACATTAGATGAAAATAATCCAATATTATTTGGAGATCAGTAAAATGACCATACTGTTTGAGAATCTATCAAAGTAAGGCAACTTTTGCATGTAGAACTTTGTTAGATGTTTATCTCTATACAAGAAATTATTGAATTAAGTTCATTTTCAGCCATAACTCTCAGTTCTAGGGATCTGTGATTTGTGAGTTAAAAAAAATAGAGGGACGTCCCTGGCGAGCCAGTGGTTAAGACTCTGCTCTTCCAATGGAGGGGGTGCAGGTTGGAGCCCTGGTCAGGGAACTAAGATCCCACATGCCATGCAGCACAGCCAAAAAATAATTAAAAAAAAAAAATGAGGACAACTTATAGAAAATACTATAATTAGTGAATAAAATGTTTGACCATTCCAAAATGAAGCCAAATATATTACTTGTATCCAGTGTCTGACCCTTGGCTCCCCATCCCCCACACACAAAAGTTACATTAGTGAGTCGACGGTGGATGGTGAGAACACTTAAACATCATGCTTATGGGATGAATCCGTTTTTGCTTAAACGTGTACTTCTTTGATAATCAGGCGTACATACCTTGAATTTTTTTGTTACCTTTTCTAGGGAGAGGGAAGGGGGATGGGACTATATAGGGCTAGGGGACGAAGAGGTACAAACTATTAGGTATAAAATAAGCTACAAGGATACATTGTACAACACTGGGAATAGAGCCAATATTTCATAATAACTGTAAGTGATGTATATCACCTTTAAAAATTGTGAATCACCATATTGTACACCTGTAACATACAAAATTGTACATCGACTATACTTCAATAAGTAAATAAATATATAAATAAATAAAACCAACAAAAAATAAAATGATGACTAGAACGTTGTAGTTTGGTGGGGGACCCTAAATACATGACAACCTTGTTTCTCGATTAGAGATAATCCCAGGAGTTAGACAGATGGACTTTAAATATAACCTTTATTACTTAAAAACGTCTATGTTGGAGAACATGAATTTTCTAACACTCACTCAAGCATTAGATATTCTCCTCCAAACTGACACAGTAGAAAAGAAGAGCATGCATGGCCCTCTGTAGCTGAGACCACACTAGAGAGATGAAGACAACTGCACCAGGGAGGGAGTTAAACCTCACCTGCAAAGCTCACCAATGAGATAGGTCACATTTCTCCCATGACAAGAAGCAAAACGGGGAGCAGAAGGAGCCAGGGAGGCTATTGCTCTAATAGATCTCCCTCCTCATTATAGGAAAGAAACCTGGCCTTCCCCATCCTCAACAACAAAAAATAACATTCCCCAGCTGAAACTGAAATAACTTGGACTTCTTAAAACCACTACACCTTTTCTTTAAAGCTGGTCATAAACTTTTTCTGGTGTAAAGAAAAGTTCCACAACTAGCCTTGGAAATTATTTCAAATCCATCATGAACAAAGTCAGAGATGACTTATATTTGCCAAATGTGCTGTTTTAAAGCAAATGAATCACTTGACTATCAGAGAGCTTCTTTGGGTCTGATAGTTTTTGCTCAATTCCAGGAACATTCAAACGGCATGTTGTAAGAGGTTAAATAGAATTTCTTTATTTTTTTTTGCTTTCAACTTTATTTTGTAAAATACGCAGCATTTGATATTTAGGTTAATGTTTTCCCATTAATGTAATGAAACTAATATTTTCATTTGCATAAAGTATCTATAATTCCATATGAAAACATTGTATGGTTTCCTTTTTTTCTATCCAATATTTCAAATGCATTACAACATAGCTGTAATATTAAATCACATTAAAATCTGCATAGTAACATCAAAATTCAGTCTGCCTGTTTGTTTCATATTCATCTGATACCACGGGAGACTTTTGTCAAGAGTGAGGTTGAAACTGTTTAAATATTTCCTGTTTGGGAAAGAGAGCTCTTGGAATTAGGCAATAGTCTATGTTTACTGATGTGGATCAATTAGCTCCAGCTGTAAGGAAAAGACAGGGTGTGGATCAGGAACCAGGCTGAACATGTCACTTGCCAAATGTGAGATGATAGAAAACCGGGAGGAATGAGCAATATACCAGTTGATGACAAGACTGAGATTCAGGTTATCTCAAAAGACTGGAATGCTGGATGAATACCAAGAATATGAAATTTGATCAGATGACTCCCAAGGCATGCCTTGTGTTTAAAATAAGAGAAAAAGAAATGCAAAGCAGTGAATAGTGCAGACAGTAGTTCATGGTTATAAGATCTGACTTGGCCATAACTCAATAATCACCAACTGTGCCAAGAAGCTGCTGAAAACAAAAGCATATGTTGCATTAGAAGAAGCTGAGTAGACAGAACTGTGGATAGCATATAGACCTCATTTTGGAGTGTTACGTACACCTATTTGAAATACTAGGCTTGATGTGTGAACAGGAAGTTGCTAAGTAAAGATAGAATTTTATGGTAAAATAACTGAAAGCATTAGATTGTTAACTTGGAAAAAAAGATTCTTTTTGAAGAAGAAAGCATGGTGACTAATTTCAAGTGGTTAATGGCTTCTCTGCAAAAGTGTAAAGGACTACCTTTGTTCTAAGACTTCAGAGAACAGGACAAAAAATCAGTAATCAAATTGGAGAATACATTTCAGTACTTACTACATAGTAAATGCACATTAACAATGTTGAGTGATTTAATGACCAAAGAATTTTGTCACACTTCAGTTTATGAAACAATGAAACAGTCTGCCTAATAAGACAGTGAGTTTCCATTCACAGAGGGATATTCAAGTATAAGATTATAAATGTTTCAAATTTCGTTGCTTTGGTCAATGGGTTATTCTAATATCTTTCCATATTTCCTCTAATTCTATTCACTTCTAAAATTATTTCATTTTTCACAATAAAATAGCTCTGTGTAAATCCATGTTTGTTTTCATTTCTCGAAGAGCCTTAGGAGGCATGCTTAAAATGGAGAAAATAAGTAATTCTCCAATAAAAGATTTTTAGTGACTAATAATTTTACAATAGCCAAGACTAAATAATTGGAAATCTAGTAATCTTTATTATAAAATACTCACAGTCAAGAGAAAGAGATGTTCCCCTATCATTTACCCATCATATTTATGCCTTAGCAGTGGAAGGATACATTTCGTGTGGAAGGTCCCTGATTTTGTGTTATGACAGTCTGTATGGATGACATCATTAAAATTTTTGACCAATGTTACTATCAGCTCATCAGCACCACTCACCAGTCTCATGTGCTGCATATCTTTAAAATTTGCCTTCTCTTTTCCTGGTCTTGTGCTCTGCTAGTATAGACATTATGAGGCCAAATATTCACTTTTCTCTTCATTGAGAGGATGACATCTCTCCACCTTTGGTAAAAATATATTCAGATATCAGCAAGTGAATCAGACGTTAAAGTTAGAAAGACAAAGAGTATGTTTATAAATCTGGGGTAAAATCCTTTAAGTTTTCTCACTGTTAACAGTCAACTATGCATAATGGATTAGATTATCTCTGCTGTGGTTCTAATTGGCTATTAAGATGACTTAAAGCATTGATTTCAGTGTGCTAAGTTTGATGGTTTTTTTTTTTTTTTTTTTGGACATCCTGAAATTGCCCAAGGTGCAAAGGGCTCAGGTATACATAATTTATGAACTGATTATCATACTATCCAGATAAACTTATCTGGCCTCCAGGCTATTTGGATGTTACCATGTCAAGTGCATCTCATTTAAATTCATCAGCTTTCTCTCTCTAGGTTTATGGTCTGTCATCCTGCATGAAACATTTTAAAGTAAATAACAGTAACGAAATGAAGTAAAATGGTCAAGCACAAGGGAACAAACCATAATATGCTGAATTCTATGTCAAAATAATTTTACTTAACTTTTATATTAGAAAGAGAAATATCTTCTACAAGTGTTTAAAATATATTGATGCCCTTTCTACAGTGAAAATAATTGCAAGTATAATGATTAATTTAATTTGATGAATTTTTTCCTATATAAAAATCAGATAACACAAAAAGAGACAGTATGTTTATAATGGGAAATAGACATAAAATTAACACTACAAATTTTTGCTTTGGGGAAGATTCGGTAATTGAAGTGAAACTTAATTCCAATTGGGGACGAGAAAAGAATCACTTTTTATTCTCTTCCCAAGTTCTTCATGTGCCAGCACTTACGCAAATATTTTGTTGGACTCTCTGAAAGTCGAAAAGAAAACTCTCTCAGAAATACGAAATAGTTGCCATGTTGCATGTTTCTGCAGGCTGACATCAGCAAGTACTTTGAAAGCACAGGAAAGCAGCATTAATAGTCCAACTCCATTCACATGCTGGTCCCTAGAATGTCTGTTGGGAGAGCCTAAGACCACCCAAAAAATCTGTAAAGGAGGAAAACACACACACACACACACACACACAGAGAGAAACCAGGGCTCAGTAAAAACAAAAATTCTGTTGCGGCACATGAATTGGTCAACATTACAATGAAAGACTGAAAAGAGAATTTTGACTCACCTTGAGATTTCATGTTCCCCTTATGTTTATTTTTTAATTTTTTGGGAGAGGTCTTATTATTCTACTCATGAAATTGACATCTAAAGTCTATGTAGAGCAAAGTCCATTAATATCAGTAAAAGAAAAACATGGCTATGTGGTCTAGATGGAGGATTTTTTAAAAGGAGAGAAGCATATATTTACATAAGGATATCATCAAAGATTTAATTACCTGTGCTATCCATTGCACTAAGAGAACCTCTTTGTGGCTGTCATCTATACTTACCTACCTTCTTCCTTTACAAAAGAACCCTATTTTTGTTTTAAATGACAGTGTGTCTGGGCAAGATGACACACCTCCTCTCAGACTTGCTTAAGGCTAAGGATAATTATGTGACCTAGTTCTGGCCAATGGGAGGTAAGCACAATTTAACAAAGTGGGGTCACGTAGCGTATTACTTTTTGAGGAAAACTGATCCAGTGGATATATGCCTTCAGTTTTTGTCCTCTCCCCTTTTTTTTTTTACTGCCTCTGATGCTGACAGAAACCTGGAAATGGGGGCCCAGGTGGCAAAGATGAAGACAAAACACCTATAAATGGCCGTAGAGGAAATGAGGAGGACCCTGGGTCCCTAGTTGCTTCTGTGTGAACATTCTTTGTACTTTTTGGTACCCAGTGAGGTGACGAGAACCCCTGTCTGCTTAGGCCACGATCTCTGAAGATTTTAGATATTCTGAACAATAACAATAAGGCTGTTTTAATCATTTTCCTTTAGATATGAATACTTAGATTATCTGAGCCTTGGGAATAATAATGTGTTTATAGGTCGTGAGAATTCTCAGGAAAGAATTGAGGAGAGGTGCTGTAAAATAATTGTACTGACAAATAATAAAATTTTACTTGGAGAGGTGTATGAAATATGGAGAATTTTACAGTTACTGCCTAGAAGTGTTAAAAATGTGAAGATTATTAGAGAACATACAAAATACCATGACAAACCCAAGGGATGAAAGAAACTTAAAACAAGGAAAAGGAAGTGAAAAGTAATTGGAGAAAAATTGAACAAATGAACTTACCCAAATAAGAAAGTTCTATTGGGTATCCCAACCTATTTTTTTTTTTATTTTACCAATAAATTGAAGTATTTGGGAAATTAATAAAACATGCAAGACTCCAAATAATATTTCAAGTCATACAGTACAAGGACCATGTGTGTAACAAAAAGCAGAGGATCAACTTTATTTAAAATGTATTTATTTATGAATAAGTGTATTCACTTCATTCATGCCCAGCCTGGTAATTGAGGGGAGAGTCCTTCTGGGTGAGGAAAGGGATGGTGCACCTGTCATTCTAAAGGTTTAACTGATGTGTTATCAGTAGCCACTCTCCCAATTTCCTCTAGCAAAAGCGGCCATCAGAACCAATTGTTGCAACACAGATGTGCGGGCACCACCTCCGGAGTGTCTGACTCAGAACATTCACGATAAAGTCTGAGAAGCTGCGTTACTAACGTGCTCTCTGGTGATAGGCTCTGCTGACCCAGGGAGGACACTGCTCTAGAATAAGCAAGATCTTACTAGGATTTGTAAAGCACTTTGTCTATATGTTGACTTTTTCCACCACAGATATACAGCCAGTCTGCCATTCTACATTCTGTTGCACAGCTGCTTAATACATTTCTTTGAGCTGCTTAATACATTTCTTTGGAATTGTCCTTTAGCCATTTCATTTATATTTAGACAGATATAGGTCATTTTCAGTACGTATTCATTTTCTCTCTAGCATAGTGATCATAGTCTGGTTAACAGACTATGGATATATATGAACATGAATATATATTATAGGTATAGAGAGAGGGAACACTTTTATTACTTTTTGGATTTTCCTACTTACTTACTTTACTATAATAGAGGCATTACGTTATTCGTTTAAAAATTGTTCAGCCTGAAAACAAAGGAAACGAATGAATACTATGATGGAACTACACTGGAAACTGAAATTAGGCACTCTGACTTGAGAAAATTTTACTAAACCATCCTAACTTTCCTGACCTTTATGTGAAATCATTTCCCCTGAAATTCGGCCTTCATTTCATTATTCCCATTGTAATGTCAATTTTAATCCTATTTAGACCAGTTTTCTGTTTTGTTTCATTTTGTTTTTCTCATCCAGACAAATGTAAAACAACGATGAGGTGCTTGGGCCTTTCCAAGCACCAGAATCTTCTGAGAGCTGATGGAATGTATTTTCTTTGTTCCTGCTTAGCTCAGCAGCCTCAAATGACAACAATTTGCCGTGGAAAACGTCCTCATCTGTTCTCCTAGTTAAGGCCTGTCATCTACTTAGTAATAACAATAGTGATTATGGGAAATGTTATTTAGACAATGCTTGCTATTGCACTGTTTAATTCAATGTGAACCACGCAGGTGTAAGAAACATTCTTAGCAGACGAGGAAACTGCAGGGAAAAAAAAAATCACACTCAAGTTTATAGAACTCTTCCAAAGTACCATATAATTAGCATTGCGATTTCTGCATAGCTGGCAGCTAAAAAATGTTTGCTGAATTAAAAATAAGTGAAAGGACAAAATCATGACTTAAATGCAAAACCTACTGGAAGAGTAGGTTGTGGAAATCAACAAACTTGCTTCCAGGAACTAAAGGTGATATAGATGTTGGCACCAAGATGTAGTATGACCAAGAGCCTTTACCATTTGGAGATATTTATTGATCAAGACACTAAGGAAACTTGGTGTTTACATCTAAGGAGAGAGAAGCAATGCCATCCTCAGTACCTCTGTCTTTTTAATGTTGGTATAACATATGTCTTTTTGAAGGGTTGTTTCATCAATGTAACCTTGAGAATACTTAATATTATTCTTAAATATCTTTCTATGCAGTTTATTTCAGAGATAATTATTTTTAAAATGCTAATATTGGCAAATTGCTGATTCAGTTGGTGGCCTCCAGTATTCCAAGTGTTTAGAATGCTTTCTAGGTGTACATATCTTTTAAATTTTGCAAAAGCCCATCAGTAGAAGCCTAAAGATTGATATATATGCATATTAACTGTGATGAAAATGTTGTTTAATTTTAAGATTATAAAGATAACATTTTTGTATCATTTAGAGACTGTATAGCTAATATTGTGCAAATGAGGAGAAGCCCAATACACTAGTCTAATGCTCAGGGGTAAACGGCACGATTTCTAAGTGACCATTAGCAGAGGACCCGTTTTTACACTACCTCTCTCTCACCTTTAAACGTATCACGCAAGGCAAGATCTTCCAAATAACTATCCCTTCTATTTCCCTTGTTTCACCTATATTCTAAAGAAACAGTAGATAAATAAATAAATGAAAAATACAGAGACACCATGAAGTTAAACGGTGGCAGCAAAAACAAGATCTCAAAAGAGTATTCAATTCGTGAAACTTCAAAATTAAAAAAAAAATGATAGCAATTATCACATACTTTATAGCACCTCAGTATTGGAGGGGATTCCAAAGACCCTATCATAACTTCTAATTCTTTAGTTTAAATCTCCTACAAACTATTCTTAAACATTTCCAGATTTGAAGATCCATTGCCCAATTAAATTTCTAAAAAAGAAATTTAATTATCATCACCACTGAAATGAATGGCCAGGACAGATGTGAAATGAATGCCGTTTTCTCTTTGTGTACAGTAGCAGACATTGGTTGTCTGTGCACCCCACCCATTCCTCCCTTCTATCACCGAAGGGTTCCGGATTTCAAGCTATCTACCCTTTGGTAGGTACAGCACTTTTAAGAGTGAAGGATTCAAGGTGTATCTCTTAATTCAGACCAATGAGAACAAGCAGAAGTCTTCTGTGGACTTCTGGAAAAGTTTGAGCTTGCTCTTCTATGAACACTTCTATAAACAACCCTGCCTCACTCCTACTAAGTGGTACCTTTTATGTGACCTGATAGTGCCTTAGACATCAGGCTACCAGTGGGAAAATCAGGCATCAAAAGGAAAGCAGAGCCTGGAAAACCAGGGCAATTCCTGCTGGTCACTGCAGCAGTAAACTGCAGATCATAGAAATATAAATTCCAGTTTCTTTTAATCCAGTTTCATTTGGGTGAGGCAAATACAACCTGGTATGTTCCTGAAAAAATTTTTTAAAGTGTGCAGAATAGAAAATAAGTGACCTGCTATGAGGTTGATTCTAGCTGTGTAAAGTCAAAAGTCAAATTCCCAATGGCACGTGAACTGACACAATTCTTCTGACATTTTTTCATGTTCTGAAAATTTGTTCCTTTTATTCACAATTAAGCACAAGATTTATTGGTTTAAGTTCATCGAGCATCCAACTGAGATTAAAGATTCCTGGCATTAGTTTGCTTCATCATTTCCAACTCTGACTCATTTATATTATGTGTATGAGACTCCCAACTGAATCAGCATTCGTTCTCGTTTATGTCTTTGTAGAGAAAAGAGTAAATACATTGAAAGTATTCTGGAAATGAGCAAACAAGTTAAATAGCTAAAAAGGGAATACTGCAAAAATTGGACCTTGAGCTCTTTTATTCAGTAGGTTTACAGAATTTAATGAGCATGTGGACATTAGTAAATAAATTTACTATACTATAAACTCACTGAGGGCGAAGAGGGTATATTTGTTTACATTCTGTTAATGTATCCTAAATGCCTCTGCTTTTCCCTAAAATTTAGAAAGCCCTTAAGATGTATTTGTTTAATGAATAAATGATTTTTCAGAGCCCTGATTAAAAAAGTTAATATCCCTCATCAAGGCCAAAGTATCCTTTATTTTAATAGAGAATAACTAAAAAGTGTGAAAGTTCACCAGGACTGATCCATTTGGGTTTTTATGATTTTGCCATGACAAATATCAGAGACTTTCCTAAAACAAAAGTTTCATCAATTCAGTTCAATACCCAAATATTTATGTAAGCCTTAAAACTATTTGAACTGAAAATATTTTATTAAATGAGTTGAACTGAGCATGATGTAAATTAAAACCTCTGCTTTTCCTCCCCTGCTCCTAGCTTTACAACTCATTGAGAGCATCGTGCATTGTCTTCCGCTCAGCGACATCTCTGATAGGATGGGTAAGTCTTACAGTTACTCTCACAAAGTTAAAACTCCTCACCTCCTTCTCAAGCATTAAAGCATCCGCACCACTTAGTTCCATCCTGACTCCTGGAAAATTATTTATTTTTAAAACTTGTCACTCTTATTCCGCACAGGCTGCTCAAATGGGACTGTCTCCGAAAGAAAAGCAGCACGTGGGTAGCTTCTTCCTTTTCCCTCACTTGCCTCCTCCCCACTGGATAGCTCCTATTCCTGGCCTCTCCATGTGAGACTAGAGCAGAGAAGATGGGAAGCAAGGATGTAATTAATCAGAACTGCACAGCTGTACTTCCGCACTGGTGCCTTCGGGAGACGTGGGTGTGTAGGGCTGACTCCTAATTTCATGGGGTGTTTGGGAGAGCTACTCGGGTGTCTCCCAAGGGAAATTTTGAAGTTGGCACCAGCATCTTAGCTGAGGCACTGTGATTCCTCCAGACCCCCCATTCCAAGGAAAGGCACCCAGCAAACTAAATGACAGCCTTCATCATCAGTTCACCCTCAAATTCCCCCTTTTACCTCATCCCATATCTAATTGGATCACAAAGTCCAGTGGTCTCCAGCTCTTAGAGTTTGCATTTCATCCTTATGTAACATCCCAAATCTTCCTTGGATTAGTTTGTTCCTAAAGTATGCTTTAATGTGAATTTTGCTGTGCCAGATTTATTTCATTCTCCTAGAATATTTTTATCTTTTTTATTTGAACAGTTTCATGTCTTTATGTGTATCTGATTCCCTAGTAAACCATCTAGACTTTATTTTAATTCAATATGACTGTTTAGGTCTTGTAAAGTATGACTCATCTATTATGATGACAGGTGTATTGGAGTTTTGATACAATGTATTATTATGCGTTTTCTGTTTACCATTCTTACTTTATTTGGCTACTTTTTTCTTTGTCTACTTTCTACTGAATTGGTTAATTTTTAAATTATTTCCCTTTAATGCCACCACTATCGGCAAATTTTATATTCTGTAATTTTATTGGTTACCGTAAAATTGTCTACGTGCATCTTGATTTGGTAAAACCCTTATTCAAGTAACGTGTATTTAAAGAAGCAGTCCAAACTCCAGTCACTCTCTCCCATTTTAAGATACATAATTTCTCTTCCTGACACCATATGATCCTATGTTAAATATATTTGTTCATCATTTATTTCATCCTATTAGAGTGTAAGATCCAGAATTCTTGTCTGACATCATCATTGCATATTCCCAGTGCCTAGGCTATGCTTGGCACATTCTGGGCACCTAATAGGCAGATTTTTAATGAATACTTAGGAAATACTGTTTGGTTCCTTAAAGTAGCACCCTCATATGGATTGAAGAATACCAACAAATACCATTTCTAGGTAAACAAAGTTGGAACATTGGTTCACGGGGTTTGCTGGCAGTTAGTTTTGTCACTGAAGAGAAATCAAGAGGAGAAAAATTGTACAATTATAATTAATTATATTTTTCTTAGAGTGGCCAGGTATTCTATATGTAACAATCAGCTGAAACACAAAGTCTATAGTATTCTTTAGAACAAAACTAATTTCAGGGATTTTTAAATATTCCATTTAACAGATACTGACTTGGTGCTTGACCTATCCCATAGACTCTATGATCTTCTGGACTCAGAAATGAATAATACACTGTTTTTGAATTTGAGGAATGCACATTCTAGTAGGAAAGGTGGGCAGGTAAACACTGATTACAGTTACTCCCCATCTTTGCTCTTTAGTACTATGAGCTCTGCAGACCATTCACTGGGAGGTTCCCTTACAAAACTGTTCTCTGCATTTTTCACATGGCCTTAAAAAGACTGTACACACTGCGTTCTTGTGTCCTCACAAATTCATATGTTGAAACTTGGACCCCCGGGGGGATGATATTTGGAGGCAAGTCATTTGGGACCTGACTCGGTCCTGATGGTGAAGTTCTCACGAATGGAATCAGTGCCCTATAAAAGAGGCCTCAGAGAGCTCCTTCATGTCTTCCAACATGTGAGGTTACAGCAAGAAGACAGCCATCCACGAATCAGAAAGAGGGTCCTCCCCAGACATCTAATCTGCCAGTGCCTTCCCAGCCCCAAAACTGTCAGAAATATGCTTCTGTTGTTCATAAACCACCCAGTCTACGATAATTTTGTTACTGCAGCTGGAATGCACTACAACAACCTCATATAATAAATTGCGCATAATCTTATCATTGAGGTAGAATACCACATTCCTACTACCTCGGGGTCTTACAACTTTATGTCCTTTGCTTGAAACACTCCATAAATGATTACAACCTCTTCACCCTGTTCTTATGGGCTTCTTCTCTGTCATTCCTTGGTCACAGAGGCCTTCCCTAATCACTCTATATGACACCCTCATCCCTGCCCCTGCCTCATTCTCTAATATCCATTTCATTACCCGAAATGACGCCCCTTAGCCACTTACTTGTTTATCAGTGAGATGTCAGTTTCCCCAGTGGAATAAGTCTCATGGAAGTAGTCTTCACTCTCTTGGTCAACCTGTGACCTTAGTGGTCAGAGCGGTACTTGGTATATAGTAGGCATTTACTGTGTGTGTTATATGAATGAATAAGAAATACACTTTTTTTCCTTTTCCATTATGGTTTATTACACGATATTGAATATAGTTCCCGTGCTATATAGTAGGACCTTGTTGTTTATCCTTTCTACATATAATAGTTTGCGTCTGCTGGTCCCAAACTCCCAATCCATCCCTCGCTCTCTTGGCAACCACAAGTCTGTTCTTTATGTCTGTGAGTCTCTTTCTGTTTGGTAGATAAGTTCATTTGTGTCATATTTTAGATTCCACATGTAAGTGATATCATATGGTATTTGTCTTTCTCTTTCTGACTTACTTTGCTTACTATGATAATCTCTAGGTCCATCTGTGTAGCTGCAATTGGCATTAAGAAATACAAAATTTCTACCTTTTATAATAATAACAAAGGTTTTATGGTCTGTATATAAACTGGATGCTTTGGGAAGTTGGTAGAAAAATAAGCTCACCAAAGCAAATATTTACTCTTTATTGCATTTTATTAAACACTCTGGAGTTAAACAAAACAGAACGTGGAAATGGTGCTGTAGGCCAAAGCACATAGTATATTTGGCCTGAGGGATTGTGGCCAGAGAGTGCTCTTGTCTGCTCATTTCAAGACACTATCCCCAGACTTTGTTCTCTACTCTTGGGACTCTTTAAAAGTTCAGAAATGTTTTAAAGTTTCAATATGTTTTGAAGGTGGTTTTGAGGTTTCCTTTTTCCTTATACTCAACACACTTTTATATTCTATCTGGAACCATAACTTCAATTATTTGAATACCACCAGTGTATTGAATAGAAAGAACTTTGGCTAATTTTGACAGATTGCCATTAAATTGTGCAGACATAAGGAAAATTAGGCACCACACTTTTCATCCCCATATCAACTGGCTCATTAAAGCCCTCCCTCAATATGTCTTGTAGTCCTGCCAAACATAAAATTAGTGAATTTTATGATAGACAAAATTCCCAGGAACTTTTAAGTCTCATAGTTGATTTTTATAAATATTTATTTTAAATATTAATTCAAACGTTGGATTGCATTTGCACTTCCAAAAGGTTATAAAAATAAGATCAATAAGAAAAATTATTAGACAACATCAGTATATTCAAACATAAACATTTAATCCACAAGAGAAGAAATTCAACAAGTTAACAAACATAATGTTTAGTCTTGGTGGCCAAGGGAGAATTCTCTGGTGGTCCAGTGATTAGGACTCCGAGGTTCCACAACAGGGGGCACAGGTTCAATCCCTGGTCAGGGAACTAAAATCCCACATGCTGCATGGCAAGGCCAAAAAAAGAGAATCTTGGTGGCAAAGGTCGTGCAAACTGTCATAATAGCTAACATTTATTGAAAAGGTATTGTGTGCCAGCCGTGAATCTAAGAAACTGGAATGAATTAACTAATTCAATCATCGCAATGAGCCTATTGAAATAGCATCATCATCAAATAATCTCCATTTTATTAGTGAGGATCCCACGAGTAGTAAACAGTGACGCTTGTATATAAAACCAAGATATGCTGGTCTCAGAGACTACATACTTCCCCAACACACAATTCTCCTTCAGCCTTATCTACTTCTGTCTGTTTGCATAAACGTCCTTATAAAACTTTGTTTACCATACAATTGAGAAAATGAACTTTTGCATTTATCTCAGAGATATGCAGACTAATGTTCACCCAAAATCCTGTGCTTATTGGCTGTATTTATAATAGTCAAAAACTGAGAACAACCAAAACTTCTCTCAGTAGGTGAATGGCTACATACCATGGTATATAGCAATAAAAAGGAATGAGCTATTGATACACAACTTCCACAGCTCTTTCAAGGACATTCTGTTGAGTGTGAAAAGCTAATCTCCAAAGGCATATTTGGTTGATACTATATGACTACATTTATATAACATTCTCAAACTGGCAAAATTATACCCATGGCAAATAGATTAGTGGTTGCCAGAAGTTGGGGGATGGGGTGGAAGGGTAGCCGGAGGGAGCCTTATGAGGAGGGACAGTTTTATATCGATTGTGGTGGTGTCCCAGGAGTGTACACGTGATAAAATTGCACAGAATGACACACACACTGCCACCAGCCCCACCACACACAGAAACAAGCACATATGAAACTGAATAAGCTCTGCATATTGTACCAAAGTCACTCTGATGGTGTTGATATTGAAGGATGGCTATGCAGGATATGATTATATTGGAGGAAGTTGTGGGGAGGATATAAGGGACCATCATTTGCATAGTTTTGTGATTTCCTGTGAATCTATATGTACTTAAAAGTAAAAACTTAAGAAAAAAAACCTGGATTTGTTTGGCTTTGCCCTCAAATTCTAACCTGTATTTAGTCACTTAACCGCTTTAGGCCTTTCTACCCATAAATTGGAGAAAATAACATTTTCCTTCATAGGAACGTTGCTAATTTGCCAAAATGTATGACATATTACTCATGAAAGTACTTTATTTCTTTGAAGGTGGCGAGCTATCTATGACAAATGATATTGGTCTAATCATTACCATAGCCATTTTTCTGCTACACGAAGACAAGTGATATTCTTATGGAAACTATAACGCAACATAATTTACAAGGCAATGAGTTCAATGAATTTATATAAATCTAGATGACAAAGTCCATGAGCAGAAACCATCTAAAATCCGTTTTACTTTATCCCCAAAGATAATTCTCTTCGTAACTGTGGCACCTTTAATTATCAACACCCAAACAGTGTTTTCACGAGCAAACGGTATATAACATTTGAACTAGAATGCATTCACACTCCTTTAAAAAAAACCCAGTTAATTGAGTTTGCCTCTCATAATCATACAGGAGTAGTACTTTTTATGGTGAAATTACTACTATATTTGATATATTGCCCATGACAACATATTTACCATAAACAAGAGAAAGACTTTTAGATGATAATTTTCATGCAGGTGGCTTCAAAGGGAGCTTTCTGAAAAATGTATTTCTCTTCCTGGAGTAAAAGTTTGTTGAATTCCAGTGGCTTCTAAGGGAATACAAATACATTAAATTATTAGCTCAGGGTTTTTCTTTTTAAAGACATTTACCAAGAGGCAAGACAGTAGTCAAGATTTATATTTATAATGAAAGTGTATTAATATAATATGAATTAAAGCTTGTCTGATACAAAATAAATATGAGTATTCAAACATGAACATCTAAGCAGACATTAAGTGTACCAAGTAGTGTTCACCATGATTTTCTTAGCTGAGAACCATGAAATGGTTTGCAAAATATTTGAACTAGACACAAAAAAGATTCTTCTTACATTTTGGTGGGAATGAGTTGATTCTATTTATTCTAAATATTCTATTTATTCTGAGTTCAAAGTAAATATTGTTGGAAATATTAATGAGGTGAAATTTGCATTGATGCTAAAAGAGAGCAAGTTTCTGAAAGCTCACTGTAAACTGGGAAATTTTTGAATGGAAACTATTGCTACGGTAACTTCATAAAGCTTCATTTTTCTCCTGTTGTTATTTTCCATGCCCTTTAATTTTACAGAAATGCATCCACTTATTGAACCAAAAACTAATCTGGAAATATCCCTGTCAGATGATTTACTTGTGAATAAAATTGTCAGCTTAGTTAATGATTAAGAAAGGAAAAGTCTTAATAGCTTTTGAAGAAAATTCTTTTGTTAACCTTTGACAGTTGAGACAACTGCTCCTGTAGATAATTAAGAGAAGGAACGACCTGTGTGTTGCAGAACCAGTTGACATAGACACAGCAATGCTGCACGTATGTGACAAGCATAAACCTTGCTAATTTGGGACAGCGCTAGTAGGAAATGCTCTTCAGGAAAACACAATGGCCTCTCTCTTTACTTCACAACGTCCTTTTCTAGTAGTTTCCCCATATACTTGACATCAGAATTACTTTGAAAGTTGTTACAAAGTACAGATGCCCAAGCGCCATCCATAGACATGTGTTTTGTGTTGATTGAAATTCAAGTCTGGACAATACAAACAAACAAACAACAACTGTAACAACAGCAAAACACCCAGGTGATCTGAAAGTACTTCTCTGTAGTTTCTCCTCACTAAACTGCAAACATGAATACTTCCATTGAGCAGTGTGTGCTTTGCCTTTTCACCTAATGTACATGATAGACTCTGAAGAGAATGATCTGCTTCTCTGAAAACAAGAAGAAATTGGCAAGGGAACCATACTGGTCTGTCCTCAAACTGATCAGTCCAATCAATCTGTGAATGGAGAGCTAACAGAACTAGAAGAGCTAAAACCATTTAGAAAGAGAAGAAAGGTGAAGAAATTATACTAGACAATTTTAAGACTTGTTAAAAAGCTATAGCAATCAGACAGTGAGCTATTGGAGTGAAGCCAGACAAATATATCAAAGGAATGGATTAGAGAGTCCAGATATCCACATAAATGTAGCAAATTGACTTCTGACTTAGCTTCAAAAGTCATTCTTTAGATGAAGAATATCCCTTTCAACAAATGGTGTTGAAACAACTGGATATCCACACATTAAAAAAAATACTTTTTGAATCTCTATTTGAACCTCACAACATACACAAAAGTTAACATTTAAAGGGTTATAAATCTACACATAAAATATAAAGCTATGAAACTTGTAGAAGAAAACATAGAAGAAAATATTTGTCAACTGTGGCTAGCAAAAGTTCTTGGATATGATACAATAAGCATAATACATAAAAAGAAAAATGATAAATTTGATAGAATTAAAAAAAAGATCTTTTGTTGTGAGAAAGGCACTGTTGAGAGAATAAAAGATTAGATGTGGACAGAGAGAGAATATTCGCAAACCATGTATCTGACAGGGGATTTTCATCCAGAATTTATAAAGAACTGTCAGCACCCGGCATTAGTGACATGAACAATCCAATTGAAAATAAGCAAAAGACAGGAACAGACACTTCACCAAAAAGAATATACAGATGGCAAATAAACTCATGAAAATGTGTTCAACATCATTATTCACTAATGGAATGCAAACTATAATGATATCACTATACCCCTCTTAAAATGTTCAAAGTTTTAAACATACACCTTTTATCAAAATAAATGCAATTTTGACTGGAAAAAGGGTACACGACTTCCTCTAAGGTATGCTTTTTTAATGTGTTTATGTGTGTTATGGAATTGAAGAAATGTAATATAGTGTTAAAATTTTATTGAAAATGTTTTTATTTTACCTGGTTGTACATTAAAATTTTTGTATTTGATATTTTCCAGTTTATCTATATTTTGTTTTTGAATATGCAGGAAATATATCCAAATGGCTCAGGAAAGCAATAGAATAGCTTGCCATGAGAAAGATAACCAGGTGAGAATAAGTGACAGTTTCAGAAATACAAAATCTCTTTTGACAACCCCTAGGGAAAAGTGAGAGCATTTTACTGATTAATAAAATAACTCTAATCCACCACTCATCATGACTTTCTTTAGAAATATTAGTGACGGAATTTCAGAGGCATGAGACATGGTTGAGAGCCTTGCAAGGGGCTTCTGAATCCAGATATTAACTTGTTGAGCTAAGTTGTTTTCATTGCCATCTCTGTTGGCAAGGAGAAATAAATGGCACAGTGAAAGAATCATTTAAAGATTTAACATAAAAATAAACATTGATACATTAAATGGATTTTATTATGAAGTAAAAAAGCTATGTAATATCTATTAAAATACCTATATAATACCAATTAATATTCTTAATTGATTCACAGGTTAATTAAATTTTATAGAAAATGTCCTAATTCATGCGAACATATATTTTTTATAGCAGAAACATTCTTTTTATTAGAAAATGTGAATATTCTTTTCCTATAATTCAGCAAATTGCAACATGCGTCTTTTAAGCATTGTCTTACACTGACATGGAGGAGTCATTAAATACGTTAAATATGTGAAAATTTTTATGCAGCACCTAACACACATTTTGTTGATTGCCCTTTGTTTATAAAGGTGAAATTAAATCTTTGATTCAAAAGGACAATGGTTTATACACAAAAAATGAAATTTTCCTTTATAGTAAAGGTATGTGACATTTTTCATGTAAAAGGGCAAACATTCATCAAACTTGTTTCTCTACACCTAAAATAACCTCTATATTGAATTAAAAAATAATAATAATGTGCCTTGTAAAATTCAAACTATTTTACACAGATTGGTATTTATTTGCCCAGATAATTCACACGAAGTATGTTTTCTATATCTAATATAAGTTGAAGATTTTAGGAGGCAACAGTATCTAGAAAGCAGAAGCGTGTTTGGCTTACTCAGTTAATGTTCCCCTTTGCAGTGTCCTTCACTGTGGTAGCCCTTAGTCAATGAAAACAACTTAGCTGGACAAGTTAATATCTGGAAGACAACCTCCGAATCATTGCAAGGAAGCAAAGGCAAGAGCAGTTTTAATTTGGGGGGTAAATGCAAAGTTGGCAAATATTTAAAAAAAATAAAATTTAATTTTGCCATAAAATTAGAGTAACTTTGAGAACAAACAATATCATCATGGTAAAGTCATTCTGTTATGATAAAGGAAATAACCAAGAGGACATTCTAAACCTTTATGCTTCGAAATGCTTGAGTATAGAGCTCAAAATGCATAAAGTTGAAACGGATGGAACTGCAAGGAGGAAGAGACAAACCCACCACTACAAGTGAATATTTCAATATCCATTTTAAATATTTCATAGGACAACTAAAAATCAGAAGGATATAGAAGATTTGAATGAAATTATCAAAGTGACTGACCAAAGTGACATTTTAGAACAATTCATCCAGCCGCAGTAGAAAATATGCATATTTTTTAACTGTATGTGAAATATTTATCAAGATAGACCAAACACAAAAATAATTCAAGTGATATAAAGCGTGCTACGAACCACAATGGAATTAAATTATACATCAATCAACAGAACGATTTCTAGAAAATTCTCAAATACTTGGTAAGTAATAGCACACTTCTAAATAATTCATGAGACAATACAGACAAAACAAAGGAGAAATTTTAAAAGATTTGAAGCTGAATGAAAATTTTGACGCAATATTAGAAAATTTGTGGGAAGTCATTATAAAAGGCTACAAATCTCATCTGATAAATGACTCATACCCAGATTACATATAGACCTTTCAAAATTCAATTGTGTGTAGCAAACTGTGTGAACAAAAGTTTGAATTTCATGAAAACTACCAAGACGGCAAATAAACACATGGAAAGATGCTTAACATCCTGGATAACAGGGAAATGCAGATTATAACCACGATGAGATACAAGCAGATGTCTACTATAGCGACTAAATTTTAAAAATTGACTCTCCTTATTTTAGTGATTTTGCAGCACCAGGAAGACTCATATACAGCTGATGTGGATGTAAAATTGTACAATCACTTTGGAATGCAGTTTGGCATTAGATCACTTCACTCCTATCTAACTCAGGAAGAGAAAATTAGCTTATGTCCATACAAAGCTGTATACCTGAATTTCATAAAGGATTTGTTTGTAAGACCCCAAAACTCTAAATCACCTAAATATCCATCAGTAGGGTGAACAGATAAACAGATTGTTATACATCTATACAATAGAATGCTACCCAGAAATTTAAAAAAATAATAGACTATTGGTGTATGCTACAACATGAACGGATATCAGAACAATTAGGCCAGTGAAAGATGTCAGACAAGAAACAGTCATTGATGTTTATCATGACCAACTTTGGGGGTGGGACCGATATGCTCTCAGCTTTTATCATCGTGAGGTTTTCACAAATGATTATTTATGCGATAACATCAAATTGTATACTTTCAGTATTTTCAGTTTCCTGGCTATCAGTAATATCTAAATAAAGCTGTTGAAATGAAAAAAAAGTTTGAAATCTGTGCTGAAAATCCGTGTTCTAATTGAGAGTCTTCTACTTCCGTGGTAAGTTTGTGACTCAAGTCAAGTGACTTGCTGTTTATGTACTTCAGTTTTCTCATCCATAGAATAAGCCAAACAATATTTATCTTGTATTTGGGTATTACATAAGCGAAGCACTTAATATGAAGTAAGTTCAAGATGTGCCAGGTTTCACTGTCTTAGTCATCTCAAATTATTATCCTCTCCACCTCAAATTCCTGGCTAGAAGAAGTGTATTGCTTCAAGTATGATATATTTTTAGCATTAGTTTCCATTTTAACGTGCTTCCAAACATAATACACATGACGTCTTTCAAAATGGGCCTATGGCCACATCTGTAATTTTTTAAATCCTTATACAGCAGTGGAAAAACAAATACATTTTACACCAAAACCTTTTCGATCAAGCTTGAGAGCCAATAGTAGTCATACGCCTGCCGATTTTGTGTCAATATTTATAAACACACAGTGTGCATTTTTCATATTAGGAACCCATTAATATATATCTGGCTGCATGCATGGATGAAAGCACCTTTTTTTGTGCTTTCTGTTGTGATTTGATCACTAAGTCTCAAAACAACTTCAGTAAACAGCATTTGGCAGAATGTGGTTAATTTAAACATCTTCGAAACCTTTATTGAACATGCATGTTGTGCGTGTGAAGTTTCAGGAAACTGAATCTCTAGCTTGTTGGAGCAATGGCGGGACAGATGGCCAGTTGTTACATAAGGCAGTAGTTGAAGAATCTGCCTCTCAGCAACCTTCTTAAAGATAAGAGGAAGCATCTGGTGGGTATGCACGAGGTAGTAAGTGGACTACAGAGTCTGGGAGGAAAGCCACTTGGCTGCTCTGAGTTATGCAGGCTTTCTTGAAGACAGCACCATATGGATCTATATTGGGAGAAGGGTAGCTCCAATGGAAACTGAAGAGAGAAACGAGCTAAAGTAAATGAGAAACAGAAGTTCAGTAGATTTGTGAAGAGCTAAAATCAGAGGGCTAAACTTGAGTTCATAGTTTTTTCCGTTTATTACACAACTTACTTCATGGCAGTTCTCTGCCAAGGCAGTGCCATTTAAGGACTGACATAGTGTGAATCATATATTCCTACACACAGAGCTATTTTATGATCCTCTTGCATATCAGAGTCCATTTGTCTATTTCATTCTCTACATACGTGTGTCATTCTGAGATCGACCATTTTGTTTAGAGTCTTTTCTTGACCGACAATGAGTTACCATTTTTGTAATGAACAGTGCTTGGTGATCAAAATAACATGCTTCAGGTTGGCAGGTCTTCAACAAATATATACTCCACTTGGCCTGATTCAAATGCTGGTTTAGAGTTTACCGGGAAGAGCATTTCCACACTCTTTCAAATGTCTTCTTCTCAGTAAACTTTTACTGAGCACTTACTATATATGGGATTCTGTGCTAGGAGATGAGAATACAATACTGAACGAGAATGCTTTAATTCTAGGATCTGGGAATCACTTAAGATAGAAAAAAAACATGTAAAGAGACATGTGACATGGTGGTGGTCAATTCAATAATGACACTATATATATAATCCTGGAGAAGCAAATGGGATACCTACCCAAGCCTGGGGTAACTGATAGTGGAGGGCAAAGAGGGCTTCCTGAAGAGTGGGCATCCCAGTTGATAATAGTTAGCTAAGTCAAATGTGGTAAGGAAGCAAGAAATGCATGGAAGTAAAACAATGCATCATTTGCAGAGTCACAGAAGCTTGAAAGAGCTAAACGTCTTAGGAAATTTGGTGGGTTACAGAACTATTAGAGAAGGAACAGGGATTGAGTTTGGTGAGGCAAGTGGAGACTAGCTCGTAACAAAAACAGCCATGCCCTGTTCTGCTAATCTTGAATGTGATAGAAGGACATTAATTGTTTTTAATCAGGGGAAAAGTAGGAACAGGATGGCAGTTTTGGTAGCACGGTAGAGAGAGGCTCTCGAAAGATTAGGATATGAATGTTAAGAGAAATATTAATTTAGCCAGCCTTCTTGTCTTGCTATCCTCTCTAAAGAAACAAATACTCCCCTTGTACTTTCTTCTTAGGGGCAGGTAATGTCCAGTATCGCAGAAAAAGAAGTGGCTGTGAGGATGCCAGCATCCTTAGGGCCGCTGGGTATAGTGTTTCCAGTCTCAGACCTGGGCTGTCAAACATCTTTCTGCACAAAAGCTGGTACATAGCTCAGCAGGTAAAAGGTGACCGACGAGATTCAATCTGAATTCCAGACTCTGTCATTAGTCTGTGTGAGTACAATATACCTGTTTTCCAAACTAAATCTTTATGCATGCACACACACACACACACATAAATATAAATTCTGAGGCAAATATGTTAATCACAGAACACTGCCCCCTACTAGGTATGATGCATATTTAAGTTAAATCATTGTAAGCTCACTTTTAGATTTAGGTGTGGGTTACCTATCACACTGGGCCATTTCTCCCCACCCTCCCTCTGGAGGAGCTGCATTGGTCACAGACATGGACAGTCAGAGCAACCTGGCTCTCATAGGTGTCAGTGTGGATTGTTCCGTGTCCTGGATACTCAACCTGCAGGAGTTCCTCCTCTCCCTGGAGGGATGTCCAGCCAACCCAGGCCAGCCTTCCCATTGTAAACCGCATTCCTCAAAAGATAATCTTCTAAATCTCCTTCTCATGGGATGTCTGACACTTTTCCTTGTTCTGGCTGCCTTACCTGCTAGCAGCTGTTTTCTTTATAAACCCTTCTTTAGAAATAAGTACCATAAGGATGGCGAGGGCCACTGAGAGGGAAAGACTGACCTCTGTTTCCCTCAGAGCATGTCCATCGCCCCTCCAGAACTCGCTCTAGAGCACCGCCACGCAACAGAAATACAATGCAAGCCACACAGGTGATTTTAGACTGTCTAGAAGCCACATTAAACAAGGAAAAAGAAACAAGCACAATTAATTCTACTGATATGTTTCATTTAACCCAATATTTCTAAAATGGTATCATTTCAATATGTCAGCAGTACGAAATTATCAGTGAGATGTTTTACCTTCGGTTTTTTGCACTGTAGTTGAAAACTGGTGTGCAGCTCACAACTGTTGCCCTTTTCAATTTGGAGTAATATCCAAGCATCCAATAGCCATGCTCTAGAGGAAAAATAATCCAGGAGGACATTTTTTTAATGGTTCACCCAGCTTTGTCCCCCATGCTCTTTGCCCCCTCCTAGTGCTCCTTCTGGGTCCTCTGAGCCTCTGCCCACAGGTGACACTAGACATGGTACACCTACACGGAGGTACATGTGCCAACAATGTCTATTGCTCTTCCTGCCCTGGTGATTTGCATTTTTAGGGCTTTAAGCTTGTAAAATTCTTAGGAATTGCACTGACCATCTGTAGGTGAGTCGTTGATTTTGAAGATTTTATGAAATCGTACCATTTTTGCACATATTTACTCTAAGTTCAGGTCAGTCTTGTTTTGAGAGGGACAAAGGTGGGAAATGTGAGCAGATAGCAGAGTAATTACAGCCTCACTATGTGAAAATGACATATCGATGATATTTGAATATCTTCAATGTCCGTATTTTCTCGACTCGCCTTTCTTTCACCTCGGAGGTGAGCTCTGCTTTTTGTTCTTTAATCCTCGTGATTGGTATTCGGAACAGGACTGCCGCGTGGGGCTCGCCAATGGGAATTAAACTTGAACATCCACTTGCTACCTGCTTGCTTGAGGCATTTGAAAATTGTCTCTCAGCTCAGCACGGGGCAAATGAGAGCAGCTGAGAAGAGTTTATTAACCAGAGTTCAAACCTCCGGTAGACAGCGCCCAGCAGCTCCCCTCAGTGATGACATCCAGAGACAGATTTCTGAACCAATGCACGTGAACTTCTGGGGAGAAGCGGGAAGTATCATCCTGCTTCCCACAGCTTGCCCTGCGTAACTCAATTTACCTGTTCAGCTAAGACGTGTGCCAGACTAGAAGGAACCCCGCAGCCTCAGCCTGTGAGCCTTTCAGATTGGAAGATATTTGGACCTGGTATACTTCACCTCGATGAATGGGATGATTTAAGGGCACGTTATCATTCTCCTTCAATATTAGAAGGATCTTTGCAGCCCAACCTGTCTTTTTGATTATAGGTACTTAAAGGTTAATTTTCAAGAAGCATAGCGCCCAAGGAACAAGAATACTGTTTACCGAATAACAGTCTTCTAGAATATCCATATTTGATTTAGAGAAGTGTCGTTTAATTATACTATATTGAACAATTGAAACCATCTAGAAAGAGACATTGGGCAAAGGTCTCCGGTGACAGAGTATATTCCAAATAAGACATGCACTGCTACTAAAAATTTCACTGTGGAAAAAAATAAATATTATAAAGGAAAAGTGGACAATCTAATGGTTTATAAATATACAGAACTTCCCTCCGTCAATTCCATAGTTATAACACAATATTTTTAAATGTATAATTTTAATAAAAGTGTTTTGTTCTGTCTATTGTAGTTTAATACTTTTAATTAGTACTTTTAATTAATACTTTAATACAGTATTAATTTCTTATTATTATTGCTGTTGCTGTTTAGTTTAACATGTCTATTCCATTAGAATAAAAGCTCCCGTATGACAAAAAAAGAGAAAAGTACAAAGATGTCTATCGTTTACATATATATGTACAAACATATGTTTTGATATATTTAACTGAAGGCTTGTTTGATGTGGGCTATGAATAGAATGAGTAATTTGTAAAATATCTGCTTTTCTAAACTGGGGATTAGAAGCGTGTTGTCTTAAATCTTTTGCATTAGAACTTCTATTGGTTTCCATACATTGTCAATGGGATGGGGGCACAGGGTAGTATTTACTTTCTTTACTCTAAGAAAATGTAATTAGAATGTCTCATCCTTAATACCAATGGCTCCCCCTTTGTGGTGAAATGATTTGAGAGCAGGAGAATCCTGAGGTCTTGGATGTGAAAGAATTCAATCCAAGGCTGCAATGCCCCACCCTCCACCCTGACGGAAATTCTAATTCTTTGTAACACTGAGGCATTGCCATCAGAGGAGATTAAGCACCAAAGGGTGTGTTGCAGGAATTCAGGAAAACAGAATAAAGTATGACAACGGAAACGGGAGAGGTCAACATTTCAGAAACTATTGCACACACTAACAGAATTCACGACATCATCTTCCTGAAAGAAAATACGTGGACTCTTTTAATGACTCTCATTAGAGTGCCCTGGCTTCTCCATTCACCAGGCTCTGCCTCGGGTGAGTCACTTAACCATTAAGAACTTCAAAATTTCCTCACATGTAAAGTGGTCACGGTGATGGCTTCCATATATTGAATATATTCCAGGGTTCTGTTATCATGTTTGATACTTTACGTACCATAACTTTTATTCCTTCACCAACCAGTTGGGACTACTATCCCAATTTTACAGAAGAAATAAATCAAATTCCCAAAGGATAAATGATTGATCCAAGTCCAAAGTTCTCTTAAGTAGCAAAGCCAGAATTCAACTATGTGTACTTGCAAATTTTCTATATTATATTTAGCTTATTACATCCCAAAGAGTATCATTTCAGCACCACGCGTTATTTCAAGTACAGATGGCAAGTTACCACGGTGCTGAATGTATCGTTTTCTTACCATTCTCTAAAAACGACTTAATCTCCATAATCTCCATGACTTTGGTTATTCCCATTCCATCTGCTTGAGCAACCAGCATCGCCAAATCCAGATTTTAATAAAATCTTACAAATTTTGAAGGACCCCAGCCTCATTCAAAACTCCAAAGAGTACCCAAATCCTCTGGTACATGAATTCTCTTTCTACTGCTTCCTCATTGTATCTTGCAGTTCTTTTACCACATCCAACCTAGAATTTTTGCATTATAATTGTTTTTGCATTCATCAGGGTCAGCAACGAGACTGTGAGTTATGGCAGCTACAAACTGGACCTCGTTGATCTATGCATACTTATTCAGTCCTCAGTAGAATGCCTTGTATATAGTGGGTAATCAGTAACTGCCAAAGGAATCACATCAAATTGTCAGATAAGGAGAAAACAATAACACGTATTTGAAAAATGATCAAATTTTGGTGTATGTTATTTGTTTGATATTGTAATGTCTAGAGTTAGATGATATTTCAAGACTAATAGCCACAGTGATGCCAAACATTTTCTGATATATTTACCTTCTAGGACACAATACAAAAAGAGGCCACCAATAAAAATGTTTGAAGATTCTATTGCTAGCATCCAAATTTGCATTTGAAAATCCATTATTTATGTTCTTCATAAGTGCATGTATATTTATTTTGGTAACCTACTCATAGCTTTATCATCTGAAATGACATTTTGTGACGGCTGCATTATGCTGGGTAATAGAAATGACATCTATGGAAGGTAATTTCAAATGGATCAAGCAATCCACACATTAAGAAATGAATACAAAAATAGGAAGCAACAAACCAGTAAATAGCTTATACTTCCACCTCACACAAAGGAATGTCATAATTTTTATGGCCATTGACCGTAAAAAATATGAATATTCATATATATTCCTTGTTAGGGGACCAAATGAAAAAATAAAAACAAAGATTTTTTCAATCAATAAGAAACAGTGACTCAAGCAAATGCAATGGCATTCTGATGGCAACTGTATTTTAAATTAACTTTTTAGGTAAAACTCACAGCACTCTTTCCTACAGGCATGCATTGAAGATGTACCTTTGCTTTTGCTTTCTCATTAAATCAAGATGTTCCTTTCACACTAGAATTTGGGCTTTTTTAACTTAAGAAAGAGAAATATAAGCTGTTTTAGAGTTGACCTTTCATTGTATAGTTGACATCAACACCATGAAAAAACAGATATGAACACATTATTGTTATAGAAATTGCTTTAATTTTCCTATAAAAATACAACAAAGTTGATAAAATATAGAATACTATTAATGGAAAAAAAAGTACCTGTTACTTTTCTGGTTACAGATGGCCGTTGTTAAAACTATGGACGTATTTCCAGTTTCTTGTGTCTGTGTGGTGTGTCTGTGATTTCCCTGTAGCACTGAAAGGAAAGGGTCCTGTGGTGCTCAGAGTACTATTTGGCATAACACGCCAGATTTTGAAAAATTTTTTCACATATCCAAGTTACGGTTAGTGTTTTTTTATAGTAGATGTGAGGGGGTATTTTTTTTTTAATACAAGGTCTACATATGTCTCTAACAATGTTTCTAAATATCTAGACTGTTTTAATTGTTGGTGTGGTTGAGATTATTTTTATCCTCATGTCCCTCAACTGGTCTTTGCTATTACATAAAAAAACAATATTTTGTGTATACTTATGCACTCAATTATCCTACTGAGTTTTCCTTAAACATGCTATTACCTTCCCTTATTTTCTCTTTAATTATTTGTTGTTTTATTTTAAGTAGATACATAGGCACAGAGCTTTAAAAGTCAAATTATTTTACATGATTATGGAAAGGAGAGTCTGTCCAGCCCACAGAATTGATCTCTTTGAAAAATTTTCTAATCTGCATCAAGCATTTAACTCCATACCTCAATATCATTCATCATTCTTGATTTTTCAGGTTTTAACATGACAATGATTTCAAATTATGGAAAATGAGAATTTGGCTCTGTCACACCCATGACGTGAATAACACACTTTCTGTTCTCCGTCATCCAAACCAGTTCTCCTAATTTTGACCAGAAGATATATGGTGTTTACATATTGACTAGTTACGCATCATCTCAGGTAAGACAGGTGGTATTCTAAGATCGTGTGTCTCTTGCATCCCTTTGTTTCTTTGGAGTTAATAATGGTCTAATAATTTTATTTGTTTAACTTTTACGCACTTTCTATTAAATTGTCCCCTTGCACTCATTATTTTTGAATAATTTCATACCTATGAGTATTTTCTTCCTTCTTCTATGTAAAATTCTCCCCTAAAATGGATGTCTTCTTTTCCTGATCCTTGGTTTGCTCCTTTGTTTGGATGGAGGCCATCTTGAAAATAAAGGTGAAAATCTGAGGATGTGCATATATGAAATTATATTTATTGTAGACTCATGCTTGATTGACTGACTATTGAATCAGTGTTGGGAAATCCTTTTCTTCAGTAAGGCCTGTTCTTTTGAAGGTATTATTTCCCTTCTATCTAGTTTCAAATTTTGCTTTTGAGATATTGATACTTAGTTACGTTAATATTTTTCTCTGGAAGCCTTTAGGGATTCTCTTTGTTCCCATTGAACTGAAGTTGGGGACGATGGCCTTGTTATAGGTCTATTTTTATTAATGGACTGGGGACTAGGTGACCTCAGCAGTCAGACAATTCACGTCCCTCAATTTGGAGAAATTTCCTAGACTTACTGCTTTGATAATTTCTTCACCTCAATTTTCTCTATTCTTTTTGTGAAGCTGCAATTTGAGTTTTGGGGTCTAGTGGACTGATTCTTTAAAAATTTAATCATTTCCTTCTCATTTCCTCTTTTTTGGTCCTTTTATTACACTTTCTGTATTGTTTCTCCAACCTTATCTTCCAGTCATTTTCCCTTTTTTAAAAAAAAAAATTAACTATTGCTATTTTCCAGTGGTTATTCTTTATTTTCAAAATGCCCTCTTGCATCCTTATTAAAAACTTTGATGACTTACTTATTTAAGAATATTTTCCCCTTTTATTTTACTGTTCCTTCTAAGTTATGGGAACATGTGTATGTGTGTGTGTGTGTGTGTGTGTGTGTGTGTGTGTGTGTGTGTTTATAAAAAAGTGTGAGGTTGGCTTTTGAAATTGTACTTAGGAAGCAGCAGCCACAATGGGAGAACTGCAATGTTTTTACAATAATTTTACTTTGCTGAGCAGGAAAGTTTTGTATCATACTTATTGAAGATAAGTATGGATGAATAATCTCCTTAGCTCATTTTATTATGTAATACTATAATATGTGGGTAGGTTAATTTTTTTTCAATCCAGCTTTATAAGCATTATAGTTAGCAAAAATTAATCTAGAAATCTGAAAGTGATTTTGTTAAATTTATCATTTGAGTAGTGCTAGTAATTTACGTAGTAGTTTTTAACATCATATAGATTTATTTATTTTATCTTATTTCATTTTATTTTCCAAACAGGGAAAATAGAAATGTGGCAAGCACCATTTTGGCTCACAGGATTCCTACTCTGAAAATGTTTTTTGAAGATTTAAACACAGTTATTTCTTTGAATGTTTGAACGATATTATCATTATAGTATTTAATCTTTTGCTTACAAATGTTTAGCTATTTTTTAACACAGACTCTGTTGGTCACTTACATTTTATGTGTATATTTTTATAATTACATTTAGTTTTCCATGATTCTGAAAAATAAAAATTTCCATTTCTATAGTAGTGAAGAGATAAGAATCCTTTGCAAGGAAACAACCAGCTAGAAAAGGTATTTAATTATTGGCAAGCATTGCTGCTTTAAAACGTGTGAAGATTGTTTCAAGTGGAGATGTTTTTATTTGGAGAGATTCTCTGGGTGTGTTTATAGACTTAATAAAATTATTTTAATATTTCTCATTTGTTCTTGATTGATGTTTGCTAATAGATATTTCTGTTTGTAAACAGATAAAGAATCAAAATTTCTCACAAGAGAACAACCCCTGGAAGGAATGCAAAGTTATTTTTAAAGATGTCCCACCTCCTTGAAAATGGAAATGGAAAGAGATTATAGTACTAATTATGCTCAATGATAACTCAAGAGAAGAGAGTCCCAACCACTTCTCATTATCCTTGGATAAAATTTTCTAGACGGCTCAGCATATAGTCAATCTTGTCAAATGACCCAGGTGATTTTGAAAACTGCACATCTTTGAGTAGAACTAAATAATCGGTTCATGTCTGATGTGTTAATAGTGTCATTCCAATGTGCCACAATCTTACCAATCTGATTGCTTATCAATTACTGATGTAGGTATGATAAAACCCCTCACTATCAACATGGATCTCTCTACTCCTTGCAGTTATTCTATTTTGTGCTTCATGTATTTTGGGGTGTGTATTATTATGTACATATTAATTATACTGGTTGAGTTGACCCTTCAGCTTGATGATGTATCATCTTTATCTCTAACAATACTTTTTGCTTTAAATTACGTTTTTTTCTAATGTTACTAGAAATGTGCCACTTTATTTTTACGCTTGTGTGCTACGTCTTTCCAGTCCTTATGATTCCAAAAGTTCTGCATTCTTATATTGAATATCTGTCTCTTGCAAGAAAAATGATTGCTTTTGTTTTGTCTTCTCTTATCTTTCTCTAGCCTGACCTTGTTTGCTGTTCATTCCTGTATTTAGCCCATTTACATGTAAACAAAATACTAACATATTTTGGGTTAAATCTGCCATCTAATTATTTACTGTCATCTTCTTATTTTACTGGAATTGCCTGTTCTATGTCTTTTCTCTTTTGTCTTTTTCACTTTGAGTAACTACAGAATATTTTATCACATCTCATATGTACCATTTCAGATCATCTTGACCTCACCTCTCACTCCATCCACTGCTAAGCAAACAACTCTGCTTCAAGCAGGTACAACTTGACAGCACTTTGATCCAGAAGTGTGCTTCATTCTTCTTCCTGCCTGGGGGCTCAGAGATCACGCGTAAGCAACATGGAGACAGGGACTGGTTAAACCCCACAGGGCTACAATTGACCTCTGACAGACAATCTTTCCCCAAATTTTCCCTCATGGATGAAGGACTTGGTTGTTACATCAAGCAAGCAACACAGACTAGTCAAAGTTCTTGCTGTGGGTGAAAAAAAATCTACATAAATGATAGAAGGTGAAGAAGATTAATACAGATTCTTCCAAAAGAATTTATAATAGCCCAGACGCAGAAGCAACCTAAATGCTCATTGACAGATGAATGGATAAAGAAGATGGGGTGTATATTTACAATGGAATATTACTCAGCCATTAAAAAAGAACAAAATAATGCCATTTGCAGCAATGTGGATGGACCTAGAGATGATCACATTAAGTGAAGTAAGCCAGACAAAGACAAATATCATATGATATCGCTTATTTGTGGAAACTAAAAACAAGATAAAAATGAATTTATTTACAAAACTGAAATAAACTCACAGTCATAGAAAACAAACTTATGGTTACCAAAGGGGAAAGGAGGCGGGAAGGATAAATTGGGAGTTTGGGACTAACATACACACACTACTATATATAAAATAAACATCAAGGACCTACTGTACCGCACAGGGAACTATACGCAGTATTTTCTAATAACCTCATATATATAAAACTGAATCACTTTGCTATATACCTGAACTAACACAACATTGTCAATCAACTATACTTCAATTAAATATTCTTCTAAAAGAAACTAGAAAATTATAGACAGTATTGGTAGCAGTCATGTCCAAAATAGAGAAGTAAAGATTTTACTATATTTTCAATTAGTCAGTAAACCACTTCACTTTTTCACTATAACTTGTGCCTCACATTTTAAGAGTTCGAATTAGTGTAGATCTAGGCACCTAATACTATATGATTTTATTGTTGTCATTGGAAAAACATTTGACGAAGCACAGGGCATCTAACTCAATGAAACAAGACCATAAAAAGACTTGGTTAAAGGCAATAGCACTTCAAATATTTTACTAACTTCTTAAACAGAGTACATAAAGGGAAAGAGAATAAGTTAGTGTGCCATACAGAGAAAAAGAAAGGTATTTAGGAGGGAGCACAAATGAATCTTTCCTAAACCATTCAATCAAAGTGAATTTGCTTGGACCATTTTATATCCACTGTATTATTGCATTATAAAAAGCAATGTTAATAGTGTTCAAATATTTGATTATTCAACTAGATGTTGAGATTATCATGGGTTAGTTTTGTTCCCCATTCTTACTTCTATCCCTGGATTCTGGTCTTGTACTTGGAATTTAGTGGAAACTAACTAATTGCATGCCGAATGCAGGAAAAAATGAACCAATATTTGTAACCCATCAAAGATTGTGCATCAGATTGATTTTGAACTGAGACTGAAAACTTGACCTTACCCTATTACTGAGAATAAAAGCTTGTGTGATATTATGACTATCATGTATTGAATAAAACAGAAAGCAAAACAAATTTTAAAATAGTAAAGCAAGTAAAAGTGAGGGAAATCTAAACAAAAAATGGTTCTAAAGAGAGCAACTGGAAAGAAAGAAATACATGGAACAATTTTGTTCTTAATTTTAAAAAGTGTTCTTGGCCTTTCCCCCTTATATTAGTGATTTTATGTGAATTGGATACATAGATAAGTGTTGATAATTAAGAGTAAAATGTGTTCTTAAAGGGACTAAGTTTTCACATGCATCTAATTGGCAAGTTCCTCTGCACACAGTAAACTCATTGGAATCTCTATTTATATGTCAAAATTAATGAATATTTAACGGTACCAATAAGTTATTAAACGAAATTGATTGCATGAGACTCAACCAAAAAAAAAAAAAGAAACAAACAAAAAACAATGAAGGAACATAGAAGTGTGTTTAAGTGAAGCATAAAATAACCAAGTAATATTGCAAAAATAACACAGGGCTTGTCAAAGCTAAAACACGTCTCTACAAGAACTCTGTGTAATCTTTCTTTATCATCAAGACTCCCTCACTAAAGGCTGGCATCTCAAGCTGGCTTGATAAAACCTAACTAAATCAAAACTCCATGTGGAAAAGCTTCTGGCATCTTTCTTTGAGCACTGAGAACTTTTCCTTTGCACAGCATCTGTTTCTGCCATTTTGGGAGGAAACAATATGATAAGAAATAGCACAATATTCTTCAAGATGATTTTGTAGAGAAATCAAACTCTCAAATGAATTTTTAAAAATTTGATAAAACATGACTAAGAAATGAAAGTGCTTGATATTTACATTTACTGTCTTCACTTAGTGTTCACATTCAGTGACTAAAAACTATAAAAATGTTTTTTCTTAGTTTGAAAAAACTAACATATTTTAAGTAAGGCTTTTAAAATTAGAATAAAAAGACGACTCTTTAAGTCCCAAAATAAATGAAATCTGTCGTCCCCAATTCTACACTGTTCAGACTCAAAAAAAAAAAAAAAAAAAAGCTGTGATTATTTCTGAAGTACAAGGAAAGTCAACACAAAGTGAAAGAAGTGTCAGCAAACACCTGTCCATCACAAAAGAATAGTCTTCCTTTCCAAACCATACTTAATTTTGATTGAAGAATTAGTATCATCATTAACTGCTTTTATGTTAGTCATTTTCCTGTCCGCCCATCAAATGAAGAAAAACTCCTGTGTCTACCACTGCAACTCAGAAATAGGTAAGGCCTCTGACCTTGCCAAGCACTGACATCTTTGTCTCCCATTTGTCATTTGATCTGAGGTTGTCAGCAAACAGATGTCGCCTTTAGCCTAAGGCATCCTCAGAGTTACTAGGGCAGCTGTTGCTATGACATTTGATGAAGGTATGGAAAGTGATGATAATGTGATTTGTAGGTCCATCCGCAGTAAGTACTTGAGAGTGTAAGATGGGAATGATGCTAATTTGTTAATGCTTATTTTAAAAAATGCTTTTAGTTAAATGTAATTTCCTGTGCCAAACATATTTTTTTCCTTTAAAGTGCCTCCTCAGATAATTTACAAGGAAGCAAACCATGCCTGAGAAATGCCTCTATTTAATGTCTGAACTCCAAATATTATTCTCACGAGAGAATATCCAATAGTCTTGCTACTTTAAAGGCAAATGTGTGCTAATTACTGCTGCGTCTTCTTATAACGAATGTTTATACAAACAGGGGATAGTTTGTTATACCAATACGAGCAGACGGATTCTAATATGCTTTGGTGAACCTAGAAGACTCAGTGGAAATTTGGGGGTGGAGGGGGGGATCACCTCTACCTGGTGTGTGAATTTTCCATTCGCCATGTGTAGGCATCACATTTACCTAACCGGCATTTCCAGTGTGCACATAATTGTGCTTCGAGCAGATTACTAAGTGTCCTGTTCCTTCAGCCTCAGGATTTTTTTAAAAAACATGTTTTACATTTTATTTATTTATTGGCCGTACTGCCGGTTTGTGGGATCTTAGTTCCCCGAACAGGGATGGAACCCAGGCCCACAGCAATGAATGCATGGAGCCTTAACCACGAGACCACCAGAGAATTCCCATATTTTACACTTTAAAAACTTTTTACATCTGCATTGGAAAATGCACATTAACTACACATGTAATAGCAATACTTCAGGATAATGGTAACATTTATTTTTGCTTCTGTGAACAGTAATTTATTATTTAATATATTCACATAAGTAATTGAAATGGATGCTGGTTAAGCTCAGAAAACACAGCCACAATAACTAGTTAAAAACTGTAGTACTCATTGTATTTTACATAGTAATCAGAAATCTATGGGAATGGAGAAAATGTGGAATTTGAAACTAAGCCAACATGAACGCTAGTATTCAATACTTTGATAAAGGCAAGTCCTGTAAACTAAGTCTGTTTCCTGACATATAAAATGTGACTAATGATGACTATCTTGAAAGATTATTGCCACCATTGACATTAATGTTCATGAGTCACCCAATGCCATTGCCTTCTCTATAGTATATGCAACAGTGTTTCCCACACAATAACGAGCACCACTATTATTATTTTCACACTAAGGCTATATAATCCCTAAGAGGAAAGTGTGTGCTCCTGTGTGTGCATATTTGCATGTGTGTATTATTGTGCATTTGTGTTTAATGATGAATAAGTAGAAACCCTTACTGTGTTTAAAAAACCTATTTAAGTTCTCATGAAAAAATTTAATAAACCTACTTGAGTACTCCTAGGTTAAAAATAGGCAAACTTTAGGCTCTTTCCTTATAGTGAATTAGTGACACACCTTAAATCTATTGCAAATATTCTCTTAATTCTACATGGGTCAAAGTAAGGGGAGGGTTATTCTTAGGTCTTTGTAAGGGACAGATATGAGAACCATGGAAGTATTGGCCTAGTATGTAGCAGACCTCATGGTGCTTTGCAAAAATGGTCCCAGAAATGTTACTGCATTTTATAGTAAATAATAGGCCCTTGCTATTTCCAGGAGAAATCTAGGTGAAGTTTTTTAGGACACCTCTTTTGAAAGGGCTAATTGAATGGCACCTCAACAGAGAACCACTAGCATACTTGGACAGCACTCTTTTGTAAAGCAAATTCATTATTTCAAATGAATAAGATTTGCTTTACGTCAATTTTTTTTATTTCCATGACATAATCATCAAATACGTGTATTGATCTGTTCTGTAAACTAATTTTCCTCTGAATATGTGTTCATTTCAAACAGCTCCATGTAAAAGCTATTAATTTAAGATAATTTATTCTTTTAAATAATTACTTAAATACACCCTTTAAATAATTTATTTAAATATCCAATTGTATATGACCCTTCTGACTGATACATTTTGTTAAAGTTCACTCCAAAGTATGTAAAACCCTCGCAAATTATCTAAACTGATCTAGTGAGAGTAAAAACATGGATAGTGTATAGATGGCAAAGACCTTTTTTGTATGTGAGTGAGGGTAAGATGAGTGACCGTGTAAACTGTTATTTGACACCAAGAACTATGAGGTCAAAGAAAAATGACTCTCAATTAAAAACCCCTGTGAGCAAAAACAAGTAAAATTGGAAGGCACATTTTTAAATGGAATCATTTGATACTCTTTAAAATTTGTTGATTTAAATTCATTAGAACGTGTTCATGTTTTGGCCGAAATAAAGCGGAAACGATTTATAAACTTGCCAGTGATTTTAAATTTTAATAATTAAAAATTAGAATAAAGGATTCCACACAATTTGCATGAAAGACACTTTCAAGTTTTAAGTAGACTTATAGGGAGCACAGAAGTGCTCAAGTATATCCACAGATGTTATTGCATCTCCAGCCAAGAACATTCAGAACGCAATCTCATAACATTGAATGCACATCGCACGAGCAATGTTTTTAGACCCTTTCGAAGCAGTATTGAAGCCGCGGAAAGAAGAAGGTTAACTCAGAATACATTCGGCTGGAAACAGTATTGTTATCTTGGAGGTAAGAAGGCTTGAAAAATTGTGCTGGTTTCTACTAAGAAGAGCAACCCAGGGACTGTGTGCTTGGCATTGATTTCATGTCTGTTATGAGAGTGCACATCTGATTCACAACAACATTTGCAGTATTTAGCAATGTGGGCATTACATGACCCTTGATGGAATGAGCATGGAGAAAATGATGAACAACGTGGTGAGAAGCTTAACGGCTAAGCATCAGGAAAATGATAATGGCATCAATGAAAATAAATGCTCTAGATAATCTTTTATTGTTGATAAGTGATATAAAACCCACCAAAAATGGCACAACAGAAATCTTAACAGATGGTAAGTCCTCTTAATCAAGCAAATTAAGGGATCCTACATTTAAAAAATAAAATAGTAGGTTATTTGACATGCACTGTAATTACATTGGATATATTGCTTTCAATAAACGTTAAAGGACAAATTAGCATTAGTCGTGCCAACTCCATTTCCAAATCTGCTTTTCAAGCTTATAATTAAAAATCCTAAATTATTACTGCTGCAAATTAACAGTTTTAATGTAATGCAGACAATGTAATCATCAGCGCTTGGTTGTTTTTTAAATGGGTGGTCTCATGCGAATTTAAACAATATTCACCTCAGTACACAGTAAATACTAATAGTCTTTTTAGTGTTGCAAGAGAAAACTATGAAACAGACTTCTCTGCTGTAGACCTTTCTCAACCAAGAAGAAAAACTTGACTCACAAGAGGAATGGTGCAGTCCTTAATAGAATAATCCTGTCTGCCTCACCCAGAGCAGTGACTGGCTTGGAATACAGTTGTTTAGAATCTTCCGTCTTACAAAAAGCAAAGGAGACACACTCTCTCGTCTGCATCATAAGTGCTATGATGTCACTCCATGGGAGTCCTTTAGCCAGAAAATAAGGCTAGAGGTTGCCAGATCTACACATTCCAGCACGATACCCAGATTCACAGTGAACACATGAGCTCCGTTAGTTCTCACAAATTTCTGAGTTTTTTCACTATAGCAACTTACAGAGAAATACATTTTATGACATTTATTATACATTTGGAGTAGTCAAATTCCACTGAAAGCTCTCGATGTTTAACTGTATTGATGCAAATTGATGTTTCGTGACATCTGTCCTCACTCATCTGCCTCGTGTTGTATGTCTCCTAAGTCAATGGTTTGGGATTGAACAATTAAGAAACACTGCCGTTGAAAAGTGTAATCACAAACAGCAAGGTGTCATTCAATCAGGCTGATGGTATGAAGTTTGGGATCATAAAATTTCCTCTTTAATTATTATGTAATCAGTGAAGATTTGAATGTGAAATAGGCAAATGAAAGATCATGTATAAAGATAGTATTTTCTTTTTAAAGCAGGAGAAATGAATAAGAACTCTTTGTAAATCTTGGATTTAAATGATTATTAGGTGATAGCCTAAAGAATCAAAGTTATGATAGAATTACACACACACATACACACACACAGAGTTATCAATTGTTATTTCATAGATTATTTTACTCAGAGAAGACTACAACTCCAATAGATTTATAATCTTCGATACAATTTTAACTACAATAATCTCAGTATAAATCAGCAGCAGCTTATTTCCAGGATATTTTTTTTTTTCATTTTAGGGTTGAAACCACAGGAAAAATCTTTACCAAAAGGGCCACTTAGAATTCTGAAGACAAAATTTGTAATTCTGTCATCAATTATATTTGCCAAATTAGAATTAGAAATAATATAATGGTGTATGAAAAGAAAAACTCATCAGCTTCTTTCTAAGCCTTCTTATTTGTCTACTTTCTGCATTAGTAGAAGCATCATCCTTGTTCAACTCAAAAATATCTTCAATTTGTTAGTAATTACCCTGTTCTTTTGAAAATGAAAGGGGAATGATGGTGATGTAGAGGATGATAATGACACTTTTCTCACTTATTATGAAGGATTTTGTGGGGCTTAAAATTAGAAAAATGAAAGTGTCTTTTAAACCACAAAATACACTACAATTCTAATGTATTAGTTATTAGAAATTGAAGTTGTTCTTATTTGAGGGTCACTGGGATGAAATTAACTCCTTTCTAATCTCCGCTGTAGTATGTACCTACGTCTTTGTTAAAAATATTTTATATTTTTGGTAACCCTAGTGCCTATATAAAAAGCTGCTGATTAATTTTTTTCTTAGAAATAAACTCATAAACCTGGAAAAATAACTGTGTTGTACATGCTTTCCTGCAATCACTCAAACTCTTATCATGGGAAAACTTTAATTCAAATAGCTGTGCAGCAGACTTGAACCCCAGATGCAAATATTGTCCTTGTTCTTTTCCTCCCATGGTTTGAGACTCCCAAGGCTGTGTAGACCACATTCTAGAACTGTATGTTAGCCATTCTACATCCAAGGAAATTGACACGTGGAAGGCCATTTTTTCTGCCCCTTCCCTCATATAGCTAGCACCTTTCATCTAGTGGATCAAACCTTTGAAGTAAGCTTTCCCTGCTGAGCATCATGTTTTTGGATCCTATACATAGCACGTTGAGCTTCTAGCACAATTCCTAGTTCTTCAAAATTTTCTGATTTGCTCCTATATCCACATTTTGGAGGTCTCTCGAAGACACCCTGAATCGTGCACAAAAGGAAATGTGAATCAACCACTATACAGCCTTCAAGAACATTCTGTGATCCTGCCTCTCACATACTCACTTCCACATGATCTTTCACTGCTTTTTGATTGTAATGGAAACTTTATTTAACAGCTATCTAACAACTTTGGTTATTACTTAGTGATAATAAGTAATAATGATTATTAATGGCTATTACTAACCCAGATAAGGTCTACTACGCCCATACATGGGGTCTCACACAGTGAATTTTTTTTGTTGGATTGTTCTTTCAGTTTAATTTGATTCTCCCCACTTCATTCTTCCTGTCCCCCCCACACACAAAGAATACTCATTCCTCTTCATCAGAGCAACTTCTATTCTTACTTCTGTCTGTTGGCCAACAACTTAGACTGTCTAATTCAATTCAAAATTTATACATGTAAACATTGCCCCCTGTAGCCTTATATCTGTGCAGAGAAATGGTAGTTTAGTCACATGCCGAAGTGGGCATCCTAGATCCTCAGGCAGGGACTGATGGGTCAGCACGGCTACCCCTGAGTCTCATCAATGAAGAGCTCGTATACATACATGAACACTAGCATACACAGATTATACCAAATACCATGAAATGTAGATTAAATGTGCAAACTCATTTACAGTTCAGTAAGTAAGAACACACATTCGACAGTTACAAGGTGTGTGCTCATGGACTTCCTAGGTGGCGCAGTTGTTAAGAATCCACCTGCAGGGAACGTGGGTTTGATCCCTGCTCCAGGAAAATACCACATGCTGCAGAGCAACTAAGCCTGTGTGCCACAACTACTGAGCCTGCGCTCTAGATCCCGTGAGTCACAACTATTGAGCCCATGTGCCACAACTACTGAAGCCCACGTGCCTAGAGCCCATGCTCTACAACAAGAGATGCCACCACAGAGAGGAGCCCACGCACCACAACGAAGAGTAGCCCCCACTCACCGCAGCTGGAGAAAGCCTGTGTGCAGCAACGAAGACCCAACACAGCCAATAAAAATTTAATTAATTAATTAATTTTTAAAAAAAGAAGGTGTGTGCTCAGACTCTGAGTCTGTCACTAATGGTGTCATGGTGCCTTTTGCCACTCTTAATTCTGAGCTCCTCACGTGACACCCTCCATCTCATAACCTTTGACATAGTATCCTGGACTTGGCAATGGGCTTGTCACTCTGCTACTTAGAGATCTGGAACGGCTTTCTTGTGTCTTTTGTTTCCAGATCAAATCCTTCCAGATAAGTCAGAGGCTTTTTTTTTTATTGCTACTTTTTAAAAAAGCCTTAAATAACTGTCAAAAGTGTCAATCAGGAAGGTGATAGCTGAAATGAAGCCAGGCACAATGCTGACATGGCTGATAATTTGTTGGAAGTGGCAACAGCAATGAAACAAGGGTGACAGTGAAATTAACAATGAAATTTTGTTGACTAATAGACTTTGATGGCTAAGAACAGTAGCCATAGAGACCAAGATGAAAATGAGAAATTCCATCCAAATATACTATTATTTATATGGGATTGATTATAATATTTTAAATATTTACTCACAACATAAAAGACCTGCCTGTCAATACCAATATAAATAGAATGTAATTTTTAAGAGAAGGTCCTGTCATCAACTTCATTATGGACATTTATCTAAGATGAATGAGTGTAAGAGGCCACACGAAGTATTTAAAAAGAGCAGTAAACACTGATAACCATAGCTCAAATAAGCAATCAAAGAACAGTAAGAAAAGCAAAGAGCAAATTTTAAAATGGGTTTAAATATCTTATTTACATAACGAGTTGTTACTCTCTTATCTTTTGCTCTGGAAAATTAATATTGCCTAAAAATAGAAATGTGAAAATGTCACATATTTATCATAAAGAAAGTATATAAATGCAGGGTGTGATGGTTAATTTTATATGCCAACTTGACTGAGTTAAAGGATGCCCAGATAGCTGGTAAACATTATTTTGGTGTTTCGGGAGGAGATTTGTATGTGAGTTGGTAGACTGAGTAAAGATCACCCTTGGCAGTGCAGGTGGGCCTCATCCAATCTACTGAGAGCCCAAACAGGCAGAAGGGCAAATTTGCTCTCTGAGCCAGGACACCCATCTTCTCCTGCCCTCGGACATCAGTGCTCCTGGTTCTTAGGCCTTCAGACTTGAATTAAATAATTACACCATTTGCTTTTCTGGTTTTCCAGTTTGCAGATGGAATGTCATGGCACTTCTTGGCCTCTGTAATCAAGGGAGACAATTTCTGTAACAAACTTCCTTCTCTGTCTCTCTCTGTCTCCGTCTCTCTCTCTCTCTCTTCTCCTCAGTGTAAATGTATCTATACAGAATACATATATTCAGTGCATGTCTTCAGTATATATCCCTTATTGGTTCTGTTTCTTAGGAGAACACTGACTAATATACAAGGGTTTCCTGATAATAAATAAAAGCTCTGTAACCTTGAATTTATTTTTGGATAAAAATACAAACTCTAGGAGCATTGGATGCACGGAGCTCAAAATGAGCTGTGTGATGTTAAAAGTTTCATGAGCCTCATTTTTTTGTCATTAGAAATCTTTATGTAAATCTATGACTGGAAATACAATTCCACGTCTTCTTTAAATCGTATATTCATTTTTCATTTACATTAAACTGACAAAGATCATATTCCATTTGACACGCATGCTAGACTTCAAAGAGAAAATTTCCTTAAAACGTGAAGTGATGGAGCATAAAATCATACTATTATGTTTCCTAAATGCACAGAGTCACATTAAATATCTCTTATTCCTAAGTTCAGCATTGATGCTGGTACTACATTTTCTTCACCATATGTGAATAGCAGTTTCAGAAATTTGATATATTCGATGGACACTTGAACTCTCCAATGCTTCATTTATTGAAATATCGTTGCAAGTATCTCTATCATGATCATCTAAGTGAAATAGTACACCCCTTTTTCTCTGAGGAAATTTCATTGTTTCTGTTTGCAAGATAAGTTTTATGAGTTCTTAGTGTGAGATATTACCATTATAAAATGTTGGAATCTGCCTTATCAACTTTTGTTGCATATCTTTGATAATATAATGTAAGAGAAAGCCAACATGTTTTTTGTGGGTGAGGGTGACCACCAAACCAGTCAGCATGTTATGAAAACTTTGATAATTTTATCTTTAGGTCAAATAACTTTTAAAAGAAGCATGCATTATCTCAAAGCTTTGATTTTGATTACAATATTATCCAAGGTTTTATTTTTTGTTGCATTTGGTCTTGCGACAAAAGTATGTAATAAAGAAGAGCAGAATAGACAGAAAGAAAACATTCTACAAGAATTGAATGATACACAGACAATGGTGATACAATTACAATTTACGTCCGTATGTGACAATAACAATGGAAACTAAAGTTTTGTGATTTTTTTTCATGGTATTAAAACCATTCATTTTGCCTTCATACTGTTCCCTAAAAGTAAATCACTTTATGATTTTATAGTTGTCCTTGGTATTTTGCATATGCCTTTAAAATAATGGAATAATTATTTAAATGTTGGCCAAAATGTAAATAAAACAAAAATATATAAACAAAAATACTTAATTGAAATATTTCTCCCCCTTTTCAGCCAAACATTCTGTTGACAGTTTTACAATGTTGGGTATCTATTATATTTCAGGGACACAATACTCAAGGCATTTCTATATTAAATAGTAATCTTTCAGATGAGGGAAGTCGGAATCCTAAATATTAATGGTTTAAGTAAAAAGGAATGTATTACTTCAAATAACATGCAGTTATCAATTTATTTGGTCTCATCTCCAAAGCCACCCTTTTAGAACCACGTAAAAATAACAGATGGATTTATTCCAAGGACACAAGGATGGTTAGATATTTGCAAATCAATGAATGGGATACATCACATTAAGAAAAGAAAGGGTTAAAAATCACATGATCATCTCAATAGATAAAGAAGAAGCATTTGACAAAATTCAACATCCATTCATGATAAAAAATTCTCATCAATGTGGTTACAGAGGGAACATATCTCAACATACTAAAGGCCATTTATGATAACAGATAACGTCATACTTAATGGTAAAAAGCTAAAAGCCTTTCTTCTAAATTCAGAAACAAGGCAAGGATGCTGTCTCTTGCCACTTCTACTGAACATAGTATTGGAAGTTCTAGACACAGCAATCAGACAAGAAAAAGAAATAAAAGGCATCCAAATTGGAAGGGAAGAATTTAAATTTGCAGACATGGTACTTTGTATAGAAAACACCAAAGTCTACCCAAAATCTCTTAGAACAAATAAATGAATTCAGCTAAGTAGCAGGATACAAGATTAATATATACAAATCTGTTGCTTTTCCATACACTAAAAATGAACAATCAGAGTGAGAAATTAAAAAAAAAAAACTCAATTAAAATCACATCAAAAAGAATAAAATACTTTGGGATAAACTTAACCAAGAAGACCCATAAGCCTATAAAATATAAATGAAGGAAATCAAAGATGATAAAACCAATGCAAAGTTATCTCATGCTCTTGGATTAGAAGAATTAATATCATTTAAATGGCCATGCTACCCAAAGCAATCTACAGATTTAATGCAATCCCTATAAAAATATCTAGGACATTTTTCACAGAACTAGAACAAGTAATCCTAAAATTCATATGGAACCACAAAAGACCCAGAATTGCCGAAGTAAAGTTGAGACAAAAGGACTAAGCTGGAGGTATCACCCTCCCAGACTTCAGACTACATTACAAAGATACAGTGATCAAAACAGCATGATACTTGCACGAAAACAGACACATAGATCAGTGGATCAGAATAGAGAATAAAGCCACACACCTATAATCAATCAATCTACAACAAAGGAGGCAAGAATATACAACGGAGAAAAGACAGTTTCTTCAATAGTGGTGCTGGGAAAACTGGGCAGCTACATGTAAAACAGTGAGATTAGACCATTTCCTCACACCATATACAAAAAGACCTAAAGATAAGACCTGAAACCATAAAACTCCTAGAAGAGAGCATTAGGCAGAACACTCTTTGACATAAATTGCAGCAATATATTTTTCGATCTATCTCCTAAGGGAAAATAATAAAAACAAAAGTAAACTAATATGACCTAATTAAACTTAAAAGCTTTCATACAGCAAAGGAAACTACTGCCAAAATGAAAAGACAACCTACAAAATGGGAAAAAATATTTGCAAATGATATGACTGACAAGGGGTTAATATCCAAAATATAGTAATAGCTCTTACAATTCAATATCAAAAACAAAAAACGAAAACCAGAAACCTAATCAAAAAATTACCAGAAGACCTGAGTAGAATATTTTTCCAAAAAAGATATACAGATGGCTAACAAGCACAGGAAACAATACTCAACATTGCTAAGTATTAGAGAAACATAAATCAAAACAACAATGGTAGTCAGAATGGCTACCATCAAAAAGTCTGCAAATAACACATATTGGAGAGGATGTGGGGAAAAGAGAACACCTATACACTGTTGGTTGGAATGTAAATTGGTGCAGCCACTATGGGAAATAGTATAGAGGCTCCTAAAAAACTTAAAATAGAACTACCATATGATCCATCAATTCCATTTCTGAGTATATATCTGGAAAAAAAATGGAAACACTAATTCAAAGTTATACATGCACCCCAATGCTCACAGCAGCACTATTTACAATAGCCAAAACATGGAAGTAACGTAGATGTAGTATAAAGTAGATGTAGTATATGTATACTATGGAATATTACTCAACCATAAAAAGAATGAAATTCTGCCATTTGCAGCAATGTGGATGAACCTACAGAATATTATGCTTATGAAGTAAGTCAGAGAAAGATGAATACTTTATGATGTCACTTACGTGTGGAATCTAGGACATAATACAAACACATGTTGTATATAGCAAAACAGAGAGACTCACAGATACAGAAAACAAAACTAGTGGTTACCAGTGAGGAGAGGGATGAGGAGAGGAGCAAGTTAGGGGTATGGGATTAAGAGATACAAACTACTGTGCATACAATAGATAAGCAACAAGGATATATTGTACAGCGCAGGGAATCCTAGGAGAGAGCAATAGATAAATATATGGAAAGAAATAGAGAAACAAATGTAATATATATGCATACATATACATATATATTTTTACTCAGGAGAGATGCTTAGAAGTTGGATTGCTGGATCATAGCTATGTGCAATTAAAACATTACTAGATGCTATCCATTTATATTGCAAAAATTTAGCAGTGTATATTGCCTCTGACATTAGAAGAGAATATCATATTGTCCATAATTATAGAAGAATTCTACTTTGTCAACTCTTTCAATAGGAGAGAAATCATGTCTTATTGTTTTAATTTGCATTCCCCTGATTAGTCATGAAGTAGAGTATATTTTCACAAGCTTATTGACAATCTATGTTTTTTCTTCTATGGTTTGCCTATTTACATCCTCTGTCAAAATATATTCCTTTTTATTTGTTTCTTCTAGGAGCTCTATACAAATAATGACTATGGATTGTTTTAAGTACTAAAACTAATTTATCTCAAGCTGTTTTGACATTTCTTAAAAGGACATTGAAAGATACAGATATTTTCAGCTGGTTGTTTATCACTAAATCTCTGACTCTACAAGCATTTCTTTCCACTACCTCTGTGGGTCTCCTCAAACACTCACCTTATCAAAATGATTAACTTACTTCAAGCTTCAAATAAAATCCTATCATCTCTCTGCAATCTTATTTGTAGCTTTCCTTGATTTCCCATTTCTCGGAATAACTTATTTAAAAATTACTTTTTTAGCATTTATTTTGTAGTCCTTATCTTCCATTTTGACATCTGGCACAGCATAAAATGTATTTGCAACATTATTAAGCCATTTGGCTTACGAGGCATCACTTTGTTGCTAAGAATAGAAAAAAAAATTCAACCTTCCTTAAGTAAAATCAGGACCTATTATATGAAACAATGAATATGCACAGGTACCCAATGTAGTGAAATAAACAAGACTTCTACCCTTGCTCCAGTGGGAGGACACATTATATTACAGAGCTCCCAGTGGCATCGGGTTAACTCTGGACTGCACAAGAGATCACAGTCTTGCCTGGATTTTTCCAGTGCTCTATTCTTCCCTCTTATCCTTTCTCCTAGGAGTACGTCCTCAGTCACTCATACACACAAGAATTCCTGTCTCAGGCTCTCATGGTATGCAACAAATCCTAAGAGAGAAGGCAATAAGAATGAAAACTAGAAAGAGATATTCTGTTTCTTATTATAATTTTACTTGGCTGATGAAAGGAAACAATTCTCCTTGCCTGCGTTTTGGAACATGAAGCCAAGACTATATTTTGAGTTAACTGGATAATTCTCTAACTACACATAGGTAAACATAACTTGTATCCTTGATATTGTCCCAGAATTAAACTTTTCTTTCCATCCCCAAGACAATGCATACTAGCAAAATCTCAACCCTAAAAGGAAAGGACACATAATATCACGAATATAGTTAGGTAGATAAGATTGCAACAAAGTTTATTTAAAATACAAAATCATAGGGATGTATATATGATATGCATGTGATGAAAAAGCTAATATTTGTATAAAATCTATTTTCTTGACACTATGCTGAATATTTTACATAATATGTCTATTGTGACTGAATTGTTTAATCAACTTAATTCTCTGAATAATTTCATCCTCATACATATTTCTAAATAGAACATAGATATGACAGATTTGCACATTAAAAAATGATTGTTTAAGGCTCAATTTAGAGAATCCATAGGACTTTCTTATTTTCTCACCACTACACTATTTTTCTCTTCAATAAACACAAGATATTTATAAAACCTTCAAAATTTATTTGAACAAGTGATATGATGAAAAATTAACAAAGGAAAGACCAGCTCAAGTTACTCAATTTTTTTTTTATTTTCCATGAATGTGGTTTTTAACTGAGCAGACCACACTTAACAGCTAATTTTGGCAACAAATGGACACAAATCCTGTGTTGAATACAATGCAGAATATTGCAAAAGGTTTGGACGAGGACCAAGAATAACCTTACTAAGGTCCATGAGGGCCAAATGGCAAGCCGGAGTCTCAGTATTCATTGGAAAGCACAGTTTGATACCCAGTAGCTTGTGTTCCTTAACAGCCCTGCCGGTGAGAAATCCTCCACGTTACAGCAGCACATGGGCTTTCTTTCTCAAACAAAACGTGAGTAGGTAAAGAAAATACAATGTGTGTTCATTAAAAGAAGTATGTTGCCATATATCTGGTTGAGCCTCTCTCTATCTTTCTCTTATCTGCGTATTTTCCTAATCTATCCTTAACTGCTTTCCTTAATGCATTTTTGTCTGCATTTGTATTCAACTCCCAGAAAAGTTGATTATGTGAACCTCTTATCTGAAAAGCTCCACTCTCTGAATTAGGCCATGTTTCTCTACATACTTCCCATTCTTATCTGAAATCTTCGTTATCCAAATTAAGTCTCTGACCTTCTTTCCATCTTGCTAATTGAGGTTTAATAATATCAGAATTCATATTCTCTGATTTATGAGAATAAGGGGGAAAAAGTTTCCTGTGTAACTGGACCAAAAATATACTAATTACTCATCTGCAATGAAATGGTTTTGTGGCTGTGTTGCAAATTTGCAGTTAAGATCTCTTTTTGAATCATAGAAATTGGTTTTCGGAGGTAACAAGTTCGCTTTTTCTTTTTTTTTTAATTGAAGTATAGTTGATTCAGAATATTGTGTTAATTTCTGCTGTACAGCAAAGTAATTCACTTATACATATATATACATTCTTTTCTACCTTCTTTTCCATTATGGTTTATGCCAGGAGACTGAATATAGCTCTCCATGCTATATAGTACGACCTTGTTTATCCATTCTATATATAATAGTTTGTATCTGCGAATCCCAAACTCCCAACCCATCCCTCCTCCAGCCCCTCTCCCTTGGCAGCCACAAATCTGTGCTCTATGCCTGTGAGTCCACAACAAGTTTCAATGTAAAATGTGAGTAATAGGTGAATTTTCCTCTGGACACAGGAGAAATCAGTAACAGAAGTTGGCACTAAATCCATTGGAGAAAGGCCAGGGAAAGAGAAGATGCTGGAGGAAGCTTTAATCAGTTTAGATATTTTCCGGTCTCCACCTTGACATCAGGGCTTCCAAGGGAAAGGAAGCCAGGAGCCTCAGGAAAGACCATGAAAGGGAAATTCAAGTAACGGGGCAAGAGTGAGGCCTTCAAACTTCAAACCGTGCAGACCATGAGCTGACAGGGACACTGGGCTCTGCTTTATGCTGTCACTCTGCCCACTTCCCTGTTCATTTCTTACATTGATTTTAAACTTTTACATAATTATCAGTAACAGGGATTAAAGAAAGTTATAAAGGCTCACTATTTATAATATTTAAGGTCTGCAAGATATAACTAGATGGATAGATATAAATCTCTCTATATATTTATATAAATATCTAGCTATATCTATACATATAATGTATATCTAAACATCTAGATAAAAATATATCTATACAAATATTTATCTATATATATACCTGTATGTTACATTGCTCTCTATATAGAGTTACATAATAGATATATAGTTAAATTGCAAATAAGTTCAAAGTTTTGTTAACATTTATTTTCTATTTTTATTTATATTATTTTATATTGGATTTATTTACCCTAGAACCTGAAAAAACACAGACCAAATAAAAGGAAGAAAAAATCAGGATGCCTGTTAGATGTTTTTATATATTATAATGTATTCTCTTAATCAGAAATATGATTTTGATTTGTATTAAACAATATGACATCCATTATTTCTGACTAATTATGCTGATAGGATTATATAAGAAAACCAAAGGGTGGTTTACTAACAATGAGAAATTTATCTACAGAAAAGAGGACTGATTATATAGCAAGAACAAGACATTGTCCAAGTAGTAGGACTTCAGAGGTTACACAGCCTGAGGATGAGTTTCTTCTCATTGGTTTCCTGAAATAACAATTTATTTTAAGTGGCAAACCATCATTGTATTCCTCGGTTAGCCAGATGAAAATGCAAATATCATTATTAGCAATTCACATCAAGGTCTTTTGTGGAGAGAGTTTTTAATGTCAGAGTGGGGCAGTAAAATGTCATGAAAGGCCTGATCCAGTTTTGCTCAGGAAATTGAGCTCAGGTTGTTATTATTTCTTCAAAGAACAAAACTTCTGTAATAGAGACTTGGCTTAAACATTATATATCAAGCACAACAACAGCAACAACAACAAAAATAGAGAAATATTTAGATAATTTAAAGTAAATAAGGGCTAAGTACCCTCATCTACCCCAAGTGTCTATATAATGGAGGCTTCCACATTTCACACCTCCCATTTCTACCCCAAAGTTCCACTTTCATTTTCACAATCATGCAATTACTGATCTGAAAAATCAACCAGATATTGTAATACTTTTCCTCCACTTACAACATTTCAAGTAATTTATTGGACATCTTTTCATGCTGAGAGATGGGGAAGTTGTAACTTTTATAGGACTGTATAATTAGTGATGTCACCAGCACCTAGTTCCCTGACAGCATTTCTACTGGTATTTTCACCAGATCATGGACCATTTTCCTTCTGTTTGAAATTTGGGGGGGGAGAGGATCACATAAGTGAGATTGAGGTCAGTGGTTCTCAATCCTTGTTTCATTTTAAAATACGAACTCTTTAAAAAAAAAAAAATACTAGCCAAGTCTGGTCATTAGAGACCCAAGGCCATCAGCTAGGGGTTGGGCCAAGTTGGAGCTTCACGAAAGCTCTTTTTCAAAAGTTGTTTTTGAAAACTCCCCCAGGTGATTTTTTTTATGAGTAGTGAGAGTTAGGTAGAAATAATATGAACAATTTTTTCTCACTCATCTGTTGTTTTCTAAGAATGCCACTTCTAGGCATCTCTTTTAAAAATAAAAACATAAGCCCAAATTTCTTGTGGTTCTGTTTCCCTTTCCTTCAGAAGTTATTCAGATTCTATTCATAAAAGAATATGTTAATGTGCGTGAATAATGAAGGTGAGGATGTTGAGGATGTTAGCTATGATTCACTGAGCATTTATTTTGTACCAGGGACTCTGTTAAATATCTTTCCTACATCGTGTCATTTAATCTTCATAAGAAGACACAAAGTGGAGTGATTATAATCCCTATTTGCATATAAAGAAATTGAATTTGGATGGGAATTAAACTACTTTCCTAAAATCACATATTCAGTCCAAGGGTTGGGGTAGGACCTAACCATCCCTGGTCCCATTGCTCACATTCTAAATTCTAACCACAATCTAGCTCCAGGTTTTAATTCAAGCCATGGGGGTTGGGGAATATTGCATATGAAAGTAGGGAGATGAAAGATATATTTGATGACCGATGTCTTCTAAATGTTTCCTTCCTTAGTCCTCAGCCATATTCACCCCACTCTACAGAATATTTCTCAACTCTGAACGTTGGCAAACGGGGAGTAATAACAGCACTGGCCACTTGCCGTTTGCCCTGTGCATTACTGCACCAAGCTCCTTGCGTGCAATGGGCCATCCATCCCTACAAAAAGCTGAAATTATCACTCCCATCGGAAATGAGGAATCCTGAGTTAGAGCAGACAGCTCGCCTGCCCAAGGCCACACAGAGGGCCTGCCACCACCAGGGTCTCTGTCCTTATCACGGAATGGTTCTTCCCCTGAAGGTAATGAGGAAAATCTGGGGATTCTGCGAAATACGAGATTTGTGATTGAATCTGAAAAGAAAAATCTCACGGATCCATACTTACCACAGAGAGCTCTGCTGAGGAGAGAAACAGAGTCAGTTGGAAAATGGGCAAGTTTGTTGGGAAAAACCTTTTTTTAACAAAGGGAAAATGCTGTGAACCTAGGAGACCCATATTAATCAGGACTCCCCTGACTGCACGTGACAGAAACTAAACTTGAGCTGTCCTAGGGGAAAGGATGACTGTATTGGGTCAAACAAGAGATAACAAATACAGAAAATGCCGGGCGGGACGCCAGCCTCAGGGACAAATCGATGCAGGATTCTTAGATCGCTTTAAATCTCTCTCTGCTTGGTCTCTGGTTCTCAACCAGCCTGGGGAGTTTCAGCAGCATCCAGGCATTTCACTGGGAAACACCCACCTTGTCCCCAGAAGCATCCGTGATGCAGGTGTAGTTTCTGCAACATCCTCGATACCCAGCTTATCTTAATGACAGTGGCGGAGTGGAGAAGCGGCAGTGAGCTTCCCTGACCTTTGCTCTTTCTGGAAGTCTGGCCAACACATAGTCTCCCTGCTTAAGTGCAGTTCCACTTGAAATAACTAGAGTGGTTTCTACTTTCCTGATAGAACACCAACGATACAGCACCTTAATAACATAAACCACATTTTTGAGTCAATGGCTCTTGGTACCGTTTTACAAATCACATTTTATTCTCAGTATCAGCCTGTCAAAGGCCATGGAGGGTGATTTTAACTCCGTGATGCATTTCAGAATCAGGCTTTTGTTTCCTCTAAATACAATAGGACCCTGTCCCTTTACTTCCATTGAAGCATTTACCCAACTTAACCTTAAATTACAGTTATGCAATTGAGATGGCAACTATTAGTAAATTATATTCTTAGAAGGCAGGTCTTGCGTTTTATTTATTTTTATCTTACCAGTAATTATTCCTATAGTAAGAACATTTGCAGATATTGTTTAGAATTTCACTAAATTGGACTAAAATGGTGATATTTCATAATAATATAATAGCAAAATAAAACATAATTTTATTTATTCATTCACAAAGTATTAAAAGCCTTACATACTTTTTTCTCATAAAATTTATGAAATAAGCTATTCTAGCCCTTTCTTTAAAACAAAAGGCTGTTAGTGTCGGGAAAACCACTTTTCATGCAGCTATTTATAGCTTCTTATATGGGAAAATAGACCTGAAATCTGAATATCTATTTATTTTATGTATTGTATGTTCATAATCTTGTGAGTTTCTCTGATCATTTATTTTTCTTTTTGATTTGTAAGAGCTCTTCAAAAGTGGAGATAAAAGCCTGCCTCTGTCATATGGGTTACAAAGAGTTTTCAGTATTTATCTTTTTTTTTTTTCACTTTTGCTTTGATATTTTTGCCACACTTTGTTTTGATGTGGTTCAATTTATCAAGTAGTTAAATTTATTAACATTTCTCTTTATGTTATCTTACATTTGTGTCAGGTCTAGAAAAGAGGTTCTTGCTTAAAGACTTTTTCTTTAATTTTTTTTTTATTTGGCTGTGCTGGGTCTTAGTTGCAGCATTTGGGATCTAGTTCCCTGTCGAGGGATAGAACCCAGGCCCGCTGCATTGGGACTGCAGAGTTTTAACCACTGGACCACCAGGGAAGTCCCAGGCTTGTTAAATCATCCATGATCTCTTCAAGTTTCTCCCAACTTAAACACCCTGATAGAACCAGCATTCTGGATGTAAGGTATGAGCTTCCAAGCTGTGACAATGTACTTTATTTCTCTCAATGTACGTCACATATATTGTTGCTCAACTTCAAATGGTAAACAATGGAGACAGCCAATTATGTGTCTTCTTTGTATAGAATTGCAGTGTTCAGAGCGTGGTTCATGGCAGTGCCGTAGTTGAATGTTCTCTTCCATCCATTCCCTCCCCCTCCACTGATGGGCCTTTATTTCCTTTTCCCTCCTCCTCCTCCAACTCCTTCTCCTCTTCTTTTATTAATTTTAATGAATTAGAATTTAATTTTAATTTCTTTAAATTTTTCACCAGTTTAATGAATTGACTTATCATCCTTTTGTTTATGTAGGATAAAATTCTAGACACAAGGGATTTTTGGATAGTAGATGATTAGATTATCAATACTTTAAATCAATACCTAAGTAATTTTTCAGAAAATCCCCAGGTTTCTTTATTTTTTTTTCTTTAAGCTCTTTATTGGAACATAATTGCTTTGCACTCTTGTACCAGCTTATGAGGTACACCAAAGTGAATCAGCTGTATTTATACACATATCCCCATATCCCCTCCCTCCTGCGACTCCCCCCCACCCTTCCCTTCCCGGCCCTCCAAGGCATCACTCATCATTGAATTGATCTCCCTTTGGTATACAGCAACTTCCCACTAGCTATCTATTTTGCAGTTGGTAGTATATATATGTCTATGTTACTCTCTCACTTCGTGTCAGGTTCCCCTTTGCCCCCCGCCCCCCTTTTATTGAGATACAGTTAACAGACAATAAACTGCATATATTTAGAGCGTACAATTTGGTATCCCAATCTCCCAATTCATTCCCCCAAACCCTCCCCGCTTTCCCCGCTTGGTGTCCATATGTTTGTTCTCTACATCTGTGTCTCTATTTCTGCCTTGCAAACTGGTTGATTTGCACCATTTTTCTATATTCCGCATATATGTGTTAATATACGATATTTGTTCTTCTCTTTCTGACTCACTTCACTCTGTATGACAGTCTCTAGGTCCATCCATGTCTCTACAAATGTCCCAGTTTCCTTGCTTTTTACAGCTGAGTAATATTCCATTGTATATATGTACCACTTCTTCTTTATCCATTCATCTGTTGATGGACATTTAGGTTGCTTCCATGTTCTGGCTATTGTAAATAGTGCTGCAATGAACATTGGAGTGCATATGTCTTTTTGAATTATGGTGTTCTCTGGGTATATGCCCAGGAGTGGGATTGCTGGGTCATATGGTAACTCTGTTTTTAGTTTTGCAAGGAACCTCCATACTGTTCTCCACAGTGGCTGTATCAATTTACATTCCCACCAACAGTGCAAGAGTGTTCCTTTTTCTCCACACCCTCTCCAGCATTTACTGTTTGTAGATTTTCTGATGATGCCCACTCTAACGGGTGTGAGGTGATACCTCATTGTCATTTTGATTTGCATTTCTCTAATAATTAGTGATGTTGAGCAGCTTTTCATGTGCCTCTTGGCCATCCATATGTCTTCTTTGGAGAAATGCCTATTTAGGTCTTCTGCCCATGTTTTGATTGGGTTGTTTGTTTTTTTTGATATTGAGCTGGATGAACTGTTTATATATTTCAGAGATTAATCCTTTGTCTGTTGATTCGTTTGCAAATATTTTCTCCCATTCTGAGGGTTGTCTTTTTGTCTTGCTTATAGTTTCCTTTGCTGTGCAGAAGCTCTAAAGTTTCATTAGGTCCCACTTATTTATTTTTGTTTTTATTTCCATTACTCTAGGGGGTGGATCAAAAAAGATCTTGCTGTTATTTACGTTGAAGAATGTCCTTCCTATGTTTTCCTCTAGGAGTTTTATAGTGTCTGGCCTTACATTTAGGTCTTTAATCCATTTGGAGTTTATTTTTTGTGTATGGTATTAGAGAGTGTTCTAACTTCATTCTTTTACATGTAGCTGTCCAGTTTTCCCAGCACCACTTATTGAAGAGTCTGCCTTTTCTCCACTGTATATCCTTGCCTCCTTTGTCATAGATTAGCTGACCGTAGTTCATCTCTGGGCTTTCTATCCTGTTCCATTGATCTATATTTCTGTTTGTGTGCCAGTACCATGCTGTCTTGATCACTGTAGCCTTGTAGTATAGACTGAAGTCAGGAAGACTGATTCCACCAACTCCATCTTTCCTTCTCAAGATTGCTTTGGCTATTCGGGGTCTTATGCATTTCCACACAAATCGTAAAATTTCTTGTTCTAGTTCTGTGAAAAATGCCATTGGTAATTTGATAGGGATTTCATTGAATCTGTAAATTGCTTTGGGTAGCATAGTCATTTTCCCAATGTTCTAGACACAAGGGATTTTGGGGTAGTAGATGATTATATTATCAACACTTTAAATCAATACCTAAATAACTTTCCAAAAAATCCCCAGGTTTCATTTTGAATAATGATTGCCCTAAAAACTAAACCATTAGCCATTTGCATAATCTTCTGTGAATCACACATTTATATTTTTGACAGGTTTTGAGTTGGTTTACCATGGTCCCTGGGTATTCACAGTGGCTTGGTTCCAAGATCCCCCAAAGATAGCAAAATCCGAGGATGCTCAAGTCCCTTATAGAAAATGACATAACAACTGTATTTATCTTTTTTCCAGAAATTTTCTGGAGTTCTTTGTGTACTTAGTATGTTACCCGAATTCACCATTCAACATGTCATAAATATTCGGTGGAAATTTCTTTTGTCTTTTTACCTTTTCTGCCATTAAAATGTTTTAACTTGTTATGAATGACATTTGACAACATTTTTTAAAATAGTTGCTGTGTTTCCTTACTTGTTTAGAAAACTTTTCCAATCCATATGTTATAAAAGTATCCTTCATTTATTTCTGATATTTAATGCAATTTTTAAATGTTATCTGATCTATCCTGAATTTTTTCTTAAATAGATTTATATAGGTTATTTGCCTCAAAATACTTATTTCTGATGTGAATTAACATGCTCCTTTGAATGAATTATCAACTCCATAATCTTTTGTGTAGATTTTTCACTGTTACCTTATCCAATTATACATTTTGTGAGTCACAGTAGCTTTATGATATAATTTGAGTAATAATTAGCTCTATCTTCCTTCTTATACTTTCTGTGAGGCAGAACTGGGCAGATGGGGGAAGAATTAAATCCTGGGAGATTTCTTTCTGTCTCTGGTAAATTACTAGGTGGGCTTTTTCCTCCTCATCCTTTAGACAATTTCCTCCAAACTTTTAAAGAATTTTGTCCATTCACCAAACACTTTAAATTTATTATTTGTCCAATAACATTTTTAGATTTGGGGTCCCAAATATGGAGATGCAGATTGGAGATAAGAGCTGAGGTTACCCTGGTGACCAGGAGATCAACTCAGAGGAAGCTGCTGGAATCAAGGCTAAAGGTGACGGGACCTGGAGCAGGACAGAGGAGGTGGGAGGCACGGATTGACTGTGTGCATAGCTGCCAGAGTCCCTGCTCTGTAATATGACCACCAGACCAGTACCTTAGATGACAGCAGTGGTTGCATACAGCATGTGTTGCCCGGGCTTCCTCGGATGCAACGAGCATTACTGGTGGCCCTTTCCCTGTCAATCAGATCCGACTTTATGCTTACTTAAGTTCTATGAAATCCAGTGTATTCTCCTTTCCCCTTGGATCCATGGTTCTTTCCAGTTCTTTCTAGTTCTTTCTAGTTCTTTCCATCATGGCAGCACTCAGCTGGTGTATGGAACGTTCTAAAAATTCTAGGTTATAATGATGGTAAGATTACTTACAGTACATCTTCCCCTACATTAGAAGTATTTGTCCACTGCTGTGGGTGTTGATTTTGTTAATGTAAGTTTAATTTTGTGTACAATCTCTTCTGTAGACATAAGGTAAAACACTGGAATGTATGACGGTAATTAAGTGAACTCTAATCATCAGAAGGGTTGGAGAAAGAGCAGCCTGAGCCATTATGCTAATTGGTTTGTTAAAACACAACGAAGTTACTGTAAATAACTGCTTGCAAATGTTCTTTTATGTACCATAAGTAAGCTAACAGCCAACACTTTCACAATGACTTACTAAAGTGGTAGTTAGGGAGCTCCATGCATGAGTGAAAATCGAATTTCTTAAATTCAAACTGTTAAAATGTATTTAGAGAATATGAAAAGAAGCTTAAGTTTATGCTATTGCTACAAAAAAGAAACCAGGTATAGTTGCTTCCAAATCAGGATCTCAGTGCTATAACAGCTTATAAGTAAGATCTAGTCACTGGTAAGAAAATACTTTGGAATATTTTAGTACCATTGTAGTTCAGTATCCATATTGCCAGAAATAATTGAGTTTATCATACATAAATTCTCTAAGTTGAGTATATGAAAAATCTTATTAGATATAAAGATTTCAAAATTTAATTGAAAAGAACGTCAGACATAATATTCCTAAAGATAAATCATTTGTTACTTTGTAGTAAATCAAGTTGCTGGGGTTTTGTTTTTTGGTTTTTTGTTTGTTTGTTTTTATAAATTTATTTATTTATTTATCTATTTATGTATGTATGTATGTATGTATGTATTGGCTGCATTGGGTCTTTGTTGCTGCACACGGGCTTTCTCTAGTTGCGGAGAGTGGGGGCTACTCTTCATTGTGGTGCATGGGCTTCTCGCTGCAGTGGCTTCTCTTGTTGTGGAGCACAGACTCTAGGTGCATGGACTTCAGCAGTTGTGGCGCACAGGCTTAATTGCTCTGCTGCATGTGGGACCTCCCTGGAGCAGAGATTGAACCCGTGTGCCCTGCATTGGCAGGTGGATTCTTAACCACTGCGCCACCTAGGTAGTCCCTGTTGTTTTTGATTTTTACTAAGTATATGCTTAGTTTTTCTTTTTGCATTTATTAAGGTGATGCTTTCTCTGCTTAAGCCTCTGCTAAAAACGCAAAATTGCTTTTCAGCAATCATTTGCAATCTTCCATAAGGCAGGATTTTTTCAATCCTCTTTAAAAATCATAAACTACTGTCAGGGCCAAAGGGAAAAATCCAGGGTCATACACAGAATTCTGCAAGCTCATACCAATACACTAAACTCTTAGCCTCATGTGATCCTGGTACATTGTGTATTTGTGAATAAGTAACTGGCATAATTGAAAATTGCTTTCATAACTTTTTTTTGGTATAGACTAATAAAGGTAGAAAAAGTTTTAAATCTGAAAATATGAATAAAAAGATGTTTTAATATCTAAATAAAAATATGCACAGTTGCACATTTTTATTAGGATTCTTGTTCTTTGTTTTCTTTTATTTATTTTCAGGCTATTGGAACCATTAGATTACATTAATGTTTGAATAGCTTGGCATTTTCACTAATAACAACATAAAAGCATAATGAAGTCAATATGACTAAAACAGAATTGAATAGTCTCTTGAAATTTTCAAAAACAAAATCCTCATTGAGAAGATTAATCCCAACATTTCTAGTTTTTGTTTGTTTGTTTGTTTTTGGTTTTCAGTCATTGATAATTTATATTTTCTTAAAACTTAGAAAACATTTTCTCCCTACATTTTTCTTTTTTTTATTTTTTTTTAATTTTTTTTGGGGGGTACACCAAGTTCAATCTCTCCCTTCATTTTCTTGAAAGGTGTGTCTACTTAGATCTCAATAAATGTTAAATCAATTTAATCATGCTTTCATAAACTTTTAATTACATAAACATCTCAAAAATTTTGTTGTAAAAATATATAGCATAACAGAGTAAGAAACACATTATTATTACTATACTTAGAACTGATATTCTCAATGCTTCTACATAAAATACTCTGAAATATATTTGTGAAAATTTACATCACCTAAACAGTGAAAAAAAGAGTAATTTTCCAAAAGGATTGTTCAAAAATATTTGATTTCTTTGTTGTTCAAGTTCTTCATTAATTCTTAAATGACTTCATTATCTGTTTCAAACTGAAATAGAGATAATATTCTAAATAGAGGGTCATGTATCATAAAGAACATGAGCTTTTTAATTAGACCAATCTGGGTTCCAGATCCATCTCTGTTATTTATTATTAGCTCTTTGAATCAGGAAAATTAAGACATTTTAAGCATCCGTTTCCTCAGTTTAAAAATTCAGTGTAGAACTATCTCATGGTCTTTGAATAAATTATGTGAAATAAATTATATAAAATATATGACATTTCTGAAGTGCTCAGTGCATAAAATCTATTATTGAGTCATTATTGGGTTTTTTTTAACATGAAATGACAGACATGGATAATTCCTTTTTTTTTTAATTTATTTTCACATGTGAAATAGGACATCAATACATTTCTGGGTGGATATAAATTTAATTGTCATAAAACTTTGGATCGAACTACCAGCGTCAGAGCAAGATGTGATTACCTCTGCTAAGCTGTATGTGTGATTCTTTTTCCTGGACCCAGGTTTTTCAGGCAAAAATAATTCCGTCACTGAGACTTAGGGTATAAAATGTCTGAGCAAATGATTGAAAGGTGGTTCTGTGTGCACATTTGATTGACACCCAAAAGTTTTACCATTAAATTTGCTGAGGTCACGTTCTCCACTGTCCCCTTATGATAAAGTGCTGTAAGGTCAGGGGCAGCAGTGAGAGAAATTTTTTTTTATAATCATAGCAATTAAAAATAACCACTGCTACCGCAAATATATAGTGATTTAAAATGTACCAGAATCACAAGGAATGGTTTTCTGATTATATGAAAATCTATTTGAATGCAAGTGTCAAGAGCATACCTTGAAATAATTGAGAATCTGCTGTAGGGTCATCTGGCTTCTGCAAATTAAAGGAATATATACTTTTGTCTCATGTAAAAGTGAAGTATTTGCTCCCGCTCTTGAAAATTCCTAGAATAGCATTCCTCCCATGATCAGGTGCCCTTTAAATGTATAACATTTTCCTATCAAATAAAAAGGCAATCACCACTTACTGCGATAGAAAGGTTTAGATCCCAAAATTAATAAAACTTGCACTGTACTATCAGCTGTGCTTTTGCGACAGACTAGCAAATATTTTAACAAGTGGAGGTAAAGCTCAGGTCCAAGACTACAACACAGTAGCAGCACCTCATGGAAATGTGGAGAAAGGGGGTTACGTAGAGTTCAAAGGCAGGCCAGCCCTCCCCCTCCCCCGCCAGATTAAAAGCAAAGGTAAAAGAGAAGGGCTTTCATATTTTGAAAAACAATAAATGCAGTGCACATGACATAGGGACTAAAAATATGATGTGTGTAACAATTATTTGAAAGATTGAGTATAACATTTCAGGGAATATGAACGTTTTAATAAATCCAGTCAAATTGGTTCAAATATAATTATGTCAATTATACTTCACAGAAGCCTGTGCTCCAGTCCCAAGGTCAGTGGCTTTATTGTTTGTAATATTCCAGTCTGTGCTCTATCGCTATTACACAAATGGAAATTCTCTTCAGAATCTCATAAAACAAATTCACGCTAAAGATGCATTCCTTAAACTATAACCCAGTGTGCCTACATCACCTTAAAACTAGGCTGATTCATAAGTAATGTGTTTTAATTTTGCATTATATTTGACAATCTTAGAATATAGTGATTATGATTCAGCATATTATGTTTTTGTCTCATTCCCATGAATTGAGCCTAGATGCCATTGAGCCACTAAAAAGCAGGAAACAAGAACATGCTCAAAGTAGTTGTACGATGAAACCATTTCCTTTAGCACTAATTTTAACTTTTTTTTGGTCTTAAAGCAAAGTAAATTAATAATTATGGCAATGGAAATGTTTTTTGCTACTACTAATATTTCATGCTATTACAATGCCCTTATTTTTTGAGATCTTTAAGCAACTTGTCTACCTATATCAATATTCCAGGAAAAATTGCTAAAGGAGTGATGTGCTAAAGTCACAAGGTGCGAAGATAGATATATCTTAAAATCGCCAGAAGCCTCATTTGCTGAACTACAAATGTTTTGTTTCTCTTGTTGCCATCTTCAGTAGATTTTATAGGGAAAGATGGAAGAAAGAATGAAAGACAATTAACCATAACACTATTTCAGGAATTGGATTTTAAACTTGCCGTAGCCAATGAGGTTCAATTTATACACAGATATCCCAGGCCGTGTGTTGTTATTGAGTAAATAGAGAAAAAAATCTATATCCTTGTGTCCATGAATTTCAGTTGTGTAACCCTGAACAATAAATATTAATATTTATCTCAGTCTTAAATGCCACAGTACACATACAGGTATTAATCAAAATGGTCATACATAGCAGATATTCTACAAAGTTTAGTTTCTTTTCACTTCCCGTAGGAAAAAAAATTGATGCTTTTATCTATGGTTTTCTAAACAGCCAGAACATGGAAGCTACCGACAAATCAAAGCCTCAGTGATTCACGTGGCCTCCACTGTGCTTCACCAGAAATGGCCCATCGCGTGTTGAACAAATGAAGATTAGTTTTAGTCCAAGGGTTGCTTAAGTAAGCGCCAGTGTGCTTCTTTTCTCTGCTATCGTTTATTTTTGGTCATCTTAAAGTTAAAAAGAAAAACAACTGAGCACAATCTTAAGGTCCCCCGCCCCCCCATTCGCATCCCAGTGCCACCATAGTCTAGGTCTTTACAATCTTTGGGATTGGAAACAAGAGAAAGTGCATTTAGTTCATTTTAAAAGCATAGACCCCAGTATCAATCTACACTGCTTTTATACTTTTAGAAACAAAAGTAAATTTATTAGAGAAAATGGCAGCAAAGAACGTGATTTCACCATTAGCATGCAGCCTTCTTTGCAGTTGCCTGACTGCATTTCTTAGTATCAATTAACTTCAGTGCTCTTCCAAATCCGCTGCCTCCAAAAATCGGGGTAAAAGTAAATGTGTTTCCAGTGACGCTTCCAGACTAGATAGTGATTGAAAACTCTACACAAAGACCCATAACATCCCCTCACTTGCAAACCCCAGACTTGGGAAATGAGCCACATGCTGAAAGCTCAGTGAGAGCCTCACCCTGTGCACCTTGACCTCCTGAACCAAAGCTGACAGCCAGTCAGTCGTAAGCCTTCAGTTGTGCTCCAGTCTAGGAGCTGACATGTGAGCCTGAGCAGCAGTGACAGGCTGCTCTGACGTGGCTGTCATCTGGCCCATTTTCTACACAAACCATCAACATAATTCACTCTAAAGGGCTCTCTGAGAGGACCTAATGCTTTTTTCTTTCTTCCCTTGTACAGTGCAGAATTTAGGATGGCTTATTTTAATTTGATGACCTGCACTATGATCTAATAAGGGACAGCTGTGGCAGCTACATCCCCAAGCTATTTATTGTCAATTAGAATGAATCCTAAATAAACTCCCCTCATTCTAAACTTGACCCATTCTTGAACGGTAGACGAAAATGACACTTCGAAAAAGAAATGTGGGGAAGCGGAAGAAAGAGCCAATGGAATGTAAAAAAACTGAGAGGACTCTTCAAACGAAATTAGAAGGATGAGCGGTGATAATGACATTTGGCTGTCAAATAATTGCGATTGAAATGTTGGTATTGGGGAGGGTATCCGTGGGGGGGGACACAAAGGAATATCAAGATGTCAAAGAAAATGTACCATGTTATTAGAATTAAGCTAAAAATAAGTGCATTCTGTTTGAAGAAAAAAATCTTTATTCAAATACAGAAGTTAAAATGGCCTGGAGCAGTGAATTGTAATCTCTGTCTGGTATTTATGAGAGATAAACATTTTCCAGCAAGACCCAGGGCACCAGTACACAAATCTAACTATATGTATACATTAAAAGAAAGTCTCCTGGAATCGTATCGACTTTGCCACGTGTGATGTACTCTTAGTCTGTATTCTGTTCTGTTCTTTCTCCTATGCAAAGAAATGCTAATCACAGCTCATCTAGTTCATTTCACCATCTCCTCAATGGTGAGGACCGACTGTTTGAAAATAGTATTCCAGAACCAAGAAACAAAACAACAAAAAGGAAATGTCTAAAGAGAATTTGAAGCATTTTGAAATACCGATAATCACAGGGAATTAAACAGCCCAATGAAGAGGCAAGGACATGGTGGGCCTTTGCAAAAGTAATTTGTTGTAACGTTGTTTACCGAGTTGTTTCTTGAGTGCGGAGGGCATGGTGGAAAGTAAAAGGAAGTAAACATCAGAGCGTGTGACTTATCCTTAAGCATAGCTGTCCATTAATACCTGAGCATTTCTCACTTAATATGAAACATGGGATGATGGTTTCTTAGTGTCCTTGGGAACCCTCATGCAAATAAATGCTAGAAGTGATGAGGCCACATCAAATCAAGAAGCAAGAGAACTTAGGACTGGAGTAGAGAAAGCCAGACGATTCTCCCTCTTTGGGGGAAATATATGACTTTTACAGGGACTCAGATTGCTAGCATTGTATTGAGATCGCATGACAGTTCTGGAAGCATAAGGGCAAACTTGACAAGTAGAACTGTTTGAAGGGATCAGCTCTCCCTCCTGGAGGACCAAATCTCTCGAAGAATGTTGTCAGTTTGCATCACTCGTTCTGTACCTTTATCTTCTCTCAAGCAGACCTAGGAATAAGCTGAAGCTGGGCTGCCTGTCATGAAGGGCCTCCTGCCCACGGGTAAAAAGCACCATGGGTGCTCACCCCTCTGGACTTCCTGTAGAGAAACCCATTCTCCCCAGCCTGCTGGGTTGAGGACCTAGAATCTATTTGTGGTTTCCTCAGCCCCAAGGGTCTCCAGCACCCTTATTAATGGGCTGGGTCTTAAACTCTGAACTCTCCAAAGTGCTTCACGTGTATGTAAGTTACCATGTCAGTTCTTTTGCTTTCTTCCACATTAAAAAAAGAGTTAAAACTGTCAAGAAATAAGAAAATGTGTCATATCTAAGCAGTAAAGTCTAAATATGGTTTTTAAAAATTCTGATTCTAATCTTAATCAGTTTTCTCCAAATTATAGACCCTACCAAAAAGATGTCTTTAGTGTCTCAATCATATGCCAAAATGGAAATGTCTTTGGAGAAGACAATATATTTTATAATGTTCTTCCCTATGTTGCAAATGGAGTTCATAGTTCATAAGCAAAGCTGGAGGCGAGCTATCACCATTTGCATACTAATGTGTCTTTTCCGGGCCATCAGAAAGCAACAGAAAAAAAGAAGAGGAGATGAAAGAAACCTGGTTCTCAACTAACTGCAGTGATGCCTGTATCAGCGAAAGAATCCTACAGCCCTGCTGTCAGAAATGGTGATGTCAGCAGTTGGAATTCACAGTCCTGTAACAGTGAGATTAGCTCGTGACCATGGCTACACGTGAGCAGTGTAGATGTCCTCAGCCACCCTGAGACTTGGAGAAGTCAATTCTCTGACTTAACCTCACACACAGAAGGGAAAAGATGGCAACGACTTAGTAAGATGTTACCTAACGTTGCTATTCTCTCCGTCTGTTTATACCATTAACCTCACAGTTGGAGGTTTATCTTGGGACCTTGGTCAAGTGATGAGAACATTAGTTCTTCCCAGTTCCTCAAATATTTGAACCGAAGTCAGTCCTGGGGATTAAGAAACACTGCATGTAACAATTATCTGTTTTGCTAACTTGGTATCAGGGATGGAAATAAAAACATAAATTTGATGCTTTAATTTATGAAAGAGGGCAGTGAGTCAACCTAGATAGTTCATTATTTGTGATAATTAATAAGTGGAAGAAACTCAAAACCTTGCTGCTCATTCTTATTTAGAGATGTTCAAAAGTAAAGACTAAATACACATACACACACATTAGAATAAGAAGCCACAACCTATTTTTAAGCTGTCAATTACCCTCTGTATTTTTTTTCTTCTTTAAAAAAAAAAATCTTAGGTAAAAATAACCCTAACTTTAGGTGTCGGAAAAAAGTGTCGGAAAAAAAAAAGCCTTTACTATCAAAACCTGGACTCACCCTACAGAACAATAGGTGAATGGTCAAGAATTACATTATATCTTCCTAACAGAATCTTACTTAGCCATGAAATACAATGAGCCATTGTATTTGGAACCATTTAATACCTATGATAGGAAGATACCTATGATGTAAAGTTAAGTGGAAGTTAAAACTAAAAATAATATAGTCTCACATTGTAAAACAATGCATAAAAGGATAAAAATATATTAACTTAACTGAACCCTCTGTGTGGTAATATAAATGAGTGATTCAATTTGTTTAACAATATTAAAAGTAATTTTGTATTATCATATATACATATTGTAATTCATATGTAAGATATTTCATAATTAAAGTCATACACCTTTAAATTTTGAAGAATGTTCATACCTTTATATAGAAGCACGTATACAATTATGTTTTTCAACAAACTATAAGGCAAATGAATATAGATCTAAAATGTGATGCAAACTGATAAATAATCACACAAATGTTACTTTGAAAAGTGCTGAGATGCCATCTGATGGGTAGAATATTAAGGCTGATGATTTTAAGTTTAGACAGAGATGCAGGGATATAAAAATTCACAGATTGCTAGTTCAAGTATAATTTGCTAAAATCATTTTGGAGAGAAATTTGATAATACTTGGGAAAGTTGAAAGTTTAACAATTCCACTTTTAGGAATATATTCTAGAAAAGTGACCATAAATAGGCAGAATGAAAACTTGCAATTTTCCTCATTAGAGGAGTTAAGTAAATAATGCATAGTATATTAATACAAAGGAAAGCAATGAAAATGAGTGAATTTGATCCTCATATCAAAATGAATAAAACATTATTGATTGTAGGACTTCCCTGGGGGCACAGTGGTTAAGAATCTGCCTGCCAGTGCAGGGGACACTGGTTCCATCCCTGGTCTGGGAAGATCCCACATGCCGTGGAGCAACTAAGCCCGTTTGCCACAACTACTGAGCCTGCGCTCTAGAGCCCATGAGCCACAACTACTGAAGCCCATGCGCCTAGAGCTGGTGCTCGGCAACAAGAGAAGCCACCTCACCGAGAAGCCCGCACATCACAACAAAGAGTAGCTCCCGCTCTCCGCAACTAGAGAAAACCCGAGAGAAGCAATGAAGACCCAACACAGTGAAAAATAAATAAATAAATGAATTTATTTAAAAAATACTTAATGGTAAATGCTATTAAAAAAAAAAAGAATGGAGGCTACATCTAGGAAAGGGGGGAATGGAGTGGAAGAGAAGGAATATACAAAAAATTAACTGCATAAAAAAAGCTGAGATAATCACCCCATGAATTCAGCCTTTATTTTGTCTGAGCTAAAACTGTATGGGCATCTGGCATACTATTCCCTCTGCTTTTCTGTAGGTTTGAGATAGTTTGTAATAAAAACATATTCATACAATAAAGCTTTAAAAGTTTACAGCTAAAACTAATGCAGTATTCATTTTAAAATATCAGTTTACCTTTCTTTAATGTTTACAGGGATAGTTTTGTCCTGTATATCACAAGAGCATTAAACAGCTTAGGTCACATATGCAAAGAATCTGTTTACATTAAATGCAATGAAAGGAGACTGCATTTCTATTCATACTATAAATTCAACCAAAATGTTTCCTTGTGTTTCCTTTTGTTTTCTGAACGAGACACGTAATTGGTGCAGGTACGTAATTGGTGCAGGTGCACCCAGTTACAGGCCTTACAGCCCTGCCAAACTAACATCTAACAGTGTGTTGTGAAGCTCACCTTCTGTGCTCGGAAATGTGCCTTCCATAAAGGACTTCCTTTGCCAAGACTCTCCTCACCTGGTCTATGACCTTTCAACAACTGGACTGAAGCTAAATCAGTCTGCTTCACAGAGAGCAAGTCAACCTAGCGTGATGATGGAAGAAAAGAAAATAATTTCACAATGACATACTAGTTTCCTAAATTACTTCAGATCTTAAAACAAAATAATACTCCAGACAGCCCAGTAAATGCATTATTGCAAGTGCTGGGGCCATTAAATCTCTCTTTTGACTTAAGAATTTTATTTTAAATGCAGAAGTACATTATAAAACTGCTTTTGATAGTGGCCTTTCCCAAAATAGTGTTATAAAGATCTGAAAGGTAATCATTTTCCAACTCCTATATATAATCAATTTCTCAAAGAAAATGCTCTCACGTTACTTCTTATTACATAAACATTATCAGTACATTTGCTTACGTTTATATCGGCTGGGAATCTTGCTTGTTTCAGGCTGGTACTATCCCCCAAATTACTTGCAAAATAGAAAAAGGTTTATAGAAAAGAGACTTGAAACTTAGAGAAATTTAACTCTTTGCACAAGGCTCCTGTAACTGTAAGTGGCCCACTGGGAATCAGGGACCAACCTGGTTGAGCAGGAGGCCTGTTGTCCTAACTTATATTCTGTTAAGAAGAGCTGATGCCAGGAGACTGGGGCTGGGCACAGCCCGAGTTCATCTGCCTTGTCTGTCCTTCCAATCCTAGAGAGTCCAAAATCAACTGATGAACTCCCAGTAGGTTGCAGTTGGATAGACCATCTCTCCCTAATTTCTATGTGAGCCTATCAGTAGTTAAAAGAAAACAAAACAAAACACTGACCAGTGACCTAGCCATCTTGCTAGTTACGATGAATCTGTGAGACTGCATTTCTTCTAGTTCTGTTATAATAACACAATTTGCAACTCATATTCTGACATTTCTATGGATTCACTATTTGAGAGTTCAATAGATTGATAGATAGATGGAGCTATTAAATTTTATCTAATTACATATGCATGCATTTACATCACCTAGGTATCTATCTATGTATGTATCTATCAATATCTATGATGTCAGTCACATTTCTGTATTAACCAGGCCCAATAGATAATGTAGAGACCTATCTCTTCTAAAACCTAAATTCTAAGGCCATTTTATTAGTTTTGCTAACAGCTGCATTTTCTAAGCAACTGTATTTAAGAATACAAATTGTTATTCTTTATTCATATCACTTCTGTACCAATCTACACTATTAGTTTTGCTTTACAAGTCCAAGACCAGCATTATTTTTCCTAATGCATGTGAACAGACTATATAAATAGCCACTGCTGTTGAGAAAGAGAGGATACAAATGGAGAATTGTGAAAAAAATATTATCTTTGAAAAATTAACTTTGAAACCAAGGATTTTAGCTCACATTAGTATATTTTTGCCATGGCATATTCTAAAGACCATATATTTTGAAATGATGAGTGTATTGTATACTGAGATAGTTTACTAAAAGTTGTTAACTTAGTCTTGCTTTAAAAATTATATTCAAAGAATGCCAGGTATTATAAGATCTCTTCCATAGTACCTGTTCTCAAATGTCTTCCTCTAGACTTTCCACTGCTTAAAAACTAGTATCTAAATACCATTTCTAGCTACCCTCTAGGGCAGGGCTGGCCACTTGATTAAATTCTGCCCCAGAATTTGTAAATGGAAGTTTGCCGGGAAGAACATCCTTTTGTATATACATAGAAAGTCCAGTTGAGGGAGAGACTTCAGGCCCTCCCCCACCCTACTCTATCAGGATGGCTGGAGATTTGGCAGGAAACGTGAGGACTAGAACAAGAAGATTGCAGAAGTCTGGCTCTGAGATGTCATTCTCAACAAGCTGCACCTTCCATGGTCTGCTTCCTTCAGGGCTTCCGGTTGGAAGAGAGAAAATAATCTCATGTGTTTAGACCTGCTTCTCAGCAGAGCTCTGTTGCTGGTAGTGGAACACAGTCCTAGCTGATACACAAAAATAACGCTCATCCAACTTGTCAGTGAGTATTAGTGTTCGCTACGTGTACTCTTCTGACATTTTCCTACACAACAGATACACGTTATAATTATTCAGGTTACATCTGTTCATATCTTTGCTAAATGTATCTGAGGCACTTATTTCTTCAGGACACAAAATGCTAGTGTGAGCAAATGAACATTCCCCTTCATACAGATGGGCAGGGCAGGGGCTTGGTGTGCTGGATAAAATTACCTGAGGTGGTCCTTTTTGATGCCAGGCACTCCATCTATATCACTAGCGTTAACATCATGTTGATAATGGAAAGATATATGGTGCTGTTTTCAAGTGGCTTTTCAAAGATCTTGGCCCTATGCCCACTCATTCGTTGCACCCAATCGTTGATAAATTTGACCACAATTTTTTTTCCCACCCAATACCTCACAGTGCTGTGATTTCAATACGGTAAAGAGTAACCTACTATACTGAGAAAAGTAGACTTGAAATAGCTCCCTATCCATTTCTTACAGACCTGCATTCTCCCTAGTTTTCTTTCTATCACTGCCTTTCCTGTGCTATAAATATCTCTCACTCCAAGGAGTAAATGGTCTTATACTTTAAAAACATATTAACAAAGTTCCGTGTAACGACCACCATAGCTGTTTCGAGGATGCCAAGCCCTGTTCTATCACATAATAGTGATACTGTTGTAATTCAAAGCCAGTGACTACCTCTGGCACGTACACTGCTCTTATTATGTTTTTGTTGCTTGTGTTGTCAACAGATGCCCTGGATTAAATTGCAGCCTCTATCGTAATGCTGACTGTGCTTTATGACCCCCTCTCTTCCAGTTTCCCTTGCAAAACACAGGAAGACAGACCAGCCTCAGCAAACACAGCATCATTTCTCATTGACTCAATAAGAAGTGTTACTTGTCTCGCTGTTTGGAGCGAAACGCCAGGTGTAAGTAAAAAATAGAGTGATTACCAACTGCTGTTTAATCTTTATTTTATTTATTTATTATTAATTTTTTTTGGTGGGGATGGAATGGGAAACAGCAGAATAGCACCAGGAGGTAAATAGTAAAGCCAATTACTTCTTTTTCAGTTAGAAATAATCATATTGCAAATAGAATAAATTGTTTAAACACCAACAAGCAGCTACCTAGAAACATCACCACGGCACAGACTCCTGGTATTTCTGCGGCTCAAAAATGTTCACATTGGACCATCTGCATTACAAATTCGTTTTCTTGAAAAATAACATACACCGTGTTCATCCATTTGTTGAATATGTTTTTATTTTCTCTTAATGGAAATTCCCACACCTTTTTCTCAGGATTAACTCAGATAACTTGCAATTAAACTTTGATCCGTAGTTATGTATAAATTTAATCTGATATATTAAATACTAATCTATTTCTCTAAAATCAGTATTTTACAGCATTTAACTTTATTACAAAAATACGGGAAGGCTTTAAATATGATACTGAAGTCCTTGTGAAAACTGACCTTAACGGCGCCAAGAGGCCATTTCTACAAACACACAAAGCAATGTTTAATAAATAATAATCCCTGAAAGACTTAATATACAATATAACCCACTTATATTTTCAGAATATTGTATTTCTTCTTGGAATTTATACTCGAAGTCACAGATGATGCCTAAAAGAAAACTTTTTCTTGATAGTTAATATTGTTGTCATATTTTGTAATAAAATAAAATAAAATGTGTGATGATATTTTTATTTATCCATCTCTTCTTTCATGAAATTGAATTCCTGGATTTCTCCATGCTGAATTCAGCGCAAATGCTGAGATTTCTAATCAACAGTCAAAACACTATTCCCAAATACATAATCAGGACCACAGCCACCCCATGTCAGGACATTTCATGGGCCTCCTGCTCTTTCCTTAGACTTTGTACAAAATGTTCAAAGTCTGGAGACTCTTTCTAGACTCCTCCTGTGTCCATAAACTAATTTAGATGTCTATACGTTAGATTTCTGCATGAAGATTATTGTTAAGTTTCTCAGTGCAGGAACATGGGCTGGATATTACTATTTAGAACGGTATTATTTTTTCTTATTGGTTGCAACACTGCAATAACTGAAACCCCTTGAGTCTGTGCTAACTGTAATCTTATCTAAATCCAATCAAAACTCAGGTCTTATGTTAGGAAGTGGCAGAGGACACACTCAAGTGAAAAATCAGCACGTCGTCAAAAATGACAGAGAGGAAGACAGGTTGTTTTCTGATGGATTGAACAGTGGAAAGGAAAATAATAGAGAGACGGATACCGTCAAGAGAAAATAGGATGAGCTTGATATGTCATGCTGCTCATTGCCAGATAAAATGTATAGCTTGATTCATTGTATTTCTCAAATTAGCAAAGATGAAAGAGATGGGCAGTGCACACAGCAGGGAAGCCAACAACTCCCACCCTGGACCTCTGAGGAGACTTCCAGACTTTGACACTGACACCTGCTGGGTGACTCCGGGGAGATCATTTAGTCTCTCCTTGTCTATTTTTACTGAAGCACATCATTATGCTGCTTTCTTACTGACATATTGGGAATTAACTGTAATTCACAGAGAAACCATGCAATACCTGTACAATTGCCATCTATCATGATATTGGACTTTCACATGATTTTTATCCAGAATGAAGCCTTAGGAGAACTGGTGCTAAGGTTTGCTGTTAATAAAAAATAATTTCAATATGCTGAAGAAATAAAAGCTAAACACAAATTTGATCCTCAGGCATCACCATGCTCATCAATGGGTGAGACTTTTCCAGCAATAGAATGGGTGCTGCCTTGTTTTGTTTTTCAGACGCTAAGTAGAGAGTCTTCTACCTGTGAAGGACCAGTCATCTCCTGCAACAAAGGAATCACGGCTCTCTGCCACATGGTGTTTTCTCCTCTTTCACCTGTTGGGTTTTGAGCCTGACACAGTCTCAGTAGCAGTGGGCTCAGGTGGAATAGGAAAGGTCAATCATTTCAAGGCTTCACTTCCTTCCTTCTCCTTTTACTTATGTCTTCTTCCTTCATTTCTCAAGAAAACGGACTCTTTATTTTTTCCCTTTTTTAACAACCTTAACACACCTAATCTTCTCAGTCTCTTCCATTAAGCCCTAAGTGGAAGTTACCAAAAATGTAACTCTCAATTATTTCTAACTTGGAAAAAGTGGTGTAAAAGGGAAAGAAATAGAGATGAAGGACAAACTCTTTCTTACACCGCAAATATGACAACACACATTCTTGACGCACTTCAATAAAAACACAAAACTTTCAAAACATCCACAAAGTGAGTGCAAATAATTATCATTGCTTTTGAATGCATTCATGTTTAACTAAAAAGAATATTCTTTATCATTCACTTTATAATTGGTTATTTCTTTTCTGAAAAAATTCAGTTGAAAAATGTCTGGCATCGAAAAATCTCAAATTTTCTCCTGAAATAATGGTATTATGTTTTTATTTAACAACTTGTACTTTACAGCTCTTTCTATTTTTAAATCCATAAAGAGTGCTGCATAGGGAGAGATGGACTGAGATACACACACAGACACAGCACCAGAGTGACCCTGTGAATTAGATAACAGTTCTCCTCTCAAAGTCTTTGAGTATCTTCCTAGCTTTCAGAGTAAAAGCTAGGAACCTACAAGGCCCAACATAATCTTCTCTCTCCCCCCTTCCTGGGCTCCCCCCTTAACTCAGCAATTTCATCTGCTCCCACTGCATCCTCGCTCCTCCAGCTCAGGACATCGATCATGACCTTTCACTTGAGCACCACTGGTCAGTCCCATCCAGTGCACTGGTCCTGAGCTGTCCTCTTCCTGTCACTCTTCATCCACACTTCCTCAGCTCCATCAAGTCCTACCTCAAGTGCTCCGTTCTTCAATGAAGCCCTTCCAGGCACCCTACTTTAAATTTGAATGTCCTTCCACACGCCTCAGGACACCTAACCTCCTATGAGCTTTCATCATTTCCCTGTAGAACTTACTTGTGTTTGTGGATCATCCCTGCTGTTTTTCATCAAAGCAAGATGACTCGGACTCACAAATGTCCCTGTTGGAGAAAAAATTGTGTGGCCATCCTCCTTATAACCAGTACAATTGACTTATGGTTGAAATATAAAGTGCTTTTCTTCAACTAAAGTCAAAAATGAAAACTCCTAAATGACATGAGTATTGAGCGAGAATCATGTATACATATCACTAAATTTGCATTGAATAAAACCACCCGAAAACATGGAATCCTAAGCAACAATCATGTCTTTCTCTGTCACTTAGCCCTTCGCCTGCAGCGCATTTAGAGATAATTACAGGACAATTATTCACCTGCATCAAATCTGAGGCTCCCACCTAATGTTTACCAAAAGATTTTACAAAGGATATTCAACTCATGATTGATGGCATAGTAATTATCAAACTTTTCAATCTTGTTCAAAATAAATAAATCCCCAGATAAACAAACATCAAAAAATAGAGCCAGTTCCTGCTAACTACAGGCAGATGGAAAAGTCTTGACACAATGACTTCAATGAACAAAAGATAATTTTTAAAAGGGGCTTCAAATATCCTTAAAACCAATCATAATTTCTATTTTTACTCTACAACTCCAATGTCCACGAAATTATTAAACAGGAAAAAAAATCAACCAAGAATTTAGCAAACAAAATATTATAGAATTCTCTAAACAAATCTGTGTAATATTATATATAAAACTCTCCTAAAATGCAAATTTAATATATACCTAATAACATAAGGATGTCATTTCTCACAGTTCAAAAATAGACTGGGATGGAAAAACTTTAGTAACGCTTGTTAACTAATTATCTGCCTTCACTAATTATTTTCTGCATTTATTCTCTAGTAAGGTAATTTCACATATGCGCCTTATGTCTACCCACTCATTCTTACGTATATGTATTTCTTGTGCCTATAAAATTAACTTTAACTTACATTTAAACTTAAAAGATGAAACAGCATCAAATCCATGATATGTGTATAATTACTGAAATTTTAATTTTATGTAGAGGTGTATTATTTACCGTAGAATACTAAATAATACCATTTAGGTTGGTGCATGTGTTTTTAACAAAGAAAACACGTACAAATGATGCTGTTTTGAAAATTCAAATGAAGATTTCATATCCTTGGTTACTGCTGAGCCAACCTCTTTTCTCTAACCAGGGTCTCATAAATCTCACTGAAGAAGCTTTAGTTACATCAATATATTGTTGATTTTTATATGGTCTTTTGGGCTTAGGGTAAAGAATAACAAAATGATATTGATTTAATTCAAGCCAGGTAAGTCTTCTATGACCTTGTTGCTCAACCAAGTGTCATGTTCATGACTTCTAGGTTAATCTACTGCAGAACAAATGCATGTTTGTTCTTAAAATTTGAAGTACAAATGGATAATAAAATGAACTTTATTTTCTTTCAGATTAGGTTATGTATCCTGTTTTTATCTCCTCTTTATGAACTCCCATTTATTCACCTACATTGCTACCCCTATAAACAAATTTATTCAATATAAATGGTAAGTAATTTCAAATTTTTCGATGAATAAGTTGATATAGACCTGAAACAAGCCATCAGTAGTGGAGAGAGAACAGAATCGGATCAGTAAATAGTAAATACAGAGATATGGAAGTGATTGTAAAATATACAAGAGAAATGACTTAGTAAAATATGGTACACAATTTTGAAGGCCCAAAAACTTGGAACAGGGACTAGGTGGGAATAACAGAGACATATTTTTGAGTATGTTGGTGATGATGAAATTAAGTGAGATAGAGAACACAGTAGAAGAGATTTGGAGAAAAAATAAATTTTGGTTTGAGATTGAAAACAAGGGGCACAGCTTGGGATAGAACTGTGCACATTTGAAACTACTGTGTGGTTGATGACTTCTGTTTCCTTTGTGTCAAATCCTTAGTTCAGTCCCTGTACGTAGTCTAAATTTCTGTCAACTCATTTGTTCATATCAAAGGACAATGCTAACAGAAGTACATATGTGTGTAAAAGGGAAAAGAATTAAATATGGCAATATTAGCATCTATTCAATGAATTTTTGACATCTATATCGTCTCAGTAAAAGTTGAATGATGTATGTAAAATAACTACAATGCATCTAAATACTTTTAGTGCTAAAATAAAGACTTTTTTTAACATTGGTCAAATGTAGCCTAATAAATACATTACATAAATACTTCCAGGGTTATAGAAGAGATCTCATATGCTATAGGAATAACAGCATGTAAATGTGTGCTACAGCTGGTATACTATATGAATAAGAAAACATGTCTTTCAGTAATTGCCCATCTCCTGATGCCAGTGATTTTATCTCTAAATAGATACCTCCTCCTTCCAAAGTGTAATGACCACAAGCCATCCATAGGCCCCTCGCTGCCAAACCACCTTCCCTCCTCGGACACCTGGACTTGAGTTTCTGATCCCTCCCTGGGATAGCAATTTTGTCCAGCCTTCATCCACTAAAGGAGCCGCAGTCTGAATTAGTGATAAGGGGTGACTTGTCCATTCCTGGGGCCTGATGGATACAAACAGCTTTCTTTCCTTGTCTTTTCTTTTCCTCTCCTTTCCCTTCTCTTTTGTGCATCCTCTTCCTTTTCTTCATTTCTTCCTTCATTCTTTCCACTTGATTTCTATTTTGCTCCATGGAAGAGAATTGACAGACAATAGCCAGGAATTACAGAAACTTATAGCTTATTATTTCAGGAGAAAAGAAAAAATATAATTTTATAAGAATTAGAGATGCCAAGTAATGGAATTGGTAACTTGTAATAGATAGGCTGCCGTTTACCAGAGATATTCACAGTGAAGCTCTATATCTATGATCGGGGATGTTGTTACAGGCAATGGGATGACTTAGAGATGGTACTGTAGCATTGCTTTCAGTTCTCAAATTTTGTGTTTCCCCAATAATTTTGTCTAGTAATTTCAGACTGTGCATGAGATTTCTCAAATATTTTGAAAATCAAATACCAAATTGTCCAGAAATAAACCCATACATGTAAGATCACCTGATTTTTGACTGTTCAAAAGGGAAGACACAAAGAATGGAGTTTCATCCCTTCTGGATGGCAAATACAGAAATTAATTAGAAATGAATCAAACACCTATACATAAGTGCTAAAATATAAAACTTAAATAAAAAATACTTAAAAGAAGCTAAAGGAATAAATCTTCATGACCTTGGATTTGATAACGAATTTTTAGAAATGACATCAGAAGCACAAGAAACAAAGTTTAAAACTAGGTAGACTGGATTTCATCAAAATCAGAAACTGTTGTGCAACAAGGGACACTATCAGAAAGGAAAAGACAACCTACAGAATGGGAGAAAATATTTTCAAATCATATAGCTCTTGAGTCAATTATCCAGTATATATAAAGAGTTCATACAATTCAACAACAAAATATAAACCACCCACTAAAAAACAGGCAAAGAAATTGAATGAACAGTTCTCTAAAGAAGATATATGTGGCCAAGAAATATATGAAACTATGCTCAACAAAATCAATGATTAGAAAAATGCAAATCAAAGTCACCATGAAATATCAATTAAATACACTAAGATGGTATAATTAAAAAAAAAAGTCTACAACAGAAAAGAACAAGGTATTGGTGAGGATGTGAAGAAATAGAATCTGTCATGTGTTGTTGGTGGAAATGTAAAATAGAATTGCCAAATGATCCAGCAATTCCACTCCTACTTATATTTCTAAAAGATTTCAAAACAGGGATTCGAACAAAAACTTGTCCATAAATGTACATAGTCACGCTATTTGTAATAGCCGAAAGATGAAAACAATCCAAATGTCCATTAAAAGATGAGTGGATAAACAACATATGATATCACTGCTCAATGAAATACCATTCAGCCAAAAAAGTAATGGTTCTGATTCATGCAACCCCGCAAACATTATGCTGAGTGAAAGAGGCCAGGTACCTACAAAAGGCCACACATTGTATGATTCCATTTATATGAAATATCCAGAATAGGTAAGTCCATAGAGAAGGAAAGCTGACTAGTTATTGCCAGGAGCTAAGGGGAAGGGAAAATGTGGACATAGTGGTTACTTAATGAGTAGGAAGCATGACATAGATGCCTTGGAACCAGATAGAGGTGATCGTTACACAACTTTCTGAATGTATTAAATACCACTGAGTTTATACTTTAAAATGGTTAATGTTTTATGTGAATTTTACCTCAATTAAAAAATGGCAATAAATGCCCAGTTTGTGTAAAGTACAATCACTTTCTATGTTAGTTTTCTATCTTGGTTCTAAACCTTTGTGGATTGTGTATTCACAGAACACATAAATAAAACGTAAACTTTCTCACTGGAAATAGACATGGAAAGGGTCTTTTTGAACATAATAATGGATACCTTTATTCAGATATGTAAAATATAAATTGAAGTGAAATGTTTGCTTTTTATAGTAAATTTTGATGTAAGATACAAGATAAAAGGCAAGTTTTCAGAAATTATTCAATCAACTAAATTTCAGGAATGTTGGTGTGATATTTTATATTATTTTATATTTTACTTTTTCAATGGTTAACCACAATTTCGACACTTCTTGATTATCTGTGAAATACAGTTAAGTTGGAGTGACATTTTTTTTCTCTTGAGTTACATGTTTAAGTTCAGCTACAAGTTAAAAAAAAAATGTTTCCAAATGCAACACTACTATTTGTAACTGGTTTATAACTAAAATTTTCTGTAATTTACTTGAGTAACTTACTAGGATTGGTTCAATAATTATTTTTCATTATAACCCTGGTATCAACATACTGAAAATGTCCATTAAAGCATTTGAAATCCTCAGACAAGGAATGCCTGACTGCTTTCTCCGGCATTCCTTCCCTCCAGTTTGGTCTTAATTGTCCTCAACTATGGGCTCAGCTCTAACTAAGTGCTGACCTTGGTCTGGTTCACAAATCAAAGTCATTCTAGAGACTGACTGCAGGATCTGCTTGAATTCTTTCAACCTGTCATTTAGACATTCCCTAAGAATCCATTACATACTTTTTTTTTTCTTTTCTTTTTTTTTTCCACTGGGTGACTTAAGACAGTGATGAACAAGGCATAGCAAATGTTCTCAAAGATTCATGGTTTGATGGAAGTGAAAGACAAGTAAAATAACCCTGACAAAATGAAATACCTTTTTTAATACCCGAGGGATGAGAGAAAACAGAGTGCCCCACTCGTGGGTGGGATGTATGGTAAATGCAGTTAAGGAAAAGTTCACAGAGGAAACATCATGAAATGATTCTCAAGAGAGGTATGTGGGCAGCAGGAACAGTGTGTCAGACTTGAACCTGGCTTACTCACTTAAACCTCTAAGAGGCACTTCTTTCATTCAGTGCTGATCTTTTGAACTTTACCACTGTACCTGGGCATCTGGTCCTAATACAGACTCCTGGATCCATACTGGCTTCCTGTCGAGGACTTTACATTTAACCAGTCTGTCAGGATCTATCAGTCCCATGTAGCCTAGCAAGACTCCAGGTGAGACTTCCCTGTAGGCAAGCGGGGATTCACCTAAGAAAGGAAGTCATTCCATCCCTTCGAAAGAACAAAGTTGCGATATTCAACACTGTGTGGCTTCGTGACTCCATATCCTTACCAAGCAAATAGAAAGTTCTAAATTGCAAGAAACGTTTTCCCATATCCTCAATTGCAATGTTCTCAAAACTAATTTTTTAATGTTGTTTTGTACTCTTCCTTTGTCAACATTTTCTCTTTGCAGAAATTACTTGTCATCAAAGCTGAATTCAGATATTACCTCCTCTATGAGATGTCTGTCAAGTATCCTCCCCTTACTTAGGATTGTTCCTATAATATACCCTTATAGCTGTTGATATTTGATCATTGGTTTTATCATCATCCAATTATTACATAGGTATTTGCCCTTCCTGTATAGGACAGGAGAAGTATGAGAGCAGGGGTTATTCTCTATTCTTGTGTGAATCCCCTAACACCTATAACTGTTGCTTGAGTCCATTCAATCTTTTGTTCATTGAACAAATATGATTTATTTTATATACACATATGTATCTTCCTGGCAGTGAATTAAATTGAATTAAATTGTAACCTCTAGCACAGAAAGATACAGATTTTGTTTATTTGTTTAGTAAGTTGATGGAGGAAAATATAAACATATAAGGCTTTTTTCCCTCTTTAAATCCAAAAATAACATACAACCAGAATTCGAGGCTCAAAGGGAAGAAACAAGGGCTTTAAAATAAACCTTGTCGTTCAGCATAATCATACAAAATCACAAACCCTTGTGCTTTTTTTATATCCTAGTGCTTCTTGTTCAAATGTCATTTTAATTCTCAAATCAATTCCATGTGTTAATACGTAGGAATGAAAAGGTCCCATTGCTCCATCTTCGAGGACGTACGGTCACGTCCTTATTGCTTCAAATTCCAGAACTGAAGTGTCCCAGAATGCTTTAAGCAAAAAAAATCTGATGCAGCTGTGTTTTTGATGCTTAAAAAAAGATCTTGTCACTAGTCGTTTATGTTTAAGACATTTTAGAAAGCTTGCACATCCTCAGGCTTCATATCCCTGAAGAAAACAAAGACCAAAGTTCAAAACAGCAGCTGCCTAGAGGTGGGAGTGCTCAGGGCTCTTGTCCTCCTCAGTTGGGCTGAAACTATCTAACACTGAATGCTTTTTCCATGACTAACTACACAGGAAAAGAGGTTAGTGGGCATATACTTCTCATAAATGTTTTGGCTTTCCAGAGTAAAGTAGGAGAGAAAACATCTCCAAGGCAATCCCACTAGGAAAAGTAAATTGTGGAATAATTTTAAACTTCCTAAAATCAGAGCTAAAGGCAAAGAACTACAGAAAAACAAAAGCAAAAAGTGAAAATCAGTTGAGTCATTAAGGAAATGGTTCTGTCCAGCAAACACAGGAAAACATGCTGTCCTTTAAATGCAGAGTTGCTATTCTTTTTTTTAATCCACATTCTGGAAGATACAGTGTTTGAACGGCTGTCCCACAATGCTAAGGAACTAGGGCTGATTAATTGCCACTTTCTCATCTGGTGTCTGTGACTTCTAGCACATACTTCTGAGGAACCTGACTATGAACTTTGGATTTCAAACGGAGTTTGCATTTGGAGACCCTCTTGTAGGAAGAGTACAGTTCACTGGCTCGTATAAGAGTTTTCTATCCGTGATGGGAAAGTTCCCTAAAGTTCATCTCACTATAAAGAAGGCTTAATACTTAGAATTGCCATTGTTCTCCATGGTAAACTTTCAACCTATTTCTTCCTCTCGAACATTCAGGGATTTATGTGAACATAACTTCTTACCCCTCCCATCTCAGGCTACAGGAAATAACAGATAATGGTATCCGAGGAACATGGATAATAACAAGAGCAGAAAAGCACTCAGTCTCTGTCTTTTGAATCTCTGATTAGGTGACAAGTACACTGAGACTACTCATTTCTTCATAAAACACCGGGGCTGAGTCACAGAGATGCTCTGACGTCTGCTTTCTGCCTTCATCGTCACATCTAATCTCCATAACCTGGTGGGTTTAATCTGCTCTTACCTGCACCATTAAGCAAGACAGACAACAACAGCGACTTCAGATATTTCTGTTGCTTCCAGTATTGATGTCACCCGTCCCAGTCCTGCTTGCCCCATCATTTTCTCAACATACAACCATTGCGGTGATTCGAGAAGAGTCTCCTCCAGTAAATGGCATAACTTGGCTCAACAAATAAAAGGATGCATGACCTCTCCCTCCTTTTCTTGTTAGTTTGTTTTGTTTTCAGCGGCATCTCCAATGCTGCGTCCCCTTTTATGACCCCCACCCTGCCCCTGCTGTCTAGGTAGATGCTCTAGATGCTCTGGGCACCTGCAATGCACACAGTAATATGTGCACTATTTGTAGACCCAAGCATCAGCAAACCTATGTCATGATGTATTGTAGAGATTACCAGCTTTCTCCCCAGACAGCCTTCCTCCTCAACACCTGAATGCCCAGGTAGTTATGTTTTCCAACCTCCTCTGTTTCTAATATGCTGGTGTTGCTACATTCTCAACAGTGCAATGTGAGTGGTAAGAACTGGATTCATCTCAGAAGCTACACCTTAAGATGGCAGAGCTACCTGCTAGCCCTGTTTCCTGGAATATTTCCAAGAGTAGAGCTCCACCCACCCTAGGTCGTTACTCTATAAAGAAATAACCTTTGAGTTTGTTTGAACGGCTGCATTTTGAGGCTTGTTTGTTACAGCAGCTCAGTCTCATCCTAATTAACATGCTGTCATTTGTACCACGTAAATCGCTACCCTCTATACAACTGAGTTGACGAGAGATAAGCACAGGACATGTTTGAAATCAGCATCCCAGGGAAATTCTTGGGTAGGTGGTATTGTTTTCCTCATCAGACATGGTTGGAAGTATGGAATACAGATTATTTTATTACTTAAAGATATTTATGTATATGTATTATTGAACTGAGATGCTGAATATTTAGGAATGAAAACTGAGGCATAGGATGCATTACCTGCAAACTGTACAGGCTGTTGGTATCATTTTAACTCATATTTGAGAGAGAGAGAGAGAGAATTATATGTGAGACTTGATAACATTTTAGACAGTGGAATGTAAAAAGAAAATGAAAGTAGAAGAGTTAATCAAATACTAACATTCAGCATTTTAAAATGGTAAAGGATTCTATTTCATTGACTATGTTTGTTTAAAAATTAATAATAGTAATATATTTAATTTGGAGAAGTATATATACTTACTGTAGAAATTAATTTTTAAATATATTAAATAGAAGAATAAAATAGAGAGGACTTATCTAACACAAGCCCTCCCATCAGAAGAGGCAAAGCAGCAACCTAGCAATGTAAGAAGCAGTTATAGGCTGCAAGGAAGGTTCTTTGCATTAAAGAAATGATCTCTCTTTATGGAAGAAAACTTTAAAAAACTGACTGTTCTTCTAACAAGATGCAGCTCCCAGCTTCACCTCATCTCCTTCTTTGAGAATAATCATATGTGAGGGCATATTAGCCATTAAAAAGAATGAAATAATGCCATTTACAGCAACATGGATGGACCTAGAGATTCTCATACTAAGTGAAGTAAGTCAGACAGAGAAAGACAAATATCATATGATATGGCTTACATGCACAATCTAAAAAGAAATGATACAAATAAGCTTATTTACACAACAGAAACAGACTCACAGACTTAGAGAACAAACTTATGGTTACCAGAAGGGAAGGGTGCAGGAAAGAGATAGTTACGGAGTTTGGGATTGACATGTACACACTGCTATATTTAAAATGGATAACCAACAAGGACCTACTGTACATCACAGTGAACTCTGCTCAATATTATGTAACAACATGAATGGGAAAAGAATTTGAAAAAGAACAGATACATGTATACATATAACTGAATCACCGTGCTGTACACCTGCAACTAACACAACATTGTTAATCAACTATACTCCAATATAAAACAAAAAGTTATTAAAAAGCAGAGAATAACCATCTGTGATTTCAGGTTCCTGTTTCACGTATGATAATCTTGATCTGCTATAAACTTATACCAAGTTTAACTATGAAATTAAATTGAAGACATTGCATATAAACTGTCCTTTGCAACACCCTATTAATAAAACAAACAAACAAAAAACTGTTTTTTGTAACCTGAATGCTCCTGGATGGTGGCCCTTTGGAAATTTCACAAGGGACTATTGCTCATGTCAATCAGGAAAGGCTCTAAGCATCACTCAGTATCCAACCTGTAGCCAAGAAGGCAGGAAAACAAACAAACTGCATGCTCTTGCAAGACAATTATATCACACGTAAGTTACTGGAGGGCTTGGGCAAATAATCTGAACATTCCTAAGACCTAGAGGGCTTCCCTCTCAAGAACCCATGGAACCTGTACAACTGTCCCTACTTCCATTTTTAGTAATGATATTAGGACCAAATCACATGGAGATTTTATTTTGCAATAAGTAATAACAGCATATACCCCAACTTTGACTTGTAAAGAGGTAAATACCAAGTCACGTAAGGTTACATGTTCTTCAACGTCCTCAGTCCCAACACTAAGGTTACTACAACGACTATGGAGGTTGATAACAATAAAAATAGTACTAATAGTACTTTATATTTTTAAAGTACCTATGATGGGCCACGCAGTGTTCCGTGCATCTTATTGTTAGATCATTTACTCCTCATCCGAAACAGCGCTATGATGTGGGTGTTACAATTTTCCCTTTTAACATAAGAGGAAAATGAGGCAAAAGAGGATAAGTGAGTCTGGCAACATGACATCTGCCCCACTCATTACAAAGTCCTGGAAGAATCTAGAATGGGGACGGACAGCCACATTCCGAATGCACTGGGAGGAAGTGCTGAAGTAGAGGACATCAGCCAGGGGACTGAGACTGGGAGATGGAGGAGGGACCAGCAGACGTAGTTCCCAGCAGCACTGAAGTCACACATTTGAACAAGGGCCAAGAACATGTTTGTCATTTTCCATAGAAGAACTTGGCAGCTTAGAAATGGAGAAGAAGAAGTGATTTGGGTTGAATTAATCTTAGAAGCTACTCAGTAAACAGTCCCAAACTCAGCTCTCTACATATTATAGGTTAAGTTTTGCTGATCAGAATGTGGAGTAGTGTCAGAATTCTCCAAGGCTTTTCACAAAGGGTGCTTTATTTAGAAATTCAATTCATAATTAAAATGTTTTACTGGGTGGAACTGAAAAAATTTACACTTTTTCCCAATTTTGCCTGTATATAGTCTCAGAATGTGAGTTAGACAAATCACACACAACCTTCCAGAATGATATGCTTGGGAAGTATATACCTAAAGATGTCTTAAAGTCCAATTCGTGCTGATACCATCTTTTAAAGAAATTACATCTGACAATGATATGCTATCCATATAATTAGAGCATATGTTTTTTTCTTTAATAATGTAGAAGATTGAATCAGTTTTCCACTTCGTTTTGCACATGTAAACATTGTCCTAGTGGCCAAGTAATTAGACACCAATTAAAGCATTTTCTGCTGTGGTGTATCTGTTCTTCGCCTGAATAATACTTAATGAGCGACGTGGTTCACTAAGTGAATTCAAAATATGGAAAGGAATTATGCAATTAGAACAAATAGCTGACTGTTACTAAAATAATTTACTTATCTTTTCCCACAGATCAATTAGTATGGCAAAGGTTATTTTTATTTAATTTATAATAATCGCTAGTAATTTATTTATTCAACAGCCACAGGCCAAGTCTAATAAGCTGTATAAAAGCATGGAATTATGTCTAATATATGGCACTGTAGGCAAAAGACCATATTTTACCCAAGCACTGGGCCAAGAGCTTGTTTAAGAGAAAGATTATGAGTTTTGTTTTGGCCTTTGGAAATGCCTATATGTATCAAATAAATATAGACATATGTATACCTAAAGATATTTAGAGATTTTTGTGTTAAATATACAGTTTGAGAGCCACTAGTAATTGAACTATGAAGATGGGTACAATCACTCCTGGAAAAAATATTAATCAAGAAGTAAAAGAAGGCCTGTTGTAGAGTTCTGAAAACTCAATATTCAATGGTCAGAATCTGGCAGAATATTCAAGAAAAACAAAAAAAACTGAGAAGTGGCCAGAGGGGAAGGTAGAAAACTGGCAAAACTGGTAAATACGGGATGAATTCAGTTTGCATTATGGGGTTGGTTGTGTAGAAGGGAGTGGAAAGAGGCCTGGATCCAGTCCAATTTTCCTCTAAAGATTTCTCTGTTGGGAGCCTAAAATATGTGTAAACACACACACAGATGCCCATACACATATACACGTATACACATATACCCACGTGTACCTGTGCCTTCACCAGAGCCTAAATCTCCACTAGAGCACCCTGAAAAGGGATTTGTGGAAAGAGAGTGAAAGTAGCCAATTAAATCCTGTTGGCAGGTCTCACAAGATAATGACCAAATAGAAGCTATCTATTTTATTTAGCTCATATTAAGTATGATCATTAATATAAATAGAAAACAAAACTTGTTTGGTTTGAGGCAAGATAACCCATGTATAATGCCAATGATAAATGGTAAAACAATTAAAGTTAACACTTACTGGGCACTTGTGTATGAGTGGAACTATATTAATAGGCAGTTTTAGAGTAAATTTTCAAGTTAAATATTTTAATGACCCCATGAGGTAGGAACTAATATAATGCTCTACAACAGAATGTCTTTTTTTAAAAAAAAGAATTGATGTTTATGGAACTTAAGTAACTTTCTCAAGATAACTAAGAAGTGGAAGCAGATCCAGATGTATTGGGCCTCAAATATCACACTTTTAAACATCTGTTTACCACTGCATGAGCCTCAATAGAAATAAAAGGAGACCATGAGGACTCCTCTCCTCTGTAGAAAGGGAGCCATAGAATAACCATGGCAACGGGTGCACTTGACTCCAGGTGAGTGAGATGAGGGTTCACGCCAACCCTCAGAAAACTGAGTGTATACAGCCATTAAAGACTTCACCTGAGGGCTTCCTAGGTAGCGTAGTGGTTAAGAATCCATGCCTGACAATGCAGGGCACACGGGTTCGAACCCTGCTCCAGGAAGATCCCACATGCCACGGAGCAACTAAGCCTGTGTGCCACAACTATTGAGCCTGCACTTTAGAGCCCGTGAGCCACAACCATTGAGCCCATGTGTTGCAACTACTGAAGCCCATGTGCCTAGAGCCCGTGCTCCGCAATAAGAGAAGCCATGGCAATGAGGAACCCGCACCACAACAAAGAGTAGCCCCCACTCACCGCAACTGAAGAAAGGCCCCGCATAGCAAAAAAGGACCCAACACAGCCAATAAAATAAATGAATGAATGAATGAATAAAAATAAAAATATACACGTGAACACTTGGTGTTTAAAAAACATTTTTTTAAAGAAAAAAAAAAGACTTCACCTAAAACATTCTCCCCTCGGAATCACTGTGTTCTCAGTAATATTCAATGGTTTTCGATGGAAAGAATAAACACAGTATCATTTATTGTTGGCAATTTTAGTTTCCTTTAACATTGGTTTATATTATCCAGGCTTACATTATTTGAAAATATGCATACTGCTCTATGTATACAATATAATATCAGTTTGAATTTCCTCTGTAGGGTATTTGTTGTTGTAACTGTGTTTCCTTTTGGTGGCATCAGTCTCCAAATAAACCACTAATCATGTAAAAAATGTTTCTAGTTTGGGTAATAATAATAAGGCATGACATTCTAAAATGTAATGTCTTAATTTATTTAATTCACTATGAAGAGAAAGGACTCACATTAAATGCTATTAGGGAAAGAAGGAGAGGACTGAAGAGAGCATTTAGGATGCTCTGGAGGAAACATTTTGTTCCATATTAATATATCAAAATTAGAAAATAATCAACAGCTGAAATGTTATTTCCACAAATGAAAAATCCTGTCTGCTGGAAGAAAGAGTTGAAGTTATATAACTTAAAACAAACTGGCATTAATGGGAATTTTTAATGTAAAAAAAGGGTCATTCACTTGTGATTGGTGTCTACAACCCTTGGTGATATTTACACATGTTGTTTCCTAATCGAGGTAGAAAGAATTTACTTCCCTTTCATGATTATATTAACAATAAGATTGGTCACAGAATTAAACACAGAATCGTACCTAACATAGTTTCAAAGTCTCATATTAAGTAAATATTTTAAATAGTCTCATATTTCATATATCACCAAACTTCAAAACAATTCATTTTCTTAGAAATCAAGTCTGTTGGGAAGAAATAGCATTAAGCTAGTCTTTTTCTAAAATTTCCAAGTGAGTTCTCCAAAGTAAAATTAAATTGTATTAGCTACAATAACTATGTTTCTTTTGAGATTAAGACCTCAAAAAAGATTTATTTCTGTATCACAAAGAAAAGTAATATTTGACTCTCAGTAGATTCTTGAAAGCATCTTTAATCTTAATTTATGCTATTTTTAAAATTAGTTACAAGGAAGAAGAAGCAGTGGAGGAAAGGATTAGGGAAGGACAGCAAACAACAGAGAATACTGTTATTATCAGTAGTTGAGTTTAGTTCTTGCGCAGCTGGATACAAGTTTTATGAAAGTATATGTTCTTCATTTTATCTTCTATAGTAGTTTTCAAATTTTTTCTTCATAATTTTTAGATCTTTGATTAATCTCGCTGTATTCATCTGGTGTAAAATATTTTAATCAAAATCATATTAATTTTGCAAAATGATGAACACACCATATAACGCTGTGCAAGACAGGATTCAGGAAAAAGAAAGAACAAAGAATAAAGCTCCGTGCATCAGCATGATGCAATTTTATTTCTAATGAGCCATAAGCTTTATTGAAACAAACAAACACAAAATGTCACTAGGTTGGAGAAATTTGTCTCTATAAAGTGGCACAAAATACTCACGATCCTCTTTGTCCCAGTTGTGGATTCCCCACGTACCTCTATCCTAAGTCGTCCTGTCCGCTTAGAATGGCTGCACTATGTAAATGGACAGTATTGATACATTAAACATTAAGATCTCTGTTTGTTAATAAACACTTTAGTAACGATTTTGTCAATTAGTATATTTAAACTGGGTACAGTTGAAATCAAAATAATCCCTCCTTGAATTAGCTGGCTAAATAGCATTCCTAAAATTTCAGAGCTTAGGATCTGACCCTGAGGCCATGGTAAACAGCCCAGATGTGTGGCTCTAAGTGTGTGGTCACCCAGCTAGTCGTTCTGCCCATCATGAATGAAGCAGGCATCAACTTAGAAAACTTGGTCTTCGTGGCCTCTATTCTAATATAATTTTCAAAAGACGACAAGTTGTAGAACTATGAGAAATACTTATGGAACGTAGAATTATGACTTAGAACAAGAATGTATTTACTCTATTCAGTGTATTCTAACATCTTTTCTGTCCGCATTGCTAGCACTTCTAATGCTTAAGGAATAATATTATAGTAGAAGGACTCAGAGTCAGAGAGACTTTTTGTCAGAAATCCAGTATTCGTCTTTCTTTATCTAGTTTTATCATTATAGACCCTAGAATTTTTTTATTATAGAAAAAAGACCTCATTAATAGTGGAATATATGAAATGGAAGATCAAATTAAAATAAAAATACCTCAGTTTTTCTCCCAGATCATACCCTCAGGGTAGAAAACTCTCAGCTGACTGAATAAGTAGTTGCCAAAACTTACATAGATTGATATTTACTGAAGCTCTACAATGTAGTGTTTAATTTTGTTATGTAAAATACATTTAATATATATTTTGTTTTTGTATTTGTAAATAATATCTTTAAATGTACTATGTTATAGTTATAATTCTTTGATATTCATTTGGTATTCTGAAGGTCTTCTTAGACAACTAAGAATTGGAAAAGTATTAACTAAGAAGATAACTTACTATGTCATTATCATAAGTGACAGTATAATGCCTCCTAATATACAAATATAAGTAAAGACAAATGTTATTTGCATTGCTTTATTGAAATATTTTAAAATATGTTATAACACTGAACAGGAATTGAAAAAACTCGTAATGAACAGCATTGAGATCCTCTAATGCATATACTATTATGTAATATTAATGATAAAGTTCAGTAATTATGATGAAAGAAAATTAATATTTTATTATGTACTTTTTCTAACATTTTTTCAATTCATTCCAAAAGCATGCCTGCTATAATATCTGCTCTCTCATGAGAACTCTGGGGTTTTAAAAAACCCAGAAGTATCTGATTTTCCCTCAAGGATCACACAATCTACTTAGAAATACAAGACATTTAAACAACCAGAGAACACTGTCATATATAAAAGAATGTGATGGTTAATCGATCAGGCTTCAGAGTGAAGTTTTCAGTTCTTTCCCAGATTTTATGATGCCTCTAATCGTGAACCCATGTAATTTTCACCTTCATGATCAGCTGTGCCTTCCTCATACTGTGAAGTCAATTGCTTGGGTCCTCGGAGGAGGTACAAATTGTCCTAAAACTGTTCCTCCAAAAGTTAACATTTAGTACATGGGTCAGGAGGTTTTTTCTAAGAAGAGCCAGCTAGTAACTACTTCAGGCTTTGTAGGATGCAAAATCTCTACAGTTCAACTTGGCCACTGTAGACAAAAGCTATCCCAGGCAGCACACAAACAGTTGAATGTCGCTGTTTCAACAAAACTGTACTTGCACAAACAGGATTGGCTCACCAGGCATAGTAAGTGAACCCCTGGTCTAGTGCATCGCCCTGGTGCTGACCTGATTTCATATCCCTGTTGGTTAGTTGGTGAAGAAGTCTCTTCTCTAACTGGACTCATTCCCTAACCAGATGATTGTTTTGTATCTAAACTTCTAAGAAATTGGGTTCTCTGATTTGCACACAATGTTCTGGAGGTTTTCTCCCCTCTTTTATACTTTCGCCCCAAGGCTTGGCAACTGGTTTACCCCAGTTAACACATCAGCTTGTGACACTGGCTTATTTCATCACTGAATCTTGCTTTCAGACTTACCAACATTCGACCACTCATCTGTCAAAATCTTTGTCAGATGGCGCTCTGAATTTCCTGAATATTAGGCTCTTTAGGCTTTTATATTTAATTATATCACTACTCCACTTTTCCACAATATTTTTTCTTTCCCACCAAATTGTATCCATGCTTGCAACTTCCCTCTATAATTCGTTTTGGCTCTAACACCAATGTTAACAACTCCAAAACAATAAACCTGAAGGGATGAAAGCATTTATTTCCCATAATCTCTGCTAAATGCTATATATATATATATATATATATATATATATATATATATATATATATATAAGGGATTTAACACACGGTTGGAGAGATTGTGTATTGAAGTATCAAGTTGTGTGAATTATCTCTGTGTTCTCCCTTTATGCTCATGCACAGGGATCCCAGATGCTGTTTCATTCTTTTCTAGACCTCAAAGAAACTAAAACTAAGATTCAAGGAAGCCACAAGTCTAAGAGTAACATGCAAATGTAACATTGTAGGTGAGTCTCCTACCATCAGAGACTAGAAAATAAGAGGGGTGTGAGCAGAGAGTGAAGTCTTAGGAGAAAGCCTCTCAGAGGCTGCAATTCCTCTGAGCAGGAAGCAGGGACCAAGGATGGGTTACAAAGGACTCAGCAGAGGGTTCTTTTGAAGTGTAATCCTGTTCCCAATGCAAAATACCCAAACAGCTGACAGATAAGAAAACCTAGAACTCAGAGGTTAAACTCTAGGTTCAAGTCACACAGACATTGAGAGAAGCAGAATAAGTCACAAAAACAGTTTTACTCCTTTTTATGAAAGGATAGATGCTGAATTTTTTAAAAATGTCTTTTCTCTATTTTTTGATGATCATATAATTTTTCTCCTTCTTTTGCTTATGTGGTAAACTACATTGATACATTTTTAATGTTAAATCAGCCTTGCTTGGCTTAACCATTCTTGGCCATACTTGATTACTCTTTTTAATATATTGCTAAATTCAGTTGCTAATACTGTTGTGCTTTTTTTAGTTTGAATTCATGAAGAATAATTGTTCTACTATTTTCTTTTCTTGCAGTACCCTTGTCTGATGTTGGGGTCAAGGTCATCAGGCTTCATGAAACAAACTGTGGCATTTTTTCCTAGCTTCTGCTTTCTAAAGATGTTTGTATGAGTTTTGTGTTATTTCATTCTCAAATGTTTGATAGAATTCACGTTACAGATTATCCCATGAAGCTACCAAAAAAATGTATTTATGAAAACTAAGTTTTTAGTTATAGCTTTTTGAAATACAAGTATACATATATATTTCTGGGTACAGGAAACTATTGAAAATATTTAATCCATTTAAATGTTTTGTCAAAGTGCAGATTATTAAGACTGTAGTACCATCTAAAATGGAGGGCATGCTCTGGCATTGACAGGAACACTTTGACACACACATGTAGTATTTTCTTCATGAACTTTTAAACTATAATGTATTTTATGTAAATAAGATTGATAATCTTAAGGACTTCCCTGGTGGCACAGTGGTTAAGAATCTGCCTGCCAATGCAGGAGACACAGGTTTGATCCCTGCTCTGGGAAGATCCCACATGCCGCGGAGCAACTAAGTCCGTAGGCCACAACTACTGAGCCTGAGCTCTAGAGCCCGCAAGCCACAACTATTGAGCCTACATGCCACAACTACCGCAGCCCATGCTCCTAGAGCCTGTGCTCTGCAACAAGAGAAGCCATTGCAATGAGGAGCCCGCGCACCACAATGAAGAATAGCCCCTGCTTGCTGCAACTAAAGAAAGCCTGTGTGCAGCAAGGAAGACACAACACAGCCAATAAATGAATGAATGAATGAATGAATGAATGAATAAATAAATGAATAAACAAATTTATTAAAAAAAAGATTGATAATCTTATAAACACACGCCTATACAAGTATCCCCACTTTTCGAAAGTTGGCTTTATGCCTCTTCACTTTTATGAAAGACCTACTTTTGCACCTGGTTTTGTTAACGGAAAGAAACCCAGAGAGGATTTTCACTTTTACAAAAAAAGGTGAAAAGTGTAAATAGTGTTCAGCATTTGCTTTGCAAGGAGTTGCTATAGAGGCAGCATGGACCTGAATGGAAAGGGCCCCCAAAATCTCCCTCCCCAGGAGCTAAATACACTCAGCATCTCATCATCAAGCCCCCAAAGCTTTGAACTGTGTCAATGAGCATCTGTACTTTATCTCGATATATTTTGTTAGCAAGATATGCTGTAAGGTAATTGCTTCTTCCCTTTCAGCCATTCCAGCTTATGGAAGGTTTCATAGAAATGCTCTACTTTTAGATAGAGCGGGGAAACCTGTCCTCAATATCTGCTTTGAAAATGGGCCCATCAATGTATTTTCTTGAATCAAAATGAAAGATGGTAATGCCAACTATAAAATTAGTACGGCAACAATTTTATTGTTTCTTTCCTTTTCTTTCACCCTTTATTCCTCTTTCCTCCTTTTTGCTTAAGATACTTAACATTTATCTTATCTATGTTAATGCTATGCTTCCTTAACTTATATGAATTGCAAAAATGTATAAAAATTGTTATGTTGAAAATAGTATCAGTTAGACATGGCATTATGCCATAATAACTCAAAAAGCCAAGGCATCTTCTCACATTACATCTCTGCCAAATTGGTTTCCATGCTGGTAAATGGAAGAATGATTGATCTGCCACTGCCTCAAAATCTACAGCCATTTTTTGTCCTGAGGGTGACAAGATGTCTCCATAGCACATTTTCACGGATAGTAAAATAATGCAGGAACTAGAAACGAACTCTGATGAGAATGACTTCACTAGACAAGAAATCAAACAAATTGCTATGGAAGGGAGAATCAAAATAACAGATGACTCTTAAAATGCAAAGGCATTATCCATGCAAAATATGTCTAGGGAAGGCCAAGTAGCAGCTGGACCTGCACAGTGTCAGAAAAGACACTGAAATTGGGACAGTGTGATAAAAGAATATTTTTGCTGTACTTATCAAATAATGACAGAATTGAATTCTCGGACATGCACCCTAAGTGCAGAGATCGTATCTGAAAAGGCACAAAACCTGAGAACACGGAGTCACCAGTACAAAGCAAAAGACAGATTTGAAGAGGTCTTCACCTCACAAAAGGTGGATAAATGGTGAGGCCGTGATGTCGATAATATCTTCTTCGGAAGCACCTCAGCCTGACATCTGAGAACTGGCTGCCTTGCAAGGAACCAATTCATACAGGCAGTTTTTTCCTTACGTAGAATTTTGAAGGAAAACTTTGCCTACACATTTATAAACGTGAAAGAAGAGTTTTTCAAAAGCAACTGAGGAAAATACCACCTGAAGAAAAGGAGTCTTTATTTACTGTTTTCCACCCCCTCCCCGGATATTTTTTTATCTATTTTAGCAAAATTAGAAAATAGGGGAAATGGCATCATCAAATCAAATGTAGGCAATATTTGCTAGATTATCATTACCAAGCAAGGATTAGGGTTGCTATGAGAAGTTGGATACCAGGGACCAGATACAGAGAATACTAGGCAGTGTAGTAATACGATTCTATTTACGGGCTAGGTTTATATCTCTCCCTGCATTTAGTGTTCCAACAGAATCTGTTTAAACGTAGTGTTCTTTTTCTAAGAAACTTGACTTTTGAGTACCCTAGTTAATCTCCTAACTTTTTGTGATCTCACAAATATACAAAATGAATACTTAAATAGGCATGTGCCTGCTCATATTTGTACGTTTATTACAGACCTAAAATAAGTTTAACATTAGAAATGATTTAAACATTGATGGGCTCTAAATGGCTTACAGAAACCATCTACACACCATTAAAAGCATTCACTTATATAAGGATCTTTCCCCAGGGCCAGTGTAAGTAGTTTATTAAATTCAGTATAAAGCAAGTGGCTGGTATTTTAAAGACCAAAGATAAGCGTGTATGTAAAACTCAGAGCACTTTAATAGAGATAGTCTCTGAAAGTAAAATACTAGTGTACTAGAAACCAATTAAAATGTGGTGTTGCCCTCAAATGCAAGAAGACTAGCAGATAAATCTAAAAGATAAATCAGACTTTCATAAAGGAATGAAACATTTTTTAAAGTAGAATTTCAAAATTTGTTCTGCAGAATAGGAGTAGGAAAACAAAGGTGTATTATAAAGTAATTTTGGTTAGAGCTTTATAATTCTTCACTTTTTTCCCCTGTGCCTATTCAGACCTTTTGATGTTTGTTTTTGCAAATACCCTCCTACTTGAGTCTTAAAATTCTACCCTCTTTCTCTAGCTTCACTGGACTGTTTCTGAATACTTTAGGCCATGATCTTAGGTGTATCTTCTTTTGAGTTCTATCAGGCAGATGCAGTTATATGAGGAAAAGGTCAAGAGAATAATCAATGATGACTCTTTAAAAGGGTTCTTTTAAATTGATTACTCATTTCAATTGTGACTTAACTGCTTTAAAAGGAAAAAAGAGATCTATTTATCCTCCATAAAGCTATACTACATTTGTTGACTTAAAAGAAATATAAGGAAATTGAATGTGTTTCTCCCCCCACATTCCACTTGTAAATACTAACATTTCTATGTTTCATTTATAAACATAGGAATCTTTTGTCAATTCTGTTTATAAGTTGCTATATGCAGGACTATCAGTTAAACATGTTTATTCGTTTTACTGAAGAAAATTGAAAGGCACAAGGCACTAAAATTACTGATAATGATTAAAATAATTTTATTGTCTCTGCCTGGAAGTCTTCCCTCTTACCTGTCAGTAATTCCAATGGCTATTCACTCACCTCCTTCAAGGCTTCTTTTCCAATGTCATTTTATCATTGGTGTCTTTTCTGAACTCTCAGCTTAAAATAGCAAACACTTAGATGATGAAGTATTCTCACAAGATGTCCCTTATTTTCTTAATCAGAAGTCATGATACCCAAGTACACTCTCCACTCCATTGAGCCAAGAGTCTTGCATCAAACAAACACTTCCTCTTTAAAGTCCTTTTTCAAAATGGCGAGTTACATTCCTCGCCTCTGTGAATCTTGCCCCACATCAGGGATAAGCCCCAAGTGGGTGAGAGAGGTCAGCTGCGACTCATCAGGAAAACCCTCGTGTTTTGTTTTCCATGGATATGAAGCCACAGTTACACGCAGTTTACATGGTTATCAAGATTGATCAAAGTGAATTTGAACTTCCCTTCCACATGATACAAATAAACCTTCAGTCAACATGATGCTATGTGGATACATTCTCCTACCCATCCTCACCATTCCAGTGCTTGTAGTGAGAATGGAAGAAGTAAGTCAAGTTTGCATATATTTTTATATGTGCATGAATGGATATACACACCTATATCACCAGAAAAGAGCCCAGCGGAAAGTCTCAACACAAGGAATCATTTCATGGTTGTTGTTTTCTTTCTTATCGGCACTGATTCACTTGCTGCTTTTATTTCTTTTTTTTATGAAGATTTCATGTAAATTTGAAAAGAAAATACATTTCTCAACAGCAGCATTTGAAGAGGGAAAAATGATTCTCTTTGCCAAAACTGGCAGGGAAACACCCTGCATGAGATGAATTTTGAGCATCATTTTGAAAGGAGTATATATTAGAGGAAGAACATTCATGCTAATCTTCAAATACTTCCATATTTCATCCTGAGCTTGCCAAATAGACAATTACACGCATTGACCAATGTGTCTGGAATGTTACCCAGACAGGCATAAACATGCCTTTGGATTCCAGTGATAAAGACTCTATCAAATCTCATATGTCAGCTCTTTTGTTTTTGATCAGTCTCATCATATTTCCTGAAGATTTTATATTCCATAGATAAACCAGAATGTCTTCAAAAAGAAACAACTTTTTATATGCTTCAGTGTTTTACATATAAAAGGAACCCAATAAATTATATTAAGCTATTTCATCTATAGTATATTTAAAACCACCTATAAGCCTCTATGAAGTTCACATTTCTAGGTACCTATGTCTCTACATTTCTGTATATTTACATCTCTGTCAAATGTTATTTGCTTGTGTCTTACATTATTTGTTATTATTTTCTTGCTTGCTTTATTTCTGTATGAAGTTCGTAGAATTATAGCAGCTCTGAGCTTCTTGAATATGTACATCTTAAAATATCCTAATAATCTCTCTTTATTTACCAAAAAATGCACCCTGTAAAAGAATATACAAGATAAAAATTTGTGTAGTGGTACTCAAAAAACAGAAGAAGGGATGGACTTGGAGGGTATTATACTAGGTGAAATAAGTCAGAGAAAGATAAATACTATATACCACCTGCATGTGGAGTCTAAAAAATAAAACAAACCAGTGACTATAACAAAAAAGAAGCAGATAACGGATATAGAGAACACACTAGTGGTTACCAGTGGGGAGACGGAAAAAGGGAGGGGAAAAACAGAAGTGAGGGGTTAAAAGTTACAAATTACTATATATAAAATAAATAAGCTACAAGGATATGCTGTACAACACAGGTAGTATAGCCAATATTTTACAATAACTATAAATGAAATATAATCTTTAAAAATTGTAAATCACTATGTAGTACATGTGAAACTTACATAATATTTTACATCAACTATATGGCAATAAAAATAAATAAAAATTTTAAAAAGCACAAAAATTTAAAAATTAAAAAACTAGAAGCATAAAAGAGAGATGGGGCGTGTGGCAACAATATTGAGGGAATATGAAAAAAATTATCTGATAAGAAATTAAGTTCAAACAAAAAGACTAATTATGGGAAGTTTAATGCACTTCACAATGTATTTGAGCTTTAGTCCTCTGTGAGATCTTTTCCTTTCCTTTAAAGAATAACATCCAGTTTTGACTACTGTAATGTACAATTTTCAATGGGAAAACAAACAAACAAACAATTCCTAACATGACAACACCGTTAAGATTAAAGACGATTAATGTAGGTATTTCTAATGTATTTTATATCTTATATTTTGTATAATAAAGAAGAATATATTTGTATTAATTTTGTTAATATTTGTTGTCATGGAATTATTTTCTTTTTTTATTGAAGCTTTAAATCAATGCATAAAACAAAGGAAAACACAGGCAATTGGAATCATACAGGAAGAACTGTGTGATTAGGAGCCAGAGAGATACCGATTCCAATCTTCCCTCAAATGTTGGCTGGTCCCAAATTATTTAACAAGTTTCTCAATTTCTTTGTGGTAGGACAAGGCCAAGACTGCTGTGGACTCAACTAAGTAGCAAAAAATTGAAAAGAGAAGAATGAAACTCTGACCCGACAAGGATATGATATGATAATAGGGTAGATCCTTGAGCATAGATGGGGCCTTTCCAGCACTCTAGAGGTTCAGGATCCTGGAAGATCCTGGAAGATCATCTTATGTATGGACTGCCGTATCCGCTTAACTTGGGACAGGCCTCTAAAAGGGACACCGAGACAGGGAGTCCTGTCTACTTATGAGCATATTTTTAATATTGGATTTTTATCTGGCACTACGATTTGCTTGTCTAACAGTAAATTAGCTAAAAACAGGTCCAGTTGGCCATTTCCTCCAGTTTGCAAAACTGGATGAGGCAATCTCACTCTTCAAGGCTTGTACCAATTATCCTTTTCTCACAGTGTGAAAGTGAATATGAAACGAGATATCTACATTGAATCTTCCTGTAGGCCTTATACATCGCCAGCGAGCGCTAGATATTCTTGCTGTTACTGTCACTGGAGCCAATTCAACAAACTATTACCGTGAAAATGTTTTTCATATGTCAAAAATGACTAAGTAAAGGAATATGAATAACTTTGTTAATGATATGTTTGTAGTAACTTACCATGTCTTCGAAATAAAACTTTTAAGAGGAGCAAACGATTATGCATTTGTTTTCAAAAACTCTTAATTTCCTCTTAGAACTTAAGTAGTAGATATGGAAGTGGTTATGCTCCATAGTTCTGAAACATAAAATTGCATTGAATTAATTTGATATGAATGAATGGGAAATTTGATTCAATTCTAATTATTGGGACCTATTCTTTGCAAAACATTCTTGTTGGCATGGTGGAAAGTTCAAAAATGGAAAAGATTTGGTTCCAGCCTTGAAGGGGTGCTCATTTTGGCTACAAAAATGCCCTGTAAAAAGAAACGTGAGCATATCCTGTTATTTTGAGGTGAAGCTAAGAGCTGCAGCTTAACTTCTGTTGAGCTCTTGCCTTTTAGTAGTTTTTGAGAACATTTACCAAAGTCATGGGGCTGAAAAATTACTATAAAAGAGTACCAATTCAATGTCAAGCAGGCTGACACCTCTCACATCCCATCCTATTTGGAGAGCTGTCTAACATCCTACACTTGCTCACTCTCTTTCCTGATCTCTGCAAGGCTTTAGATTTGAAATTACACTCTATGGTCGTGCTTCAGTAGATTTAAAATTGCTACTTTCATATGTTATGATTTCACATGGTCAGCTCTCGATGGGAAATTAGTTTATCCTCCATTACCTTCAAAGTGAACTTTGACTAAAGTATTTCTAATATAAAATCCAATGTAAAGCCACAGCGTTTCCCATTATTTTAAAGAATTGTATCCTCTTACCTTTCCTTTTTAGCTACTGTTGGTTTGAATGACCTCAAAACTATGGTCATAAAGACACTGCCATCAAAAGAAAAAGATTTTTACTTTGTATTTTCTTTACTTACAAAAATTGGAATCATTTGAACCACTTTGCAATGGGTTAATGATAGTACCTATCAATTTTCACTTGAATTTTGAGGTTTCTGTATAAAGTAAATTCACCTGATTCAAACTGTTTAAAACTTTTTGTATTGGAGCTAGCATAACCTCAAAAGTCAATAAACCCTAAAGTGTTCTAAAGTTTTTTCTACTTTTAATGTCACAACTATAAAGCATGATCTTTCTGAAATGAATTTGGAATCTGTCTTTGAAACGTACAGACAGAAAAAGTTGCTCTTAATCTCCTTGAAAACTCTTGATTTTGTCAATGTGTTATCTATCTGACAGCAAAATTTTCTGAGTTGAATAAAGAAATTTGTAAGTTATTTAGAAATAATCACTCAAAATGACTCCCCTTATATGTATTATTTAGTTACAAATAACTACAAATAAGTATAATACGTAAGCTTTTATAAGATTAATTTTTATCTCTTTTGCATATATCAAGTTATTTCATTATCAGGAGCATAAATTAGGTAAGACATTTGAAATAGTGTCTTCCTCATTTTATCAGTTAGCAAACTGATAAAAAGTATAGAAAGTTTAAATAGCTCACACAAGTTCATGGTTTTGTGTGGAGGTGGAACCAGAGATCGAGTTTTCACCTTGCTGCATAGTGCCACCTGTGATTAGGTGCTGAATCAAGATGTGCTTTTTGTTGAAGAGTCCGAGGTTGGTGCCCTTTCCACTGGACCATGACACCTCGAGCCAGTGATAACCACTCTACCATCTGAAAAACCCTTCACTATATGCTGGATTATATCAGGAATCTAACTGCTCCCATATCTTCTAAATTCTTTTCCTAACTATTGTCTTTAATAGAAACTTATTGGAATATTTAGGAAACAATTAGGGATAACTGGATACCTGTTATAACTTGCATGATTCAGTTCGAGCATCATATCTTAAAATTCACCATTATAACAAAAAGGCACTATATGTAGGGTAAGATCCAGAGCACAGTTCGCTCTTTCGCCATATAGATCATTTTTTATATGAATGCTAGTTATTTTATTTCATCGCGACCATTTTCAAAATGTCTCACCCTAACAAAAAAAACACAGAATTTTAATGGCAAGATTCTTTATGAGTCTATGAATGTGGTACCATGAAAGGGTTGTTGAAAAAAGAATATTGCTGGCAATAAATAATGAAGAAAATATTCTGTAATTATAGATTCATTTTTAATGAAAAGTGTTTGCTAATACATGGTGTTTTCAATGCAATTTCATTTTTAGTAGTGTTATAGGGCTTTTTTCCCATTCAATAATTATATATCTAATTTTGATAGCCACATAGTGTGTCATTGTATCCCATATTTAATCATACCTTTTATTGAATATTTGGGTTAGTTTACTATTTTTCATTCTTATAAATCCCACTGTGATAAACATCCAGGAGATATATCCTGATCCTTATATACTATTATGTCCTAAGAACATGCATTTTAGATGCAAAAAAAAGTCCATGAATCTCACAAGATTATTTGTAGTTTTGGTGTTCACTAAGAAAATAGCCTGAAAATATTAGGGAGTCTGGTACATAAAAGAAACTCAACAAGCATTTGCTAAATGAATAAATTAACCCTTAAAATATTTTGACATTAAAACAGCATCTATATAGATTTGAAAAATATGATCTTACTTCCCCTGTGTTCTCTTTTTCTAAATTAATTTATTTTAACAACTTTATTGATATACAGAGAACTTCATATATTCGATGTGTACAATTTGATGAGTTTGGACATATACAAACACCAATGGCATCATCACTTGCGTTCTTTTTTGTCTTCACCCTCACATGAAGAGTTTTTTGTTGTTTCTGCTGTTGTTGTTTTCAATAATAATTCACTGATGTTTTGCTATGAAAAGCTATCATTACTGGCAAGAGAAGTAAGCACTCATATTACAGAAGCTCCATTCAAGAATCTGAGAACCGAGACTCTTGCAAACACAAAAGCCTCAAGGAACCATGGTGTCTGAGGACCTGCCTGCAGCATCCCATAACAGAGTCAAAAATAATGGTCACCTTTGTGGGGAGGAGAAAAGGGTAGCTCAGCAAAGAGGAAGAAAGACTCAGGAAATCGTCAATAGCCAGATGCCCGTCTAACTCACTGCCTCTAAAATGTGACCAGATGGGAAAATAAACTCTGATCTGCTTCTGGCAATAATAAACCTGTGTGTGTGTGTGTGTGTGTGTGTGTGTGTGAAGTGTCTTCATGCCTTTCCAGTTGTATCAGGGGCCCATTACATGCTTATGCTCAATCTGTAACTCCACACCTAGAAAAATGGCTAGAACATAGTAGGAACTCAATAAACATCTGCTGAATGATTAAATATATAGTACTATTTATTTTGCCAGAATGCAGTGTTATGTGGGTATCTGCACTGCGCACATTGCAGTATTTCTAGAGTCCCACAATGAGCCAAGGGTCATGGGCATCGACCACTGGCTTGTCATCTTTAAGGGCAGTGTTTCTAGACTCTTACTTATGTCATCCCTCAGCCCCTGCCGTTCTCCGGGTTCCTAGACGGTAAACTCAGCCGACCACCTTTGTGTGACAACCCTCTTGACCAAGATCTGTGATCTGAGACAAGATGACCCCCTGCAAGTCTTCCTATCTAGCTGGCACCAAACGAAAAATAAATGTAAAATTAATAATATAATACCATAGCCCAATCACTGTCATGCTACAATATAGTCTTAATTATTATTAATTGCCAATGGTATGCAATAGCAATATTGCAGTGGAAGATCCAATTTGGTCCTGATGTTTCTTGCTTATTTTATTGCTATATGTTAGTATTAGTGTACCGTAATTAATATTATGGTCCAATAAATCCAAACCAAATTGCTGAACTTTTAACACCTAATAATAATTAATCTAGTCAGGTTGAATACAGGATCAAGGTAAAAGCACACTTCAGCTAAAATAAATATTTCTAGACCATAGATCCTAATCTTCTGTGGTAATTTTTTTTTCTGTTTTGGCCCATTTATCTTCCTCTAAAATTAATCTCCACCAACATTCTCCTCTGAGAATTCTCACTGACCTTGGCATGTTCTTTTCACTCACCAAAGACTGACCCGATGTGACCTCAGCTGAAAAATATTGTTGATGTTATGAGTTATGAAAATTGCAGTCTTCCATTTCCTGGGCAGGATCTCCTCCCAGTCAAACATGCCCAAACTAACGGTTCCCAGAAACTTCCTGGTTATTTTGTCATAAGAATCGTGCACACACTAAAAAGGGACTTAGTAAATTAACAGGTATTTCCCATTTGCTGAGCTACTCTGCTACGATCACAGTCAACATTCCTTCTTTCTCAAATGTATATATTTTCATTTTCATATATATATGATTTACTCTTCATCTACTTCTAGGAGACATTGCAACCTTGCAGTATTCCGGAATGAAAGAGCATCAGCCACATGAAATGAGTTATTACAAAACATAGGCTTGATTTGATTTGTTTTACTTACATAAAGCTAAAGCTTAGTTGGCTAAAACCAAGAGAGAAAGAAAGAAAGAGAAAGAAAGAAAGAAAGAAAGAAAGAAAGAAAGAAAGAAAGAAAGAAAGAGAGAGAGAGAGAGAGAGAGAGAGAGAGAGAGAGGGAGGGAGGGAGGGAGGGAGGGAGGGAGGAAGGAAGGAAGGAAGGAAGGAAGGAAGGAAGGAAGGAAGAAAGAAAGAGAGAGAGAGAGAAAGGAAGGAATGAAGGAAGGAAGGAAGGAAGGAAGGGAGAGAGAGACAGAGAGAGGGAGGAAGGGAGGAAGGAAGGGGGAAGGGAGGAAGGAAGAAGAAAGAGAGGAAGGAAGGGAGAGAGAGAAGGAGGGAGGAAGAAAGGAAGGAAGTGAAAAAAGAAAGAAAAAAGAAAGGAGGGAGGGAGGGAAAGAATAGGAAACAAAAAAGAAAGAAAAGAACAGCACTCCTAGTAGCAAGGCAGCTCCCAGCTGGGCTCTCCATTGAAGACTCTGCCTCAGGCCTCACTTCCTCTTGCCCTGGGCCTGGAGGTCAGCTGGAGGTGAAGCTTAGGATCTTCTCAGGTTGTCTCTGAGCCTGGCTTCTGCACTGGGCATGCATGTGGCCTCCTCAGTTGTCTGGATACAGGTGTTCCTTTCCCCAAGATGCTGTCTCCCAGCTTTTCCTCCCAGACTTGGTGATTTATTCTTTCCTCTCCTGAAATCTTCACCTCAGGCAGCAGTGGGTTGTTCCTTTACTTCACAACAGTTTTGGGGACTGTCTGCTGCATTTCTGCTCTGATTGGGTCCCAAATCCAGGAAAAAATGGCAAACTCCTTGTGTTCGTGCCTGGGTAGCACCCAGACAGGTTAGAAAATGGCGGAAACATATTCTTTGAGAGGAAGGCCTGGGCTGCTCCCCCAGACCTGGAATCTAGATCCCACCTTGGAAACGTGGGCTTCTGTCTTCCAGACGACTGCTGAGCTCCGTTAGTGGGGGGACAGGCCCAGGTAAAAATATCACAAAGCTTTTCTACCATTTTTGATTTGTCTTTTTCTTGATTTACTGTTTTCCTTGACTCCTGTATAGTTGTGACTGTTTTCCAAACAAGTCGATTCTGACAGTCTTTGCTTGATTTTTCAAAATTCTTGTAGAAGGATGAGCTTGGAACTACCTACTCCACCATTTTCGCTCATGTCCCTCTTGCTAGTCATTATCAGTTGCAAGATTAATGTGAATATACATATATATGTATATTTATATAGGTGATTGTATATCTGCTCAACATTATATATTTAGGGTATGTAGTCCATGATAATTAAATAATTCGAGATATTGGAGGAATATTTGAAATTATGGAACTACCATTACCAGGGAATTTATGGTAGAAAAACTTCCTTTTGAAAGACACATTTTTGTCCATTTGTTCTTTAGAATGTCAGTTATTTATTTTGCCTTTAAATTCTTAGCTTCAAAATGTAAAACATGCTGATGTCATGTATTTAACGTGAGATCGAACTTCAATTTCTCACTGCAGTTTCATACCAGCCATTTTCAGTATTACCTTCTCTTCCTTCTTAGTGGCAAATAGCAGCAGACTTTTACTGGTGCATAATTTGAAAAATCCATTAATCTTATTATCAAACATCGGAAACAGTTTCTTCCATAGTTTGGCAAAATAATGTAAAGAAGTACTGTGTTTGCCTTTGAATTGTGTGACTTGTGAAAATCTGAGCAGTAATGCATTCTGAACAAGCTCGTCTTAGTAGTAATGACTACTCATTTATAAAAAGTGGTGGAAAAAGACTGTGTTACTCGTTACACCATAAGTAAACTCTCAATAAAGATCTAGTTTATACAAAATGTTTTAAAATAAAGTCAAAAGCAATTTTCCATATGAATCATTTCAATGGTTTACTTATCCATCTTATCATTTTAAACTTTTACTGCTACATCTCTGCTTTACATAAGTAAAGCAGTACCTGGTTTTAAAAGTGATATTAAAAAATTGTATTTGGTCTTGCACATCTTTCATACATAACTTTTAAAGCCTTCTTTCAATCATGTCTCATTCAGAATTATGTTCCAAAAGACAGCACTCCAAGAATAAACATCAAATTGAGTCCCTTTAATAATATAAGAAATTATGATAGTCTACTTAAATTCCATTGTTGGAGCTTTTCCAAAACTATGCCAAAAAAAAAGGATGACAGTTAAAAGTAATGGTAATTTAAATGTTGGGCCACCAACAAAAGCATATAGTATTTATACTGGTAGTATAATATCAAAATATTTCTTTATGCATAGAGTATGTGTGTAAACTCTGGCTGGTAGTAAATGTCACAAATGCTTCTGAAAGACTGAATCAATACATGGAACATGAATGAATAACTCAATAAGTAGAAGAAATGTATATTATAATGCTCATCAAATTAACTTATTTTTATAAAGAAAATCTATTCTTTTAGGTACCCTTCCTTTTTTTCAAAGGTTAGTGTTTTTGACATTTTATAGATTATAAATTCTTTCATATTGATTAACTTCTTAGATACTGCAAATCTTAGAGCAATTTTATCATATATATCGTATATATATTTTAATTCTCAAATCATCTATGTATACAATTGATGATTTGAGAAGTAAAATAATCTCACCCAAATAAAATGTGAAATAGATAAGAAAACAGGTTTCTTCTCTAAGACCGCTCTGTTTGCATCCAGATAAAAGAAACAAACTATTTATGGAACAGCTATTATGTGCTAATATTTCAGCTGCCTTTAATGTCTCCTTTTAATGTAAAACTTGCAACAATCTGAGATAGGAATTATTGCCCTCATTTTATCATTTTATGAGCCTGTATATGGTAAGGGAATGTCCCAGTGTCATTGAGTCAGTGATCACCTAGATCTGTCTCCTACTTCATTAAGATGGACAACCCAGTCTTGAAGATAAAGCCCATATTATTTACACTTCAACAAGACAGATGTCACACATGAGCGGGTAGCACAAGTTAAAAGGAATTTCTCTGTTAGGGATGAAAGAAATAAATGAGTATGTAACAAGTCAAAGTTCAATTTAACTTACGAAGACTGAGTTGATAAATGTCTAGTTTACACGGGGTCTTCTATTCTGGATTTAACATACATCACAAAATGTGATGTCATTGAAACTTATTAGGACTAAAATTAAGGAAAGCAAATAGTGAGATACTATTTAAATGTGTAAATTAACTTGTTAGCCAGTATACAATAAAGTAAGTAAAAGAGGAGAAGAAAGATAAAAGAATGTTCTCTCAAGTGCTTGTCAACCAAATGGAAGAATTCCCCACTGTGTGAACAGAACCAAAGTTTACATTCACTTGTCTAGAATTTTTCTTCTAAAATTTCCTTTTTGCATTGCTTTTAGCTTTTGACTGTATTATGCTGCTGTGTCTAACAAGGAGTTCGTTCATTCGCTCCTAACATAATATGTATGTTTACTATTTGCTTTGGAAAGAACCACAGACACCACTCAGCGTTGGGCTGTGCTCTTGCCCTGGAGAGATCCCTCCTACAGCATCCCTGATGGGCAATACCCACTCTGCTTACACATGGCAATTCGAGTCTATCACTAGGCACTTAATATTGATTTATACTGAACTGAACTCATTTCTCTATCATTTCTACCTTGTGTCTGTTGGTTTTACATATTAAAGAAATACCACAACCCCTAAAACAATTCTTTGGATTATTTAAAGATAGCTACGTAAACCTTCTCTTTTTCTTTGCATTCTGTATATGTGTCTAACCAGCTCCACTTGCTTTGAATATTGCTCCATGATTCTGGGCCTCGTCCTCCAAATTTATTCCAGGAAGCTGTCATATGGACACAGGTCTCTGCTAAAATTTCATGGAGAAAACTAAGAAAAAAGCGGAAGAGTCTTTGAACTCATGATTTTGAGAATCTTCAACATTTGCCCCTCAGATATGTTTCCTCACGACCTTCTTAAATTAGTAATCCCATGCACGCTTTACCACCTTCAGTTCTTCAAATCACTTGACTTACTGTTTCCTTAGCACTACTCATTATCTTGAATCATCTTGTGTTTTTCTTCACTTACTTCTAGGTTTTCTCCTTGTCTCCCTTTGGAATGCAAACTCTAAATAGGAAATGATCTGATTTCTTTCACTTCTGTGTACTTGGCACCAGTAACTCTTCTTGAAACAACTTCAACATTATTCAACATTATATACGTATTTACTAGCTTAATCAATCTGCTGAAAATATAAGATATGATCACACTACCATAATGTAAGAGTTTATGGATTAGGTGTTGCAAAGCAAACAGAAAGTTGCAGTTACTTACGGTTTCAGAGCAAGGAAGGACAGGTGTAAATTGCACTACTATTCATGAGTGTGCAGGGCCAGTTTCTATGCAGAAGGCCTTAATCTGCAGGGGAGAGGACAGGCTGGTGAAGCAAAGGAAATGGGATTGAGTTTGCTGTGCTAAATGGGGTGAAATATTTAAGTGTAGCTTTTGTGAAGAAAGTAATAGTAAGATAATCAAACTAGGTCTAACAGAGAGCTGAACAAGGGTGAGAACTTAGGTGAACTTGAATAGCAAGATTTTTAGAGACCACTCTTTCATTCACTTATTCCACATACATCAAATATCTCCTTTATTAGCCATCCCGACCAATTTCTTGTTTCTTTTCCAGAGGTTTAAATCTACATGCAAACGATCTATCTTATTTGCTAGGCAGCCACTCAAAGACTAAGGGTATTAGAAGACTTTGTGCATAAATATGTAGCAGATGCTATATCATTTCTTTGGAAAAGTTTCTGAAACGATGAATGATTACTAAATAACTTTATACACTGTATTTTTATAAGCATATAAAATTTTAGTGACTTTATTCTCTAAAATACTTTAGAGACTCTAAAGTAGAAACCCTTGTTATGATAATTTAGCTTTATAGTTCTTTCTTTGAACATAAATGTATCTGTTTGAAGGCTCCCATAAAACAAATTTATCAGTACTCTGCTATGTAATGTACATTCACTACTGTATAACACTTAAGTAAAGGGAAGTTCTCTCAGTTTCTCTGTCTCCCTCTCGTTCTCTCTCTCTCTTTCTCCCTCTATCCCCCTGCCAGAGCTACATGCTTTAGGAAATGGGGAAAAACAGGAAAAAAAAGTGTATATATTGCTTCTTATGTCTGATAACAATAGGAATTTGGAAAAGCATTTTGGTAGGAGAAATTGACAAAATGGTGAATATAATTTGGAGAGAAGAGATGACAAGACAGAAAGGCTGAAGAGTATTTCAAAGCCAATTGAAAGAAAAAAAGAAAAGAAATCAAAGGTTACGGTGGTGGACGGAGATAACATTGATACCAACCAGGGTTCTTGACCTTCCCCAATCAATAGAAATAGACTAGAGGCCAGACAAGAAATTCAGTCAAGGCTTTACTGGGGCCCCTGCTGCAGCGGCGGGGAGCGAGAACAAGTAACAGGTTCCCTTGTTTGTTCTTTATATGGGGTGAGCCTAGGGGTGTGTCCAGGGGTCAGGCTGGAGGGGTAGCTTAGGTGGTTTGCCCATCCCTGAGGTGGTGTTGTGTGCAGGGGGCATGTGCAGGTCCCCGCTTTTGCTCCAGGCTCTTCAAAAGTGGCAGCTGGATTTTTTGGTCTTTTTGTATCTTTTGCTCAGAATTTGCCTCAACTGCACATGCATGCAGTTATTTTTAGTTCCACACAGTTTCTTTGTATGTTGTTGCTCCAGGAGCAAGCATTGCAGCAAAGGGTCCCGGTTCCAGGCCTGCCTTCATACTGAAGCGTGGATTAAGGGATTCATTTTTCTCTCTGAACCCAGATATTCTGATGCTATGTCTCTCACTGGCGCATGATTTACTAGCAGTTTAAGGCTGTGTAATGTTTTCTGCGGTTCATTGCTCCGAACTTGTTTTTGGAGACCTTGGGCTCCTCTGAAAGGGATGCAAGGGGCTGTTTTACCCAGTCCAGCCCTATTACCTCTGAGCACGTCTCTCCCCTTCCCCTCGTCCACAGGCCTTCCCAGCGCACTGGCCTCCATGATCCTGGTTCAAGAGTGCGGGGCTCCGTGGTCCTTGCTCTTCCCTCTGCCTGGATGCTCGCCTGCCAAGGCGTCACCTGGCTGATTGACTGCCTTCCCCATAGAGAGACACTGAGAGGAGGAACAGAAGCGGGAGAGTGGAAGGGTTACGTGGTTACACGGAAATGGAGGAAAAGCCCAAACAAGGGAGCAGCATCAGGGTCCCCTGTGTGGACAGTGACCCATTCTGCCAGCCCCACCAAGTAGCGTTCAGAAAGGCCTCCAGGAAAGGTCTGGGAGAGTCAGCGTAGGGAAGCCCCCGTCTCTCGCGGGCTGAGCACCCCTGCTGGGATGGAGAAGTCAGACCAAGCAGCAGGACTCACAACTAGCGCTGGAGGTGGGACGCTGCCAGCCACGATGAGTGTGTCCTTGTGGAAAAGGGGTCCCTGCAGTGAGGGCAAAAAACAGAAATAGTCCAAGGGCTACCACAAGCCTCTTTTCTCTTCCTGCACCCACCAGTTATTTGCTTATAGAAGAGCACCCTACTTAAAATCCCCAGGACCCCAACTTCTTGCTCTCTGCTCATCTCCCCAGGCTGTTTTCCTCGGTAGCATTTATCACTATTTGATATTTACCAGCAACATATCAGATTTGAGAATCTCCCCCCATCTGGAGGAGAGGTGGTCCTGCACTAAATATACGCATTAAAAGGGTGCAGCTGTAGAGAATTAAAGACATAAAAACCCACTAAATCCTTTCGCTTTTCACTTTCATGAAGCACCAGCTATTCCAAACAATGTCATTGACAAACACACTTTTTCTCTAGGGCACTGACCACCCCCGCTGCTTGCCATCTCTTGATACTTTTATTTATGCAATTAAATTCTGCATCCCTCACTAAAATGTGATATCTATGAAGACAGATTTTTTTTGTTTGTTTATTTTTTTTCACTGATGTAACCTTAAGTGCCTAAAATGTGCCTGATATATATTATTTCGGAGGAAGAAACTTTCCTCTTCCCCTCTGGGTTCTTGTGACTGGTCTAAGAATGAAATGGACATGGGTTAAATTAACAGGGGAAATCAAACACAAATTTAATAATGCGTATACATGGGAGAGACCCATGAAGACTGACTCCCCAAAATGGCCAAAATCCTCACCTTAAACACCATCTTCAGCTAAAGACAAAAGAGGATGTTGGGTGTAGTGGTTTGGGACTTCAAGAGGAGGAAGGCGATTCACATGGAGATGGAAAAGCAAATGTTTGGTAAATAAATGTTTGCTGGGCCAGGCAGAGAAGTGGAACACAGAGTCCAGTCTGATTCTAGGCCCTGCCAAATATCACCATCCCCCCAGCCCATATTTTTTGCAGATACCGCTGATGACAGATCTATTTTAGGAACAGGCTCTTTACCTAAATTATTTTAGTCAGTTAAGGAGGGGGTAAGAAAAAGAACATATTCTGAGTCTTCTATTCTTAAAAAATAATCAGTCTAAATTAATGCTCGTAGCACAGAGACACATTTTGAGGTGACATATTTTGCTCCCCTACAATATACACTGATTTGTTGATGGGATGTGTGACTGTTCTGTGTCTCCTCCCCACCTGGATGAGAAGGTGGGGCAAAGGGAGAGGGGCCTGATGCAAATGGGCTGATGAATGAAAAAAACTAAGCCAGAAGGAGAAATTTAGAATCCTGGAAGACAAAAAAAAAAAAAAAAATTTAAGAACACACCTTTGTTTTCATTTCCTCCCACCTCCCCATTGCCTGCAACCCCACTCAAGGTAAGAAAAATTAAAAATCAATGAAAGTTGTTCCTCAAAGGGAAGGGAGGGTGCTGGGATAGAAGTTTTACTTCTTTGAATATAACATATTTGTAGATTTGCCTTTAGAAACATGCACATGTTTTAAATAGTTATAAAACAAAATTAAAAGTTAAATAGTCCCTAAGTATCAAACGAAAAATAAAACAATTTAGTTTCTTTTTTGCATCGGTGTCAAATTGAATGATTTTAAGAAATAGTAATTCAACTATATATATCTGGTGAAATATGTCCCAAGAACAACAATGAATGCAAAGAAATCTCAAGCTCTTGCATTATTGATATTGTTGCAGAGAAAAACCTGGCCTATGTTCACCGATGCTGAATGGAAATAGGGAGACAGAGCTTTGGAGGAGTAGAAAGGAATAGCTTTATTACTTTGCCAGGCAAAAGGGGAACACAGCAGGCTAGTGCCTCGAGAACGGTGCCCCCCTCTCTGGGGAATAGGAAGAGGTCTTATAGTTGGGGTTCGTGGTCAGGGGTAGGCGATAAGCACCAAGGTAGTAACAATCTTGCATTCTTCTGATGGGCTGGTGGTGAGGTAAGCAGGAGTCAGCATCATCCACCTCCAGGTCCAACTGGTCTGGGTCTACATGCTTGTGGGCAGCACAACATCGTTCATCATTAACTTCTTGCACCTGGAGGGCGTTTCAGCTTCTGCAAAATAGCTCAAAGAGATTGTGGTGTGTATTGCTGCTGGGGAAACAGGACCTGCCCCAAGGCTGCTCTTGCCTGTTTCTGCCAGGTCTCCTGCAACCCCTCCCTTCAGTAATTAACAACTGCTTGAATCTGCGCACTGGAACTCAGGAAAGGTCATGGAGGCTGCATGAAGGCTGTTGTTCTATAATCAAAGAAATAGGGGACACAGAAAGGCTTTGTGCCCAGGAGCCCCACAGGGCCCTGCTCGGTATCAATATCCTATCTTGCAATTATGGGATGATATATGGAAAGATAAATAGATGATAGGGCAAATAATTGTGTAGTTAAGGTTTTCAGTGGGAAAAAAAGGACACAAACTCAATTAAGTAAAAATTCTACAATTTTAACTTTGCATTATAAACATCAATATGAAAATATTATGCATGTTTCTTTAAAATGTTTCCTAATTCTGTCTAGGAAAAAGCCTAGAAACAATGACCAGCAGTAAATCAATAGCAATCCTAGTTGGTTATCAGTAGAAAATATCGATAAATATATGTGATCAACCCACTATGTTTAACTTCAACCAATAGAGATAATTTAAAATCTCAAAGTAATGTTTTCATTTTAAAATCAATAATGATGAGTTAACTTTGTGGTCATTTGGTTGAAAATTTAACACATTCTGCATATCCCACTATGACTTTGTACCATTTTCAAAATCTTCCATGTTTGTACAATATTTACTAATCAACTTTGATGGAGTCAATATGCAAGGTTCTTGGAATAGAAAAGTGCAAAAGACATATGTTGCTGCCTTGGGTTTCGCACTTTAACTCACATCTGCCTCTGTTTTATCAGTGAAATCCAGCTGGAGTGTCTAAGTAATAGCAATTACCTCCAAAATCGATATTTCTACATTCCTAGGACTTATCTTTGGCTTTAAAAATAAATAAATAAATAAATAAATAAATAAATAAATAAATAAATAAATACAAGCTAATGATGAAAAGAGCACTTAGTCTGTGCTCTAAATAATGAACCTAATATTGGGACAAGCCTAATTCCACTTTGCATTTAAGATAAGCATTGTCACACTAGGAAGTTATATACTTATTCCATCATGTTGTTATTGAACAGAACATTTTTGCAGTAATTACAGAGTTGATTCTGAAACTAGTTTATGAGTCAGGAAAATCAGCTTCATTGCACTGAACACAGTGTTGTTAACCAGAGGTATCCCATTCTGATTTGAAATAGGAAAAGGATAAAAAGAAAAACTTCCGTAAAGCATAAAGGGACAAAAGACCTGATTATTATATCTAATAGATTTACCTACTTCTCAAATTGTTTCATATCACATAAGACGTATTTCTAGCTTTTCATGTTTAAGTGAAATTGCAAAGAATATTAAAATATTCTTTATGAGTAGCAAGTTGAAGCACTTTATATAAGCATGCTACAGTTTCAGAAAGACTACAAACTAAAACTATGCAGGTGTCGATCTTATGTAGTGACAAGCAGTGGCCACTGATCTTAAGACAGGCTGCCTGGGTCTGTATCCAACCTCTAACTCTTACCAACGGTGAGACCTTGGGCAAAGAAGGTAACCCCTCTGTGCCTTAGCTTCTTCGTTTCTAAGGTGGTGCCTACCCTGCGAAGTATTTCCAAAATTAATTTGCTTTGTTAATTTACCCTGCCTTCCTTGGCTTGACTCTTTTCTCTTATTTTCAGAATATGCTAGAGTCACTGATTTTTCTAATTCGAATGCTTTGTAATGAGAGCTGAAAAATCACATGATTAAAAGCTTATGTCTGACTTTTAAGTTTTATTCCAGAAGAGTCTTCATATTTAGTAGTTCAATTTGTAACTAGATTCACTGACTTTTCACACTCGAAATACTTTCCTAGAATTGTTGGGTCTTCCAAGGTGCTGCCTTGTATGTATAAACAGCAAGTGACGCTGCTAACGCTGACGGCACCTTCAGTGGTCACGTCCCTGACTGGTCACTACCGCAGGTGGGGCTCCTTTTCGGTCATCAGGAAGGATGGGCAGGGCTGTCAGGTGGGGGACACTTTCTCCAAATTGCGAGCAGCACCTACCACCCCAGTTCTTGCTGACCCCCTTCTGAATATATCCTTGACCTTTAAAACTTGCAGATAAATGCTTTTTCTTATACAGGTACGGTAGCATCTCAAAGTTATGTCCTTGAGTTCAATTTTAAGATCTTCTTTTCACTTTTCAGGGCAACCAACATCTTAATAGATTGGTTTTGGTTTATCACTTTATTTTAAACGCGTTCATCCATCTCTACCTGTTCTTGTTTCCACTCTAGTTTTTCTTCACACTTTTTTCCAGTTTTTATTATGGACCGAGGATCCTGTCCTGTAACACGTTATGGTTAAATAAATCTAGAATTGAGAATTAATATTCAGATAGTATCGGCTTTCTATATTTGACTCCATAAATTTTATAAGTATTATATTGTACTTAATGGGCATGCACTAATGATTTCATATACTCGATTCTACAAATTTGAAACTCATCATCCTGCACTTAATGCATTGCTGCTAATACACACCTAACAAGCTTTTAAACGGAATCAATACAGGATTGATCTATATGTCTTCAAATTTCAAGTTATTACATGCCCTTTGAATGCAGCCTTATATTTGAGGGTTATTTTGATAAGCATTTTAACTCAAATCTTGTAAAATAACAAGATTTGCTTATTTTCTTTAGAATACCGTGAACATTAAATCAGTAGAAGGAAATTACAGTTAGAGTCAAAGGGCTGACAACTGGGTGGTTGTTTACAAATGTGTTACCATTCTTCCAGGAATAATTAGTGATGTTCAGAAAAAATAGAATTCAAGTAGCATGAAGCACCTTGGCACATGTACAGTGTTTTGGACATCATGCCTTCGCCTCTATGTACAGAAAGGTCCCTCTGTTGCACCAGGCACTGGGAGCCAAGCCACTTCTTTACCTGGTATTTTCTTTAGATCTAAACTAGTTTGTTCAACTTTAAAAATCAGATGCCGGCTAGACAGGTTGTACTCATCTCCTTCTTTGTAGATATAGAATCAGTGAATTCCTGGTCGAGAGCCTCAGGCCAACATTGCATTCCTAAAGTTTTCTGTCCATTGTCCAGATTTTGAGGAAGTTCCACATAGAATTCATCATTCCAATTTTTTCAGATTTCCCTGACATATTAATTTCCTAGGCTGTTGTAACAAAGTACAACAAACTGGGTGGGTTAAAGCAACAGACATTTATTCTCTTATAACGCCAGAGGCCAGAAGTTCAAAATCAAAGTATTGGTCCCTCAAAACCCTCTGCAGAGGACCCCTCCTTGCCTTTTGCAAGGTGTTTTTTGGTTGGTGGCTGCATGACTCCAATCTCTGCCTCTGTCTTCATATGGCCGTCTGCCTGTTTCTCTTCTCTTCCTATAAGAATACCAGACATGTTACATTAGGGCCCCCCCTTAATGACCTCATCGTAACTAATTACATCTGCAAAGATCCTCCTTCCATATAAGGTCGAATTCATGGCTACAGGTTAGGAGTTCAACGTATCTTTTAAGGGGGCATAATTTCCCATAATAGCCAAGGTAGCAACTGATTATCTCTAGCAGAATTTGAGCCTTTTACGATTTAAGAATAGGCTGGCTGTACCTGATAATCAGTACTTTGATTTAGACAGTAATTTACTTTGTATTACTGTGTAATGTTTATGTGGATGGATGCATTATCGAGTCGAAATATATTCACTGATCTCCTATAAGGAGGTGCTAGGCTGAGTGAAGGAAATGCACGCAAGTTAGGCACAGGTCTTCTTCTTCTTTTTTTTTTTATACAGACCTTATAACAAATTCTTTATTGAGAGTTTTAACAAAGCCTGGTAAATTAGTTTTTCATATTGCTAAAGGTATTCAGTTACATCTTTCCATGTGAAACTGACGACAGCAACGCGTGGATCCTTCCTTCCATTCAGGTTGGGGGCTTGGCCACTGTGCAGGGCACAGGACCTCAGGTTCAAAACAGGCCCAGGCTTGCTTTAATGCTCTGATGTTGCTACCTTCAAATTCACAGTAATACTTGAACACAGGGCTCCACATCTTCATTTTGCACTGGACCCAGCAAATTAGGTAAATGATCCAGCTTGCGTTTCACAAACATAAAAAAGATACCAGGAGGAGAGGAATCATCTTCAAAAGCATAGAAACAATTAATGAAATTTTCTAGGGAAGAAAAAGAAAAGACGGTATTTCACTGGGTCTTTAATAGGGCAATAGGAATGGATGTGATTTGGGGGCAAAGGGGAAGAAAAGGGACAATTTCCAGGTAGATAATTTATACTATGCGGCCTCTGTTAGGGTGCTCATGTTGTAGTAGGAAACTAGCGTCCACCCAGGGAACAGATCTTCTTTTAAAAGCGCCTATATTTTAGACACTGAAAGAAAGCAAGCATAAAATACTACAAATTCAAAACAGAAAATAATAAATGCCTTAAGAGATGGGGATTAAACGCAAGGAGGGAGAGTGTCTATGTAAGGAGATTTACCACTAAGTCAAGGTTCAACAGAGCAGTGTGTTTCTTCTTCTCCATTGAATTCTAAGCTTGTAAAGATCTTCTCACTATTCAAATACATCAGCATTGATGGTCTAGATATGCCCATGACTTAAAGCACTTTTCCTCAAGGGGTAGCCCAGACGTGTGCTGCTTTGTTAGGTCTGTGTTGAGATAAACACAGAAAGTATGAGCAAACAATTTGAAAGTTCGAAAATGACTCGGTAATTTTAAGTATGGCGAATGTAACTTTTTTTTAAATATAGGTTTGTGTTTTGTATGCTTTTTTTCCCCTTTTCTTATTCTATTAAGTTTACGTTGGGTTTTATAAAAGTATACAGCAGTGATATATTAAGATTCAAAAAACTCAAACTAATTCTTCACCTCAGACATTTGAAGTGCTCTGAAGTAAGGACTCTCTCCTGGAGAAGAACCACATTTAAATGCACAGCAGAGCAAGGCCTCAGGCTAAATCTCTTTCTCACCCATCCAACCCACTGAGACTTAGCAGAGAAGAGTTCTGGGGACTAGTGAGAGATTTAATTCTTTTTGTTCCAATCCAGACTGATCCAGATTGTCTAGGAAGGCATCCCAGGTATAAAGATAATTATCTTTTTAAAGAGAGAAAGATTGCGGCCTCATTACACTCAGGTCTGTGGTCACACTCCTATATCTGAAGCAGTCAAAGGAGCACTAATTGTCAGAGGGTTGGTTTCTACTTTCAGCTCTCCCGCTTCACAGAGTAATGACCTTGAGCACTTCAGCACTTCACTGTTTACAAATCGCTCCCCATCTACCACAGAGTTTTTTGCACCAGCAAGGTGAGATTTGGCATGTGAAAACTTTCAGCTGTATTCAAAGTTCTCTATACACGACAGGAGTCAGGGTTCTATGGTGAGTATGGTGTTGATTATTCAGGGATACACCAACAAGGAAAATGTTCCCTAAGTTAAATCTTAAGCAAGGGGGCTTCCCTGGTGGCGCAGTGGTTGGGAATCTGCCTGCCAATGCAGGGGACACAGGTTCAAGCCCTGGTCCAGGAAGATCCCACATGCCGCAGAACAACTAAGCCCATGCACCTCAACTACTGAAGCCCGGGTGCCTAGAGCCCATGCTCTGCAACAAGGGAGGCCACTGCAATAAGAAGCCCAAGCACCGCAACGAAGAGTAGCCCCCGCTCTATGCAACTACAGAAAGCCTGCGTGCAGCAACGAAGACCCAATGCAGCCAATAAATAAAAATAAATAAAAAACTTAGGCAAAACCAAAGACATGCAAAGACATGGGATATTCTTGAGTCTTTCTTTAAGGCCTTTTTTGGCTACAGCATTATGGAGGATCTTCACAATGTAACTATTTTCACTTTTTCTATAGCCTGACCTTTGGACAGACCTGGATATGTTGTTCCACCACCCACCAAGGATGGACCTTAGAAACATTCAAATACTGGGATATTTCTGGATCTCTTTACCTTATTAAAGAGAAATTGAATATGGTTGATTTCTTTTTCCTGGTAAGTTTTTCAAAATAAGTATGATGCAAATCTTGGGGTCACACAGTCATTCAAATAACATAATCCAAAAGTAAGTGAGAAAGCCAAGCTCCAGTGGGATACCAGAGTTCACTCATGGTTATTCTCAAACCCGGGGTAGATACTGACTATGATAATTCTTGCATTTATGAATATGTGTTTGGGTGTGGATGTGTATACTAGTAGACAGCTGAGAAAAATTTCCTTCTTTTTTAAAAACATTTCTCTCTAAAAACATATAGGATGCTATCTTAGGTCAGCTGAGGACCAAGAACTTAAACCAGCATAATTCCTGTACCTTGTTAAACAATAATGGCATACTTTCCTATGCCTTCCTATAACGAGATCAAGCAAAAATAGCTTGCCTTTTTGCTCCAGGAAGTACCTGCTCCTGGAAGATAAGACTAGGAAGTAACTAAACTGCTTACTTACAGAGACTAAATTTGTTCATCCAACTTACTTGAAGATTCTCTCCTCTTTGATGTGCCTGCAAAACCAAAGCTATTGTACTATAAACTTTGCCCGATCCCAACCAGTTCTACACCTTGAAACACCCACATTAAAATCACCTATCTCAGTTTCTCAAACATCAGTGAATACATTTCTGTAATTTCTTTACGTAGAGTCTCTCCTAGGACTATTAATATGGTTTTCCTCTTACTTTCACAAGTCTAATAAACTTAGTTTGCTTAATCAACAGGGTTTTCTTCTGGTCTTTTGGGGAAAGTACAGTGAACAGGTGTACCAAAATAATTTAATTAATATAGAATTCTAGGTCAACATATATGATAGTGTTTTTCTATAAACTATTCTCATTTTCCCTATTCTTCCCTTAAAATCAATATTATTTGAGATCTTGTTTAATCTGTTTCCTTTGACTTGTTAGTTTTCTTTTACACTGCAGGTCAGTTGAAAGCCTCTTCCTTACGTAGCTCCAGTATAAATGTATTCAATCCAGGTATGACAGTTTGTGTCACCATCTGATTGTTTTGGTACCTACCTCTTCTTAGGAAAAATGAAAAATAAAAGGGACATCTGTTATGTGAATATGTGGGCACTCAGACATAGGGCAGCTGAACACAGGCATGAATCTCCCATAAGAAAAGATGTTGGGGACCCTGATTAGGAGCAGCTGCAGATGGAAATAATGAAGTGGGAACCCCAACCCTAGAAGCCTATACCCAGGATACAAGAAGCATATGTTCTGTAAGCAACAAGACTGATTGATAAACTAAGGGAGCCACAATGGCTTGTCAAGATGATGGTTAGGTACCTGCATGGCCTTAGAGCATTTGTGAGAATTCAGAGGTCAGCAGCCAGTAGTCCCAAAGAGCCATGGTTTTACAAATGTTTCCAATGCAAGTAATGTTTTTCTAAGGAAAATCTGCCTATGAATCAAGTCTCTAAGGACCATTTTATTATTCACAGAAGAAAATTTAAGACCAAATTAATTTCCCAACACAACAACAAGAGTTTATAGGGAAAGAGGTAGCCCTGTGTTAAATCTCTGAAAACTCCCACAATGAAGACTAGCTTGCACACATTTACACAATTTAAGGATCCATGTTAATCAGCTCTGCATTGTTTCTCACTGTTTCAGGGGGAAAAATGTAGATTCACAGACATTACCTTTCAAGCTTTTCATTCTTAACATCACTGACCCTAACTCTCATAACAGAAAGAACTGGATGAATGAGGCAGTGGTGAGCAGGAGACTATCTAATCCTCTAATTCTACAATTAGCCGTCTGAGATCCATGGATTTGCTAGCCAGACACTCAAAAAGAGGTATCCTCTTTAATTGCATGCCATTTCACCTTGTGGAGCCTGTGTCTGGGTAAAAAGGAGAAACAAAAAGACTCACACAAAATTAATTATGGAAGTTGCTAAAAGACAGAGCAGCAGGTATCATCTAAAGTCACTAAAAGCCATGTTTAATTTTATAAATATAAATATATATATGTGCGTGTGTGTGTGTATCTTTCATTTCTCTTAGAGAAATTTTACAGATATGTTTGGGTACTTTATCACTTGAATTGTAGTTGAATAACTCATTATTGTAGCCATGCAAGCACCAGCTTCAACAGGGTAGTCAGCCAAATTCTTTAGTCTTAAAAAAAAGAAAACTTTCCAATTAATTAAAAACACAGTCTAATATATCTCCAACTAGAATTCATTTTAATTTTCCATTAAAAGGAAATTCAAATTCTTGCCAAAATGTTTATTATCCTTAATTCAATATATATAGTTTTATTGATGTTAATTGATTAATTTATTCAGGAATTTTTGAATCTTATTAAAAATCAAAGACAGTGCTTACTACTAAAAATACTTAAGCTCAAAGACTTGGTCTGTCTTTATGGAGTGCTAGATGTTCTAGATGCAAAATATGGTAAGTTCACCAAAGGAGGTTATGATGGTTAACTGTGGGGTTAATTTCAACTTGACTGGGCCATGGGGTGCCCAGATATGTGGTCAAATATTATTCCGGGTGTTTCCATGAGGGTGTTTTGGATGAGATTAACATTCAAGTCTGTAGACTTAAGTGAAGCAGATCGCTCTCCCTAATATGGATGGGTGAGCCTCATCCAATCAGCTGAAGGCCTGACTTGACCTAAGGCTGACCCTCCCCCAAATAAGAAGGAACTCAGTCTGCCTGACTGCCTTCAGACTGGGACATCAGCTTTCTCCTGCCTTTGGACTGGAATTGAAACACTAACTCTTCCTGTGTCTTACATCTTCTAGCCTCAGACTGGAACTACCCCATCTGCTCTCTTGGGATCTCCAGCTTGCTGATTCCAAGTCTAAGGACTTGTCAGCTTCCAGTTGCGTGAGCCAATTCCTCATAATAACTATATATTATACCCTATTGATTCTGTTTCGCTGGAGAACCTGGACTAATAAAGAGGGTTTACAGAGGATATTATGAGATGGTGGAGGAAATATCACGTAATGAACCATAGAATAATTACAGATGGCTTCTCAATTAAAGCTGAAACTGTGCTTTAATTTAAGTATTTTAAAAATGTATGCAAATTGCAGTCTTCATCAAAGGAAAAATATAGTCTGCTTTAGAATCGTCAAAGGTTTTTAGCAGCAGAAATTTCTTTCAAATAACATCTTATAAAAACTCCATTGAATAAAATAGATGCATCTATAGCTGCTCTAATTGATGTAGAAGTGCCAGCTGGGCACCCAGCTATGTCTGAAAACTCCACAGACTCTTCCACGCAGACCCCTGAGTCTTACACAGTGGTTCACAGGTTAAATATTATGGTTTGACTGCATTAGGTGAAGGGAGAGGGTTCACACAATTTTATTTGATTAAACATCACATAATTTAAACCATCTTACTTTACAATGAATTTTAACACCAATAATTTACAAGATACCATTTTTTAATGAGGAACGTGTGTTTTTAAGTATAATTACTCCATTTGTGTTTATTGCTATATCTACTCCATCTGTGACGGAAGAATTAGATAAAGCAATTAATCAAACCTGTTTTTCTCCAGGTTGACGAGGAAAGAATGAAAGGTATTTTGTCCAAAACAGGGGAGATAAGCAAGGATTTATGTCTAGAGGCCTGAGGTTTTCCTTGTCCTGAAGGAGAGTCAAAAAGCCTAAGATCATGGAAGCACAAGGCAGAGGTGTCCAAAAGCTAGAGGCTCTGAGGATGGACAGTGAGGCAAATATTCAGCGTGTAATAAAGGTGAAATTTCAAACCAATGGGAAAGATATATTTTTCAACAAATGGGAAAATTGAGTAATCAGCTGAAGGAAAAATAATAATTTGGAAATTTACATATTTCATTAAAATAAATCCAGATATAGCAGTGATTGAAACAATTTGCAAAAAAAAAAAAAAAAGAAAAAGTACAAAAAGAAAGCATGAAAGGTAGATGGTTTTAAAACTTTTGTAGTGGGCATGTCATCTCTAAATATAAAACAAAACACCAAAGACACCAAATAAAATAAATTTTAATAATACACATTTTGATTCATTACAGAAAATTTTATAAAGTCAAGGACTAATATTAATTTGAGAAAATATTTTCAATTCACATCTCAGACAACAGGAAAAAATTTCTTAATACATAAGTATTCTGGTAAATCAAAAGGACAAAATAAAACACCACCAAGAGAAACAAAGGGCAGTTTGCAGTTAAAAAAAAAAACACAGAGTCCTTAAAAACATACACTGTTAATAGGATTATACATTTTTATAACCCCCATGCAAGGTAATTTGAAAATAACTATCAAATCAATGTACATACTCTGTGACTCAGCAATTCATTTTCCTGGGCATTTATCCTACACGTTTGTAAAGTATTATATGCATAAAGATAGCCATTGTGTGTTATAATAAAACTAGTTAGATGCCTACAAATATGGTACAGTTTAAATAAATTATGCTACGTTCCTATGATAGAATACCTTACATTTTTATATAGAATATGGCATCTCTAGATGTACTGTTAAAATGAAAATTAAATTGCATATCGCGTCCTTATTCATGTGGAAAAAGGATACATGTATAATGCCTGGAAGTGCAGAGAAGCATCTGGAAAGACATCCAAGAAGGGTGAAGGCATCCAGGAGGGGTTGTGGCTACTTAAGCAGAAGGAACAAAGACACATTTTCACAGTGTTTCTTTGTGTACTTTGAAAAACTTATCTGCATGTGTATAACCTCCTTGATAATAAATAAATTAAAATGTTTAACTGCCCAAGTATTTGGAAACAAACACCACCAAAATCGTTCTTCATAATGAGCATGTCAAAGAATAATGTTATAATGAAAACTACAAAATATCAATACTCAATTAAATCATAGCAAAAAAATAGTTTATATAAAAAGTGGTCCAACACAGCTCTAGCTGTACTTAAATGAAAATTACAGGCTTTAATGTTTTTGTTATAAAACAAAAACACTAAAACTAATTAAGTAGATGTTCAGCTTGTAGAGCAAGAACATATTGCAGTAAATTCAAATAAAATGAAGAAAAAATACAAACAATAGAGGAAATACATGAAATACAGCATGATACCAGATATCCTAGCCAAGGGAATAACACAATAAAAAGAAATACAAAAACAAAATGACAGTATCATTATTTAATGATATGATTAACAATATTTAAAAGTCAAGAGAATTATTTAAATAAAACTGATCAGGTTTATGAGACCAGAACTACATTTTTAAATATTAGAAACTTTCAGCAATAATAACCAAAATTTTAAAATGACATAGTAAAAGAAATTTTGCTTAAGAGAAACAGAAACTAGAAAATTACCTAGAAAATAAACCTATTCAAATGTTTAATACCTTTTTTTGTAAAAATATACAAAATTCTACTGATTGACATTAAAAAGATAGATGCAAATATACACACACTTTGAAATATGAGACATTACTTCTTGAAAAAAATATGCATAGCCTAAAATGTATATATCAAATGCAAATTTCCCACAAGAACTAGTGACAAAGAAGTTTATTTTGGCAGTTCTAAGGATATGATTATGGCTATAATCTGAAGATTTATGACCTGACTTCAAGTTAAACATGCAAAGTCAGTGAAATTGTCCTCTCTTCTTCCACCAAAAGGAGAGGTTACCATAATGTGATGATGTCAGAACCCCAAAATTCACACCAAGCAACATTAGAGCAAAGGTCATTGCCAAAGAGGACTCCCCTAAAATCACGTGCCCTGTGGAAGAGCTTACATTTCCTAAATGCACTTCTCTTGCTTCTTGGTACCAGAGCTTCCCCGTGAACTAGAAAGGACACATTATTGACTTGAATAAAGACAAGTTGTAAAAATTGTAATACAGGACAACCTCCATGTGTAAGTTCTTAGGTGCCCTGTGGGTGGCAAGTCAATAAAGCATGTAGCCACCCACTGGTGAGAGCCTGTGACCTCCAAATGACAGTGTTTGTTATCCTTGTCACTTCAAACCGCTTTGCAGAAAACCGGGTCTGTAAGGAAATAGTCGATGCAGTACAATAAAAACTGATCCAAATTCTGCCTTTCAAATTCATTACACTCCTGAAAATGTACAGCAGAATTCATACATGGAGCACGTTCCTTTAAATACAACATAGAGAGATCTGTGTCTGAACCTTGTACTCAATAGCTAATCAATGCATTAGGCACTTAAATTAAAATTTCTGTTTTTAAACATACATCTTTACTACAACAAAATAATCTCAAAGCTTATACTCTATCAGATCTTTCAAGACCTCAGTCTTTGTTTATTAAGTACAAAGACTACTAACCTGATCATTTATTATCAGTAGCAGACTATTCCCAGTCACAATTACTCATACTGTGGCTGTATTCTTCTTTGAAGCACAAAAGAGAGTAAGCTGTGTATTTTGTTCCAAAATTCTCCTGTTGTTTTGTCCTCATGGGCTTAATATTTAGAAAACTCAAACCTTTAAAAAGAAAAGTTCATGAATAAATAGACTGCATATCAAGTAAGGGATTGTTTTCTGATAATCAATAGATTACCTATCAGAGACTTGAGCAGGTACGGTATTAACCTATACTTATGCCCTAACATCCTGACCAGGTGGCTTCCAAAGGCCGCTGTCTACTCCTACAATCTCCTATTTCAATTTACAGATGGAAATTAAATCAGTCCTATGAGTTTAAATACGTAAACATCCTCTTTCTTCCTCACAAAGATATCCTTTTTCTTTTTTTTGTAACCAGACGAAAGATGGAGCACTCCATGTTCATTTAGATTCCCCTTCTCACCCGGCCTTTCCTACTCGTTCTGGTTATTTGTGTTGACAGATTGAACAGTGAGGCTTGTTTTACGGTAATACTCCAACAGTCATATTTTCTCCAGGCTGAGTCATCTGCACTCTGTACTCATCCTCTGGCTGCATCTGAAATTTGAATTTTGTCATTCCGCCTTGCAAAGGCAATGGCCTGGGAGAACTCAGGCGGGCTGGTTAACAGAACACAGCCTGCTAATCTTTGATAAAAAACTACAATCCGGTGTAACATGGTGTCAGCCTGCTCTTTTTATGCCTTCATTTTTAATCTGATGAAGAATAGTTCAGCACACTTAACTGGTCATCGCATATAAATGTGCATTTGGAATTACATAACTTGAGTGATAAATACTGTAACTTAACCAATACTTTTTTGACATGTGGCAATGAAGTCCATTTTCCCCCTTTCCTATAATTTTGTTCACTCTGCTCCCTGCCACCTTTTTTTTTTTGACAGACAGTAGTGATCATTCAGGTGTGTATTTGATTCAGATACCATGACACTGAAACTGAATGTTAAAGCCAGTGGTTAGCCCCTTACCTCCATTCAAAAGCTCCCCATTGGAATATAAGTACTTAGAAAATATATTCCAATTTTTAAAAGAGAAAAATTAAAAAATAAACACCTCTCAGTCATGGTTCCAAGTAAAACCCAGAATCCAAAATCTCTAATCCGAATACCACAGCCATCATTATCTTGCTGAATATTTATTTGGAGAATCTGCTTCAGTCAGTAAAAGAATCTGTATTTTCTACAAAGCTTATCTGGTCTCACATCCTGGTTTATAAACACAGATTACAACTACCTTTTAGTGCTTCCTTTCTCCAGTGAGGACAGGAAGAGTAGAGCATGGGAAGCTTCAGGCTGACTACCATGGTCTTACCCTGTTTCTACTCTGTACCTTGGAAAGAGCCTCACAATCTAGAAAGAATTGCAGTTTCTTTTCTCCAGACAGATTACAAGAAAAGTGTTGCATAAAGAAAACAATATTGTACCTGTTAGGTTTCATACGTAATCATTTTTCTCATCTGCAAAAAGATCAAATGCGGTCCTCTCTTGTGTTTCTGTGGATTAGGGAGCTCCGCTTTGCCCTTGACCTCTGACAGGGCATTTCCTCCCTCAACGGAGAGGGGACAGTCAGGATGGTGTGGCATTTTAGTAGCTCATGAAATAGAGATTCTCAAATGTGACTCATGGGTCCTCCAGAAAGCAATGGGTCCAGTTCTTGGTTCTATTTCACTTACTTTCCCACTGCAAAGTGAGAGTGTACAGAATGGGTGAGCCGCGGCCTTCATTAAACATTTATGTAGCCACTACTCTGTAATTATGGTGTGACCTGGGATAAACACACTCAAATAGGTTTCCTCCTTTTCTTCCAGTGGGTTTTTGAAATCTCAAACCCAATTAACTAGGTTCATTGTGCTCTCCCTATAGGAGAAGCATCATTCCAGGAGGATTCTGTTTGACCCTTTTGGAACTCTTTTCTAATCATTTATGTTACTCCTATATAGTAATGGTCAAAATAGTATGTGAGTCAGCTCTTATGGCCTTTTATTTATTCTGACTTTATATCTCCAGAAGCTGCACAACATCTTGGGTACTGTGTGGACAGCTAGCAAGTAATAAAGCATAAGCAAGGAGGCTAAGTTAGGTGTGAGGAAAAAGCCTAGGTGACAATCTGGTTGGATGGTGATGGTTTGAATTGAGGTAGTAGTAGTATAAATAGTGAGACATGATGAATGTCTGCTATATTATGGAGGTGGTATTGCTATTAGATTAGTATTTACTAATCATTGACATGTACACATTGCTATATTTAAAATGGATAACCAACAAGGACCTACTTTATAGCATAGGGAACTCTGCTCAATATTATATAAAAACCTAATGGGGAAAGAATTTGAAAAAGAATAGATGCAGGTACAATATACGTATAACTGAATCACCTTGCTGTACACCTGAAACTATCACAACATTGTTAATCAACTATACTCCAACATAAAATAAAAATTTTTTTAAAAAGAGATGTTACCTTTAAGAAAGGAACACATGAAGTATACCTCCTATGATTCTGGCCAAAGCAATTCAGTAGATGGTGATACCATTCACTGAAAAGTGGAAGACTGGGGAAGGAGAAGTCTTTGGGAGTGTAGGGAGAAAGCAATTACTCTGTTTTGGAGAAGTTAAGTCACAGACGTTTACAAGGCATCCATGTGGAGATACAGACCAGGCACTGGATATGTGAACTCAGTGACTAGATGAGGGGTGGAATATAGCATTAGGAATCATCAGAAAAGAGACTGTCATTAGACAAGTGTACACTCACTGTGGGAAAGTGTGTGCATAGGTAAAATGCAACACTGTGACCCCCCTCTTTCTGCCAAGTCAGCCCTTGTTCTCAGTGAGAAATCAGGAGAGATAAAGAAAGAGTCCACTTCTGTGTTCCCACCTATCAACTTAGGGTCACTTGAATGTTCACTTATGTACCAAAAAATATATGCGCCATGTGGCTTCTTCAGCTCACATTCAAGGTGAAGAATAGCAGTCAAGTAAATGAACGAAATTTCAAGCATTTCTTTAATATCTGAGGCCTGGGACATCTTCCCATTGAAATCATTTCAGCACCTCCAAAAATAACTCTTGCTAGCCACATCTTTCTATAGTTTTAGGAAACGCTCAGAACACCCAAGAATACCACAGCTTTACCCTCACACCCACACAATGTGGAAACAACCAAAATATCAATTAAATGTGACAAACAGCAGTTTATAATCTAAATTCCAATTACTCTATTACAGAATTTTGCTGCAGAACATGTGTGTCAGAATCAAATATGCATTTTAAAGTCTCGACTTGAATTTTCATGACCAGCTGCAAAGAATTATTGTCATTTAGGGGGAAGAAAGATACATAAGGAGAGTAAGACCAAAAAAATGTCCAGATTTCAGAGTCTTTAGAGCATTATTTCAGTCTTTAGAGCATTATTTCCTCGGTGCCAATGACTTTTTCATTGCCAACCTGAGTGGTTAAAACCAGTTATTGAGCTGTTGCAAACAAGGTTAAGCTAAAAATATAATGGTTAGAGCATGAATTCCAGAGCAAGGATGTTGGTTTTCAAATCTCAGCTTTGCCAAACTTTTGAGGTATGTACTTAGACAGATTACCTAATGTCACTCTTTTTCAAATCACTCACCTTTTAAAATAGTTATAATAATATTGTCTAACTCATGTCTCCATGTAGAACTTGCCCATAGAAATGCAGCTGCTCAAATCCCATGCATGAGTGTATATTCACTCTTGTCTGCCAAATATGCCATAAATTCATCATTTCTCCAAGACATAACTAGAATTCATTTGCCTTTCCCTTTTATAGTTCTTTTCCTAACTTGAGATGTAATGAAATGGGCGATTCTAAAACTCTCAGTAAAGATTTAAATACTCACAAGCACAAGGAAAGGGGAAAATTGTGCTTAACAGCTATTTTACACAAGGCTTTTCTTCATGTAATTTCTCTTTAAATGTAAGACTATAGCTAACATAGCATTTATTGTGTGCGAGGCACTATTTTAAGTGCTGTGTAAACTTTATCTCCTTTGGTTTTCATAGCAACCCCGTGAGGTTGATCTGGGTTCTAATTGCTCTGCTGTGCTACCTCCAATTGCAAACAAAGTACGCTGCACCTTTACTTAAAATACTTGGTGAACAGTAAGACAGTCGTCTACCACGGCTGAAATCTCCTCTGATTCAAGTAAGTTTTATGAAATGACACTGCGTCTATCACAATGCAAACTAACATTTTAGAGAGTCTGAGATGTCCTGTCTAATTTTAAAACCTAACATTTCCCAAATTGGCAGAGTTTGACTTTTGTGTGTATATTTATTAAATTCTCATAGTGACTAGTGTTCTAAGGAACTGAGGGAAGTGCTGATTTAGACTTTTTTCAGGACAAGTAGACTCTTCTTTTGTAGAAATGCTCTGAGAAGAGAAGATTGCCTTATATTAGCATCAATGAATGTACTTCTGGAGAAATAGGAGGGATGATCTTTTTAGGGGGCCTTTTTTATTTGTCAAAAGAAACTTAGAAATCCCTGAGCAGGGGATATTATTAAATCAGTGTCCTATGAATTAACTTAACTAATTTGGTTAACTGGATACTAGCAGGTTTCTGACAACTTTTATGCTATTGAGGATTTGGAAAGTTTGGTGTCTGATGGGACAACCAAGAAAACTGTCTTTAAACATCTGTGTGGTTCATTTTTCTCTTACATATTCTAATTATTCGTCTCAGAGGATTTGGGGAAGCTTGCAACAAAGTTCTCTCTCTCACACATACACACACATATAAACACATAATAAATAATTACTCTGTGTCTCTGATACTCCCTCCTGCATTATAAGGTGACCCTGTGATTATAAGGCAAAGACCTTTAAATATTATGAGGGTATATCTCACATACTTTATAGTGATTGTATTACAAACATTTACTGAGTGCTTACGAAGTATGAGCACACAGTGTAAACTCTTACATCATGTTCATTTATTCAATCACGGGGTGCCTCTGGAATAACAGATATATTATTTTGTTGGTTATTACCTCAATTCTGTGGGCTAAGAATTATTATCCTTCTGTTATATATGAGAAGAAAGAGTCCCAGAAAGGACTTTCAAAAGAACTCAAATCGTAAGTGACAGCTGGATTCAATGCTTGGTCTTCTGTGCGAGAGCACTTCCTGTAGCATTTGTTTTTCTTATCCTCAGGATTCTGTGGCTTTCAAACAGACAGAGTTGAGCTTCTGTGTTCTGGATGTTTTTGTCATGGAAATCCCTTATGTCCCTTAAGTTTATTAAAATGTTGTTGACTCCACCATACAACTCTAATTACATCTTCCAGTGAAATGTTGGATTTAGTAGGACGCTATCAACTCCATCCAGCTGGACAGACTTTCGGGGCAAATTGTTGTGTTAGTTTAAGCTGATGAGAGAACCAGAGCAGAGAGCTGATGTATCTTATTGTTAGTACCACATTCTAACCACCAGGACAAAAATTCACCATTAGAAGTCTGTGAGTGAGCTTCCTGGATTCATTGACTTTCTGAAATAAAAGGCAGTCACTGCCGGAAGGCAGGAAGGCATTTTCCTGGGGACCAAGGCTAAATCTATATTCAGTGTTAAAAAGGATTCCATGACCCCCAAAATCCCCACCCACGTATGTAAGAGAAGCACATTAGTCACTCTCCACCTCACCCACACACCTACTCTGGTTCTGAGTATTAGCGTAACATGCGCATGTCACATCCAAGGGCACAAGGTTATGTCCTTGGGTTCATCTCTCTCACTCTCTCTCTCTGAACATAGATATTAATTGCTAAAATTAGGATGAAAAACGTAGAAAAAGGGGTCAAATTAGAGGCAAATAAAGTTCTTCTTTCCCGTACTTGTTTCAGCTGCATGTGCTAAGGTCAGAAGTCCAATATAGAAGTTTGGAAACAAGTCTCCTAGTGTTTAAAGAGAGCGTGAGTTTAGTTGGAAGCATCCCTTTCAACATACCTCCCTTTAAACCTTTGGCAGCTTGAACAGGTGGAAAATAATTCAAGATCTCAGGATTCTAGTTACCATCTTTCCACCACTGAGGCAGGAATATCTGAAATAATGAAAGCTATTTCATTTATTTTAATAATGAAAGCTATTAAACTGCTTATGTGTGGAGAGGGTTGAGTAGCTGGTTGTGCTATGCAACAAGGGTTAAGCTTTTTCTGACTATCTGGGTAGAAGGTTTGGTCTGTATTAAAGACAGAGTCACCCAGCAAGTCAGGAACTCAATATGAGAAAAGGACTGGTCTAAGACACAGCCACTTTCTGGCAACCATTCAGACTTAACTAAGAAAAGCCTCAGAAGCCTCTGGGACAAACCAATGGAGAATGAACTTTATGTACTTCGGAAACAATTGATTTTCAGGAGGCCATAGCCTTAATGCCCAACGGTTAGAACTGCACTGTTGGAGTTCTCTTTCCATTGGTGGTGGTAGCTGTTGGACCCTGGTGGCAGCAAAGCACAAAGTGATTAATGGAAGAGGAATCAAGGCCAGAGGCCACAATGTCAGTGGAGTAGAAAAACAAAATCTGCAAGGAGTTTAATTAAAACAATAAAATCTGCTATCCACTTCAAAAGACACAGCAGCAGTTAGGATGGGTATGGGACCCTCATTGTGGGCCCTCTGGGAGCAATGAGTTGAAACACATGATGAGATGAGGGCCATTCTCACTCACGCATCACCACAGGAGGGAAGCCAGCCTATGTTTTGGGCATAGAGGACACTGAGGGGAAAAGGTGTGTGTGTGTGGTGGGGGGCGGGGGGGTAGAGGGGGTAGGATTTGTTGAGCTAAAGATAGAAGCAAAAAGGAAAACTAAGAATGTTCAGGCTAACAACTTTGTGATTAAAGACAGAGCAATTGATTCTCACAGTGGCTTGACACACTTGGGAAAGTATGGTTTACACACACAGGCACACAATGAGCACGTGTTTATACACAGGTTGGAAACAGAAGGTCAGGCAGGTGGATTCCACGCCTGAAAATGACCTATTTGATATTTTAAAGCATTGCACAAATAGCATTTGTGGACTATTTTTTTTTCTTCAATATTTGAAATGCTTTGAGGTAAGGAATAGAAGAGGTTTAATGTGATATGCTTAACATAAGTGACTATTCGGAGCACAGTTGCTAAACTAAATTTTTATATCCAATTAGAAGCTAGGAGGACTGTTGTTTTGAGTTTGAGAACAAAGGGCATACGATGGTAAGCACTCAGAGTCACAGGGGAAGAAGAGAGATTATCAATTGATTGAGGAGAAGTAGCAGCCATGAAACAGAGGAGATGGCAGGAGTTTTTGTTCTGGTAACATCTCTGGTGAAAAGCTCTGTGCATCTGACTCCCCCCATCTCCTTCATGATCCCTGAGGAATTCCTGTGGGACCCCCCCACCCCCCGCCAGAGTTCCGCATAGCTGAGACACAAAGTTCCCTATCTATAGCTTCCATTGAAGATCCATGTCTTCATTCATTTCTCGGAGCATGGCAAAGATTAGACTCACGCTTTTCTATCTTGATCGCAATTCAGTTTCACGTCGACTGTGTGCCTCATTCTTACCTATTATCATCTTTCGATTCTAAGAACACATTTTACTGTAACTTCAAAAGCTTTCCTCTGTTTGCCACTTTTCTATATTCACCCATTCATTTGCTCATTTTTAATAATAGCAGCGATGTTTGCCACATGAAATGAGTCTCATTATACCAGTCATTTAAAATAATACCTGTTGAAGATGCATGCTAATAGCTATGTAAGAAGAAAACTAAGCACACACACAGAAGGGCTAGCAGTGCATTGTGAACTGCATTTGTGAAGGACAAGTTGACCAGAAATTTGAAAATGATGGATACTAGTGACCTGTCTTGATCTTTTCAGGAGATTCCAACTTTTTGCTTTTGAAAGAGTTGAAGAGTACTCATTTGAAACTTTGTGATATTTTTTTCTGGCTTATTATACATCGAAGAATACCTTAAATTGTAGGTTTCATGCCTGAGCATTTTTTTTGGACCATATCAAAATACCTGGCCATTATCACATAGCATTGCAAAGATGTCATCCTTGAAGGTTGCAGGAACATTCATATCATCATGTTACTTTGTGATAACATGTGGAATAAACATATGAGGATATTAAAATGATACTCATATCAATTCATTCATCCAGACAGACTGCTTATGCAAAATACTCCATGCAATTAATTTTAAGGTCTATTGCTGAGTCTTATTCTAAAACACAAGAACACAATAAGTTACTTGGTAAATTTAATTAAGGAATTAGAAGGAGGTGTTTTCAGTTTGAACAGGAAGGTAAAAATTCAGTTTTCTGCTATCTCATTTGGAGGTCATTGAAAAAATAGCAAACAGGAAAAAAAAATCAATCTTCAGTGAAACAAGGAGGCAGCTGGAAAGCCAGACAACAAAACAGATGGAGTGGCTACCAGGAAAGATAGAGATGAAGTGAGCGCTCAGGGAAAAGTGGAGCTAACACACCCGTACAGGAGCTGATGGGTCCCAAGCAAAGAGCAAGCACAGCTCTCAGAAGTCGAAATGCACACACTTATTTGCAAAACACTAGGTTACCATTGAGGTGACTGGTTCTGAAAAACCAAGGAAGCGGGAGTAAATGAGGATTTGTGAAAAACAAAGTCATTTTTATAGAACCTATACTGTCTCCATGACAATAGACGAGAGTTCTCATAATGTGGTTTTTCACAATGAGCTGTTTATCTTATTTAATTAGGAAGAAGAAAAGCATTATCCAATTTAGACAAAAAATACGTCTAAGAAAACAAACAAACCATAACACTCAAAACTCCAATTAGCTTGGAACATGTCCAGACAACTCCCAAAACAAATCACTTGCAAGTAACTGCCCAGGGGGTTAAGGAGGTGGGGAAATCACCTCTTTTAGTGATGTGCAATGAAAAAGGAATCAATAGAGACTCTATGCAAATAACCTACATGAGGAAAAACAAAAACAGGAAAGGGAACAATAAATGACAGCAAGTGTTTGCAGCACTCAGTCTTACCATGGAGAAGATGAGAATGATAGCTAAATATATTTTCAGGAACATGTGTATTTTTTAAATTGGAGAAAGTGCAAAAAAACAAAAATATAAGACATCCAGAGGAACTGAAAGTTAAGCTAACAGAATTAAAGAAAAAAAAAAGTGGATAGATGGACAGAAGGTTGTGTAGAATCATGTTTCCTTGTATATGCGTGAAATACTTGGAAAAGAGACATAAGAACTACTGATGCTAATTACTTACTGGAGGTGAACCCAGCATCTCTACAGGGTCTAAGAGGATATTTATCCTAGCATGATACATACAATACTAATACTTTTTGAATTGTGAACTAAGTGAATGTAATACCTAATCAAAACATATAATTTTTTAAAATATCATGAGCTATTAATAGGTAGGTGGCCTATAAGAAATTCCAGGATGTCTTCAGGCCTAAGCACCTGAAACACATTTCGCTTGCTTACAAATATAACAGCTACTTTTCTTCAAGCTGATGTGTGAAATCTTGGGATGTACGGGCTTCAGTGTCCCTTGAAGAATTCACTGAAAGGCAGGGCCTACGAGGCCTGGGCTGAGGCTAAGTATCCTTTTCTTGCATCTTCTCTGCCTACACTAACAGCTATTCTGGGATTCCTTACCTTTCCAATTCTGCATCTCTCTGTTCCAAGCATCCTCAGCCACACAGGATCCTCATTTAATTGATTTTCCTTACATTTCCCTGTCTGTCTTTCCCTGTCTCCGTCAATCACTTCACAAGGACCACGTTATAACAAGTCACCTCTTTTTTGCTTTTTTTCTCTCAGATGAGAAAAATGGGCCTACAAAGATGAAACATATTGTCCCAAGATCACAAAATGGGTAAAAAAAAAAAAAAGTGCAAACTACATGATTTGAATCTCACCTTCGATATCCTGTATATCACCTATCTTAGTCTTTTGTTTTGAATAAGAGCTAGTTTTCACACAAGAGGAATCACTCTTATAAGGATGAAAATTAAATTCTATTAACATAGAGACCATTAAAATCAGCTTCCATAACATGATCAAAACATGTTTCAGCATCTTATCATTTGAGAGATATATTTGTTCTGAGTTGTATTTAATATTAAAGTTTAAAACGTTATATATCCCTTTTGAGAGATTTAGGAAACACACCCTCAATCACATCTCACTCAAATGCTTTTTTTAGACCTCAGCAAGCAATTTGTTAAAAACCGTATGATTGCATGTTGAGTCTGTATCCTGAAAATTTGCTGAGTTCATTTATTAGTTCTAACAGTTTTTCGGCAGAATCTCCAGGTTTTTCAATGTACAAGGTCATAAAACCTGCAAACAGAGACAATTACTTCTTCCTTTCTAATTTTGATTTTTTAAATTTCTTTTTTCTTATCGAATTGCTCTGACTAGAACTTCCAGTATCATGTTGAATAGAAGTGGTGAGAGTTGGCATCTGTTTTGTTCCTGATTTTAGAGGAAAAGCTTTCAGCTCTTCCCTGTTGAGTATGATGTTAGCTGTGGGCTTGTTATATGTGGCCTTTATTATGTTGAAACACATTTCTTCTATACCTAATTTATTGAGCAATTTTATCATGAAAAGAGCACGCTTTTCCTGCAATTGAGGTGATCATAAGACTTTTATCATCATTCTGTTAATGTGGTCTGTCACATTTATTGATTTTCATATGTTGAAACATCCTTGCATCCCAAGGAAAAACTCCACTTGATCATGATGTATAATCCTTCTAATGTGCTGCTGAATTCGTTTTCCTAGAATTTTGTTGAGTATTTTTGCATCTATGTTAATCAGAGATATTGGCCTGTAGTTTTCTTTTGCAAGCCTTTTATCCGATAAGGGTAAAAAATATATAACACTCTTACAACTCAATAGTAAAAAGAGCAAATAACTGGATTTTAAAGTGGACAAATGACTTGAATGGACTTGAAAAAGACATATAAAGGACCAACATGATATGATAAGATGCTCAACATTGCTACTCATCGGGGAAATGTGGATCAAAACCACAATCAGATACCACCTGACACCTGTGAGGATATATTTATATAAAAAAATAATAAAAGATAGTGAGCATTGACTAGGACATGGAGAAATTGGAACCCTTATACTCTGTTGGTGAGAATGTAGAATGATGCAGCCACTATGGAAAACAGTATGATGGTTCCTCAAAAAATTATCTATCATGTGATCCAGCAGTCCCACTTCTCTATACATATACATATATTTAATATATGTATATATTATAATATATGCATATAATATATACATATATTATATGCATATATATGTATATATTATAACATATGTATATAATATATATATCAGAAAGAAATGAAAACAAGATCTCTAAGAGACATCGGCACTCTTACATTCATTGCAATGTTCTTTATAATAGCCAATATTTAGAAACAACCTAAATGTCCACTGACAGATGGATGGATAAGGATATTTTCATATATGACACAACACAATGGAATATTATTCTGCCTTAATAACAAAGGAAATATTGCTATGTGCTAAAATATGAATCAACCTAGAGGATGTTATGCTATGCTTGTGCCTTGCTTGTGTGGTTGTGGTGATTGTATATGCACATGTCCAACCTTATCAAGTGGCATACATCAAAAGTGTGCACATTTTTATATTAATTATACCTCAATAAAGCTAAAAAAACACTTGCTTACTTTGGTTTTCGTGATTTATAGTTTAAAAATCTAGTTATTCCCCCAGGACATCCCAATCTGCTCCACTTCCAAAACTTTTATTAACATCTTTTACCCCCACAATTTGCATTAATAAATATACAACTTTTAGGGCCATCTTAGATATGTTTGCTCTTCATCAAGTACCACAAATTCCCCTCTCTGTGTAATTATGGCCTCCTCCCTGAATTTTGTTTCTAGCGTAAGCTATTTTTCCTTTATTTATTCCACAAATAATTTCTCCTCTGTATGTATTTCTAATCTGCCTGTATTTCACCCTTAGTTTCTAGTGACTAATTCAGCAGAAATCACCTCAATCTGTTGCTCGCATTTTTCTTGTGTTATCACCTTCTTCTCTTTTTGCTTTCAATCAGAAATGCACATAATGAATCATGCAATTAGAAATGATTACATCTCCCTTTCTCATTTCTTTCCTTTTCTTTCTTTCTTTTTTTTTTAAGCTTTATATTGACTGACATGCTCTAGAACAAGAAACCTCTGGAACAGAATTTTTATTCTTCACTTAATCCTGTTCCTCCTCCTTCATGCTTAATCTACACCTTCCAAAAACTTAAATTTATTCTCTTATTTTTCTATTTTTTGTGAACAAATGGTCCAAACTTTTAACACTGTCTATATATATATATATATATATATATATATATATATATATAGTGTGTGTGTGTGTGTGTTTTATCATTTTTTACTTACAGAGCAATGACACTCATTTCTGACAATTCTCATTTTTCTATACATCAATAAAAAAAGGATTTCTAGGCCATTAAGCAAGACACATGCTACACATTGTGGGTGATTGAAAATATTAATATGGTCCATTTTCAGTCTCAAGACCTCATAATCAAATTGCAGAAATATTCAGATACAAAAATAGCTCCAGGACAAAGCAAATGTTGTTCAGAGATATACCAGAATTGCAAACAAAGCCCAAAGGATGAAGTGATTCGGATCATTCAGGGAAATCTAAGGACTGGACAAAGTAGAACCCCAAGTGTCTGAGAACTTTATCGGTATTTTAGCAGAAGGCAAAAGAAGGTTGGAGAACACAAAGTCTATGGCAAATCCTTTCCAGCCTACAGTGCTGAGTTAAGAGGAAGAATGAGTAGGTGTTTACAGTGGGTGTTAAGTCTACAAGCAGAAACATTGGAACTTGACAAGAAATGTAAGAGATTTTAGTTTCATCACTTCATGCACTGGATGAAGAAATTAAGATTCACAAAAGTTATGTTACTAGCATAGACTCACAAATACAAGTAGAATCAAAGTCAAAATTATAATTCCTATCATCCACTTCCCAGACAAAGGATTTTTCACACCATCACCCAGACTAATAGCGAATAATAGTTAATGACAGGGTTGGGGAGAGTATTACTTCTGCTTTGCAATATTCCTTTTAGTAGGTGGAGAATATTCATAAAAAGCTATTAAAGCCATCTGAAATTCCATCCGTAGAGTTGACATTTTTCCACTTTTTATGTGAAGCATCTTGGTAACATCGAGAAAAGAAATTTAATGTTAGGTGTACCAGAGGTTGAGAAAAGGCATTTTGAAATTTGGAATGTGGCCAAAGAATTCTGGCTAAGAGGACATCACTTGGAAGAATCCAAGTAGCAGGAGAGCAGCAGGTGGGGGCATACCAGAGCCCAGGGGGAACATTTCCCCATGAAAACATTGTTCACGTTGAACTTGTGCCTAAAGCTAGTGCTAGAAATTCTCTATCAATGATTATTTTAAATAGAGTCAGATATATTATTATCATTGTCATTGTTTTTTAATTTATATATAATTACTGGCACTATTAAGGGAGGAACCTTGATTACATCAACTTACTGAGTGCCTTCATCTTTACCCCTAAAACTGTATTCTCTTAAACCAGATTCAGATTTACATGTTTTCACGTTTGAGATATGCTGAAAACTAAGGGTTCTATATTGAGTTTTAGCTAAGTAAATAATCATGGAACTGTAAAATAACTTTACACAAGAAAGAATGTCTTTTTGCTCTTTTTCTTTAAAGGCAATAGAATGTAGTGTTTAAGATCAAGCATTCTAGAACCTTTCTGCCTGAGTTCAAATTCCAGCTCTGCCAGTCTTTGGACCACTGGTAATCTGTTTTCTTACCTATGCAATGGAAAGAATGATACTAACTTACAGTATAAGTCTATTGTGAGAATTAAATTAACGTATATGAAGCACTTAGACTATTGCATAGTACGTACTAAATTTTCATTCAGTGTTAGCTTTGGTTGTTATTACTAATGTTAATGTAACCTGCAGTCTTTTTTATAATAGTTGAATAAATTAGAGCTTTATCGTAGAAGTCATTGTCACTCTTTGCCACGTGTAAATACATAAAGATGATAATTTCATAAAATTTTCAATCACAAATTTTGAATTGAAATTCTGCAAGTCATATACTTTGGTTTTGTTAAGATACATACATTCATCTATCATCTATTCATTTGTTACATGATTTGGTTTTTGTCAAGTAAATGTGCAAAGAAAAATATTTTTCTTGGTGATATCTTCTTAAGGATATTTACTTAAACATGAGGGAAATTTTAAGCTGAATTAATCAGGATTGCAATAGATTATATAGTTTTTTTCCACTAGGTAATCCTTACATACTAAAGAATGAGTATGAATACACTTAATTAGCAAACTTTAAAGAAATATATAGCAAGCAATTACAGAATTCATTTCATGTACCAATATATTTTATAGCAAAAGCTATAAAATACAGCTATAAAATATGATTATTCATAGAGTCCAGCTACGATGTACACTACAGATTTCTGCACACAAAAAACTGTGAAGGTAGATATTTACACATCTTTTTAGCTTGAAATATCCCAAATCAAGTCAGGCCCTAGCTATCCTCTATTTTTTTAAATTTTCCTATCTATTTTTTTTTAATTTAATTTATTTATTGGCTGCATTGAGTACTTCATTGCTGTGCTCAGGCTTTCTCTAGTTCCAGGAAGCAAGGGCTACTTTCTGTTGCGGTGCACGAGCTTCTCATTGCAGCGGCTTCTCTTGTTGCAGAGCATGGACTCTAGGTGCACGGGCTTCAGCAGTTTCTGTATGCGGGCTCAGTAGTTGTGGCTCTCGGGCTCTAGAGCGCAGGCTCAGTAGTTGTGGTGCACGGGCTTAGTTGCTCTGCAGCATGTGGGGTCTTCCTGGACCAGGGCTCGAATCCATGTCCCCTGCACTGGCAGGCGGATTCTTAACCACTGTTCCACCTGGGAAGTCTGCTATCCTCTATTTTTTGACACAGAAAAAACATATTTCTGAATTCTCTCTTGAGTTCTATCACTCCATGTTGACTTATTACTAGAGCAGTCCCCATCACTAAATCATGGAGCTGGTTGTACACATGCGGGATATGCATCTCTCCACAGATGACAGGGGAAACTTAAAAAGAGAAAACTATGTCAGCCAGATTTTTCAGGCTCACCATAATTTCAAAGTTTTTCTTTTTTATTGTGTGCCTCATTCCTAATAAACTCTCTGAGGAAATACCAATATTTCAGGGTTTAGTCTATATTCAGTAAACTTCTCTTACTACCTAAAAATACCACACAAACTATTACTTATCTAAAGACTTGATCACTGTCTTCATGACTAAAGAAGGATTTTCCCTACATCTCCTATATGAGCATTGGCATGGGGCCTCCGTCCTCTCCTTTTAATGGCAAGACCATAGATTATTTTTTTAAATTGTATTCATTTAACAGTATATCATTCTAAAGCAATTTCTCCTATGTTAAAAATCAAAAGCTCTGTCACTTCTTCATTGTCCATTACTGTTAGGGGAAATACAATTGAAGACACCAGAAAAGAACTGGCACTGTCTATTAATTTTATTGATCTTAATGCAATTACTGTAATAAACTTTAGTTTTCTGCTTCAGATCAGGTGACTGTGAATTTTTTTATGAACTTGCCTTCATAAAAAGCATGTAATTGGGCTTCCTTGGTGGCACAGTGGTTAAGAATCCACTTGCCAATGCAGGGAACAAGGGTCCAGGAAGATCCCACGTGCCGTGGAGCAACTAAGCCTGTGCGCCACAACTACTGAGCATGCGCTCTAGAGCCTGGAATCCACAACTACTGAGCCTGCGAGCCTCAGTTACTGAGGCCATGTGCCACAACTACTGAAGCCTGCACACCTATAGCCTGTGCTCCACAACAAGAGAAGCCACTGCAACGAAGAGTAGCCCTCGCTCCCCGCAACTAGAGAGAGCCGGAGTACAGCAAGGAAGACCCAACACAGCCAAAAATCAATCAATCAATCAATCAATCAATCAATCAATCAATAATTTTTTTTAAAAGCATGGAATTAAAAAATTGTCTTGTATATTATTTGCACCCATTTTAGAACTCATGTCCAACTCAGTCAATAAGTAAGACCGTAGAAAGGAAGGGATATCATGTCAATAAATAGCAAGAAGAGAGGACTCAGAGAAGAGGGTATGAAATACTAGAGACTGAGTCTGCGACATGTGGGTCTATAGGAGGAATGAACAGGTTTTGAATATCAGTCTTCATACCAAAAGTAGGTAGATGCAGTGGCTGAGGATAGGTAAGGACATCTGAGGAATCTAGGTGCGATTAGAAAGAGCTTCCAATTTGCCATTCCAAATACTTTGTTCACATCTTTATCTTATCACTTCTTAAGTCCATGAGTTTGGGCAATTTCATTTATTTTATGTAAAACTGAATTAACACTGACTCTATTATTGGCAGATTGTGGGCATTTAATGAGATTTTTTTTTTTTTTTGGTCACACCCTGTAGCATGTGGGATCTTAGTCCCCTCCCCAACCAGGGATTGAAACTGTGCCCCCTGTGGAGTCTTAACCACTGGACCACCAGGGAAGTCCTGAGATTGTTTTTAAAGGTGACTTTATTGAAGTATAATTCTTAAAATAAAATTCACCAATTTTACATACATGATTGATGAGTCTTAGTGAGTATATTCCACCATATCATCCCCACTACGATAACAATATAGAACAGTCCATCATCCCACAGTTTCCGTCTTCCCCCATCACCTCTCCCAACCCAGAGCCCCGGGAGACTACCGATCGCTTCTCATCACCATAGTTGTGTTTGTTCTAGAATTTCACTTAAATTGAGTCATACAGTGCATGATTTACAGTGTCCGGCTTCCATCATTTTGTTTTTGACATTATGGTTGCATTTACCAGTGGTTTCTTTATCTAATCACCTGCTTGGTTTTTTGTTAGTTTGCTTGCTAGTTTATTGCTAAGTATTCTATTGCATGGATATATCACAATCTGTTTATCTATTAATTCTTGATAGCAGAAGGTTATTTCCAGTTTGAAGTTTCGACGGAGAAGCTGCAATCGGCATTCGATTATAACTCTTCCTGTGGAAATGTTTTCATTTCTCTTGGTTAAATAACAGTAAATGGAGATGCTGGGTTTCATAAGTGTGTTTACATTTCTAAGTAACTCTGAGCTGTTTTCCAAAGCAGATCTTTCATTTTCAATTTCCACTAACAATGTAAGAGGTTTGTAGCTGTTCGATCCTCAACAACATTCACTTAAACAAAAATTAGCTACTTTGGGGTGTAGTGATATCCAGTTGTGGTTTGAAGTTTATCTTTCACTAGAGATGTTGAGAACGTTTTCATGTACTTAGTCTCCACTTGTGTATCTTCTTTGCAACATGTTGGTTTAAACAACTTACACATTTACTTAGTGGATAGTTTGCCTTATTATTGAGAAGAAGAATTCATTACATAATGTTTGGGAAACAAATCTTTATAGGATGTATGTTTTTGCAAATATTTTCTTAATAGTTAAGAATCTAGAGCTTGCCTGGACATAGTAAATATTCAATAAATATCAGGAAGATCTGAGTTTGAAAGAGCCTGAATCTGAAAGAATCTGACTCTAAAGAAATCCCAGCCTTTCCAAAGAAATATCCCAAATATTTCTTACAAGAAATATTGATAAAAATATAGCTGCAATTACTTCAAAGTTGTTTAATGTACCTAGTTATGAAATAATCCACTGTTGCTGAATCTAATCTAGCATTAAAATACCTTTATTTCACCCAAATTTAATGAGAAACTCTAGAGGAATGGTTTTAATATTATCCACTGTCATGGAGGGCACAGCAATATCACACCCAATATTTGCAAAACTTGTTTTGCGTCCCTTCTTTAAATCTTGTGACATTCTTGTACAAACAAACAAAAAGACACAAATAATAGAGACTTTAACAGCCCAGACCCTGGAGTCAGACGGATATATGTTTAGTCCTGGCACTACAGTTAGTAGCTTTGTGACAATTTACTTAACTTCATGAAGCTTCAGCTTCTTCATCTTCAAAATAAACAAATACTTCTTACTTCAGAGGGTCCTTGTGAAAATAAAAGAGACAATGCATGTAAAACACTCAGGATGGTAGTTGGCATACAGCAAGCATAGAAAACAGTTTCGCTGATTATTTAGATAATTATTTGATTCCATGAAAATGTGAAACTTGCATGCTGACATAAATTATTTGTAAACCTGAGCAGGGTTGAGATACAAACCCAGGTCTTTGTTTATGTGGCCATGTTAATGTGACAAGTATATCTGAAATTTTACTGTTTTATGACATGTAAATTAGCTTTTTTAAAGCCTCTTCTTTGTCATATCTCAAATGAGCTGTGGTACCACTTCTTAGGGTATTAGGTCTGTGGCCTTATTACTCATCTACACTCACCCTCCTTCTTTTTGTAGGGTACACACGCACACCTTTTTTTTCTACTCCAAAAAGAAAATAAAGAAAAAAAAAGACTCAAAAAAGGCTGATGTCATTTTTTAACATTTCCCATATTGCTTTAGACTTGACTTAATTTAGGGGAAGGAAAGAAAATCATTCCTTGAGGATTATTACTGGCACATGCACAGAGCTTAGAGCCAAGGACTGGATGGGCTCTTAATGTCACACAGAAACACAGAGAGCAGTGTCCACACACAGGTGGAAACCCAGACTCCAGTGCAAGGGCAGTCACTGTGGGTAGCACTTCTAAGGAGCTAGGTTTCCTTGGGTTATGTACGTTTGTTCTGTGAACTGTGATTACAGATAAGATTCAGGAGACAGCCTATAAAAACTATCTGGACAAGTTATTTAATCTGAAGACTTTATTTTAAAGGGAATAAAATAATTCATGGGAAAATTGAAACCTTTAAGAATCCATTTATATGTACATATGTAAGAATATAAAACATGTAAAATACTAAGATATGTATGTATGTATCTTATATTATGTGTATGTACATACAAGTGTATACAAATACATATATGATTTGAACAATGCACCCTGCACACTGATTGCTTTTTTATGTGTCTGGTATTAAATGCCAGTCCCACCCCACTAGAACATTGGTAACATCTTTGGCCACGTGTGATAAAGGATTTGGGCCCAGGCCAGTCCTCTTCCATTTTTGTCTTCTGGTTCTAGGCCACTCCGCTCTGCTTCTATATCCTTCATTGATTTAATCTCTTCCCTTAATGTCCAGACTTTTTCTCAGCTCACAGCTGATATACTACTGCAAAGGCCCTCAGTCTCAATAGCTAAAATACTCCCAAGTGAAATTCTGAACACACACAGACTTCATCAGCAGTATTTGCGATGTGTAGTGACATTTACTTCTCTTTTCCTTTTGCTCAAGTATCTTTAAATGTGGCCACTGCTGGGGATGTTTTGTATATGCCCTCAGGAATTATGTCTGGCTTGAAATTTCCATGAATTCCTGTCTGCAGCTGAAATGGAAGAATTTTTAGAGCTCCGTGGCTTTAGGTAACCAAAGAAAGACTTCCAGACCAATTTTTTTTTTTTAATTCTCTATCTGAATAAGCATAAGCACTTTTTTCATAATTGCATCCTCTTAATCCTTCCCCTTCTACTCACTCAAAATATTGAAGCTACTTAAAGGTTTTATGCCCAATTGCTTATGGCCATCCAAAAGATGGTATTGTTTCTCTCATTCAGAATTGTCAGGGAGGAAAAAGCACGTAGGAAAAGTCAGAATAAGATAGAAGGTAATGTAGATAGGATTAAGAAGGTGGAGTAGGAGGACGTGCACTCACTCCCTCTTTCAAGAGCACCGGAATTACAACTAAATGCTGAACAATCATCATCAGAAAGACACTGAAACTCACCAAAAAAGACACCCCACATCCAGAGACAAAGGAAAAGCCGCAGTGAGACGGTAGGAGGGGCGCAATCGCATTAAAATCAAATCCCATAAATGCTGGGTGTGTGACTCACAAACTGGAGAACAGTTATACTGCAGAAGTCCACCCACTAAAATGAGGGTTCTGAGCCCCATGTCAGGCTTCCCAACCTGGGAGTCCAGCAATGAGAGGAGGAATCCCCAGAGGATCAGACTTTGAAAGCCAGCGGGATTTGATTGCAGGACCTCCACAGGACTGGGGGAAACAGAGAGTCCACTCTTGGAGGGCACACAAAAAATAGTGTGCTCACCAGGACTCAGGGGGAAGGAGAGGTGACCCCATAGGAGCCTGAACCAGACCTACCTGCTGGTGTTGGAGGGCTGCCTGCAGAGATGGGGGGCAGCTGTGGCTCACCAAGCAGACAGGGGCACTGACAGCAGGGGTTCTGGGAAGTGCTCATTGGTGTGAACCCTCCCAGAGTCCACCATTAGCCACACCAAAGAGCCTGTAAGCTCCAGTGCTAAGTAGCCTCAGGGCAAACAACAAACAAGGTGTGAACACAGCCCCACCCATTAGCAGACAAGCAGATTAAAGTCTTACTGAGCTCTGCTCACTCAGCCCTACCCACCATCAGTCCCTCCCATCAGGAAGCACTCACAAGGCTCCTAGACAGCTTCCTCCACAAGAGGGCAGACAGCAGAATCAAGCAGTATCAGCAGTATTTCTTCTTGTGGAACTGAAAACCACAGCCACAGAAAGATAGAGAAAATGAAAAAGCAGAGGACTTTGTACCAGATGAAGGGACAGGATAAAAACCCAGAAAAACAACTAAATGAAGAGGAGATAGGCACCCTTACAGAAAAAGAATTCAGAATAATGATAGTGAAGATGATCCAGGACTTTGAAAAAAGACTGGATGCAAAGATCAAAAAGTTTACCGAAGACCTAGAAGAATTAAAGAGCAAACAGAGATATGCAACACAATAACTGAAATGAAAAATACACTAGAAGGAACCAACAGCAGATTAACTGAGGCAGAAGAGCGAATAAGTGACCTGGAAGACAGAATGGTGATAATCACTGATGCGGAAAAGAATAAAGAAAAAAGAATGAAAAGACCTGAAGACAGCCTAAGATACCTCTGGGACAATTTTAAACGTGCCAACATTCGCATTATAGGGGTCCCAGAAGGAGAAGAGAGAGAGAGAAAGGACCCGAGAAAATATTGGAAGAGATTATAGTTGAAAACTTCCCTAACATGGGAAAGGAAATAGCTACCCAAGTCCAGGAAGTGCAGAGAGTCCCAGGCAAGATCAACCCAAGGAGAAACACACCAAGACATCTAGTAGTCAAGTTGACAAAAATTAAAGACAGAGAAAAGTTATTAAAAGCAACAAGGGAAAAATGACCAATAACATACAAAGGAACTCCCATCAGGGTAACAGCTGATCTCTCAGCAGAAACTCTGCAAGCCAGAAGGGAGTGGCACGATATATTTCAAGTGGTGAAAGGGAAGAACCTACAACCAAGAATACTCTACCCAGCAAGGATCTCATTCAGATTCAACAGAGAAATCAAAAGCTTTACAGACAAGCAACAGCTAAGAGAATTCAGCACCACCAAACCAGCCTTACAACAAATGCTAAAGGAACTTCTCTAAGTGGGAAACCTAAGAGAAGAAAAAGACCTACAAAAACAAAAACAAAACAATTAAGAAAATGGTAATAGGAACATACATATCGACAATTACCTTGAATGTAAATGGGCTAAATGCACCAACCAAAAGACACAGACTGGCTGAATGGATACAAAAACAAGACCTATATATATGCTGTCTACAAGAGACCCACTTCAGACCTAGGGACACATACAGACTGAAAGTGAGGGGATGGAAAAAGATATTCCATGCAAATGAAAATCAAAAGAAAGCTGGAGTAGCAATAGTCACATCAGATAAAATAGACTTTAAAATAAAAAATGTTACAAAGACAAGAAAGGACACTACATAAAGATCAAGGGATCCCTCCAAGAAGAGGCGATAACAATTATAAATATATATGCACCCAATATAGGAGCACCTCAATACATAAGGTAAATGCTAACAACTATAAAAGAGGAAATGCAAGGCAGAAATAGAGACACAGATGTAGAGAACAAACACGTGGACACCAAGTGGGGGAAGCAGGGAGGGTTGGGGGGGAATGAATTGGGAGATTGGGATAGCAAACTGTACACTCTAAACATATGCTGTCTATTGTCTGTTAACTGTATCTCAATAAAAGTTCTAAAAAGAAATTGTCAGGGAGGACTTGCTTCTTTTCTTTTCCCACTTTTTTTTTTTTAATTGTGGCAAGAGCACAACATGAGATCCACCTTCTTAACAAATTTTAACAGTATTGTTAACAATAGCCGAGACGTCTAGAATTTATTCATCTTGCATAGCTGATACTCTCTACTCACTAAACAACAACCCCCGTGACCCCCTTTTGTCAGCCTCTGGTTACCACCATTCTTCTCTCTGCTCCTAAAGGTTGACCATTTTAGATACTTCATGTGAGTGGAATCATGCAGTATTTGTCCTTCTATGACTGGCTTATTTCATCCAGCATAATGTCCTCCACATTCATAGAGTGTGTTTGTTTGTGTTTGTTTTCCAAAGCATAGAAGGAAAAGCAAGATCTGTCGCCATCTGCCCTCACGGTCTGCCAACACGCGACTTTGCTAACGATTTCTATTTGCCCGTACTTATGGAGGTCTCCTCCAGGGCACCTCCTTGGGTTTAGTGCTCTCCTAGTCCTCCCTAATTATTTGGAAAGGTCAAATTAAAACTCTGGGGAAAGTGCTAAAATGGAAAATGTTCAAATCAAACAAACAAATAAACCTGGATTTGGCCCAGTATAAATGACAGCCTGACATAAATCACAAACCAAGGATGATTAGAATTTAAATATTTTCTTCTCTCCAGTGGCTTATTTTTCTGATATAGAAGATGACAAACATTCAAATAAATGGCATTCAGCAAATGTCATTGAATTTTTTATCAGTAAAACAAGAGCATTTTACACTTACATTTAAAAATCTATAGTTGATTTTAAAAATAAAGACTTGAAAAATCCTGATGAAGCAAAACCTCAACCAAGACAACTTCCCATGATTGGTGTTTATCCTGTTAGTTCAGCCCCCACCGTAAAGTCTACCAAGAATAACAGGACCATTGATTTAATCCCTTTCTGGCAGGCCTTTAACTGAAATTTAATTATGTTGCTTTTTGTCTGCAACCTTCCCCCAAGGTTTCTGTGATATTAGAATACCTCCTTTAAGCGTTATGAAAAGCGAATTAGAGGGTTTCTCCTCTGATTATTTCATAACATAACATAGCAGTTCCTTCTGCCAGCAAGCCCACACAACTGTTTTCAATAAATGAAACAGTTTTCTTCTTTTTACATTTTATAAAGTGTAGATTAAACAGTAATTAGTCGTAGCTGAGTTTCAACAGTTTCCTTTTACGACTGGTTCTCAAACAACACAAATAAGTTCCTATAACGTGAGTATGATGACACAGCCTTAGACTTGAGAAAGGGCAAGGATGCTTAGTGAAGTCAATCTTAAACTGTTTTGCAATGATTTCATGCAGAGCAATTATTTCTCTCTTCCTTAAATGGTGGGAGTTTCAAAGGCAGAGTTGAGTGTGTATTTTTATAACTAGCAAAATCGTATGGCTTTCTGAATTTTTTTTCCTTCCTCTTCTCCAAATTCATAAAATTGAAAGAGGCTAACCCCAATGTGTAGTAAGCACAGTAGCGTCCACATCTTATGGTCACCAGTGCCAATTCTTGTCATTTTTGTTTACTATTATTGGCTTGTCATGAGTTCCATATCTCCAAAATTAATTGAAAATGAAAACAAACATTTGTATGTGTCCTTTTTCTCCCCAGCAATGTGTCAGCCTGGGAAAATGCTCTCTTTGAAAAGAAAGCAGAGCTGACATATAATTGTTGCCTTTACCCCAGCTGTTACTGACATTACATGTTGAACCTTCCTTGGAGACGGAAAACCAATTTTGATGTGACACTCTGAAAAGTCACCACTGGTACTTTACAAATAGTTCAAGGTCACAGGAATCTTGCCCGAGACACTCTAAGGTAAACCTCTGGAGGACTTTTCTTTCTTGGGGAAAGCTGTGTTTTTATTGATTTTGCAAACTGTAGACTTAAAGTCTAACAAAGGAAAAGCTATCAAGAGGAAAAAAAAAAAACAAACACCTAAGTACAAAATCAATGCTTTTGCACTGAAATTTTAAAAAGCAATTTCATGCAAGTATTATGGTGAAAGAGAAGTTAAAAATTTCAAGTCCAACATTTGAAACTAGTATTTGGGAATAGAAAAATTCAATATGATGTTCTATTAATCAAACATTTGGTAAAGAATGTAACTTTTACTACTTAAATATAATTCAAGTTCTTTATTTAAAAAATTCTTGCCATTTAGAGCATCCTATCTATTACACAAATATTTGAATTTGTTCACCTTATTGTTTCTTTACTGAAACTTTCATAATTCAATCAGCAATGTATTACCTTACAATATTCTAATAAAAACCATTCTTTTACTCTCATCAGCTAAGTACAGCTGCATGAGTTTTATTTCTGGGTAGTAATTTCTGGAATAAACTAATCTGCTCTTATTTCTTTCTTGTCTTTTGAATCCTCTTATCAAAGCTGAGTAGTTTTTAGCTGCTAAGGCATTAAGGCAGCCAATCTTCCAAGGAAATTCAACACTATTAACATAATAAAGGATTAAGACCTTAGTAGTCATATTTTGTTCTGAGCTTGCTGACCATCTAAGCTACACTAGCCAATGACCAAAACGGTTAATCTGAACTCAAACATTGGACTGAACTGTCCTCAAGCTCATGCTAATGTTAGTACTTTCCTTTTTTCTCTTATTTCTGTGTACTAGAAACTTCATACTTAACTCGCATGGGTTGAGTTGATAAAGACCAATTCCCAAGCCAGATGTCATTAAGAAAAACATCCATTTGGGAAATAATGGGCTCTTATCTATGTTCTCTTTTACAGTCATCTTTTAATAATATTCTCATTATTTGAGAGCTTTAGGGCAAGAGGCGACACGCTAAATTTATAAAGTTTACAACTCATATTCACATCATTGCTATTTAGAGACAGAGTCATTTCTTATATGTCAACTCATTTTGCTTTGTCCTAAATTAAGATGATAGATAGATATAGGCTCTTCCACAACCACTCCAAGAAAAAAGTTTCATTACAAGTTCATGAGATGACTGAATCCATAAGGAACAATGACAAATGCCACTCAACTTGCAAATATTTAGTGGATGCAGAATACAGCAAGACATCGTATTTGCATTGCAATAATAAGGAAATGAGTAAGACTTGTTCCCTAAGTTAAACACATTTAACATAATTCTAATTACAATGATCATTCATTATTTTTTATGTGCTGTGCATCTTGTGTGTGTGTGTGTTTCTCACTGCAATCTTGAAAAGTTTACAACTAATTAAATGAAGAAACTGACCACGATGAGAATAAAATGACTTGCCCAAGTTCATCAGGGAATGCGTAGTAAGTGAAAGAGTTAGATTTGAACCCTAGACTATTAGACTTAAAGATCCATATTTGGTACGTTACACCAAACCAATACATAAAGAAAATTGACAAGTATACAAATCACTCTATTAATAATCAAGATGTGATCATTATCATGCAAGATCTAGTAAGTTCTACAGAAATTCACATCTTACCATTGGTATTGGAGGAACACTTAGGAGAAAGTACAAGCTTAATGACAAACTTGGAAGTCCAGGTAAGGAGCAGACATATGAACACCTAGGCAAAACAAAATCCAGGTAAATGGAACAATGGAAGATATATAATCCTGGAGGCCATTCATTGTTTTTGATCAATTGCTTACTATCCCATTAGTTTGGAATATACAAGTCATGTTAGGTTAAAAAAAGAAAAGAAAAAAAAAAAGAAAAGAAATATATTTCCAAGGAATTAAATTGGCATTATTGTAATGAGTTTCACCTTCAAAGATTGAATTTTTTTTTAATAAAGGGGCCTAAGGTTATCATGTAAGAGTAAAATGCATAAATAAGGTTAATCCTACATTGGTGCGTAAAGAGTCTTGAGGCAGAAAAAATCAACAGGGTAGATGTAATAGCTCAGACAGTATGTAAAACAAACGTGTTTGGTTCTAGAAAGTAAGCGAAATGGGTAGGTATAGGTTCAAGGTACTTAATAGGTACGATGTTGAATATTAGCGAAGCTGAGGGTGAGGATAATAAAGTGGGGAATTCCGATGTGGGGATGATTTTTGCATTGGAGATTTCAGGTATTTTTCTCTTTTATCTCTCATGATAATCAAAATATTGCTTGTCCTCCAAATACATTTCAAAATACAATTGATTCAATTATATATTTATTATAAATAGACTCTTCCATGTAAGAACCCCTGAAACAAAATAATATAATGGAAAACCAAGAAGTTTTGTCAAAGTTTCCAATTTCAAGTCTAGCTAAATGATTTGGAGAAATTTACCCTAATTCAGCCATAATTTTTTCATACAGAAAAAAGGAGATGATGTACCAATATGTTTGTATTTTGAGTTAAAGAAGTTAACAAAGATAAAGAATGATGCCTGATGGAAAAATTTATGTAACAAATGTTGAATTTCTTCCCTCCTTTCATGTTCCATGAAGTCACCTTTTATTTAGATTAGGGGGTCCACCAACTTCCTGTAAAGGTTTAGTGTCCCTAAGGGTTATCTCAGTCTGCTGCAATAAAATGCCACAGACTGGGTGACTTATAATCAACAGGAATATATTTCTCACAGTGCTGGAGGTTGGAAGTTTGAGAGGAGTGTGCCAGCAAGGTTAGGTTCTGCGGAGGACCTTCTTCTGGGTTGCGGGTTGCAGTTTGCTCTCTTTTTGTTGTATCCTCAAATGATGGAAAGAGGGTGAGAGAGCTCTCTGTGGACCCTTTTATAAAGGCACTAATCTCACACATGAGGGCTCCACCCTCAGCACCTAATCACTCCCAAAGACCGAACCTCCTAATACCATCACCTTGGATGTTAGGATTTCAATATATGAATCTGAGGCAGAACATTCAGTCCATTGACTTCATATAGTAACTATTTTAGACTTTACTGGCAAAAACAGTCTCTGCTGCAACTACTCAACTCTTCTGTGAAAGCACAAAAGCAGCCATAGGTAATGTGTAAGTCTGCGTTCCAATAAGACTTTATCTTAAACAGGAAACATTTAGATTTGGCTTGTGGGGAGGATTTTGCCAACTCCTGACATGTCATGGGTAAGTGGAGCTATGTGTAATTTGTTTATAGGTAATGGAAAGATGATGCATGCATCAAGCAAAAGCATGTTTTAAATCAGGAAATCTATTTCATCATCATTTTTGCTCTATATTAAATATTAATAATTAAAATTGATGTCATAGAACTTAAAGGCTAGATGAAAACACTTAACATAATTAAATATTTTGACATGTACTGTGATTCCTTGAAAAGGCAACTGAGTTGACCTAAGAGGGTTAAGAAGGATTCTCAGAAAAGTTGGAACTTGACAAATGTCTTAAAGAATGATTCTGAGACCAAGAAGGAGAGGAAGGAAAAAAAGAAAATGCCAGACATAACAAATAGTGTATGAAAAATTTTGAAAGCATCCGATGCTAAAACATGTTGAGAACAATGGATGCACACGGGGTGTGGGGCCATGAGGAAGATGAGGCTGGAAATGTAGATTGAAGATAGATTACTTTTTTGGCCCATAGCGTTTTGTATATACTCCTGAGATTCGACCAGGAGGAAGCAGAAATAGTATTCATCAGCCTTTCTCACCAAATATTTCTGGTTTTACCTCTGGGCAGAGGGTAATTTGGCAATTTCCCACCTCCATCAAGTTAGCTGTGGCCACAAGACTTGCTTTGGCCAAAGAATAGAGGCAGAAATGGCATCTGTCACTTCCAGGCAGGACTTTCAAGAGCCAGGGTGTGAACTCCATGACGCCTTTTTCCTTTGGGGCAATCATGGAATTACAACAGGGAGATGGAGCCTCCCCCCGGCCTGGGTCCTTGAGTAAGGATGATGTAGGACAGGGTATACTACTCTACCTGTTACAGTTGTCTAGTGGGAAAGATAAATGAACGCTTATTGTTTTAGGCCTGAACTGTTCTCTTTGCTTGTCATAGGTTATCCTATTCTGAACAATATAAAATTCTTCAAACAATGAAGTAAAATAACTACCCAAGCAATCATTTAATGCCCCTATAGCTTGTGACTTAGAATAGCTACATTTAAATTTGCACAATATAGTTAGATAACATTTAAAAAATTTCTTTATAATAAAACATAAAAAGAAAGGAAAATTCTAGACCATTGACAGTCTGAAGTGGCTGATCCTAGGTAACTCATCAAATATGCTGAATTTGGTCTAAGTAAAATAATGATCCAGGGTATTTTATGTGACTACACACTTAAGTAAACAAATAATGTATCAGAAAGTTATTTAATGTATGCAAAACTACATTTGAAAACTATAACTTATCTATGTTTTTCTTTGTTCACTTTAGAAAATCCTTATATTTCAGAGTGATATGGCAAAAACTAAAACTTGTTTTTGCAGGTATATATGATTTATAATAAAAGAGATGTCTTTTTGTTGTGATCAACATGTTTGGTACAAATAATATATTCAATCTCTTGTTTGCTGTGTCATGGAAATCCTCAAGGGAGACAGACGCTTGGCCATGTGTGTAATAGCTTAAAGAGAGGTGCTGAGGAATGGCAGACGTATAAAAGGTGGCTGTTTTATTTTATTCTCTCTTATTATGAAAAGCAATAGTGCACCAGAAATTTCATACACTGTAAACCTAACTCCCTAGTGTTTATGTTTGTGAAGTTTCAGCAACTGAGGAGAAAAAGCCCAGATCAACAAATTAAGTTATACTCACACTGATTGGCAGGGGCAGATGCAATTCCATTCTGTCTTTCTACCAGTGGTACTAGAGGTCACATCTCAGAGGAAAATGAGAATCTCCGTGTCTCAACCTGACACATTCCATTTAGTTCCTGAACATGATTTACCTAAGTAGTTATGAGTATGACACAGTTAATTTAGCAAACACAATGGTTTGTTCAATACCATTAGCCTTCTATGAAAATATCCCCACCTGTTTTCTAAAGTAAATATTGGAAGATGTAGGTATAATTAAAATTTTAGGCAGAGTTTGACTCTTTGTAGTGCAAAGATTCCAATAAAATAAAATTGTATACATGCATGTGTGTATAAATATTCCCCATAAGATATAATGAGTAAGAATAAAAACAAGGTGTCTGCATTTTCCAGGACACATTTGTTTTATATTTTGCAGAAATAGACTTTGGTAGTCAAAGGCCAATTAGATATTACTCCCAGCTTAAGGAAGACAATGTCTTAATAAAATTTAGAACAAAATTGAAACACCCTAGCATGGCCTACAAGATTCTACGTGAACGCATCCTTTTCTGATTTAATTTTGTGCCATTCAGTTCTCATTTATTTTTATTAAACTGCATTAGCTTTCTTTCTATTTCCTTTAAAAAACAACTTTCATCCCCACCTGCAGGCCTTTGCACTTGCTATTGCCTAGAACCTTCTCACAACTGACAACTTCCTGGCATTTTACTCTCAGATCCTATGTCACGTTGTCTTTGACCCCTCAGTTAAAAGTAACTCCCTCTTTGGCCCTTTTACACCCATACTAGGCTCCTGTATTTTCTTCCTATCAATTATCACCATCTAATACTATCCTGTTTATTTAAAAGCTTATTTGCCTTCTCCTAGTAAAACAGTAAGTGTTATGAAAGCAGGAATCATCTCTGCCCTGTTAACTATTCTATCTTTGCATTCCACTTGTATTTGTTGAATGACAGAAAGAAAACTTTTTTCCTTCTATTTCCATGGATCCATTTTTTCTTTCTTTTTCTTTCCTTTACATTTTCATAGATGCACTGTGTTAGTGATTCTTAAATATATTTTATAGTCTTACCTTTTACTTTGAAACTAACTCTATCAAATTAATGTACTTGTTGATAGAAAGGTGCTTGTGTATATTTTCAGAGAGCTCGTAAGGCACATAATATAGGCAGGTACGTAACTGGTTCATGGTTCAAAGTTCTGCCCCATGCTTTAGTGATGACTTTACACATAATTTCAAATAAGATCATTACAGTTTTTTAAAATCTATTTTATTTTTTTAAATTTTATTTATTTATCTATTTATCTATTTATTTATTTATTGGCTGTGCTGGGTCTTTGTTGCTGCATGCTGGCTTTCTCTAGTTGTGGGGAGTGGCTACTCTTCCTTGCACTGCACGGGCTTCTCATTGCTGTGGCTTCTCTTGTTGTGGAGCACGGGCTCTAGGCACATGGGCTTTGGTAGTTACAGCACGTGGGCTCAATAGTTGTGGCTCATGGGCTCTAGAGCACAGGCTCAGTAGTTGCCACGCATGGGCTTAGTTGCTCCACGGCATGTAGGATCTTCCCGGACCAGGGATCAAGCCTGTGTCCCCTGCATTGGCAGGCGGATTCTTAACCCCTGTGCCACCAGGGAAGTCCAGATCTTTACCTTTTATTCTTTATCAGTAAAAGCATGAAATAATTTCTGAGTTACCTTTGTGCTTTTGACAAAATCAAGATGATTGACTTTTTTGTATTGATCATACTTATATGTGTTTATTATCTTTATGCTGAATATTTCCACTTTAACACACTGGAAAAGAGGACCAGAGGGGTAGATATACCACATCGAAATGTATATTCTTAATGAATCATAAAAAATTGTTAATGTTTAACCAATATCAATATAATGATTCCATTGCCATAATAACCACTTAGGCTACTGAAGGATGCTAAGCACAATTAAATTCTATTGTGTGCTCATTATATTAAGTGACAAAAGCTGACATCTACTCAGAATTAATATAGTAATATTCCTCAATAATTTAGCATTTGTGAAGCATAACAAGTAGCAACTTCATATTAATAATTTTACCACTTTCTGAGGTATCAAGACTGTAGGATTAAAAGCAGAGAAATAAAATCTTTAGAAAGTGAGTGATTTCCCATGGTCTCATAGTCAAGCATCTGGTAAAGTTTCCTCTTGGATTTAGATTTCAACTGGAAAATACAAGTTTTCATACATATAAGGCAAGAAGGCAACTCCTGTGGAAGAAATGTCATGAGTACATGTGTAGAATTATTATAAAAAGATGAGAAATCTAGTTTACCTAAAATGTGGGTTGTGTATATTGACAGTAATACAGTTAAGGTAGCTTGAAGCAAATGGGTTTTTAATTTTATTTTTCAGGTAAATAGGGAGCCACTGAAGGCCTTTGAGAAAGAGAATATAAGATGTTTAGTGTTTTTAAATTAATAAATATGTGTTGAATTGGTGAACTAATAAAGGAAATAATAACTCATAGAAATGAATGCTCCCCAATTATAGAAAAGCCAATCTAATAGTGATTTACGAGGAGATTTAGAAGAGTAATGATAAGTAATGTATATTATTAAACAACTATTGCTTTGTAGAGAGAGTAAAGAGGTATTGAAGACTTGAATTAGGATATTGATGTTAATTGTGTTTGAACTATGGGATCACAGCAGTTGGGACAAGGGGAGAGAAGCGTGTCTTAAGTCTGCCAAGGTAAGATGGGAGCAAAAGGAAATAAACCAGCTATAAAGGCTGGTCTCAGAGAAGAATAGCATGACTAGTATTGAAAAGTGCAGCAATCTCATGCATTGGTATGGAGTGGTGCAATTAATGTGATCACAGGACAGCTTTGTGGAACTCATATTGCAGATTAAAATCAGGAGCCAGTTGAGTGGCAGTCCTTTCACACTTGGTCCAACTACAGCAGGACTTTTGTAGGAGGATGGGAGCAGGTGAGAAGCAGATCACATACCTGAGCAAGCTGAATAGAGAAGTGCCCAAGATGGGAGCTGTGGTTTAGAATGGGATCCCAAATTCAGTAGTGGAATGTTGTTCTTGATCAGCACTTGGGAAGATGGTAGAGGGATGTTAGCCAAATCCGAAACCAAATCCAAAGGATTGAGCCAGGTCCAGGGCACGGAGAATGCCGAGTTTTGTAGCCTTTTGGGTGCTTGGGACTTGTCTCCTAGCTAGAAAAGGAGAAAATATGTTAGTGCAAAACAGCCCAGAAACAACAGGCTAGCTTCCAGCTCCAGCATCTGTCATAAATCAACAACTTCATAACTTATATTCAAGCCCTGTTAGATTGTGAGGCAAAAGTTATTGAAATATACCTTCAGTTAGTCTGGATTGCTTTAAGAACTAGGATTGAGTGATGAATATGTGTGGAAAATTGAAGTAGAAGATAAAATCTGGAAGTTTTCGATGGAAGCAGTGTGAATAAAAAGCAGAAGATAAATGCCCAAGGAACTGTGAAGACAAGAATGATGGGATTAATCAAATGGATGCATGTTTGCGGTGAGGAGGACCAAGAAGTCAGGATTGACTCCTTGAGGTCTTAAGTTAGCTGATGGAAAGAGTGGCCAGAGATAAACAATCAGCAGGAGAAATTGGCTTGGTGGTGAAATGTAGTAAGATATATAATATGTAATAGATGGATAAAATGTAATAGATAAGGTGAATTAAACTATGATTTGGTTTCAAATGCAGCACTATAATTACAAAGGCATAAGTCAAGATACAGCTCTGTGGAGTGTTTGAAATCACAAAAACAGAATGCAGATATAGGAAAAATATGTTTAGAGGAGAAACTTATAGATTGACATCATTTAGGGTTTAAGAAAAGTGAAAAGAACAAACCATGATAACAGCAAAGTCATGTTCACAGAGGCACAAGGACAAATTAATAATACAGCATATAAAAGGGAATTTCACTCATGACTGAGTGATCAAAACTAAGTTGAGCGAGCAAATGATGATAAAAGCTGAGAAAATTTTTCATATGATATTTGTAGGGCCATTATTAACCTATGAAGGAGTAGTTTCTTTATATCAATAGAAATAGATGTCAGATTTTAAAAGGTTATCAAATGAGTTTGATAAGAAAATAGAGGCAGCAAATGTACACTATTCTTAATACAAGACTGAGTATGATAGGAAGAAAGTAAGAGCATAGGCCATCTGAAAAATGTGAATCTGATAAACAATATTGGAGCATGTTAGTGAGAAGGCAGGGCGACTGCAGAAGCCAAGATTGAAGACTGAATATTGGGGATTAAGTTTAGAAGGAGGTTGGGTGGTTGACATTGAGCTAAGGAGAATTATAATAGATTTGGTCTTAGAGAAGAACAGACACATACTTATCACAGTAGAAGAGAACAAAGAAAATAAATGAAGACAAGCTGCACAGGCATTCCAAGGTGGGGAAAAAAGGAATTTAAGCAGTTTTTTCCTGGATAGCATCCACCTTCTTATTTAAATAGCAGACAAAGAGGAACTTCTAGGAATTAAGGATCAAAGTTTGGGAAATTGAAGTTAAATAATTGTTCTTTGGAGAAGCCACTTTGTGGAATTTGATAGGAAATTAACAAATATTGAGGGAAACACAAAATAGCACTGATAAATTTATTATACTTTCCATTCTTAAGTATTTTGTTACTCTGTGTATTTCCCTTTACATGAAAGTTTTGTTTTCAAATTGTTTTATAATTTGACTAAAGTAATATGTGTAAAAACGTAATAGCACAGAGAATTCTAAGGAAGAACGAGTCAATTACTCTTCTGAAGGCAAATATTTTTAACCAATTTTGAAGTGCTCAAATGACTTTTTCCATTTTCTGTTAATACATGTGGATTTATGACATTACACTTCCTCTTACCTCTTCTCTTTCTAAGAAAACTTTTGTTGTATCAAAATTCTTAGTTCACCTGCTATGCAACTATGGAAATTTAAAAAATCATACTTAATTTTCTATTTTTTATTCCTATAACAGAAATGAACTTTCCTAATATCCACTTTAAAAGATGACGTCTTTGACTCTCCTTTTTTATCTGTCTTCCTCGCCTTCTTCCTTCCAGTCTCTGTAAAACGTACATATATGTTTACATTGGCAGGACTTCTAACATTTACCTTATGTTCTCTAACCTTAGTTAAGTATTCTGTGGTATGTCCATTGTTGATTCCAAAAGATAAAAATCAGCAAGCATTTATTTTCAGGAAATGATGTTATATAAGCATTGGTCACTGTAAACCCGTGTCACCCTTGGATTTATGATACTTAGGCTTACACCCTGGGATAATATGATCATAATTCTTTCCATGTCACTTTGAATATGCCAATCAAAATATCATGTGACATGGTCAAGATAAATTGAGTTTCATAATGACCTTCAATGAGTTGCTCAAAATGAAGTTGTGTTTTAGTTTGCTTTAAATTTCTACTGCAACATGTTTCGAGGCTTTTGTTCATTTCTTTTCTCCTGGAGTTTGTAGTGGCTAACTTATTTATTTACTATTGTTTATGTTTAATTAAATAATTTACTATTTTATTTTTGTGGACTGTCTCATGAATACTACAGAGTTTTTCTGTCATTATTATTTTGCCCTGGAGACTACTATCCTGTGCTAAGCTGGACTGTAAGATTTTGCTGAGGATTTACCTCCAAAAATCTCTTGAATCATCTGACTTTCTGCTGCTACTTTTATCCTCTCTTTTTGCTAGAGCATTGCCTCAGGTAACTTTCCAAGAAAGGGTTAATAGAACACAAATTTTATATGTCTTTGAATATCTGAAGATACCGCTATTCTCCCATCATTCTTGATTAATAATCTGAATAACTTAGATTTTCTGATAGAAAATGTTTTCTTCATAACCTGGAAGCTATTACCACTGCATACATTTCTTTTTGTCCCATCTAATCAAATTCCATTTATAGTAGAGGCAATAGAGATTATGAAAAACACCTGAAATAAGAGATAGCCCCATGTAGCTCAAATGAAGACTCTGATTTTTTTTTTGGGGGGGGCCTGGGGTGCAGTATTACAATCGATGCATCTTTGTAGCTCTTTCCTGAATGCAGCTCTACTTCATCTTGATGATTTAGTAAAAGCATGTGTTTTTTTGTTTGTTTTGTATCATTTTATGTCAGCAACTCATATAGTCTTAACAGGCTTGTGTGACTAGTTTCATATCTATTAAAATTCGTAATTTGCCCATGCCTTTGCATAATGTGAATTTTGGTTACTAATGGATTGGCATGCAAAAAGATTGTGTGTGAATTTAAATTCTATTTTGTGACAAACTAATTCTTTTAGTTTATTTGATTTAACTGGGGACACGTATTGAAACCACAGAACAAAACTTTACGATCAGACATTAATCAGACTTAAATTAATGAGTTTTAAAAGGGTTTACCTAAGTACACCCCGGAATAACCAGTGTGTATAAGGATTTTATGTAGATTATGATCTGTGTTATAGAGTTTATATATTTTTGTTCCATGTGTTAGAACAGAGAGGAAAGAAACAATAGCTACAGTTTTGTAATAGTTTATTCAGTCCACTTTTATTTTCCTTAATGACATATTTCTAGGCCAAAATAAATATGCACAGTAACAGCCATTACTAGTTTCTGATCTACGTACTGCTCATGGTATTGCTGTTGTAACTTAGGAAAATTTCTGAATGGAACGTGAAAGGAAGAATTTTCCCTGTCAGACCTACAATAAATTATAGATCCACCAGTCTCAGTATGAAGTGGGCTATCAGACTGGAGACATTTGATGAGACACCAAAGGGAAGCCACTGAGAGCAAAGGTTCAGGGATTTGTTTCAAGAGTAATTTATTATTGGCATCGTGCCATCTTTGAAAATCTTTCCCCAGGCAATAAACATTAGAAATTTTTACTATCATTGCCCCAGTCTTCAGCTTCTTTGGGAATCAGATAGTTTGTCTCATTGTAGCCTAGGGCTGCCTTCATAGTTTCCTCCAGGAACAGTGACCCTGGTTTGCAATAAAAGCCATGAGGTTAATCTGGTACTGGCATTGCTTTCCCCAAGAGATCCTAAGTCTTACATTAAATTATATTTTTTCATTATTCTTCTTCCTCATTAAAATTCTTTGCATTAAAACCTTTCAAATTATAGCATATTCTGACCCATGATTTTTTTTTTTTTCCTTTTTTTTTGGGGGGGGGGGTGAAGTAGAAAGGGATAGCGTTATTGCTTTGTCAGGGAAAGGAGGCCATGACAAGCTCCTGCCTTCAAAAACTATGCATCCCAACCCAGAGGATTTGATGAGGAGTTTTATAACAATACATCAAGGGTGGGGTTGCTGACAAGATTAGAGGATGTGCAGGGTCTCTGGTGCTCAAAGGGTCTCCTAATCTTGATGAGCTTCTCTGGTTCCTTTAATCTTGCCTCAGGTGATTTCTTGGCTGTTCCTTCCTTGATTAGCAACTGTTTGCATCTACCTTTTGGAACTCAGGGAAGGTCACAGAGGCCGAGTCTTGCTTGATGTCTGGACTTGGTGAGGCTCAGGTTCTTGATGTCTCATCACAGAAAGAATTCATTGAGAGACAAAGTGATAGGTAAGAAGTGGATTTATTTAGAGAGAAACACACTCCACAGACAGAGTGTGGGCCATCTCAGAAGGCAGAGAGGCTGAGCATGTTTTCCGAGTGAGATTCTAGGCCTTGATGTTGTGGCATTCTCTGCTATAGATCCTTTGGTGGTTTAACCAGAACAAGCTTCATTTTCCATCTCATCAGCACCCTTTGGTGATGAAGTCTACAGCAGGGGAGTCAGATAGAGTTGTCTTATACTGTTTTATTTTTTTAATTTTATCGAAGTATAGTTGATTTACAATTTTGTGTTAGTTTCTGCTGTACAATAAAGTAACTCAGTTACAGATATATATATTCTTGTTCATATTCTCTGGTTTATCACAGGATATTGAATATAGTTCCCTGTGCTATACCGTAGGACCTTGTTGTTTATCCATCCTATATATACTAGTTTGCATCTACTAATCCCAAACTCTCAATCCTTCCCTTCCCCACCCTCTTAATACTGTTTTATGAATAAGGAAGTTCCATTTTATTTAGGTGACAGCTTCTTGACTGTCGTTGAAATAACATCCCTACTTTAAAAACACCCCTATTCAACAGAGAATTAAAAAGAAATAAACAAACAAAAAAAGAAATAAACAACAAATCTACAAATACTTTATTTATTCAAAGAAAAATATCTCTTTTCTTTGATACAAGTTTGTAATCATAAAAGGCAGCTATAACTACACAACATAAATTATATAACCTTGTACTCAAAATTTATTTTTATGTGTTATATTTTCCACAGTGCTTCATTACGGCTCAGAAAGATAATATTAAAGAAAAAAGCATAGTAATTCAGATGAGAAATGAGATTTTTCCACAGAAGAAAAGAAAGTATGAGGAGAGAAAAAGTACCTAACTGTCCTATAATGTTTCCTCTTGTCACAGGTATCGTGTCTTTTGAGCATGTATCAGAGTAAGATTCACAAATCCAAAATTACATATACACGCTATCTATATGTAAAGTAAATAACTAATAAGGACCTACTGTACAGCACAGGGAACTCTGCTCAATACTCTGTAATGACCTATGTGGGATAAGAATCTAAAAAAGAGTGGATCTATGCATATGTATAACTGATTCACTTTGCCACAAAGCAGAAACTGACACAACACTGTAAATCAACTAACTCCAATAAAAATTAATTTTAAAATTACTCTAGTTTATTTTGATAGAAACAGATTTCATATAGGTAATCATAAACTGTACAACAATTGGAAATGTTAGAGAAGAGAAGGCCAGCTACTCCTTTCAGGAGACCAGGGATTCCAGGGAGCTGCATCTGATGAGGACGGCAAGTGTCTGCAGCAGCAGGGTAGCTCAGAAGAGACTGGGAAGCTGGAAGGAATGATGACTGCTGAGCCAATCTACCTGAGAGATGAGTTACAGGAACTTCCAGGGTTGGGGAAGAAGGAATAAGCCCACTCCACTTCAAAATGCTGCGTAAATAGAAAGGACAGCTACCAAAAGGCTATGAAAAGGAAGCAACATCAAGCTGACTGGGAGAGAAGTCAAAATTTGAGAAAGAAACCTATATGGGGTGAGAGCCCAGGGGGAGTTTTATTTTATTTTGGTTTTCTTTTCTATTTTCTGTTCTGACGTGGATCTGAGGATGAGACCCCAGCCAGGTTGCATAAGCAACAAAAACTCTGAGGAGCCTTGTCATTCTGGACATAGAATCAGGAATAAGAGCCACTGTGAGCAAGAGAGCGTAAGGGGGTTCTTTCCCATCACCCCCCACCTCCCTTTCTGCTCTCCTAGTTCTGGCCCAAGGATGGTCCGAGTCACTGAATTGCAGCAGCTAGAGCAAATAAAGAATTTTGTTTTTATGGTATGATGTTCAAGATGATATTTAAACTAAGGCCTATTGGCAGGAAAATGGGGAGGAAGCTGACTCATGAGGATAATTGAATAAATAATTAAATTACTAAAGAAAAGTCAACATGGCTGGATCTCAATAGAGCGGTACAAGATGAGACTGAAGAGAAAAGCAGAGGCTGAATGATGCCAATCAGGTTTGGAAGGTCAAGTCAAAGATAATATCAAAATCTTACAACATACTTTCTCTGTTCAAGACACTGTTCTAATTGCTTACATAGTTAACACATTTAATTTTTTCAAGAACTCTATGACAAATGTATTTTCACCATTAACATTCTCATTTTAAAGTTGAGCAAACTAAGGGGCAAACAGATTACATCTTGAAGTTCATACAAATTATAGCTAGGAAGAGCCAGGAACATAACCCATGCAAGATTCTGGAGAAAAAAAAAAATCCAGCTTTTGTTCTAAGCATAATAAAGGTGATGATGGGGTTCTAGGGGGTTAAGTAATGTGTGCTTTCGCTTTTCAAATATATTTCTGGTTATTATGTAGCAAATGCATTAAAACCAGGAAAGAATGAAATGGGAAACCGCTAAACCAGATAAGAGATGGTGGTTGATCAAACTAGAGGGTGAGCATCGAACACGTAGAGAAACAGATGATTTGAGGAAACATTTTGTAATTAGAATCAATCCAACACGCAAATGAATTAGATGTGCAAATGTCAAGGACCATTCCTAGGTGTCTTGCTTGAGCAATTAGTTGAACAGATATGGCTTTTACAGGAGATGGGAAACCATAAAGGCAAGCTAGTTTATGATGATAAACATGAGAGGTAACTATGACATTTCCATGCAATATTCAAATAAGTCATTATCTAAGAACGCATCTTAGAAAATACATCAGGAGATGTAAGTTTAGGCATCAGAAAATATTGATGACATTTAAACCAACAAGAATGAATTGGACCTGAATGGAAGGGGTAGAATGATATTTTTGTTTTTAATATTTATTTATTTATTTATTTGGCTGCGTTGGGTCTTCGTTGCTGCACACAGGCTTTCTCTAGTTACGGCGAACGGAGGCTACCCTACGTGGCGGCAGGGTGGCTTCTCTTGTTGCGGCACATGGGCTCTAGAGCACAGGGTCAGTAGTTGTGGCACACGGATTTAGTTGTTCCTTGTCATGTGGGATCTTCCTGGACCAGGGATCGAACCCGTGTCCCCCGCATTGGCAGGCGGATTCTTAACCACTGCGCCAGCAGGGTAGTCTCTAGAATGACAATTTTTAAAAAGTCAAAAGTCAGGCCCTACTAACTCCAACATTTAGAAGATGGTAAAGGAGGTGTTTCTGACCACAGAATAGTCTGGGTTTTCTTCTCTTTCTTAACATTTCTCCCACCTATTTTCTGATATTTAATCTAGTAATGTGATGCTCTTAGGCTATTCCTGTACTTATAAATCAGTTCCAGAGAACAATGGTCATGGTTGATCAATGTTCCTTAGAAGTTAAATGAAACATTTAAGCAACTGATGAATAATATCCCCCTAGAATACCTCTAGAGTCCATTCCTCCATGACCTTGGTTTTGCACTTCTTCTACAGAAGAGGCTGTTCCCATAAAAAGGAGTCAGAACCAAAAGACTGTTAACTCAAGGGAAGCTCTCTGGCTGGCTGTTGTGTTTATATGTACTTTGTTGTGGAAATGCTAGGCGTTTTAGTCTTTAATCTTAGTCTGCCAGCCTGACAGCTTTGAAATTGCTGCAGAAAAGTTCACTGAAAGAGATAAATCAGGATATCATCTGCATAAAACAGACAATGCTTCATCATGGTAAATAAGGGAACCAAATGAAGCATGGACACAGGGGAATAGCTCTCCTGGGTAGGCTCAATGATAAGACTAGGGAATTCAAGAAAGTTAAAGAAACAAAAGACATATGACTATAAAATAATATACAGTTTCATCATGGAAATAACACACAAACACATACACATAACACACACACACACACACACACAAGTAATCATGCACTTCAAAATTCCTTGAAAGTGTCAAGACGTTCTGAGTCTGAAATTAGAGTTAAGGAATAAACAAAAATAAAAATAACAGACATATAGTGAAAAGGTCAACATAATAAACATAATGAACTTTTCTTTTAGATAAGAAATCTTTTTAGGACCAAATTAAATTTGGCATTTAAATCATAATTTAATCCATCTGATCCCAAAGTCTAAATGAATCTAATTTAAGAAATACAATATGACACATAAATTGAAACTATCATACCGTAATATGTAGCAACAAACATCTTTGTTTAAAAATAGGGTGGGTTTGAGAAAGGACAGAAACCTGATTAATTTTCTAAAGACATGGAGGTTCCTGCATTATTGAAAGAATAAGTATCCACTATAATCCCTCCCAAGTGATAAAGTAGAGAAGCAAAGGCTCTCAAAGGCTGCAGCCTCTCTTATGAGCTATCCATACTGGAAATAGATCTTGATAGTAGTTTTTTGCTGGCACCCTTGTACTTTTTTGGTAAGGAAAGGCACTATAGAAATTCCAGTATATAATGTAGAACCTGAAATAGGCAGATCAGAATCAACGGATGATTCCACGTCAGGAGAAAAGATGATGTCGGTCAGAGGTGGCCAGCTGCAGATGTTCTCAATTTTCTAAACCAAAAACTAAATTCAAATAGCTGAACTTAGCACAGTGCACTATATATTGGAGATGAATTAACCTTGAAACTACTATTTTCAGTGTCTTTCCCTTCATTTTTTTCAAGAAACATTATACACCTTGCACAAAAAGAAAAGATTTGTTTGGGGAATATCACAGTGCAATAATAGTTGGTGAGTAGTGCTACAAAACAAAAACGAAACAAGAGTGCCACTGGGCAAAAGGTGTCAACAGGAAGTGAGATAGGTTATAAAACTGTTTTCAACTGCATCTTGAACTTGAATGAATCTTAAAACTGCCAAGAAATGCTGCTATTAGAAAATGCTAATATGTAGGCAACTCATTAACACCATTGGGAAGACACACTGCACTGGAAGAAAATGGCCGGTCCGATTTTTGGGAAACTAATGGAGTGTGATATTTGCGTGGCATTAAATTTCAGGAAAACATGACATTCTACAAAAAGTCGTCAGAAGTCTGCAGCTAATTAAGAGGTACAGGGTGTTAACCTAGTTTATCTCCCTTCCCACACCCATGTTCATTTCCTTCTGTGGACTTGCACTGTGATGTAGATAATTTGAGTTTCCCAATACTCTCTCATGACACAGGGTGTTCATATTCCATATCTTTCTATCTCCTTATCCATGTCCTTCCTCTCACCCACCAACACATATTAGAGTTTTGTTCCCATCTCTCTCATCCCCTCCAAGCCTATTCTTTTTCTAGCATCAATGCATAGTTGAAATGTAGCCTGTTGAACATGAATTTTAGAACTCCCAAATCGGATTCAATTCTCAACACTATAGAAATAAGCTCAGACAAGTCATAAAGCCTCTGTACATTTCTTTCCTATTTTGTTAAGTGAAAGTATTATAATAATAACACTAACATCAGAGTTGCAGTAAAGATGAAATAAAAAGTGGATATGAAAAGTAGTTTTCTGCATATGAACGCTGTTTTTGGTAAGGTGCTATCACACTCTGGTACGGATGCCCAGACCGAATGATTCTAAGTTAAAAATTTCAGATGTAGTATCTAGTTAATATAGAGAGTTCTTGTGAAATTCCAGAACCTACATACAGGTTCAAATTCAACATAAATGTCAACAGAAAGAGAGGATGTTCTTAAGCGAGAAACAAAATTGGGACTAATGTTGCTTTGCAAAGCAAGCATGGGAGAGTAGCCAACTCAGTTGATAAAACAAAGATGGGGTTTGAGACTGGGTAAGATACAGAACTTGAATAGTGGGAGTGGTTACATTTGACATGGAAAGGGTTAAAAATTAGTTCTTGGACAAAGCTGCTAGGATTTTAGAATGGCAGATAATTAGAGTAGAATCTAAGTCTGTCTGAGGAGGTTCTTTTTCCTGGCTTTATTTCAATATTTAATAAATAAAATATGTGATTATATGAGGTAACATAGAAAATTGTACAAAAACAGTGGTTTTAAAAAGGTGTAAATGAAGGGGAAAAATGGTAGATATCATATCATATTTAGAGAAATATAATCTTAAAAATATTCCTAGAGAGAAGGTCTCAGAGCCAGAGTCTGGGACTTTAAAGGAACTAGAGTTCCCTGTTCAACAGTGATTTTCATCCCAGGTGATTCTGATACCTCCCACTCCCCACCTCCAGAACGTTTGGCAATATCTGGAAACATTTTTGCTTGTCACAAGGGATGCTGTTAAACATCTTACAATGCACATCTCACGCTGCTCAGAACAAAGCATTTTCTAAGACAAAATGTCAAAAGTCCAAGATTAAGCAATTCTGTTACGGACAGTTCAAGAATTCCAGAATTCCATAGTATTCATTATTCTTCCAAATCAAAAGGAACAAACAAAAACAATATGCTAGATTTTGGATACGTTCAGAAAAGTTTCTTGAAATACAAAAGAGTGATGTTTCTCTTTTTAGAAGCATCCATATAGTATTTTATCACATGAAAACACCTCTCATGAGTGTGAGTGCTATGGTTTTAGCCAGACATCAGTTAAAAAATTCATTTTGCTAATTATGAGCTTTTTACTTTGGGCACATGCACAAAACTCTGATCCTAACTCCCTCGTCTCTGAACACAGACTTAGTGATGCTTCCATTTCAGTGATGCCATAAAGAGTAAACGACAATATTCAGAAGGACCACACCGAGCAAATAATAGCAATTGGTATTATTGTTGCCATTGCCACTATTTTACATGGGGTAATATAAGCCACTCAAATCCTATGCAGCTAACATTGGGCAAGTTTAAAGAACATTGATAACATTCTATTGGAAGGTACCAGTAAGAAAGAATAGACCAAAAAATTCTTTATTGTTCTCATCTCAAAATTTCCAGTTGATGTGTTTCCTTTCAGAAAGTGCCCTTGATATAGCAGCAAGGAACAGTGACCTAAGAACAATCTGTCTCCCATGTGAAATCCAGAAAAATGTGGGTAACATAGACAGTTGGTGTATTTTAAACTGATAGATTTCCTTAATGCAATGGGGGAGTGTCCTGTCTTGTACAAACCCTAAGGGAAACCTCAAAAAATCACATCTTTTTATAATCACTTCCCCTTGAGAAGTGGTAGAAACTATGGTGTGCTTCTAACCCACAGAACACGTCACTCCCATGGCGTGTGTCCTATGGCCTATTATATATGGCTCCACCCTAGCAGCCTGGAGAGAGAGATTGTCTCTCTGGCCTTGAAGAAGCAAACAGCCATGCTGTAACCTGCTGTGAATAGGGCCACATTGTAGGACCTGAGGGTGGTGTTTAGCCAACAACCTGTAAGAAACTAAGACCCTCAGTCACACAGCCAAAAGGAAATACTTTCTTTCAATGACCTGAATGATTTTGGAAGTGGATTCTTCCCAGGCAAGCCTCCATATGAGAACACAGCCTGACTTCAGCACAGGTAGACCCAGAGCAGAGAACACAGCTAAGCCTTGTCTGAATCCTGACCCACAGAGATGGTGAAATAATAAATATGTGCTGTGCAAACCCACTAAGTCTGGGGTAATTTGATATGAAACAGTAGAAAATTAATTCAGAAGGACTGGCCAAAACTATAAAGAGTATCCCTAAAGTGTAAGTAAAAGCTTGCATATTTAAGGCACCAATAATCACAAATAAAGCTAGGACATGAAGAGGCTCCAGGGTCGTGAATCCATTCTAGTTGGATGTGATAGTCCTGTCTTACAATCCTACTGTCTGATTTAACACACACACACACACACACACACATCACAGTTATTGAAAATATTTTATAATTATTTCACTAAAAAGTTGCAACTGGATCTACACCATCTACGTTTTCATGCAAGAATTCTATACCCTATGGAGATAAATGAGAACAAATTAAGCCAATTTACTAAGCAGGAACTCTTTTAATTGGAAGTGCTCCTACAACATATTATCATGCCAGTAATCTGGATGCTTTATATGAATATTTCGAAGTTATTAATGTCTTAGTAAATATTATAAGCACATGAACTTCAACATGAAAAATTAGCATGCATTCATTCATTGACAAAACATAATATTGAATTAAATGGGCTTAGAAAACACCATCTTGCAGTTGAATAATGTTGAAGTCAAGGTCAAGTTTTACAGGAGGGCTTAGCTACTAACATACACCCTACATTTTTCATCAAAGGCATGGAAGAGGTGTTTTAATTAATTCAGGAAATGTATCATTTATGGAATTATATGTAAGCATAAAAGGAAGTCGTTTAACCTGATAACAGGAGGAAAAAAATGCCCAGCAGCATTAGATTTCTACAGGTAGTAAAAATAGGCAATTTTATGTAAGAGAAAATTGGAAGCAAAATAAAAGAGGAGGCTTTTTCGATAAAGAGAGGAGTACTCTTCCTTCTGAACATAGTCATGTTCTCTGCATGCTTCCTTCATTACATTTAAGTCCAAAGAAGATTTCAAATGATAACTGGTGACATTACTCACCTAACGTACACACACAGCTCTCAGGACTCTGCATCCTTATTGCACTTAATGATAAAACAACTTGCAGCATTTACACTAATTGGTCTGTTTTGTACAAATGAATCAGGCTGATATTTTTGATGTCATGGTGAATACTTTTTTGATATTGCAATTAAAACACACATACAAATAAATAATTAGGTAGACATACCCCCCTAATAATTTTTGACAGGATGAAGTAACAGCAACAATAAGGATTTGGTCTGAAAAGAACCACAGGGGAATGAGTAAATCTGGGTCAGTGGTAGTTTCCTAGTCTGTAAAATACAATAATGTGTATATATTCACTGTGATAATTAAAGTAGATCATGTTTACAAAAGCGTAATGTCTTACAAATGGAATGTAACTTCAAGTATCATTGTTGCTGGGTTTACATTATCCAGTCTCTAAAAAACCACAGCCATCATTTACTTCAATGCAAATGGTAGCCATCAGAGAATTTTCGCAATGGACCCCATCTTGATTGGCTCCCAATAAAAATTGATTTTAAAAGTGACTTTCGTGGCGGTCCAGTGGTTAAGACTCTGCGCTTCCACTGCAAGGGGTGCAGATTCGATCCCCAGTGGGGGAACTAAGATGCCTCGTGGCATGGCCAAAAAAAAAAAAAATTGGTTTTAAAGAAATATTTCTTTTTCATTAAAGATGCCAAGACTGTGGATGAGCAGAAAGGTGGCATGTCTTCTTCCAACTCAGTGATATCATGACATGAAAGTTCTTCCTGCAACAAATCACAGCAGTGCAGAATTAAAAGGAAGAAAAACCCAAGGTTGTAGTACTTTGAAGGTCTCTATGGACTAAAAGATTCATGATAAAGCAAGAGATGGAAAAGCAAAGCCCCGTATCCATAACAGTCACAAACCTCTGAATTGTCCCTGTAACATTCCACCCATCCTCCCAGGCAAGTGCTAAGTTTAGAAAGAGCCATTTTCTCCCTTCTTTACAAACATGAGGAAAGCATTGGGTCAGATGACACAGATACTTTCTTTTACTATTGCTCCATAATAATAAAAATGAAAAAGTGTGACAACAACAAATTTTAGGGACATGAGAGTTTCCTATTATGGACTCAAACGGTTGTGGTGTTAGCAGAGTTAGTAATCTACTAATATGTAACTTCACACAACTCAAATGAGGTAGATAAACAAATTCAAATGTCCCTACAAGGCAAGAGCCTCCTGCAGTTCTCTCTGCCTCCTGAAACTGCAGTAGTGCAATGGCATAAGTCACTGACTCGCTAGTGTCATAGTTTAATGGCATTTCACAGCCATAGCACATCACATTACATTATGTTCACAGGATCACCACGAAAGCCACAGCACCATAAAGTGATAACATTGCATAATGAGACATACAAAGCCAATGTAATGTGACATACAAGAAAATCAATGCAGCATATCACGAAAAGTACCCCAGTTTGGAAAGGGGTGCCTATGAGCATTTCAAATGAACTTACAGATCATTCATTTCCTACATAATTCTACTGTATTTAATTTCTGTGCATCTGCAGGCTTCCGGGGAGAAATCTAAAGCTGAATTGGCAAGCTGTGCAGTTTCATGACCATATTTCTTTTCCAGGGGACGCCATGGAGTCAAATATAAATATGTAGCATAAACTATTTGAAGGAATTCAAAGAAGGGCAAGTATGTCTTTTTAAAGGGGTGGTCTCTCTGTATAGATTGTGTGCAGGGCTACACGTTCCTTGAATGAAGTGGCACAATTCTGAACTCTCAACATAAAAAAAAAAAAAAAAAAAAAAAAAAAAAAAGAGGTCCCTTTTAAAAGAAAGCAGTAGCAATTATAAAAGGATTAAAAGGTAGGATTTATCAGAAAAGGCTACAAAGAACACAGAGTGCTAAGTAGAATTAGACGCTAAAGCAATAAGAAGTTCCTCAACAATAATCTTTTATTATAGGAGGAGCACTCCCAGCAAACACTACGCCAAAGCCCTAAGCAAGTTACTATGGGAACCCTCAAGAACCACACTTCTCATAGCAAACCACTGACAACACTGCCATTGCATTTCACATGAGGAGGATGATAATAATCCACTCACATAGGCTCATGAGCACAATCCCACCCAGGTGTAGTGAGCACCAGGAAGATGGAGTTATTCCCGTTAGAAATAGATATCTGATGGGGTAACTGAGCAGCGATGTCTGTAAGTGACTTGCAAAGTGGTAAAATATAATGACTGGAAACCCTGAGTTAGACTAGAAGATATTCTAAGGTAATTTTAGACCTTTGAGTGTATTGTTTTTTAAACTTTAAGGTACTGTTTTCAAAACTGAATCAAAAAGTTTAGGAAATTCGATTTAAAATAACATTTCAAAATGGGATAAATTTTTAAAATGTAAAGATTTTACATTTATGCACATTTACAACCTTACCTTGGGTATTTAGGGTGGAAATGTGTTTCACCATCCCCTTACTTTGACTCCATCCTACCTGAACTATAAGAGGACTTTAAAAATCAGCACTGCTTCTGACCTAGAAACATTTGTGGACATTACCAACCAGTTCTGTCTATTCCTCTTCTCCTTGGTTCTAAAACCATCTCCTTGTTTACTATGCTGTGCTTGGCATGGCATCTTAGGGTGGAGTAGATATGCCTACAAAATGATTGAGAGTTTATTTAGAAGTTAAAATAGACATAAGATCGTAGAAATTACAATTATACTGTCAAATAAAACACACACTTGTTTTCCATCATTCTCTTTAGTGTGTGTGTTAAAACACATAACATGAGATCAACCCTCTTAAATGTTTAAGTGAACAGTACAGTGTTAATTATAAGAAAAATCTTCTAAATCAGAGGTCTAGAGCATTTTATTTTGCATGACTAAAATTTTATACCCTTTGAATAGAAACTCTTCATTTCGACCTCCCCCAAGCCCCTGGCAACTGCCATTCTACTCTTTTCTTCAATGAGTTTGACTATTTTAGAGACCTCATGTAAGTGGGATCATGCAGTATTTGTCCTGTGACTGGCTTATTTCACTTAGCATAATGTTCTCAAGTTTCATTCATGTTGTTGTTTGTATATAATAGGATTCCCTTATATTTTGAGGCTGAATAGTATTCTATCTTATGTATATACCACAGTTTTTTAACCATTCATCCAGCATGAGCATTTAGGTTGTTTCTACCACATGGCCCTTGTGAGTAATACTTCAGTGGACTTGGGAACATAAATATGTCTTCGAGATTCCCTTTTCAATTCTTTTGGATAAATACCCAGAAGTAGGATTGCTGTCATACGGAAGTTCTATTTTGAATTTTTACGGAAGCGCCATACTATTTTCCATAGTGGTTGTACCATTTTACGTTCCCACCAGCAGTGTATAAGGGGTATCAGATTCTCACATCCTCACGTAAACACTTGTTATTTTGTATCATTTTGATAATGACCATCCTAACGGGTGGGAGGTGATATCTCATTGTGGTTTTGATCTGCATCTCATAATTAGTGATGTTGAACATCTTTTCTCAGCTCATATAACTGCTTGCTATCTGTATGTCTTCTCTGGAGAAATATCTATTCAGGTCCATTCTCATTTTTTAAGTCATCGTTTTTTTGCTGTTGAGTTGCAGGAGTTCCTTATGTATTTTGGAGATCAGCTTCATGTTAGATATATGGTTTTCAAATATTTTCTCTCATTCCGTAGGTTGCCTTTCACTCTACTGATGGTTTCTTTCGCCGTGCAGAAGATTTTTTTTTAGTTTAATGAAGTCCCACTTGTCTTTACTTGCTTTTGTTGCCTATGCTTTTGGTGTCATATTCAAGAAATCATTGCCAAAAGCAATGTCATGAAGATTTTCCCTTCCCCTAGGAGTTTTCTTCTAAGAGTTTCATAGTTTCAACTCTTAGGTTTAAGTCTCTAATCCCTGTTGAGCTGATTTTTATGTATGGTGTTATTATAGAGGTCCAATTTTGTTCTTTTGTTTGACCAAAAACATGGCAACGTGCCAGGGTACTATGCCAAAACGATACCATGATTTTCCTAATGGCTTTGATGCAGCTGGTTTTACGCTTACATGAGATGTGAAAGCCTTTAACTGGTTTCTGGATTTCTCATAAAGGGAATTAGTTTGGTACTGTTATGGAATCGGGGCAGAAGGAAGGTCTGGGGCTTCCTAGTCTGACATCTTACTGATGTCACTCCTCTATTGTATCTTTTATGCCTAACCTGCTTGCAAATAGGACATTTGGGGGGTAAGTACCACAATTCATAGATCTGTAAACACCCTTCTTTATCTGGAAAGCATCTGATCCTCAGCCTAATAGAGGGCATAAAACAAAATAGATTCTACACATAGGGCTAAAAAAGTGAGCATTTTGGATGATTCATGGCATGGACCCACTGATAAGAAAAACTTAGATATCATTTTAGAGTGTTTGGTAGCAAGTTTCCTGACCCATTTACTTTTCATAAAAAAAAAGAAAGATATTAAAGATAAAATAAACATATTATGTTGAAAACTGTTTGCTCCAACTTAAACGTAGCATCCTTAACTAATCCTCCAATTTTTCTGCTCTGTTTTATGTACACTCTATTTTCACCTATTGCTCAAATCCTGTGTTAATGTGTGTTTGAATATACAGCTTCTGCATTTCTGTCCTCTGATTATGGAAAGCACCTTTAAAACTAAAATAGTATTGGGTTGCAAAATGAATTACACAAACTTGTATGCAAACTAAAGAAATGCACAAGTTAAGCTTTTTCAAGCCTTTTTTTTTTTTTTTTTTTTGAGCCCCTCTGTTCTTTTTTTTTTTTTTTTTTTAATTTTTTTGGGGGGTACACCAGGTTCAATCATCTGTTTGCATACACACATCCCCGTACTCCCTCCCTTCCCTGACCCCCACCTCGAGTCCCCCCCACCCTCCCCGCCCCAGTCCTCTAAGGCATCTTCCATCCTCGAGCTGGACTCCCTTTGTTATATAACAACTTCCCACTGACTATTTTACAGTTGGTAGTATACATATGTCTGTGCTACTCTCTCGCTTCGTCTCAGTTTCCCCTTCACCCCCCGCCCCCTCCCATACCTCGAGTTCTCCAGTCCATTCTCTGTATCTGCATCCTTATTCTTGTCACTGAGTTCACCAGTACCATTTTCAGATTCCGTATATGTGAGTTAGCATACAATATTTGTCCTTCTCTTTCTGACTTACTTCACTATGTATGACAGATTGTAGTTCTATCCACCTCATTACATATAGCTCCATCTCATCCCTTTTTATAGCTGAGTAATATTCCATTGTATATATATGCCACATCTTCTGTATCCATTCATTTGTTGATGGGCATTTAGGTTGCTTCCATGTCCTGGCTATTGTAAAGAGTGCTGCAATAAACATTATGGTACATGTTTCTTTTGGGATTATGGTTTTCTTTGGGTATATGCCCAGGAGTGGGATTACTGGATCATATGATAGTTCTATGTGTAGTTTTTTAAGGAACCTCCAAATTGTTTTCCATAGTGGCTGTACCAACTTACAGTCCCACCAACAGTGCAGGAGAGTTCCCTTTTCTCCACACCCTCTCCAACATTTGTGGTTTCCAGAATTAGTGATGATGGCCATTCTGATTGGTGTGAGGTGATACCTCATTGTGGCTTTGACTTGCATTTCTCTGATGATGAGTGATGTTGAGCATCTTTTCATGTGTTTGTTGGCCATCTGTATGTCTTCTTTGGAGAAATGTCTATTTAGGTCTTCTGCCCATCTGTGGATTGGGTTATTTGCTTTTTTGGTATTAAGCTTCGTGAGCTGCTTGTATATTTTGGAGATTAATCCTTTGTCCGTTGTTTCATAGGCAATTATTTTTTCCCATTCTGAGGGTTGCCTTTTAGTCTTGTTTATGGTTTCTTTCGCTGTGCAAAAGCTTTTAAGTTTCATGAGGTCCCATTCATTTATTCTTGATTTTATTTCCCTGATTCTAGGAGGTGGGTCAAAAAGGATGTTGCTTTGATGTATGTCAAAGAGTGTTCTGCCTATGTTTTCCTCTAGGAGTTTTATAGTGTCTGGCCTTACATGTAGGTCTTTAATCCATTTGGAGTTTATTTTTGTGTATGGTGTTAGGAAGTGTTCAAATTTCATTCTTTTACATGTTGCTGTCCAATTTTCCCAGCACCACTTATTGAAGAGGCTGTCTTTTTTCCATTGTATACTCGTGCCTCCTTTGTCAAAGATAAGGTGCCCATATGTGTTTGGGCTTACTTCTGAGTTCTCTATTCTATTCCATTGATCGTCCTTTCTATTTTTGTGCCAGTACCATACTGTCTTGATCACTATGGCCTTGTAGTATAGTTTGAAGTCAGGAAGGCTGATACCACCAACTCCACTTTTCCTTCTCAAGATTGCTTTGGCTATTTGGAGTCTTTTGCGTTTCCATACAAATCGTAAGATTTCTTGCACTAGTTCTGTGAAAAATGCCATTGGTAATTTGATAGGGATTGCATTGAATCTGTAAATTGCTTTGGATAGTACAGACATTTTCACGATGTTGATTCTTCCAATCCAGGAACATGGTATGTCCCTCCATCTGTTTGTGTCGTCTTTGATTTCTTTCATCAATGACTTAAAGTTTTCTGCATACATATCTTTTGTCTCCTTAGGCAGGTTTATTCCTAGGTATTTTATTCTTTTGGTTGCAATGGTGAATGGGAGAGTTTCCTTAATTTCTCTTTCTGCTCTTCCGTTGTTAGTGTATAGGAATGCAAGAGATTTCTGTGCATTAATTTTGTATGCTGCTACTTTACTAAACTCATCAATTAGTGCTAGCAGTTTTCTGGTAGAGTCTTTAGGGTTTTCTATATATAATATCATGTCATCTGCAAAGAGTGACAATTTTACTTCTTCTTTTCCAATTTGGATTCCTTTTATTTCTTTTTCTTCTCTGATTGCTGTGGCTAAAACTTCCAAAACTATGTTGAATAATAGTGGTGAGAGTGGACACCCTTGTCTTGGTCCTGTTCTTAGAGGGAATTCTTCCAGTTTTTCCCCATTGAGAACGATGGCTTTTGGTTTTTCATATATGGCTTTTATTATGTTGAGGTAATTTCCTTCTATGCCCATTTTCTGGAGAGCTTTTATCATAAATGGATGTTGAACTTTGTCAAAAGCTTTTTCTGCATCTATTGAAATGATCACATGGTTTTTATCCTTCAAGTTGTTGATATGATGTATCACATTGATTGATTTGCATATATTGAAGAATCCTTGCATCCCAGGGATAAACCCCACTTGATCATGGTGGATGATTTTTTTTAATGTGCTGTTGGAGTCTGTTAGCTAATATTTTGTTGAGGATTTTTGCATCTATATTCATCAGTGATATTGGTCTGTAGTTTTCTTTTTTTGTGACATCTTTGCCTGGTTTTGGTATCAGGGTGATGGTAGCCTCGTAGAATGAGTTTGGGAGTGCTCCGCCTTCTGCAATATTTTGGAAGAGTTTGAGAAGGATAGGTGTTAGCTCTTCTCGAAATGTTTGATAGAATTCGCCTGTGAATCCATCTGGTCCTGGGCTTTTGTGTGTTGGGAGATTTTTAATCACTGCCTCAATTTCTGTACTTGTGATTGGTCTGTTCATGGTTTCTATTTCTTCCTGGTTCAGTCTTGGAAGATTGTATTTTTCTAAGAATGTATCCATTTCTTCCAGGTTATCCAATTGATTGGCATATAGTTGCTTGTGGTAATCTCTCATGATCTTTTGTATTTCTGAGGTGTCCGTTGTTTCTTCTCCTTTTTCATTTCTAATTCTGTTGATTTGCATCTTCTCCCTTTTTTTCTTGATGAGTCTGGCTAATTGTTTATCAATTTTGTTAATCTTCTCAAAGAAGCAGCTTTTAGTTTTATTTATTTTTCTTATGGTTTCTTTCCTTTCTTTTTCATTTATTTCTGCTCTGATCTTTATGATGTCTTTCCTTCTGCTCCCTTTGGGGTTTCTTTGTTCTTCTTTCTCTAGTTGTTTTAGGTGTAAGGTTAGGTTGTTTATTCGATCATTTTCTTGTTTCTTAAGGTAGGACTGTATTGCTATAAACTTCCCTCTTAGAACTGCTTTTGCTGCATCCCATAGGTTTTGGGTTGTTGTGTTTTCATTGTCATTTGTTTCTAGATATTTTTTGATTTCCTCTTTGATTTCTTTAGTGATTCCTTGGTTGTTTAAGAGTGAATTGTTTAGCCTCCATGTGTTTGTATTTTTTGCAGTTTTTTTCCTGTAATTGATATCTAGTCTCATGGCGTTGTGGTCTGAGAAGATGCTTGATATGATTTCAATTTTCTTGAATTTGCTGAGGTTTGATTTGTGACCCAAGATGTGATCTATCCTGGAAAATGTTCCGTGTGCACTTGAGAAGAAAGTGTAGTCTGTTGTTTTTGGATGGAATGTCCTATAAATATCAATGAAGTTGAGATGCTCTAATGTGTCATTTAAAGCTTGTGTGTCTTTATTTATTTTCTGTTTGGATGATCTGTCCATTGATGTAAGTGGGGTGTTCAAGTCTCCCACTATTATTGTGTTCCTGTCAATGTCCCCTTTTATAGCTGTTAGCATTTGCCTTATGTATTGAGGTGCTCCTATATTGGGGGCATAGATATTTACCATTGTGATATGTTCTTCTTGAATGGATCCCTTGATCATTATGTAGGGTCCTTCCTTGTCTCTTTTAATAGTCTTTACTTTCAAGTCTAATTTGTCTGATATGAGTATTGCTACTCCAGCTTTCTTTTGACTTCCATTTGCATGGAATATCTTTTTCCATCCCTTTACTTTCTGTCTATATGTATCCCTTGGTCTGAAGTGGGTTTCTTGTAGGCAGCATATAGAAGGGTCTTGTTTTTGTATCCATTCAGCTAGTCTGTGTCTTTTGGTTGGAGCATTTAATCCATTTACATTTAAGGTGATTATTGGCATGTGTGTGTCAATTACCATTTTCTGAATTGTTTTGGGTTTGTATTTGTAGGTGTTTTCCTTTTCTTGTGTTTCCTACTTAGAGAAGTTCCTTTAGCACTTGTTGTAAGGCTGGTTTGGTGGTGCTGAATTCTCTTCACTTTTGCTTGTCTGGAAAGCTTTTGATTTCTCCCTCAAATCTGAATGAGATTCTTTCTGGGTAGAGTATTCTTGGCTGTAGGTTTCTCTCTTTCAGGACTTTCAGGATATCCTGCCATTCCCTTCTGGCCTGCAGAGTTTCTGTAGAAAGGTCAGCTGTTATCCTGATGGATTTTCCCCTATATGTTGTTTGTTGCTTTTCTCTTGCTGCTTTTAATATTTTTTCTTTGTGTTGAATTGTCGTTAGTTTGATTAATATGTGTCTTGGTGTATTTCTCCTTGGGTTTATTCTGTATGGGACTCTCTGTGCTTCTTGGACTTGGTGAATTATTTCCTTTCCCATGGTGGGGAAGTTTTCCACTAGAACCTCTTCAAATATTTTCTCAGACCCTTTCTTGTTTTCTTCTTCTTCTGGGATGCCTATAATTCGAATGTTGGTACGTTTAAGGTTATCACTGAGGTCTCTGAGACTGTCTTCTAATCTTTTTATTCTTTTTTCTTTTTCCTGCTCTGTGGCAGTTATTTCCCCCATTCTATCTTCCAACTCACTTATTCGTTCTTCTGCCTCAGTCATTCTGCTGGTTATAGCATCTAGAGTATTTTTAATTTCAGTTATTTTGTTATCCATTGCTGTTTGTTTTTCTGAGTTCTTATGAACTGTTTCTTGTACTTTCTCTATTTTGTTATCGAGATTTTGTATCATTTTTACTATCATTACTCTAAATTCTGTTTCAGGCATTTTTCCTATTTGCTCTTCATTTATTTGGTCTTGTGAGTTTTTTTCCTGCTCCTTTGCCTGCATGGTGTTTCTTTGTTTCCTCATGGTTGTCCAAACTTTTGGGGTTGCTTGTCCTGGCGATAGAGGTGTTTATAGAAGACTGTCCAAGCCTCAGACTAATGTCCAAGTATTGGATTAAACAAATATTAAGTCTAGGAAACACATACATGTATAAGGCACACAATTACTGAATCCATTAGGACATAAGGCGCTAGAAAGACCTGACAGAACCCCAGTGTGCTATCAGATATTCAAAGAGAAACCCAGCAGAAATTGACAATTGAAACAGAACAAGTCAGAGACAAAAGCAAAAGCAAACAAACAACAAATAACACCCTACACCTACAAACATCAATCCAGGGAGATTTTGTAAGCTAAGATCAAATATAGAAAAGAGCTGGAGTACCACCAGAGAGAGTGGAGATTCTCAGAATGTAATTAGACAACTGTACTAAGAACTAAGATAAAGACGAAAGCCTAATATTAAATACCAAGGCAGTGCGTCATCTGGAGAATAGAGCAAGGAGTCTGAGCAGACCGATAGTGTTGCTTATAAGTATGTTAAGATAAAATAAACTTAAAAAGGCTGTAAGAAAGTGGAACAGAAGAGCGTAATGTGGCTGGATATATGCAAAGAAAAAGAAAGGAATAGAAATGTATAAAGATAGGGATGAAAGGAAAGTATGAGAGATATTTTGTCCATACTACTAAAAACTTAGCTAGATATAGAAGTATATAAAAAGGCAAAAAAAAAAAAAAAAAAAAGAATAAAAAATATCATTAAAAAATTTTGTTATAAAACTTGTAGATCCCTCAGGGCTAAGATCGTATTTAATAAATCAAAAAAAAAAAAAAAAGAGAGAGAGAGAGAGAGAGAAAGAAAAAAAAAAAAATCCAGAACTGATCCCAGAATGGACCAGTTCAATAGGTATTGATACTACTATTTCTGTTTCCTTAGCGTCTCAGCTGTAAGTGTCCTTCTCCTTGCCTTGGGTTTTTTTGCATTATTCTGTGACCAGCAGAGGTTCCTTTATTTTTCGTCTGTAAGGGTCAGTGTGTGGGGAGGGAGAGGGTACAATAGTGGCTCCTTCTCCTGGGAGTGAGTGAGCGGTGGCGCACTGTTGTTTCAGTCAGGCTTGGAGGTGCCTGTTGCAGAGGGCGCTGGTGGCTCAGGCGTAAACAGAAAGTCTTAGTGTTGGGCCTCTCTCGGGGTTTTTTTTCTTTTTGATGCTGTTGTTTTTTTGTTTTTTTGTTTTTTTCTCTCATCAGCCTTCCTGCTGCTGGCGTTGCAAGGGGTTTTAATCTAGCCCCACCCGAGCGCCTGAGGGTGCTTGTTATCCCTGAGCGCCTTAGGTGGCCCGCAGGGCGTCTCTCCACTGCCTGTTGCAGAGGCGCTGAAAGAGAGAGAGAGGCTATGCGCACGGCTCCTCCCCCCCGCCCGTGAGCCTGCAGCCTCCAGCCGCCATCATGGCCGGGCAGCTCTCAGGGACGGGCACTCTTCGCCGCCGACCTCCTCCCTCCTGTCCTCTTGGTCCGTCACCCTCCCGGCAACAATGTTTCTCACCCTGAACCAGCTCTCCGGTTCCCACGCTCCCGCTTCTGGACCCTCCATTCAGCCGCGGATCGATGTCTCAGTCCGGGAACACTGAGCTGCGCTGCGGACCCTCCGTATGTTTCTCACTCCCTCCCGTCTGCCACAGCTCCGCTGCTTCACCCTCTCTGAGCCCTCGTAGATGCCTCCCTACCGGCTATGTCGGGCTCCCTGCAGCCCTCTCTGGTGTCCGAGGCCGTCTGCTGGTGTTCAGCTGGTTCTCTGTGGGAATCACTGCGTCCTTCCGTGCATTCCCAATGCATCTGTGGAGAGGGATGCACTCCACATCTCTCTACTTCGCCGCCATCTTTTCTCTCTCTCTCAAGCCTTTTAAATACAAGCTTATACATGTAAAAAACCTTTCATTTTTACAGCACCCATCTTGGAAGGACAGAATCAAGGACTATTGACCACAAGTAATGATTCATTAACAGTAAATCTGTTTTGGGCTTAAGCTCCCAGAAGGACAATATAAGGAACCTCTGATTTCCCCAAGATCTATAGCACATGACAGTCCCAGAGTGTCTGACAAGGTGTTCATACAACACGTCACCGTAAATAAATAATTACTCCTCTCCAAGACACAATCTGTTTTCTACTTTAATCAAGGTCACAGTACAATTATTGCATCTGAGTTTCCTTCCCCACCTCCTTCCTCTCTATTCTCTTTGTCTAGAGAACAGGACACAGCCGTGACTTATTTACATCTCCTTTTCAGCACTTAGAGACCTCAGGCAAGGGACACATTTGGTAAAAAGACTCAGTAACTGTGGAGTTCTGGTGCTTTTTTTTTTTTTTTAAACCAAATTCACTCTGTAATTTGATTGGATTTTTCTTCTCCACTCTCGTGATATGGCAAACCACAGTCCAGGGCAATCAGAGAGAAAGCTCTTCCCCAAGACTATGCAAGTCCCTTCCTCTTTGTGACCCCTCTTCATCATTCCAAGAATTAGAGGAGTCGGGAAACAATTCTGCCATTTTTATTCCTCTTTCTTGTACCAGGGACTGGGAATCCAAAGAGGTTTCCCCTTCTCTACTCCAAATTATCAGGGCTTCCCCCCAGGTGCTCTCCTAAGGCTTTTTCTGGTCAAAAGATTTATGGCATCAATTCTGGGCAACTTCACGATACAAGATATATACTTTTCATTAAAAATGTGGCAGAGCTGTTTTGCTTATTACCTGTAATGATAATAGAAATGTTGTTTTGTTGTTTGTTTTCTTCTTGTTTTGTTTTTACACCCATGACTATACACTCATTAACACTGGATTTATACATCATCATGTTTTGATAATTTCAGAAAAACATTAATTTTCTTAGTACTATTAGTATTAGCTAACTCTACCTTTTTTAAAACTACATTTCTAATAGTGTATGATTCTTATTTTACCTTACTTTATTTTCTTTAGTTCTGATCTTGTTTTTATCCAAACAAAGATTACTCATCAGTTATGTTTCCAAAGGAAGAGTGATTTTAAAAGATTCATTATCAACTGATGCAGCCTACAAATTTCAAAGTTTGAAATATACATAGATGAGTTCTTTACATGCTTGAAAATTTTATGTCAGAATTTAATGCTTAAATCATGTGCACAATGTGAAACAAAAACTTAAATTATCAAGATAATTCAAATTTTAAAAGAATGAAACTACAGCACTTCCTAACACCATGCACAAAAATAAACTCAAAATGGATTAAAGACCTAAATGTAAGGCCAGACACTATAAAACTCTTAGAGGGAAACATAGCCAGAACACTCTATGACATAAATTACAGCAAGATCCTTTTGGACACACTTCCTAGAGTCCTGGAAATAACAAAAATAAACAAATGGGAACTAATGAAACTTAAAATCTTTTGCACAGCAAAGGCAACTGTAAACAAGACAAAAAGATAAACCTCAGAATGGGAGAAAATATTTGCAAATGAAGCAAATGACAAAGGATTAATCTCCAAAATATACAAACAGCTCATGCAGCTCAATATCAAACAAACAACCCAATCCAAAAATGGGCAGAAGACCTAAATAGACATTTCTTCAAAGAAGACACACAGATGGCCAACAAACCCATGAAAAGATGCTCAACATCACTAACCATTAGAGAAAAGCAAATCAAAACCACAATGAGGTATCACCTCAACTGGTCAGAATGGCCATCATCAAAAAATCTAGAAAAAATAAATGCTGGAGAGGTTGTGGAGAAAAGGGAACACTTTTGCACTCTTGGTGGGAGTGTAAATTGATACAGCCACTATGGAGAATAGTACAGAGGTTCCTTAAAAAACTAAAAATATAACTACCATATGACCCAGCAATCCCACTACTGGGCATATACCCTGAGAAAACCATAATTCAAAAAGATACATGTACCACAATGTTCATTGCAGCACTCTTTACAATAGCCAGGACATGGAATCAACCTAAATGTCCCTGGACAGATGAATGGATAAAGAAGATGTGGCACATATATACAATGGAATATTACTCAGCCATATAAAGGAATGAAATAGAGCTATATGTAATGAGGTGGATAGACCTAGAGTCTGTCATACAGAATGGAGTAAGTCAGAAAGAGAAAAACAAATACCATATGCTAACGCATATATATGGAATCTAGAAGAATGGTACTGATGAACATAGTGGCAGGGCAGGAAAAAAGACGCAGACATAGAGAACGGACTTGAGGACACAGGGGAGGAGGGGAAGGTTGGAACATAGTGAGAGAGTAGCATTGACATATATACACTACCAAATGTAAAATAGATAGCTAGTGGGAAGCTGCTTCATAGCACAGGAAGATCAGCTCGGTGCTTTGTGACGACCTAGAGGGGTGGGATAGGGAGACTCAAGAGGGAGGGGATACGGGGATATATGTATACATATAGCTGATTCACTTTGTTGTACAGCAGAAACTAATACAACAGTGTAAAGCAATTTTACTCCAATAAAGATGTATAAAGAAAGATAATTCAAATTGATCTGAGATTAAAAAAAGGCTTTAGATGAAATGTCCAAGCAATCAGAAAGAAACCTTTGTTTTTGGCTAAAGAATTTAATATCCTCACTTTTATCTTTATAAATAGACAAAGATGCTTCATGAGAACAACTCACTTAAAAGTATTTTCTCCATGAAAAATAGATACAGAGAACAAATTGGCAGTCGCCAGGGGTAGGCAGTGGCGAAATGGGTGAAGGGGATCAAAAAGTAAAAGCTTCCAATTATAATATAAATAAGTCCCGTGAATGGGGTGTACAGCATGGTGACTGTAGTTTGCAATACTGTGTTGCATATTTGAAAGTTGCTAAGAAAGTAGATCCTGAAAGTTTAAAAAAAAAAATTGCAACTACGTACAGAGATGACCGTTATTGTGACCATTTTGCAATATAGACAAATATCAAATCATTATGTTGTACACCTAAATTTAGAATAATGTTCTATGTCGACTATTCTCCAATAATAAAAACAAGACCAGACATTGTCATATGCTCCAGCAACAAAATCACACCCACTGAGAACCACTACTGTAGAAATTAACCAGTAATACCATTTCTAGTCTTTATTTCTGCATATATACTAAAAAACTTTTTCATCAAAAAAATTTATAAGCTTTCTGCAAGGTTCAAATCCCAATTATGTATCATAAGGAATCTTTTAACAATCTCTTTATGGATATAACCACTCATCTGTCACTCTATTCAATTTCTTTGACCTCATTTTTCTGATTTCATTTAGTTTTCTTTTTTTTTTTTCATTTTAAATTTTGGATCAAAGATGTAAAATGGAAACAAAAGTTTTACAATTTACTGCTATAAAAGTGTAGATAATGGGCTTACAAGGGACAACTGTATGTCATATACATTTGTCAAAGAATGGCATTTCTCACTTGTATTCAGTTATGGTTCAAACAACTGCATATAATCTTCAGGTTGCCCATGGATCCTACAGCAGGACGAAACCCTCTCTGGAAGGACTCTCTCCTGCCTGTGAAAAGGATGCAGTGTCACTCTATGTTTTCTCTGTGCTATGAGTAATGAAAAGGACCATCAGATTGGAGGACAGAAAGATATCCTGAGCTGACATCTTGGCAGCAGTTGTGGAAGACTTTTTATTACTAATAAAAAAACATTTATAAAAATGATCTCAAAAGCAAAATCAAATGCTGTATTTTGTACTATACTGGACTGTGTAATAAAACTACCTCTCATGTGTGAAACTGTGTTTTTATATGATGACAGTGACATTTTATATATTTAGCCCACAGTTTTAACAGCTCCTAAATATTCATAATGCTAATTTTAAGTCACAGCATGATTTGTTAATTCTTATAACTCTGCCAAACCTTGATAAATTGGGCTAAATTTGAACCAGATTTTCTAAGCCTTGCAGGGACATATTAATTCAATATTATTACTGTCAAGCATAAAATATGTTCAGAAGCTTCCAGCATCACATCACACCACTTCACAGCTGAACAGGCAATTCATTCCTTTAAACTGACTAACTTATCTGCCATTGCAATAACCAATAATGTTGTCTATTGTTCTTGCATTTAATGGGGTTCATTCTCTTGACCAAAACTATAGAGTAGGAAAAGGAAATAGGGAAAAGTCTTTTGAGAAAAGCAATGGCTTAGGTAGTGAATAAATATGAACTCCCCTGTTTCACAAAATTTAAAAATGTCAAGTAAGAAAAAGAAGCTATTGTTGTTGGTCTACAGAATGCTAAGTAAGGTGAATGGCTCTAAATGAACGAAATGGAGAAAAATCTGTTCTTTTCTTAGGGACATTTCAAAGGAAGTAAACATGGTTTATTGGATTTCTGTCATTTATAGTGCATTGCAAGTCACTCAATATCTATTTATATTGTCTAAGAAAATCTTATTTCCTGGATATTAACCTGTGTTATTTTGACATTATTCTATTTTCAGGATAAATCTGAAGCTGATTTAGATTTTGACTTTGGAAAAGGAGCAGTTCTCCTACTTTATTTTATCTGATCCCGCAGGGCAAGGGAATAGCACCTGTGGTTACAAAAATATAACACAAAAATGATGCTGAGTATCCATAACTTAAAGGATAAATGAGGCAGATAATTCTTCCTTAGGCTCTTTTCCTGTGCTATCCTACTTATGACTTTCTGCCTAACTCTCTTCATCTCCTTATCTTTGATTCTTTCTCCAATCTTAGCCTCCTCTCTTTGGCATCTGGATCTTATCCCCTCTCACTTACTCAGGGATTTCTGCTTTGGAAATTGTGCTCCCTTTCACACACTTCCCATTTTCCCCTCTCTGCCACATCCTGCTTTAATAGATGCCATAGAAAAAATAAATAAATAAAAAATAAAAAAAGCTTTCTTTGACCCCACTTCTTCCTCTGGCTACCATTTCATTTTCTGCTCACATTCAGAGCAAAACTTCTTGAAAAATGTCTGTTGGTCTCTTTCTCAAATTCCTCAACAACGTAAACTTTTTTTCTTTAAAAATGCTATATTTTTTTTGCTTCTTTTTAATAAATTAGACTTTATTTTTTAGAGCAGTTTTAAGTTCACAGAAAAATTGAACAGAAAGTATAGAGGTTTCCCCCAAGACACCCCCTCCCTCACCAGCCACACCGAGCATCCAAGTGGTATATTTGTTACAACTAATGAACCTGCTGGGTTGGCCAAAAAGTTTGTTTACCTTTTTCCATAAAATGTTTCAGATACGATCAATACATAAGATCAATATACAATATCAATACATTGATATATCATTATTATCCAAAGTCTATAGTTTACATTAAAGTTCGCTCTTGGTGTTTTGTATACTATAGGTTTTGACAAATATATAATGAGAAGTATCCACCCTTATAGTGCCATGCAGAAGGCTTCACTGCCTTTAAGTTTCTGTGCTTGTCCTATTCATTCCTCTCACCCCACTTCTCCTTGGAAACCACAGAGATTTTTTTACTGTCTCCATTGTGTAGCCTTCAACATATCCCTTTTTAATTCATTTAAATGTTTCTAGCAACTACTCCTACTGGGATCACTATTCAAGATGGAGAAAAAAAAGGCAAGCTTTCTAAGAATCTAGAACTCTAGTTATGACACAGTGGTGACTTCTCTGGGTTACATTAACCAGACTGGGTGCTGAAGAAGACATCAACCTAAAAGCATCCAATGAGACCAAAACAGCCAAGGGAAGCTGCCCTCTCTAAGCAAAGGACTAGGGAAGTAGCATCCTGCCAATACAGAAAACTTTCAGACAAATACCTTGTAAAAAACCATGGCCCTAACATCACCACTGTCAGCAAAGGCAAAATTGAAAGCCTAGAATTCCAACTTTGCCTGGCTATGATGATGTTCACTTTATCTGTCAGTAGGGTGGATCCTCCCAGGGGATCTGGGAGTTTCATCCTCATCTAGAAGTAAGGTTTCTTCCCTACACACCAACATAACCAGAGTGTCAATGGAGAACACATGAAGACCAGTAATCAGGTACCCTCCAGACCCAGCTAAAATGGTCCCTGCAGAGGCCTGCTGGGGAGCTTGAATTATCACCCCACTCAATCATGTTAGTTTTCTTGTTGGCATGGTGTCAGAGAAGGGCTACTAAAATAGAAGATTAAATAAGATCCAGATTTTCATGATATAATATCCAAAATGTCCAAGATACATCAAAAATCACTTGGGCCAAAGCCCAAAAAAATCTCAAATTAAATTAGAAGAAAATCAACAAACACCAACACTGTGATGACAGGATGCTGGAATTATCTGACAAGGATTTTAAAGCAGCTATCATAAAAAATACTTTGATGAGCAATTACTAATATACTTGAAGGAAATAGAAAAGTAGACAGTGTCATCAAAGGAATAAAAAATGTCACTAGAAAAACTGAAACTTTAGGAATGAAAAATGCAAAAACTGAAGTTAAAATATTCTGTGAATGGGTCCAACAGGAGAATGGAGCTGACATAGGAAAGAATCAGCTAACTTGAAGACAGAAGAGAAAAATTACCCAATCTGAACAACAGAGAGAAAATTGACAGATGAAAAATGAACAGTCTCAGGAACATATAGGACTATAACAAAAGATCTACATTTCATGTCATCTGAGTCTCAGGGGGAATGGAGAAAGACAGTAGGGCTGAAAATGTATTCTAATAGCTAATGGCTGCAAACTTAAATTTGGAAAAAAACATAAACCTACATATTTAAGAAGCTGAACAAACCTGAAAAGGATAAACCCATGCCAAGATACATTATAATCAAACTTCTGAAGACCAAAAGCAAAGAGAAAAATCTTGAAAGCAGAGAAGAAGAAATGTTGTCTCACCTATAAGTCATAAACAATTCAAAAGACAGTGGATTTCTCATCAGGAGCCTTGGAAGCCAGAAGGAAGTGGCACAACTTTCTCAAGTACTAAAGGAAAAGAATTCTCTCCTTGAATAAATAAGTGAAAAAAATAACTTCTAAGGTCATGAGTTTTAAAAATCCTGTGGCCCTCGGTTGTATTATTTTGTGAGTTATAGACCAAGCAATCTTAAACATTGCTAAATATCCTCATGAGAACTGAAATTCTTATTCTGATACCTACATTGTATACATTTCAAATGTATATAACCTTGCTATTTTAACAAAAGAAATTTCAGGGTGGAGGACAGAGCATTATATTAAGAAACAAAATATCCGTTTTCAAATACTTGCTCACCCACTTAGTAACTATCAGTAAGTATCTCTGATAAGGACCCCGTATTTCTCCGAACCTTAGTTTCTTCATCTGTTAAATGGGATGATAATATCTGTTGCCTATCTCCCAATAAGAATCAAAGAGAGTAATATATAAAGTTGCAGTTTTTCAGATTGCATTTTTTTTTAAATTATAGGACTCTGTGGAGATGTGTATCACTTAATTTATTTAAAATATACTGAGCACAATTTTTCTAGGCCTGGAGGACCAAAGAGGTCAGTTTCTATGTTTAAGGTAGAAGAGACAGACCCAAATACATTCTATAAAGGCAACGTGATGAGGCAAAATATGTTGGTAGATGCAAAAATATCTGGAGGAGCAGTAAGGACCTTCTTACTGTAAGCACCTGGATATAAGTCCAGGCACTGACACATGTCATTGGATAGATTATTAATCTCTTCAAAGTTCAGTTTCCTCTTTGACAACATGAGGATAGGAAAAATGTATCCTCTGAGAAGGATTGTGCAGCTCAGATAAAGGCAAATCATGTGACGCATTCGGCCAAGAGTGCAACACACAGCATTCTACGAAAGGAGAGATTATTGTTATAGCTATTATTCATAGATTGTGCATGGGGAATGGCATTCACATGACACAAGTTCTGGGGAGCGCAGGTTTTCTAGAGGCAAGTAGATCACGATGACAAGTGGATCCTGACCTGATACAGCAGAACACTAAAAGTCAAAGAGTTAGAAATCTTCAGGATAAGTTCAGTATTCTAACAGGGTTGAAATACAATATAAATGACAGAAGGAGTCCATTGCAATTTGACTTTAGATCATGTTATTGACAACAAGGAGCTCTTAAGGGTTCTGGAGAACAGACAGGGCATGGTAATCACTGCATCTCTTAAAGGCAATTCTCATGACAGAGAGCATGTCATACATAAAAGTTCAGAGGCCGGAATCAGGAAAATCAATTATAATGTTGTTCCAATAATCCAGGTAGCAGATGAAAAAGACCTGAGCTAAAGAGAGAAATGAGTATAAATGATGATGGGTACCAGCAGCGGGAAAAGATCTCAGATAATGCAAGTGAACTGATTCACTGAGAAGAATCCTACACAGCAGCGATGGAAAACACGACAGGAAAAGGTTTTCCTGAACTTGACAACTTTACCACCACAAAAACTTGACCTGAAAGCACCTGAGAACTGTGTTACAGACCCAGGTCATCTACCTTACATATTCTTTAATTTCATGTTTGTGCCAAGCAACCTTCTCTCTCTCGAGGGCAAAGACAATGCCTTATGGACGCTGGCTGGGAAAGCAAATATCCTAAATGCCTAGTTATAGACACTTAAGAATGACATCTTTCCTAATGACTCAGTGGGTGTGATATTTAGTAATGGGAGTTCTTAATTTGTGATTGCGATCCACCGAGATCTTTCTTGCAGCTGAATTTTGTCTGCTGATGTCATTGCCTGCAGAGATCCCATCCACACATGCGGCAGGCAATTTCCTGTTCTGTACTCTACATATTTGAAAGATGCCCTCGGCGCTAGTTTTCCAATAAGTATCACTCAGAATGACCTTGAAAAAACCCTTTCTCCTTCAAGTATTCCTCTTATAGCTCTGGTCATTAATCAAATGAACTACCATAATAATATTTATGTGAATCTGAAAAATTGTCAAAATCGTGTAAATAAGATTTTTAAGTCAAATTGTTTTCTCTGGTGCTGCTAATTATATTCAATGATAGTTTATTAGGATAAATATAAAATAACATGTATGTATCTACATGAATAAACATGTTTATACACAGATCTATTATCTACTGATAATATCTGTGGGCTGTTGCCAAGGGTGAACACTGTTCTAAGGGCTTTATGTGTATCATATTGTTTTAAACCATAAAAAGTGAGTAATATTAACCCCATTTGACAGAAGAGTAAAGTGAAGCTTCGAAAATTTAAGCACAGCTCAAAATTACGACTGAGGGGTCGTGAATTTAATGAATCTGACTCAAAGTCCTTATTCCTGGTCACTGTAACATGGCAGTGTGTATGCTATCACATGCATATCTGCATAGGTACACACGTGTGTACACGCATGTATGTTTGACCACATAAACGCTGTTGGCAAGGTGCCAAAGCCCTACTTTGAAGCTTTGAAACCAAGCAAAATGTCCAGCTATAGGCTGAATTCATTTTTCTTCCTCTTGGCCCACCTATTCGTAAATCTGAATTAAACTGCATGACAAATTCTACCATTCTACTTTCATCAGCAGTTATTAGCAGTCCCAATTGAATTAAATTTCCAGAAACCTCTTCATAATTTCTAAAAATAGCAAGATTTCAAATTTCAGTTTTCTACGGCAGCAACCTTACAAAATACCTGTAATTAGGACATTTTAAATTAACTTAGGGAAGCATAAAGTGTAATTTTCAGGTCGCTCAGTTAGTTTGAGAAAAGCCTGAGTTACTTGGTATACCAGCCTGAGGTATGACTACACATTAATGAGTGATTTAATAAGCAATTTTAAAAAAATCAATCCTATTATTGTAGAGCAGAGGCCAAAAACTGGCAGGCTACAGGCCAGATTTTGCCCTCAGGCATGTTTTGCTTGGCCCATATAACTTTGACCTGTTCACGCTTATAAATCTTTTGAAACAGTCGCCAACATTTGGAAATTAGGAGATGTATAAAAACCCAAGTTTTTGGCTTCTTTTAAAAAGCCTGGCAAGCTGGGCATTTTTTCTCTCATAGCAACTCTAACTTGCATAGGGGTAATCTACCAGCACTCATTTACTGCGATTTTGCCCTTTATTGCTGGAATTTTGTTATATTTTTCTAACACTCAGTCGGCTTTATTCATTTACGTGACCTGTGTGGCCTCTTGTAATTATTTGAGTCTTGGTATCCTGTTTGAAAATTCTAACTACTATTTGAGTATGACTTTTCACCTATCTGATTTTCATATTACTCTAACAGTATTATAATAGGCAAAATTCTGAGATGACACCCACCCCCAAATCCAAGATTCCCAGCCCCTGGTGTATACACGCCTTCTCTTAATTATTCAGTCAAACACTAGTCTAGGTGCTGCTATGAAGGGATTTTGCAGAAGTAAGTAAAGTCTCAACTCTGTTGACTATAAAATAGGAAGATTATTGAGGTGGGCCTGATCTAATTTTGGGACATCTTTAAAAGCAGGTAATTCTCTCCAGGAGGTCACAAAAGAGGATGTCAGGGATTGCCAGACACTGGTGAGGCCAAGCAGAGATCCCTGCTAAGAACCGCCTTCAGGTCCCGCTACGGGAAGCCTGTAGAAGACGTGTGGTCCAGGGACAACAGCTAGAAGGAAACTGGAGGCCTTACTCTTACAGCCATCAGAAAAAGAATTCTGCCAAACCAGTGAACTTGGAAGAGAATCCTGAGCCCAGGTGAGTACCAGAGTCATGGCTGATACCTGGATTTCAGCCCAGTGAGACCCCAAGCAGAGGACTCAGCCACTCCGTGCCCAGATTTCCCACCTACTAAATCAGTAAGATACTACATTCTTGTTGCTTTAAGACTCTAGGTTTATGGTAATTTTTAAAGCAGCAATAGAAAGCCAATTCAATATTCAATCATTCTCCCAGTCATCCTGATGCAAAACCTTAATATTAACATTAGCATTTATTTCCAAGCCATTGCCAAAGTGTGTTGATTCTGTTTACCTTGTTATATCACTGAACTAGTAGAATCTCTTACCTTCCCACACCTGAAATTCAGTTGTCCTTTTGCCTGGTCTCCATACCTCCAATTTTTCCCCTACAGGAGTACATGATATGCGATATTTCTATTTTAGAGTTTCAGAAGCACTTTTCAAAATCTGTAGTGAATCCTCAGCGTTCATCAGGAAGTCATCATGGTATGTTCTAGAACAATATTTCTATGTTGGGAGGTGTGGCCATTCGTTCCCGGATTTCAGATTTCTCTATAAGCCTTAAAATTTAATGCTTTCACACATTTAGTAATTGTGTTAAAAAATAACAGAAGTATGTGACTCACCATTGAAAATACAGCTTTATGACCTAGTACAGCCACTCAGTATTGGTCTCCTCCTTTACACTTGTTTGTATTGCTGTTCTCATCAGCATATATTGTACTACATTGATTTTCTTAAACAGCAAGGTTAGGAATAAAGGAGGACTTGGTATGGAAGAGATGCTTGATGCAAAAAGTGAAGGTTAAATAATGTCACAGTAAAATGCCAGTGAAAATTTCAGTGTACTTTAAATGGAAAACAAAACAGTAATTTAAAAAAAAGAAAGAAAGAATAGGATAATGTGACCCATCACAGTATAAATTCACTCTATTTGTTTCGTGATTAGCAATTTAATTTCAGCCAAAAACGAAGAATTCAAAACAATGCACAATAACATTAATCTTACTGGTTGAATTTTAGTGGCTTTGTCCTTTTGTCATTGTGTTTGTATCTAATTCATAAATTAGTTTTGGATTTACAGTAATTTTTGAGCTGGGAGTTTTTATCTAGTTTTATTTTTATATTATATTTTAGTAATAAAATACCAGTAATTCAAGCTGGCATAGAGAAGCCAATAAAACCAATGTCTCAGTTTCTCAGACTTTCCTTGTTTTCAATGTCCTTGGCAGTCTTGAAGAGGACTGGTGAGGTATTTTGAAGAATGTGCCTCAATTGGGATTTTATTAAACTTTTTCTCATGATTAGACTGTGGATATGCTGTTTTAGGAGGACAATCACAGAAGTGAAGTCTCATTCTTATCACACCTTATTAAGAGTTTAAAATATCAACATGACTTATCACCATTGATAGTTAACTTTGATTGTCTGGCTAAGATTGTGAATTGGTTAGGTAGCTCACCTCCTTGACAGCAAAATATTTATATAAATTATTTGGATTCTTCTGTATGATTTTTTAATAAAAATTTAGACTGTTAATATAAGAAATCCCATATTTCAGAACAACTGAATTTGACTAAGAGACAGGCTTGGTCTTCTCAGGAATTCATTTATTATTTATATCTTTTCCATGATTTGGCTAAACTACCAGTTTTGATAACTCAGTATCCAGCACAGTATCTTAAAAAACGTAGATGTTTAGTGAAATTTTGTTGAATACATTAACAAAATACGACCACCTCAAATTTATTTATATAATGTATGTGTGTGTCATAAATAATTCTCAATCATTTTCCTGATCAAAAGGATGCAGATAAAAACTAATACACACATTCTGACCCCATTACTATATAGTGATAGCAAACAGAGCAGAGGTCAGCTAACCTGGAATGAACCGGAGAACTTTGGGGTGATGGAAACGTTTTATAATTTTACTGTGGCTAGTATTACTTGGGTACTTACATCCATCAAAGCTCATCGACATTGTCTTAAAGTGTAATCACGTAATGAGTTAAATTACATGTCAATAAAGTTGACTTTTAGAAAGTAAAATATGGACCTATTTTCTAAGTTTTCTTATCAGATGACAGAGACATACTTGAAACTGTGAGAAGAAATAAGATTAAGAAATGTTAAAGGTGGGTCTAAATTTAATCAATAAAGAGGAGTATAGCCGAGACTGGTAGTTGACCAGCAAAATGTATCCTCTCACTTGCCGTAATCATGGAATTTAAAGAAGAAATGTGGCCTTCTGTCTAGAGTACACATGTCCAGTTCTCCTCTGTGAGCTGTTATACAGTCATGTAATGAAGTCTTCAGCAAACAAAATATTAGAGAAGAAATGAGTGATCATCAACATTGCAGGGACATGTCGAAAGCATTTCTTCAGGAAGATCAATCAGATGTATACAACTGGTTGGAGATAAAAAAGATTCCAGTAAAGTAAAACTGTAGAAACCATTTAGAAATAAAGTGATATGTATTAGGGCCAAGGAAGAGGCCATAAAAATAGAAGAAATGAAAAAGCCAAGATATGTCTTGAAGAAAAAACGGACGGAATGAGGTGATAGATTCTATAAAGGGATAAAAAAATAACTAAGGTACAAAAACTCAGATGATATTAGTAATTATTTGGAGAAACAAACAGATCATCTTTGTATAATGAATACTTCAATGCTGTTTTCACAGGAGCTATATTCTGCTAAAGTTTCCAATTAATTTCAGTAACCTAATCTTTTTAAATGTCTTCCCTGTATGAATTATAGTGTGATTCTGTATCGGACTCATATTGGTTTTCTTTGGAAATTAAATTTAAATTATATTTGTTTGACCTTTGTTCTTCTTTTCAAGGAAGCACAGAAGTGCATCGAACAGTGTAGGGTGGGGAGATGCCTTCCAAGAAGACAACCCTGTTGTGTCAAATAATAAACGTTTCTGAGGTGTGTGGAAGAAAAGGGCTTTCCTGTTGCTCTGAAGAGCCTATAGAAAGGTGAGGCTGTATGAGAAAACATGGCAAAATAAGGGATTGCAAATATTCTAAATAGCCCACGCATGAAGTGAGTATCTTAGGGAAATGAAACTGGAAAATATTCCTTTTCTTCCAATCTTAGTCCTAAAGTTCTAGGTCATTTTCATATTATGCAATATCAGTTTGACAGTAGGCTTCCCTTTCTTTCTGAAATCTATCCCTCACATTTCCAATCACGTTATGCTCTATAATGTATGTTGGAGAAAGCCCTCCTTGGTTTCCAACCCTCTGAGGGACCCCCTGCCCCCTCGCCCACAGTGCATGAAGAATATTATTTAACATCCGTGTACGGCCATCAAGGCTTTCTAAGATCTGACTCCAAATTACCTCTCATCACCTGTTAACTCACACCAAAATTACACTCTAGTTCTAGAATACAGCCTGCTGTTTCCTTTCTTTGTTCTTTCCCAGTGTCCTCATCCTTTATCCTCACCTTTTGAAAAATCTACTCATCTCTAAAGGTTCAGATTAAATAGCACTTCTTTCTAGATCTTCTTATACTATATTTAATTTTGTTATGTGATTTATCACCTTTTTCAGTTATATTTAGTTGTTCATGGCATTTTTCTGTGAAGAACTAAGGTATAGTGCTCAAATCTGAAGTTTTGTAAAATGTTTCTTTTTGTTTTTCCACCTGCTTCTTCCCACCCTCTTAACTGAAGCACAAAATAATCTTTCACTAAGAGAATAAACCATACACACTTATACAAATAATTTGACGTGCAAGATTGCTTCACTTTCCTAACTGTTTAACTAGAGATTTAAAAGAAAAAAAAACCTTACACATATTTACCAAATGACATTTCCTTTTTACTTAATTACTTAGTAGACATAGCAATTTTCTGACAACTTCAAATATCAATTTGTAGGTGATGATAATTTTAGAAATGTGATCCTAATATCGTCTTGCCTGGCATATTCATAATATAGAGAATGCAAATTGTCATTCCAAGAAGAGAATAAAAACTGAAAGTAATATCAACTACAATAACAATAAATGAATTGGGAGACTGGGATTGACATATACACACTAATATGTATAAATAGATAACCACTGAGAACCTGCTGTACAGCCCAGGAAATTCTACTTCACTTTATGGTAGAAACTAACACAACTTTGTAAAACGATACCTCAATTAAAAAAAACATTTAAATAACAATAAAAAATTTGTTTAGAATTTCTCTGGAAAGACATGACAGAAAACCCAAAGTAATCTCATTTAAGCAAAAAAAAAATTTTAAAAGCATTTTATAAAAAATATGTTGGCTCAAAAGTTGAAAAAAGACACAGGTCTAACCACAGATATAGCCTGATTCAGGTCTCAAATAACATCAATGATTATTACCTCTTGTTCTGTATCCTTCAATTGGCTTTAATCCCAGACTCCAATCTGTAATCTCTGTTGGCTTAATTCAGCAAGTATCTTTTGAATGACTATTGTACAGCAGGTACAATAGTGTGTGTGTGTGTGTGTGTGTGTATTTAGTGAAAAGGTGAAAAACAACTCAGAGTAAGGAACAGAAAGTGATGAAGAAAGGTATTTTTGATAGTTGCCACGCAAGGTTGTCAAGGAAAAGAACCTCTAATGAGAAGGTGTTTGGGCTAAGACTGAAATGCAGTCAAGAAAGGCGCTATGGGGTCATCTCTATGACCTTTCCAAGCAGAGGGAAACCAAGGAAAGGATTCTGAAGCTTGAATGTGCTTGATGTGACTGAGGAAGACTGAACAAGTCAGTGCAGCTAGAGCAGAAAGACCAAAGGGAGATTGGAAGGCAGTGGTACCAGAAAGGTAAATCTTATGACAAAGGAATCTAGAGACGCTAAGGTCCTAATAAGAATGTTTGCTTTTACTCTAAAGGAGACAAAACTACCAGAGGGTTTTGAACCCAGACTGGAATGACTGATAAGCATTATAAAAGGAGCAGTACTGTGAGGTTCAGGATCAAAGAATGAAAACTCTGAATCAAAAGTGGAGAATGTCCTTGTCACAGAGAGTTCAATGTAAATTCCAGGAAGTGAGGTTCCTGGTCAGAGAACCAGCTGACTTACATCACCTACACTTTTTTAAACTAATCGTTGGGCCTATGGAAGGGGATGGAAGGTGACTGCACAGATTGGCTCCGTCAAGGTCAAGCCCCTCCTCCCCCCTTTGTATCTGGTGGTTGTGATAGCATCACCTGAAATACACAGAACATATATAAAATATGGAAGTCACTGAATCAATGAATAAAATGATGGAGATGTTGGAGGGAAGAGTCAGTGAACTTGAAACTAGATCAATATAAATGATCTAAATTGAGAAAGAGAAAAGTAATTGAATAAAATCAATCAGAGCCTCAGGAACACTATTAGTAATGCCAATAGATCTAAAACGGTGGGAACTGTAGGATGAATTAGAGCAGCGAGGATTGGTCTGCAAAAAGTCTTTGGAAATAGAATGGCTAAATTCTTTCAACATGGAGTGTCAGACATAAATGTATGCATTCAAGAAGCTCACCAAAACCAAAACAAAAATGACGAAAACCACTGCATAGTCAAACTTCTGAGAAGCAAAAATAAAGAGAATATTTTAAAAGCAGCCAAAGAAAAATAGCACATTATCTACAAGGGAGCCATTATTTAAATGCCTGTAAAATTCTCCTTACATTTGCTCTAGATCAGAAAAAAGTGGGACTTGTTTAATGGCCTAATACGTGGTTTAACTTGCTGAATATAGTAATGTGTACTTGGGAAGAATGTTTATTGCATAGTTGTTGAGTGCAGTATTCTGTAAATATCAATTGTCTTCTATGTTTTTATTGTTGTTTCTAGGTATTTTATCAACTGCTTAGAGAGGGATGCTAAAGTCTACAAAAGTTGTAAACTGAGGTATTTTGCCCTTTAAATTTAACAAATTTCGATTCATATGTTCTGAGGCTGTGTCATTAGACAATTCAACATTTATAATGGTTTTTTCTTGATGAATTGATTCTTTTAACATTATGTAAAGATCCTCTCTTAAATGCTAAAAGAAAATAAACTATCACCGAGAATTCTATTCAGTAAAAATCTCCTTTAAGAATGAAGGCAAAATATAGACATTAGCAAATTTTTTTAAAAAAAGGGAAACTAAGATTATTTGCCATTATACCTATAATCACCCCTGTATACTAGTGCTAATGGCAGTTCTTCAGGCTGAAGGGAAATGATACCAGAGGGGAACTTGTATCTTCAGGAAGAAATGGAAATCATCAGACGCAGTAAATATGTGGACAAACATAAAAGCTAGGTTCCTTCTTTATTTAAAATTCTTATAACTATTTAAAGCAAAAATTATAACATTTTTGTGGGGGTTTTGATGTATATTGGTATAACACATACAGTATAGCCTAAAAGATAATAGGATGATCAATAAACTTTTACGGTCACAAGGTCACAACTTTATTTTTTAGCAAGAAAAAAGACAGATTTTCATTTATGTACATACACAGGAGTTCACAGAAAAATGTTACTCTGGCCACAATTTTTTGAAATATCACATGAGGTGTTAAAATAGTAGTAATAAATTGTGAAAAAAATAAGAATGTATGCTGTCATTCCTAGAAAAATTAACAAAAATTATAAAGCAAATAGGTAAAGAGTCAATAGATAAAATAAAATTCTAAAAGTCATTCAAATATTTCAAAGGAAGGCAATAGAGAAGAAACATGGTGAAAAAAAGAGAACAAATAAAATAAATGAAAACTTGGTAGACTAAAATGCAACGATATAAACAATTATGTTGTTTTAATAGAGGAAATATTCTCATTAAATTCAGCAATTCTTAGCATAGATAAATATACAAGTATATGCTGTTCATAAGAAATGCAGTTTAAATATATGTATGTTAATCAATTAAAAGTAAATAGATTTTTTAAAAAGGAACCCACAAACTGTGAATTAAAAGTCTCGGGTAGCTACAATAAGATCAGATAAATTAGGCACCAAGACCAAAAGCTTTACAGCAATAAAGAGGGCCAGTTCATAATCACAAAAGAATCAATTCAACAAGACAAGACAATCAGGTGGATTTGTTTACAAAAAAGACTCAAAATATATGAACCAAAAAATTGGCAGAGTTTATAAATAGATAATTCCACAACCATAGTAGGAGATTTTAACCTCCAACTCTAAGTAGGTGATAAAATATCTAGAAAAAAATATAAATAAAACCATAGATGGCTTAATTGGTGTTTACAGAGCACTGTGCTCAAAAATTGAAGAGAAAATTATTTTGAAATGCACATTGTTGTATTCACCAAGAGAGACCAATACCTTGGGCCATTAAGCAAGTTTCAATAAATTTAAAATAATTGAAATCATATAGACGATGTCATCTGATCACAAGGAACTGAATAAGAAATCAATAACTCTAAGATTTTAGAAAAATACTTAGAATATTTGGAAATATTTAGAAATTGAACATTCTTCTAAATCATACTTCAGTCAAAGAAGAAATTAAAAATCAGAAGATGTTTTGAACTGCAGTGTAATAAAAATACAACATGTACGAAATGGAGCTAAACCACTGCTTAGAAGAAATGTTGGTTCAACATTTGACAATTCAAAAATGTAATCAATAGATATAATAAATTAAATGAACAGTTTAAAAATTTTATTGAATAAAATTAATAAAATTTTATTTAAATAAAATTTTTTCATCATTGGCAAACTAGGAGTAGATGGAAACACCCTCATGCTGATAAAGAGAGTAATTAGTGATTAAATTGTGAATGCTTAACCCTAAATTCACCAATAAGGCAAAGTTTCACACTCACACTATTTCTTTTCCAAATGAGACTGAAGATCCTCATGGTTGCCATAAGCTGAGGGGAGAAAAAGCATTCAGACTGGAAAAGAAGTAAAACTGTATCTATTTGCAGGTGGCATGATTACTTACATAAGAAACTAAGAAATTTATAAAGCTGTTTGAACTAATAAGTGAGTGTGAAATTTTTTAAAGAATTCAGGTTAATAAATTAAAAGGAATTAAATTTTTATATAATAGCAGCAAACAAAGAAAAATGAAATAAAAATTTATTTACAATAGTGCCAAAATAAAATATTTAGGAATAAATTTAGCAAAAGATATGAAAGATCTCTTCACTGAAAATTACACAGAATCACTGAGGTTTTAAAAAGAAGAGCTAAAAAGTGTAGATATCAGTTTATCCTTAGACTGAAAGTTTTAATATTGTTATCAGGTTAGTTCTCTCTGACCTGATCAAATTGATCTATAGATTCACTTCAGTCTCAATCAGAATTTCTGCAGGATGTTGAGGCTGGAAGAACTGGATATCTGTATGTGGAAAAAAATTAATGGTCAACTTTATTTACAGCCTACACAAAAATAAATTCAAAATGGGTTCAGACCTAAGGAAAAAAACTACAACTGTCAAGGTTCTAAAAGAAAACAGAGAATAATATATTTGTAAACTTGGAGTATTTCTCAGCTAGACTCCTAAATTGAAAATTCTAGAAGAAAATATCAATAAGCTGAAATTCATTAAAATGTTCTTCAGAAGGCAGCATAAAAAATTAACTAAGCAAACTACACATTAGTATGAAATAAATTATATTCAGAATACATAACTCAATAACATGACATACAACCCATTAAAAAATAAGCAAAATATTTCAATGAACAATTAACAAAAGAAGATATGAATAAATGGGTCTAAAAGGCTAAACATTATTATTAGTTATTAGAAAAATGTTAATTAAACCTTTTCACGTCTATTAAAATGTCCAAAATTAGAAGCAATTATAATGCAAAGCATTGGTCAGGGTCTGGACCATTTGGAATGTTCACACATTGCTGGTAAAGTATAAAATGGTACTACTGTTTTAGAAAAGATTTTTGGAAGTTCCTTATACATCTAAACATGCATTAACCCTATTACCCAACAATTTAACTCTAAGCACTTATCCAAGACACAGAAAAACATATATCCACAAAAAGACCTGTTCAAAACTATATACAACAGCTTCATGGTACAGTCAAAACTTGGCATCAATACAAGTGTTGATCAACAGAAGGGTGGATCAATAAATGTTGGTATATTCTTTCAAAGTATTTATATTTGGTAATAAAAAAATGGAATAAATGTTACAGATAAATCTCAAAATCATAATGACAAACAAAAGAAGCCAAACTAAAGAATACATACTTTACAATTCCACTTATGTGAAGTACGTAGTTTATGATTTCATTTACATGAAGAACAGGCAAAATCAGATGTTAGAACAGCAGTTACCAATGAGTTACAGAGATTGAGTGAAAGAGGTACAAAGGAACATTGGGAAAGGTTATACATCGTTAGCAGAATGATTCTTAAATGGTTGTATATATTTGTCAAAATTCTCAAGACATAGTTTGTCTTCATAAAAAAAAAAAAATACCATCATCTCTTTTGTACCAATTCACAGCAGAGTTGTGGAGACAGATGTCATTACCTGTAGAAGAGGTAAGGACCTGGGAAGCTAGAGTGTTAGATTGTTTATCTAGATGACTATTGCAATAACCTAAGGGGAAGACAGAATTTAGGATGGAGAGGAAAAACAAACTAGTTACGTGAGAAGAATTAACTCATCTCTGCTTAGACTGTGAGCATGATGATGGCTGGGAAATCCACCTCCTTCAGTATCTGACATAAGTAGTAATAACAGCTAAAATAACAACAGTTACATACTTACATAGTATGACTTACATAGTATTACTATGGGCCAGGTGTGCTTCTCAGAACTTTAGATATATTAACTCAGCTACAGGAAGTACTCAGTTATGTCTGGTAAAATAACAATCCACCCTATTTAAAAGTATCCAAATACATTACAGAAGCTAGTTATACCATTTACAGCAGACATTGATCTTATTGTGAGACGCGTACCTAATGTATTGCAGTACTAATCTACAATAATGGGCAAGGCAGCCTATAGCTCTTTTTATATTCAAAACTGAGAAATACAACCGTATTTACAAGAATAACTGAAAACAGTAAGAGGCAACTGGCAGTCATTTCTTTAGTCATTAGCCTACATATTGCTTTGTGCATCACTGATGCCCCTATGAGGCCTGCCATTCCATGAAAGCTTATCTCTAAGATACTATTAGGGTCTGGATTTTCCTTTCACGGATTCTCAGCTATGTCACGGACTCTTGGAAATGCATCAGTACACATTCTCCTGTGAATGTGATTTCCATAGAGAGTTTGGCATAAATGTTGCTGTGGTCAATTGAAGGAGTTAGCCTTGCCATTGAGGCCTTCTGCTTAAGAGGCTTCCATCCAGAAAATAACCTGGGCACACACAGGTTCTGGTTTGCTGGGGTTGCATCTCTTAGTATCTTGCAAAGGACTTCTAAACATAATTGACTTATTCAACTTTCTCTTTACATTTTTAGAATGTCATAAGTAAACTGAATGTCAAATGTTTTATTTCTCTGAGTTTTTGATACTCATCCCTGACTAATTCAGGAAAACCTGATCAGTTATTAAGAGAAAACACATATGCCACATTGGTGTGACTGAGCCAGTCTAGAATTCTGTACACTTTTGAAAGCAATAATTAAAAATCGTCAACAAATTGCTCCCGTGTATCCTAGAGGAAAAAGGAGGGTCTCCAACGCTTGGCCACTGCTTTCACTTTTGTGTGGAACTATTCTCAGCATCTTCAGTGTTTATTCACGTATTTGTTTATTTATTTTTATAAATTTATTTATTTATTTCTTGGCTGCATTGGGTCTTCGTTGCTGCGTGTGGGCTTTCTCTAGTTGTGGTGCGCGGGGACTGCTCTTCATTGCTGTGCTCGGGCTTCTCATTGTGGTGGCTTCTCTTGTTGTGGAGCACGGGCTCTAGGCACGTGGGCTTCAGTAGTTGTGGCACACGGGCCCAACAGTTGTGGCTCACAGGCTCTAGAGCACAGGCTCAGTAATTGTGACGCACAGGCTTAGTTACTCCATGGCACGTGGAATCTTGCCGGCTCAGGGATCGAGCCCATGTCCTCTGCATTGACAGGTGGATTCTGAACCACTGCGTCACCAGGGAAGTCCCTTCAGTGTTTCAAAGACCATAACTCTGTGTGTCTGTGTATCTTTATTATTCGCATATTATACTTTTTCTCATGAGCCTGTACTGAAAATCTTGTATAAAGGTTAAGTATAAATTGTAATATCTGTCCCTTTGTTTACTTTCAATATTTAGGTAATATCAAGATGACCTTCATAAACTGTAGAAAATTTAAATAATATGAAGGATGGTGCTTTTAAAAAAATGTAACCCATCTTTGTGTTCCTTTCTAATCAAAAATAAATAAATAAACATCAAACACATGTCTCTTAGAGAAGGAACACCGGATGTTCCTAAGTGGCTTGGAGAGATTATAACGGAGAATTTAGAAGGAGGTATGACTTTGGGTAGTTTTTACAGCAGAGCCGTTAGCAAACAGAGTCAGAATGTCAAGCGCCTGAGTGAACAGTTCAACATGAAATTTCTCACTGAATGCTCTCAGAGTCTGTGGTCAGATACCTCTGCCATGGAGCCAGCTGGTGGAGAGAATGACGGAGCGCTGCATACAAATCGAGGGCATCCTCTGGGTGGGTGCCCAGTGGCGGCTGGCAGCAAGCAGGAGGATGCCAGTCACCAGTGCCACTTCTTCATTTATATCACATTGGAATTCAGAGGGTGGCTGAGAAGCCAAAGTGAATTTCATGTTGCGAGAAAGTCAATATTTTACAGTAACTCTAGGCAGTGATTTAAAAGGACATTTTCTGCACCCCATTTCCTTCTGCACACACATGTATATTGCTATTCATTGCCACAGATACCTCGGAGCAGAGCGATTCCATGAGGCTACTTCATTTCAAACACTGGGTCTTTACAAAGCAAACAAACGGCCTAGGTCTCATCAGGAAAACTGAGTTATTAGAAGAAAGTTCTCTGAATTTCAGGAGAGGCTATTAACTTCACTTATCCTCCCCCACCCCCCCAATTTTGCTCTTTTTCTGAAAGGATATTTCATTTTTAATAAAATCTGTCACCAAGTCAAAACTGTCACATTTACCCTTCCTGCAGATGACTTGCCAACAAGATGCTGTGAAAACAGACACAGATAACAGAATGTAAACTTGACTTTTAAAAGTGATATGTTTTGATCGAAGGAAGAGTATATTTATAAATCTCTTTATAAGTAAAGCGAGTGTCTTTTTCTGAACTAATGTCTTCTTGCTTATTTATAGATAGAAGTATAACTATGGTTTTCATGGCATGCTTTTTAAATGAACTTACCTTAAATAAGAGACTAAGATATTTTATATGTAATTGCTGTATAATATATATAATTGTTATATACAAATGTTACATATTTTATATTAATTGTTATATATATAAGATGTTTTATATATAATTGTCTTTTATGGCACACACACAAAAGTAACTTAAAATATCTGCTCATCATTTCTCATAGCAGGTATTCATTTACTCAGACAGAGAGAAATGAATACATTTGACGCAGCTATTAGCATTGTAAAATCCTTTCGCCTTTTCTCCCCCTTTCCTTTGCAGAATAGAAGATCAGAATACCTGTTCACTGGCATAAGGTTCTTATTTATGCTAGTGTCAAAGAGTAGCTTCCCTCTACATTTATTTTTTCATTATTAAAAAGGGCAACTTTGTTGAAATATACGGTCAGCTCTGAGCCTAAAACTTTAAAGAGGATGTTATCAGGGAGAAAAATACAGGGTCCCTATAGACTATTTTCTGATTTCTTCAGTCACTACAAAGCACACAAGCAGGCACACAGCCTGTCCACCTCTGCAGGGCACTTCATGCAGACCTGAACGTTACGGTTGGAGAAAGACTCTATGTACATCTTCTCTTCTTTGCACTGTGTATTTAAGTAAAGGGGAAAATGAAATTAACCTCACAATAAAATTGTATTTGTTTGGATAATTGACAACAGCAAATCTTCCCCCTAAATTTATTAAACATGAGATTCACCACCCAGAATGACTCAGAATGCATGCCCTGATGTAAAAAGCAACCAGGACGGGAATGAGGTCTGAAGGCTGCAAAATGCATCTCAAAATAGCTTCAGGGATAGAGGAAGTATGGGGTCAATTGTCTACCCAGCAAAGAAATATGGCATTTTCTGTATTCACTACAAAAATCCAAGCACCTGTGTGTGGGGGATTCAAGAATGAGGTGTACTGGGTGGTGTGATTTAGAAAGTTTAAAAAGGGCTATATGGCTAGCCTTCAGAATTTAGGAATTGACCCTTGACCTGCTCACAACTCAACACTGCCTCATTTTCTCTTACTCCCTTCAGGCATTATTTCTCTAAACTTCCATAATTCTAATTCTTTGACCTCTGTGTTTTCAGTGAGTCAGTTTCCCTAGATTTCTCACTTTCTACATCATTCTCAAGTTTATAACTGGACTCCTCTTTCCCATCTTGGCCCTTGGTTTCAAACAGTCCTGGTAACAAACTTGTAAAATGCATCTTTGAGACACTCTTCTGGGAACCCTCCAATTTGGTAAATTTTTTCTGAAGGATTAGAACGTCCTGTGGTCCAACCCTTTCCGTGTTCTGTCTGGTCTAGGACAACTGACATGAATAATTTTTGCCAATTCTGCTTAATGATAGAAAGGCTTTCTTCCATTCAATTACTTTTCATGTCATTTGTGAAATATTTACATTTGCACCTCAACAAATTAGCCCAGAGAGTAGTTTGTGTTTGTGTATTCAACTATGAAGAGGAAAAAGGACAATCTGTTGAGCAACTTCTTCAAACTTGACTTGGGGAAAATATTAATTGTTCCAAATCTTTTATTTTTATGAATTATTTTTTCAACGTTTAAGAAAGAGCTTTTGGCCTTTCTTGAACATTGAACTTTTGATATTACAGGGCCGAAGAGCAATCCCCATAATTACTTTTAACTATTTAAAATAATGCCAGTTTATTTAGATTTAAATTGTGTACTTATTTGTATCATCACATTTGCTACTCATGACATGGTGATCTATTTACAAACAAGGTTTGTTTGAATTGATTAAATGTGAAAAAGGGTTTCTTTGAAGGTAGGAAAGGAAATATTTATGAAATGTGATGTCTTATCACCATCAAATAATCAAAATTTTAACCTTTGAAAGCTCTACCCTTAGTGTCTGCTACACCTGTATCTGACTGCAATTAAGTGGACTGAAAGTGAGGCCATCATTGGCTTCAGCATTTTCATAAGAATCAATTCAGCCTAAAACTGCTTTAGAACAGGTGGCAAAAGTTGCATGGGATATTAATTTTAAGGATCACTGTAAGTCTTGTTGTTGGAACTATGTGGACTTCTTTAGGATAAAATTGCCAGAACTTAGGGAAATATGAGTGTCAGTAATGATATCTGTCCAACAAAATGAAGAATAGCAGGAGCCTTAGAAACAGAGGAAGTGGAAGCGAAGACGCTCTAAGAGCAAATCGCACCAGGAGCTTTTAAGGCAATCAAAGGATACAAAGTACTGGGACATATTAGATAAATCCAAACACATTTTCATCCATCATCCCATTTGAGAAATGGAGCACACGTAAACAAGGGGACAAATTGATACTCATAGAAGCAAGCTTTCCAATCTCTCTGCTGTACTCATCGCAAATACTGCTTGTGTGCCTCTCAATCAGCGTGTTGCTTGTACCAGAAATGCTAAATGGCAAACAGCTACAGGGCCAGCAGTAGAGGGATAAATGCATCCTTTTGAAAAATCCAAAGGGGAGAATTCTAATTTACAAGCTACCATTTGTATAGTAGAATGAAAATAAGAAAAGTATAAATTTCACCAAGAAAAAAATATTGATACATGCTCCAGCATGAATAAGACCCAAGGACATTATACTGAGTGAAAGGAGATGAAAAAGTACATACTTTATGGTTTTACAATGTGATTATATGAAGTTCTAGAATATGCTAAACTAATAGTGATAGAAATCAAATCAATATCTGTACTGTTTTATAACTTGATAGAGTGGTGGGTTACATGGAATTTGTTAAAATTCCTTGGGATATATAATTAGATCTGTGCATTTCTCTCTATATAAAATATACCTTCATTACATTATGCATGGGAAAACTTACAACATAATTGAAAAACTATTAACCCCTAGGGAACAAAAGCATTTTCACAAAATGTAAAAAACAACGATTTATTCAACAAATATTTACTGGATGCCTTTTAAGTGATAGAAATTGCTTGGGGCACTTATGATACATCAGTGAACCAATTAGAAAATGATCAGTGCCTACATTTCAGCAATCAAGAGGTAAAATAGCAAAAGAGAGAGAAAAAAATAAAAGAAATAATAAGTAACTTTATAGCATAGTAGTAGGTGATAAGTGCCATGGAAAAATAAAAAGGTACAGGAAGGTGAAGAGAATCAGGAGAGCCGGTCAGGGAAGCAGAGGCTGGGTTGAAATTTTAAATAGGGGGCCAGGACAGGTAACATTGAGAAGATGAACTGCTCATGAACGAAGGCATGCAGCGGGTGAGGTTTCTTCCTGTGTGGATATCTGGGTAAAGGGCACTGCAGGGAGAAAGCACCGCCAGTATAGAGGCATAAGGTGGGGATGTGCATGGAATATACGAGGCACAGCAGGGAGATTAGTGTAAGTGGTGTGGACTGATGCAGGTGGAGAGAACTAGGAGGAGAAATCAGAGAGACCATTGGGTTTCAGACGTGTAGGTGCCTTGGAGGTTCATCATAAGAACTTTGGCTTTTGGCTGGAAGGAGATGGGGAACTATTGAGGTTAAGAAAATAATGCCCTGGTGGTGAATCTTGGTTGATGGGATATGGAAGAAACAAAAACCTGCTGTTAGCAGGAGGTGAATGAGGTCACGTTCCAGGTGTATCTTGAAGGTAAAACTTGTGGGATTTGCTGAGTGACTAGATACACGGTGTGAGAACAAGAAAAAGGTCAAGTTGATTTTAAGTTTTCCGGTCTACTGGAGGGTGTTGGTGGAGCAGATAAAAAATAAACAGATAACTATAGATTCACACACAGCAAGCCAAGGTGAAGGCACTCCTCAAACGTGAGTTATTCTTATCTCACCTGTTTTGAGTATAATGGAAAGAATAAGAATAATCCACAAAGAGTAAGGTATTTAAAGTAAGAAAATATTGAAGTGAAGATAATGGAAAGCAAAGGTAGATCAGAAGTCACTGGAATTGAAGTTATCTTAAAAGTCAACTCTGGCTTTCTCCACCCATTAAAACAAACAAAAACAAAACAAAACAAAACACACCAAAAACCTCATCTGAAGTACAGTAAGTCCCCTACATACGAACCTTCAAGTTGCCAACTTTCAAAGATGCATTCACACATCCAGTCACATAAGTTAGTTCACGTGGCAGGTGCATGCATCATCTACAAGTGGTTGTGCTTTTGTGTACTTTACTGTACTGTATAGAGTACAGTAGAACAGTATCTTTATTTCAAGCTCAGGATGTCCAGAAGCAAGCATAAAAGCAGTGGTGATGTAGCTGGTACTGCTAAGAAGAGATTCACGATGCAGGAAATGCCAGGGGGGGTTTCTTTATTTGAGGAGGCACTGTTAGTTTTTGAGGCACAAGACCTGAATGTAGAATTGTACACGAAGGTTGGGTTGCAGCAGCTGTTCAGAATGCAATCCAGTGCTACTGTGTCATCTATGATGAGAAAAAAAGAGCTACTACCCAGACATCACTGTATCATTTTTTCAAGAAAGTAGATAGAATTGAATCCAGCAAGGAACCAACATCAGGCATGAGGGAAATTGCATCCTGTCCTCCGTCTCCTGTTGTTGATGATCCTTCAGCTCCATCATCTCCCACCTCCTCTCCCTCCTCCAGTCAGTAACTCTTCTTGCCTGTTCACTCGATGCCAGCCCCTGTATGTCAGGTGTTGTACTGCACTACTGTACTTTTCAAGGTACTGTACTGTAAGATTAAAAGCGTTCTCTTTATATTTTGTGTTTGTTTTTTATGTATTTTTGTGTGAAAAGTATTATAAACCTATCACAGTATAGTACTATATAGCCAATTGTGTTAGTTGGGTACCTAGGCTAACTTTGTTGGTCTCACGAACAAATTGGACTTTCGAAAGTACCCTTGGAACAGAACTCGTTTGTATGTAGGGGATTTACTGTATCTAAGACACTTGATCCATTGAGAAGCAGGAAGCTCAGCCCTTCAAGAAATTCCATTCCATGACTCAACTGCTGGAATTGTAATGAAGTTCTCAGATGAATCAGTAATACGCTGCTTTCATATAATTTTTATTTTCTCATCTATTTTTGTTTTAATATCTGCACTGAGTATGCATAATCTCCTTTATCTGACAAAGATACAACTCTTTCAGAACAATGAGCGTACTCATCTGATCTTTCCTTTAGAAGCTTTGCACACCCTGCTTTTCTGCTTCTCTCAGAAGTCCCTCATTTACTCCCACTTCTAAATCTTCTGTCGTCAGAGTTTGTCCAGTCTCTTGCGGGTGGAGGCCTGGGCTCTTTCCAGCATGAAGCTGCAGATGTTCTTGTGCAAGTCCTTCTACACTGTAAAATAAGCGCATGCTTCCTTTCATGAGGTATTGCCAGAAATTTCCCCAAAGCCGTTGTACTATTTTACATGCTCACCAGCAATGTATGAAACTTTCAGTTTTGGGTGCAGCAGAGGTGGGGACTGACTGAACAAAATCTTGAACAACTTTCTGGGGTGCTGGAAATATTCTATATCTTCATATGCATTTTGGTTGCACACATGTATATGGTGGTCAAAACTTGGCAAATGCACACTTTTGTGTACATTTCATTGTATGTAAAATTCATATCACACACACACAAAAACTGTAAACAAATACTAAAGGCCAGCTAATGATATTTAGGGTGAATTGTACTGATGCTGCAATTTACTTTGATATGCATTACAAAAAGATGGATTGATGAGTGAACAGAGGGATGGTTGCATTTACAGATACCTGATAAAACAAGCACATCTAATGCTAATGATGACATTTTATGGTGGCTATAAAGGTGGCCACTGTAAAAACCATTTCAACTGTACAATATGTTCAAAATATTTCAAACCAAATTGCTAAAAATAGAGAAATAAATAGTAAAACATACACTGACCATAGGAACCAGCTATTCTACACATAAAATGAAGGCATATATCCATATAGAGACTTGTGTGTGAGTGTTCAATGAAACTTTATTTGTAGTGACAAAAAGCTAGCAGCAACCCAGGTGTCCACCAGCGGGTAAGTGGATGAACAAAAGGAGGTAGAGCCATGTGATGGACAAGAAATCAACTACCAATAGGCACAACATGGATGAATCTTGAAAGAGTTGTGCTGTGTGAAAAAAAGAAGCCAGACCAAAAAAACATTGTATATTATATATTATATATATATAGAGAGAGAGAGACAGAGACAGAGACAGAGACAGAGACAGAGACAGAGACAGAAAAAAGAGAGAGAGGTTCTGTCTGATTCCATTTATGTAAAATTCTAGAAAACGGAAACTTATCTAGAGAGACAGAAAGCAGAACAGTAGTTGCCTGGGCATGGGATGTGGGGAGGATGTGGAGAGATGGGGGAGGGTTTGGGATGGGGAGGGGAGAGAAGGATTGTGAACAGGAATGAGGAAGCATTTGGGCCTGATAGCGGTGATGGTTTCAGTTATATGCATGATCAAAACCTATCAGACTTTATACTTTAAATAGGTTCAGTTTGGTATATACCAATTATACTTCAAAAAAGTTGTTTTTAAAATCCTAACAATATATTATCTATTTTTCTTTTTTTAATTTTTTAAGAACTTTTATTGAAATACAGTTAACAGACAATAAACTGCATATATTTAGAGTGTACAATGTGGTATTCTTTTTCTTATTAGGAATGTATATATGGCAATCCCAATCTCCCAATTCATTCCCCCCCAACCCTCCCTGCTTTCCCAACTTGGTGTCCATATGTTTGTTCTCTACATCTGTGTCTCTATTTCTGCTTTGCAAACTGGCTGATCTGTACTATTTTTCTCTATTCCGCATATATGTGTTAATATACAATATTTGCTTTCCTCTTTCTGACTCACTTCACTTTGTATGACAGCCTCTAGGTCCATCCATGTCCCTATAAATGTCCCAGTTTCATTCCTTTTTACAGCTGAGTAATATTCCATTGTGTGTATGTACCACATCTTCTTTATCCATTCATCTGTTGATGGACATTTAGGTTGCTTCCATGTCCTGGCTATTGTAAATAGTGATGCAATGAACATTGGAGTGCATGTGTCTTTTTGAATTAGGGTTTTCTCTGGGTATATGCCCAGCAGTGGGATTACTGGGTCATATACCCAGAGAAAATTTTTAGTTTTGCAAGGTATTATCTATTATTCTTAAATTCATTTTCTGCTCACAGGGTTTTCAGCAGTCTTTGAAAGGATCCCAGCTGTGGAGAACATCTCTTTGGTCTATATGCTTTACGCCTGTGAATATAAACTAAACCTATTATTTTGGTACCATTGACACTGTGTTAGTATATAGTGTAACTAGAGTAAAAACGAAATCTCTTAGGTCCTTCAATTTTTTTTAATTTAAAATGTGTGATGCTATTAAACCAGGTCATATGCAATCATACTTTGTGCATTACTCAATTTGTAATATTTTGGCTCATTTTTACAATGCATTTTAATATCTGTATGCCTTTATACTGTAATCAAAGTATGAGCGATCACCTTCTTTTGTGATGTCATTGCATTGGGATGACAAGTGTAACTACTGGCTGGTCAGAGGGATATAAAACTTACAACTTAGAAAAAAATTAAGAAAAAAATTAAATCGAATTATACAAGGTGAGTATTATCTTTTATTAGGAAGTACACGATATATCAATATAGTGCATGTTGTTCTTAACCTACACTTCATATTTTGTTAACTGAATTGTTTACTAGTAGGTGGAATTACTGAATATACAGCTAATGGTTGTAAAATAGATTAATTTAATAAATATTATTCCTTAAGTAAAGAAGTGACATATATTACGAATTTTTTGTCATGTTACACTGGATAAAACTGACTTTTTCTTTGTGCTTAAATTGCGATAGCCATCATTCATTTTATTTTGTAGTTATTGCTACTTGCTGATGTTCCTGTTCTATCCTAGCAACAGTCATTATAATTTTGTGTATTTATTTACACCCTGAGGTTATGTGGAGAAGATTCTGTGACTTTATTAAATAACAAGACATATGGGTAAGACAAAAGTCTAGTTAGTGGATGATTTTTTTTTTAACAACATTAAGACAAAAGAAATAATGGCTTGGAAAATTTGAAATTGCTATATTAAGTAGAGGACAAGAACTGTACAAAGAAAAATAGCATACTTCTTGCTTTGGCAGATTAAAAACAAACTCAAAGTATAATATATGCATAAACCATCTCGAAACAGAAAAACAACTTATTTAGTGTTTCTTAGCACAGACAGCAGTATTGCTCATGGCAAAACACTGCACCTCTGCTATTAAACTCATAGGAAAGCATTACAATCACAGGAAAATATTAAAATTTATATTTTAGAGATAAAATAGAAAATAAAGCACAAGTTCAATTCAACAAAAGTGATCATCTATGCGATAAAAAGAAATGTAGTGAAAGAATTCATCCAAAAATCTCAGCCTGGGGACTTCCCTGGTGGCATAGTGGTTAAGAATCCGCCTGCCAATGCAGGAGACATGGGTTCCAGCCTTGGTCCGGGAAGATCCCATATTTCGCGGAGCAACAAAGCCCGTGCGCCACAAATACTGAGCCTGCACTCTAGAGCCTGTGAGCCACAACTACTGAGCCCGGGTGTTGCAACTACTGAAGCCTGAGCGCCTAGAGCCCTTGCTCAGTATCAAGAGAAGCCACTGCAATAAGAAGCCCGTGCACCGCAACAAAGAGTAGCCCCCGCTCACCGCAACTAGAGGAAGCCTAGGCACAGCAATGAAAACCCAACGCAGCCAATAAATAAATAAATAAATAAACAAATAAATAAACAAAAAAAATCCCAACCTGATAAAAGAAAATGAAGTTTTACTTTTAGTGATAATAGGAATGAAAGGCACTTTAACTTATAAAGTGCCTTTCATTCCTATTTTGATTGTATAAAATGTTATTGTGCAAATAAAGTTTTAACTTGTCAAGTTCTCTTATTACCTAGTGTAGCTGATGGTCCACTAAGATGTTCAAAGAGGTTCACTTACCCTGTGACTAATAATACTTAAGGGGGGAAATATTTCTTACTCCTTTGTCTTCTTGGTTAAATTTCCATTAGGTCGATACGAATAATGATGTAAACATGTTAGGTTCTTTTCTGACTATTAACTGGAGCACCCTTTAATAATCTTCATCACTGAGAGACCCAGTATTTCTGGAATGTCCAATGTTTACTAGAAAATCTGTTCTTTGTGAAAGCATTTTTGGATGAAAATATGTTTGTTATTTCCAAATAAAGCCAATAGTGTATAGAAAGTGTACACAGTCAACTGAATTATCTGTAACTCTAATTACATTTTGTTCATAAACCTCTAGCCAAGAAAATCAAAATTGTAAGATGTAACAAATTGCATTAAAGAGATAATCTTATCTGTCAGAAGACCAATACTGTTCTTTCATCCTTCCTGCAGCATTGTATTCCAAACCAGTTCTCATTATCTGTTTACTTAACTGCTAAGAAGTCCTCACACGTCACCTTTACCCACTATTCTCTTTTGTTGTTCTGAGGAAGCTATAGAGAGGCAGAGCAGAACATGTGGAACATGTGAGGCTTTATAGGATAAGCTAAGTAGAATAAGGAGTTTTCCTTCTCTGTTGTCAAGTGAAGAAAAGAGTGAAGTGAGCTTCATCAAAAGTTGCGGGATTTAACCACTCACCTGCATTGGGTAAAAGGTCCTTTGCTTTGGGTCAGGACACTGTGAGGCACATGCCTGCGTTGACACACAAGAGGGTCCAAGACCTGGGCCCCCCCACAAGTTACATTACACAAATGTTTGCTTTCTTAAATTACAACTTAGCATCTTGAAGATGCTCAAGTTAAGAACCCTAGGAACACTGCCTCAGGGACACCTTTGTCCATGGAAACCATGAGAAACATCATGACGTGGGTCCATGAACAAGAGATTAAACATGAAATCCTCATCACAAACAGGAACGCTCTCCCTCGGCTTATGTGGAAAGAGGGTGCTTTATCTGGGTCCACTTTCTGTCTGGATTCCAAATGTTATCTTACTAATAAGGACACTGTGAGTGGGTGGGGGGAGGTTGTAGGAAAATAAAATGTGACTCATTAACTACACTCCTCAAATAAGAAACCCATTACATGGTCTGTGATATGTCATGCAGTAAATTACAGAACGTAGTGGAAACACAGCCCGTCTGGTTTTATTACCCATCCTGCCACAAGCCGTGATTAAATCAGTGAACCATGTTTAGAATCAAAGGGGAGGGAGGGACACGGAACAACCGTCAGATAAAATGGTAGGAGTCAGCATGGGGGTTGCTGTCCTTCATGAGAAGTAGAAGCAGGCACCAGTCTGGGGGAGGATGCAGCCCTTCCAGGATGCCGAGACCAGCTCGGCGACTCCGGGCGAGTGACGGGGTGCCGCAAGCTTAAAGAATCACAGACACAGATTTAAGAGAAAGATGGGACCGGGGGACTCAAGACCTCTAGGATCAAGAGACTCGCCGATTGATCCCACAGTTGCTTTTACTGAGCTCTCGGCATAGCCTAAGGGTCTAACACCCCCAGTTTCGTCCCACAATCAAGGTTATCTTTGAAGTAAACAAACAAAGGCCTCACATGACTGGGGCAATGATCTTTGTTTGCCTCCTGGGTCCCGATTTGAGCTGGGGATTTGAGCTGGGCATGGATTTGAGCTGGGTGTGGATTTGAGCCAGGTGTGGAGAGCAAAGCAGCTCTGGGGACAGGAGACCTCTCTCAGAAGGAGTAAGGGTCTGTGCCCCACCCCTGTTGGCCCCTCTGCGACTGTGCCTGTCTTAGGTTGTTCCTCCCCTGAGGAATCTTACTCGTCTCTGGCTACCCAGCCATCCTCCGGGGCCAAACAGGATGATATGAGGTGTGCAAGTGAGGAAGGGGCTGCGCCCCCAGAGAGGGTCAATTTTCTGTTTCCATGGTAGCCTATGCCCCTATGGTCTCCACGTCCAGCACCCTTAGTTCCTCCGCTGCTCAAGCAGGACATCCTGCATCCAGTTGCTCAGCCCACATACTTTAATTACTTTTAGTAACATTTTCAAGGTTTCAGAAAGACTTCTGAATGTTTTCCCACACCAGGATACATGGCTTGTGGATGCAGACATTCTCATTCGTTAGGTGTCGGGCAGTACACAGAATCTGCGATGTTAGTTAAGTGCACAGGTTATTCAAACAAAAGTACTTGGTAACCTGTAAATACAATAAGAAGTAGGTTACAGATAAAAAATAAAAAAAATAAGAATAAAAATAAAAGTAGGTTACAGTGTAGGAGGATCGTAAACTGAACATCTGACAGTCAAAGAGCAAAAAGGTCACGTGATCGCTGAGACTGGAAAGGGCATGGAAGCATATCACGGTGGGGGGGCAGGGAAAGCCAACTGCCTTGCCCATGAAGGAATGGCATGGGTGGGAGAGCAGACGTAGAGGTACTGGAGCACATGCTAAAAGTGTAAATGATCCAGTTTGATTAAAGAAATGCCTATCGGATTGTGTAGGAGACCAGAGGGAGATGAGTCTAGGTCACAGAGGACACTTCATTTCAGACTAAGCTATTGATTTATTCTTTATTCCATTGACAATAGAGGACATTTGGAGGCTTTAAGAATAGAAGTGACACAAAGATAATTGTGTCTTAAAATGATTCATCTTGGGTCAGGAGAGGAGATAACGTAAGAATAGTTTGCAGCCTTCCAGGGGAAGTGTATTGAAGAGCAAGCCTGGAGGGGTAGAAAGAGGAAGTGAGGGAAGGAATATACTTGAGCAGGTGTCAAGCACAGGACCTTGTGAATGATGAAACGCAGGACATGGAGGACAAGAAGGACTCAGAGACGACGGAGGATCAAACTCACAGGATAAGCAGCATTTCATTATTATCTAGTAATAGAAACAGGAAATGGGGATGAGGAAATCTAGGAGAAATGAAGGGACGGATTTTGTGGTAACTCTCCTTTACAGTCTAAAGAATGCAAAAGGAACTTTCCTGAGTAGCTTAGAGGGTAAGCGTGCAGGGTCTGGAGGCTGTCTGCCTGCATTCAAACCTGGGTTCCCTGACTCCAGCTATAAAACCCTGGGCAAATGATTCAGCCGTGCGTACATCACCTGCCTCTTTCTTAAGACTGGGGAGAACAGTAGAATCTGCTTCCTGTTTGTTCTGTTGTGCTTTTTGAGTCTCAAATGGGTTAACACATACGAACTGTTTTAAATGACACCTAACTCATAGTAAGCCCTCCATAAATGCTGGCTGTTATTATTTCTATTACGTATTAGTTGGCTTTTAACTATCTTTTCCTTTAACATATTCTATCTTAGATCTAACTTACTTCTCTTTTACCAAATGTACACTATGTACCCTCTGTAAAAAATGGAATGTGGTTGCTCACATTGCTCTTTGATGCAGCCCTGAATATAAATTAATTTACTCTCTATGCCTCCTACCTGGTATATTTCTACTTTTTAATAAACTCTGTGACTTTCTTCCTCTTACACAAAACTAATCTAATAGAATGCATTTCCCCAAAAGTATCCATGTAGCTACTAATGCTTATTGCTCAAAAATATTGTCCCAAAGCTTTGCAACATACTGCATTATTCTGCCTGAATAAATAATGCCTTTGCCGCAAAAACAATTCCTGTAAAAATCATGTGTAGTAAAAAGTCTATTAAAAGAGAGAGATTTTTCTAGAAAATGAGAATTAAAAGTGGCATAGATCACTTACATATACACACTGATTGCACTAGAGAGTGAGTAAAATTACTCACGTCCTATAGTCCTGTAAGACTATGTGTTTGTCTCATGTGTAATTTGTGCTGTGGCCACATTGGTTTCTATGCACACACAGATCCCTCTTCCTAAGCAATGAGATGTCACATCTCGAAATCACAAAACTAATCCAGCATTGCTATTGTATTTTTTCAATAAAATCGGGGCCCTTCATCACTCTTGATCCCCACACAGAATTTCTATTGATGTTGCTAAGAAACGTGCACATGAATCAAGCCTACTAAATGCCACATAATAACCAGGGGGCTGGATTGCTCCAGGGATTAGTAATGGGCCCCTGACCTACAGGTCAACAATTGTAATCCAGGCTCAGTTAATAGTAGCTAAAAATTGCTACAATCTGATGTCCAGTTGACAGCCAATGAAAAGAGACCTACAGTATCCGTGGAATTCCAAGGTAACAGGTGCCAAAGCACAGAATTCCCCAAAGAATGGCTAAGTTCAAAGGTCAAAAATTAAATCCGTGTGGAAACCTAGCTGCTTCTGACCAGCAGAGGAAGTCTCTGCAGTCCTTCCTGGTGAGCTGATTGTGAACTATGTCCTTCCTCTGTGACACACACGGGAGCCCTCTTACTTCTGTGCCAGTGTCAGCAGAACAGTGCAACAGAGCAACTCAGAAAATTAAATTGTGTATGTGCTGAAAATGTTTGTTTGCCTCTGGCCTTATATAAATTTCATTTGAAATACAATTGCTATAATAGAAAGAATGCGGTATTTTCATAGAATTGACATGATGTGCAAAAATAAAAGCTTTTTCTTTACATGCACACACACACAGAAAACACTGAAACAGTGAAAAGAAGATCCCTCCCAGATTAAAATTAAATAAGTGTGGGCTCTGTTCTTTAAAGAGTACATTCACTGTTACTATATGTACCTATCGATGTTATCATAAAGGTTTCCTTCACAGGTGAGAGTCTCACTTTGTATCTCTTAAGAAACAGCTCAGTAGTGCTATATTTATAGTGTTGCATTCATAAGTAATAACAATTATTGAACATCTGTTATATTATATATAGAGTGAATACTTTAAACATTCATTGAGAGCTCTGCATATCTACGTGTTGATAGTGTATCACTAGAACGAATTTCTGATAATAACAAAGGAAGATAAGCCTGCATCACTCATCTTTAAAAGTAAAGATATTTACAGGGTGTTTGTATATTCCTAATGCAACCTTAACTTCTAATAAATGTGGATATATTCACAATAAGAAGAAAACTGCAAAAATATGTGCTTATTCTTCAAGATAACATAATTTGGAAGAAATTTAGTCCATGATTATATATATATATAATCAGCTACTATATAATCAACTATAATCACTCAACTACAGCTGAAGAGCATTTTCAAATGGTTAGACTATAAAATGACATAACATTATGTATTACAAGAAATATAGAGCCATTTACCTTTTAATTTTTGTTCTGTGCATATCTAAAATTATTTCACAATACAGAATTTTTTAACAATTCTACACCACTTTCTAATCATACTTAGGACCCTAAATTTATAAGCAAGCTATTTTTACATGGCCTCTACCCTTTTGTCATAACATCTGAGTGTTTTTTTTAAATAAAAGAATCCTAATTATATGCTTCCCATTTCTAAAATCATCCATATTTATACCTACTATCAAAATAAAAATGCATCATTTATCTAAAATTATTCAAGTAATCTGAAAAGGCCCCTAGCATCTGAGTATATGATGACTTGATGAAACATTTTGTGTATCATAGTGTTGAAATAAATTTTTAAAAAAGAATTTTTAAATATGATATATTTGAAAATTTAAGTTCAGTAATATTTCTGACTACTTCATTTGGATTACTTCTCAACTCACATTAGAAATGACCCACTTTTCTTTTTTACAGTGTTCTAAATCATCTTTGCTTTGCTGACATAACAACTCTGCTTTCTGTGCCTGTTAATAAGATGATTTATTTATAGAAAGACCAGGAAGATAAGCCCACAGATGCTATGCCCCCCATGCTTTATAAGTGGTTTGCAAAAGGTCAGATGCCATTGACCTTTTAGAGGACTAGAGTAGCTGATCTCACAAAGAGACCACTTTTCTATCCCTGATTGAATTTGAGATTGCCTTTCTCAACTAAAACAATATGAATGGTTGGCTGTTAATATGTTAGATAACCTTGCTATTTTTAACTCCTAGAAGTTTAAAAAATCTCTAACCCTAATATTAACATTTCTCCTCTTGACAATAGGTACTATTTTCCACTGGAGATGAGTCAGTTGTAAATGCAAGTAAATTCTGTGTATCTATTTTATAAGCCCACAAATTTAAGAGTAGTATCTGATGCTTAAGTACTTTCAGACTTATTTTCTTCATTCTCTTGTTGTTTGCTTGTTCTTTTAACCTCAACTTTGCCTCATTTCAAAAAAACTCTAAGGTGAATTATAGAAATCTATGCAATATAATAAGACAAATAATAGCACAAATCTGAAAGACAGGTAAAAATGACAAAATAGTAAAATTAAGCAGCAGAGGTCACAAACTTACATGCACGTCACTTATAAAAGGCTCAGCGTACATATAGTGATAGATATACACATGCGTGTGTGTACACACACACGTACATGCACACAATTGACTCGGGGTAATTGGGGCCTTCCCAGCTCTCAGCTCTGGAACACACTAATCCTCTGGGCCCTTTTATTGGAACATTAAGGGATGAAATTCGTGACATCTTCAACAATAGCCCAATGGTGAAGCCAATAACACCATCAGAAGGTGACTCTATTACAACCTTGAAAGCCAGGTGGAGGATACTTACTCAGCCCAGCTTGCTTAAAGCAGCCCTGTCAGGCACAGAAAGAATTATGTCCCAGATACCATTTATTGATGATCAGCTGGATGACAGTTTAAAATCCAGACTAATGATTCTTAAACTTCACTGTGCAAATGCACCGAGGGGTGGTTAAAACACACATTTGGGGGGGTGTCACGTGCAGAAATTCTAAATAGAAGGACGAAAGGGATTGACCCCTCCTGTTTAACAAGCAGCACCCCAGATTCTGGTGCAGGTGTTTTGAGGACCATCTTTGAAGGAAAAGCTGAGTAGACAAAATGGATGTGAGGCTTGCTAACCTGCCATCCACTCTCCCAGAATACTGTTTCCAAAAACTCACATTAAAAAACAAAAACAAACAAACAAACAAACTGGAGAGCAGAGTTCTTAAGCTATAGTCTGGGAAATGGGAACTTCTAAATTAATGAAGGATAGATAGTACATTAAAATATTCATTATGTTTCTTTAATAGGAGAATAACTATCCGAATCAGAGAATGGGGTGATCCCACTTTATTTATTCCTCTCAGCCATATCTGGAACACTAGGTTCACATTTTTGGTGACACGTCTGCGAAGGATAGTGATAATGTGTTCAACAGACTCTACAAAGGTAGAAAAGCACACTTGTAAACACAGAAAAGCACCATGGCCCAATGGTGCCTATTTCTGGAATTGAAAGCATGTCCACAGCGGCAAACAAAAGGGAGTGAGTGTGGACTGTGCTAACTTGAGGTCCATATAAGAGTGCAGCTTTCTCATCAGAACCATCAACCTGGAGCCAGACTCACTGAATTCAAATCGTGGTTCTGCCACTTACTAGTTATGTGGGCAGTGTATATAACCGCTCTGTGCCTTAATTTCCTCAAAGCTAAACTGGGCCTAAGGTTCGTACCAACCTCATAAGTTTTTATAGGGAAAAAGTGTTTTATATAAGTTATAGCACTTTTAGACTCTTTTCTTATCATATAGTAAACATTCAATTAAGTATATCTATTATATGTTAAAAGCTTGATAAAAATCATCACTAGCCCGTCATCTTAATAAGTCTGATAAGGTAAAAATTTCACCGTTCACTTTAGGAACTATCCTGAAAAATTTAGTAAGAATTTGACTTCTCATTTTAAAATAAGATTTAAAGAATATTATTGGCCAAATATATACCACTTGGCTGCTTTTCAGCTTGAGATACTTCAATCAGTGTCTCTTCATTCTCACGTTGCTACTTACCTGACATTTTGTACTCCTCTAGGAGCCATAAAAACAGGGCAGCGTCAGAGTTCCTGCCATTAATTAGCCATAGCCTACAGTTTTGAAGATTAAATTGACAAGTAAATGCGAAGTTATTTAGCAATGTTAATTTCGCTACCGTAGGTATAAACACAAGGGATTAAAGGAGCATAGGAGTTTCAGAAGGAGAGCTAGTCATGGGATGGAGGCTGGGCTTGTGGGCATCAGAGAAAGTTCCTTGAGGAGATGATCCTCCTGTGAAAACTGGAAGGTGATCAGAAGTGAGCCTGTTGACCTGTGGGACAAGGCATCCAAAGCAGTGTCACAGAGTGAGGAAGAGCGTGGTACACTTGCGTGTGACAAGAGCACGGTGTGTACAGTGGAGGCTATAGAAAGACGGTGATGAAGCTTTAGACAGGAGCTCAGATCGTAAAGAACCTTGCAAGTCCTGAAGTTAAGTGTATAGTTTAAAAAATCAGGTTAAGGAATTTCAGCCTGGGGAAGTTCTGTAATCTACAAAATCTACAACAGATTTGATTAGTAGCACCAGGAAGACACTCCTAATATTTTATTCTGAAATGAGAACATGGGCTATATTTGAGGCTAGGTAGACTGCAGTCAGTCTAAGGGAAGTGGGTTACTCATCATCTAATATGATACAAAAAAATTAAATATCATCATGATAAAACACACCCAACCTATTTTTGATGGTTGAATCACATCCTCCAAAATGATAAAGTCCTAAGCCTCAGTACTTGTGAATGTGACTTTATATGGAAATAGTTCTTTTTCATCATGTAACTAGTTAGGATAAGGTCAGAGCAGGTTAGAGTGTACCCCTAAATTCAATGACTGGGGTCCTTCCAAAAAAGCCACCGAGAAATACAGAGACACAGACACACCGACAGCACCATGTGATGGCGGAGGCAGAGACCAGCAGGCTGCGTCTACAAGGCAAGGAAAGCCAAGGATTGCCAAGGCAACCAGCAGAAGCTAGGAAAAGGCAAGAAAGCATCCTCCTGCAGAGCTTCAGGGAATCCTGGCCCTGCAGACATCTGACCTCAGACTTCTAGCCACCAGAACTGTGAGAGGATACATTTCTGCTCTTTTAAAGCCGTTGAGTTTGCAGCAGTTTGTTATCTAGGAAAGGCATCTACGTGCAAATACGATCTCCTTTACTTCCACTTCAGCCATTAAATATACATAAATGATACGCATCTACACACACACACAAACTTGTACAGCTGTTGTCTGTCTTTATTTGGGTTCCCCCCAAAGCTGACGCTGAAAGAAAGATTTTGGTGCAAGTAGATTATTTGAGAGATGATTCCCCAGAAGTATGGTGAAGGAATGGCAAGTAAAACAGAGAATGCAGGAATGTAAAAAACGCTGCAGTCCATGAACAGGCTGTTGCTGGGGGCACAGGCCATCTCTGAGAGGCTGTATGAAACACATCTCTAGATTGGACCACACAGAGAAATTCATCTACCCATTCATCCACCTATTCATGCACCCATTCCTGTCCCTCCCTCATTGGCTGATGGTTGGTACTGGAGGCATTACTTATGGGCACTGCAGCCCTAGACTGATACCCTTAGGCAGAGAGGCAGCCTGCTTGAAGAAAGAAGCCGGGACATTTAAGGGGGCTGCATAACAAAGCTGCCAGTGGCCTCCAGATGGAGCTGAGAGGACGTAGCAGGGCATGAAGAACTTCTACACTGTCCATTAAAAAAAATCATTACTTAATATTACTGGCAGCCTCGGCAAATGTCTCTGGTAAAGTTAACCTTGCCCATTGTTGGTAAGAATAAATTGTACCAACAAATTGCACTTATTTACAAAACAGAAATAGAGTCACTGATGTAGAAAACAGACTTATGGTTACCAGGGAAAAGGGGGGGAGGGGTAAACTGGGAGACTGGGATTGACATATACTCACTACTATATATAAAATAGATAACTAATAAGGATCTACTCTATAGCACAGGGAACTCTTCTCAATACTCTGTAATGATGTATATGGGAAAAGAATTTGTAAAAGAGTGGATATATGTATATGTATAACTGATTCACTTTGCTGTATAGCAGAAATGAACATGACATTGTAAATCAACTATATTCCAATAAATTGTTTTTAAAAATCAAAATTAAACAATAATAAAAATGAAGGTGAAAATTAACTATCCACAAAATAAATAAATAAATTGTACAAAAACGTGCAAATACAGTGGCTAATTTTCAAATATTTGATGGAACTATTAATTCTCAAGATGACTCTGTGTTGGAGAGTGTTGATAGACCTTCGCAATTAAAATTATTTTATTTAGAAGAAATGTTATTAAATAATTAGGTGAAGACACAAAGTGTTATGTGTTGTGGTACACCATTTCTATGTTTAAGTACACAGGACAAAATCAAGTTCATTATTGGTGATCCCATAAGGAAATGTCACCCTTCTTAGTACTAAAATGATAAGCAAATATGCATGGAAATGGGTATGCCTTTCCTTCTGCTAGACCTTTTAGTGTAGGAGTTTGTGTTACTCCAGTTAGGAGTTGGGCTGTGTTTGTGACTTATGGCTGCTACGGTTACTACCCGTGCAGCAAAGGCTTCAAATTCCAGGAGACGCAGCCGTGTCTAGGGTGGAGAATGGTTTGACAGAACTGCCTCTTTTTGATTCTGAGTTTTAAGGCCTCCCTTTGTGCTATGCCACAGAGTGTGTCACTTTTCAAGCGCGTGTTCCTCTACTGTCCTCCCAGTGGTGTTCTACCATTACCTGTTATCTGAAACTTCTCAGCTTGTGGAGGGCTGTAGGAGGGCCCAGTCCCTGTTCTGATTAAGGCTCTGCTGTAGGCGTGCATGGTGCCCCGGACCATGGGGATGTGGCCTCCTCCACTCTCCTGCTCCTTCCCAGGCTGCCTTTGTGGGCTTGGAACTCAGTTCTGCTCCTCTCCCAGGACCGTAGTTCCTTCTTTCCCCTTCCCATCTGCAGTGATTATTCACTACAGCCCAAGGGTTAGCTGTTTTGCCTTTTCCTCCCACCCTCCACAAATGAAGACTTTTGTCCATAAAGGATATGCAAGAAGAGGAGACAGGAGGGACCAGCAGGGAGAGATGTCCTCTTCTTCACACGTGGCTGCACTTTCCCTGCCTGGAACTGTAGCATAAAAGACATCTCATGGCTCTCCTTGATCTTATCTGTGAGAGCCTGGGAAAGTAAGAGTCTGCAGGAGTGTGTGGACTCCTCAAATTTCTCTTATCCCAGGGATCGTGTGCTGTTCCCCAGCCACACTCAGCCTTTGCCAGTGTGTCAGCTCTTGTAGCCAAGCTCTTGTCGCTGGCATCCTCTTGCATCTACAACAGGTGAATACCTGTTCAAGTCTCCCCTCTTCCTATCGGCACCAGGTCTCTCAGATTTTCATCCTGTTGTTTTCTTTGCAGTCTCAACTCTCTTATAGGTTTGAAAAAATCATGAATTTGATGTGAGTCTGGGTCTTTTTTACTACAAGGATGGGACTCTGCTCTTTCCAGCTTTCTACATCCCAAGAAGTCAGAAATCCTAAACTCCACTTTAATATATTCTCTAATTGCCCTTTAATTTCCATTAGCTTGTCAGTTACAAAAATCCCAGTGCCCACACCCCCACCATAAACATACATTTTAAAAGTGAGTTGATGTGAAACAAACAGGTAACATAACATCTGGGTTGCATTAATAGATACCAATTGCATTGTGTCGACTAATTATTTTGCAAATTAATCTCGCAAATCTTATTTCAAACCTATCTGGCCATAAAATTTCTTCTGGATTATAAAATTCCCATAGTTTTCTTATAAACCATGATTAATGACTTTTAGTGAAATCCATCACATGCCCCATCCTCTGTCTAAAAGCTAATAATAATCATCTATCTGCAGACATTGCTATACCAATTTGCCCTACAAATAGATTCCTCAGAATCTGGAAATAGAAACACAAAATGAAATATGTAATTACATATTCACATAAGCTTTACAAGAGCACTTCAATTGCACATTAATATTGACATGAAATTTCACTTTTGCATTAACACATTTTATTCGCATGTCCTGAGCCAGACACGCACCAGTGCCACCACTGTTCACATGAACAATACACAAGTATTATGAATTTATATTTTCTCCGTCAAGATACATTTCACCCTCAGAATACATTTGCCCTTTCTAAATACATGTACGAGCATGGAAGAATTTCTATAACATGAAAGTGTGATGGCAGTAGTTTCTCAGAGGCCAAGCTTTTAGCATGAGAGGAGGAAAATATACCAAACAGGTGTTTCTAACACAGCATCAGAAAGTCAACATGAGACCCACAGCATAAGTGGGCAACGCCCCCTATGATCTCCAAAACTTCACCATTAGTTCCAAATAATTATTAACAACAGGAGAAAAGATAGGAAAAAAAAAGAAAAGAAAAGAAAAGAAAAGGGAAAAGGAAAGGAAATAAAATAATAAAATTAAAATAAAATAAAATAAAAATAGTTAATATTATTCTTTACTCTCCATATCAAGGTTATACATCATTCTTGCTTAGAATTTAATGGAAATGCTCCATTTTAAAATTAAATAATACATCACTAAGTTACTATCATGTGTTGATTCCATGCAAATCTTATCAATTGCCACTTATAAAACTTAATGTGAATTTGATTTTGATTTTAACAACATTATCTATCTGCTATATTTAAGAAAGAAATGTTAGAATCAGTAAAAGCCCTATAGTCTTCAAAACCTCTCGAAGTATTTTTTATTATTATTATTTGGGGAAATTCAAAGCAAATATAACTAATTCTAGATTTTGAAAACTAATTTTACTGGTTAGTAACAGACTTTAATTAGCATAGGTGCAGTATGTATAGATTTTCTTTTCAATGATGATTTTATGTGAAATAATAGGATGTGATGACAAAACACAAACTCTTCTTTAAATTTTAAGGACATTTTACTGTATGGAATCTATGAAAACAATTTTTGCATATCTCATTCTTTTTAAAGGCTTGGTCTTAGTCCTCCCCAACTGTAATGAGAAGATTCTTTTAAGGAGCTGGATTAGATTTCTGTTCCTGCTGTAGCAAATTGCCACAAACTTAGCGGCTTAAAACAACACAGGTTTATTACCAGATGGTTCTAACAGGTGGAAGACAAAAGTCAGTCTCGATCGGGCTAAAGGTGCCAGCAGAGCCTGTGCCTTCTGGAGGCTCAGGGGGAAGATCTGTTTTCCGGACTTTTTCAGATTCTAGAGGCTGCTGCACCCACCCATGCATGACCCCTTCCTCATGTTTTGCTCCAACTTTTTTCATCCAACTTCACATCTCCTGTTACCAACTCTGATCATTCTGTCTACCTCATATAATGGCTTTTCTGATTACATCAGGCCCAGCTGGATAATCTAGGATAATCTCTACATTTCAAGAGCCCTGGTTTACAGAGCCTCACATCTGCAAGATCTCTTTTGCAATGCACAGTAACATATTCACAGGTTCTGGGGATTAGGACTTGGATGTCTTTGGGTGCTGTTATTCAGCCCACCACAATAATTTTCTAAGTTTTACGCAATGTTCTGGTTTCTTTATACTTAGTGGGTTTCCCTGGCTTTCCTAGGTCAGTTAAAGGACTTCCCAAGTCCACTGAAGACTTAAATATTTCTCTTCTAAGGTACTCAAGTGGTTTACAGAACAGCAGCGTGGCTGTTCAATATTATATCCCTGAGCTCATAGGTGTTTCACATGCATTTTCTTATTTGGCTATCAGAATAACCCAGTGAGGTATGTGCTCTATCCTCATTTTACTTTGATATAGCTGTTCAACATCAGCTGTCTACAACTACTAAATCTGTTTGAATAGCAGTGTGTAACTGCAGTCCTCCTGATATTATCTTGAAAACACTGTCTTCTTCTGAAAAAAGTCCCAGCTGGAAAAATGTGATTGAAAAATCAGTGAAGAATGGATTTCACTGTTTCTTCCCAAATCAAATGCAGGAAATCAAGCATATGAAAATCATATTCCTCTCTCATCTTCCGAATGTAGATTAAGAAATGTTTATAGAAATAATTATGTAGAGAATGAACAAAGAGTTTTAAATTAATTAAATATAATCAGGTAAGCTCTCAGCTACTGTAGGTAGACAGGAAGGAAATAATTTGAGCAGATTAATGCATGATATTTGGAAAACTCGAAAGAGATTTCTTTCTCAGGATTGATTAGCACTTACCTTTAAAACAGAGAAATAGATTCAGATTTTCATTGTAAATTCCACCCATGTTTTATATTGCTACACAGGAAAAGTATTTATTCTATAGATAGGACTCATGAGGCATTAATTAAGATAGGAGTTTAGGAACCATGGACTTTAAAGTGTTAGTGTATTGCATAGTTGAGATTATTTCGTATGTGTGAAATCTAGTCTGAATCAGTCACCTCTGAGTGACAAACTATTTCATAAATCCTGTATTATGCAAAAAAAGTACAGTTTTTCAAAAATAGGGAAATAAAAGCTATGGTTTAATATATAATCCGTAGCTTGATGCAGAAGCAGGTGATCATTTGAACCACTCTCATCAGCACTTCATTAACTTTTCAGATGAATTGTTTAACTTGGCAAATCTGTCTTCATTTTTGCATATCAAACTGATATACGTGAAAAATTTTGACAGAAATGTGTTTTTATTCCAGATAGAAGAAGTCCTTGGAGCATTTAGTTCATAAAGGAGAATAATCCAGTTCTCAATGTATTAGAAATGTCATTTTATTTTTAAAAGAAACACAGGTCAGATGTTCCTTCTGTTCACTTGGTTGCCTGATGAAGTGGAAACCAGGGATTTTTTCAAGCATATTCACCGGTGAAGGATAAGGAGTGGTTATGTAGTGTCCTGAAGTGTAAAACAGATCTGTGAAAACTAAGATACCAGCCCTAAGGAAAATCACACCGTGAAAATTTTGAGAATGAATTGTGTGAAGTAAATGACAGTGACATTAAACATCCATAATCCAAATAGAAAAGTGTTGTTTGAGAGATTAGAATGGCCAAATTTCTCAAAAGACTTCATTTTAAACATAATTGGGGAATGAAAATTATAAATATCCTAAGTAAACTTGCCATTGATAATTCAAGTGAACTTGAAAAAAATTATGTACAAGAAAATGTTTAAATAATTGCTAAAATATATAAAACCACTCTTGATACCAAAAAAATGCATTAAGGCACTAAAAAGAAAATGATAAATTGACTCTAAAGAATTCATAACATTTCTCTCAGTTAATGGCCTCAAGGGAAAATGTAATCTATATTGCAAATATCAGAGCAAATTATTCAATATAACTAGAAAAACATTCATATATATTACAGGAAGAGAAGAAAGAAATCATAAATTTTTAAGTACTGGTTTCTATTCCAAAATACGTCTATACTTTAAGCCGTTTGCACAGCATCCTGGGTTCTGATGAAGGCGGAGGCGTGGGAATCAAACCAGAACCTTAAAATGTGTGCGTTAGTGTGTCATTTATTCCACTGTCCCCAAATGACATGGGTTGAGTATATGCCATGAGCTAGAGACTGGCCTGGGTAGTTTCACATGCATTGTCTCATTTTACTCTAAGAATAATTCTAGGAGGGATATATCACGGTGGTCATTAAGTAGACAGGAAACTGAGTTCTACAGAACTTTGTTGCTTTGTTTTAAATCACATTTGGGGGATTTCCCTGGCGGTCCAGTGGTTAAGACTCTGTGCTTCCAATGCAGGGGGCAGCCAGGCCGAAAAAAATTTTTTTTTCAAATAATACAATAAAATCACATATTTGGTAAATAAGGAATCCAGGATGCTATCTGTGACTCCATTTTAAACACAGTGCTCTTTCCAATATCCAACTCCATCCGCCAGTAATGATGAAGTAAAACAAAGCATCCTCTCATGTTTAATGCAGAGTTCAGCGTAAAGCGTGAAGCAGAAGACAGGCACTCACTTTGAACACTGTATACTCTTTTTTTTTTTAAGCTCTCTATTGGAGTATAATCGCTTTACACTGTTGTGCCAGTTTCTGCTGTACAACAAAGTGAATCAGCTGTATTTGTACGTATAACCCCATATCCCCTCCCTCCCATGACTGTATACCCTTTGACCTAAGAGTGGCTAGCAAAAGTATTCCACCACAGGTGCGTGTGAGCTTGTGTGGCCAAGTAGCTCACTGAAATCATGTTCATGGAAAGTGTTTTATTCTTATTTCAATCTGAATGCCATTAGGATTTTCTTCTCCCTTCTGCCACAACCAAAATAAAATTTGGAGTGTTCTTCAACTGAATTCATTTTACTGAGTTCCCCACCTGCATGTGGTGGGTATGGGATAAGGCATCAGTCTGCTTAAGAGAAGAAACGTATATTTAGGATCTACTATATACAAGATGCTGTGGTAGGCACTATTAAAACAAAATGTAAATGTCTGGTCCTTTATCCTTCAGATCTTAAAATAGTCAGAAGGGAGAAACAGGCACACAAATAGTGCGTGTGCATGTGTGTGCGTGGCCAGTGTGCACAGTTTTGCTTTGATATTGAATTATATCGATATCATATAAAGAAACAATTTGTTAGAATGATCGTTTTTACTAAACTAATATAGAGTCATAGGAATAGATCTTCCTAGATATTAATATTCTTTAGGGAGAATATCATGCTACAAAAGAGTAAATAGAAATGAGATGCAGAAAGTTTAAATCATTTACTCAAAGATTTAGTTTCTTAAGTCAAATTAGCATCAGAACACATCTCTGACTCTTCAGTCTGTAATATTTCAATGGCACATATGTAGAGACATGAAAATATACAACTAATTCTAAAAAGCATTTCGTGGAGAATGATGGTATCTCTTAGACTCTCAGAGAGACGTAGAAAATACTTTTTAAAAGGATTCTAGTTTAAATTCCTGTCCATTTCAGGGTTTTGTCTACTGCCCACTCCATTACTGACTGACAGCCATAAACCTCTGCTTGAATTATTCCTGTGCTAATAAGCTCACAACTTCATAAATGAACCCATTCAATATGGGAGCCATACTAGTGCCAGAAGTTCCATCTCTCTGCTTAAACCTGAATCAACATAATTTCCATCCACTGGTTCTGAATCCTACCTTTGGAACTACAGAGAATAGATCTAATCAAGCTTCCGTGTTATCAGTTCAATATCTAAAAGCAGTTAAGCATTTTTCCCATACATTTTCTCTTTTCTGTCTCAATAGTGCTAGCATTTTCCAGACCTTTCATCATTACAGCCAGTCTTGTTTGGATATGTTCCAATCGGCCAGTGTCAAAATGAGACTTCAAAACAATACATCTAGAAAAGAGTGCAAAATTCTGATATGGTGTTGCTAAGTCAGAGAACACGGGTATTTTCTCTTTCACGGACCCAATCCCTACTGGTATAGGCTAGGACAGCATGCATTTTTTTTCTGGCAGTCACCTCACAGTTTTGAAGGTCTCGTCAATCAAAGATGTGGATTATTTTACAGGCCACGTTTCCAAGAACCCCAATGAAGAAACAGCCACTGGGGAGAAGCCTCTTGCAGACGCATGGGGCTGAGTCTCCGGGGACTGTGTTGGCATTAGAGTTCCAGTCAGAATCTTCAGTTCACCTAGTCCTCTCAATTCTAACAGTTTTGTCACTGTTCTTTGAGGTTCTTCTGTTACATGTGCTTAAATCTAATCCTGATACATCCATTCCACAAAACCACTCCCCTGAGCCGATCCCACGATTTGCTTTCTGTCTTTTCAATAAAATTTCAAATCATTGGATGCTCCCCACTATGCAGTCGCCGGTGAGATAACTATAGTTTTACCCCCAAATTCACAAAACATGCTGTCATCTAGCAATCCTCTGCTTTGTTTTTTTCACAGTTAAATTTCCATTCATCCTCAGTGACTCCTCTATTTTACTAATGGCTCTAATCTACAGAGAGGACCTCACTTCCTCCTTTACAGAGAGAATCAAAGACTCAGGCATGAACTGTCTCCACATCCTAGCCCTACCCATCAGAAGCCCACAGTCCTCCTCTTTTTCTTCATTTTTAGATGATGAAATGTCTCTCATACCAGTTAACATCAATCCCGCCCCCATGTTGACATTTCTTTCTCTTCTGTGAAGTTTGCTTCCCATTTTTAAAAATTTCTTTTCCTAATGATTCTTTCACATTACTCTATTTAAGTCTTCCCCATGACAGAAGAAAAAAAGGCGAAAAAAATCTTTAACCTTGCTTCTCACCATCAATCCCACTCCATCTCTTTCTTTCCTTTCTCGGCCTGTTGATTGACAGAATCAATGACACTCACTGCAAGAATTTTCTCAGTTCTGAGCCACTATCCAGACCTTTGCCTTGTGACTTCCACTCACACCAAAGCACTTGGAACAACATCATAAGTGAAATTGTCCATGTCCTCAGTATCTATAAATGTTTATCTTACTGAAAACATTTGATGCTTTTTACTATTCTGTGTGTAATGAACATTTCAAAACCTTTCATTTTCATTATAGTTCTCTTTTCCAAAATTTTCTGCTTCACTGGTTTCTTTCATTCTCCTCATGAGGGTTGGAATTTTTTGGTTGCATTTCATTTTCCCTCTGCTCTCCTTATCTATACATATTTTGATCTAGGCAGTTGTATCCTTTCTCTTAGCTTTGTTAAATCAAAATTTCCAGCCATGATCCCTGTGCTATGTCCTCAAAGATTCAGCTGCATGTATAAATCTGCTCACCAAGCATTTTCACTTGGATTATCCAGTGGATGTCTAAAACTAATCATGTCAAAAACCACTTTCATCATATTTCCCTCAGAATATAAATTCATCATATTACACCTCTTCTACACTCTTCCCAAATTCATTTATGATCTGTTCACCAGTTACTGAAGCCAGAAAATGGAGAGTTTTCCTATCACATCGTTCATCCATCCATATCCAATAAATCACCACTTTCCACGGTTTTACTCGTTTATTCTCAAAGCTGTCCTGTTATCACTACCGCTGCTTGAAGGTAGGGCTTCATCATTCCTGACTTGCACGATTGCTCTAGACTTCAAATTGACTTCCCCAAATCCAAGCATTCTCTATTGTCTCTAACATATAAACCAGGCTCTCAATCCCCACCTCTTAAAAATCATTGGGTCATTGGGTCACTTCTATCATCTGTAACACAGAACTTGGGCAACATGCAAATGCCTCTGTCATCTTCTTCAGCCTCATTTCAGGCCACTGCTCACAGGGTAATTTATGTCTACTGCACATTTTCCCTACATACTCAGAGATGTTTCTTGTCTTGGTGCCCTTATCCATTCCATTCCCTTAGCCTGAAAAACCATTCCCATTATGTTGTTACCTATGTATTTTCCAGAACCTAGTATCTTTTACAAAGCTGATCACTTCCCAGATCAAATATGAAAATCCATAATTTAGCTAAAATGCTTTAAGTCTTGTTGACTTATTATATTTACTCCTGGCATGTTCCAAATTAAGAACCAGAAATAAAATAAAATTTTATATTTATGTATAATATGCACATATAATATATAAAATACACATATTTAATATAACATATATTAGAAATAAACTAGATTATAAATATATATAATATAGTTAGATACATCATACATACATATCACAGATTTACATATATCATATCATATAGCCAATATCAAGCATCATTATAAATACCAATATTCTTGTGTATATATTTGGCACTACTCTATTGAATCTAAAAATAAAAACAAAAATAAATACTTTTGCTAAATATTTTTTAAGGGGAATGTCATCACAGGATCATTAAAATTGGAATCTCAGACACTATGCAAGCATAAGGAAATGTGCATATTCCAATGATTTTGTGAACGATTTTTAAGATAATATTTAAATGTGCAGAATACATCTCCTCTAACTTCAGGGTTATTTGGAGCCGTCAGTTTTATTTATAAATTGTACCCCAAATCTCTCCTTTGAGATAATATAAACTGTTTTTACCCTATATATAAAGAATCATTCTTTTAAAATTCCATTTATTGAAATAACATATTAGACAACTTGTATTTATAAAAATATATGATCTTTACTGTAAAAATATTTGGGTTTTCCATTTCCTTTCCGAAGGCTGGTGTCAGTGCTACGTGGAAAAATGTGTGCTGAGCAGATCTCCATGCTGATGAAGTGTGAGTGATGCCACCAAGTGCAGCTGTGGAAACACACACTCTGTGGGGCTGAACTTGGGCCCCAACACGGGAAAGGCTTTGAGGTCATCTTTACAATGTTCTTTTCTTTCCATCGTCAAGGCTAAAGGTAATATAACGGAAGTTTGGGATTCCAAACAGGTTTTCTTAGGGGGTTTGAATTCATTTCAAGTCATGTTTAGTGGATATGTATTCTAATCTTCTCAGAAACCTCTCTCAAGACAGAGTATGACAATGATTAATCTGAAATGCAATGCAGAATCTCCTCTCGAAGAGGTTCAAAGTACAAAACATTCACAAAAGGGTATCACTTGCAATTCCTAATTCCTGCTGCTCTATATTTTATAAGTGATATGTAACAATTCTTTATGTTGAAGAACTTTAAAAAGTCTTTACATCCATTGCCAAAATACACTGCCATCTATGAATTGAGCTAATAAATAGGAATGTTATTCTTTTCCTCATCTCAAAATTTTGAAACGTTGCAAATAAGGCAAAATGAATCCAGCCTCTGTATCACTGAAACTATTTTGCTTTCATGTTACATGTTCTTCCTCTTACATTATTTGTTTCGCCTGTTTATCAATATTAAGTTTTCACTTTATAGATCAAACTTTTCTTCCAATGAAATGGTTAGGTAGATGTGCAGATGGTATACACATTGAGAGTGTTGTGTTCCTACAAAATCATAAAGGAAAAGAACTTATGGAATAACTTCTATCAATTAACATCACGTTATACATACACAAGGAAACTTGGTTGATGCAAATGAAATTTAATTAACCTGGACACACCATTTCGTCACATAAAAAAGAAAGCATTTGTGCAACTGGACTGCCCCAGTGGTATAGAGGTTGTTAGATATCACATTTGCCCTTGAGTTCATGATCAAAAGTAATTTAAGTTCAATATAAATTTTGAATCATCTTAAATTGGTGTATAGGATACACTGCTGGAGTTCATCAGTGCAGAATCAAATTTATGACAGGAAAGGACTGGGAGTGGCTATGTTCTTTTGGGTTTTTATTTTGTTTTTCAGAATGCAAATCCCATAAGGGAGATTTCTGATTCATTTTTAACACACAACCTAAATTAGGCCTTCATTATAGATGTATTATTAATGCCGTTTGAACTAGAGAAGCTGAGGAAGACAAATCAAAATGTAATTAGCATGCTCTATGTTATTATTAACATGTAAATATGTACCTGGGTTATGAGAAATCTGTAGATGTCTCCCATGATAATAGGAGTTGTACAATGAAATGGCAGAAATCTTGGATGAAATAAACACCAGTGAGCTTTTAATACTTCTGCCTGCCCTTTTATTCCCATGACTAAACTAAATTGCAAACATTTTTAATATTTATTTTATTTAAATATTTAAAATATTTTTGTTTAAAATATCTTTAAAATATTTTTTAAAATTTAAAAAATTGCAGAAAATGCTAAAATAAATTGCACAAAAAGAGCACTGACATATTGCTGAGGAAATACTGCTTATAATTGCACAGAATAGAAAAAATAAAGTAGAAATGTGTTTTTGTTTGGGGTCGTTTTTAAAATTTGGGTATTTACTGTAGCATGTATTGAAGTTTATTTAGTATGATTATTAGTAATGTAAAAGAAAATAGAGTGACATCTTAGAATTGGTGTAAAATGCCTGAAAGTTCACATGAATATGCCCTGAATTATGTAATATTTCCTGTAATAACAGCTGTTAATCTCTTCTAAAAACCTGGTCTTTAGGGTAAAGTGCTGAAAGCTTCTCGACAGAGAGTAAGGACCTACCACCTGCTTCAGTTTATCCTCTGCAAGTGTTCAGCTAAGCTTCTTTCTTAAAAATATGCTTTAAATGTGACTGCAAGAGATTGCCTCAGAACTCATCAGACTGTAAGTAGACAATATTGATTTGTTAGATGTATTCTCATTTTCAAATATGTATAAGGCAATAGTTAACTATAGAAGTAAAACAATAGAAATGAAATGATGTAAACCACTTGTGATTAAAATCGTACATACCTGTGAATGTGTATGTGTGTCAAGGGTTGAGTTCAGTGGAAATTATTTTGGTCTCTTTATCACAAATTCTCCTGAAACATAGATGTGTTAAAATGGACAATTCATTCTTAACACAATTTAATAATATTTAATTTGTACCTTAGCAAAATTCATTGATTACCTGAAATTAATAATCCTTGCCCACCTCATACTGAGACTGCAAGGGTACATTGATTTAAGGGTTGTAAAAGATGATACTAGTATTATTTAAGCGTGCCTGTGTAACCACTACAGGCCCCCTTTAAACAGGAATCCTAGTTATATTCAGTGATTTCAACGAGCAAATAAATCAAATGTATATTGAAAGCTTATTAAATTTGAAACTCAGCATGAAGTGTTTGGGGCAATATAAAGATGAATAATGGGTATTTCCAGTACTTGCGGGGTGTTTAATTTAGTTGAAGACACTTTGGCTGCAGAGAGCAATTCACAAGTCACTTATTTCTCAAGATTTCATTCCAAAATAATCAATACTCCTTGTTGAGAGCTTCAGCAACCAAGGTTTGATTACCTGGAGCAGAAGTCACTAGAGCCATTAACTGTTAGGAATGCTTTGTGTAATTTTAAATTACTGGATTTTGAATAATTTTGAATTGCTGGATTCTGAGTGTGGACTATCTCAAAAGTGAGAAAATCTTGGGGCCACAGTTGTAGGGGGATCTTAGACTCTCTTTACCTAATAGTTCCAGCAGCTTCCCTGAATAAAGATCAAAAAACAAAACTCCTCCTGCCTCTGTCAAGGGAAGGGAAGAGTTCACGTAGTAAAACCAGAGACTTACATCCCAAAGGCCTACTCTCCAGGGTAAAGGCCTTCACCAGAGCACAATTCTGAAAAATTATCTCAGCCAGAGGAAGGGGATTCTCCCCATCCCGACCCCCTCCAGTCATGCTCAATCAAGTAAGAGGGAAAATATGAAGAAATAAAAAACATAGTCAAAAGGCAATAAGATATCACGAAAATAAATGGTGATTGCTACAGCAAGGGAAAGGGTAAGAGAGCAAAAGCTATAAACAGAAACACTTGTAAAGGCCAAAGCTCTAAGACACAGGCCCACTGGAAGACGGAGACTCAATCAGAAGATCATAGAATGTTCCCTACCTCATATTCTACCACTGCACTCAACAAGGTTGCAGATTAACAACAGTAGATTATAGCTGAAAGTGCTTTGAGACTCACACTCTTTCCCATCTTTGAAGATGGGAAAGCCTCCAGGCCTTGAGGGGAGCAAAATCAAGGACACTAGAGAAACGTGAAGCCTCTGGTCCTGAGTTACAGCAAACATTGAACACAGCCCAACTTCTGGCCACATTAACATAAATCCTCATGCAAAATGCCTATTTACTTCCATCTCTATCACCCAAAACAACATGACTGGCTTTCAACAAAGAATTCCATCCATTCATCCATCCCTCCATCCATCCATCCATACATACATACATACATATATACATACACACATATATACATACACACATACATATATACACACACATATATACATATACATACACACATATATACATACATATATACATACATCAGTAGCAACCGGGAAAAGGCAAAGAATCATCAAAATAAGACTCAGATAAGACTCATATGTTAGAAGTGTCAAGCAAGGAATTTAAAATAATGATGATTAACATACTAAGGAAAAATGTAACGAAAAAGGTAGAAAACAGCCAAGAACGAATGGGTAAAGCACATAGAGAAATGGAAACCCTCAGAAAGAATGCTAAAAGTAAAATGATAAAAATTAAGAAAACACAGTAACAAATGAAAAATGCCTTCAATGGGATCATCAGTAGACTCAGCCTGGTTTAGGAAAGAACCAGTAAACCTGCAAATAAGTCAGGTAAAACCTCCCAAATTGAAATAAATTGATTACATATGTGTAGCTGGAATATCCAAGGGGAAAAAGAGAGTGAAGTGGAAGAAACACTTGAAGCTATGATGGCTGAGAACGTTCCAAAAGTAATGACACACATCAAATCTCCAAACCATGAAGTTCAGAGAACAGCAAGCAGGATAAATATAAAAAATTCTACACTCATAATCATATTCAAACTGCAGAAAACTACTGAAGAGTTTCTGTTAAATACAGAAAAATATTTACCTAAAGAGGAACAAGAATAATAATTACAGTGGATTTCTGATTCAAAACCAACTAGTGAGCAGAGTGAAATTTTTAAAGTGTTGAAAGAAAAAAAAAATCAATCTAGAATTCTATATCCAGTAAAAGTATCCTTCAAGAGTGAATGAGGATTAAGGCTTTTCCAAACAAACAAAAAGTGAGGAAATTCATTGCTAGCTGATTTACTGTGCAAAAAATGTTAAAGTTACTTTAGGTAGAAGAAAATATTACAGATCAGAAATTTTCATAATAAAGTACATAGGAGAAGGAATAAATGAAGGTAAAATAAAATTATTTTTCTTATTTTAATTGATTTAAAAGATAATTTCTTAAAGCAAAAATAATGGCAATGTATAAGGTGATTACAGCTTATGATTAAGGATATTAATAATAGCAGTATCAGAGGGGAGGAATGGAGATATATGACTTTAAGGCACATGCAGTATGTGAGGCAGTATAATTTCATTTCTATGTGAACTTAGATTATTTTAAAATGTATGTTGTAAACTCTAGAGACAACACTAAATATGCATTAAAAGAAGTATAAATGATATATTAAAAGAGAAAATTGAATGAAATTATATTAAATGGTCAATTAAAACTAGAAAGGCATAGAAGGAAGGGGGAAAATGAAAATAAAAAGAAACACTGAGCAAATGCAATGAATTCAAAACAGTTACAAAGACAGCACAGATTGATCCAACTATATCCATAATTCCGATCAATGCAAATGGTCCAAATATATGAATTAAAAGACGGAGATTGGCAGATAGGATAAAAGCCAAGATTGGATTAAGAGGTACAAGCTTCTGGTTACAAAATAAATGAGTCATGGGTGTGTAATATACAGCGTGAGGGAAAAAACAAAAACAAAAAGTCAAGACTGTGTTAAAGATAGTCTCACAGAATTTGCTTTGCCCTCTTGTCTACTTCATCAACTCGCAGAACAGATGCTCCAATATTCCTGGGTTCTTCTCCTATATCCTTCGCACATTTCCAAGTCCTTCCTCTAACCTAATGACCAGCTGTGAATATTGTGTTTTCATTTGACCTGGGCGACTTACCCTCTCGCTCACTGAGATTATGCCATCTGCAAATATGATGCAAATTCTCTATAATATTCAAGTAATATAATAAGATTAATGGATTTTGATAGTCCCAAAGATTGCTTCCTATCAACATTTTTTTGTGAATGGTATTCTATATTACAAATCAACCAAAGTGTACTATAATCTATAGTACATATATTGTACATACTTTTCCTTCTAGGCAGCAGAAGAACAGGGAACGTTTAATCAAATAACTTATCAAAACCTAACCAAATTGTGCTACTGTTGCTGCCCACCTCTTGACATACCATTCTAGTAATTATGAAATACTGTGAAAAAGAAATAAATTGGTTTTCGTTAAAAAGTCCTAGCCCTCAAATACAATTACTTTAATCAACTCTAGAATTTTTTATTAAATTATTAACAAACACTCCACTATGGTGTATGTGATTTTATTTTCTTTTGTGAATATTATAACACACTGTCCATGATGCCTCAAGAAATAATAACTAGAGCTCAATAATTGCATCTATACATTTCTTCAGGACCTGCAATAGTATTTACCAATGACAAAATAGACTCACCCAGATAATGAAATTAACCCTCCCAGTCTAATAATTATCTTTTGCTTTACAAATTCAATCTTACTTACTCAACCAATATTTTCTGAGTGCACATTAAGTGCCAGATACTGAGCTAAAAGAAGCAGCAAATGATGGTTGAAGGCTTATCTCCTTCTCTGCCATATATTAACAACATGCAGCCCGACTCTTCTCTTTCTACAAATAATTTTTCACTTTCCACAATTAACTCACAAACTCAATAGGAGAGAGAAACAGACAGATAGGTATCCATTCATTACACGTGAAAGATGTATTTAACAACCAATGACAAAAATTTACTGATTTGGACTTCCCTAGTGGCACAGTGGTTAAGAATACACCTGCCAATGCAGGGAACACGGGTTCAAGCCCTGGTCTGGGAAGATCCCACATGAGGCAGAGCAATTAAGCCCATGTGCCACAACTACTGAGCTTGCGCTCTAAATCCAGCAAACCACAACCATTGAGCCCATGTGCCATGACTACCGAAGGCTGCATGCCTAGAGTCCGTGCTCCGCAACAAGAAAAGCCACCACAATGAAAAGCGCGTGTACCGCAACGAAGAGTAGCCCCTGCTCGAGGCAACTAGAGAAAGCCCTTGCGCAGCAAGGAAGATCCAACTCAGCCAATAAGTAAATAAATAAATTTATATTAAAAAAAAGTTTGCTGATTTGAAAATAGTCAATTTTGCTATAAAAGGTGAGAAAAAATGAATAGATACAATTCATAAGAAACACTGAGTCTAGAGAGAAATAAGTCAAGTTTTTGAGATGTGAGTGAGACTCATAGGGATTGTTAAGTATGTGTAATGAGTTAGTATGCTCCTTGATGTAATCCTAAGAAGTAATAAATATTAATAGTAAGCTAATAACCAATTAGACATGCTAAAGATAGAATCAATATAAAATAAGATCTAATAAGTAAGAATGTTACTGAAAGATGGAAAAGAAGGATAAAGATGAAATCATTGTAATGCCACCTCTGGGCTGACAGCTCTGTCAATCTTTAGTTCCAACAGTCTTTAGAAGCATCACCTATGGTTTACTATGGCTTTACATGTACTTCTCCCAAGATACGCAAATAAGACCCCAGTTTTTCAGTAGCTTATTAGAAAGGTGCCTCTTTGGTCAGGCATGTCTCCACCTTTTTCCAGTACAACAAGGATGTATCATTAGCCCGAGATACATTTCATCTATTCAGCACGCCTTTGTCAATATCAACTCTAGTCCTCCTAACGTGACCACCACTGAAAAAGGCTGATGTGTACATGAATCTCAGAGTCATGCAACTCAGGTTCAGCAGTGTGGTCTCCCCACCTGCTGTGACCTTTCCTAAGTCTTAACGTACCCATCTCTTGACTTCACCTTTGACTCCGCTTGAAATTGATTTAGGATGCCGTGCGATTTGAGCATATTCATTTGATGGGTTCCTTTTTTTTAATTTTTAAAATATTTTATACATTTTTAAAAGTTACTGTCTGTTTACTGTTATTACAGAATATTGGCTGTATTCTCTGTACTGTTCAAGCTATCCTTGAGCCTACCTAACACCTGATAGTCTGACTCCCACTCCCTCACTCCTATATTACCCTTTCCTCTCCCCACAGGTAACCACTAACTTGTTCTCTATACTTGTGAGTCTGCTTTTTTGTTATATTCACTAGTTTATTGTATATTTTAGATTCCATGTATAAGTGATATCATACAGGATTTGTCTTTGTCTGACTTATTTCACTGAGTGTAATGCCCTCCAAGTCCATCCATGTTGCTGCAAATGGCAAAGTTTTGTTCTTTTTTATGGCTGAGTAGTATTCCGTTATATATACATATATATTATATATATCACATCTTCTTTATCCATTCACTTGTTGATGGACACCCAGGTTGCTTCCATATCTTCGCAATTGTAAATAAGGCTTCTATGAAGCTCGGGATGCATGTATCTTTTCAATTTAGTGTTTTTGTTTTTTTGGATATATACATTTGGTGTATCTCTGTTCTAAATATCTGGGATAATTTAGTTGGTAGAGTAGTTGGAGAATATCACCACATCAAATTAATTTCCTACACATAGGAAAACTTTATATCATAACATGTTTCCTGTCATTAGTGATTTACTCAAATGATTGAGGTCTAGAAAAAAGGGAGACTGTTGCTCAAAATGTCTAGAAAAGAGGGTGACTACCTTGTAGTTTAAGTCCATCTTTCACTCTATAATACAGTATTCTACTTATCTAAATAAGAAGTCAAAATTAATGAGAGGTTATTAAAGAATCATTGCAGTGGAGTGTATCATAAAAAGTTGTTTTAAAAATATGATCTTTATATTATATACCTAATTAATGCTCACTTTTATCCTTTATAGAATTTAGAGACAAGTAGAATTTTAAATCATTCAGCAAACATTTAAATATTCAAAGTATGAACTATTACTCTTCTTCTACATGTACATGTACTTTACCAAAAATTTTACATAATGAATTTGCTTCTTTATGATATTGACATAGATAAATTATGTTTCTTAATTACTACACTAACAACTCTAACATACATTATAAACATCCTGAAACATTTGAATTTTGACACTCTAATAAAAACATATTTAGTCAGTATTTTTCATTCTAACTACTATAATTCGAGACAGTGAGCACATAAGCTCAGGAATCTGACATTTATTGCAATAAACATTCACTTAAGTGGAGAAAATATTGAAACAGCTATATTTGATGAGATCAGCCACTCCTGTAACATTTTCTTACTTAATAAAATCATCCAGAGATGGAAAAATTTTCATAACATATTTGAAACACTTAGAAGAGAAAAACAGTGAAGTAAGTTTCTCCAAAGCATGAATAACAAAATTATTAACATTAATGTTAAAAGATTACTTAATCTTTATGAAATCACTTATAAAACAGGAGATAATGGAAAAATACTGAGCAGTGAAACTCCTAGTATTTAATATTATAGAAGTTCATTGTTTATTATAAAGAAAAAAAGCAGGAAATTTAAGAACTTGAAGTGTTGGCCTCTTACTCCTTTAAAAAGGGAAAATAATAGTTATTTAATATATGTTTTCATAATTTAAAATAGAAATTGGGGAAATGTTATGTTCTCAATTATTTTAATCATAAAAATAAACAACCAAAGTAGTCAGGGCAGAAATAAAATTCTCCTGAGATTTGGAGCTACATCGAGGTCAAAAGTAGTTCGTAAACAACAAACTGTTTAATTTTTAGATGCAGTAACTTGTTTGGCTTATATTTTCTTTGTTGTTAAATTTTCAAATACCTGAAAAAGTGGGTATTCATTGTGCTAAATAATTTGCTTTGTAAATAGAAATACATGCCTTCTAAGCTAGAGATACTTTTCCAACACATTGAATACAATAGAAACTATAAATGTATATTCTACAGAAGGAATAGTAAAATATTACCCTTTAAGTGTATGGTGACTTTTTTTTTTTTTAAGTACAGGTCACCTCTGTGACCACAAGTTCTTTTTTTTAAATTTTTTTTATTTATTTTTATTTTATTTTATTTTATTTTATTTTATTTTATTTTATTTTATTGTATTTTATTTTATTACTTTACTTTGTTTTTGGCTGTGTTGGGTCTCCATTGCTGTACGTGGGCTTTCTCTAGTTGCAGCCAGTAGGGGCCACCCTTTGTTGCGTTGCAGTGTGTGGTCTTTTCACTATAGTAGCCTCTCCCGTTGCAGAGCCCAGGCTCTAGGCACCTGGGCCTCAGAAGCTGTGGCATGTGGGCTCAGCAGTTGTGGCTCACAGGCCTAGAGTACAGGCTCCGTAGTTGTGGTGCACGGGCTTAGTTGCTCCAAGGCATGTGGTACTTTCCCGGCCCAGGGCTCAAACCCGTGTCCCCTGCATTGGCGCCAGATTCCCAACCACTGCACCACCAGGGAAGCCCTGTATGGTGACTTTTTTAAAAAGCTGGTTCTAAGACAAATTCCTAGGTAAGGATGAGATTTGAGTTTTTGTCTTGATCTCTAGGAAAATATAAATGCTGAAAGGAAAGATTAGCAAAGTTAATCATGGTTTCTTTCCTCCATAATGTTACTCAGACTCCATTTTTATGTAATGCATTGATTACATGGTTCCCACAGGAGAGCATTTCTGTATAGATACACGTCACCAGGAGGAGAATGACTTTGGGTCCCTATGCTGATTGTATGACATATGGGTATTAGGTTACTTTTTGTACCCAGCCTAGAAACACTGCATTTGATGGCAGTGATAGAATGGAGGATTTTTGAGTGTCCCAGTGATAGTTGAAATGTTTGTTTTTAATACATCTGCTTCTGTACTAGAATAGGACTTCTCAGCGGATAACAGTAACTACAGTCAACAGTAGGGACTCTTTATACCCCATCACTGAAGATAACAGGCACCATTACTCTGTCAGCATGAACATAATTATATCTCTGTTCTTGTGTCACAACTCATTCTTTAATAGAACTTTGAAAAGAATAAATGGGTAGTGGCAGTCAAGGTCCTCACAAGCTAAATAAGTTGAAGAACTATAGAATAAAGCAATCTGGATAAAATGTCTCATGATAATTTTAAAACTGGAACTTCACTATAAAGCAAAATAGAGTAGTAAAAGGTCTTACTATGTTGCAGAAACATTTGCACTATCTAGGCTAATACTAGATTAAGCTGCATTACTTCTACATATTACATCTTCGTGATCTTGTAAAATTTCCCAGTCCAACTGTCATCTACACACAAATTCTCTCTGAATTCCATTTTCTGAGGACATTTCTAAGTAAGTTTGGGTGTATGAATCTTATGCGGAGCACAGTGTTTCTGTTTAGCAAACTGTTGATTCTCTTTATTTAAAGATGTGTTGTATAAAAAATGTGTGTCCATCAACAGAGGAATGGATAAGAAGACATGGTATATATATATACAATGGAATATTATTCAGCCATAAAAAGGAAAGTAATTGGGTCATTTGTTGAGACATGGATGGACCTAGAGAGTGTCATATAGAGTAAAGTAAGTCAGCAAGAGAAAAACAAATATCGTATATTAGCACATATGTGTGGAATCTAGAAAAGCAGTACAGATGGTCTTATTTGCAAAGCAGAAATAGAGACACAGATGTAGAGAACAAATGTATGGATACCAAGGGGAAGGGAAGGGTGGGATGAATTGGGAGATGGGGATTGATATATATACACTATTGATGCTATGTATAAAATAGATAACTAATGAATACCTACTGTATAGCACAGGGAACTCTATTCAATGCTCTGTGGTGACCTTAATGGGAAGGAAATTCAAAAAAAAGGAGGGGATATATGTATATCTGATTCATTTTGCTGTACAGTAGAAATTAACACATTATAAAGCAACTATACTCCAATAAAAATTAATAAAAAATAAAAAATGGTGTGTGTATGTAATGAAGATTTAAGTGCCACCTGAAATGTGTGTGACACTCTAAGGACATCACTGAGGCCTCCTGCTCGGTGCTTTTATTCTTCATTGCACATACAGCACTGTTTCCTCGGGAGATATAGGGACCTAATGGAAATCCTTGGACTGAACTGGAGAGCAAGTCTGTCAACAATGTCCATTTTTTTTAATTAAATAAAAAAAATCATTATTTATTTATTTATTTATTTTTGGCTCTGTTGGGTCTTCTTTGTTGCACACAGACTTTCTCTAGTTGCAGAGAGCGGGGGCTACTCTTTGTTGCGGTGCGCAGGCTTCTCATTGCAGTGGCTTCTCTTGTTGTGGAGCACGGACTCGAGGCGCGGGGGCTTCAGTAGTTGCAGCACGTGGGCTCAGTAGCTGTGGTTCACAGGCTCTAGAGTGAAGGCTCCGTAGTTGTGGCACACAGGCTTAGTTGATCTGTGGCATGTGGAATCTTCCCAGAGCAGGGATTGAATCCGTGTCCCCTGCATTGGCAGGCGGATTCTTAACCACTGCACCACCAGAGAAGTCCCAGCAATGTCCATCTTAACAGATAAGTAATTCCGCTTGCTTGCCCCAGACCCCTATTTCCAGAGCACCTTATAATTTTGATGAAGTCTCAAGTCTTTATCTCAGAGCACTTTAGAGAACAAGGAGATGGCTCCACCAACACTTTGAATCCAAAGGGGCTCTTTCCCCATCTGGTTGGGCAAAGGCACACTTGCTGTGGCATCAAGCTCATCCTGCTCCTCGGGGGCTGAAGCTCTGACTCCCTGGCTTCCTTAGCATTTATGCTCCATTACTTCCCATTTGGAAGAATGCAAGGGAGATAACAAATAACAAGCCTCCTGTGGGATGTCTTTTTTTTTTTTCCAACTGAGAGAAAAATCACTTTGGATTTAGGCTTTATTTACAGGTAAGATCTAACGAATGCCCCCCATCCAGCCCCTCTCAATAAGAACTATGGAAAGATTTTTCATTTCAAATGCTATATCCTGCGTGGCCACACTCTTTCAAACATGTGTCTCTCTTTCTGTGTGTAGGTGTGTGTGTATATATAAACATATATTTGTATGTATTATATAAAATATAAATGCATATATTAAAAGCATTGCCCGCCCCTCGCATTACCTGCTTATGAAGGTATATAAGTATGACAAGTAGTTGTGGGATACGTAAGCAAAACTGGCATTAGATATTTCACATGTGATATCTAATAAAATTCTATAAATATCTGGGGAAATACATCTGGGAAAAAGGACATAAAATTTATGTTCTTTCAAAGACCATGTGAGTAAAAGTGGTAAAAGAAGATTCACACACAAGTGTTATAAATATGGAAATAAAAACAACACACATTTCTGGGTGTCGGTGTCAAACGTAGGCTATGTGAAAAAATGGTAGTGGGAATATGCTTCCAGAGGAGGTTACACATGTCTGGACTGAAATGTTTCTTAAAAGAATAAATGAGGGTCTCATTGCTCAGAAATACACAGGATTAAAGTCTGGAGAAGGGAAAAGGTGATGAAGTATTCTATGCAAAGATATTAAAAGTTAGGTCAGAGTTCTAGAGCAGAAAGGGAATTTATATGGTTAAGAAGGAAAAGAGGACGTCCCTGGTGGCACAGTGGTTAAGAATCCACCTGCCAATGCAAGGGACATGGGTTCGATCGCTGGGCCGGGAAGATCCCACATGCCACAGAGCAGCTAAGCCCATGTGCCACAACTACTGAGCCTGAGTGCCATAACTACTGAAGCCCATGTGCCTAGAGCCCATGCTCCACAACAAAAGCAACTAATGCAATAAGAAGCCCGCACACCACAGTGAGGAGGGGCCCCCGCTCACCACAACTAGAGAACGCCCGCATGCAGCAACGAAGGCCCAATGCAGCCTAAATAAATAAATAAATTTATTTTTTAAAAAAGGAAGGAAAAGGGAACATTCTGAAGGGAATGTTTATTGTTTTAGATAAAAATCGTTGACTTCTCTAGGCACCCTTGTTTGCAGTTAACAGCTAAGTTAAGAAGCAATAAAAAACATCGCCACAATGAAAGTACCAAATGTGTACACTGGCTTTGCCTATTAGGGACAAATACTGTGTTTCTGTGCAGCCAAGTGTAATATAACTTATAAAAGATTCAAGAAGTATTAAGTAAAGATTTTTCATTTCAAATGTCATTACATCCTGTTTTCCCACATTCTTTCAAACCTGTCTTTAATAAATATTAAAAAATTACACCTGTGTTCAAAAGAAGTGTGATTTTCTGTCCATCACCGATGTCATTCTATGCCTTCTTTTACTAAGAAAATTTAAAGGACAAGTATACAATTGTAGATTGAAAAGGATTAAAATGACTTTCACATTGTGTTTTGCCTATTTCTCTTTCTCCAGGCAATACTAGGTGTAAACCGTATAAGGCAATCACTATTTTTGTGGGTTTTTTTTCTTTTTTGCAGTCTCAAGTACAGATCTGCCTTTCTGTGGCCATACAATATTCCCTTGTATGTTTATATACAGCATTGATTTTTAATTAGATTTGGCAATATAAAAGCTGTGATTTAAAAATTCTCTATTTAAAGAAAAATATGGGGGGAAATGCGTCAGTTTTAGCTATTTACTACAATTCCCTTTAAAAGGGGCAAGGCTAATTTGGGTATTTAAAGTAAAATCTGAAGTAAAGAAACAAAGTTTCACTATTTTACCAGAATTTCAGTGAGTTCAAACCCCATGGCTTTTTGTTGTAAAATTAGATTTTTGCAGAATAATTTTAGCTCTATTCCTTGACTTGTAAGGTGGTACCTCCAACTATTGGATAATATGAATGAATAAAGCAAACAAAATGAAATATTTATGAATAACTTATGAACATATTCTTCAGTTTAACTATTATAATATTTAACCTAAAACATGAATTAGCCTGTATTTAGAAATTTTAATATAAGAGAATGTTTCTTCCAAATCCACACATTCATTATTTAAAAATCCACACACATCCCCTGAATGTGGGATATTAAAGCCCTATACCTTTTAATCTCAGTTTATTTTTAACATATAATCTAACGAGTACCCACACATAGACCGCCAGTCTAAATTATTTTTACTTTAAAATCACTCCTTGTTCAAAGTGATTCCAAAGCCCACAAGGAATCGTTTCCCATTTTGCCCACCACCTTATGACCATACTGAATCCTCCAAGAATTGTCATTAGGAATAAATATCATTTTCGTATGTAAATTGTCTGGAAAGTTTTTAAATGTCAAAACATTTTGTATGTATCCCTTTAAATGATATTTTAATTGTGTGAGTGCGACACGACAAGCACAGAAACATGCCAGCCTGCACTAGCCAGTGGTAAATTGGCAGATAGAATATACGTACACCCCAGAAACTGTCTGACTTCAAATTTACAATTCAGTTTTAAAATACAAAGCACACACTGTGTGTGTGATAGGTAGCATACTTACCAATCACCCATTTGTCCATGTCTTACATTTAATAAAGTCAACCCAAAAGCATTCCTGTACTTAATTGGCTTCCAAAAAGTAGAGTGAGCTTTATTAGTTTAAGAGCTCTTAATGTTATTTATTTTTATTTCAATGTATTAAATTGTATCATTAGTATCTGTTTCCAGTTAACTTCCAAGGTCTTTTGAGTACAGCTTGGACTGCTTACTCTCCATTGTCAACTCATCTCATGTGTTTAGGTTAAAACCTTGCTATAGTCATACAGGTCTCCTTACTGCTTCCTAAATATATCATTTTTGTCTCCATTCTTGTGCTAAAGTCTATGAATATCTCATACTGTGAGTTAAGCATCCACTTGATATGTGGTTGTCAGCTCCAAGAATTCTTCCCCAGGCTGTGTGTATGTAATTTAGGCTTCTAGATGCTTTTATTTTCCACCCCTCACCTCCACTCTGGTTGTTGCTCTGCTATACTTGGAGTAGGGTAAAGAGCTGCTGAGATTTACGAACCGACTATTTCCTGTTAGTACATTTATCATGTGATTCCGGACACATACTTTGATATCCCCCAAATTCAGCTGTCTCATCCATAAGATAAATATGCTGAACAAGATCACCTCAAAGTTTCTGGCCCATGCCCCAAATTCCACAATGCCAAGCAGTTCTGGGCTGCTCAAAAGCAGGTCCGTTGTGTTCTGCTTTTCATTTATTTGTTTGTTTTTGTTGTTCCCACTGTGCCTGGTACATACAGTAAACACAGTCTTAATTAAATAAATGTTTGTGGGATAACCTGATTGCATCAAGAATCTTCCTGGGAATGACTTCATCTAGAAAAACGAGTGCTGAGTGCAATTTGTGTGCTGAATTTCCCAGTGTCGCAGAAATGCTGTAGTCCCTTTGGACTCTGAGACATTAAAATATCAGAAGCCCAAGTCACTTATGCAGCTTGAAAGTGTTGTGTTACAAAGTGAGTTCAAATCTCTGTTTCTACCACCGTGGTGTTTGCTGCAAGATGCTGATACAGAAACTCACTTTATGCCATTTCCAAAAAAAAACAAAAAACAAAAAACAAAACAAAAGCAAAAGCAAAAACCTTCAGTATCTTCAAGAAGAGATGAAAAACTGAGCACCAAATATGAACAAAAAGGTCTGAGCCTATACTTCAATCCAATCTAGACTCACCAGCAAGGCAAACAACAAATAAATAGAGATGAAGGAAAAAGATTTTAAAAAATGAATTCCACTTCAAATCTAGGTTTTATTCTTGTAAATTATTTTTTGTCTTTAAGACACACCAAAGAGTTCAGTGGCAAATGTCAACACGATTCCAGTAAACATTACTTCATGTCCAAACGGAAACACCAAGGAAAGCTCACAAAATCAAATACAGCTTATAATTTTCATGCCTTCCACTCCATCATCCTCCAGTTTATTTAATTTTTTCCCGCATCTTGAATCCAAGAGAGCTCTGAGGCTTTGGCCAAATGCTGTGTGGATAAGAAGTTCTTCGTGGCCTGAGTGAGTTGCATCATTTCTGAGCCATCTTCCATTCAGCATGTCCCATGCTCACAGGACAGCTGAAGATGGATGGGGATGTCAGGCTGCAGTAAGTTAAACATTAATCCACGGTCCCACAGCAATGACAGTGAACTTTCCTTGATGGGCGATGGGAAAGAACCATAATGTAAGTGTGTATGCTGCCTGGCTTTTTCCATTTTTTCCATGGCTTGCTAACTCCTCTTGAAATGATGAGAGGCTGCTTACTGAAAATCCATCCAGCGTAGAACAGGCTCTATTCCACAGGCGGTTACTCATATTTCATTCAATGACATTTCCTTAGGCTTCAGATGTGTTTTAATTCTACTAAATATTTAGATAGACTATTTTTCATCTACCTAGATGGGGACTTATTTCCCCCCATGAATCCAGCGTGTTTCCATCTGAAAGTCGCGTGTAAACCTTAAAGGCAAATGGATGTATTTTGTTTCATTGCTTATTATATAATCTATAGCCCTGCCCTATATTTACTTGTATTTATATGAATACTAATGTGAAGTTAAATGCCATGGTTTTAGTTGATTATTTTACACTAGCGATATTGCCTTAGTTTAATTTTTTCTCTTTGTTCAATCAAACTCTATTTTTCTGATTGTTCCTATATTTTAATAACTAAACACATTTATTTTAAAATTAAATACCAAAGATTATTGCCTAAAGCATAGAACAATTTATAAAATTTCAAACATGATAACACTAATTCCTATATAAATTCCAGCTGTGAATATTTAATATACTAATCATCATAATAAGTAAAGATTGAACATGTCTATGTTATAAAACCTGAAAAAAATCAAGAGAAAAAATATTGGCCAAGTAAAGCTGTTTATTTAAACTGACAATGAGTTTTGAACCTAGGCCTGTACACTGAGAATACTTGACTGTTTTTTTTAAACTTTTTTTTAACCCTTTTAGGCTTTAGCTTCTTTTGCTATTTATGACATAGAAATACAGTCCTAAATACAGACTGGTTTAAACCAGGGAACCAATCATTGTGGCCGGAAGGGTGGAATCATGTAACTGGTCCATCGTTGGTTATATAACCCCTGCTCGCGTTGGAAGGCCGGGTCAGTTGCACCTAAATGAACAGACCAGGTTCGGTCACTATAAAATGAGGAAAGAGTTGATATCAGTAGGGGTTGAATGATGGCCCCTCACAAGCTATGTCCACATCTCAGAATCTGTGAAGGTGACCTTGTTTGGAAGAAGGATTTTTGCAGATATAATTCTGTTAAAAATTAAAAATAAGATCACCCTGGGTGCTGATCTTGGTGAATCCTAGGTTCAACGTCAAGTGAGAGAAGACACAGACATACAGGGAAGGACATGTGAAAACCAGAGACGGAGATTGGAGTCACGTAGCAGTAAGCCAAGGAACGGCTGGAGCCACAAGAACCTGAGAGAGGCATGGAAGGGTCTCCCCTAGATCCTTCAGAGGAAGCACAGCCCTTATGTCACCCTGATTTTGGACCTCTGAGCCCCAGAACGATGAGAGAATCCATTTCTGCTGCTATAAACCACCAAGTCTATGGTAATTTGTGACAGCAGCACTATATTAAATACAATATCCAAACGAAGAAAGATTGAGCAGGTAGGAACTTTAAAATTATAGTGTCTAACTCTTCCTGAAACCTTTTTGGGATTCTGAATAAAACTGCATTTAATTTAAAATAGATTTGGGGAGGATTGACAGTTTCCAAGTGTTAATTCAGAAATGTGGACTATCTCTCCATTCATGCAGTTGTGATTTTGTGTCCCTAAATAAATTTCAAAATGTCCTTTATATACATCCTTCCTTTTGATTGTTGAATGTTATCAAATATTTTTTGTCCATTTTCATTTACAACGTATCTTGGAAGTTATACATGTATTATTATATTGGCATAATTATTCCCTCTTCAGACTCCACATTAGTTTTAATATTTATTTGTCTCTTTATACATCTTACCTTTGCAAACATTAAGATACAGAGGAGTGAAAGAAGAAAATAACAAACGCTATGTTATCAGCACCCAAAGCCACAATCACTTCAACTTATTTACTTACTATCAAAATCTATCATGTATCAACTTCGATTTTTCTCTTGAACATGGAGAGTCAAGCATCCTATGTTTTCTAGCCTTAGCTTTGTCTTTGTTATGTTTTCAATTCTGTTTTCTACTTCCCTGCTTGGATCTCTCTATATTAGCTTAGGATAAAAAAAATCAGATTTTAAATTCAGCTAAACATAAGAATATATGGCCCTCTGCATTTGTGGTTTGCTAATCACACAGAAATGTGCTATATCTCTCTCCCCTCCCTACTTACATCTTATTGTTTTTTAAGTCCTCACCTTCAATTCGTATTTACAAGGTACGTTGTTGTAGTTATGTTTAAGTGGACTATTATTACTTACAGCAGGTTTTATCAGTGGAAGCAGTACAGCCACGGGGTTTTGTCATTTTGCTATTCAAGGAGCTAATGCCTGAAAAGGTTAAAAAAAAAAAGTTAAGAAAATCAACCAAATATTCTTAGTGTACAGGTATAGTTCCAAAACTCATGACTGGTTTAAATAAATAACTCTGCTATGCTCTAGTTATTACTTATTTCCATGGGGAGAATTCTCTTCTTTATTATTTGTCTCCAAAGAGGTTGATCATCCTCACAACTTCATGATTTCCCCCCTGTTATCTTGGAAATCCACAATAATCATGCAGATGCTTCAACTTCAAAGTTACTGGGCCCACCTATAGAAAGGACTCTTCCCTGGTCCACATACGAGGGTGAGTCAAATATTATCTGCACTATGGTTTATTAAAACTTCTGTAAATTCTACAGCCAGAGTGCAGATAATTTTTGACTCACCCTCATATAAAGTATCATGCGTTTCATTCATCTCAATATACCTCTAATGTTTCTTGTTTTTCCTTCTTTGACCCATTGGTTTCTTAAGAGTATATTATTTAAATCCCACATACTTGTGAATTTCTCAAATTTTCTCCTGTTAATTGATTTCTAGTTTTATTCTGTTGTAGTTGGAAAACATACTTTGTATGATCTCAATGCTTTTAAATTTAAGGTCAAAAATATGTCTAAAGGAAAAAAAATTATATGCTTATCTTTATGGTCCTCTTTAGAAAGTGATTAAACAAAGTCCAATGAGGGACCATTTCTCTTACAGGGTCCCACACTTGTGTCTACATTGTTCAAGAAGATAATGACAGAGTGGATATGTTATAGAAAGTCAAACTGACGTCCAAATTTGTATTTGATTTTACCATTCATTGTTTTCAGTATCAACCACAGCCTATTTATAAGAATTATATTCCCTCAGCAGTAAAATAAGAAAATTTAGAATACTTGGTTCGTTAATTAAATTTGTTATTTTAATTAACAATACCTTGTGAATATCAGGTAATATTTATCACATTAGTATCACACTTTATAATATTTTAATAGGCTTAGTCTGGCATCTATAAATCAAAAAAAATAGTTCCCTTTTTTTCTGTCTGCTCCAGTTTGTTTTATTACTCTTGTTATTAGAGCTAAAAATCAGTTTTCTCAAGTGATGTAATGTGAAGAAGATTATGTTGAAAATATTGGAGATAGTATTTTCCAACACTTCATTCCAATGAGCATGAATAAGAAAACACACTCAATGATTTTTACAAATGCACACATGTGAGATGTGAGATTAATAACAGAAGCAGTGTGATTCATTCAAAAACAGAAATAAATTGTTTCTCGGCTCTGTAATTCCTAGAAGAAATCACTTACTTAACTTTTCTGTATGTTCTACTAGTAGTAAGAAGGAATATCTGTGTTCACCACTACACCCAGACTTCCATAGACAAAACATGTATTAGGACGTACATAACTTTATAAACTCTCTACTGGTATAGTTTTAATATTCATGATTTGTTATTTACTTCTTTAAATAACAACTTAGAGGTGAAGTTCATGTATCTCTAAACATCTAATTCAACATAAAAGACTATTATTAGTAAATATGAATAAGATGATGTTAATTAATTTTTATGTCAGTAATGATTCCGATTAATACAGAAGGGTGTCAAAATTAATCCACACTCCAGATATATTAAAACTTCTGTAGGGACTTCCCTGGTGGCACAGTGAATAAGAATCCACCTGCCAATGCAGGGGACATGGGTTCAATCCCTGGTCCAGGAAGATCCCACATACCGCGGAGCAGCTAAGCCTGTGAGCCACAACTACTGAGCCCACAGGCCACAACTATGTGCCTAGAGCCCGTGCTCACAACAAGAGAAGCCATGGCAATGGGAAGTCCCTGCACCACAACGAAAAGCAGCCCCCACTTGTCGCAACTAGCAAAAGCCTGCTCACAGCAACGAAGACCCAACACAGCCAAAAAATAAAAATAAATAATAATAAATGAATAAATACATTTAAAAAATTTTTTTAATAAAAAAACCCCTGTAAATTCTACAACCAGAGTGCAGACAATTTTTGACTCACCCTTGTACTTAAAAGACTGTTATATTCAGCTTGAATGTGAAACTGTTGCTATAATTGATAATCTAAGTTTTTCCTCCCCTCCCCTACTCCTGTCTTCCAGCCTCCACTGGGAAGGTGGAGGGGGCAGGCACATGGTGGGCTGGGGGTGGGGAGAGGAAAATCAGGCCAGCCACCTCCTGTACTAGAGGAGGTTAAGAGCCTCTAGAGTCCTACATGCACCGTTTCCATCGCAAAGAATAGAACTGGGGGAATCTAGACATTTCTACATGCCCCCCGTGGGATCACAGAGACGCTAGGAAAACGAGAGGTTCATCGAATCCCTCAGATTCAGTAAGGAAGCCTTGTTTCTGACTGTGTGATCTGGTGCAGATATTTCAGGCCATAAAATCCAGGCATGGTAGCAGCTTATGGCCCCAGATCCTCTTATATCAAGTCATACTTCAATAATCAGGAGTTTATAGGGCTGACCACAAATTCTACCACCCAGGAGAGAACAGTCAAGATCTGAAGGACACTGAGTGTATCTCAGGCTTCCCTAACCCCCATCATCAGGAGCTCAATAAGTCTATGTACAAGTTGCCTTGCAGAGTGAACATCTGAAGAAAAAATAACAAAGCAGTGTTTGCCATAGATCGAGACCTCCAAGAAAGAGAATTTAAAACAAAAACTACGAAGAAAGATCCCTGTAAAGTCATTAAGTTAAAATTTTATCAACCCCATCCCCATCCCCACCTAAAATACACATTTTAAATGGTTAAATACAGCCATGAGAGAATCACATAAGCAATAGATTTCAAAGAAGCTATGTTTACATTGTACAACTTAATGCAAAATGTGTGATTTTCTGATGAGTGCCCGTTGCGTTAGGGAGGAGAACTGACTCATATTACTTTATTATATGACTCTAGAAGGCACAGCTCTTGAGAGAAACTGCCGTGAACCCTTGAACAGGAATTTTGAGAACAAGAATTATCCTGGTTTATGATCCCCATGTTATTCCAGGGCTATGTATTTCATACATAATTATTTGAAGCAATTTTTATAGCTGAGATTTTCTAAGGAGGTTTTGTAAAATGACAGAAAAGGGAGACCTAGCACAAAGTCTTGAGAAAGATTAGATTTGTCAGACTCTCAGAAAAAGAGGAACAGCAAAGAAGACTTCAAATTCTGAGGAGTTAGATGAGAGTCTGGCTGCACAGAGGCCAGAAGAGGTGATCCACAATGTCAGCTACTCCTGATGATACAAGAAAGATGAGAGCTGAGAAGTACCCATTCCACTGAGCGACCAAAGGGCCATTGTAAGTCTCCAGGTATCTGTGCCCACAGAGTGGTGGGGGAGAAGCCAGGTGGAATGAGATATACTCCAGAGAATCCTTCCCTCTCTCACTAAGTGAAATGTTCCTCTCATAAGGAAATGATGAAACAATATTAGCAGTTATTATGAGTAATAGCGGTTATGTACTGGCGATCTGGGAAGTCATCATGACAAGGCACTTAAACTCTCCTTTTATTGTAAAATAAATAATCAACGTTCGACTATTCTTTATAGACACAGGCAGGCCGTCCAAGTTTAGAAGATGCTGATGTGCTATGGACAAAGGAATCCATAACAACAATAATATAAAAACTGTTTAAAGTACATTCTCGGTGCATCATCAGCAAATCTATAGTGAATGCTGGAGAGGGTGTGGAGAAAAGGGAACCCTCCTGCACTGCTGGTGGGAATGTAAGCTGGTACAGACACAATGGAGAACAGTATGGAGGTTCCTTGCAAAACTAAAAATAGAGTTACCATATGACTCAGTAATCCCACTGCTCGGCATATACACAGAGAGCACCCTAATTCAAAAAGACACATGCACTCCAATGTTCATTGCAGCACTATTTACAATAGCCAGGACATGGAAGCAACCTAGATGTCCACCAACAGATGAATGGATAAAGAAGATGTGGTACATATATACAATGGAATATTACTCAGCTGTAAAAAAGAACGAAATAGGGACATTTGTAGAGACATGGATGGACCTAGAGACTGTCAAACAGAGTGAAGTGAGTCAGAAAGAGGAAAACAAATAACGTATATTAACACATATATGCGGAATATAGAAAAATGGTACAAATCAACTGGTTTACAGGGCAGAAATAGAGACCCAGATGTAGAGAACAAACATATGGACATCAAGTGGGGAAAGCGGGGTTGGGGTGGGGGGGAGTAGGTTGGTGGGGAATGAATTGGGAAATTGGGATTGCCATATACATATTACCAATAAGAAAAAAAATATCAAATTGTACACTTTAAATATATGCAGTTTATTGTATGTCAATTGTATCTCAGTAAAAGTTCTTAAAGAAAAAAACATAAAGTACATTCTCTGTCTTAGGTACTGTGCTGGATATAATATAGAAATATATACTATCATTTAATCTTACACCATCCTATCTCATTGATATTTATGATACTGATCTAAGGCTTAGAAAATGAGTTTTAAAGCAGCTGAATAACTTATTAGCCGTATTCCCTTAGGCAACTCTGTCTTAGACACCAGTGAACTAAAGACAAAATATATTAATGCTTGTGAAGTACCTAGCATGGTGTCTGGTACATATTGATAAAAAGCATTAAAAAACATGTGTTGGTGTCACTTTCATTTCTGTCAATATTCTTTTGATTAAGATTTATCTTCATCTTGTATAGGTTTTCTCTACATCTCCCAATCCCTTGATGTAATTACGATGCAAAGATCTTAGACCTTTATCTACAATTACCCTTTCCATCATATTTGTTGGTGTTGTCATTTACTTTAATTTCTCTTTTTTAAAAACAGATTTTAGCCTCGTTGTCTTATTCAATCATGTGGATGAATAGACATATTTATGTTTTAATTTGCTTTTAATTCCATCTTAGATTTGTTTGTATTATTTTCCTTCTATTGGAAATAAGTTTCTTAGAATTCTCATTACCAGTGATAATCTTTCCAAGGTGTGACAAGTTCATCAGGAGAAAAGCAGCTGTAGACCTTTTTTTTTCCCTTTGGATTCCTGTGTTGCTTAAATTTCATCAGATAATTTCTATCAATATTATCTCCCCTTTATGCTTTTAAGATTTGTCTTACATGGTGTCTAGCCCTTTCAGCTGTGTTCTGAATGATGATTGCACGAAATAACCTAACCTAGTATATTCATAGAAACAACTGACTTTTCTGGGATTTTTTTCAGCTAGCTTCCATTTTTCTTTGTATTATAAACATGCCTCAATTTTATCAGATATTTGTTTAGGTTTTATTTCTTTTATTAAACTGTGATCTCCAGGTGGGCGAGACCATGTCTTTTTTTTTTTTTTTTTTCTTTTTTAAATCTTTTGTCTCTTGTTTCAGGAGTTTCATCCCTAGAACAAAAAAGAAACTCGAACATATGTTTAATGGAAATGTGTACATCTGAATGTGTGTTAACACCATCAAAAGCTCATTATACCCACGTCACTATCATGATTCAAAATACTGTTTGGATTTTCACTCTTTGAAAGACAATACCACATTCTTTTCAATATCTTCAAAAGTGTTTTACATTTGTTCTTTGAAAGTGAATTTTATTTGTTAGAAACACTTGAAAATAATTTGAAACCTATTTTGGTGATGGCAGGAGTAAGCAAACTGATAAATAAACTTTAATTAAAAAATAGGTGTGACTGTGGAGTAGTAAAATGGACTGTTTTAAGGCAGCATTCCTAAATTGACATTGAAATTCCAAATCCCATAATCTCATGATAATACTCATTTAGCAAAATAAATTTGGGTAGATTTATTTATATGTCTCTTTACCATAAAGCTGCATTTTTGCAGATTGATGCATTCAAGTAAATGTATTTTTATTTCATTATACTCAGTGTCTAGATGAATGAGTATTCAGAAACATCTGCTTCAAAGTTATGGAAACTTGGAATGGTAATACAAGCTAGTGGATCCGTTCTGAATTCATACATCCAACGCCTTAGCATCTTAACTTTTTCTGCTTCCATATTACATACATGGCAAACATGATTCTGTCATTTTGAGATTTTTTTTCCCTTATATTGCCATTCGGGTGATCTTATGACACATCGATAACGCCAGCTACTGGTCTTACCTGACAGTTTGTATTTTCCATGGCTATGTTCCAATTTTAGTATGTCCACAATATGTAAATATATGAAGATTATTCAAGCATTCAATATTTAATTTTAAAGGTTGATGTAGGTTTGCCCTTGAGAGTGTGTGTTTTGTGTGGAAATGATGCGTCCATGTGCGTAGGGGTAAAATTGCCAAGCATTTGGGGGATGGACTGCTAGCTGTTTCATTAATTTTATTCTCTGTTTTTTGGAAGTGAGTACACCTCTGAAGACACTGTATCCTAGAGATTCAGGAACAAACTGTGATATGCAGACCAGTAACCTTAACTCGCTGTACAGTTACATTTACGCAGGAGGTTACAATGTTAATTACAATACCAAGTTCATCTATCTACAGAGAAAGAGCATGACATTTTTTAAAAATTAAATAGATATATCAGTAATTACATGTTTATTTTTATTGATGTGTATTTTCCAATTTTATGAATTTCTATAGAGGCAGAAGCATGAAAGGCAAAATTTGAGGGAAAAAAAAAGCCTAATTGTCGCACATGTAGAACAATCAATGAGTTCTACGCTGCATATGCGAGGTGACTTCTAAAAATTGCTTCAAATTCTATGATATCATGTATAAAAATTAAGATCTGCTATTAAATAGTTAGACAATCTGCATTTCCTCTACTAAGGCATGAATTGGGGAAACTGTCTTCATTAGAACTGGGGGTTTTCTGATCTCATGATTCTGTCTCTCTTTCTTCCTAATCTAACTCACTGTTTTTTTAAAAAAACATGCACTCGTGTTTATTTGTCTCTGCAAACGCCATGAATGATAGAAGCATCGGAGGCGCCAGCAGCGTTTCGAGCGTGGCTGCTCTCTCCCATTACATCTGGTCCGCTGTGATCGCTAATTGCCTGTCACAGCCACTGAGCCATGGGGCTGGCAGGGCTGCCACCTCCTGTTTGGTCAAGTTGTCATCTCCTATTAATCTGAACCCTGTTGTTTTTTTCCATTGCCTCTACTTTCTCACTCTAGACAGAATGAAAATTTATTATCTGACTGTGAGATGAGTGTATCAAAATTTTATTTTTTGAAGAGAAAGCTGAATAAAAAGGACTTCTCCTAAAAAAAATGAATCTCTCACCAGGACTGCGTGGCATTTTCTCTACCATGCTGATCTTAAGGGTCCGTGCCATTTTCTTTTCCACTACAACAGCTATTTTCATAGCACTTGAGGTCATCTGGTGAAATTTTGCAAACTGCAAGCAAGAACAAAACAAGAAACATATACAAAGGCAGGAAAACTTCTGAGGCCAACTTGATGATGGTCAGAAAGTTTGTGTTGTGTATGGGTTTCTACAAAATATTATGGAAAACATGACCAGAAGGGGCCTGGGGTCTTATTTCAAGACAGTTGAAGCAGATGTAGCCAAAGGCCACACCTTTGCACACCCCTGGATCACAGCAAATCCAGCAAAATCACCAAGAAACAACAACAACAAAACAAAACAAAAAAAACCAAAAAGCAAAAAATTCACTAGCAAACAATTTTAAGAATTTTGCAGGTGGAAAAACTCTTGAGCCAGAGCTCCTATATAATGAGGCAGGAAGCGCTACTAACACTTATTTTACTGCCACCAATCTAGAGGCCGCAGAATCGTTTTGTTTTGTTTTGTTTTGTTTTGTTTTCCCGAGGGCGTGGTACCTTAGCCTGCCCATTCAGAAAGCTCCAGTTAATAAACACGACGTTCTGAAGTGAAAGTGGCCACAGAATCAAGCTACCTTGACTAGTTTCGTGAAGTTGAGGCAAAGTTCAGTTGCAGCCCCAGCACAGGTAAGTCTCCTTCCAGAAGATCAACATGAACTCAGGTTGTAGGAAAAGTGACCACCTTGCCTTGATGACCTTCCAAGTACCTGAGGGTGTGTGCAACTTACTAGGGGGGCCAAGCCTGATAAAGTGGCTGGAATTAATATGTGTGATTCTTTCCTTTAAATCTTAAAGATTTTGAGCAGGAAAACAGAACCGTTCCCCCAGTTTCAGCATGGTCCCATGTAAGTTCACTTCTGGGACCAGCAGTGACCTATTACCATTTGCTCCTGAAGGCCTGACATTGGTCAGAGAGGGACATAAATGAACTCCTGTGCCCTCCTTTGCCCAAAGGCTGAAGATTTACTCTTGATCCTAATTTCTGTCCCAGATTTTACCCAATCTGTTTGTCCCATATATTTTGCCAGGTTTGGCAAAATCATAATAGAAAGATCAACCCATTTAACACATAGATGTCTCAAATTAAAAATAAAGTTCTATTTTTAGCAAATTCTAAAGAAGACATTTTAGGGCCCCAAACGAATTCCTATTGCCCTTATAAGTTAAACTTCAAAGAAAGTTTAATATCCCAACTTTAAAGTCCAAAGAAAATAAAAATCATACATCATCTGTCCTAAATTTCTTCTTCTGCTCAATCCCTATCAGAAACTTGTAGCTAATAGCCTCTACGCCCTCTAGGAAGATGGCATTTCCATCCTACACCCTGTCAACCACTGCCATTGCCTCTCAGCCCCAAGATACCTGTTCCCTGCCCCCCGCCCCAGGTCATCCCACACTCATGTGCTTGTAACTGGAGAATCACCTGTCTTAGATTCAAGCACCGAAGCGGCTCTCAAGTTTTCTGGAAGTTGTGACCCCAGGGGCTTAGTGAGGACCGATAAACTAGCCTGAACTCTGCCAGAGATCCGTGTCTGAGCCCACCACCTCCTGCAGCACTGTGCTCTATTTCTACCAGCTTCCATTTTTCCCCTCCTCCTTCAAGAAAGGATCAGCTCTATCCAAGCTTTTTCATTTCCTCTTTTCTTTCTGAACCTCTTACAAAGCTAGGTTGATTCTCTACACCTGCATCTTTATTCTTGCCCTGTCACTGGGTTCATCAGTACCTTTTTTTTTTTTTTAGATTCCATATATACGAGTTAGCATACGGTATTTGTTTTTCTCTTTCTGACTTACTTCGCTCTGTATGACAGACTCTAGGTCTATCCACCTCATTACCTATATCTCCATTTCATTCCTTTTTATGGCTGAGTAATATTCCATTGTATGTATGTACCACATCTTCTTTACCCATTCATCTGTTGATGGACCTTTAGGTTGCTTCCACGTCCTGGCTGTTGTAAACAGTGCTGCAAAAATTGGCACAGCAGTGCAAAGCAATTATATTCCAATAAAGACCTTAAAAAATTTTAAAAAAAATAAACACCACACACACACACACACACACAAAAAACTAGATTGAATATGAGTATCCAATTTTGTTATGATCTTTTCTTTGCTTTCTTGCCCAGAGTTTTCTTTTACTAACATATTCCTAAGTGTTGCCCATAGTAAAATGTAGGAAATTAGGAAATTCTGGGACTGCCAAAGGCATCCATGGTTCACACCCACATTTTCTACCTTTCCTTCTGACTGGGAAAACTGAACTCAAGTCATTTTCCCAGCAGACCACCTCCTACACTAGTGTGAACTTCAACCTTCTTTCTATTTTTCTTAAAGCTTTATTTTTGTGAAATTAAAGGGAAAGAAATTAATTTTTCAAATCAATTAATATATTTCTCATACCATTTAATATTGGTAAATTCAAAACCTACAAAACATTGCAACAATAATACAGTGAACACCCATGTATTTTTCTCCTAGATTCATCAATTGTGAGCATTTTGCTACATTAAGTTTTTTCTTTCTATATGTAGGTTTGTGTTGTTTTTTGCTGACACACTTGAGAATTATTTGCAGGCATAATGACGCTTTACACCTAAATACTTCAGTATTTATCCTTTAGGGAATAAAAAAGGAACTTCTAGATATCCGTAACAGAATGACCACACTGAGGACATCTAATATTAATTTTATGCTATAATCTAGCAGACATCACACCTAGTGTTCTCCAAATGCCCCAGTACTGTCCTCTAGAGCTGTCAGTTTTTGTTTGTTTATTTGTTTTCTTAATCCAGGACCCAATTAAGCTTCATGCCTTGCATTGAACTGTCATGTCTTTTCAGTCTCTTTTAATCTAGCAGGTCCCTCTGGTTGTTTTTGTCTTTTATAAAATTGATTTTAGTTGTTTAGTTTTGTCTATTGGTTTACTCATGGTTAGCTACAAATTAAACCCTTTTGGCAGAAATACTGTATAGGTGACAGCTTTGTTTCTAATGTGCCTTATCTTCCTGTGTCTTCCTGGAGTCCTAATTCCATAAATTTCTCAGGCATATTCTCCAGGGAAACAGGTGACACATATTCCCCTCCTCCTCCCCCAGTGGGAACTGGGCCATCTTAAAATTCCTCCAGTTGTTCTTTGAGTGTTGTACTTAATTTTCCTGGTATTTTCCTCTGAAATCGGCTCACATTTTTACCAGTTCCTTAGAACAATGGCCCAAGTGTTCAAGAGGACTAACTAACTGCTCGTGCAGCTTTAAAAACGTGCTTCTCGGTAGATTCTAGGCAGCTTTTTAGGGACTAATTCCTGAGTCCTTTCTGAGCTCTACTAAATTATTTGGGGCCCCAACCATCCTTGCTGATGTGACAAGAAGTTGAAACAGCTCCTCATGTTTTAAATACCCTGGTTGAGGGCTTTTGTACTGCAGGGTATGCTTTGAGGTCTATTCCTTTTGTTCCATGTAGATCTAGATTTACTTCTGAAATCCCAAGTCTCTTGACACACATCTATCTGTTCCTTCAAGTCTCATTACAGATTTCTTAGTTGGCCTTGTGCTTTTTCTTTTTAATTGAAATTGTTTCCAAAGCAGAAATATTAGAAGTTGGGAATAAATGTGCCCTTAATACCCCATACAGCAAATATTGATGACTTCCTCTCCTTCATTCAACACAACATTCTGTGTCCACCAGAGGACAAAAATGCACCTTTCATATCTTTCAGAAGATACTGAGTCCTGCTAGGTATCACCGCAGGATGCCTCTTCCCACAAGCACTGACGTCTTTTGACGAGTTTACAGTTTAGAAGACACCTGAATAGGGACAAGTATGAGATTTCTGGGGGCCTTTTGGAGGTTAATCAAGGTTCCTGATTGTCATAGACCAATGTATGCTTCTCTAAGACCTTTTTTTGCCATCTCCCATCCGGGTCCACACAGGCACTACGCCCTACAGAACTCTAACTGAGTTCTCCCTAGAAAAGCAGACTGGTTGTATGTGGGGTGCCACACCCCCCGGAGTTTGGTCCAGAAAGGGAGTTGGCTTTTCGGGGAGGACTCTCTCCTGCGCTTCTAGATCCTCAGGAGAATCAAGGTTTCCTGAAGCACCGGCGTTGCCTCCTTCTGTGTCCTGCACTCCAACTTGAAGAGGGGGGCAATTGAGATCCAGACCTTGATTCGGTCTGGCTGCCTGGGATGCTGGCTGCCTCGGGTAGCAGGTGCACATACCTTCTCTGAGCCTCTGTTGCTCAGAGTGGTGAGAGATTCGTTGTCCCCACCCCACCGGGCTGTGGTAACTAAATGAGATCTTACGTGTGAATGCTCAGCCCCAGGCCTGCCCGGCAGGAAGCACTCAGTACACAGGGGTGGGTAGCAGCAGCCGTGGAAGCCGTGTCCATGCAGAGGAACAGAAGGGAACGCAGATTATTGGAGGAGTCTGGCGGTGGGAAATATTCAGCGAAACCGCCCTGAAATGTAACAGGGCTCTGTGTCTCTCAACTGCCACACAAGTACACTGTGATTCAGTCTGATCTGTCAAGGCCAATACAGGACAAAATCATCAGCTTCCCCTACAGCTGTCTGGTGCCTCCTATCACCACCACAAGGCCCATGAACAATTCCTGGAGAATAAAAATAGAATCTGAGTCACAAAGTCTAACCTTTCTCTTTTCCTTTGTGCTTACTCTACTTTCATGGCTCACAGGGCGCCACGTTCAGAGGCCTCGCACCCAGCACTGCAGGCCAGAGTTCCTGGCGCAGAATGGCTGCTCCGGCATCTCAGCTCGCCGGGCCGTGTGCAGAGAGGATGTGCTGGGCACTGGATCCAGAAGATGAGCAAGACACCTGCACCCACCCTGCGAGAACCCCGGCTGCTTCCCGCTGCCAAGATCTCTATAAAGCAGCCCCACCCACAGCCTGCTCTACAGGGGGAGCTCACACCTCTCCATTCTCTAATCAGAGACTAAAACTTTCCTTTGCTTAGGAACAGCAACAACAACACCACCTTTAACACCACCCCAAAATGACTGATGGCAGCCATGAGACTTCCTTTCAATAAGATGATCTTTCAGAGTGTGGTGAGCCAGGCAATTCTCCTTCCCCAAGGATGCCTAGAAAAGGGGAGTATGATAGAATTCTCTGTGGTCCCCCACCCAGCATGGGGTCTAGGAGGCCAACCATGGTTTCCCTGTGATTTGACCAGGGGATGACAGGCCTGGCTTTCAGGGCTCCCCACTTTCTACAGCCACAGAAGTGATTCAGGGACTCTTGTATTTGTGTTCTTTTCTGAGACTTAAGTTGTGTCTTCATAGGAAAGTAAAAGTCACAATCAGGGGAATTAATCATAAAATTTTGCCCATCCAAGTAACTTGACTGAAAAGCCTGTCTAGATTCAGGAATCTGAACTTAGAGCCATTTAAGTGTATCTATTCCGAAGATGCTTTCTTTATACACTACATAGTATATTATACCATATTAACTTGTGGATCAATTTGAAGGTTATTATTTGCATAACAATCTGTCAGTGCTCATCTCTCTTCCTGCTGCTTCAACATAACTCCCTTCTTTCCCCAGAGATTACTAATCAACTCAATATACTTTTATGTATATTGGGTTTATTCATTACAGTATTTTTTTTTTTCACCGAAATTAACATTCCTTCTATCTGGCTGAGGTACAGGGAATTTAGAGGCTGGGAGACATTCTGTTCTAGGTCTGATGTGGACCATATTTTAGCTAAGAATTTGTTTTAAACTGGCAAAAAACAAAAAAAAAACAAGAGTTTTAAGCAGAATCTGATCAAAACACTCAATGACTTCCTTCATTAAAAAGGAGACAGATTTGAAAGGCATTTTTCCCAGAGTTTGGGACCATTTTTCCCTTTCCAAGAGTTTTTCTGGCAAAAAAAAAAACAAACCACAAACAAAAACAGACACAAAATCAACAACAACAACAAAAAGCAAAACAAATACTCCTTCTCACTAGAGGGCATTAAATGGAAAGTCTCCTTCCCTGCCCTACTCCAGAAGGTTTGAAAGAAAGCTTGCTTTCTGATTTTGGGCATGGCAAGTAATGGGAAAAATGTAAAACAGAGGTCTAAGAAATGAAAAGACTTACAGGTTTTCAAGAGCAAAGGATATTCATGGAACTTCGAGATAGTATAAGGCTAGAGTTTGTTGGGGAAGTTTAGAAAGGTAGATATAGAACAGATTATAAAATATTCCATATATCATACAGTGGAATTTAGATTTATTGTGTAGTAAGCCACAGAAATATCATTAGCATTGAAATAACAACATAGCTATATTTAACTTTCAGACAGATAGCTCTCATACCAGAGTGAGGATGAATTAGAGATACTGAGATAAGACAGAAGTCATTTGAAGTAACATGTAAGAAAGATGCTAACAGTCTTTACTAAGCGGCTGTAGAAATAAAGATGAAGGGTGGTAATTAAGAACATTTTAAAGATAGAAACAAACCTGTGGCCAGTTAGATATACAGAAGAAAGGAGAAAAACTTACTGAGACTGTTTCATTCTTCTTAAAAAAAAATTAGCATAAAACCCTTGTTTGCTCCTTGTTTACTGGGTCTTCTCACAAAACTTCTAGTTGCTTTGAAAATTGTTTTGTTTTCTAAGGACTGGGAAATTCTCAGCTTAGGATGTTTCCTGTTGATCCGGAGCCCCTTCTGCCTTACATTTTATAGAAGGAGACAAAGAATAATGAATTAAAAACTCAACTATATGCTTTTTTTCCTCCCCGGGCTTTAGGTAATAATGATTGACACCTTACAGCTAAAGGGACAGATGATTCTGAAGAATGCTCCAAGGTAAATAGAAAATATTTAATCTCTTTGAAGCTAACCCTCCGTTTTCCTATAATTTCCACCACTGGGTCTATGTAATATCTATCTATAAACAAAGCCTCTTAAAACCCAAGGCCAACCCTGTTTTTAAGCAGCTACTGTTTTTAAGCAGTAGCTCCATGGTTTAGGATCAAATTAGACTTTAATACTGGTCTCTAAATGAACATGTGAGCTGGTCTAGTCACTGAGTATTTTCTATGCTATTTTTCTCAAGTCTAATTCTTCTATTGCATCCCTGGTGACTGGATCCCTGAATTGTCTGCCTTGGTCAGTTTGGGGCTAATTTGCACATACCCAAGTTTATTCAAGATTAAAAGTGCCTTATCTTTTTATTCCCTTTGGGAATGAGAATTGTTCCCTTGTGTTAGATTTTCAAATCCCTGTGTTCCTAGCATTGGCTTCCAGTCCGTGCTGAAATCAGCAGCTTTACTTTATTGTAGATTCTTTATTATAGATCTAAGGTCTATAGATCTACCTTTAGCTGTTACTGAATTGCCTGATTCCACACCCTTGCCTTTCTTAGGACAGCTTCCTACAGCTCACCAGTGGGTCCCTCCTAGACTTCTTGCTAATCATTTAGCCACCACTAGCCACATTTCCACTTACAAAATCTAAAGCTCTTAAGCCTGTGTAGCCTCCTCATCTTGGTTTTCCTTGGTCTGGTCCCATCACACCAGCAGATGTTTGGAAGATTGAGCATTATGAGAAAACAAGTTTCTGCCTTTCCACTCTATTTGGATCAGCGTTCCAATTCATTTTAGTATTCTTGTATGTTTACATGGTCTTGTGACAAAATTATATAGACACACACCAATATGAAAAGAAAATTGTTTAGGGTCAAAACTGCAATATGTTTTTCTGGCAGAAATGAATATATTTTCCATAGGTCTCAATTTCTCTTTTCCTTTTTGTCTGATTTTACTAGAAAGGAAGCCAGAGAAGAATCTATTTTGTACTCCGTTGTATTCTATTATCTCTACCTGTTACCAAGATGGGTAACATAATATAAAAAAAAAAAACCTCTTCTAAAAATGGAATAAAATGTTTATTTTTTTAAAGGCCTACACCTACAAGACCAAAGAGAGTAGAAAAGAAAACAGCTACAAAGTTTTGGAAGCTGAAAACTGACTTAGTGAGATAGAAAAAGCTAAACTTACACCTGAGCCTTGCATCGATGTTGGCCGGAAGTTTCTGAAGGAAGTCCAGAAGTAAGCCTGTTCACACCATGGAATCCCAGAATGCCTCAAGAATTGGAGGCAACAGATTGTTCCAAAATGAAGCTTCTCACAGGGCTGATAAAAGGAGTCAACTGAGAATGTGGAAAGAAAAAAGTTATTTTCCCAAGCTACTGAGCCAGGCAGCTACCCCATCCTATTCTACAGCAGAAAACTGGAGCTTTAAAATCAAACAAGCCAATTAAGAAGGAAAACAATCAAGCAAACAGAGGGATTCTTGACTTTGACAGCAGGTACAGCTGATGGCAGACACATGGAACTGATGTAAGTGAAAGTTACTGAACATCTATATGCTGACATTCACGATCTCCAACTCCAAGCATTTGGCTCCTATGGTGACACTGTAAATTTGTATCAGAATCCATTCTCATTTTTTCCCTTTTTGTAATGGAAGCCTTCAGTGCTCCAAGTTTTAGCTGAGCACCCAGGTAAACATTACTCTTCAGAGTTTCCACTGCTGCTAGGTCGAGCCGTGTGATTACATTTCACTCATCAGATGCAAAGGGAAATAATATGTACAACTTACATATTACATTTTTAAGAGACAGCTGACTCTGCATTCTTTCTTTCCTCTGATCAGGAAACAGGATGACATATGGAATAGGGTTTCCTATCTGCCCTGTACTATATGCTTACATTGAGTCTATTTCATGAGAGAGAACCAACTTCCCTCTTGTTGGAGACATTACTTTCGTGGGTGTTTTATTTATTTATTTTTTATTTTTTGGGGGGTACACCAAGTTCAATCATCTGTTTTTATACACATATCCCTGTATTCCCTCCCTCCCTCAACTCCCCCCCACCCTCCCTCGAGTCCCCCCCCCACCTCCCCATCCCAGTCCTCTAAGGCATCTTCCATCCTCAAGTTGAACTCCCTTTGTTATACAACAACTTCCCACTGGCTATCTATTTTACAGTTGGTAGTATATATATGTCTGTGCTACTCTCTCGCTTTGTAACGAATGGATAAAGAAGATGTGGCATATATATACAATGGAATATTACTCAGCTATAAAAAGGGATGAGATGGAGCTATATATAATGAGGTGGATAGACCTACAGTCTGTCATACAGAGTGAAGTAAGTCAGAAAGAGAAAGACAAATATTGTATGCTAACTCACATATACGGAATCTAAAAATGGTACTGATGAACTCAGTGACAAGAACAAGGACGCAGGTACAGAGAATGGACTGAAGGGGAAGCTGAGTCATGGGTGTTTTAAATGGAAACCAATAGCCTTACCCAATAGTCTAAGAAAAGCTTAATTCCTGGCAACAGACTGAAATTACACTTTGGAGCAACTACTATGTCTAAGAAACGTAACATACGTAACATAACTACTGTGCCTAAGATACCAACAGTTGGAGGCTTACAGAAATTGGCTTATTCTAATCTCTGAAATGAAGAGGACTTTAAGAATTCTGTCCAGGATCACAATTAAATATTTAGTTCTTAACCATAAATATGAAAACAAAGATAATTACTGCTAGGTGTTTGAGGAAATTCGTTAGCCAGAAAGACAGAAAAAAAAAATATATATATATATATAAACAAAAACAAAGAAACAAACAAAAGAACTGAGATGAAAGAGATAAAATGGAGGCAGCCAAAAAAAACTTTAAAAATCTGTAATTATTATCTTCAAAAGGTAAGAAAGTATATATATATGTATAATAAGAATAGGGTACTGTAAGGTTATGTTTAGAGAAAAAATGGTATTTTGAATATTGAACATCTGACAACTAAGTTTAAAAAATCAACACTATATTTAAATGATAAAAGTGAGATAATTTCCACAGAAGTAGCACAAAATAGGAGAGAAAAGTTAAGAAAATAGCAAGAATATTCCAGGCAGCCCAACAATCAAATAATAAGAGTTCTAGGCAGCAAGAAGTGAGCAAATAAAAAGGAATAAAGAGGAAGCCTTTAAACTAAAAATTATTTAAATTTTCCCACTAAAGGCATGGCTTTCAGATGAAAATGTCATGGTGCTGAAAAAAAATAAACTGAAAGTAACTACAGCAAGTCTTTATCCTTACAAAATTTCAGAATCTTGGGGGAAAAGGGAATATTTTAAAATTATCCCCAAAACAAATGTTACATACAAAGCATCAAAATTCAGAATATCTTTGGGCTTATTAATAACTATGAAAATTTGGAAAAATACATTTTAACCTGTGAACAAAAAAGATTTTCTATGAAAGAAGAAAAATTACAACTGATACCATATAAACAAAAAGGATCACTAGAAATCACTATACACCAACAAATGGATAACCTAGAAGAAATAAATTCCTAGACACATACAACCTAACAAGGTTAAATCATGAAGGAATAGAAACTCTGAACACATCTATAACTTGTATAGAGAGTGAATCAGTAATCAAAAACTTCCCAACAAAGAAAAGTTCAAGATTAGATGGTTTCACTGCTAAAGTCTACCGAACATTTAAAGAAAAATTAACACCAATTCTTAAACTCTTCTAAAAAAATTGAAGAGAAAGAAAACACTTATAAACTCATTTTATGAGACCAGCAATATCCTGATACCATTGCCATACAAAGTCACTACAAGAAAATAAAACTCAGGCCAATATCCTTGATGAATATAGATACAAAAACCTTCCACAAAATACTTATAAACTGAATTAAATAGCACATCAAAAGTATCACACACCATGACCAAATATAATTTATCCCTGAGATGCAAGTGTGGTTCAATATACAAAAAATCAATTAATGCAGTCTATGTATTAACAGAATGGATAAAAATCATATGATCATCTAAATAGATGCAGACAAAGCATTTGACAAAATTCAACATCATGTCATACTTAAAACTCTCAACAAACTAGATATAAAAGGAAATTAAAACAATAAAGGCCATATATAAAAAGCCCACAGCTAACATAATACTCAAGGCTAAAAAAAAGTAAAGTTTTTCCTCTAAGATCAAGAACACAGAAGGATGTCCACTATTGACACTCTATTCAACATAGTACTGGAAGTCCTCACCAGAGCAATCAGGCAAGAAAAAGAAATGAAAGGCATGCAAATCAGAAAGGAAGAAATAAAATTGTCCCTGTGTGCAGGCAACATGATCTTATATACAGAAAACCCTAAAGACTTCATTTAAAAACTGTTAGAACTAAAAAACAAATTTAGTAAGGTTGCAGGGTATAAAATCAACATTCAAAAATCAGTTGTGTTTCTATACACTAACAACCAACTATCTAAAAAGGAAATTAGGAATACAATTCCATTTATGACAGCACCAAAAAGAAAAAAATACTTAGGAATAAACTGGATTCAAGATGTGAAAAATTAGTATACTGAAAACTATAAAGCATTGATGAAAGAAATTAAATGACACAAACAAATGGAAAGACACCTTGTATTCATGAACTGAAAAACAATCTTTATAAAAAAATCTCCCTATTACCTAAAGTGATCTACAAATTCAATGCAATCCCTGTCAAAACCATAATGGCATTTAAAGTAAATAGAAAAAATCCTAGAACTTCCTAGGTGGCACAGAGGTTGAGAATCCACCTGCCAATGCAGGGGACATGGATTCGAGCATTGCTCCAGGAAGATCCCACATGGCACAGAGCAACTAAGCCCGTGAGCCTCAACTATTGAGTCTGTGAGCTGCAACTACTGAAGCCTGTGTGCCTAGAGCCTGTGCTCCACAGCAAGAGAAGCCACCACAATGAGAAGACCACACACCACAATGAAGAATAGCCCCCACTATCTGCAACTAGAGAAAGCCCATATGCAGCAATGAAGATCCAACACAGCCACTAAATTAATTAATTAACTAATTAATTAATTTTAAAAAAAGAAAAAGAAAAAAATCCTAAAATTCATAAGGAACCACAGAAGACGATAAACAACCAAATCAGTTTTGAGAAAGAGCAAATCACACACCCTGATTTCAAAATACATTACAAAGCTACAGTAATCAAAACAGTATGTTACTTACATAAAGCCCATGTAGACCAATGGAACAGAATAAAGGACTCAGAAATAAGTCCACACATATATGGTCAACTGACATTGACAATAATATATTGGCAAGAATATACAAAAGGGGAAAGGATTGTCTCTTCAACAAATGGTACTGAGAAAACTGGACCACTGCATGTAGAAAAAGGAAATGTGTCCCTTATCTAGGTAGGATATTTGTAATACTAGTAGATAATACTACTTCTAGGAGTATTATGGTTTCAGGTGTTACATTTAAGTCTTTAATACATTTTGAATCTAAATATTTTTAAGAGGGTAAATCTTATATTAAATGTTATAAAATAAAGTATTTCCAAGGACAGTTTTTATATCCAAACCAATTATCAACTAATGAGTGCATTGAATAATAAAGACATGTTCAGACATTAACAGTCTCAAAAATTTACCCTCCATGCACATTTTTCTCAAGAAAATACTGTAAGATTTCATCTCTCAAAAGAATCAAACTAGAGAGGGCAGAACATAGAATTGAGGCACATAAAACCCAAACTAGTAAAGAGTTAAAGGGAATTATCATGATTGAGAAGGGAATAATTTAAAATATTGGCCAGTGCCAGGCCTAAAGAGTGAGTAGTTGGGGTTAAAGCCAGAGGAATAACTCCAAGGGGGGAAAAAAAAGAAGTATTGAGAACTGATACATATTTTGATGAGACTTGGGGAATTAAATTTTTTATATGCTAGATAATTAAGCAAAGAGAAAAAAGGTCTATTATTAACTCTAGAGAAAGTAACAACTTTAAAGCAGAAATAGATACTCATAGAATATTAGTATAATTTAATAAAAAATATTATTCACATTGCCATGGTAATACAAACAGTGTTGATTTTAGTAAAAATTATAACTATTTCAAGAACAAGGGAGAGGGGAAATGTGTATGTGTGTGTGTGTGTGCATGAGTGTGTACGTGTTTGATTCCAGCATGGAGCAATAAGGGGGTTAAATTCATATCTTTTGTATTTGTAATTTATTAGTTAAAGTGCAAAACAGAAAAAGATTACAGTGTTTTACATACCAATATGAAGCTGTAAGTCAAGAGAAAAAGAAAATGGCATAAACAGTTGCCTTTAAGAAGCAGGACTCTAGGACGCTTTTTTAATCTTGTTGTCATAAAACTTATGTAACTTTCACTACTTTAACCCTTTTGATTTAAAAATTAAAATTAAAAATGCCTTTAAACATAAACAATTACTCCCGCTTTATTTATCTGCTGGGGTCGCCATGACAGAATGCCACAGAATGGGTGGTTTAAATAACAGGATTTTATTTTCCCACAGTTCTAGAGGCTGGAAGTCCAAGATTAAGGTTGGTTTCTGGTATAGTCTCTCTCCCCCGCTTTTACAGACAGCCATTTTGTTACTGTGTCTTCACATGGTCTTCCATCTGTATGTGCACCCCTGGTGTCTCTTCCTCTTCTTATAAGGACCCCAATACTACTGGATTAGGGTCACACTTCTTGAGCTCGTTTAATCTTATTTATCTCCTTAAACACCCTGTCTCCAAGTACAGTCACATTGGGAGTTAGGGCCTCAGTGTATGAACTTGAAGGGACAAAATCCCATCCATAAAACTCACTTATTTTTAATTGTCTAAAAATCTGTCTAATTCATACATTTAAACATGTTGATTACAGCCAACATCCATTCTGATTGGCTAGAACCCAAACTGCACTAGTTGTTAAATATTTCTATTACTCCTATAAATACACATTTACTTCTTTGAGACATTTCCAGCGTTAATGGTGAATTGAATCTATTTCCAATGACTTTATCGAATGTTTAAACAGAGAAATAGTTCTATTTATGGACATAATAAAGGATTTTTCAGTTTTTAAAACTTTATAATCTTCATAACGTAAACTACAGAATCATGCTTTTGAGTTTGTCAAGGAGACATAGGAATGAACAACAGATAACCATATATACGCGCTTAATTTTCAAAACTGAAACTGTTAATGCTAATTTTTATGTGTGCATCTTCTGCTAGAAAGAAAATAAGCTACTCACTTCCTTCTGAAGGTTGCAAACACATGCCCTTTGATTACTGAGTGCAGCTGCTCTCCAATGAACATGCAACTGATTGCAAATCTGTCTCTTAGCTTAGACGTCAGCTGCAAATATCAATATTTATTCCAAAAAGGAAAGTCTGTTTGCTACATTCATTTACACTATTTGATATGTGATATTTATTATATATATAATATATATAATATGTGTGATATATTATATATATAATATATGTGATATATGTTATATATGTGTGTGTGTATATATATATATTGTTGGATTTGAGATTCAATTCCTATGTGTGAAACTTCTGAGCCTTTTTCCTTCCTGTAACTTGGGAGTATCAATAGAGACCACCATAGACTTCTCTAAAGATTAAACGAGATAATTTATATAAAGATCTGAGCGTAAGTACCTAGCAAGTGTTCAGTAACCATTAGTTATTATTTTATGGACCTCTATTTGACACACTTGCCTCACACACCCTATTTCTTGGGATTCTATTGAAGTGAATCTTTTCTAATGGTTCTCTGAACCTCCCTGCAAATTGTTTCCCCCATTCAGTTAGCAGGGTAAAGATTGCCACTGTTTACTTAGGCTGTTACTGTGCCCAAAAGATTGATATGACATTTCCCAAGGAAATCAGGCCATTCAACTCAACAACTTCTATTTTTTAAAAAAATTACATGTTGTTCCTCCAAAAGGTACTTTTAATACTTACAAGGAATTGCAAAAAAATTTTTAGCTTGCTTCTATATTTTAAAAAATCATTTTGTTGTAGATTAGTCTTTGGTTAAATTAATGCTGCATACATACATACATACATATGTGTCTTAATTCGTAAGCAATGCTTGACACATATTAGGTGGTCAATAAATATTTATTATTTGAAGGCATGGTTCTGTATGTAAGCAGAAATTCTATTCTATGAACTTTAAGATGTGGATTACTTAAAATAGTGATTTCTCAGGCACCAATAACACCATCATGTATATTTTTATTTAATTTTTAAATACATATCTATGATATTATGTACTTCTGTTGAAAAGGCTATACAAAGTATACACGATACTAAATTTATTTTAGAGAAGTAAATTACTTGTATGACTCAATAGCGCTTTCACCTAAAGCTCCATACTTCTGAGAGTTGTTGGGAATGTCATATTTTACAAGGTGGGTGCCGTATTGTGTGATTGATCGTCTTTTTAATCAACTTTATTCTAAAAAGAAGACATATTAAATAGATATGGGTTATACAAAAAAGAAGCAGAAGAAGAGATAAAAGAGGTCTTTGTCACTGCTTTTATCTTATGGAAGAAGAACTCTTCTGGTGAAGCTGCAGGTAGTAAGAGCTTTGAGGGAAAGAGATGAGTAGAGACATCTTAGCTCTTTTCCTTAAGTATTAAATATCCCTTTAAAACTCCCAGGCTTGCTTGTTTATTATCATTTTCTGTGCGTTTTCCTGATTTGCTTTCCTCCTGTCTAGAGGTTGCTCCCAGGTATGCTCAGTCTTGTGTTAAGTAAGTTTCTGAGCCATATAAATAGCTTGTTTCACTTGGGGCTGTTTCCACACTTGTCTTCTTCAATGATAACTGCCTAATGAAAACATTTAGAAAATACTACTCCTGTTGCATGACTTTCACCTGTGGCATCACCCAAGCACAAACGAAAATCTTTCTTCTTTAAGCAGGGATTTCTGCAAAGTCAGGGTGCTAATCCAGAGTGACCCTTCCACGGCATTCTTTAATTGTTGATGACAGCAAGTGAAATGGGACTGGACGCAGAGCAAATTGCTTCATTAGTAACATAGCCTAGACTACCTGTGAAATCGCAACCTGCATTTCCTAATACATGCGCCTTGAAATGTGATCGTTTAACTCTCACAATTTAGACACATATTGTCTATTCGAGCTGGCTTTTTTTTTGTTTTAATAAATTACTTGCTAAAATGAAATTATTATATTTTCCTAATTTTTCTGTTCAAATACAGTACATGGCACTCGTATAAACAAAATTGTTAACAAAATAACACAAAACTGAAAATAATTGACTGTAGTGTTTAATTTTATAGTGCATACCCAGAGGGGCATGTATTAAACAACACATTTGTACTCTCATTTCTGTGAGTGATATGTGAAACTTACTAATCCAACCAGTACTGAATGGATGTAATCATTTTAAACCATCATTTGGCTGGTTTTAGCAATACTTCACAACTGCAGAAACGAGTCACAAATTAATACCATAACTATGCAATGTTTTTTCAGTATATATACTCTTAATCTCCAATAACTAAAAGCTCGGATGCAAACTCTGGAAACAAGGTGGAAGAAATGATAGTGCACAACTGAAAGAAAAATTGCACAGCACAGCCTCTCAAAAAAGAGAAAGTGTGACATTTTGTAAGATGAGGGTTTTCTTCCCAAGAAGAATTCTATTTAAAAAAGTAACAATGCCTTTCTGCCTTTTTCAGAAGTTAGAAATTTATAAATTACATTATACAGATGAATGACAATATAATCAAATTCCTTTCCAGTATTCTCCTAGGCATAAGAGAGAGAAGGGAGGAAAAAAGTAAAAAATATCTTTTGTTAAATGTTTTAATAACATATCTTCTCATTAATTTTAATCATAGAGCAGGAGTGGGCAAACTTTTTTCTGTAAAGGTCCAGGTAGTCAATTTATTGATATTAGACTTGGAGAGTCATAGACTCAGCTCAGCTATTTTAGTGCAAGAGCAACCACAGAAATACATAAACAAGGGGTGTGACTGTGTTTCAACAGAATTTTATGTTCAAAATCAGGCAGACAATCATATTTGGTCTGCAGGCTATAATTTACAAAAAGCATTTATCCCAGAATAACATTTAGGTATTGTTATTTTTAAAAGCGACTCCATCACCCAACTAAGTTCTTGAACCAAATAAAATTAAGTTAGGATTGATAAGAAAGATAAAGGATATTCTAGGATGTTCTATTCTATCAAATCTGTAAGTGTTACTTTGAGGTCACTTAGGTTGCCTTCCTATGTGCAAAACAATTGTTTAGGTAGTATAAAAGCACTGACACTGATACAATTAAAAAGCATTTTACTGTTACAATATTTCATGTTTGAAAAATATCAGTCCATCCTGAGTGAAGGTACAGAAAAGGGGTGATGAACAAAACTTCAAGTTACCCATGTTCAAGTTCATTAAAAAGTATAGATTTTTCTCCCTTTAACGTAATAGGATGAATCCATGCAGAACGAGCCAGTTTTACAAACCATTGTTTTCCTAAATAAAAATAGATATATCCCCTTTGTAAATCATGACAAATCCTGAAATTCTATCATTACTTAAGTTTTCATCAGTTTGGTTGTCAAGTCTTTTATTAAACAAAAATAACACAGAATAAAACAACAGCAATACTAGCTACAATTCATCCTGCATACTATCTCATTTATCCTTATCACAACAGTGGGAGTAATATTTTAGAAATAAAGAACATTTGGGTTTAGGAATTTAGATAATTGTCAAATGTGACATATCTAATCTGAAATGGCATCAAGATTTAAAATTAGGTCCCCTTTGTGATTTTAAAGTTTTCTCACAGAAAGATATTAAAAGAGTTATACTATGAATCCGGTGCTTTACATACAGAATTTAATCTCCAACAATCTTGCAAAGTAAGTGTTAGTATTTCTCTTGTATCTGGGAAACTGCGTGAAAATGACTCATCCTGATCGGAGAACTACCAGAGCCTGAACTGGAACTTTTTCTACTGTCTGTCTTCAGACTCTCCCTGCTAAGCCTAGCTGTTGGTATGTGAACTGAGATGTGAGGATATATTTCAACCAGACTAATTTAATGGTTAGATTTGCAAAAGCAAAGGCTAGTTGAGATTAATAAAGAATAATACAGGATGAGGTTTTGAGTATGTGAAGACAGAAGTGAGGAGAAAAGAGATGTTTTAAATAGAGAACACAATATGGAAAACCAAGAGGTTTACCAGTGTTGACCATTGTATCAACTTGAGTGAATGGCTTAGCAGAGAGGAGCCTCTGCGGATTCATCTTCAACAGAAAAGCAATGAGACAGATTCAAAATGTGTCGATCTGAACATTAGATGATAACCCACACATGTAAATGGCATTAATAGTGTTCAATCAATAATAAATATGTATACATCTTAATATAAAGATACATAAGAACACATTCTATACACTTACTTCAATCTCTTTTAACAGTTTTTGTTAAGTTTTATCTTATTTCTAATGGCCAAAAATATGGGGCTTTAAACCTGACCTTCTGGAACTGATTTCTAATTAAGTGAGCTAATTAGGTGTATGAAAATGATCCTTTGTTGCTAAAATTTGATCAGTTTTCAAGATGCTAAAGGCACACGGGAAAAGAAAAAACATTTGCTAATTTTAAAAGCGAGCAGTTCATCGCATTATTCAAATCTGTTGTAGACTGTTTATTCATCTGATTTAAAAAATTACTGAGGAAAAGGTTAAAAATCTCCTACAATAATGCCAGATTTTGTTCATTCTCCTCGTAGTTCTGCAATTTTCTTTATATATTTTGAAGCTGTCATTACTATAAATCAAGGTTAGAACTGTTATTTCTACCTGCTAAATGAAAGCTTTCATCATTGGGCAGTTGCCATCTTTGTATCTTACAATGCCTTTTGCTGTAAAGTTCAGTTTATGTGATATGAGCACAGCCACAAAACAGTTTGTAAAATTAAGTAGCAATTCTTTCACATTTCTACTGTTAAATTTTCTGTGAACTTCTTATTAACACTACAGTCGTCAATGATTTTTTAATCCAGGCTGACAAACTTGACCTTTAACAGAAGGATTTATAAATTTCTTTTATATGTATTGTGATTATGGTTTTATACACATTTTTTTACCATCTTACTTTATAGTAATTGTCCTGCATAAGTTTTTCTGATGATTTTTCCCATTTCTTAACTTACTTACATTGATTAAGGTGATTTCCCTATACAATTTAACTTTTCTATCATTTTGGAAGATATATATTATTTCTTTTAGCTGTTTTTCTGAATATATTACCAAGGACATTTAGATTCGCAAAATAAAAAGTTAATTTCGTAACATCAGCTCCTCCTAACTATATAAGGTGTTAAAATATTTTAACTCTGATTCTTTTTCTGTCTTGTTTTTATGGCATAAATTAGAGTTTTTATTCTTGTGGCCAGAGTCAGTATTTTCTCAGATTTACCCAAATATTTGCAGTGCACTTTACTCACTATTCCTTATGCATCTCAAATTTTTCATATGGGATCATTTGTCTTCCTCTTATATTATAATACTTAGAAATTTAGTTGGTAAGATATACTAATGGTAAGTAGTCTCTTTTATGTTGTCTGACAATGCTTTATTTTTTCTTTTACAAAGATAGTTTGCTCAGCATGTAATTCTAGATTAATAGTTATTTTTTGTGATTACTTTGAAGAACATTTCTATTGCATTTTGGCTTCCATGATGACTGTTGAGAAATCAGTCATTTTTTTGCCTAATTGCCATTCCTTTATAAGTAATCTTTTTCCCTTGAGCTTCTATTAAGATCTCTTTATTTTTATTTTACTTTAACATTTCAAGATGTCTTTTTTGGGGGGGCGGGGCCTTGGTTTCACTACAGTGTGTCTTGGTGTAGATTTCTTTTTCTTTATCTTGCTTAACATGTGTTGAAATTTGTGAATCTAAAGCTTGGTCCCTTTCATCCTTTTCAAAAAATTTCAATCAGTACTCTCTTCAGAAGTTGCCTTTCTATAACCTTCTTAACTCCAATTAAGCATGTTATTTTCACTATCTGAAAAACTTCTTCATATTTTCCTTCTCTGGATTTCTGTGCTGTATCCTAAATAATTTATTTACAGCTTCCTCTTAATTTTTCCATTGTCATAACTTTCTGACCAATCATTGGGTTTTCAAATTTAATTAAGATGTATGTTATTTTTATAATTGTATGTGGTTCTTAGTATCAAATATAGCTGTCTATGTTTGTGTTTCATTTTATTCTTTAGTAGATTTTGAAATATTTTTTATTTATGTAAGTATAATTAAATCATATATCATAATTTGTAGCCAATAGTTCCAATATCCATTCTTTGAATGTCTAATTCTGAAATTTGTTTTAGCTTCTGATTGTTTCTTCTCAGTGTTCTAATGGTGATATTTTTTTCTCATATGTTTTACAAATTATGATTAGTGAGGATACTTTAAAGTATATGTTGGATGTCCATGCCTACCAGGGGAATATGTGTTACATTTTCCCAACCAGCCAAGGCCACTTCTTAATTAGGACCACTTAAATTAATGATTACTTGATAGCTTTTGTATCTCATAGGTGGTTACACACATGAGACTTTTTCTCTGATCCATGGCCAGGAATTTATAAGAAATGCTATTTTTTGTACTCTTGTTCCTTATTATTTTGTGTTATAAACTTTAACCAAGTGTGTAATCATTGAGACATTCTACAGGGACCTTTATTAGACTTGCCAGGCTAGGTTGGTTCTCTGCGCTCTGAATGAGGCTCATTACTTTGGAAATTCTAGTCACCAAGATTAGTATTTGCTCCACACAATCCACCAGCCTTAACTCTAGCTTATAGTTCTGTGGGTTAGCGCTTTCTCATAATTTTCGGCTTTAGAAGATTTCCTGAATTTTTCTTACATTTTTATATTTTATGTAGTATATTTTGGTCTTTTATGGTAGATAGAAATTCTGGATATTGAATTCACCATACTATGAGAAATTGAACGTTCTGTATCTGTTGTTTATGTTCTGATAATTCATGACATTTCAAAAACAAATGAACAAAAAGCAATGAAAGTACGCTAGACTGCACTACTTCGGTAAGCAATACAACTTTCATTCCCCATCTCACGACTGAGTTGGTTCTGTTTCCACATGTACTCTTTAGTGCCACTTAGCTGATCTTCATCTCTAAAATAAAACTGTACGTGTGTCCACTTACCAAGGCCAGGGAAGTCTGCAAGGGTCCATGTAATCTCGTTAACTTGTCCTTTTAGAAAAGTCTGTTTAGACATACACAGAAGGGATTCTCAGTGGCCTGTAGCTATCCTAAGCTGATACTTTCCATTTTAACAAGAAGCATTAAGTTCCCGTTTGGTCTAATCACTACCTTGGCTGGCTCAGAGCTCTCCCGTAGGAAGCCAAATGTAAACAGTGTTTTGTATAAGTGACCTTTTTTTTCCCCTCACAACTAAGTCTCAGAGTGATGATGAAATCTAAATTTCCTTTTCATTTATTTTTTTAATCTCCAAATGAGCTTCAACAACAAAAATAATGGTTATGTCAACACATAAAGTTAAAGCCAATCACAACTTAGTTTTCGTAAACATCACCAGTTTGGGAATGAAAATATAAAGGAAACTATCAAGAGCTGAATGTAAAGTCATAACACACCTTGTGTCTCGGTCATTTTCAGATGTCCATGCTGAAATGGGTGAAGCTATAAAAGAACTCCCCCTCAATATGAAGGGTAGTATTTGTTCTGCAGCTGTCACAGCTGCTTGGGAAATGCATAGTTTGTTTTCGTGTTTGTTTTCTCCCAGTGCATTAGTTCACAGAACACTTGGCACTTAAGTGGCAGGAAGCGTTAATGCTCCCCCACTCTGCAGCAGGAAGGAATTATGCCCCTTCCACCACATATCTTTAAAGAGAGAGCTGTTTCCTGCTGTCAGTTTCTCTAATCCTGCTGGCTGGATTGTGATTCAATGGCTGGAGCCAGCAGCTATGTTAGGCCATGAGACACCCATGGGAAGGAGAATCACAGAGAAATAAGACAGATGGAGCCTGAGTCTCTGACCCCATGGTGAAACATAGCAGCCATGACCCAGATTAGCTCTGAACATCTTGAACATAAGAGCCAAAAACTCGGGGTCTTGTTTAAGTCACTCAATTTATTGTGTATTGTAGCTGTTACTAGTACTCACAGGTAAACCTAATCCCAGCAAATATAGATTTTGGCACCTGGAAATAAGGGGCTACAAGGAACAGGACTTAAACTCATAGCATCTGCTCAGTGGACTTGGTAGGGTGGGATATCTCATGAATTGAGCTATTGTCACTTGAAAGCTTGTTATGCGTGGACAAAACATTAATAAAAGTATCGCCTGCTGTTTCCTAGAAGGCAGATCTCATGTCAGTATATTCACATTAGGGAAAATACTAGGAAATATGAAGAAAACTGATTATTAGTTTTTGCTGGCTGCTTCTTGTCACTTTTGGCAAAGCCCTAAGGAGGGGTAAATAGCACATCTGCCAGCCTGCCTGCACGCTGCTAAGGGAGAGGGTAAGGGAGGCATCTCTGTCTGTCTGGGCAGCACTGCAAACAGAGCAAGAGTCTAGTACACCAGAGCCTTGCAGACCTAAAAAGCAAAACGCTTCCCTTTCTGCCGCTAGAACAGTGACCTTCCGTGGCTCTTAAATAGCAGCCTGAGCACGGGATTGAGGTCCAGTGCTTTTTCAAGCACCTTCCATTAAAAGTTCTGTGCCAGACAATGGGGGTTGGCCCAACAGCAAACTCAGATTAAAAGTGTTGCCTTCCGGATCCCACATGCTGTGGAACAACCACTCCATGCACCACAACGACTGAGCCCACACACCGAAACAACTGAAGCCCACGCACCTAGAGCCCGTGCTTCGCAACAAGAGAAGCCACTGCAATGAAGAGCCCCTGCACCAACAGTGAAGAGTAGCCCTCGCTCGCCGCAACTATAGAAAGCCCGTGTGCAGCAACAAAGACCCAACTCAGCCAGAAAACAAAAAGCAAAAACCAACAAAAACAACAACAACAAAAAACATAAAAAACGTTTCTACCCATTAATTACAGAACCATGTTGAGGCAAACACTGGTTTAGTTCTCTCACTTGGGTTACATTCTCACATTTAATTTTTGTAGACACTGTCTTGCCATTAAGTTTAAGCATGGCTCATGAGTTATACTAATTAAATTGTTCACAAAGCAAAATGTGGCCCAGGTGGCTTGTAAAGGCTCCTGGTTGTAGGAGTGTTAAAACCAAACAGGGCTCTACGGACTTTGTTATATCTTAGGCTAGATGACACTATCATTGTATTCTGTCTTGCAGGCTTCTAAAACCTATCTAGCTGTCTTAATTCAGTTTTCCATTTTGACTATTACTGTAGAGTGCCTTGTGGGATCACAGACCACAAGATAGCAAATTCAACCATAAAGATGGTCTTTAAGATAACAGAACAATTGCAGGAAACAATATTGGAAATTGCACATCAGGTGTGTCCAATTTTAAAATGGTTTTATGCAAGCATTTCCAAAATTCTGTCCTAGAGGTAAGGGTTCAGCCACATGTAAACAAATTATATGTGAAAAAAAGGAATTTTGTAATTTAAGAAGTTGAAATGAGAGAACGTTAAATAAAAGGCTGCAGGTTTTAAATGTACTAGAGCACTAGTTATGGCCAAGGGCATCTCCGAGCAATGCAGGCACTTGCTGTTGGGTGTAGGTTACATGGCATTTCTCAAGGTTATTGAACTAAGAATCCTGTTTCCCTCCATAGCCCATGTTCTGTTATTTGGAGAGATGCTGTGTTGCGTTGTCAATAGAACTGAACTTGGGTGACCGTGAAGCAAACGTAGCTGCCCGTGTTCTTGTAACACACAGAGGAGTTTGATCATGGTTAGCATGGTTAGCAGCAACTTATTAGTTTTTTCTGTTCACCCAAGTCATGGAATCAGGTTGCATAAATAGGTCTAGTGTTTAAATTTATTGAAAAATGCTTAAATCATAAAAAAATCTGGAAGCTAGTATTAAATTCCAAATCTGCCCATCCAGAAAATGCTAAGGCTTAGACGAGCTTCCAGAGCTTTCTGGGGCCACTGACTGTGCTCAGCAAGATCTGCCGCAGGATGTGTTGTAAATCATGGACTGTTTGGCAAAGATGCCCAGTGAGACCTACGATCCCAATAAAACAGAAGAAGCCTGAGTTCAAAACCCTCACGCACCAGGGAAGGGTGACAGAGAAAGAGATTCACCAGGAGAACATATCTCATGTGTAAAAGACTGATAGAATCTCTTACAATAAAAGACATATAATAGATGGCCTCTAGAAGGGTTTTTTGTAGTTGTTTATTTTCATGTAAGACTGGTTTTCCAAGCTGACATTTTAATGAAAATCAAAGTCGTTCTGAAGTTTGTATAATAGAATAAAACCCCTTGTAGGAAAAATGATCTAACGTCACAGTAAATTTTACCCCGAAACACCTAATCACTTTATTATCACCATCCAAACAGCCATTTCTGATGTCAGGAGCACTTTCTCATTAATGGAAACCCAGAGAAATCAAAATGCACACTTGTGTGAATGTGTGTGTGTGTGTGCACGCACATGGGGGGTCAACTATTTTGGTTCAAAATCAAATTTGCAATTTTCCTATATTTCCTTATTCGTGACATGTAACCTCTAGAATTTTGGTGATTTCAAGAGCAGCAAACCACAATGTTTCTGTCCACAATTTTCAACTGTTCATCTCTTCTCCGTGTAAAAAACTGCCTGATTTCTATACCACTTTTCAGCAATTAGAAATTATTTTTAAAAATATATATTGTGGTTAAGACTGTGTCTGACTGCCACTAGCAGAAAATGGACAGCAGCTGTACATTGGCAAATTTTGTTACCTCCTGGGTGGCTCACAGAAGAATGGATTGTAAAGCTCCTCAGCTGTGGAGTATGTAAAGCATGTATACTGAAGCAGGGGGCTTTTTCTCTAGGTTGAATAAATAGGTCTAATATAGTTAACTTTGTTGGGAAATGCTTTAAAAGTCTCTGGAAAGGACCCAAGATATATTTCCTTTCTTCCTTATCCTGATCTTCCTGGCTACAAACTTGTATTACAATTTTAATCTTTCTCTCTCCCTCCCATATTCACAAATCTACACTACCAAATGTAAAATAGATAGCTAGTGGGAAGCTGCTGCAGAGCACAGGGAGATCAGCTCCATGCTTTGTGAAAACCTAGAGGGATGGGATGGGGAGGGTGGGAGGGAGGCTAAAGAGGGAGGGGTTGGGGGTATATGTATACATATAGCTGACTCACTTCGTTGTACAGCAGAAACTAACATAACATTGTAAAGCAACTATACTCCAATAGAGATGTATAAAAAGAAGGAAAGGAAAAAAAAAGACAAGAAATAGACCCTAGAACAGCGTCCTTCCGTATAAAATATAGAAAAACTCCCCTTAACTCCCCGAGGCTCCCAGGGCTAAAACTGAGTCACTTAAAAAGACTCATGTAATGAAAACAAAAGAGTCTTCACAAAACTTTTGATAAAGAAGCTTCATATACATCAGTTATCTGTGACTGACATCAGTCATCATATATTTCATTTCTAGATCATCATTTCTTACAGTTTTGTCATTAAACCAAGAGCCACCTGCCTTGGTTGGAGGGAGGGAGAGAGGGGTCACCAAACCTTGCCAACCCTGAGCCAAGTGCCAGACCTGCTGAGTCAGAAGCTCTAGGTATGTATATATTGGACTCATCCATATACTTCCTGTAACTTTTTTCTTTAAGGAAGTGGTGTTCAAATTTTGGTGTTTTGAAATTACCTGCGGTACACGTTCAAATCACTGGTGTCTCGCCCCACCATGGAAATGGGTCATTAACTGACTGGGTTCTGGGCATTCATAATTTAAACAAACTTTCCAGATGATCCTGACACCCCCACCACCACCCCAAGTTTCAGGATCGTGGCTTTACATCTATGTCGTATAAACCGAAAGGCCATCACTAGGCAGAGAAACGTCATTCAGTTAGGAAAGCAGGTAGCCAGGTTTTTCTCCAAGTGAATAGGAAGGATTTGAGGTACATCTCATTTCAGTCTGTTTCAAAACAAAGTAAAGTTTTGTAAAAAAAAAAATACTCATTTTAATAAATATCTTCCGTAAGATATGTGTAGCAACAAACATAAATATTACTTACAACAAAATTAAAAGAAAAGCTTATTTTAACACTAAGGCAGTTTGTTGATTGTTAAATGATTTACTTCTCTCTTTTTTCTAGAGTTTACAGACGGACCTAGAATACACAGCACGGCTTGTATGCAGTGTATAGGGTCTCTCAGTCTCTCTGTAAATACAGAAAGCCCTTAACTATTACTATTAATAGGTACCTAACAGCTTAACAGCTGGAGTGCGTGAGTGCTTGTTGTGAGTCTGTCTGTCTGTCTCTCTTTCTTTCCTTCTCCCCTCCATACCCCCACCCAACAAGCAGCTCACTGCCAATTTCTAATAAACAGGATTTCCCTCCCCTGATTATACTCTGCAATAGAGAGATGTAAAAACACCAAACTTTTCCCTCTCCTTTTCAGACAACATACCAGGAACTTACTAAATGCATGTGTACAATTTGCTAATGCTTAAATTTCTTCTCTTCTTTTTACTCTAAGTTGTCCCCTCCTCTTTCTGCTTAAAGTCATAACATCTCGTTGCCTCCTTTTGGCCCTGTGCTTTCATCCCCCCACCCCCCCCACCCGCGACCAAGCGCAAGTGACTGAGTGGCTCCCCTGTCCTGTAAGTACAGGTCCTGTCCTTTATTGGTCCCCTTTCCTCACCAGGTATTCTGCCACAAGGGACTGTCTTCCCTCTGGGTGGTGTCTTAATAATTTCACTCTTAGCTTGTGTTACATTAATTAACCAAAGAGGCCCTTTGACTAATGAGGTTCTATTGTCCCAGTATCCTACATAAACAAACCAAAATCTAAGCCCCTAGACGTCTCAAGGTTATGAACTCAAAACACGAAGGACAACCAATCACAAGCAGGCAGCTAGGCTTTCTGCTACGGCCAATTAATAATTTCCTTACGTCCCTCCTGCACCTTCTCTACACTCAGTCTTTCCTCTGGCTCCAGTGGCAAAGTGCTTCTAACCACTTCTGGTGTGACACTGCCTCGTTCCAATTGATTTTTGCTGACATTTTTTCAATTTTTGATATGCCTCCACTTATCTTTTAACAATAGTTATAGGGGACTTAATAGATCCTAAGTACTTGTAATGTCCTTATAAACAGAAAAAATACATGAGTGCAATTTGTGATTCTTGTGCCTTAAGTTCTTCACACTATCCAGGTAGAAAAATCCAATGGTTGTGCAGATTACTGTACGTATTGTAATACTTCGTCAACTTGTATTCTTTGCTGAGGGATGGGAAGCACAGCATTCCCTCCTTTCCAGCACTCATTTAACCTGGCATGATGCAATTCCTCTACTTTCCCACTGTCTGGCCAACGCAAAAGAAGTGCCCTGCTCAGGAGTTTGCAGCTCTCTCCTTCCAGAAGCCTGCATAATTCACGCGTGGAGGTGGCCAAATGGGCATTAGAATTCACTCTTCACTGTGAGTTATCCCACGAACACCTAAATTCAACATGCTGATAGAGGCCAAAGTAATTGAAAAAGGTAAAAAACCCCAAGAACTTAAACCTTCGCACAACCCAAAAGGATTGCTAATAGCCAAAATCTCATTAAAAGATAAGGTCTGCATGCAAAGGCAGACAAAGACAGGGGAGGCAGGCGGGTCGTGACTGACGGCGCACCGGCAGCCTCCGCCCACCGGAGGCCTCTCCACCCAGGATGTCAGCAGCCAAGGGCACCAGGTGCTTCAGTTCAATTTAGAACAACAAAGGGCTGTGCTCCTCTTTCTCTCCCTGCCGAGTTCCTCTGCACAGGTCGCTTCATCTCATTATTTCAAGAACTTTTTAAAAATCCTGTTATGTCTTCAGAAAGACGACTTCAGTCCTTGACACTCAGTGTGAATGCTTTTAAAGCAATTAAGGCCCTTTGTAGACAAGTACTGTTAAACCCAAGATTTAGGAGCAAGTGCAATAAACAAGAAACACACACACACACAATATCCCAATACGATCAGGTTGTATTTCTATGTTCCATGGCTTACTTCTAATTTTTTCTGCCTCTTCAATAAAGAAAAAAAGAGATTAGTAAAATACATACGATTTGCTAACTTGATTTTCCAAAACGTGACTTCACTTTGTCACTGCCAATTGTCAAATTCACAGTCCCAATCTCCTGTTTTGGCCTTCCATGTCTGCACCTGTCGGCTCTTACAAGCTGGTGGCTCTGGTCCCAGGTCTTCTAATAAGCAGCTCTGTGGCACTGGGAAAGTGACTTCACTTCCTTAGGATTTAATGGGATGAAGTTGTACCACACGCTTTTACATTATAATTGGAGCATGTATTTGAGCATCTTTTATGTGAGAAGCTCTGCAAAATGTGTGGAGAAGAAGATGACAGATGTGATCAGTCCCTGCCCACAAGAATCTTAATTTAATATGAGAGTCATAGAGAACTGACCAGCACAGTCTATTATGATCAGTCTCATCTCACTTGACCCTCTATTATGTTCGATTCAATTCAATTCAGTTTAATTCAATTCAATTTGATTTGATACATCACACATATTCAGGTAGGCACCCCAGATACCATGTCATCTCCACAACTTCACCATATCTGTAACAAAATCCCTGCCCCAACATTCTAACTTTTCACTTTTATGACTAAATTATATCTAACATAATAATTATTTGCCTATCAAGACCATATTAATCCACTGGCCCTTTAAACTTTCCCTATATACTTGAAGTATAGTGAATAAAATACTCAATAAAAGTAAGAACAGAAATCAGTGAAATAGGAAACAAGCATTCAATAGAAAAATATTTATAAAACCATAACAAGGCTATTTAAGCAAAAATAAATTCAAGGATTACAAATGAAAAAGGAAAAATCATTATAGATATATAAAACACTCAATATATAAAAAAGAACATAAACAACTTTATGTCAATAACTTTGCTAATTTAGACAAAATTAAATTTCTTCACAAACTTTACAAAAACTAAAACAATAAGAAATAGAATTCTAATCCTTCATGCATTTGAAATTAGTATCTTTCATCAAAATCTCCACCAAAAAATATTTCAGACACAAACAGTTTTCCTGAGCAATTCATCACAGCATTCCAGGAAGCAATAATTCCATCTTACATAAACTCTTCTAGAGAATAATACCAAAAACAAAAGACTTACCAACTCAGTTCAAGAGGCCAATATAAACTTGATAACCAAAATCTGCCAAGATCATTACAAAAAGAGAAGATTGCAGGATAATCTTTCGCAGTAGTCAAAGACATAAATCCTAAATACAATACTTGCAAAGAAAATCGAATGATACATTAAAAGGAAACTCCATGATGACCAAATAATTTTGCTAACGTTAACAGAGTAAAGAAAACGGCATGATCATCCCAAACTCAGTAAAAACAATTGATGAAAATAAATGCATATTTATATTTGAGAACTTCTTAGCAAACTGAGAACAACAGGAAAGTAAATTCCCTCCTGTTACCCTATCTTCCTCTTACCTCCCATATGAAAATGTCTTTGACCATTTAATCCCCAGTTATCTCTGCTTATTTTCAGAGGCTGTTTTCTACAATAAACAGCTTATTTTTCTTACTATTTTCCCCTGCACTTGGTTATATAACACATGTAATGGAATTTAAGTTTCTTGTTGTATTTGCAAGGTCTCCCGACTAAGTTCTCACCTCCCTCAGGTGAAGGACTATGAATAAGATACACAGTTAAAAGATGAAAAATAAATCATTTTTTCCTTCAATAAATATAAAGTTGGACCATGTGTCAGGCACTAACAGGTTAGGTTCTACATGTACAGTCAGAGGACCTGAAGCTTGCCCACAAGAAATTCAGTCTAGAAGAGGAAACAAACATATGCGTGAAAATAAACAATAAACCTAATGGACAAAGTCAGAGAACCATGCAATAACAGAAAAAATTACTATCTTTGAGTAATAACACAAGCCCATATAATGTTATAGTTTAATAGTGCTTTCTAAGATCTTCTGATGCAATCTGTTTACATTTGTTCGCTGAATGTGTTTAATTGATACCGATTACTATGGTCCTGAATATACAAAGATGAATGAGATGTGGTCCCTGCCCTCATGAACACCGCAGTCAGGGAGAAGGCTGGATGGTAACGAGATGTGGCAGGTACATTATACAGAGAAGTACAAAGTGATGTGGGAGCACAAAGGACTAAGACACCAGCTCTGTCTGAGGCATCAGGGAAGGATCACGGCCGTGACCATCAATTACTGGTTCAATCAATACATTCTGAGTCCCTTCGATGAGCCTCACATTGTGTTAAAAGCCAAAAGTTAGAAGAGAAAACAAAATAGACTGGGAATGTAATGACATTTAATCTGGATTAAAAAAAAAAAAACAATAATTTAAAAGTGAATATGGTCTAGAAGGAAAATATACATGAGAAAAAAATTTGAGAGGCAGTATAATGGTTAAGAGGTCAGTTCTGAAGTCTGAATGCCCATATTTTATTCCAATCTGAGGCCCTCACTAGTTAGGTAACTCACTAGTTAGGCAACTTTGGGCAGGTTAAACCTCCAAGGTCTCATTTTCTTCATCTTTAAAATGTGAATGATGATATTAAGAGCATATACCTCTCATGTTTGGCGTAACTTTTAAATGATTTAATACATGCAAAGTATGTAATACAGCAATGGGAACGTAGCAATTCCTCGATACATACTGATAGAAGAAATGTAGATTTGTTTAAACAAGATATGTACATAATTGCTTTTTGTTTGGGGAAGATTGTAATGGTTTCTGCTGGGCGGATAATGGACTGGAGTAATAAGACCTTTTAGTAACAGAAACAATGACCTAAGTCAGTGGCAATGCAGAAGAGAACTCTTTGTAAGAGGTATCCTGGAGGTAAGACGAAAAAGTTTAGTGATGCTTCTCACGTGAAAGGAGAGAGACGAAGGGATGGCAGTGGGAAACAGATTCGATAATCTGTCATTTTCCTAGGGCTGTCATAACAAACTACCACAAACTGGGTGGATTAAAACTGCTTAAATATTGTATGTCCCAGTTCTGGACGCCAGACATCTGAAATCAAATACAGAAGTTGGAAGGTTAGTTCCTTCTGAAGACTCCGAGCGAGAACCTGTCCCATGCCTCTCTCCTAACTTCTGGTGGTGGCTGGCACCCCTTGGCATTGTTTTGTGGGTACAGCAGCCCAGTCTCTGCCTCCATCCTCCTGTTCTATGTTGCTTCACCTGGTCTGCTTGTGAGGACACCAGTCACTGGATTTAGGTCCAGTCCTAATCCAGTACAACTCACCTTAACTAATTACACCTGTTTCCAAACACTGTTTTCAAGTACATTCACGTGTGAAGTTCTGAGTGGACTCGAATTTGGGGATAGGGGCCACAATTCAACTCACAATAGAAGGTGACACTCTTAACCAAGTCCAGATGGATGAGAAGGTCTAATCTGGAGACTTGGAGAATGACTTGCCTTTCAGCATATTAAGGTTTAGGTACCTACAGAGAATCCCAGGGAATCTGCCCAGTCAGCAAATAGAATTAGGGGTTAGAATTCAAATGAGAATATCAGTTTGGAGAGAGAGATTTGAAAGTCACTAATATTCAGAAGATAAAGTTATTTTAATGAACGAGATCTTCCTGAGGGTATACCCAGAATGCGATGAGAAGGAGAATGAGACAATCTTCTTAGGGTGAAAAAGAGCCTTGCAATCTTTTAAGTTTCTTAAAATATTAAGGTTTTCTTACACTTTTCTTTGTAATGTGTGAGTCACTGGTGATAATTGTATTCAATTTTTAAATCCCCGTATAAACTCCTGATGTGATGACCTTGCCAATTTTATTAGCCAGAAAGTAACAGAGTATTTTCAAAATATGCTTGATAGAAATGGACACAAAGTTCTTTTATAATTAACATTTTGTTTCCATTCTCATCAAATTAATTGTCATTTCTTGAAATATCTGCACCTATTATTATGCAAATGATACTACTGACATGTCGCATTTGTTACTTCCTTTTACAGGCTGAACTAATGCAGTTCTATCAATAAATACTTTTTGTCCTATACAGGACCGCATGCTTATTGGGAGGAATTCTAAACTTAAAATGCTTTAAAAAACACCTGAATTTCACTGCAACTTCAAGATTAACTCGCTGTAACATTGATCAAGTTACTTGGCCTTTCTGTATCTCAGTTTCTTCAACTACAAAATGAGGAAAATAATAATTACCCCTAAGCTTACAGGTTGCTAGAATGCTTGAATATAATAAAACACAGAAAAACCTTTTGTCAACTGTACAGGGGTATAGAAATGAAAGATATTGTCAAACCAACGCTATGATGAAGACCAAGCTTAATGATCCAAGAAAGTCCTATAGTTAAGACAATGTTTGGACATTCAACAGATCGGGAACAAGCAGTTGGAGGGGTGGAATTAAAGGTAGAGATAACAGGGAAAATGGTCCAAGTTCTCTAAAAAACAGCTCCAAGAAATATGGGTTAGGTCTCGACTACGAAGAAATAACACCATTAGATACAGCAATTTGGCAAAAGGCAAACGGTGGGTGGTGAGAGACGGTCCACCCAGAACATTGGTCAAAACTTTAGGGTGAGCTGTGTTTTTAGAGATTGTACCAGGCTGTGCAAATAAAGATCCACATTCAATCAGCCTATCTGTCTTCATAGGCAAATAACATAGCAAGGAATTATTTTTACCCTCTGAGACCCTCACTATCTCCAGCTACACTCCCTTCCTCACGCAACATACAGAGAACTTTATAAAAATAGCTAATTAGCCAGAGAAAAGTTGCACAGTGGAGAAAAGTTGACAGAAACCATGACCAAGGGCATCCTCCCTCTGGTCGAGGACACAAAGGATGGGTATAATCTCTGTGTACAGGGCCTCAGAAGCAATACCAGGGTCTCAGAAAGCTGACATGAAGTAGCAAGTGAGGCCAAGTTGATGTATATGCAAACAGAGCAGAGATGGATTAAAGAAGAATAAGAAATGATAAAGAAAATGTTGTAACACTGTGTTATCTCTGTTGAGTTAGTGCATGGGCCAGAGTCATCCTGCTCCTGTTTTTGTAAATAGCTTTACTAGACACAAACTCATTCATTTATATATTGTTATAGCCATTTACGTACCACATGGCAGAGCTGGGTTTTGGGGACAAAGACCATATGGTCTGCAAAGCAAATATATGTACTATCTTCCCTTTACAGAAAAAAGTTTCCTAACCTCTGTGTTAGAGGAATGGGCAAAGCAAGATATTACAGAGAATAGAAAATCTCAGCCAAAACACAGAGCAAGAAGTGAGATTTGATGACAGGGAAGAGGTTGATTGCAGGAAATGGGGAACACTTAGACCAAATAAACAAAACAATTACAACGAATATTCATCATATTATTTAAAATGAATTAAGAACAGATGAATAAAACACAGCTCTTTGATGTCCTAGTTTCTGGATGTTCTCACAGACATCATCATGTCTAAAATAAATATTTGAACTAGATGATCTTTAGAGCCCATTCGGGCCTGAATGTCCATGACTGCAAGCATTTCTCAGGGTCTCCTAGAGTAAGTATCTTGCTACTCGGCAGGAAAGATTCCTTGTTTCATTTAATTTCTTTTAAACCAAAAGGGAGGAAGCACTGATGTGAGCTATTACAATTTTCCTGCGTAACACTTTTTTGTTAAAAATATTGATTCTTGTAGAGAAGGCCTTTTAAAAATCTAAAATCATAGGGAAAACTGAACTGGGAACTTCATTCACATTTTAAGTGAATAAGGAGGTTATGTGTATGAAATGAATAAATATGTTGTAAGAAGAAAATAAATATTTTTCAACTGTGGATTTGAGAATCTAAACTCACGTCACCCTCACCTGGTCCCCACATCTCCTCCCTCCTATGTCCCCTATCTCAGTAACGGCAACGTTATCTATTCAGTGAGCCAGGTGAGGAAACCACAAGTCGCTTTTTTTTTTTAAAGATGGATCATGGCATCTTTTTTTGTTTGTTTGTTCTATATATTTTTTATTTTTGGCTACATTGGGTCTTCATTGCTGCGCGCAGGCTTTCTCTAGTTGCAGAGAGCGGGGGCTACTCTTTTGTTGTGATGCATGAACTTCTCATTGTGGTGGCTTCTCTTGCGGAGCACAGGCTGTAGACTCGCAGCCTTCAGTAGTTGCAGCACGTGGGCTCAGTAGTTGTGGCACAAGGGCTTAGTTGCTCCTCGGCATGTGGGATCTTCCTGGACCAGGGTTCGAACCTGTGTCCCCTGCATTGGCAGGAAGATTCTTAACCACTGCACCACCAAGGAAGTCCCACAAGTCGTTTTTAATGATTATTTCTTCCTCTCTGCAGCAACTCCCAGGGCATCTGTCGGGGCTCCAAGCCCTCTTCAGTATCTTCAATACCTCCACATCTCTCTCCATCTCCACTGCGACTCCACTAACTAGGTTTAATCCCCTATCTCTTCTTCCCTTGGAATCACAGTTCCCTTCCTGGTTACACCAATATTGGCCAATTTGTTTGATTAACTCTTAAAATTTATTGCTATCAGAATAAAGTGCAAACTCCCTTGAATGCTTTTCAAGGTCCTCCATGATCCTGTCCTCTGTTTTAACTAATTATTCTAATTACTTAACCTTCTTCATCCATTCACTCGGTCACCACCCATGGGATACTGTGTCCTTACTGCGTCCAATGACTTGTCCATACCCCCACTTTTCCATACTCAACTGTCTGATTCTTCAGAAATCAATTTAGATGTCATCTCTTCAAGTAAGCTTTCAGTAACCCCATGAAGAGGGGCAAAGTACCCACGCTGAGTAGACAACACAAGCCTGTACTAATTTATATCATAACATAAGCAATACTATATTATCTACTTGTTCACCCAGATAAGACATGATACTTCCAAAATACAAAATCTGTGTCTTATGACTTTATGTCCAGCATCTAATAGAGTGCCTGGCTTGTCATAAAGAAATATTTGTTCAGGAAAATAAATGGATAAATAAGTCACTGGACTATTTAAAAATAGAATGAACAGAAAATTTCACTAGGAAGTAAGAGGCTGAAAAAAGGAGCCAATTTGCAAAGTGATATTCTGTGCCCACGATAAGAAAAATAAACAGTATATGTGCTTAAAACAGTATATTTATTCAATCTGTCACAATCATTTTACCACATTTTGCCATATTTAAAATGCTTTAAGGGAACTTCCCTGGCAGTCCAGTGGTTAAGACTCTACACTTCCACTGCGGGGGGCACGGGTCAGGGAACTAAGATCGGTGGCAAAAAAAAAATGCTTTAAGATGGGAAAAATAAGCAATTCAACATCAGTCCAAAGCAGGCAGTAAACAAATAAGCACACACACACAGATCATATAGGCAACCACAAAAAATCTCAAAGAATTTGACCTGAATTAGGAAATTAAAATAATAATAATAATAAACCCCATCTATTGAGAAGGCTAGGAGTGAACCAACCACTGACCCTAACTGTCAAATGAAACACCAGCGTGCAGTGTCCATCCCTTCATTTAGATGTCATCAGGCAGCACGAGGGAGGGGCAGGAAAAGGGAAACGCAGGAAGGGAGGAAAAGAAGTGGGAATTAGGACAAAGAGATGGAAGATAATACTCAGGTTCTGTATTTGTTTACTACGGGAGAAATATTTTTAAATGATCTATATCTACAAAGGTTTGTGATAATTTTTCGTGTCCTACATCCCTTTTACAGTCTGATGAATTCCATGAGTCTCATCTCAGAATATTTTTGTAATGAGTAAAATAACATACACAGGAACATAAACCTGTCACATTGCAACACTGTTCCCAACCCTAAATTAGGCACCTTAGATGCAAGGTCGAAATTATTTAAATGAAGAACAGCCTTGCTCTTTGAGTCAAAGACTTGGTTTTATTAATAATGAACACGAAGCGTATGAATGAGGTACTTTGCTCATCTGCACCACTGAGGCAGTCTGGGGAGCTCTGACATAGTAATGACGAACAACAGTGTCTGTAATGTCTTGCCAGCGTGCGTCTGAGCCCCACTGACCTGCAGGCCCGTCTTTACCCAACCGAATCTCAGGCTCACCCTGCTAACTAACACATCTCTCAATGCCCGCAGGCACCTAATTGTACTCACAGAGATGATGCTGGGCCAAGGCACAGCAAAAGCACTCATCTTAAGAGATGATAAAGAAAACAATAGCACGCTATTTCCAGTTATAAACAGCCACACAAAGATCTGGAATGCATGGCTTCTATCTCATGTGACGTGTTAGTGTAACACACAGACACAGCAATGCAGCTACATGAACTGAGGAAAAGTCTGTGTGCTTTTTCTCTACGTGCACTAGATGCTACCACTATTTTTCCTATTTAGAATTTATTTTTGATATTGATATCATGTAATTTGGATAAATTATAAATAGGCATGCCTAGTTGCTCAAATTAGACACACGCAAATATAACTGAAGAAATTAAAATGTAGGGGGACAGTTGGTTTTCCATACAAAAAAAATAAAATTAGATCTTCACCCTACACTATAGGTCAAGAACAAATTTCAATGAATTATAGCAGTAATTACAAAACTACAATTAAATATAAATAAAAATACAAATTAAAAAATAAGTACATACCTACTTATCTGATGGAAAATATCAAAAATGGCGTTCAGAGCAAAGGCCTTAACATAAAGAGAAAGTTGATAGAGTTCACATAAAAAATAGATATTTGCTTAAAATGTAAAAAATAATATCAAATAGGGTACATCATTTTAATGAATATTACACAGTCTTATATAGAAAATAAAAAGATTTAACAAACCATCCAGAAAAGGATGATTGGATTAATAAAAAAAGTGAGAAAAAAATAGCCAATTCACAATGAACCACATAAATATATTATTGTTAAATTCCATCTCAGGAGCATTTTATAAAAATTCAAATTTAAACTGCAGTTAATTTTTTCTCAGAAAATATTTTTTTAAACCCTAATTTTTACAGTTGGCCTGGAAAAGAAAAGACATATATTTGTTAGTGCAGCTAATTTGACCACATGTACCAATTACATTAAAATATTAACAATGGTCAGAATTCACCTTGAGAATAACCAGAGATGTATGAAAAGAATTATACATAAAGATATTCATCAACAAAACATAGAATAATATGAAGAACTTTTAGAAGAGAAGAAAATGTGCTCATTACATATGTGTGAAGAACAATCTGAAAAAAAATGTATAACTATAAATATGTAGAAAAATGACTAAGAAGATGCATACCAGAATATCAAGTGAGACTTTCTGCTACCAATCAAGATGGGGTAAAAGAACAGATTTATCCTCCCACTTGAAACAACTAAATATTACAACAAAATATATGAAAGAACATCTCTCAAAACATTAGGCACTGGGCAAGGCAGAGATTTCTAAGAAATGGGAAATTGGGATGTGAACAAGATGAGCTGGAAGAGCACGTCCACTTCCTGCTTGGAGAAAGTTTCCAGGCCACAGTGCAGGGAAGGGAGATGCAGTCAGAGCCAGGAGCTGAGGGACCAAAACTGGGCGTCCAACAAAGCCAAGATGGATGTAGGTCTCAGCAACTGAGAGAGGAGAGAGCTGCATGGGGAAGGAACGCCAGAGATCTGCGGGGGGGATGGGAGGACACTCTCAAGAATTCTGTGGACTACTATTGACCAGTGTGTGCATGTGAGGAAATCACCTGAGGCCAGGGAAAGAAATACCTGATGGGTTAAAGGGAACTGTCCTTGAAGTTCCAAGAGAGCAAGAAAGAGTGCTGCCCCCAACAGCCATAGTATACAACGTGGGTCACAGGGCATCCATGTGAGGGCTAAGAAGGGTCTTGCCTCAGCAAAGGGAAGAAGATCTGGTCCCTCTAGCAAAGCCTTAAGGGAAGATGTAAAAGAACCAAACTATTCCCAAGTGACTAAACCCTGTCTACCACCAAGCTCTAGAGTACCGGAGGTATAAAAATACACACAGGACCGCGGTACATTCACCTTGTTCAGTAGCAAGTCAAAAATTACAAGGCAAATTAAAAAGTAGGAAAATACACCCATAACGAGGATAAAAATCAACCCATTGAAGCAGATCCAGAAACAACAGAGATAATAGAATTAGTAGACAAGAACATTAAAACAGTTTTTACTACTGTATCCCATATGTTCACGCAGACAGAGGAAAGAATAAACATTTCAAGAGCCAAGGAGATATAAAAAGACCCAAATTGAATTTCTGAGCTAAGAATCACAATGTCAGGGAGGAAAAACACACTGATGATGGCAGATTAAACACGGTGGAGGAAAAGATTAGTGAACTTGGTGACCAGTTGTGATTGGCTTTCTATTGCTGTTGAAACAAATTACTGCAAATTCAGTGGCTTGCTACACACACACATTTATTGCCTTACAGTTCTGTAGGTAAGAGATCCAACACAGGGTTAATAGCAAGGTGTTGGAAAAACTGCTTTCCTTCTGGAGGTTTTCAAGGACAATCTGTTTCCTAGACTTTCCAGCTGCTAGAAGCTGCCCTCATTTCTCTGTCCACAGTCCCTTCCTCCATCTTCAAATCCAGAAATGATAAGCTGAGTTTATCTCACCTTTCATGTCTGTGATCTATCCTTCTGCCTCTTTCTTCTACTTTTAAGACCTCATGTGATTAATATAAGGCCCCGCCCCAGATAAACCAGGATAATCACCTTATTTTAAAGCCATCTCAATAGAAATATTTAATTCTATCAGCACTAAAGAACAATATTAGGAAAGAAGAAATGTTTGAAATAAAGGACCTCAGTTTCCTCCTTCAGAAATCAAAAAAGAGAATTAAATTAAACCCAAAGCGAATGAAAGAAAATAATATAGATTACAGTAGAAATCAACTTTAAAAAGGAAATATACATATACGTTACAGTTACATTTTCTCTACTCGGTATTTTAACAGAAAGAAACAGCACATTCATATTTTCAGAATTTAATAAATACATTTTAAAATCTTCGGGCTAGTAGATTTAAAACAAAGATTATTTTTTAATCAAGGGCAAACCACATTCAATATTGAGATGTAACTCTCGTCAAATCTTAAAGAAATTATTAAACCCAATTCTGAGTGGGGGAGAATGTTCTTTATCAAGGCCATGTTTCAGCATGCACACAAAAGAACAACTCCCAAGCGTCCATTCGTTAATTCCACAAACATGTACCAAGTACCTCCTCACCATGAACAACTCAGAATTTTGCTCCTGGGTTGCGGTGTACAGAGATGGTGGCCAGGGCTGCTGCGGACAGCATCTGGACTGCACCCCTTTGGTGCTCTTCCTATCTTCACATGAGAGGCTCACTTGCTTCTTCTGACGGAATTTTTAGAGATGTTTCCCCTGCACAAGGGGTTACTCTCTGACAACCCAATTCTTTCCTCTTACCACACCCTTCTCCTTCCCAGGGCATGGAGGCAGGTTAAGTGGGTAAGGTACGTGTGCGTGTGTGTGCAGGCGTGCTGGGTTGGTAGTGCAGGATAGGACCTTGCCAGAAGTGTTGCTTCTTCCTCGATTCAGACCTGCCTTGGGGGCTAGTCCACGATACAAATGTCATCACATGTGGTGACCTTCTTTGTACATCACAAATCCTATGGTTTCTATCCAACCTATTCAACCTCCAGTTGGTTCCTTTTTGGGTTCCAGAGAAAATATTTGGCAAGTTTGACTATTTCCCCATCTCAATTGTGGTCTGAGTTTAATCTTCTATAACAGGGCTCCTGGGCTATATTGAAATCAGAGCACCGTGTGGCTATGTCTTGTCTCTGAACCTAACTCAGGTGGTACAAGGTTTCCTGCATAGGCTCTGTGGCAGTTAAGAGGTTGACATGGAGAGTTTAGAAAATATTTATTAATCAATAGCAATGGCTATCAATTTTAGAAAATACCTAGAGAAAGGTGTAGCCTTAAAACTACCAGTTGGCATAATTAGTGTCAAGGCCATACCCCCAAATCACTACTAAATATAACTTTTGTTTTCAGGTATTTTCCCCACTAAATTGTGCATTCTTTTAGGGGCTATGTCTCACTCATTTTATATTTTTAATGGCTTGCAAAATATTTGCATGTAAGAAGAAGCATACAATAAATATTTATTAATCAATAGCAATGGCTATCAGTTTCATCTAAAAGCTTTGACCTTGATTCAGGTCTTGCTAAGCACACCCCAGAATAAAATGCTCTCACTTTCTAACTTCAGAAATTGTGGAGAGACCATGAGAGAGAGACCACCATGGGTCTCTTTTTCATAGTCAGGCTAGGAAAACACAGTACCCTTCCTTTTTCCACTCTGAGTCCTTTATATATTTATGATTCACCCAATGTGAGAGCTCTTCTAAGAGTTTAACAAGTAAAATTAGATCATTTTGGTAATGAACTTTAGAAATCACCACTTTAAACTTGAATCCTTTTAAACAAGCATTTTTTTTTACAGTGTATGAAGATAAAAATAACTCAAAGTAGACACTGTCTTGGTGATAACTGAAATCTCCAGTTTTCTATAGCAAGGAATGTTTTGTTTTCTTCTTTCTTCTCTTAGCCATCTTTTGTATTTATAGCATCCTGCTCTCTAACACTTGCGTATGTTGTGTATTAAGTTTTCACACCTGCTTCTTTGAAACATAAACTGAAGAGACATTAATGGTTCCCTGAGCTGGTTTTTTTTTTTTTTTTTCCTTTTGCTTGTTTGTTTTCTTTTTGTTGTTGGTTTGTTTGGGTTGGTTTTTTTTTTTTTTTTTAATTCTTTTGTGGACACTCGTAAACATCCAAACATCGTTACCCCTCAGAATTGCCCAGTTAGAATAACCTCATGATTAAGCACCTGTGTCCTTCAAAAGCACCTGTGTCCTTCAAAAGCTTCTCCAGCAAGATTTTCTCAAGACTCCAAAGAACAGGACCATGTCTGATGCTCTGTGAATTGCCTTTAAGAAGAATTACTTTGACCAAAGGCCCCTGGAGTCCTCCTGGTGGCATGTCGCACGGTGCTCTCTGGAGGACTTTGTGCTTGAAGACATACAAGAATTACTTAGTTGTACCCCAGGGCTGATTAACACGAGCCTCCACGTCACCAAATAGGTACGGAAAGTAATCTAAGTTGATAATGATACTTCCCATCCCTAAGCTCTTCCTACTATCACTGTTCGGATTGTTGGCCTTTTGCTGCCTCAGAGGTAGGTCTCAATGGGGCAAGCTGGAAATGAGATCACATGTCAACTTCCCATGCTGGCAGAGAGAAGTGGCGTGAGGAACTCTCCATGCAGTCAGTGAAGTTTCAACTTGGCGCGTAACACATCCACCCCCTTCTCCTCTCACCCTGCTAAGGATCCTTTCCTCTTTCAAAGAGCGGCTCAACATTATGATTCTTGTCTTACTGATTTACACTACTATGCCCACTCCTTAACTTTGTATCTCCATGGAATCGTGGCGTTCAGCTGCGATATGAATATGCTGTTTTAATGCTTTGATTTGTAAAAGTTTAATAAATAGAAATGCCATTGCTATGACTAAAGTGTTTCTTGACAATTAAAAAACAAGATGTTAAAGTTATCTTCAATTACACTTCAAGCATAAAGCAGGCTAGAAATATTAAATTAAAAATAAATAAGATAAATTTAATTTTTACCTCACATGCTCAACTGAAAATGTGACTCAGATAGAATCATAGTGAGAAATGCATGAAATAACATGCCATAGTTTTATTCAGGGACCAAGGACCAGACGCTTGTTGTGGTCACCATTTATTACCTTTACTTTTAGCCTCTTTGATCAGATCCTACGAGAAAGGTTAAGATTTAGTGAGATGTTTAACTCATCCAAAATAGAAATACTTCAGGGAGTGGGATTGCAAGCAGAAAATAGTACATGTGTTATTATTTTGAGAACAAACACATTTTGAAAAACATGTAGATAAGTTTTTAAATGTTTAGATTTAGGAAATGAGAGATATTTATTTACAACTTCTGAATTTCCAAAAACTTTTAATTTTAGTTGTTAATGTCGAGCAAACATAAGCCCTATTGTTAGCTCTTGTTTTTTTAAGAAAATAAACTGTGATCATGCAAATGCCTCAAAATAGTTTCAAAGGCAAACACTTCTCCATAATTCTAATGTGGAGATCTAAATATTTACATGGACTTTTATAACTGTCCTATAAGCATACTATTATAAATCCTAACCGCGTAAAAACAGCAATCCTAAAATATCCCGTAAATAAGAAAATACCCACGTTAGAAGGAAGACCATAAATATCTGACATAATGAAATAGTATGGCTTTTTTTTCCCTTACAGGATTAAAACATTCCTATGTCTCTTATTTTGCATGTGAGCTGTAAGGCTATAAATTGTAAAGCACAAATCAGTAGAAAGCCTAACTGCATTGTGAAGAAACTAAACTGGTTTGCATTTAAGGTGGAATTTGAATTCTATACATTTCATAGGACTATCCATTCTGTGAAAGTTTGTGGCATGCATGCATTTCCACATACAAAAACATTTAGTTAATGATGTCTTAAATCCCAGTAGAAATACTGAAGGAAATAGAGGTGGTCAGAGCTAAAAGTGACCCAGAGGAGCCAGGATAGGAATTTGTAAAGATATCACTGTTCCCAAGACCTCCAACTTTGAAGAGAGGAATTAATAGCTATAATGGATGTGTGACAGCAGAATTTCTCAAACATGTGGCACATTATTTGCCCCAAACCACAAAATGATGTGTAAGCACTTCAGGAAAAATCTCAGGAGTAAAAGAAAATGGTTCCTACTTGCTAAAAAAAGGATCTCACAATTTGTCACCTTGGAAAGATTCCATTGCGTTTTTTTGTGAAATTTGTTTTCAAGTGTGAAGTGCAGAAATTTCTTTCACACGCCGCCGTGCATACACTTCAGCTCATATTCACAGAATAATTCACAGAAGGGTATATGCCCTATATTAAACAGCCAATGTGTATGGTGAAAGGGTTTAAAACTTTTTCATGTTATAGTTTTCTTTATTTTATTTTTGTTTAAAATTAGAGTTCCTTTTAAATATAATAGAAGGATGAGAGCTTTGCTGATGGTGAGGACATGCTTTTTCTTTTCACCATTCAAAATCTGCCTCTTACACGGTTGGCCCTGCTATTTAACCACTATCACTCTACAAATTTAATAATTATGTAGAACATACAGCACAGCACACATTTTCTTGTATGTTAGGTTTGGGGGGGGCCACATCAAGTATTCTATGCTATTTACTTTCATGCGAACAAAAACCCATTATTTATCTTTTACCTTATTGTGTCGAATGTATTGCTATAAGACAAATCATATTTTAAATTACATGGACTGTTGAAAAATAAATGAAGATGTTGTACATAGATAGACTCATAACTTCACAACATTGATAGACTGTGTCACAATGATGCTGACCCTCGTTTCCTGAAATGTGAAAATATCTTGGATGCTGATTCCATTTCTCAACTCTTAGTGCACTGATCATTTACTCCATGTTCTAGCACTTTATTGCATATATGCTCACCCTCTTGTTTCCGATGTGTTTTAATATAAATAAATTATCTGATTAAAAGCTTCTTTCGGAGGGGGGTCCAATCTCTCACCTGATTTTATACTGTTCATAGTGTCTAGGAGACTAGGAGACACAAAGCAGTTGCTCAGTCGTAGCCGTGATTATCTGATTTGATGAAGGCAGACATACTAGATATACTCAGCGGAGGTCCTCATGAATGGCTTCCCTTTACAAGGTTAGCTTACACCATACTTGTCTGCTGTTTCTTCATTTCTCTGCTTTTCTTCCCATTTAGCAGCTATCACAGCAACGGTAAGGTTATTTCTAAATTTTACCCTCCTTCCTGCACATTAACTATATATGTATATACACACACACACATATATATGGAAACTACTATATATATTTTATATATATATGTGAAAACTATTGTAGAAGCATTAAAAATGGTCAAGTGGTCATTTTTGTTGTATTCTTTGTTCGGGCGTTACATGCCTCACCCTACAAATACCAATTCTTTAAAAGGAGAGTAAGAAAGAAGGATTTTGAATTGATGGATAATTTAAACATAACTGTGTATGTCAAAATCATATCTTAATTTAAAAACCATTTAAGGTCTCAATGAGTTACTTACTTGGAGAAAACTCAGTTTGGGGTTCTAAAAGGTCGTTGGTTGAGAGGCAAAGCAAAAATCAAAGAATACCTGTTTTTCTTCGTTTTCTGTTATTGAGTTTGAACTCATGCTGGGACTTCACTGAATCTCAGTAACCGCCCTCACAGCTCTTCTAGAACAATCCATCGTTGGAGAGTCATACATGTGTAATTTGTATTATAAATGCACTTATGTTCAGACTTTTTTTTAGGACTTTAATTGAGATATGCTTGACATACAATAAACCGCATGTATTTAAAGTGTACAATTTGATTTTTTTTCTTATTAGTAACGTATATATGGCAATCCCAATCTCCCAACATGTTCAGACTTTTTAAAAATTTTATGGGAAATCATCTTTCTAGACGTTTTTTTTTCAAAGAATCTGTTGCACTAGACTTTGTCAAATACATGACTGAAACACGTAACATTTCCATCCAACATATAAAATGTGTGCAGTGTTATTTCCCTTCAGTGCTGATTATCATGACTGACATTTGTGAAAGTATTTAATCCTCTAAAGGTCCAACTGATTGGCCATGAAGGATTTCATTCAAACAGAACCTAGCAAAGTCCTCATTGCCCTGTGGAGTTGTTTGTATCAGATGGTGAAACTTGGTATCTAACTGTCATATTATGGAATTCAAGATCAAATAAATGATTACTTATTCTTAGTGAATGTACCAAAATGAAATGGCCAGGAGCTATGCCTAACAAAATGTTCATAGTGGGGAAAATGTTAAAGATGTAAAATTTCAATCAGATTATTCACAACGCACGCCTAAACACGTGTTCATGTACATACTCACAGCTGATCTTGGAAGTGTGGAATTTTCCTTATTTGTGACTATTTTTCAGACCCTAACTAGCTCTAAATCTGATTCTGGTTAAAAAAAAAAAAAAGACACTTGTTTTTAGGATTGTTTGTAGGAACAAAACATACTTGCATATTTGACTTTGACTTTTCAAGGAAAGTGGAATATAAGAAGAAAGAAGTGAATGGCATATTAGTTCACTGCCCAGAAGTGTAACACGAGAAAGCTTCTGAGATCTCAAAAACAAGAAAAAAGAAATCCGTCCTTACCTGCTAAGAAATCTCAAAATACGTACAGTCATCCCTTGATATGGGTGCGGTGTTGATTCCAGGACCCCTGCAGACACCAGAATTCGGAGATGTTCAAGTCCCTTATATGAAATGACAGAGTTCATTCGGCCCTTGGTATCTGAGGGGACCGGGTCGCAGATTCAACCTTCTGTGGATCTCAGTGAATCCCAGTGGAATCCCACAGATACTGAGGGCCAACGGTATTCTGAAAAACATCACCACATTTAAACCAAGCCTGGGAAATCGCTAGGTACCCCAAATCTAAGTCGTGCTCCCAGGGGACAGTATAAAGCTGCAATATACTCAATCACACAGATCCAACACGTCGAGAAAACAAACAACACTGCATGCTTTAGAGCACCCACTTTTTCAACAGATACTTTCACTTCCATTCCATTCTTGAGTATGTGTAAGGAATAAGAAAAAAGAAATACGTCCTCGTTTTCCTCTTCAAGTAGAAAAGTGTACCTAAAGCATTTCTAACTCCATAAAAATTTGGAATAAATTTGAGTTCTGGCATAATTTATCCCAAATCCATTCCATCCAGTGATATTCATAGCCTGGCATTTGTACAACCAGACATAGTACAGTGGATATTAAGAATAGTTTCTAAATTGGGTGATTTTTAACTTTGCATTTTGCCCGATGGTTCCTGTAAAAATTTACAATTGCTGTCATAGCATATTGACATTCAAAAATTAATATTTAATAAAATCATCAACATGATAACAATTCAACAAAAATAATGACATAAAAATCAGCACCATGAAATCCTTTGTTTTAGAAGAGGTAAAAATAAGAATCAAATTGAATCAGGGTATTCTAAAATGTTAAATGTAGCACAAGAACTAGTTATTAAACTAGTTACCAAAAAACATTTAGGAAAAGAATAACAGCAAACTGTCAAAGAAATTAGTAGAATAGTAGAGTATTTTTTACAATTTAATATATTTATACATTTTTATGATACAAATAATTTACAAAGATATATAATTATATATAATATGTATTATAACTATACATAATTGAATGGTAAGAAAAAGGAAACAGAGTGATCAAAGCCAGTCCAAGGGCCAAATCTCAGCATGAAAATATTCAACCCCATTCAGTCTGGCAGGGTTCACTGGATGGGAAAGGAAATATTTAGTTAAAGTTAGATCTATAAATCTGGGTAGGTAAAGACAATGGTTACTTTTGAATGCCAGGCTGAAATTTCTGATTGTGTTAGTTAATATGTGGATAGCTATTTTATACACTACTAAGGATAGTCAATCCTTGCAAAATTTAATTCTATTCACAGGAGGTTTCGCAAGTTTGAAAAAGATATGTGATCTAATTTTAGCAGTCAGAGGGCACAAAAATCTATGTATGTTAGTTATTTTACTCTTGTGTAAAGGTGTCTCAAACCACAACATTTTCCCTCTGTACCACATTATACAACTTAATTATTCACATCTCTTCTATTCTCAATTAGCACCAGTTGACATGAATTAAAAGAATGAAGAATAGAAGATAGAAAATGAAAATATGTGATCTTTGGGAATAATTTTTCTACACATATTGTGAGAGAATGAGACTTAATTCTTCATAAGATTGTTAAATTACCCCTGAAGTCTATTTCAAAAGAAGAGTAGTAGTAGACATAAAACTGGCAACCAAACACCATTCCCAAATTCTTCTTATGTTGCACCTTCTCACTAAATTAGGAGCTTAAAGATGAATGCTTACTTTCCTAGATTCCTTTACTGCCTAAGCATACACTGAGACTGATTTTAACTCAGAAAACATAAAAGGAAGTTTTCTATGGTTGCTTCTGGGAAAACAAATAAAAAAGGATAGATAGATATGTGTAAGTATAAGAACCATACACACACTGATCAGTATGTGATGCCTGGAGCTGCAGCAGCCATCTTGTGCTCATGAGATAAATGTGACTAAAGTACAGGATCATTGACCCTAAGAGTGTTTAGCCACTGCACCAATACCAGTAAAAGTCTGAAGAACTGCTTATGTGGGAAAAATGAATCTCAGTTATTTCAGCCACAGTAAGTTAGGTGTCGTGTGCTGATTTGTTTTGTTCTTGCTGCTCCAGTTGTCGCTGTTATTGTTACTTGGACCTGAATTCACTCCTGATCACTATAAAGTGCTTTTGGGTTTTTTTTTTTTTTTCTGCAAAGTTGTCATCTTTGAATAAAAGCAGAACATAGCAATGAAGGATAACTGTAAAGGACAACGCTCTTTCAGATCTATGAGCTCTGTATGCTTCTTATACTTGTGTTTTCAACTTGTTTATTAACAATCCTTAGACTCAAATAAATAAAATATATAGTTATCCAGTGAAGGTTTTAATACACTATAATAACACAAAATTCAAAGGTTACGAGTGACATGAATAGCCATTGATTTTTAAGGTTTATGATCCAATTTAATGATATGAGTTCAAGATTGTCACACATTTAAGACACGACCAAGTTTGGCTGTTTTTGCTGTGAAACAATAATAAAGACACAAATGTCTTAAAGGTAATATGTTTCAGATTAAATAAGAGCTATTTCATATATTTTAAAAATTAAAACCACTAATATTGATGGTAGCTCCTAGCTACATAAAGAATTTTGCTTTGAAAGGCACCAGAATGTCTAATGACATATCTTTTATAACTACAGGGACAATTTTGAATGAGAATAAAAAGATGGCAAAATGTCTCTAGATCTTTTCAAAAGAAACTTTGATAATTACTATTTAAAAAATTTTAAAGGGTCAAAAATTATTAAAAAGTAAGACATTTTAGCATACTCTTTTTTTTAAAGCTCTTTATTGGAATATATTTGCTTTACACTCTTGTACCAGTTTTTGAGGTACACCAAAGTCAATCATCTGTATTTATACACATATCCCCATATCCCCTTCCCTCCCGTGACTCCCTGCCACCATCCCTGTCCCGGCCCTCTAAGGCACCACCCATCATTGAGTTGATCTCCCTTTGTTATGCAGCAACTTCTCACTAGCTCTCTATTTTACAGTTGGTAGTATATATATATATATATATATATATATGTCTATGCTACTCTTCAATTTGCTTATATGTACAATTTTAGCAATTAATTACTATACTCTAGTGGGTATATGTCATCCTCTTTCATTTTAAATAAATTTAAAATAATATTTATAACCTACATCTTTTCCATCTTTGTAATCTTGTCCACCAGAGCCTGGCTGTTGGCGATGAAATTAAAAATATTGAATGTCTCTAAATGCATCTTTAGGCATTAAAGAGAATGGAAAAAGCTCTACAGTATGTAGTGATTCTTTAATATAATTAGGGTAAACTTCCTGAATATTGTGGAGAAGTGTAGCTCGATGTGAATGCAACTTTTCAGGTGCAATAGAGGAAAACATCATTTGTGACTTGCCCCCAAAAGTATGATAGTCACTGAAGAGTAAAAAGTTCAAAAGCTAAAGAGTAGTTTGTTCTGGAAGATTACACTTCTCGTTGGTGTTTTAAGGGAAAGAGACCATCATTCAACAGTGCCACACTGATTAAACAAACTTCAAGAAGCAAGATGTATTAAAAGGAATCTGTCTTTGCCATGCACTTTTTATAAGCAATTCAACTACTTAAAACTGTTTTCCAAAGTGAAAAATGCAACGAGTAGGATTTCGTGTGTCTGTGCTTTGAGTCTATTCTCTGTTAACCTTTCTCTGAAAAGTCATGCCAGACATTATTTTCAGACAATTGTTCTGTTCAGAGAAACACCAAGAACAAATAAGCATTTGCACTTGAAGTGTGAAGAACATTTTAATGGCGTTAGAAATAATTTTTGCTTTGCTAGCTGCAGGGCTAACAAAAATAACTAAAGAAAAACAGTCCAAAAATGTGGTGAAAAGATATTTAGATTTATCACTGAACTTTGTCTGCTGTTTCTTAGACCTTTTCTTTCACCAGCTGATAATAAATGTCATGTATCCTTCATAGTCAGGACACAAAAGAGAAAGTATCTCGTCACCGAGGTGTAAGGCTCTTCATCTTTTCAAAAATGACAGACATTCCAAATAAAAGATTAAAGGTCTAAGTTTTTAATCCTTCTAGCTTGAAAAAAAGTTTCTAAAATTTAGATGTTTCTCACAATGGCAAATGACTGTAATATCACCAAGATGGATATATTTTAGCTTCTTAAGTAATAAGTGAAATTATAAATAATCTATATTAGGTAATATTAATGCATCCTAGTAAGTATATGTTGAAAACCTACTAAATAGCTCAGTATTTTTTTATTTAAGGATACCTGCTATTAAATTTAAATTTTGCAACTGATAAGACAAGTATACAAGACAGTAATGCCCAAAGCAGAGTATAATTAAATGCCTTACTCCACACAGAGGGGCTGATGTAATGCAATGATACAGAATAAGAGTTCTATGCTCATATATTCTAGGTTCAAATATTTCCATGTTTCCTCTCTTCTCTGATTCTGACCTTTGGAAATTGACCTTATCGCTATGAACCTCAGTTTCATAAAATCTATTTTCTTGTCATTTATTTGTACATACTTCCTGAGAGATGCACCATAATAGTTTACATCCCTGACAAAAATCTTCCTTCCCCTTCCTTCCCTTCCTCCTTCCTTCCCTCCCATCATTTTTTTTTTCTTCCCTTCCTCTACCTCTTTTAGGGAAGACAGAAGTTTGGAGTAGTATATCGGCACTCTGGTCTACTTAGGCTGAATAGCTTAGAAAGAAATCCTTTAATTCTTGTTTTGGGTCCATTTTTAAATGAACACCTGGGCTTTGTTCGTCTGTTCTCTTGTTTCCTATCTGTATTCCCACACCCCACCCCAACCCCAGCCATTAGTGCTCCAAAATGGAAGAGATTTCGCAAACAGGAGCGCTATGGAGTCTTCATTCATTGGGTAGGTCTCCATTCCTAGCTAAAAGCTTTCTAGAAATCCTGAAGCATACCTGAGTAAAAAGCCTCTTAGGAATGCATGTTTCCCCTCCAACAAAACACCCTAAAACGCAAAGGTTTGAGGCAAGATGGTGATGGATGTATATACACTTTGTGGTACTACATTGAGCTGCGTGCTTATAACAAAATATATCAAATTTAAAACATTTAAAATCGGACTCAATCTCTTGCCCTACCAACCATCTTCCCAGGTGTTCAAGACAGAAATCTGAAAACCACTTTACCTTCTGCATCAACCTTGCTTCAAATCCTATGTTCCCCTGTGCCTCTGAAATGTCTCTTGTTTCCTACACACGGGCCAACTCCACCCCACTCTCACATCCTCTGTTGTTCACTTTTCTAATTCATCCTGCAAATTATCGTTAGAACCATCTTCCTCCACTCCATCCCCAACTATGACCTTTTGCTGCCTCAGCTTTCCCATTGCCAAAAATAAGTAAGAAGTCCCTTTAAGGTCAGACTTCAATCCACTGTGAAGTCTCTTCCTCTGCTACTTCCATTCCAATTTCCCAAAACACCCCAAAGCCTATCCCATGCAACCTAAACTCTAGTCTAGTGAAACTACTTCTTAGTTCTGTTCATTCACATCTAAGCATCATTGCTAGCGGTTGAAACACACCCCGGGTGGGATAGGTTCCTAAGGAGCTTGACTATCCCAGTAATTTGTTACATCACTGTGCAGGTCCACAAGACATCAATACTCCTTAAATGCATACATACATTTAAACATTTTACACGTCAGTCCCCCCATTAAGCTATAAGCACCTTGAGAGCAAGGTGTCTTATTCACCTTAATATCTAGCACAAGACACAGCTTTGAGTTCCATTTGAGACATCTCCCCTACGGACCCAAGAAAAGGATACCCATCTATCTTAAAGCAACATTTTCCATGTTGGTCTCTCTGTCTCTCCCAGATACACTTTATCTCCCTGCCCTTAAGTTTTCTTTTTTAGGATTTCTAGCGATCTCCTTTGCCTCTTTCTCCTCATCCATCCTGAAAATACAGCCCACTGGAAAAGTTCATTTATATTATTTCACATTCAAAGTGAGATGATGATGAGAGTGATGGCATGAATCTATTGTTAATTCTTAGCTGTTCATTATGGGCTGATTTTAAGTATTATATAAATAAACAAATCCCAGGGGGGGAAATACATTTTCTTTTCTGTATTGAAATCTGCTGGAGCTCCCACCCCCCTCCCTGTCTCTGGGCCCTTTCTAGTCACTCTGGGTCAGGAATTGAAATGTCCTGCCTGACAGAAGGAGCCTCAGAAAGCTTGTCCAGTCTGTCCTCCTCCTGCTGTGCCCCTCTTTGTCTGCCCTTTTGTTTCTTAGGGTAATTTTCTTTCTAGCATATGCTCACTTTTACTTCATTACAAAAGAGTTAAGGGACACTAAAGATACCAACAATGACCCAGTAAATAGGCTGGGACTCGGCACTCTGTGTGGGAAACATAGGCTTCCCAGGCTGCATGAAATTCCTTCCCTGATCTGTGCCCATCCCCTCCCCTCACAGTGAGTCTGTCCTAAAGCTGGTGATTATTACCCTCAGGCATTTCTTTAAACTGTTACAAATTGTCTTTGTATAATTCCTCTAAGTACTCTGTTATGTTCTTCAGTTATATATAAATGTGATCATGTAGCAGGTCTTCTGCCAACTCTGTCTTGCTGAACGTTGTTCCTAAGATTCACTCATATTCACGTGTGTAGCTCAAGTTAGTTTACTGCCATTGTCATATACAACTTCAATGTATCATGCTTTATTCTCATTTTGATGAACCTATTTGCAGTTTCCTTTATTTATTATTATTATTTTTACAATGATTCTGCTAAGTATACTCTCACGCGTATCTCTTTGAGTACATCTGTAAAAGTTTCTCTAAGCTACAATATATACATATAATTGGTATTTTAGGAGGTAGATATTCTCACAATTTTTCTCCACCATACAAAAATTTTCTACCAGGATTTTTATTTTAATTGTGTTGGTTACATACTACGTTCCAAAAAATTGACATCTCTACAATATTAATATTAGGTCTTTTGTAATACATTCCAAAAAAATGTTATATTTTTCTTCACACTGACTGTGTACAGCTTGGTTAAATCAAGTGGGTCCTAAGTACCAAATTTCTGTTGATTTATAAAATCAACATCTTTATATAAAATTACATTTTATATTTTAATTTCTGAGATGTGATAAATTTATATTTCATATTGGTCATATATCTAGCAAACTTGATCAACTTATTCATTACATTAACATTATTGGTCACTCTGATTAGTTGATTAGATTTTCTAAGTTTAATTATATCATCTGTGAGGATAGATACTGTTTTCTCTTTCTCACCAAATCTTCTACATTTTACTTTATTTTTTCTTTTGCTCCAGTTAAGATCTGCAGGACAATATTGAAGAGAAATGGTAATGTCAGTCGTCCATGTCTTGATCCCAATTTTAACCAGAATACTTTTCTACTTTTAACTCTATGTTTTAACTTTACATATCATCGAGCTGTAGTTTCTGAGTAGGCACTGGTTAGCAATTGAAGAAGTATTTCTTTAATTTCTAGTTAATTCAGATTTGTTTTGATTTTTTTTGAAACCATAAATATATGACAGATTTTTATGGAATCTATTGACTTGATCAAATGTTTTTATCCTTTCATTTATAAATGTGGTAGAATATATTAATGACTTCCTAATGTTCCTGAATCTGTGGATCAAAGTTATTCATGAAAGATTATTTTTCATATGCTGCCAGATTTTGATTGTTAAAATTTATTTCCACTTTTTAATTTTTTTCAGTGAATAAGAGTGCCCTATAATTACTTTTAAAAATTCATCATCTGATTTCATTCATGAAATAAATTAGGAATAGTTTCCCTCTTTTTACTAATCTGTAAAATCTTATTTGATAGGAACAATATGTATCTTAAATGTACTCAATAATTTACTGTGAAAACAATCCATTTTTCATTTTGAAAGTTACAATTTTAAAAATTGCAGGAAAATAAATATAAAATTTACTATTTTAATCATTTTTAAGTGTACAGTTCCTGAGTGTTAAGTACATGTTGTTGTGCAACCATCCCACCATCCGTTCCTAAAACTTTTCTAATCTTCTCCATCTGAAACTCTGTACCCGTGAACACGAATCGAAGGTTATGCTTCAAAAATACTGATTTCCTATTGCTTTTAGAGTATTGGTTTAAACAAGAGAAACCTCCTGGGTGTGAAGAAACCGTGAGGGAAAAGAATAGAGGATATTTTATTTCTAATCATTTTATGTGTAAAGGAGGACATTTTACTTGCACAGTGTCAGGAAGGTCACCAGAATCCAGAAGGTTTCCTCCACAAGTAATCATTTTTCTTACCTAAGATATAGAATTCACTGTCAAACCCTGGGGGAGAGAGAATCCCCTCAAAAGGAGCAGACCCCCAGAAAGCCTTCTATAAAATAACCTACCAGATTTGTCAGTGGAATAGCATGTATGAATTTGAAAGTAACTTGAGTTAGAAAAAAAATTAAAGTGATATTTCATGTCAACCTAATTTAGAGTGTTAAGATTCATACCCACTGCATATAAATTCTAAATATGGTTTTCTTCTGATAAGGATTTCTCCCAACGTCTGAGGCAGAACTCTCTCCCTATATGGAAATTGCTACTAGAAATCATAACAGGAATCTTGGGCCAGGAAAGGAGCTATTAATCCTGCATCAACTTACAGTGGGAATATTTTTCTAAAGCCAGTTCACAACCTAGCTACTTTGGGACCCAAAAGGCAGCCCCCCTGTGTTGGGAACTTTAATACTATAAGTACTCATGTCAATCACACTAAGTCTCCAAAAGTATTATTCTTATCTACCTATTGATGTTTTTGTAGACTAGCTTAATCTTCTCTGGGGTACAATCTTGCCCTACATATCTACTCTACTTGAAATTCCAGACAGTTCTTAGGGTGGCAATTAGGGACTGGAACCAGAAACTTGTTCTGTTTAAGCTGATACTGAAGCCGAAATGTAATCCAGTCTATTTCTAGCTTCAAGGGAAGAGATTTAGCTCAGAGCTGTGTGGTGGAAATAGGGACCTACTGCAGAACTTTAGGTCTTTCCATCTTTCCTATTACATCTTCACCATGGGGCTTTAATATCCTTTTGAAGTGAATTTGCAGAGAATTGGGCCTCTATCTGAGTATTAGTCCAGGGTACATCCTAAAGATGAAATCATTGTTAGTATCACACATTGGTACCGTCATTAATGCAGATACTTTGAAGAACACACGTTAGTGTTAGGTGGGGAAACTATTTTTGTAAAGATACAGATAGTAGAGAAGAAAGATGGTGGTGAATTAGAAAGACGTGAAATGCATCCCTCTCCACAGATGCATCAGGAATACCCCCCCAAAATGCAATAATTCCCACAGAGAACCAGCTGAACACCAGCAAATGACCTCAGACACCAGAAAGGACTGCAAAGATCCTGACATAACTGGGTAGGACAGAGGGGATAAAAAACGAGAAAGAGGGGGAGAAGAAAGGAAAGGGATGAGTCCCACACCCTGGGGTGGGGGGATCTGAAACAGAGGGGAGATTGCTGAATTCAGGGAAAAGTCCCTTATCTGATGGGGAAACCCCTTCTCCAATGGGGAATTTCCCTGGGTCAGAAGGGAGGCATTTGGGACTGTTCAAAGAGGGTGAAGCGGCTGAGCTGTGGCAGATGGGAAAGAGTGAGAAACACATGGAGGGTCTGCACCATGGCTCAGCATGTCCAGACTGAGACATCAGTTCATAGCTGAACAAGGGGTCTGGGAGCTGGAACATGGGAACAAGAGAACTGGTTCAGGGTGAGAAACATTGTTGGCAGTGGAGAGACAAACTGAGAGGACAGGAGGGAAGAAATCTGCAGTGGAGAGTGCCTACCACAGAAAGCTGGGCAGCCATGGTGGCAGCTTGATACTGCTGACTCACAAGCAGGGAGAGGAGCCACAGGTGTAGCCTCTCTCTCAGTGCCTACAACAGACAAAGGAAGGAGCCCTGTGGGCCTGGCTAACGTACTCAGGGATAGCAAAGGCCCCCAAGCGGGGCTGGGCTAGAGTGCCTGCAGCCAAGAGCCAAAAGTCCGCAGAGTGGTCCAGCTCTGGAGACATTCCGTTTACACCTGAGCCACTGATGTCCCTCTGCAACAGGCACCGCCTGAGCCACCCGAGCCTCTGTGACCCAGGCAGGGCACCGCTGCTTACTCACTCCCAGGGGAAGGAGCCACTACGGTACCCTCTCTCTCCCCACACACCAGTGTTTACAGATGAACAATAAAGGAAGCTCTGCTGGTCGCAGAATAATACAAAAAACCCAAGGCGGTTAGAAGAACACTTACAACTGAGACCCCAAGGAAACAGAAATATTATTATTAATTCTATTGATCTGGTCCATTCTGGGGTCAGTTCTAGTTTTTTGTGTTTTCTCGTTTGTTTTTTGTTTTTTTTTTAATTACAGTCTTAGTCCTAAGGGATCTACACATTGTATAACATTTTTTATTCTATTTTTTATTCTATTTTTATTTTTAGCCTTTTTATATATTTCTATTTCTAGCTAAGTTTTTTGTAGTGCTGACAGTATCTCTCCTACCTTCTTTTCATCTCTAACTTTTATACATTTCTATTTCTTTCTTTTACTTTTCATATTTCCAGTCATGCTATGCTCTTCTGTTGCCCCGTCTTTTATCCTTCTTTAGTTTCTTTTATCCTAATATACTTATAACCAATATTATCACTCAGCAGTGTTTCCTTGCTTTATTCTCCAGATGACACAATGCTTTGGTTTTCATTATTAGGTTTGGTCTTTATCTTAGTTCTGATTATAATTGTCTGATTTTGTTATAGGAATCTTCAGTCTGTCTGATTGTACTCTCACTCTTTATTATATTTGATCCTAGCTTTCAAAATTTCCCTGGATATGTGTTTGTGTGTTTTTGTTTGTTTGTTTTTTTAATTAATTACAACCTTAGTCCAAAGGGATCTACATGTATTATAGCATATTTTTTATTCTTTTATTCTATTTTTTTCTTCTATTTTTATTTTTAGACCCTTTACACATTTCTATTTCTATCTGTTTTTTGTAGTACTAACTTTATCTCATCTACCCTCTTTCCTTCTCTATCTTTTATACATTTCTATTTTTTCTCTCTTTTCTTTTTCTTTTCATATTTCTAGTCACACCGCTTTTCTGTCGCCGTCTTCTATCTTTTTTTAGTTTATTTTATCTTAATATACTTATAATCAATATTATCAGTCTGCTCTGTTTCCTTGCTTTATTCTCCAGATGACACACTTCTTTGGGTTTTATTATTAGGTTTTGGCTTTATCTTAGTTCTAAGTATAATTGTCTGATCTCATTCTGAGAATCTTCAGTCTGTCTGGTGGTACTCTTGCTCTTTATTATATTTGATCCTAGCTTTCAAAATCTCCCTGGGTTTGTGTTTGTGTGTCTGTGGTTTTTTGTTTGTGTGTGTGTGGTTTTTTGTTTGTTTGTTTGTTTTGTTGGGGTTTTTTTTGCTTTGAATTGCTGTTGATTGTCTGATGGCATACTGGGGTTCTTCTGTCAGGTCTTTCTAGTGCCTTATGTTCTATTGGAGTCAGTATTTGTGTGTCTTATACATGTATGTGTTTCCTTGACTTAGTATTTGGTTGACTCAACACTCTGCCATTAGTCTGGGGCTTGGAAACATTTCTTTAAACCCCTTTATTGCCAGGACAAGCAACCTCTGAAGTCTGGACTACTCCATCAGAAGCCAAGTAGGAGACTCTGGGGAGTGAGCACTGAATCCAGGATGCTAGACTACTAGGGAGTCTTCAGACACAGGGAAGATTAACTTCAGAGAACTCTCACAGACCCATGTATCAGAGTCTAAGACTCAGCTTCGTCTGACTGTCTGCAACTGCCAGTGCTGGACACCTCACACCAAACTACAAACAAAGCAGGTACACAAATCCACCCATCAGCACATAGACTACCTAAAGCCATATTAATCTCACAGATACCCTAAAATATAGCACCTGACATGGCCCTACTCATCAGAGAGAAAAAACACAGAGCCACACACCAGAAAGCAGACACCAGACCCCCTCACCAGGAAGCCTACTCAAAACACTGGACAAACCCCACCACAGGGGACAGAAGGCAGAAACAAGAGGAATTACTACTAGGCAGCATAGGGAAAGGAGACAGCAAATCCTACAAATTAGACAAAATGAGAAAGCAAAGAAACACCATGCAGGCAAAGGAGCAGGGAAAAAACCCACAAGACCAAATAAAGGAAGAGGAAATAGGAAAATTGCCTGAAAAAGAATTCAGAGTATTGACAGTAAAGATGATCCAAAATCTCAATAACAAAATAGAGAAAAAACAAGAAACAGTTAATAACGACTCAGAAAAACTTAAGAGCAAACAAACAGTAATGGACAACAAAATAACTGAAATTAAAAATATTCTAAATGGTATAAACAGCAGAATAACTGAAGCAGAAGAATGAATAAGTGAGTTGGAAGATAGAATGGGGGAATAACTGTCACAGAGCAGGAAAGAGAAAAAAGAATAAAAAGAGTGGAAGACAGTCTCAGAGACCTTGGTGACAACATTACATGCACCAACATTCGAATCATAGGCGTCTCAGAAGAAGAAAAAAAGAAAGGGTCTCAGAAAATATTTGAAGAGGTTATAGTGGAAAACTTCCCCAACATGGGAAAGGAAATAATAATTCAAGTCCAAGAAGCACAGAGAGTCCCATACAGGATAAACCCAAGGAGAAATACACCAAGGCACATATTAATCAAACTAATGACAATTAAACACATAGAAAAAATATTAAAAGCAGCAAGAGAAAAGCAACAAAATAACATATATGGGAAAACCCATAAGGATAACAGCTGATCTTTCTGCAGAAACTCTGCAGGCCAGAAGGGAATGGCAGGATATACTCAAAGTCCTGAAAGAGAGAAACCTACAGCCAAGAATACTCTACCCAGCAAGAATCTCATTCAGATTCAATGGAGAAATCAAAAGCTTTACAGACAAGCAAAAGTTAAGAGAATTCAGCACCACCAAACCAGCTTTACAACAATTGCTAAAGGAACTATGCTAAGTAGGAAACACAAGAGAAGGAAAACACCTACAAAAACAAACCCAAAACAATTAAGAAAATGGTCATTGGAACACACATGTCAGTAATCACCTTAAATGTAAATGGATTAAATGTTCCAACCAAAAGACACAGACTGGCTGAATGGATACAAAAACAAGACCCTTTTATATGCTGCCTACAAGAAACCCACTTCAGACCAAGGGATGCATATAGACAGAAAGTAAAGGGATGGAAAAAGATATTCCATGGAAATGGAAGTCAAAAGAAAGCTGGAGTAGCAATATTCATATCAGACACATTAGACTTTAAAGACTACTACAAGAGACAAGGAAGGACACTACATAATGATCAAGGGATCCATCCAAGAAGAATGTATAACATTGTAAATATCTATGCACCCAACATAGGAGCACCTCGATACATAAGGCAAATGCTAACAGCCATAAAAGGGGAAATTGAGAGTAACACAAAAATAGTAGGAGACTTGAACACCCCACTTACATTAATGGACAGATCATCCAAACAGAAAATAAATAAGGACTCACAAGCTTTAAATGACACATTAGAACATCTTGACTTAATTGATACTTATAGGACATTCCATCCAAAAACGACAGAATACACTGTCTTCTCAAGTGCACATGGAATATTTTCCAGGATAGATCACATCTTGGGTCACAAATCAAGCCTTGGTAAATTCAAGAAAATTGAAATCACATCAAGCATCTTCTCTGACCACAACGCCATGAGACTAGATATCAACTACAGAAAAAAAAAAAACTGTAAAAAATACAAACACATGGCAGCTAAACAATACACTATTAAAAAATCAAGAAATCATTAAAGAAATCAAAGACAAAATCAAAAAATGTCTAGAAACAAATGACAATGAAAACACAACAACCCAAAATCTATGGGATGTAGCAAAAACAGTTCTAAAAGGGAATTTTATAGCAATACAGTCCTACCTTAAGAAACAAGAAAAATATTGAATAAAAAATCTACTCTTACACCTAAAACAATTAGAGAAAGAAGAGCAAGGAAAACCCCAAAGTGAGCAGAAGGAAAGAAATCATAAAGATCAGATCAAAATAAATGAAAAAGAAATGAAGGAAACAATAGCAAAGATCAATGAAACTAAAAGCTGGTTCTTTGAGAAGATTAACAAAATTGATAAACCATTAGCCAGACTCATCAGGAAAAAAGGGAGAAGGTGCAAATCAACAGAATTAGAAATGAAAAAGGAAAAGTAACAATGGACACCTCAGAAATAGAAAAGATCATGAGAGACCACTACAAGCAACCATATGCCAAAAAATTGTATAACCTGGAAGAAATGGATAAATTCTTGGAAAAATACAATCTTCCAAGACTGAACCAGGAAGAAATAGAAAATATGAACAGACCAATCACAAGTAAGGAAATTGAGGCAGTGATTAAAAATCCCCCAACACACAAAATCCCAGGACCAGATGGGTTCACGGGCGAATTCTATCAAACATTTCAAGAAGAGCTAACACCTATCCTTCTCAAACTCTTCCAAAATAGAGCAGAAGGAGGAACACTCCCAAACTCATTCTATGAGGCCACCATCACCCTGATACCAAAACCAGGCAAAGATGTCACAAAAAAAGAAAATTACAGACCAATATCACTGATGAATATAGATGCAAAAATCCTCAACAAAATACTAGCTAACAGACTCCAACAGCACATTAAAAATATCATACACCATGATCAAGTGGGGTTTATCCCTGGGATGCAAGGATTCTTCAATATATGCAAATCAATCAATGTGATACATCATATCAACAACTTGAAGGATAAAAACCATATGATCATTTCAATAGATGCAGAAAAAGCTTTTGACAAAATTCAACATCCATTTATGATAAAAACTTTCCTGAAAATGGGCATAGAAGGAAATTATCTCAACATAATAAAAGCCATATATGAGGAACCAAAAGCCAACATCGTTCTCAATGGGAAAAAACTGAAAGAATTCCCTCTAAGAACACGAACAAGACAAGGGTGTCCACTCTCACCATTATTATTCAACATAGTTTTGGAAGTTTTAGCCACAGCAATCAGAGAAGAAAATGAAATAAGAGGAATCCAAATTGCAAAAGAAGAAGTAAAATTGTCACTCTTTGCAGATGACATGTTATTATACATAGAAAACCCTAAAGACTCTACCTGAAAACTGCTAGCACTAACTGATGAACTTAGTAAAGTAGCAGGATACAAAATTAATGCACAGAAATCACTTGCATTCCTATACACTAACAACGAAAGAGCAGAAAGAGAAATTAAGGAAACTCTCCCATTTACCATTGCAACAAAAAGAATAAAGTACCTAGGAATAAATCTGCCTAAGGAGGCAAAAGACCTGTGTGCAGAATACTCCAAGACACTGATGAAAGAAATCAAAGATGATACAAACAGATGGAGGACATACCATGTTCCTGGATTGGAAGAATCAACATCATGAAAATGACTGTACTACCCAAAGCAATTTACAGAATCTGCACAATCCCTATCAAATTACCAACAGCATATTTCACAGAACTAGAGCAAGAAATCTTACGATTTGTATGGAAACACAAAAGACCCCAAATAGCCAAAGCAATCTGGAGGAGGAAAGACAGAGTTGGTGGAATTAGGCTTCCTGACTTCAAACTATACTACAAGGACACAGTGATCAAGACAGTATGGTACTGGCACAAAAAAATAGAAAGGAAGATCAGTGGAACAGAATAGAGAACTCAGAGGTAAGCCCAAGCACATATGGGCAGCTTATTTTTGACAAAGGAGGCACGAGTATACAATGGAAAAAAGACAGCCTCTTCAATAAGTGGTGCTGGGAAAATTGGACAGCTACATGGAAAAGAATGAAATTAGAACCCTTCCTAACACCATACACAAAAATAAACTCCAAATGGATTCAAGACCTACATGTAAGGCCAGACACTATAAAACTCCTAGAGGAAAACATAGGCAGAACACTCTATAGCATACATCAAAGCAAGATCCTTTTTGAGCCACCTCCTAGAATCATGGAAATAAAATCAAGAATAAACAAATAGGACCTACTGAAAATTAAAAGCTTTTGTGCAGTGAAAGAAACCATAAACAAGACAAGAAGACAACCCTCAGAATGGGAGAAAATACTTGTCAATGAAGCAATGGACAAAGGATTAATCTCCAGAATATACAAGCAGCTCATGCAGCTTAATATCACAAAAGCAAATAACCCAATCCACAAATGGGCAGAAGACCTAAATAGACATTTCTCCAAAGAAGACATACAGATGGCCAACAAACACATGAAAAGGTGCTCAACATCACTAATCATCAGAGAAATGCAAATCAAAGCCACAGTGAGGTATCACCTCACACCGATCAGAATGGCCATCATCAAAAAATCTAGAAACAACAAATGTTGGAAAGGGTGTGGAGAAAAGGGAACTCTCCTGCACTGTTGGTGGGAATGTCGGTTGGTGCAGCCACTATGGAAAACAGTTTGGAGGTTCCTTAAAAAACTAAAAATAGAACAATCATATGATCCAGTAATCCCACTACTGGGCATATACCCAGAGAAAACCACAATCCAAAAAGAAACATGTGCCACAATGTTCATTTCAGCACTATTTACAATAGCCAGGACATGGAAGCAAACTAAATGCCCATCAACAGATGAATGGATAAAGATGTGGCACATATATACAATGGAATACTACTCAGCGATAAAAAGGAATGAAATGGAGCTATACGTAATGAGATGGATAGACCTAGAGTCTGTCATACAGAGTGAAGTAAGCCAGAAGGAGAAAAACATATATTGTATGCTAACTCATATATATGGAATTTAAAAAAAAATGGTGTTGATGAACCCAGTAACAGGGCAAGAATAAGGGTGCAGATGCAGAGAATGGACTGGAGGACACGGGGTTGGGGGGGCGGAGGGGCGAAGGGGAAGCTGGGACAAAGTGAGAGAGTAGCACAGACATATATACACTACCAAGTGTAAAATAGATAGCTAGTGGGAAGTTGCTGTATAACACAGAGAGATCAACTCGATGATGAGTGATGCCTTAGAGGGCTAGGACAGGGAGAGCAGGAGGGAGTTGCGGGAGGGAGGGGATATAGGGATATATGTATAAATACAGCTGATTCACTTTGATGAACCTCAAAAGCTGGTATAAGAGTGTAAAGCAATTATTTTCCAATAAAGAGCTTAAAAAAAAAAAGATACAGATACTAAATGTTTGGGGTTTTGTGGGCCATGTGGTTCTGCTGCAACTACTCAATTCTGCTGTTATGGCCCAAAAAGAGCAATAGAAAATATGTAAGTGAATGATCAGGGCCAGGTTTCAATAAAACTTTATTTACAAAGTGGACAGAGGATCAGATTTGGCTCAACAGCCATACTTTGCCAACCTTTGTTTCCATATGAGCTTTATCCTCACATCCTTACCTACCTGTGTAAGGATGCAGATTGGGAAGCCACATGTCTGTTAACTTCCAAATATTCCAGCACCATTCCTAGGTTTACAATTTGAGCTTGACTTTGTTATCATTGAATAAAATAATGATTGAGAGCTAGCTCCTCAAAGTGACTTATTTAAAAGGGAGTTTTTTTATATCTAAGTAGTAGTCTTTGGGGGATTGTTTCTCTTTTGATCTTTATTCTTAGACTATTTATTTATTTCAGTTTTGCCTCAAATACACCCACAAGAGAAATGTATTGTTGTAGAAGGCTCTAGTTATCCTGGCATGTTTTTTTCACCTTGAAGATAAATAAGTCATTGGGTTCCTCTAAATATTTTAAATAGCACTGCACGTGTGAAGACTGGACATCATCAAATAGTTTCACTGTGTCTGTGTTGGGTGACATCTAGATCTTATTATATAACTTTTCCACAAATGGCACTGGTAGTGTTTTTTGAAAATATACTCACAACCTGGATATTAAATTCAGATAACTTGGCTTGCAACCTTGTAAGGTCACAGTTCTCAAACAATGCTCCCAGGGGTGCTGGCATGCTGTGGAACTCACAGGGGTGCCAAGGAATATTTAAATTTTCAGAGAAAAAAACAGTGATACTCAATATCTATTTATTTTTCTACCTATAACTCTATATTCCTGACATGTTCTTTTGAACCCTTTCACACCAGACTTTATTAAATTCAGTAAAACTTTCTATTTATCGAATTTTACATTTTCTGTTATATATTCTTTTTTCGTAATTCTAGAATTTCTATTATTCAGGCATTAACTTTTCTAAAGCTATCCATACTATCTCTTAAATTTTTTCTCTCATCATTTCCATCTCTTTGTCATTTTGTTCTCTCAGAAATGTCATTGGTTTACACCTCTAAATATTTTAATTTATTTTTTATATAGCCTAGTTGTTACTAGATTTATCTCAACAAGCATCTTTTTCTTTGGGAACTTAAGAAGAGCCTTTCTCAGAACCAGGCCTTCAGTTTCCTTCTTGGGCCAGAACTTCTGTATGAAGGCAGAATTCTTTGCCAAGGCGAGGAATAATCCTTTGGAAGTAATAATTGGAATTGCATGATTTCACACTACATCATCTATCCTACGCTCAACTGCTAGAATAGTCTTTATAAACCACCATTAATTCCACCATTACCCTGTTCAATAGTTAGTTTGCAGCTCATTGTGAAAATGTTCAGATTAACTCTTATCCACGTTCCTGACTGTGATTCTTTTAATACCACCTGATTAAACTTCATGTTATCTTTCAAATCCATTTCCAAATATATTTAGAAAATAAACAATATTGTACCAACAAAAAAGCCCTACAAACCAAAAATATGAATTAAAAAATAAAAATGTGTCCTTCCTCATACAGAATCTATTTTGTAGAAAACAACATAACTTGCAACCTTGGTTTTCAACCTATAAGTTATTAGATCTCTCGAGATATAAAGCTATCAGCAACAGAGAAGAGAAGGGCACAGTCAAAGTTTCCTCTTAATTATTGAAATATGGTTGTGGAAGCAAGAATTCATGTTAACACTCTGGGATCTGCCTAACTGATAAATCTTTTTGCTCTTGTAGCTAGTAAACTTTAGGGATTTTCACTAACCAAATGATTCATCTTCGAGAAAGCATCCTTTCCAAACAGTATTGAGAAAAAAGGGATGTTATAAATTCCAGGAAGAATACACTAGCTCAGGTCCTGGCCAGTTTTGTTTCAGGACTAAAGTATGTAGAGGGGAAAGAATTTTGTTAAACTTTTCAGTTTCATATCAAACTAACGGCTGTCCTGAATGCCTTTACTGTACAACATGGTATAGATCTACTTCAGTATTCAAGAAGCATAACTCCTCCATCTGGATTATATTGTAGGTGTGAAAGTTTGTAGTTGAAAGACATGTACTTGGCAAAAACTTAAAATTACAGGAAGCTTTTTGAGTAAGTGAAAGGTGAGAAATTACTACAGTCAGAAGATCGGAATATCTGATTTCTTCATTTTGAATTTTACAGTTTTCTTTACAGCGCTTGGAAACTTAAATGAGGCTCAAATCACTATCATTTTAATTTATTTTTCAAAAAAACTTCAGAAACATTTTGCTCACTGATTTAGAAGACTATTTCTTTACAAACATGTTATAAAATATACAGAAAAAATTGTATTTTATAACCTGTAGCATATTGACGGTCAAAACTTAAAAGAAGAAGAGAAAAAAGAAAGAAAGCATAAGAAGAAAGCAGACTTTAACAGGAATGTATGTCCCAAAAGCTACTTTCTTTAAATTTCAAAACTTTAAACCAGATTGGCTAAAGCAACACCATCCTTAAAGCCAGAACTGGAGTGTTCACCCAAAGAAAAGCTTCTTTGAGCTCCTTGTACTCCTTCATCACCACATACAATAATTACATTTTTTTCTTTGATAAGAACTTTTCAGATCTACTCTCTTAGCAACTTTCAAATATATGATACAATGTCATGAACCATAGTCACCAGCTGTACGTTATATCTCTAGGACTTATTTATCTTATAAGAGGAATTCTGGTTTCCTTTTATATACCCATAGTTGCTTCAATGTTGTATAACTTTAAAAACAAAATCCAATTATGTCAACTATTTTTAAAATCCCTGCCGTGGGATCCCAATGGCCACAAGATGAAAGACAAATTTATGACAAATACCTAGACGACCTTTTGTGGATGACATCTGTAAACACATAGATAATATAAACAGAACCTGATTGTGTATGACAATAATAAGCTTATCTAATTCATGCATGTAACACAAAACATAGTATATACCCAAAATACTTGAAAATAGTTTATAATCAGAGAAAAATTGAGGAGATGTGTCCTGGGGAAGCTGTCTCAGGAGAAGGGGCCATAGGTGCATGGCTACCATATACTGCAGGTGCCTGCTGAGAGGGGCTCTCCAGAACCAGAAAGAAGCACTCTTCTCCTTCAGCATCCCTCCATGCCTCCACCAGTGTCACTTCACTTAACACCATGCAATTTGCTAAGAGATGAATGTTGTAGAACCACACACGGGGCTCCAGGTGTGGATTTGAAGTGAAGAGGTGATAGTTTACAACTGGAGCAACAGTCAGAAAAGCCTGATCTGATGACTACAAGAATGAAAATACACCCAAGGAGGACACACTTACTTGTGACTCTCAATGGAACAGTTCTGAAAATATAGTTACAAACGTTTTACAGGCTTGGAAACCAAAGGAAAATATTTCTGAGACACACATGAGTCAACGAGGAACTTATGCTGGACATGTAAAACTATTTAAAATGGATAGATAATGGAAATATCACACATTGAAAATTTAGAATGCAGTTAAAACAGTTCTTTAAAAGATATTAAGGGCTTAGTTTTGAAAAGAAGAAAGCCTCAAAAGTAATGAGTTATGCATCTAAATTATAAAGTTAGAAAAAGAAAGTAGAAGAAATGGAAAATAAAGGCAGAAATGAAAGTTTAAAAATTAAATGGAGGATGAAATAGAAAACAAGGCACAGTTCCAGAAAGCCAAATGTTGGTTCTTTAACATACAAGCCTTTGGCAAGCTATTAAAATATATGTTTTAAAGAGTGAGAAAGATTAAGTAAGTTAGGGGTGACATTGGAGGAGGAGGAAGAGGGGAAGAAAAAGATGTGAAAGAGAAGAGGAAGGAAAAGAAGGGGGAGAGAAGGAGGAGAAGAAAAGGAGATGGAGGAGGAAGAGGAAAAAATAAAGAGAAACACAGCACTTTGGTGGGATTTACCTTCACTAGCTTCAACAGTTACTAGAAAATTAAAGCACTTTGGATAATTTGGAAATGGCACTGGGGATGGACAAATAATTTAATGGAATGGAGTAAAAGAGCCCAGAGGCTGATAAAGTATATGCAGAACCTTGATTTATGACACAGCATAGTTTGCAAATTAACAGGGAAAATGAAAGGTTATTTAATAAATATTGATTTATTTACTTTAAATCAGTTGTTTATGGACAAAGATAGATTCACTTCATCTCTGACATAATAAAAATATGAACTCCAACTGGATTACATATATGAATATGAAAGACATAATTATGATGTTGAGGTAGGGAATGATTTTTCTCATGCTATTTGCAAAGCACATTAAAACTACTTTTTTTAATGAAAAGAGGATCATAAGGAGATGTAAAAGATAATTAATTAGAAAATATTTGCAACCCAAGCAACAACTACATCCCCCCCCACTAAAAAAAAAAAACCCTCCAACAAATCAGTAACAATAATTTAAAAATAAGTCCGGGGGGATAACTTCTGAAATTGTAAAGTTAAGAGCTCTTTGAAAATGTCTCCTGAATGAAATAATCATAACTGGTTACAATCATTTTTTTAAAAACATTAATGAAAGTTTCTGGAGATTGTCTTAAGGTCATATAACAAATTTTAAAAAATTATTCCGGAAAAATCTATTATATCTTGATAACCACAGCGAGGGTCTCTGTCACTTGAGCCATAATCTACTCCCCCGCCACCCCCCAAGCTGAGCATGATGACTAGTTTCCATTCTGAGCGGTTTGGGCCAAAAATATATGGCTTCCTCTTACTTCAGCTTTCAGCCAAAAGTTGCAGTGTCTCCCCAGGAGAGACAGAGTCTCAGCATTCCTCAACCCCCTGAACTACACATGTCAAAATGACACTCCAGATGAGTGTGGCCAGCAGCTCAGAAATTGCTTCCCTCCACCCACCCCGACCCCACAGAGGCTGGCCAAGAACACTGGAGTCCAATCACCTGCATCCCGGTCCCTTGCAGGGCAGGGGCTCCACCTCACAAGGGGAAAGCTGGGAATACCAGAGGCTACTCACCCCATCCAGAAGAAGAAATAAAATCAAATAAACCTAAACCTCAGTTTCATATCACATAGAAAATAACTTGAATTAGATCAGAAACTTAAACATAATTACTATGACTATTTTTTGAAAAAATAGAAGAACATCATTGTGACCTTGAGGAAGATAAAGATGGGTCATATAGAACACCAAAAGCAGGAAACATAAAGAAAAATCAATCAATTGGACTTCATCAAAATTAAAAACTTCTGCTCTACAATAGGCCATGTTAATAGATGAAAAGGCTAGCTACAGATTGGAGAAAAAAATTGTAATTTGCATATTTAACAAAGGACTGGTATCCAGAATATATTAAAATAAAACCCTATATCTCAGTAGTAAGAAAGCAGACAACTCAATTAAATTTAATCAAGATTCTAAAGGACATTATATGAAAAAGATATAAATGAAAAGGAGCACATGAAAAATGCTGATTTACCATTAGTCATCATAAAAAGCTAGTTAAAACCACAATGAGATATCTTTCCATATCCATTTGATTGCCCAAAATTGTAATTACTGATAACAGCAAATTTTGGTGAGTATGTCTGGCAACTGGAATTCTCATACACTGCCTGTAAGAGTGGAAAATTGTACAAGTCCTTTAGAAAACTGTTTCTTCTAAGGTTAAGCATCCACTCACCATACAACCCAGGAATGCTAGCTTCAGGTATTTTCCCCCCAGAAAATGAAAACATATAGCCACACAAAGACTAATGCACCAATGTTGGTAACATTTCTTTTTGTGGCAGCCAAATACTGGACACAGTTTGTATGATCGTTAATGTATCCACAGAAAAACAACTTGTGGTTTACACCTACATTGAAATATTCCTCAGCAGTACAAGTGGAATAAACTAGTGATACTCCTATCAACAGAAACATAAAAAGTATTATACTCAGAGACACAAGTCCATGGATATGGTTACATTCACATGAATTTTTTAAAAGGCCAACTACTCTTTAGTGACAAAGAGCAGAATGGGGGTCGCTAGTGGTGGGCGCAAGATTGATTGCCAAATGGCCTGAAAAATCTCCCTGGGGTGTTGGAAATAGTCTATAACTTGATTTTAGTCATGGTTACTAGAGTATATTAATTTCACAAAATTTCTCACACTGTTCTTTAAAAATGGATATATTTTGTTGTATGTAAATTATATCTCGATACAATGATTTTTTAAAAAAGAAGAAATAAACTCACAAATGCAAAGAAAACAAAGTTTATATAAGTTTCTTAGTATTCCTTATAATAACATAAACATGAGTTTTCTAAATATATTGAATTAAAAAGGAATTGCTTGAAAAACATACCATAAGACAAATATCTCATCTTGGGCAAAAAAAAAATCAAAAGAAGAATCTTTTTAAACTATTAAGACAAATAAAACAATTTCTTTTTCTGGAATAGAAATCTTAATTCAAAAATGTGAGTCTCTTATTATTGCTAGTGATGTAAATGTGGGCTGAAAATTCTGTTCAAAGATTGTAACGTTAAAACAAAGTGAGAGAAACCTGATTCTTGAAAGATGACAATCATTTTTTGTTTATTTCATAGTTCAACCAACAGTAATCATCCATGTGAAAACAATTTAATAAACATTATAAATCAATTATATAAAAACTAAGCATTTGGGCTTCCTAGGTGGCGCAGTGGTTAAGAATCCGCCTGCCAATGCAGAGGTCACGGATTCGATCCCAGCTCCGGGAAGATCCCACATGCCGCGGAGCAGCTAAGCCCGTGTGCCAAAAAAAAAAAAAAAAAAAAAAAAAAAACTAAGCATTTGGAATATTAAAATTAACTCCCCAAATCATGAAAAAATAGAGGCTCCCATACTCATAAAATTGGGACAGGTTGAACATAAAATAAAATTGATGACAATTAATTATATCACACTGAATTATAAACAGATCCATGAGTCTATAGTAATATTCATTCAAAAAAAGGAAAGAGGGAAAACAGAATGCCAGCTAATAAATACATAGGGAAAATTACAATTTGAATATCACTATACTGCAAACTTGGACTAGGATTATTCATTGAGGCTAAGGCTACTGGGGGAAAAACAATTGCGTAATCTAGAATATTCACATGGTCTCAAATTATCACCCTACAAAAAAATCACTAATTACAAAGGATAATGGGGGAAATGCAGCCTTATGATGGCTACATCCATGGTCACCCATTTAACCAAGTGGTCGAGCTTTGCATCACTAATAGATACAATCATTAAGATGATACCATAACCATATCACCTATGATTTTATTTTGCCATTAATGTTTAACATGTTTCTGTCACGAGGAAATACTTAGATAAATCCAGAATGCAGGACATTTTACCTGGTCAGATTATGGGAAACTGACTGGGCTTTCAAAAAACTCAGGGTAAGGAAAAAGAGAGAAATGTGAGCTGATTGCTCTTAACCCAAAGCGAATAAAGAGAAACAACAATCAAATGTAATATGTAAATGTTAACCACATCTGGATAGAAGAAAAAGTTTCCATAGATATTTTGGGGATAATTCAGGGGATTTGAATATGGACAGACTATTACATGATTTTTCAAATTAATGTTGATAGCCTTGTGTAGAATATATTTTAACTATGTAGGAGGATGTCATTACTCTTAAGAGATGTATCAGTTGAAAATGTGCCTCTGTGTGTGTGTTTGTGTGTGTGTGTGTAAAAGAGACAGAGAGGGAAAAAAAGTAACAAAAGTTTAACAAAATGTGACTTATTAAGAATTTTATGTTTGCTTTACTATTTCTTCTATATTCCTGTCAGTTTGAAATTGTTCAAAATTAAAAATATTCAAAATAAATAGATAAATCATGTAGGTGAAAATAAAGACTATAAAATGTCAGAATGTTAACACTATATGTAACAGTATTAATCACGACATGAAATATTTGAAATAACCTAATATTAACACAATTCCATTATTGCTCTATTAATTTATGGTTGTACTAGGTAATATACTTCATTACTGTATGGTTGTACTGGTTGCAAAATATCTCCTAAAATTCAAAAACAAGTTTTTGGGAAACACACAATGCAGTAAAAACTTCATTCAATATTTATGAAGATTTAACTCATTTACATAAAATTTTAAAACAAAATGTCAGAGGTTTGATACTTTCAAATATTTTTGTTGTTTGTTAATCTAAGGTAACTAGAGAAAATACCTGAAATGACGTATAAAAATTTGTTAGTATTTGAGGAAAATTACCTTAATGAGAAATATTAATAACACAGTTTGTTGAATTTTGTAAAGATTGCAGTCAGTGTATTGTTAATGAAGTCTAAGCAAAAAAATGTTTTAAATCTCATTTTACTTGGCAATATTTTAATCACTACATGCAACTCTCTCCTAAGGACGCAGTAACAGGTTAAGCAAAAAAACAAATGACAAAATCTCTTCCAAAATTTTCTTGATAAACTTTATATTTTCTACTATACATCAAATAATCAATTACAGAGAATTAAATAAAATCTCTGATGAGCTGATAATTGATGTAATACAATTTAGGGGAACATTTGCATGTTGACGGGCAGCCTGTAATATCACAGTTCGGATGTATATACAGGCAGACCTGTGAGTGAATGCTGTTGGAAAATTGGCACCAATAGGGTTGCCACAAATTTTCAATTTGTAGAAAAGACCGTATCTATGAAGCACAATAAAGCAAAGTGCAGTAAAATGAGGTGTGCCTGTATACTCTTCGAAATTGTGGAATGGTAATAAACACTTGGAAAAAATATATAGTTCAGCTTCAACAAATGATCTCCAACTGAGGTTTTACTTTTTTTGGCTTTATAAGAAACACATATTCCCATTGTTAAAGCTGGTAGATAATTCAACTGCTAAGGGTGTTTGAGCTCATAAAATTAAAAGCAAACTGCAAAAGAAGTAATGCATGTGCTACACAGCAAAGAAGTGAGCTTAAATTAAATTAAGCTGTGGTCATCTATGTGGCCTTTCTCTTCTTTAATGGCATAATATTATACCTTAATCTTCTAAATTTAAGATACATTAATTCAGCCAAAGGTGGCGGACTTCATTTCAAAGGAAAATAATGCACATTTGATTTCACTTTAAACCTAACCTAAAGCAACCCAGGTTTATAGGTAAAAGACATCAAATTGGTATGCAAAAAGGTCTTTGGGATGAATTTAATATATTAAGCTCTGGGAACCATGGGTATTAAACATGAAAAAAACTTTTTTAAAATCTCATTAAATATTTCTCACTGTGGATCAGGATTTGTTTCTTTTTCATTCTACCTTGAGGTCCTGAAAGAGTGAACAAGCTAATATATGAGTGACAGGATAATCATAACATTTTTCTATCTCCCATCTCCGAGGAACTCAAATTCTTTATAGGAATGATCTCATTAATCCTCACAGCATCCCTGCAAGGTACATAGGTAAAAATGATATTAACCACTTTATAAATGAAAATAGTAGGAAATGTTGCAGCTTCATATAAATGAAAAAGAAAAGTGGTACTTTTAAACACTGAGTATAGTAGTTATACATGCTGGATTGCTACTTTATTAACTTTGAACATTTAGTTACATTTTGAAGTTATTTAGCTCATTAAAAAAGCATTACAAAAATAAAATCCATCTACATGCCACAAAGTTTATAGTCTTCAGTTGTCACTATATTTAACAAGAATATTGGAATTATCATTGTAAGATTTCTCACCAGGCAAAATTGTGAAAAATTAACAAGACCTAAAAGGGTGCAAATTTACCCCATACACACAATAGACCATCAAAAATGAATATAAGTAAAAGAATACTCCAATAAACAGGACACAAGACACTTTACCTCATGAGAAACCCTGGTATAATCACTACATACATAAATTTTTGTCTCACTGCAAATGAGGTAAGCATTCATAAGGTATATCAAAATATTAAAATATATCAGATATTTTTAGATGTGTTGATTATCAAAATAATAAAGCTCATAATGAAAAGCTGGGAAAACAAAAAAAACTACATAAAGAAATTTATAATTAGGAAAAACATAAAAGTCACTCTTTATAATCCACTAATATAGAATAAACCACTGTAAAATATTGGCATATCAAATTCCAGGTCAATACTCACACATTTTAGCACAAATATTATAAAGTATATATTTTGCAATCATACTGACCATTTAATTTTGAAAACACATTTAACCTACCATTGCAAGTATTTTTCAACTTCTTAAAAAACCCTTGAAAACATCAATTCTGATATCGGTATCGTAGTATATCGTACATGTGTAATATTTATGCATTAATATAAACGTTTCCTTAGGCAGATAATAGTTTACATCTATTGTTTGTATTATAAGCAATGCAATGAGTCTCTACAAGCATCAACCCCTTATCTGCATTGCATGTTATTTCTGTAGAATGTTTCCTAAAGTGAGTTGCATAGCTAAAAGACATAAACTCATCAGATATTTTGGAATTCAAATCTCCAGACTGTACTTGGAAATTTACATAGTTTACTTTCCCAATATACATTTGACTTTGTCTTCACAAGCGTTTATGACTGTGGTTTTTCCTTGGAAGATATTCTGAAATGAGAAAATATAACCTCTTTTAAAAGAGATCTTTTAAAATTTTAGTTGGTTAGTTAGTTCTCATTGAGTTTAAACCTCCCCCACACCACCACTTACTTTTATTAAGCATTTGTGATTTCACATTTCTCCATGGTCTATTTCTTTCTTTTCCTCATTCTTCCACTAGGGTGTATTTCTTTTAATACATTTTTAAAAGAGTGTGTTGATTTATTAAAATAATATACTCTGTTAAAATATCAGGCTATAAAAAGGGAGACAAAGAAGAAAGCAGTAAGACCCTGCCAGCTAGAAATCACCTGTGTGAGGATCTGGCATCCCTGCTTCCATAAATAAGTACACATGTGGGCAGGAGGATGCTGAGAGCCAGAGAATGAAATCATTTCATAATTATAAGATTACATTAATCATGCTTAAAATGTGTTACATCCCATTTTAATTGAATTTAAGATGAGAAATACAAACTCAAGTGACACTGAAGGGATTCTGGAATTTCATATAAATGTTTCTTTACTACAGGAGATATTCTTTCTTTAAAAATCTCTTTGAGATTGAAAGAAGAGATTCTGATAGCTATATTGAGTTTGAAGTCATTGTGGTTTTATTTAAACCACATGATTATATTTTAAATACTGTAAGGCTGATTCCATGCTATATAAATGAGATTTTTAGTAGTCATATATGCATTTCCTTCTGCCTCCCTATTCCCACTGGCCTATTTTTATTGGTTGGATTATTTTTTCCTTGTCATGTTTTATCGCATTTACATCCTGTTCAGATATATGCATTTTTTTACTTCGATGGGTTTAATTCACAACATCAGTCATTTTACCACATCTCCTCTTCACTTACTTCTTTATCTTGATTCCTTTATGTTTAGGCTGTATTTCATTATGAGGTTGCTTATTTAATTGGCAGATAAATAATCCAATGTTTGAAATGTCTTTATACTTGAAACTGGAACACCAGCTTGCCTGCGTGTAAGCTTGTGAACATATCTCAGAGTTGGTTGAAAGTGGGTACACATTAGATTTTTTTTAAATCTTCTAGGTTGTGTATCTCAGAGGATTTTTGGATTTGTGATATTCTCCGTATTTTAACTTTGTATTCAAAGACTTTGTGTGAAATAGGAGGTTCATACCTTCCCCTAGAATTTTTAGGCAAACCTCCCCTATCAACTTGCCTTGAATGTTGCTGTAGAGAATTCTAAGGGCGACTTGATATTTTCTTCTATCTGATGACTTTTCCTCCCTAAATACTTGTAGACTTTTTTTTCAGCCATTGAATTTCCTTCCTTTTTCAACATAAATTTTGGAGTTGATTATTGTCAATTCTTTCTGGGATTTGGAGGGGTGTTTCAAACTGCAGTTTCAGGTCTACCTGCACTTCAGGTATTTTTTTCTATTTCATCTTTGTTTCTTTTTCATTTATTCTGTCACATTTGTAAGGTTCTGCTGACTCGCTAATGTCTGCTAACCTGTTTGCTATACCTGTGATTTTCCAATCTCCTTTCCTCCAGCCTCTCTACCACATGATTGCTTTAGCTTCTGTTTATTGTTTCCTGTTAGTTCTTATGTGTTTTTTGTCTATAAAATTTTCATTTCTTTCCTGAGATCTGCCAGCTTACCCGTCATCTCATTCTGTTGTCTTATAATTCCATACTTAAGTCCTTGCATTTATTACAATTTGATTTTTTTCTCTCTCCTTTCTCACTTAAAGAGGAATTGTTGGAAAGTTCTCAGATAGAATGAAGAACGATTTTTGGAAATCTTATGTTTCTTTGAAAATTTATTTTCTTATATAGATCCTTCGAAAATTATTTGCTAATTTTTCTCTTCCTCTTTTATATTTTCCCCACTATTTATACATAGGCCCATGTTGCTTCTTCTTTCACTCTTTCAGTTGTTTTCAGTATGATTATGAGGGACCATGATCTAAATATACCTCACCTTACTATTTTGAAATAGAAATCCTAAAGTGTTTTCTTTTCTTTGGTTGAATTTTATCTGGGTTTTATTTTCTCATTGTACTACATTTTATATTTTATTGAATTGGAATCACCTTTATGTGAAAAGTAATTTTTAAGTTGTCAAATAACTCTTCAGGAACATTAAATATTTCATAAATTTACCAAAAAGGTTGAGAAATTCAACATATAAAATAAATACATTTCTATTATAGTCCTTCTGAAAATGATTTTAGAGTCTGTTTCCCTTCAACCTTATTTTGTTTCCTGTAGCATCTACTATAATTTATCTAAAAATTTTAATTGAAAAATGCTGTTGATATTTTACTATAAGTACAATAAACAAAAAAAGAAATGATTACTGATATACAAAGATCCTTACTGCATGAAAATAATGTGTGATATGTAACTAATCAAATTCAACAATGAAAATAAAATAGATCCATATGAATGAACTGACTCTTATGGAAGTAGTCTACTAATGAGATTGGAGCACTTTTTTTGATTAGATATTTTGTATCAATATTTATCACCAAAACAAAATACCAGAAATGATCAACTCTTTGGGTTATTAGATCCTTTAGCTACAATGTTAGAGCATCAGTAAAACTAAAGATATTTCACATAAATACAATGTAACTATCATGTATATTTTATAATGAAAATAGTGCAATTTTTTAAAAAATTAGCTTTAATAAATTCTTTTTACTTGTTAAAGGTTTTTGTTGCAATAGACATATCTTAGATTTTTTTCCCCTAAAATCTGCTTTAATTTATTTTTTCTGTCTCTTTGAAGTTCTTTTTAGAAATCTGAAATTAATTTTCTTGAACTTTTCAACAAAATTTTCTTAAAACTTTAAAATATTCTCAAAATTTTAATTTGTAAATAAAATAATGCAAAATCATGTCTAAATTTAAATGCTTTTTTTTTTTTTTATTTATGTCTACAGATCTGGAGGGAGGACAACAATTATAACAGTTCTCCTTTAACTCAGCATTATTGTGGACATCCAAGAGCTAAGTTTCAGAAGAAAAGGGTGATGTGTTTTACCCTGGGGATTTTGGTGCTCCACAATATAGTGAAAGAATATGCCTCTGTGTTAATTATGACTTTGACATTGTTCCAGATGTACATAATACATGATGTGTAAGCCAGATGCCCTGTGTGCTCGGGCCTCCACCTGGACATCGCTGCTCGAGGAAATCAGAACTCCTACGGCTGCAGGTGGGACATGGCAGCCATCCAAGATCTATCTCAGGATACTTTTGCTGCCCTCTGGGGAGGTGTGCAAGATCGCTCTACAGAAACATTTATGATTTCATTAAAGACTGAATCACCGAGAGTCAATAGGGGCCTGCTAATTGGCATTTAGAGATGTAAATTTATTTTAACTGTAGATGAAGTTTTCTCTATATCCTTCTTCCCTAACCATTTCCGAAGTTATATATCCTAACATAATTTCCTTATTATGCTTGCCACTTTTAAAGCTTCCCAATAGCTTTTCAACTTCAGAAGGATATATATTTCTACTACGGAATTTTTGAAAACATTTTAAGAAGTGTACATATCCCTCTCAATCTTTAATTTTATACAACTTTAACTCAAACTTCACCCAATGGCTCAGTAAATTTTCCATGGTTATCCCATCCTTCAAGAACTCCAGAATCCTGACATTTTGCAGTTTGCTCTATACTATGTTGATTACAGCAATGCACATGCCTTTAATCCAAATGTATTTTCCTAGCTTTTATATAAAGGAAAAATAAGCTTTTGCCTTAAAGTTTATTATTTATGGTAATTATTTCTATAGCTATTTCTGAAATAGCTATAACCACTTTATAAATAATTATCTGTAAAATGTTTGAAATTATCTTCCTAAATATGGTTTTAGTTTGGGCAGGATGGATATTTGTCTGCCATCCTCTAGAAATTAATTCTCTGTTTAGAGAAAACTGAGGAAAGTATATTGCTTCAACTAATCTTCACCATGTCGCTTTATAAAACTCTATAGCTTAAAACATATAACCTTTTTTTGGCTAGTTAAGATTCTATAATTCTGGTGATTTTTTTCATTCCAACAGAAAATATGATGAGTAAGCCAGTCTGCAAGTCCTGCCGTGATATGTCTTCTTGAAAAACAAACCTATGCTGGAAAAGACTATTTTTTCATAAGAGAGAAATACTAGGAAATTTTCCATTTTCTCTTTATTAACACATCTCTTTGTATTGGAATTAATAAAATCAAAAAATCTTACTAATACATATTTGATATAGTATTATTGTTGTACTTATTTAATTGTATTTAGCAAACACTAAGAAACCCAAAATTTTATACTATCAACGACTCCAATTATTCTCTGCCTTATTGGGGCAAAATGAGCTTTTCTGTTCTATAAAATTGATGCATCACCTTTCTTATTTTTAGCTTGTGAAGAACTTTTAATTTCCTGTTATTAAAATTACAATCTCTGTTTGCACACCACCATAAATGTATATGCTTGGAAAATTAACCAAAAAAAATTTTAAGCAAAAATAAGTGTAGATACAATTTTCAAAGAAAAGAGCTATTTTATATCAGATATACTTTGGGAAATAAGCTTCTCTTTTTCTATCACTGCAAAAATATAAACACTAGCACAGTTATGAAGTTATAGAATGAACTTCAGCTAGACTCTTATTAGTAACTTAGTTTCTTTATAAAATTTGCTTTTAAAATGTAGATTCTCAACTGTTAGGTTACAATTCATTATTCTTAGTATCTTTCTGAAAGGTCTGACTCCACTTTACTGTGAGCAATGAATTTTTTTTATCATTTCTCTCTCATGATTCTTCTGAAAGAAACTTTAAATCACAGGCATATAAAGTCCAATATTTAGAATTATTTTTTCCCCACCATGCTATACATTATACTCCAAAGATCTATTTATCGTATAAGTTAAAGTTTTTTTTTAAGATTTTATTTTTTTAATTAATTTATTTATTTATTTTATTGGTTGTATTGTCTTCTTTGCTGTGTGCGGGCTTTCTTTTTAGTTGCGGTGAGTGGAGGCTACTCTTCACTGTGGTGCGCAGGCTCCTCATTGCTGTGGCTTCTCTTGTTGCAGAACACAGGCTTTAGGTGCGTGGGCTTCAGTAGTTGCAGCACATGGGCTCAATAGTTGTGGCTCACGGGCTCTAAAGCACAGCTTCAATAATTGTGGCACATGGACTTAGTTGCTCTGCAGCATATGGGATCTTCCTGGAGCAGGGATCAAACCCATGTCCCCTGAATTGGCAGGCAGATTCTCAACCACTGCACCACCTAGGAAGCCCTAAGTTAAAGTTTGTATGTTTTGACTACCTTCACCCATTTTGCCCACTTCATTATTTTTATTTATTCTGGGAATCGAATATACAGTTTATATGAAAATTAACAGATAAGACAAGCATAGAATATCGGAGAATTAGAAAACTATTAAATCATAGGATTACAATACAATTAACACAAAAACTCACATAATTCAAAATGGATTTTGGGATTCTAAAGTTTTACAAAGACACCAGCAAGAACACCACTTACAGTTCTTTAATTATAGATGTTATAATGCTTTGGACTAAATTTATACTGGCTGTGTGTGTGTCTTATTTTGAACAATTTTTAAGACTTTTTTATATCTATACATTGGGGTTTTTAATTTTTCAAAAATTACAGTTCAGAAAAAAGTCAATATTTTTGTGTTTCAATTAGTATGCATGAGTTCACCAAAAAATCTTCCTTTTACTTGTCTCTTTTCATAAATTGGTTATACCTTTTTGAGAAGAGGAGATTGTTTTTTGCTTCTTTTGTTTTTAAAACAGCAGATGGGACAAAGCAGCATGCCCCTTCTACTCCCCAAGACTGGGAACAAGAAAGTACAGTACTTATTTGGAGGCTGAGGTAACTTAACAGGACAGGTCCTTCCCCAGACCTACTCCCTTACCTTTTCCACTAGGATTAAAAGAAGCAACTGAGAAAAGGAGATTGTTAACATATTCTCTAATGAAGAGTTTATATAACAAAAGTGCCTTTATTTAAGAGAGCCCAATGTCCATTCACTGTGCCTATTATAGGGGCAATAAATAAATTATAGCGACCTTTATCACATCATATAATAATTCATGCTGACATTCCTTAATTTGATAATTTTCTTAGTCTCTGGAAAAAAACTATCCTTAAATAGCAAATTCAATTTATACATTTCAAAAGCACGATTGTTACAACTTGCTTAACAGTACTCCCATATATTTAAAGGGTCCCCTTTGGAAATCTGTGATCAAAGTGAAATGATATTGCTTCATTCAAATCTCATTTCCACAAACTATTTTAGAGAACTGAGTTTTGTAAAAATAGGGCGATTTTCTATAGGCCTGAAAATAACCAAGGTACGTTGTATGGCTATTTCTATGTTTATGCTTCTGAATTCCTTTCCTAACATTTCCACAGGAAGCCTAAAATCATCTTTTTCTCTTTGAATCTGTTACTGACCTTTTCAAATCGGGCCCCAACAAGGGTCCTCCTTTGAGCCAACAGAATGGGCCCGAGCAGGGCTCAGAAGCAAGGGAAAGTTTTGTTGTTTGATCAGAGAATGGAGAGGCCCGGGCTCTCGCGCTCACTCTAGAGCGCACGCCCCCTGCAGGCCGTGGGTGGAGCTGCTTTACGGGGGTCACGAATGCTGGGGGCGGGGGAGAGGTGGAGTTCTAGGGGGCAGGCGCAAGTGTTGCTCACGGATTGGGATCCAGGGCCCCGGCAGCATCTCGGCAAACGGGCCGCTACCGCTATCTTGGATGGAGTGTCGTGCGCAGCTTCTGTACACGGCCCACCAAGCTGCGGTCCAGCACAGCCATTTTGCACCAGGAACTCTGGCCGAAGTGCCCAGCAAGGCCTCTGCATGCGGCCCCCTGTGAGCGATGAAACTAGACTAAGCGCAAGGAAAAGAAAAAGGTTAGACTTTTATTTTATTACCCAGATTCTATTTTTATTTCCCAAGAACTGTTAATGGGCTTTGCCAGGGACAAATCTTTAATTATTAGAGTTTCAAAGTGTTATAAATTTTACAAATACTTCATCTCCAAAGGAAGTTTTATTGTGTGTTTCAAAGTGTTTGAAATTCTTTCAGCACTCACATCAGCTCTAAACAGTTCTAATAAGGACATTTTAAATTATCAATGATACTGAATATATCAGGACTTAAATAATGTACAAAATTAGCTTTTGCTAGAAGAATTCCATGTGTATAAACTTTTTTCTTTGTAAGTGTAGCTGGTTTTTAAACCCTGTACTTCGTTGACTTATGTGTGTACGTGATGTTTCTTGACCATCTGTTATGTGCTTTACATGATGCTATACTCTGGTATAAATGACAATATGTGTAAGAACCTGACCTTGAGAATTTCCCCCAATCTGCTAAGGAATTCAGAAATGAATATATAAATGCAATGAAATGAGCAAAAAAAGAGAGTATTTGACTCATCACAGTGGACCTGTAGATGGCTTCAATGAAAAAGCATCCTTTGATGTCAGTTTTCAAGACTGAGTTGGAGTTTGGCTTGTAAAGAAGATGCTGGATAAAGTCCTAGCAGATAAAAAACAATTGTAAACAGACAGAAATATGAAGACCTTGGCCCATTATATGAACAGCAAGAGATGTGACTTGCAAGAAGATAGTTGGTCAAACGTTGTGGTAGGAAGAATCATGTAGTTTTATGTCAGATGTCACCTTAAGGAGTTTGCATTGGATTATATAGGAAACGTGGTAAAACTGAACAGATTGGATGTCAAGACGAGAAATTACCAGATTTTTGTTCTGAGAAAATCAGTCTGGATAGGAGAGTCAGATGGCTTAGAAGGAGTGAAAGAAACTAAAAGTGAGTTACACAGATAATTACAGGAATCTAGGTGGAAGAGAGAATGGTTTGGAATAAGAGGTACTAATAGTAGAAGGCCTTAGTAGAGGCTTCTAATAGATCTGGGGAGATATTTTAGAAATAGTAGCTGTTCATAAGAAGGTTTGTTGTTCTTATGTTATTAAATAAACTGGAAGTTAAATTTAATTCTTGATCCAACTAACGCAGACACATGTGTTGGCAAATATTTTATGAGTGTTAAAATACCTTCCCAAGTTTCTTCTATAAACATCAGTTATATTATACAAGGGTAAATAAAGGATATAGAGAAAGGTAGAGAATCTCATCTAGTGAGACAATTTTCTACTGTAACTTTGTTTCATATTTTTATATTAGTATTAGCTCTTGCAGATTTAAGATCTTCAATATCCATCCATATTGGACATCTTTTCATGTCGTGCCAAACTGCAAACAGCTGAACTTACGTTTGCTCTAAAGTTTTTTTCACAAAGGGCACCAAATCAAATATTGGCCCAACAGGTACGTTAAATCATGTAGCCTGGAAGTTTAGAAACAGTAGTTAGCCATTCAAGGTGACCTATGATAAGTCACCTGGGATTCAGTCACCTGTCCTAAGTGTCCTCAAATCAAAGAAGGTAAAATTTTCCCCAGTCTTCTACCTTCTGATAGTACTATCATGAAACAAGAGAAGCACCAAAATAGTTTGTCCGTCAGCTATAGACTGTCTCAAGGTGGTGGGGAGATGCTAGAAGCTGAAATTTTGTTTGTTGAGCAGCTTATAGTTGAGCACCGTTGACAGTAAGTAGAAGATAATTGTTCTGGGGGCAAGTCAGCCCACTGTAGAGGTATATTTTGAGATTTTGAAAAGCATAAAAGACGTATTTAAGTTCTTTTGTAGGTAATTGTGTAGATAGTTGGATAGATCTTATACCACACATATAGATGTGTATTTTAAGATAGCATTATATTTGTGTCTATGACTAGTCTACAAGGGTGTAATTGACACTATTGTGTAAGTGGCCAAGAGGGATATATAGACTCAAGGAGCAAGAGTGTTGAGGGTGAAACCACATACGAAAAAGACACATTTTTTAGGTAAAGTCAGTTAAAGGAACCAAGAAGAAACTAGTCAGAGATGTAGGAGTAGAAGAAAAAAAAATGCCTTAAAACAAAGAAAAGAAATACTTATAGTAAATGACTGTTGACCTGAGTAATATGGAAAATCAAAGATTCAACATTACTCTTCTAAGGCAATTGTTGACGCTTCTGTGGATAAAAAGTAGGCTTCTATATTCTTTGATCTCATAATGAGCATGCATCCATTTAATGAGATTTATGTGCAAAATTCTTGAATGGTGATAAATTGAAGGCTATATGCATCTATAATACTCTTAATTAATGAAATAATATTTTAACCAACCGATAGCTAACAGCCTGTTTAGGATGAAAAGGTGTGTGACTAAAAATGAGTTTGTTAACTTCACCAGCAATCAGATCTGAAAGATTGTTATGATAATAATTTTTTGTAAATCAAAAAATGAACAGAATAAGCAGGATAACTGGAACCAAGATGAGGATCTCTGTGGCATTTGATTAACTGCCAGGAAATGACTGATTTTCCAGTAATCAAAGTGAAAAAGGCAATCAGGTGGGTTTATAATATATACCACCGCAGGTTCTGTGATATGTGTTATTCATAATTTAACCTTCTTGCGGATAATTAGCATTGTGAATACTCAGCATATATTAATGGTTTACAAGTAAGAATTTACACACATGCTACAGGTTCAAAGCATCTCAAAACAGCTCAAGGGACTCGCATAAAAAGTGGCGATCTTTTAAAATAGCACACCTGTTATAATTAGATGCTGTCAAAAGCAGTGATTAAAACAGAAAGTCTTCAAATCTGTTATGTTTGGGTTTGGAGGACATCGCCATTAGAGGAAGTAAGGAAAAGAACTCTAAGTTTTTCTTCCGGACAGAAAGAAAAATAAATAAATGCATGCTTGGAACAAATAAAAATAGTGAACCAGGCACTCCCCAACCGTACAGAAAGTAGGAGTCCCTTACATGAGCAGACATGGAGGGGCACTGCAGGCAGTTGTCTTTTTATAAGGGTCTGATATCCCAAAATTCGTGATTCGCAACCTAATCAGGATCCATTTACAACATTTGCTACTGCAGACTTTAACTCTTTTAATGAGAAAAGTCTCTTGTTCACATTAAAAGTCTGAGTACCAGTAATTTGAGATATCTTCCACAAGTGTACCTTGAGTATGAACACATCATTTAGTTATTTCTTAAGAGGTAGTTTTCCCCTTGTTTTTCAATTAACTAGACAAAATAGAATTTTTTTAGTATTTTAATGCCACTAGAATTATTTCTATCTAAAAAAATCAATAGAACTATGACTTGATTTTAAAATCTACATTTTTGTTATACTTTTAATGGAAAACCTCTACATTACTGGTTAGAATGGAAAAGATAGGGGAGACACAGCTTCAACTTGGTTCAGCTTGTTGTCCTTAGAGACAGAATAATAACCACCCAGCTTGCTGCCTGAAACAATGATTTCCAGAGTTACTGGCAAGTCGTTCCTTTGCAACCCATCATATAATTTTTTGAACTTTCTTGTCAGTATACTGTAGTTCCTTATCCCCCTCATCAAGGGTAATATTATACTTAAAACAACTAATTCTGAAAAAGCTCCCCTACGCATCGTTTTTTTTCCTCTCTCCATCTCACTGGCTGGATTGCCAGGAGGCCACCATGGGTTCGGCTCAGTCACTGGGACACTCATATGGAGGTTTTCTCATGTTGGCTCATGAATAAGCAGAGTGTGCCCTCTGACCCACAGCTCAGGAGTCTGCTTTGGCACCATCACAACTGGCACTTGGAGTTTTTAGGGTGACAGAAGCTGTACCAGCAGGACCACCTGCATAAGAGCTTGATAAGCTGCCCCTTCGGGTCTGGAGCCAGCTAGCCGGCCCCTTTCTGTCTGAGCGAGAGCTTACGCAAGAAGAGGCTGTCGCCACATGAGGGCTTCACAAGTTAGAATGGAACCCAGGCATCATTTGGTGCAAAAGCAGTGCCTAGATCAATAGCTTTGTTTGCTTTTACATGTTGCTTAGAAGATGAACACGATGACTAGGGTTTGTCGCTTTCTAATATGTGTGTATATACATGTGTGTGTGTGTGTGTCTGCGTTTATGTGTATGTGTGTATGTGTATATGTGTGTGCATGTGTTGGTACCTGTATATATGAGTATACACTCACTCATAGACACACACACACATTCCAGACAGACCCTAAGCTGCAGTTGTTTTATTATCCCATATTTTGTGATTGATTTATGGCAAATAGTTTATCCATCTGGCCATCAGAACAACATTTGACCGTACTGTTACACGTCTTACCTTTATGTTCAAAAACTGCCCCCCCAAACCCTCTTTCCTTAATATTTCATGTTGTCTTTTTTAAAAAGAGATTCTATAATTATCTTCTTCATGCCCCAAAGACCCACGACTAAAGTTTCCAAATGAGTATAGATTTTCGAAGCAATTTTTAAATTTTAAATAAAGAGTATATTTTAACTTCAACATAGAATTTGGGTTTAACTTTCAGTATAAAACAGCTATGTTCAACTCTTTGAAAATAGCTTATAATCCTGGGTCACCCTTCATCACTTCTGTGGCTTGATTCAGTGAGCTGTGACCAGACTCCACAGGCATGGGGAAGTGTTGGAGAGAGTTCAACAAATAGTGATGGAATCAGAGTTTTAGAGCTTGAAGGGACTTGTGGGAGCTATGCAGTCCCCTAAGTGTGCAGAGGAGAAATTGATGGAAGGTTGGAAAAAGATAATGTTTTTTTTAAAAAGAATTATTTAATGTGTTGAAAAGGAAGGCAAAAAAAGTACCTTGTAATGCCAAATATATAAATATAAAAATAGAATATAGGTATGCCTCTGCCACACACCACACCCACAATGCACGCCACACACATGCACCCACACACAACCACACAAAAGGGCAACATATACCCCTTCCTGTCCAATCAAAACAAATAGTGGAAGTATACTATGCTGTCAACTGAGATATATGCAAATAGGTAAGTAAATACCCAATGACATGGGCTGTTGGTCAATCTATCTAAAGAATTTTTTAGTGATGAAATCTTTCTATTTCAGTGGCAAAAAAATATTAGTTAATATTTGTATAGCAGTTTTTGGATTTCAAAGCACTTTTTATACCTATGTCATTAAATTGACACAGTAATCCTGTGAGATACGTATTAATATCCACATTTGCCATATGTGGAAAATAAAGATCAGAGAAAATACAGTTTAACGAAAATCCACAGTTAGTAAAAACACTTACTGATAGCAAGGCGAGTGTAATACCCTAAGAGATGCGCGTAACAATAACCCCCTTTCAGATAAGCTGGGTTTTAGGAGGATTTTCCTACAAATTAATCATTAAAACTTTAGGTTTTCAAACAGTAAGCTTCAGTGGTTTAGGGAATACACTCAGGCATACACAGATAACCCACAGTAAACTAGTGCTGTCTGATGCGGGGAGCATGGGTTTGGGCACAGTCAGGCTCATAATCAAATTCAAGCTTAACATTTTATTCCTGGGTCTCACTGTATTTATTTCCCATCATCGAACTTCAGTTATGCTGTCCATAAATAGTGGGAAATGCCTGTTTCAAAGGGTTAGCATGAGGCTCAAATGAGATTATATGCGTAAAATGCCTTCTGCCAGCCTTTCCACGAATGCCATTCTGCTGTTGTGTGTATTTATAAACAAAGCTGCCTTCCCAGATAGACAGGGCTAGGATTTGATTTAGTGTTAGAAACAGTTAGGCTTAATACATTATTATAGTTGAAGATTAGGAAACCTTTATTTTCTCTTCATGGTTAAGATATGCAAATACCGTCTTTTATGAGTGACACATAAAACACATAAAACAGTCTCAAACAGTGACACATCGAAGTTGTTCAAAAAACATTGTTTTCAATAGTGCCAAGTTTGCTACTGTACAGATATGGTCTAGTGCCAAAAACTACAGTGTCGTGGCTTTTTCCCAGAACTCACTCACTAAAAGGTCAGCTACAAAATGTTGCTTCTGGACTATTATTCTAGGAGGAACTATGTGTGTTGGATGAGGATTTCTTTTAAATTATGCATAAATGAGTGAGGAGTGATCCTCCCACATCCAAAAAAACCTACAGAAAACATTCTCGCTCTACAGTTGCTGTGCTATCATTCTATAGGAAATCATGTTCTATAAATAACGGATTAATAGGAATTTGATGAGGAAATGGATGCACCTTAAATATAGCCTAGATATAGATTATTTAAAATTTACTTCTATTATTTTAAAACTATACATTGTCAAATACCTCACAGTCATGCCATCGAGGAGGGCAGGAATTAATATTTACTGAGTGTCTACTATGAATTAAACATTATGTATGTATTAGCAGTGAGTGCTCGCTTTATCAGGTCTCGGTGCGCTACATCATAAATAGACTTAATAATTGAACAGCTACAGCATGCGGCATGCTTACTTATGCTCATATAAGAACCCTGGATAGGTGTTCACGGGAGAGTAGCTCTTCTCCTCCAGCCTGTGGTTCAGGAAGAGCTTCCACTTTGTGGCTGCTCCACCCACCACTGTCTCATCCTTATTTGAATCCAGTTAGAAGAGAGTATCTCATATTGAGAGCATCTCATATTTTATGGCCAGACCTGGAAGTGACCCATGTCACTTGCACTCACACTCTTCTGGAAAGAACTCAGTCACGTGATCATCCCTAGTGCACAGGATGCTGGGAAACGCTTTCTACCTGTGTGTTCAAAGAGGGAGTACTTTGGGGTCTTAGTCACATGACCCTACCCAGTGCAAAGGGTGCTATGTGTTCAAAAAAGGAATATCTCGGGCTCTGAGTGTTAAATAATTGCAGTAATGACCAGGTTTTAGACACAGGTGTATCTGACTCCAAAAGTTCACAGAGTTTCCGCTTCTCAGGTTTGCAAAGATTTGTGTTTTCACTACTCTTCAGCTCAAAAGTGTTTGCATTTCTTTTCTCCTTTTCTATTCTGAGTGACTGAAGAAGGCAGAATGAAAAACTCTCCTGAATTCAGTATCTGTAGCCATCAAAGTTTCTCCTGTAAGCCTCTACTTTGGATCTGGTCTTCCAAGAAAGTGTGCGTGAGTGCAACAGGGACATTTATGCCAACTTCTATGTTAAACATGAACGTGGGGATTGCCTGAGACCTGTAAGGCTTTGGAGCAACTTTCTTGACTCAGGAGAATTCCAACATGCCCTGAGAGCAGAAATGCAAATATTTTATATATATAAAAAAAGAATCCAGTAGTTAATTGGACGTACAGATTGTGGAAGCCACACAAACGCACTTCTCAGCTCTACTTCAGGCGAGATCTGTGTGGGTGGGTAGGTAACTGGCACCTGCAGCCCCCTTTCTGGATCAACCACCACGTGCTGCAGCAGCGCTCGGGCATCTCCAGTCAGGGCTGAGCACAGATAGGGCAATAGTGAAGGTTCACTGGAAACGCTGGCTCAGGAACTCCCCATAATGATAACCAAACTCTCTTAGAACTGTTCCAGCATCCGAGACTCCTCCCATCAAATCTCCCTTCCTTCCCTTTCTTGTTTCACAACTGCCAGGCCTGCGTTACAGGGTGACGCCTTTGCTACCTAGCCCTGCTCTGTGCCTTTTATTCTTCTCTGTGTTTCCCACAGTAAGTCTTGTGCTTATTTAACCCTTTTTGAGCATATACATCTCAGAGGACTCAAACTGGCACAAGTATAAATTGAACTACACATATGCTGAAAAAGCACTTACATATACATTATATATACTCATATATGCTTATGTAGGTATGCAAATACACCCCCCACATACATATATACATGAAGACATGATAGATAGATAGATAGATAAGATAGATGATAGATAGATAGATAGATAGATAGATAGATAGATAAGATAGATGATAGATAAGATAGATGATAGATAGATAGATAGATAGACTCAAAAGTCAGCAAAATACTTGAATCAGAAAACATTGAAATAATCCCACTAAAGTCTGGAGCAAAACAACTGCTATCTTTTAACACTGTAAATGAGCAGCAAGGCAAAAATAAAATGAAAGAATTACAGTTATAAAATTCCAAAGGAAAGCAGTAAAACAATCAATTTTCGCTGATATAATGTAGGCCTGAGAAATCGAAAACATAATAAAATATTACTTCAGACAAAAAGAACATTCAGAAAGATGACATAAAACAAAATTTATATGAAGAAATCAGTTGCTTGTATACATACAAATGATAACTAGTTAGAAGATATAACTGAAGGCAAGATCCTATATAAAAAACAATGGAATGATAAAACACCTATAAATTTAATAAGATCTGTGCAAGATTTATACACAAGACAACTTTGAAACAGCACTGAAAAACAAAGAACAAAAATGGAACCAAAGGGAAGACGCACCATGTTCTTGGAGAGGAAGACTCAATGTTGCAAACGTTCATTCTCTGTAAGCCTATTTGCATGTTTGACACATACCTAGTAAGGTGCCAAAATTTTGCTTTTTAGAACTAGATTACTTGGTTATAAAGCTAATATAGAGAAATAAACATAGAGATACAATAAAAATTACTGGTCCTACTGGATATTTAAATATGTCATCAATAATAAAAACAATGTGGTATTAGTACATAAATAGACCATCATCAGAATTCAGAATCTACATCTTTTTTCAATCTTAATAAAGAAAGAAATTTAGTACAATGAAAAGATTGCTCCTAACTTACAAAATCATTGATGAAAAAAAGACTGTTCAACAAGTGGTCATAATAGATAAACATTTAGAAAAAATATACAGTTGGATCCACACACCACAAGATACACTACGATAAATTTCTGATGATCGAAGATTTATATGTGAAATAAGTAAGCCGTGAACTAGCAGAGGAAAATGTTACTAAATCCCCTTACAATACTGAAGTAGGAAAAGTCTTTCTCACTGACTCGAAACCCAAAAGCCATAAATGAAGATTTTGATAAAGTTAACTATATAAAACTCAAAACTTGCTTAATGTGTAAAGTTCATCCAAAACAAAGTGAAGGGGTGGTGGAAGGGAGCAGTGCATTCACTTCATTGTACAGCAGAAACTAACACGGCATTGTAAAGCAATTGTACTCCAAAATGATGTATAAAAAAATACAAATGATTCTTAAGCACATGAAAAGATGTTCAGTCACATATATAAGGTGTGAAATGCTTACTAAAGTTTTATTGAAATAAAAACTCTCTCCAGGCATTTAAGGAAATGTTTATATTTTGATAACTCTTCCATAGTGATGAGGCTATAAGGACACAGGCACTTTCCTATTTGCTGCGGAAAGTTAGCACCATCCTTCCAGAGGGCAGTCTCACAATGTCATCACCATCAAATTGGACCTAGAACCTAGCAATTACATTCTGGGAATTTACCTACACAAATGTGAAATACAGTTATTCACTGAAGCATCCTTTGTATGAACATAAGATTGGAAATAACTCAAGTGCTCATCAATGGGAAACAACCCAAACAATTAACTTCTTATAATGCAATGTGATACATATTAAATTTCAAATGTGGAAATATTTCCAAGATACTTCAAGTAAAGAGCAAGATCAAAAGTAGTGTGTGCAGGAGGAAAAAAAGATGGCAGCGAAGTAGAGGGACGTGGAATGCATCCCTCTCCACAGATGCATTGGGAATGCACCAAAAGACGCAATAATTCCCACAGAGAACCAACTGAACACCAGCAGACGACCTCGGACACCAGAAAGGAAGGCAAGGATCCCGACGTAACCGGTAGGGAGGCACCTACAATGGCTTAAAGAGGGTGAAGCGGCGGAGCTGTGGCAGACGGGAGGGAGTGAGAAACACGGAGGGTCCGCACCGCAGCTCAGCCTTTCTGAATGGAGAGGTCGATTCACAGCTGAACAGGGGGTCCGGGAGCGGGAGCATGGGAACTGAAGAGCTGGTTCAGGGTGAGAAACATTGTTGCCAGTAAGGTGACGGACCGAGAGGACAGGAGGGAAGAGGTCCATGGCGAGGAGTGCCCGCCCCTGAGAGCTGCCCGGCCACGATGGCGGCTGGAGGCTGCAAGCTCGCGGGCTGCGGGGAGGAGCCGCGGCCATAGCCTCTCTCTCTTTCAGCACCTCTGCAACAGGCAGTGGAGACATGCCCTGTGGGCCACCTAAGGCGCTCAGGGATAACAAGGACCCTCAGGCACTTGGGCGGGGCTAGATTAAAACCCCTTGGAATGCCGGCAGCAGGGAGGCTGCCAAGAAGAAGAAAAAAAAAAAACCCAAGAGAGGCCCAACTCTGAGACTTTCTGTGTACACCTGAGCCACCGGTCCCTCTGCAACAGGCACCTCCAAGCCCGACTGAAACAACAGTGCGCCACTGCTCACTCACTCCCAGGGAAAGGAGCCGCTATTGTACCCTCTCCCTCCCCACACACCGAGCTTACAGACGAACAATAAAGGAAGCTCTGCTGGTCACGGAATAATGCAAAAAAACCCAAGGCAAGTAGAAGGACACTTACACCGGAGACTCTAAGGAAACAGAAATATTAGTATCAATCCTATTGAACTGGTCCATTCTGGGATCAGTTCTGGATTTTTTCTTTCTTTCTTTCTTTCTTTTTTTCCTTTATTAATTATGATCTTAGTCCTAAGGGATCTACAAGTTTTATAACCTAATTTTTAATGCTATTTTTTATTCTATTTTTATTTTTTTGCCTTTTTATATACTTCTATTTCTAGCTAAGTTTTTGGTAGTATGGACAATATATCTCTCATACTTTCCTTTCATCCCTATCTTTTATACATTTCTATTCCTTTCTTTTTATTTGCATATTTCCAATCACACTACGCTCTTCTGTTCCCCTTTCTTTCATCCATTTTTAGTTTATTTTATCTTAACATACTTATAAGCAGCACTATCAATCTGCTCAGACTCCTTGCTCTTTTCTCCAGATAATGCACCACCTTGGTATTTAATATTAGGTTTTTGTCTTTATCTTAGTTCTTAGTATAATAGTCTAATTTCATTCTGAGAATCTCCATTCTGTCTGGTGGTACTCTAGCTCTTTTCTATATTTGATACTAGCTTACAAAATCTCCCTGGATTAGTGTTTGTATGTGTAAGGTGTTATTTGTTGGTTAGTTTGCTTTTGCTTTTCTCTCTGGTTTATTCTGTTTCAGTTGTCCATTTCTGTTGGGTTTCTCTTTGAATATCTGATAGCATACTGGGGTTCTGTCAGATCTTTCCAGAGCCTTATGTCCTAGTGGATTCAGTAATTGTGTGTCTTATACATGTATGTGTTTCCTAGACTTAATATTCATTTAACCCAACACTTGGACATTAGTCTGAGGCTTGGACAGTCTTCTATAAACACCTCTATCACCAGGACAAGCAACCCCAAAAGTTTGGACAACCATGAGGAAACAAAGAAACACCATGCAGGCAAAGGAGCAGGAAAAAAACCCACAAGACCAAATAAAGGAAGAGGAAATAGGAAAAATGCCTGAAAAAGAATTCAGAGTAGTGGTAGTAAAAATGATACAAAATCTCGATAACAAAATAGAGAAAGTACAAGAAACAGTTCATGAGAACTCAGAAAAACAAACAGCAATGGATAACAAAATAACTGAAATTAAAAATACTCTAGATGCTATAACCAGCAGAATAACTGAGGCAGAAGAACGAATAAGTGAGTTGGAAGATAGAATGGGGGAAATAAATGCCACAGAGCAGGAAAAAGAAAAAAGAATAAAAAGAATAGAAGACAGTCTCAGAGACCTCAGTGATAACATTAAGCATACCAACATTCGAATTATAGGCATCCCAGAAGAAAAAGAAAAAAAGAAAGGGTTTGAGAAAATATTTGAAGAGGTTATAGTGGAAAACTTCCCCAACGTGGGAAAGGAAATAACTAACCAAGTCCAAGAAGCAAAGAGAGTCCCATACAGAATAAACCCAAAGAGAAATACACCAAGGCACATATTAATCAAACTAATGTCAATTAAACACAAAGAAAAAATATTAAAAGCAGCAAGAGAAAAGCAACAAAATAACATATAAGGGAAAACCCATTAGGATAACAGCTGACCTTTCTACAGAAACTCTGCAGGCCAGAAGGGAATGGCAGGATATCCTGAAAGTCCTGAAAGAGAGAAACCTACAGCCAAGAATACTCTACCCAGAAAGAATCTCATTCAGATTTGAGGGAGAAATCAAAAGCTTTCCAGACAAGCAAAAGTTAAGAGAATTCAGCACCACCAAACCAGCCTTACAACAAGTGCTAAAGGAACTTCTCTAAGTAGGAAACACAAGAAAAGGAAAACACCTACAAATACAAACGCAAAACAATTAAGAAAATGGTAATTGGAACACACATGTCAATAATCACCTTAAATATAAATGCATTAAATGCTCCAACCAAAAGACACAGACTGGCTGAATGGATACAAAAACAAGACCCTTTCATATGCTGCCTACAAGAAATCCACTTCAGACCAAGGGATACATATAGACTGAAAGTAAAGGGATGGAAAAAGATATTCCATGGAAATGGAAGTCAAAAGAAAGCTGGAGTAGCAATACTCTTATCAGACAAATTAGACCTTAAAGACTATTAAAAGAGACAAGGAAGGACACTACATAATGATCAAGGGATCCATTCAAGAAGAACATATCACAATAGTAAATATCTATGCCCCCAACATAGGAGCACCTCAGTACATAAGGCAAATGCTAACAGCTATAAAAGGGGACATCAACAGGAACATAATAATAGTAGGAGACTTGAACACTCCACTTACACCAATGGACAGATCATCCAAACAGAAAATAAATAAAGACACACAAGCTTTAAAGGACACATTAGACCATCTCGACTTGATATTTATAGGACATTCCACCCAAAAACGACTGAATACACTTTCTTCTCAAGTGCACACGGAATATTTTCCAGGATAGATCACATCTTGGGTCACAAATCAAACCTCGGCAAATTCAAGAAAATTGAATTCATATCAAGTATCTTCTCAGACCACAACGCCATGAGACTAGATATCAATTACAGGAAAAAATGCAAAAAATACAAACACATGGAGGCTAAACAATTCACTCTTAAACAACCAAGAAATCACTAAAGAAATCAAAGAGGAAATCAAAAAATATCTAGAAACAAATGACAATGAAAACACAACAACCCAAAACCTATGGGATGCAGCAAAAGCAGTTCTAAGAGGGAAGTTTATAGCAATACAGTCCTACCTTAAGAAACAAGAAAATTATCAAATAAACAACCTAAACTTACACCTCAAACAATTAGAAAAAGAAGAACAAAGAAACCCCAAAGTGAGCAGAAGGAAAGAAATCATAAAGATCAGAGCAGAAATAAATGAAAAAGAAAGGAAGGAAGCAATAGCAAAAATTAATAAAAGTAAAAGCTGGTTCTTTGAGAAGATTAACAAAATTGATAAACAATTAGCCAGACTCATCAAGAAAAAAAGGGAGAAGATGCAAATCAACAGAATTAGAAATGAAAAAAGAGAAGAAACAGCGGACACCTCAGAAATACAAAAGATCATGAGAGATTACTACAAGCAACTATATGCCAATAAATTGGATAACCTGGAAGAAATGGATACATTCTTAGAACAATACAATCTTCCAAGACTGAACCAGGAAGAAACAGAAACTATGAACAGACCAATCACAAGTACGGAAATTGAGGCAGTGATTAAAAATCTCCCAACACACAAAAGCCCAGGACCAGATGGATTCACAGGCGAATTCTATCAAACATTTAGAGAAGAGCTAACACCTATCCTTCTCAAACTCTTCCAAAATATAGCAGAAGGAGAACACTCCCAAACTCATTCTATGAGGCCACCATCACCCTGATACCAAAACCAGGCAAAGATGTCACAAAAAAAGAAAATTACAGACCAATATCACTGATGAATATAGATGCAAAAATCCTCAACAAAATACTAGCTAACAGACTCAAACAGCACATTAAAAGAATCATACACCATGATCAAGTGGGGTTTATCCCTGGGATGCAAGGATTCTTCAATATATGCAAATCAATCAATGTGATACATCATATGAACAAATTGAAAGATAAAAACCATATGATCATCTCAATAGATGCAGAAAAAGCTTTTGACAAAGTTCAACATCCATTTATGATAAAAGCTCTCCAGAAAATGGGCATAGAAGGAAATTACCTCAACATAATAAAAGCCATATATGAGAAACCAAAAGCCAACATTGTTCTCAATGGGGAAAAACTGGAAGAGTTCCCTCTAAGAACAGGAACAAGACAAGGGTGTCCACTCTCACCATTATTATTCGACATAGTTTTGGAAGTTTTAGCCACAGCAATCAGAGAAGAAAAAGAAATCAAAGGAATACAAATTGGAAAAGAAGAAGTAAAATTGTCACTCTTTGCAGATGACATGATATTAAATATAGAAAACCCGAAAGACTCTACCAGAAAACTGCTAGCACTAATTAATGAGTTTAGTAAAGTAGCAGGATACAAAATTCATGCACAGAAATCTCTTGCATTCCTATACACTAACAACGGAAGAGCAGAAAGAGAAATTAAGGAAACTCTCAAATTTACCATTGCAACAAAAAGAATAAAATACCTAGGAATAAACCTGCCTAAGTAGGCAAAAGTTCTGTATGCAGAAAACTTTAAGACATTGCTGAAAGAAATCAAAGACGACACAAACAGATGGAGGACATACCATGTTCCTGGATTGGAAGAATCAACATCGTGAAAATGACTGTACTACCCAAAGCAATTTACAGATTCAATGCAATCCCGATCAAATTACCAATGGCATTTTTCACAGAACTAGAGCAAGAAATCTTACGATTTGTATGGAAATGCAAAAGATCCTAAATAGCTAAAGCAATCTTGAGAAGGAAAAATGGAGTTGGTGGAATCAGGCTTCCTGACTTCAAACTATACTACAAGGACACAGTGATCAAGACAGTATGGTACTGGCACAAAAATAGAAAGGAAGATCAATGGAACAGAATAGAGAACTCAGGAGTAAGCCCAAACACATATGGGCACCTTATCTTTGACAAAGGTGGCAAGAATATGCAATGGAAAAAAGACAGCCTCTTCAATAAGTGGTGCTGGGAAAATTGGACAGCTACATGGAAAAGAATGAAATTAGAACCCTTCCTAACACCATACACAAAAATAAACTCCAAATGGATGAAAGACCTACATGTAAGGCCAGACACTATAAAACTCCTAGAGGAAAACAGAGGCAGAACACTCTATGACATCCATCAAAGCAAGATCCTTTTTGACCCACCTCCTAGAATCAGGGAAATAAAATCAAGAATAAACGAATGGGACCTCATGAAACTTAAAAGCTTTTGCACAGCGAAAGAAACCATAAACAAGACTAGAAGGCAACCCTCAGAATGGGAAAAAATAGTTGCCTATGAAACAATGGACAAAGGATTAACCTCCAAAATATGCAAATAGCTCATGCAGCTTAATACCAAAAAAGCAAATAACCCAATCCACAAATGGGCAGAAGACCTAAATAGACATTTCTCTAAAGAAGACATACAGATGGCCAACAAACACATGAAAAGGTGCTCAACATCACTAATCATCAGAGAAATGCAAGTCAAAGCCACAATGAGGTATCACCTCACACCAGTCAGAATGGCCATCATCACAAAATCTGGAAACAACAAATGTTGGAGAGGGTGTGGAGAAAAGGGAACTCTCTTGCACTGTTGGTGGGATTGTAGGTTGGTACAGCCACTATGGAAAACAATTTGGAGGTTCCTTAAAAAACTACAAATAGAACTACCATATGATCCAGTAATCCCACTACTGGGCATATACCCAAAGAAAACCATAATCCCCAAAGAAACATGTACCATAATGTTTATTGCAGCACTATTTACAATAGCCAGGACATGGAAGCAACCTAAATACCCATCAACAAATGAATGGATACAGAAGATGTGGCATATATATACAATGGAATATTACTCAGCTATAAAAAGGGATGAGATGGAGCTATATGTTATGAGGTGGATAGACCTAGAGTCTGTCATACAGAGTGAAGTAAGTCAGAAAGAGAAGGACAAATATTGTATGCTAACTCACATATACAGAATCTAAAAATTGTACTGATGAACTCAGTGACAAGATTAAGGACGCAGATGCAGAGAATGGACTGGAGAACTAGAGGTTTGGGAGGGGGCAGGGGGTGAAGGGGAAGCTGAGATGAAACGAGAGAGTAGCACAGACATATATATACTACCAACTGTAAAATAGATAGCCAGTGGGAAGTTGTTGTATAACAAAGGGAGTTCAACTCGAGGATGGAAGATGCCTTAGAGGACTGGGAGGGGGAGGATGGGGGGGACTCGAGGGAGGGTGGGGGGGGAGTCGAGGAAGGGAGGGAATATGGGGATATGTGTATAAAAACAGATGATTGAACTTGGTGTACTCCTCCCAAAAAAATAATAAATAAATAAATAAAATTAAAAAAAAAAAAAGAGTATTGTGTGCGGTGTGTGTAACACACACAAAAAATAATGTATACAAAAAAAAAAAGAATATGCCTGTGTACATGTTGGTATGTGCAAAGTGAAATTCTGGAAGGAACCACAAGAAACTGTGATTGTGGATGTGTGTTGGGGACAGCTGTGCAGGTGGGGGGTGAGATTGAAAGAGAGACTTTTCCTTCCATAGGTTTTATAACTTTTGATTTTGCATTCAAATTCTTTGATTATCTATTCAGTTTCTTTAATCATAAGAAGAGTATCAGTGCAAGCAAAGGTTAAAACATATATATTCATTTATTCCAAAAATGTTTATTCAACAACTACAGTGTGGCAAGCACTGCAGCAGACAATGGAGAATAAAAGGATGACAATTCCGGTACTTAGGGAGCATACAGCCAAGTGAAAGACCCTGACAAGCAATCATGACCTAGATTTAAACTTGAGTGGTTGAGGAAAGGAAGCTGCACCAGTAGAAACAAAAGTCAGAAGGGGAAGCCACTTTAAGAGATAATATAGTTGATGGGAGATGCTCTGTGATTTGATGAAGTGAAGGGTTTATGCAAATTGAAAATTCCATCAGGGAGTACATGAAAGACTGGCATTTAGAGAAGATTCCAAAACTGGATTTTGAGCATCCTTTTGAGGTGGAAAGTCTAAGAAAGTAAAAAAGAGACGGGAACCCAGAAGGAATCCTGGACAATGTCCACATTTATTGGGTTTCAGACATCTTTTCCTTTTATCAAAAGTTTCCATGTAAGATTCTGTTTTTGAAAAGTAGTATCAAAAAAGGTAAGATTGAAGCCTTTTTCAAATGTAGCTTCAAAAGGGCTTAAAACACTGTAACAGTCTCTGGCAAAAATTCTAGGTTTTTATGATAATAATAATTAAAAAGAAAGCTCCATAGTCAGATATGTCCAGACCACGACATGATATTCCTGAAGTTGTATATCTGACATCTGGTGAGATGTCTAGTGCCATTGTATGATTTATGATGCAGGAAATTTGAAGGTTCTTTGGATACAACATAACTCGGGTAACGAAGACACTTTGATTCAAATCCATCTTCTTTTATTTTTGATCATTCAGAGAAATCATTCCATGTTGCATATTAATTCTTCCTAGAGCCAGCTGGTAGAACACAAGGCTAATGAGGCCAAAGTTGCTGGTTCAATCCTTGTACTGCCGACAGGCCCCACACAGGGAAAGCTTTTTTGTATGCACCTCTAATCAAGTCCAGCTGTCTTCCCAGTTTGGCACTGGGCACAAAGGGACCCAGGTGAGAGAAGGTGAATTCCTGATGAGGAATCGTTATCCACAGAAAGTAGCAGAAGTTTCTAACCTAGTTAATCTTGCATCTCACAGCACGGCAGACTGTGGGCTCCACTCACCTACATTTGTCCTTGAGGTTTTCTTTCTTTCTTTTTTTCTTTTTTACATGTAAGACAAGATTATTCAAATAAGTATATCACAAATGATTCACTCAACCATGACAAAGAGAAAATCCAAGGTGATGTCTAAGTGCAATTGAATTCTTCCCATGTCTCCTAGGCTGTTAGTGTCAACAAGACCATTTGCATTGCTCCTGTTTTAAATCTGAACATGACTCTGCCATGCAGGAAAAGAAACCGACAAACAAAAAATGCATTTTCAGACTCCATCACAAGTTCTGCCAAGCAGAGAGTTTACAAGTGTAACAATGGCAGCTGTTCCAACTAGTTAGAACAGCTGGGAAAAACAGCACCAGAGTCGTTATCTCTCAGATTATGATCTGTTGGAACAATGCCCAAGATATCAACACTGACACTGAATGACAGCATTTAGCCTCTGATAACCCCTTTTAAGTTTGTGTTTCATTTCGCCAAAAGAAATTAACAATATCACATATTCATAAACAAACAAAACATCTCAGAAGTATTTTAATAATTGAGGCATAAACCTGCTTTCTTTCAGATATTCTGAGCTGCTTGTATTCAAGTTCAAAATAAATATTAGTCACCCTATTCTACTGAAAAATTAATATCTAGAACAGATACACTTTTTAGGTGAGAAGTAATAGAATTGATATCCTGTTCAAGTTATCCATGAAATATAGTCCAGTTGTGATAGTTAGATACTTTCACAGTGAAAAATAGGTACCGCCAATGTCCAAATGACTGAGAATGGAGAAACATCTTGTCAACCTTACATTCTGTGGACATGAATTAGGATTAGAAATTCATAAAGTGAGGTAGATTTAAGGGAAATCTTGAGGAAAACTTAGAAAAGGGAACAATAAATTGGATAAAGGAAAGATATAACTCAGAGTTGAGAAGAAAAAAAAGAGTCATAAATTCAATTAGAGTGAAAGCTGGAGCATATACTATTGTTGTTGTGATCTTGGCTGCCAAAATTAAATGAATAAAAGTTTACTTTTCTCTTGCTCTTATGAACATCATAGAACAAAAACCAACCCAAACATCAGGTAGCTACAGAGATTATTTTAATGCCTGGACAACCGGTATAAAAGACTCTAGATTCTGTAAGAATCTGATATTGAGAGAAATAAAGTCTATCTGGAAAACAGAGTCAGGAGAAAAACAGGCGCTGTCTGTAATCCTTATGTACCCCTCTATGCCCTTAGAATTGTGTGTTTAACAAAAACACTTTCAATCAAATCTCTAGATGACTGATGAGGTTATAGTAACAGAGATGACATCATGACAATAAAAAAACAAGCATGAGTTTTAGAATTAGGTAGAACCCAGATTTAGCTAATAAATCATGATTACAAAAACTTACCAATTGAGTCCTTTGTGCTCAGGAATCTTCTGCAGGCTGTACATGGATTATTTTCTCATCAACTTCTCCCAACCACCCCATAATTTTATATTATTATTTATTCCCATTTTATAGAAGAGGGAAATCAGCCACAGAGAAGTTGAGTAATTTGGTCAAGGTAATAGAGACAATAAATGTCAGGGCTAATCTGTAAAATATTTCGTTTCCTCATATCACTGTCAGGATGATGCTAAGAAAGTCACTATACTTCTTGTCATCTCACTTTGCTTTTTTATACAATGTGACTAAGACCTACTTATGTGTTGGCAGGTACTAGCATCAAAACCATGAATTTCTGCAAAGTAGTGGCTCAAGGCTGAGTGACATTATTATGACCACCATTCAAGATTTTCTGTGGAGGACTTAAGAAAGAAGAAAGGACAAACACCCTTCCCAAATATCTAAAATGTGGAAACTTCCTTGATAGCTCTGAGGGACTCTTGTAAAGTAACCTGTTTACCATAGTTTTGAAGAATAGCTACTTGCTTTGAACTTCCAGATGTAAGCCTCACGCTGTGACTCTTCCCTCCCTCCACATTAATAAAATCAACTGAGAAGTTCCACACATCAGAGGTGCTAATGAAAGGAGGCAAAAGTCAGAGATGGGGAAGAGGTTGGATGGCTGCATTTTTAATATTGCTGTCTGCATAGACCTTAGCGCCTTAATTTTCCGCACTAAATTTAGAAAGGTTTCTTTCAGACTTTGGGCCTCTGACCTCCCTTTTCTTAGAGCATTTACTTTAGAGAACTTGCCATTGCAAATTCTTTCTCTGTCCTTTGGAATGGAAATGTTCTCCTGGCCTCTTGCCAATTTTATAGCCCAAGAATGTCTTTCTCAAGGACTTGGAAGCCATCCCTTTGAAATGTAATTAAGAAAGATCACACCTCTGTCTTCAAGTCTCCATGGGATGTAGGAGTACCAGTTAGGAAACACAGATGCCTAATCACATTGACCAAACTCCTCCCTTCTGTCCTCAGCACATTCACACTCCTCATGCCAGCACATTAAAACTTTTCCATTTTGTATTTCAATGGACTTGAGTTCAATCTCTCCCTCCTATTGCAGTAGACGTGACCTCTATTGCAATAGTATTGAATAAAGTCTTCCTTTCCTGATGCAATTTTCATCAACAGCAGTGGGCTTAACAATCACTGAGAAGGGCAGACACTAGACAGGAAAAGGGAAGAAGAGTGTGTAAGTGGATTTTTCTGATGAGGAACAAGAACCAAGGACGGTGCCAACATGCCTCCCTGTGAGCTCTTTATGTAAAAGCATCAGTACCTCCATTCCGTCGTGACTGGGTCATGAAAGAAGGCATTCCTAAGAATGCAGAAATCTTGGGAAGGACTGAAAAAGAAAGGGAGAAAGTATGAAAAATAAATGACAGCTTTAAAAAAAGAACAATTATAAAATGTATACTCAAAAGGCATAATAATAGACTTTTATGCAAATTAAAATGCATTTAAATGCAAATTCAAGGCATATTTTTATGCAAATTCAAGTGTGGTCCTCCTGCCTATTTCACATATTTGGCTGTGACCTTGTAAAGACCTTAGCAACAATTCCTATCTAATGTCTTACAGCAGTTAGGTGCAGGAGAGGTCTATTGCAAGCTAATCTCCAAGTGACTGGGTGAGGTTTCAGGAGGAAGAAAGGTAACTTCCTAATGATCTGAAATACTTGGCAGAGGGCAAAGTAAGAGAACTCTCCACGGGCAGCTCCCAGGTTTGAGGGGCTAAGATGGATTTCAGAGCTCTTGGTAACCATTAAAACCGTGTCTACCCAGCAGCATTAATGAGCCCTGGGGTTCAGACCCAACCTTGCTTGGGGCTGGGGAATCTTTGGAAGCCCCTACTTTACCTTGGGAGAATGGGCAATTGTCAAGACTGTTGCTTCAGACATAAGAGCTTCAGGTTAGCACTCAGATAAATTTATGTTAAAAGTTTAGCTGTGAGATCTTGGGTGAATAAAAGATTTAATTTCTCTGAGCCTCAGGTCCTCAACGATGACAGAAATAAAAATCTTTAATATAAAGAGTGTGGTGATGCTTCACACTATATCTAGCACAGAGAAGTCACTAAATATAGACGGTCACTATTATTGTTCTCACTATAATTATTGCAATTTTCACACTTTTTATTCTCAACTACTAGTTTTAAAAGCCATCCCTCTCTTGACTATAGGTTCCTCTGTGTGTGTGTGTGTGTGTGTGTGTGTGTGTGTGTATTCTTCAGGTACCTAACATGTAATTATACATGTCACATATTAATTTCAAGTAGCTAAGGCCTGGATAAATTAATGTCCACTGTGCATCTTTTACTAAAATGAAGTGTACACAATATTTCATCAATAATTACTTTCAACTCACTTTTCAACTCTTGGGTTGTATTAGTTTGCTAGGGTTGCTTTGACAAAGTACTACAGACTGGGTGGCTTAAACCACAGAATTTCTTTTCTTATAGTTCTAGAGGCTGGAAATTCAAGATCAAGTAGTTGGCAGGATTGGTTTCTCCTGAGGCTTCTCTCCTCAACTCGTACTTGGCTGTCTTCTCCCTGTGTCTTCACAACATCTTGTGTGTCAGTGTCCATTCCTCTTCCAATAAGTCATATTAGATTGGGGCCCACCCTAATGACCTCACTTTAACTTAATTACTTCTGTAAAAGATCCTATCTCCATATACTTTCACATTCTGTTGTGACTATATATACATAGAGGAACAGGGGATTAGGACTTCAATATATGAATTTTGCAATGAATACAATCTAACCCATGACTGCCTTGCCTTCGTAGACATCAATTTTATATAATTTTCCCACCTCATCCATTATATTTTTCCATTATTTATAATTTTTTATCTGTATTTAATTATTCAGAAACCTTTTAAACACAATCTGATATAGAAAGAATATAGTCCAGGTGCTTGATTAAGAGTCCCTCAATCTCTTAGGATATAAGAGCCTGGGATCTTGTATAAGAATACATCATAGAGAAAATAAGTTTGTAAATTCCTGGAGCGTGTGGTCCAAGTATCATATTTCTTTGTAAATCCCACAGTGCTCATGGCAGTACATCAAACTCAGAGTAAATGCCTGTTGGAAGAATAAGTCAATCAATGAGTGAATAGGCCGGAGTCGGGTAGCAATACCTGATATAATCCTGCTTCTTCTCAAAGCACACAAAGTAACCCTGTTGTCTTACTGGAGGCTCTTTAGAGCTGCCTACCTGGGAAAATCTTCAATATGAGAAATGGCCTCGGGACCTCTATGCATCTACAGGGTAGCCTGAACTACATCTTGAGATTTTCCAATGTTTCCAGAATTCTTTGAGTATTCCTCCAGAGGTGGGAAGATTATTTCAGAGAAGTAATTTGCCAAGGTCTCGAGCAGACTCTGGGGAGAAGAAAGACAAGAATACCACACAGTTGATATGATTGAAAGCAAGAAATTTAATAATAAAAATTGGCAGGTCATTGCATTTCTCCTTTACAAAGACCAAATAGCAGGCTTAATCCACAGTCAGGCAATCTATTTAACCCCAAAATGATTGCATCTTCAAGCAGTGAAATAAAATAGCCTCTCTGATACAGGTAATCTACCAACACACTGACCACTGGGCTCCAGCTACAGAGAATTTTGTATAAATAGGTAATTGCCCATTTCAAAGAGAAAGCTGTCATCTTTTTTTTTTTTTAATCTGTAGCTCTCCTAACTCCGCAATTTACACGACTTATAATTTTCAAATCCCTGTTCATTCATTTTCCACATTTTTCCATTTTAAAACTGAGTGATTCAAAAAAATTCGATGAGATAATAATAGATAAATAAAATTAGATATAGATATAGACAGATAAAATCACTGAAACCCTAATCTCTCTCTAAAAGGATTATTGTTACCCACACACATCTTAGTTCACTGTTTGTTGTTTTTGTTTTGTTTTTGTTTTTAACAAAGACAAAAAAGGAAGGAAGAGGAGACAGTCATACATTTCTAAGTGTTTTATCAGAGCATGAGTTTGGAGGACATGTTACAGTCCCCAGCGGAAATTTATTTTCATCACAAGCCACCTCACAGTATGATATAATTTATCACAGTTGTCATTCTAGGCTCAAGAGAGAGCAGAAATAGAATCCTTGAGGCTCCTTGTGGAGAACCTACGTACCCAATTGCATGGTTAAACCTCAGAGAATCGTCACCATCATTGGATGCTAGCTGCTGGTTACTTATTCTCACAAATTGTCAAATGGCCCTAATTTCCCAGTCTTAACTCTTAACTGGAATGTACATTCAATCAATAAATATTTAGGAAAAAATTATTCAAGGGCATAAGTATGCGTCCCTAAACTGAACAACCACATACTATGCGCACTAATTCTTTATATAGACAAGGCATTTTACAGTTACTTTTTCTTTCTTTCCTCTCTTTTAACCTGCATTTTATTGTTCCATGAGCATTTAAACTTCTGTCAGAAATGTCGACTTGAACCAAGATTTTATCTTTAATGTGAGGAAGGGGAAGGATGTAATGTCTTGAAGAAGGAAGTGAAGGTTCTGCAATTAGCAATATTAAAGTCAGTTAGAATGACTTCTGGAAATCTCCAGTAGATTGGGGGTAAGTTAGAATGACAGCAAGCAGAAGATGAAAACAGTGCTTGACAATTTGGGAATCCTTTTCATGTGACACACTATCCAATAGGCAACAATTTTGCCTTTCTTTAAACTCAGACAACTTGCTTTTGTTTTGTCTGATTTTAATCACTAGCACAGTCACACACAATTGTCAGTTAAATTAACTTCAGACTTAATGCATGTCTGCATTCCCACCTCATTCTACTTAAGTACTTTCAGAAAGCCCCTCTCTTCTTAGAGAAACACTGAAATGAGAAGAATTAGAAAGAAAGATTCCCAAACTTCTAAACCTCTCCTCCTCTCTCATCTCTGCTATTACACACCATGCAGTTAAAGTGAAATCATTTGGCCACATCATTACTTACGTTTGGACCTCAAGTCTATCTCTCCAACCCATCTTTTCCTGTAGATCAGAGTCTGATATTCAAATATCTACTGGACAGTCCGTCTGGTAAAACATAGGTGCATATTCACATTTCTAAATAGAAAGACAAAGGTCTTTCCTAAAAATGTGTATTTTTTTCTTTTAAAAAAAAAGTCATATCATTATCTACACAGTTGTTCAGTTCACATACCTGGGCGCTAACTTTTTCTTCCTTTTCTTTTTCAACTGCAGCACTTAACCAGTCACCAAGTTTTCTGAGTTCTCCCTCCATGACATCTCTCAAATCTGGTCGTTTTCTCCTCCCCACTACCTCTCAATGCAGACCTCAATCATCTCTCACCTAGATTATTGCAACAGCTGCAAACCTCACCTCTCTAGACCACTCATGCATATTAATCCCACGATGCAGCTAGTTATATTTCCAAAGTGCAAATCTCTTTATTTCACTTCTTTGGTTAAAACCCTGTGCTGACGCCACGTCTTCCAAGAATGAAGTCCAAATGACATGAGATGGTAAACAAGGCCTTCACGACTTGTTCCTGGTGAACCTCTCCAGCCTCATTTCCTCTTAGAAAGCACTTATTGCAGTCAGGGCTTACTTTTAAATCCCATCTTCCTCTATCCTAACAGCTCCTTAAGAGCAGGTATTCTGTCTTTTCAATCATTGTTTATCACTGAATCCTGTGTGTATAACGCAACACCAGGATCATCAAAAGTTAGTGCTTTGTAAACTGCTGAGAATGAATGAAGAGATGGCAGAGGAAGATGGCTTAAGAGTCAATATCACAGACCAGCTGTATGTTCAAAGCTGCACTGCTGTTGCTGCAGGGAGGTCCTGGGGAAATCACGAGCCCTGATTGCATCACTTTAGCACCTTCACCTTTTGTAGTGAATAACTGATGAGGAAAACCCCACTGTCTAACTGAATGATGCTGAGGTGGTAACAAGAATTCTATCCAAATTTTCATTTTCCATTATTTAGATGTTAGATAAATTCAGTCATTGTCCAACCATAAATATATAGGAATGCAATTGTTACAGGAAAAAAGTTATCATAGGAAAGGACAAAATTGTAGCAGTCCTTGGAATTCTTCCTTCTCATTTCTAAGTTCTTGTGATGGAAGATGAATTAATGAGTAGATACGAGAAATTTAGAAATCATTCTACTTGGACTTTAGAAAACATTCTTTTCCAGATCTGTAAGGAAAAGAACTCCTACACATCCTAAGCTGTACCTACACTCTCGCTTAGTCAAATATATTTTTAAAAATACAGAAGCATGGCTATGAGGCATGTGCTAAATTAGATCTCTGCTAATCAATGTTTCGTTATAATTCATGATTTCATCATTGTTTTTCTTATAACTTAATTGATAAAAGCTATTTTCATGTTCAAATAGTCTTTGACTGTGAAAGTCTAAGGAGGCCAAGATCAGACTTGTTTTCCCATCCAAAAAAAAATCTCCTAGCAACAAAAATTACTTTATTAATCCATTGTTTTGGAAGCTGTCATGTTTCTTAAGCTGAAAATGTTGTGTTAAGGAACTGAAAAAATATAATTTTCTTTCTTTTTTTTAAAATTATTTATTTATTTATTTATTTATTTATTTATTTATTTATTTATTTGGCTGCATTGGGTCTTTGTTGCTGCACACAGGCTTTCTCTTGTTGCAACAAGCGGGGGCTACTCTTCGTTTCGGTGCAAAGGACTCTCATTGCGGTGGCTTCCCTTGTCGTGGAGCCCGGGCTCTAGAGCGCAGGCTCAGTAGTTGTGGCGCACGGCCTTAGTTGCTCCGTGGCATGTGGGATCTTCCGGGACCAGCGATCGAACCCATGTCTCCTGCATTGGCAGGCGGATTCTTAACCACTGCGCCACCACGGAAGTTCAAAAAATATAATTTTCTAGAGTAAGATTTCTCTAGCCCACCACTGTTGACAACTGAGACCAGATAATTCTTTGTGGTGGGCTGTCCTGTGCAGTGTAAGTTATTTAGTAGCATCTCTGCCTTCCACCCATTAAATGCAAGTAGCACCCCCTCCTCTCCCAGCTTTGGCAACTGAAAATGTTTCCAGACAGTTGCCAAACGCCCCGTGGTGGGCAGAATAGTCCCCAGTGGAGACCTCTGTTCCAATCTTCCAGCTTTCTAAGTGGAGAATAAGCCAATTCGTAATTGTTTGAGGCGCTCAATGATATTCCAGAACTTAGGAAAGAAAGTGAAAGGAATGTATATAATGTCATGCCTGATGGTCCAACAAAAGTATTTCTAGGGAGGTGAATTTTTAACCAATCAAGAGTATAGCCCCAAACTGTGCAGAGACTCAGGCTTGGGTTAATCCTAGCAGTTCCGTCTGTAAGTTCTTAGGCCAGATCTTTAACACGTTTTATCCCTCATTTCCTTCCATAAAGTATGAATAATAACAATTCTCTCTTAAAGTTGACATGCAGATCAAGGGAGCTAACACATAAAAAGGGCCAGTGAAGAAACTAGCACATAGAGAGCGTTAAAGAAATGGTGGTTGGTATTACGCATCAAACAAAACATTTTTCCAAAAATAGTTCAAAATAGTAATTCATTTTGCTATGTTGTTTACAGAGTAAATCTTCTCAGGAATTAAACGCCGCTAAATAAAGGCAGTCAAAGTCCCCCATGTCCATGCTGCAAAACAGCCCTCACAATTTCACGTATTTAGAATAAGCACAGTGATCTTCTTAGCCTCAGTTTTCAAGAGATGGTGTAAGCTAATAGTTAAGAACAGGAATTTTAGAATCAGACATCAAGAAAAGTAAACTTTTCGTCCTGTGGGATTTCCTATGTGTCACGTGTGAATTAAACTAAGCAAATTGCAGAGTTGTAATCTTACTTTTGAATTTACTTTCTCCTGATAAGGATTTGGAGGCAGCTCCATGACTAGAGAGAAAGAAACTGATGTGTAAGAAATATTTAATTAATGAGATTTCCTGGGACTTCAGAAACAGTAGAAAAGAAAAATAAGAGGGTGTGATAGTTAATTTTTATGTCAACTTGACTGGCCATCGGGGTGCCCAGATTAAATCTCATTTCTGGGTGTGTCCGTGAGGGTGTTTATGGATGAGATTAACATTAACCTTTGCATCTGTAGCTTGAGTAAAGCCGATTGCCAGCCCCACTGCAGGTGGGCTTCATCCAGTCCTGGGAGGGCTTGAATAGAACAAGAGGAAGGAGGACTTTGACCCCTTTATCTGTCTCACCCTTGCGTTAAGACATCTCATCTCATCTTCTCCTGCCCTTGGACTAGGATTTATTACCCTCAGACTCAAACTGAATTATATCACAGGCTTTGCTGGGTCTCCAGCTGGCAGGTAGTAGATTGTGGGATCTCTCAGCCTTTGTAATTGTGGGAGCCAATTCCTTATAACAAATACATATAATATTACACACACACTTACACACACGCATGTGCACGCGCACGCACACACACACACCCCCGAGAGTTCTGTTTCTCTGGAGAACCTCGACTAATACAGAGAAAAATGTATTATTTTAGGAAAGTAAAGAGGGGGTGGGGGTTAATGTCCACTTACCCAGTACCAGGTGCTATGTCAGCTACTTCTGCAAGGACTCTCTCACTTAACCCTCACCATCACATGTTGTTGGCTTCATTTTACAGAAGCGCATCAGTGGGGGGCTGTAACCTGCTTGACAGCAGGTAGTCAGTGAGTAAATAATGGACTATGGATTAACGGAGACGTCAGTCTGACTCCAGAACCTCTGTCTTTATCCACCACGTGGGGCAGCTTAGGTACATTCTGGTCCTCAGAGCTGCAGAGCTGTTCTGTATGTCCAGCTACTGCTGACTACACCAACAGGATACTGGATTTTATCAACTAAGATTATTGTAAGAAAAAGCAATAGACTCGGGTTCTGCTCACAAAGATCATCTAAGGCAAGTAGCCATATAGTGATTTGTTCCATCCCTTGACTTGGGATACTAGCCTGTATACGAAAACTGTACATATTATTCTATAAGAAACATCAAGAACAAGGATGGGTATTATGGTCAAAAATCTCTTTAAAAGAGTAAAAATTTCTAATACCTAAAACGTTTCTAGAAACCAAAGGAAGAGCTATCTCTACAGAGACTCAGAGTGTCAAAGTAACAAAGTGATGAATTTCTTGTGTATTGGGGGAGGGTTGACTTATGAATCTTAATAGGTTTTGTTAGATTGTGGAAAAACTTATGACACCATTATCTTATACAAAAGACCCACCCATTCTGTAAGATACTCTATTAAACAAAAAATTACCTGAATTTACAATCCAGGCAAAATGTGCTAATGCAGTTGAAAAATCGTTGAAAATGCCATTTGTAATCCCCAGTCTTGTCCTCTGAGCCTTATATTTCACAGGTGCTCAGCATACTTTTGAAATGAGCCATGCTTTCCAAAAAAATGACATTTGCTTTGTTATATTAAAACAATTCAAGAAGCATATAGCGGCTCCTGAGACAAATTTCTTGAGAAACAATAGAGTGAGTTTTAACATTCGTGCACACATATATTTGCACTTTATGATATTTATTACCTAGACTTAACTAATAAAAAAGTCAAAAAATTTAGAACCAACTGAGGCTTTGTAATTTGACTAAAAGCATGTCATTATGTGTGGTTTGTAGAATGAACTGCTTTCAGGCTGATACCCTTTAATGTTCACATTTGTTTGATAAATTTGCCAACAGAATCCCTTAGTGAAATCTCCCTAAAGTACATTAAATAAATAAAAGCGATTCAAGGTGCAAGTAACTAATAGAATCTTCTGCTCATTAGTTTAAGAAGATGTAACTAACTGACCCAGGAATACATCACTTCATCAGCTCTGAAATTTTTAACAGACTAATAAAATAAATCATAACTAACTGCAAGTAGTGGAGGTATGGCTTTTTAAAAGTGCATCCAATGAATTTTATTTTTATTTCTTCAAATGTGCTTTAGCACTTAATGGAAGTAAAGATTGTTTTCTGAGGTGCAGATAAATTTCAGTAACAGCATCTATGCGCCTGCCATTTTCACGGCAGTACCCTATCCTGACTCTGGCCTTATTTTTACATGCCAAAAATCATGTTTGGGGTGAAAAGTTTTATAAAACACACTCAGGGTTTGTTTCATGTGAATGCATGCGGGAACTTTATAAACAAGGATTCTGTTTCATACGGAATTTTAAAGATATGGTCCTGAGTGTACTTGATGGTCTTCCCAGCTAGAAGCGGGTAGATGTTCCCTCCTCTTGAACCTGGGTTTGGGGACGGCGTGAACCCTGGAAGGCAGCAGAAGGGATGCTGTGCTGACTTCTGTGCCCAGGTCTCAAGACATTGGAGGTTCCTGAGCACAGCATGTGGTTACTACATGTGAGAAGCAGCTCCAGGGAGGCCCTACCTGGAGGGGGCCTGAGAGCAGCCCTAACTCGCTGACCACATGAAGGAGCCTCTCGGACGCCGACCTCCCTCCCGCTGGGCTGCTGCCCAGGCTGACGAGTGTGGAACCCAGGTGAGCTGTCCCCACCTTGCCCTCGCAAAGATGCACATTTGATAGCATGCTAAATTAATGGTGCTGCTTTAAAGATGAGTTTTGGAATAATTTGTTACCCAGCAATAGATAATCAGAACACTTATAAAGACCAACAGGTGCTCCATGCAATTATTTTCAAGAGAAGGACAATAAACTCAGAATGTCCAGCCAAAGCCGAGAGAATTTCTTATTTTTGTCACAAATTCTGCCCTTATAAGTATCCATAGTCCCGGGGCGGGGGGGGGGGGGGACAAGAAACCCGTGACCCTGAACCACAGCACTTGATGGTACATTTGGGATGTGTATACTAATGGATATGCAAGTATATGACTTGGAAGGGCCAGATAGTAAGTTCCAGAAAAATTACAACATTTCCTTTTCTACTTGAAAAGTAAGTATAGACCATTTGTGACAGATTAGGTGATCTAGCCAGGTGACAGAATCTGAGTCACACCTTGAAAACAGCAACAAGTCACCTACCTACGGAGAAGAATGTGGTAGATCTACACCAACCTCCTAGAGCTATGTCCTGATAAATTGACTGTCTGAGCCATTGAGCATAAACTGGAAGAATGAAGGAAGAATGAATGGACTTCCCAAAATATAGTTCTCAACACCAGCTGCTCATGAGAAATAAGAGAAAAAAAAAATTTGTGGCTCTACCCCAGAACAATTAAATTAACATATCTGGGGTGTGGCCAGATATCAGTACTAAACCACAGCTAATCAAACCCAAAAGGCCTAGACAATTCTAACACGTATCCAAAGCTAATGATCACTAGCCCAGCGTCTCCACAAGTTCTTTCTTCTGTTTCCCAAACATGCCTTGACGTGAAGGGAAGTGGCAGTAGGGCTGGAGGATGCACTGAATTTCTTCTTTCTCCCTAACTTTTTCCTAAGCCTGAAGGACCCTCTATCTTAGAGAAGACAGTAGGACAAATGGAAGGAAAACAGGGAAAAAAGGGAAATGAAGAAAAAATGGTAAATGATAAAGAAAAGTGCACCTACTAATAGGTATACAGAAAAGAAGCCCCGTAAACTGATCTCATGTCAAAGATTTGAAAAACAGACAAGCCAAAACTAACCAGAAGTTGTCCCTTTCTACATATCAGATTGGGATTTTTTTTTTAATGGATTTGATTTAGTATTGGTGAGGAAATGGGGAAATAACCTCAAACACTGTTAGTGGGAACGTAAACTGGTAAAAACTTTGTGGAGATGAAATCCAGCAGTCCTGCTCCAGAAGAGTCTGTCCTACAGAAACACAGGCACACGTGCACAGGTACATGTACATAGAATACTCACTTTCAAGGTTTATCTAAATGTTAAAAGCTGAAAGTAACTCACGTATATATCAACATAGGAATAATCAAATAAACTGTCATTCTTTACTTCTAGGGAATATTATGTAACCATCATAGAGGATGAGATTTATAGGTAATGGCAAACACAGATCTCCAAAACACAGAATTAGAGAAGATAATAAATCACAAATTATTACATACAGTATGTGGTCCTTACCTAATTATAAAACCAAAAAAAAAGGTTATCACGTGTGTTTGTGTGTGTACACATGTATTTATGTGTATTTTATATGTAACTGTGGAAAACTGATTGGAAGACAATCTAAATAACAAAAGTGGCTACCTCTGGATATGGGAGAGGATTTGGAAAAAGGTAAGGAAAGATCATTCTCGTGCTGCCTGAGTAATTGTTTAAATATTTTTTTCAATGAAAAGCTAAAGCCTTCAGAACTGAACTGTGACTGCATCTGTTTCTACCCGTCTTTGCTGGGGTTAAGAATTGTGTATCTGACCTGCCCGGTTTTCACATCTCACAATGTCTCGCCCAGCCCACCTCACTCGAGGTGTCATCAGTTAGCAGGGCTTGTACACAGTCTCTGTGCACCAGTTGCCTCCTTCATTGCTAGCAGTTTGCAAATTTGACATAATTGTGACCCATTTTCTACTATTTTCTGAGAAAAATCACGTCTTGTTTCATCATGTCCTCCTTTTCACTATGTGCTTGTGAAAGTAATTCGGTTATGGCTGCCTGCACAGAGAAAGCTGTCAAATAAGTCTCTGGGAAGCGTTTGCAATGTCAGGCTTTTTGCACCGTTGTTTCTGCCTACCGGTCGTGCATATGGTCACGGTGACATTCCCATTTTTATAATTGCTAGTTGGTAAAAGAAACAGAGAGATGTTACGTTATCCAAGATTATTGTACCATGTGTGTGTCTATTTCATTTGTATTCAATGCTCTGAAAAGGGTGTATTTATAGACAAACTCCACAGTGAAACGAGCTTTGTGAAGATATTTGTGAATGTTCATCATCTGGGAAGCATTTATTGAGCGCCTTCTGTATGTATAAATAACTTCTAATTGTTCCGTAAACGTCATGAGCAAAGAAGCACAACCCCTGAACCTCAGGCAAGTTTGCACTCACGGAAAGACTTAAGATTCCTGATATCTGAGACGCAACTCTTTACTGAGATTAACTTGTTGTTTATTTAAATAGTATTTACTGAACTCTTATTATGGTCTGGGAATGAGTCTAGGCTCTTGGAATACATCAGAGAATAAAACAGAAAAATTGAAAGACTCTCTTCCTTCTCACAGTTCATATTGTCCTGGGGGAAACAGACAATGAGAAACAAGAAACTGTAATACCATGTAGACTATACAATGTATTAGGAGTTATTCGTGCAACAGAAATGGGTGGAAAGAGGAGTTGAGCACTGGGCATTCGGGCAGGTGGGGACACTGTGGTGTGGAGGGGCGTGAGTATAGTTTTAAATAGAGCCGTGAGAGAAACACTCAGCCTGAAGGTGCATCTGAGAAGCACCTGCAGGCGCTGAGGAAGTCAGCTATGCGATTCCAGGCTGAAGGAACACATGCGGTGATGTCCAGGGGCAATTATATTTCTAGCGTGTCTGATGAGTAGCGAGAAGGCCAGTGCTCTGAAGTCAGTGGTGGTCACGGAAAACCAAGGGGGTGTGAAACAGATGAGTCCAGATGATATAGGGTCTTGTAAGCCATTGCAAGGATTTATATATTTAAAATGAGGGGGGAAAACAAACAAAACTTGATTGGGCAGAGAAGGGACATTATATGAAGAGAAGCTCAGAGGAATCACTGTGAATGCTCTTGGTGACAGACCGTCAGGGAACAAGAGAAAAATCATGGAGTCCAGTTATGAGGTTGTTAGAATAATCCAGAAGAAATGTGATGCTCTTTAGGTGTTAGCAGTGGACGTGGTGAGAAAAGATTCAAATTCTAGGCATTTTGGTTTATTTAAATAGTATTTACTGAACTCTTATTATAGGCTGGGAATGAGTCTGTCCTGTATATTGTTGGATAAGTTTAACAAGATTCCCTGGGAAGCTCATCACTGAGTGTGTAATGTCTACTAGACATTCAAGTGTGGATAGAACAGAGAGCACATGATATACACATCTAGAATTCTGCACCAAGGTCTGGGCTCTAGATATACACTGGGGTATCTCAGCATATGGATGCTACTGCAAGCCTTATAACTGGCTACAATCATCAAGGAAGTAAGTCCAGCTCTAGAAGAGAAGATGACCGAGCATAAGCCCTGGGCACTCTGATATTAAAAGGGTAAGGAGAAGAGAAGAAACAAGCACGAGACAGAGAAGGAACAACAAAATAAACAGGGGGAAAATCAAGAGTAGGGTGTCCAGAAGCCAAGTGAAGAAGGTATTTCAACAAGGAGGAAGTGATGAACTGCTTCCATTCTGTCAGTCTGCTGAGCAACAAAAGACTCAAGAATCACCATCGCCCACAGCCAAGTGGTATCTTTGACAAGAGCCATCCAGGTGGTGCGATGAAGGTACATGCCTGGTAGTGATTGTCAGGGAGGATTAAGGAGGACTATTTCAAGATGGCTTGCTAAGTAGAGGGCAGAGAGTTGAGAAGGAAATTGAAAGGGAAAAGGCAAGAGACAGATATTTTAAAGATATATTTCTGTGTGGATGGGGATGATCCCATCAAGAGGGAAAGAATGATGTCCAGGAGAGAAGGAAGATGTCCTGGAGCAGTGCCCTTGAATAGATAAGAAGAGGTAACCTCAAATACACAAGTGAAGGGAATGACTCTGTGTAGGAGGCAAGGGTAGCTCATCTAGTACCAAGAGGGCAAGAGTGCAGGGGTACAGCGGCCGGTAGGTGGGCTCAAGTGGTGATCCAGTCTGTGGAAGTTCTCTTCTGATTACTTCATTTTTCTCAGTGTGGTAGAAGTCAGTGTCATCAGTTGAGAGGGAAATTGTGGAAGGAGATGATAGAGCTTTAAAAGAGAAAAAGAAGACAAGAAGGAATAGTCTAGATCCGTAGAAAGATGGGCTCATGAACTAGGAAAGCAGAGTCAGATTGTCAGGCAGCATTAAGGCTAACTTGGGGTTCATGGTTACAGATTTACAATGAGGCTGGTCATAAATGGATAATTACCCACATTCAGAGTGATTCTTATCTTAACAATATTTTCAATCCCACGAGTTTGTAAGTCTCCACAACTTATGAAACCTCTCCCTTGCAGTTGTTCTCAGAGTCTGCAACACAATCATTCTAGCATAGGCAAAGTTGACAAATCTTCAACTTTTGAAAACTGATTTTGTTTCGGAAACAGGGAAAGTCTTTTGGAGCCAAATCTAGTGAGTTAAGTGAATGATCAGACTATGTAATTCTATTTGGGGTCCCAAACGAGGTGTGATTACAAAGTAATGAGACATTTCCGCGAATGACTCATACTTAATCAGGAAAGGGCTTCTGGAGAGTGAGTTTTAAATTGGGCTACAGAGGGCATGGAAAGGCAGTGGATTGGCAGACAGGAAGAATGACCTTAACAGGTAGTACTTACATTTCTACAGATATTTTAACTTTAAAGTTTTGATATTATTTGCATGTACCACCATTCATCCTTAAAATAAATGTGTAAAGTAGGTAGCATAGAATCTCTGCATTGTAAAGAAATAGGATTCTTTATTCCCTGACTACTCCTTGCATAAATGACGAAACCAGAGTTTTCAGAATGTAAGAAACTTGTCCAAAATTACAGAAATGGTGAGTTAAAAAAAAAAAAAAAACTGCTGAAACTGATGCCTTCCGGTCATAACTCAGAGCGCTCTCTCCTCAATTGTATGGTCCTCAAACTTTGATACAGAAGGAGCATCAGAAATCCTGCTCCTTGATTTCTCACTGCCCATTGTTGTAATATATGTGCAGAGAAAGTAAAGTAAAATATTTTCCTCAATAAAGGCTCTAGATTAGTGGTTCTTAACTGGGGTGATCTTGTCCCCACCCCACCCCCAGGGGGCATTAAGAGACAGGACTCCAGGGGTAGGCAGGAAGCAGGGTTGCTCCTGGCATCTTGTTTGCAGAGGACAGGGATAAAGTCCTAGAATGATAAAGATCCTTCAATGCACAGGACAGGCCCACAGCAGAGAATTATCTGGTCCCAAATCTCAACAGTGCTGAGGTTAAGAAATGCTGCTCTAGATTTAGATCTAGATCTAGAAGTAATGGGTATAGTGTTTGGGAACATGAAGAAGTCTTATTAATAGTTTCTATGTATATAATTCTTAGGTAGAACGTGTTGAAACTAGGAAGCATTAGTAGGAACTGGTCCCTAGGGTTCTGGGTGGTGAAGAGGTATTTGAACATTAGTACGTTTGTAAATTTATCACTGAATAAATAATCCATTGCATGCAGTTATTTTTCGAAGAACAAATTTTGAATTTTGCAATTAGACTCCCTGCATATAATGACATTCTTGTTTAGACTCCAAGACAACTGAGCCAAGGTATAAAAAATGTTGAAGGAAGACGGTATTGGTAGAATCATCTACAGCAACTGAAGAAAGAAAGGATAAAGACAGACAGGTCAATTAGGAGAAAAACACCAGTCTTCACTAAAAGTCTAAAGATGTTTATACAGAAGAAAATGTCACTTGAAAAAGTCAGAGACCCATGACTGTGTCAAGTATCTATTTGAGAATCTGAAAAATACATATATATATAAATACAAACAAAATCCCAGACTTGGGAACATAAGATTATAAAAATTATTGGAAGCTTCCTAAACTGAAATTGGGCATATTTCTTACCAAATTGTTCTTTTATGTATGTTAAGAAAGATTTTCCACAGAAACTTACAAACAGGATAAAAACGTAAATGACTTTTGTAAAAATAATAATGGATAATGACATTTACTATTTTGAGATACTATTTTCTATTAATTAAGAAAAAAGGTTTTGTCCCTTTCTAGATATATTGGAGTTAATTTTCAGCTTATGAATCCTTATTACTATTGATGTCTTTGGCCCTATATTTTATAAATGAGATATATTTATTCACAAAAGTAGCAGCAAGAGAATTTGTTTCCCAAAGCTGTATTTCAGAACTCACAGATTGTGTGACTGTTGAGAATCGATTTTCCCTCACTTTGTGGTCTGTACATGCAGTTTTTATTTTCCAAGGGGAAACACCTGCAATCAATTGATGAACTGCTGTTTGTGGATCCAACTGTCACTGGGGCCACGCAGTGGCAAAAGCCTCATTACCAGGACAGGAAAGTGCCTGCAAATGTATCATTGAGATGCAAACTGTGAGCACGTATATTACTGTCTTTGCAGGTTCTTCTTCAAAACCAAGTCCAATATTTAGAATTAGTTATCCTGAGACCCAGCCAATGAATGCTACCATTTGGTAGTACGTTAATGGCTAAGACACACTCATACTTCTCCTCTGTCAGATCACAGTAATTTTCCAATTTCTCCTCCCCAAAATAACAGCAAAAAACTTCACTCAATTTCCCAAATGGTGTTGAGTCTGAGCATCTGTTCAATTTAGGTATTGCTTTCAATAATACTCTGCATTGTCACAGCTGGTATGTGCCCTCTAAGGCAATTTCTTTTAAAAAAAAAAATAAGACAGAGAGAAAAGACTTCATCTAGCAGAGTTAGGACAAATTCTATAATTCTGTACATTGGCTGTTTGTACAAAGTTGGTTGGTGCCATTTTATATTAAAATATTCCCATTTCTTATATCACAGCACAGTATTAGTACACATAAAAGAATATAATCTTAGCACTGTAAGTGAACTAAGACAACGTCCTGTGTAATTCACTTGTTTTCAGAAAAGAACATGAGGCCCAGGCATTACCCACATTGCTAAAGCTCACTTAGCCAATTAGTGATAATCGTAACTTGAATCTGGGTCTTTTTTATATTCCATAGACCCCAGGATAGTTTGTTCTACTCAATGGCAAAGCTGAAGAGTTGATCAGATGTCAAGAATTTCCTAATCTGGTCAGTTTTAGAAATGATATAACTGCATATACCAGCTCCATATGCACTAACGACCCAATAACCTCTGAATGAACTCAAGTGTTTGCGTGATCTTCAAAGGACTGTTTTCAATGGATAAATTTTATTGAGCACTGCCGCGTCTCTGGTGTCTCACTCAACACTAAGCATACCGTGGGGAATAAAGGAGAGCCCCACCCTCAAGGAATTTGAAGATTAGAGTGAGAAACATGAAAATATGTGTAGACATACCTCATTTTGTTGCCCTTTGCTTTGCTGTCCTTCACAGATATTGCAGTTTTTACAAATTGGAGGTTTGTGGCAACCCTGCGTAGAGAAAGTCTATTGACACCATTTATCCAACAGCAGTTGTTCACTTCCTGTCTCTGTGTCACCTTTTCGTAATTTTCACATTTCAAACTTCTTCATTACTGTTGCATTTGTTTGGGGGATCTGTGATCAGCGATCTTTGATGTGACTACTGCAACTCGCTGAAGACTCTGAGGATGCTTCACATTTTTTAGCAATAAAGTATTTTCTAATTAAAGTGTATACTTTTTTTAGACATAATACTATCGCACACTTAATAGGCTACAGTATAATGTAAACATAACTTTTATATACACTGGGAAACAAAATTTATGTTACTCACTCTATTGCAATATTTGTTTTGTAGCCGTGGTCTGGATCTAAATCCACAATATCCCCCAAGCATGTCTGTAGTTGCAAAATAGCATGATAAGATGTTAAAATAGAGCAGCTATGAGAGGTACAGTGGACACAGACAGGAAAAGATGTTCAGTTTCAACTATGGGTCAGAGATATCTTCACATCGATGATGTCATGTATTTGAATTGCCTAAGAGATGTGTTTTGTTTTATTGTTTTTGCTTTTCTCTAATTTACCATTCTGTGTCCAGGTATAGTACGTAGACTCTTTTAACGTTAGGTTATCTCTAAAAAAATAATGTGAATAATATTTTAATGGGGCAATGAGGCACTATTATTTTTTATTTATCAGGCAAATAAGAAAGTAATAAAAGAAATACAATTATAAATGCTCCCTCCCACTTCCCATTTTCCAAATTCCTGGTAGTACTTGCTGAAAAAGACTTCCCTGTTATGCAGGAAAAACTAACCCTTACTGACTTTGTTGAAGATACGGATCACCAAGACCTATTATGAAAGAACATACAGAGAAGAAGGAAGTAAAAAGAAGGAAGTGCCCCTGCGGGGAGGAACGGTGATGAGAGCCTGTAAGAATTTCGGAGAATGTGGAGCAGACACTGGGAGAGAAATCAGAAGACTTTGCTTTAAATGGAAGAGAATCACTGCAAGACCCAAGAAAGGAAGACCACTGTGAGACCCAGGAAAAGAAGACCACTTCTCGTGCCCAGAAGCCCCCTGGGAACGAGTCACCTCCTTCATCCTATGAGCCTTCCTGCTGCAGCGCTGAGGGTCCAGGGAACTCTGATTGTCCCTTTGTTTGTAACTGATGAGAGATTTTCCTTCGTCAGCTTTGGACACCTCCCTTGTAATTACCCACTAAAGTGATGCTGATCCACACACCACGACTTTGCTCTGAGACAATGTGACTTCCTGATGTGGGCGGCCCGTTCCCCAGCTTGAGCACCACGCTTCACATACCCCCAGGACACTATATTCCTGGGGGCAATGGACTACATAGTGTCCCTCCTAAGTTCATATGTTGAAGCCATAACCCACAATGTTGTGATATTGGAGGATGATGCCTTTGGGAACTAGTGTTCAATGAAGTTATGAGGGTGGGGCCCTCATAGTGGGATGAGTGGCTTAATAAGAAGATAAAGAGCTTGAGATCACTCTCTCATTGTGAGGACACAGCAAGACGGCAACCCTCTGCAAGCCAGAAAGAGAGCCCTCACCAGGGAACCGAATCAGCCAGCACCTTGATCTTGGACTTCTCAGCCTGCATAATGTGAGAAAATAAATTTCTGTTGTATAAGCCACCCAGTCTGTGATATTTATGGCAGCTTGAGCTGACTATAAAACCAAGTAAGTGGGGTGCCTGGTAGGGTGATGACTGCTTACCCACATTTACCCTTGGACTGAAGCAGAGAGGGTCAGAAGCCGGGTTGAGCCAATTTGAGGATCCCTAAGAGGAGCTGGTGGTCTACAAGTTATGGAAAAACCTGTGCTCTCTGTAAGCCGGGAAAATGGAAAGCACTTTGAAATCTTACTGTGCCCCCTTGCCTTCTCGCTCAAGTGAGCGGATTCTCAAATCTCAGACCTGAGAGTGCATACATTTAATATGTAAAACCCAGAAAATGTCCCACAGGATTAGGCTGAAACTCCTCTCGGTTTCTATTATCGTCCATGAAAATATTTTTTCAAGGTGTCAGATTCACAGCCACGGAGAAATTCATGGCGTAATACAGGATCTGCCGTCTTGAAACTCTAAAATGTGATTTCTGAATTGTCGAAAGTTGATTGTCTAAGACCCAAATGCTCTTAAAGGGAATTATTAACATGGAAACATTTGTTACCTAGGCGGTCACTGCTTGGCACAGCTGAGGAGTTCTTCATTGAGAGATTAGCTCTTGGGAGAGGAATTAAAGCTTCACTGTGTTACCATAGTGACCTGGAATAGATGAAAGAATCTGAGCACAAGAAGGAAAAAGCAAGTAGCTCCCATAACCAAAGAAACTTTGAAAGAGCAACAGCTGTGCTTCTTTTCTATCTACTCAGTGAAAGCGTTTATGGTAAGGTGATGAGAACTAGGCATTGTGTCTGCCTTCTAAGGACATATTTTCAGAAGTAATGTTGGCTTTGGAGCCAAAACTGTGTGGATTCAGAGTAACTTTGGCTAGCTTTTTAGAATTTCTAAATTTTAATCTAATTTGCTGTACCCTGGCAATATGAATATCTCAGGACAGTAGTGAGGGAAAATGAAAAACGCATTTACATATATGCATAAAAATGAAAAATGTATTTACATATATCATATATATGTATGTATGTGTGTGTCTGCTATATGTGCATGTATATATATGCAAATGTGTGTATATGTCTATGTGTCTACATATTAGTATACATATGCACACATGTATATATACATGTATATTCATGTATGTATATCAATGTATATATATACATGCAAAAGTAAGATAGATAGGTAGATGATAGATAGATAAATAGATGGATAATAGATATAGCTTGCCCAGTATTCAGTAAGTGCCACTTTTCTCCCCTCTTAATGAATTTGCTAGTATCTCCAGAGATCGCCAAGCCCTTCAGAGGTGTTACCTCCCAATGCTAACAAATGCAAGATCTGGGACTAGAACGCAGTTCTCCATCACCGGTTCGACTCCCTGCAGGCATGCATCCCATTGGACCGTTTATCTGCCATCCCCTAGGCTGGGGGGGGGGGGGGGCTGCTGGTAGGTGAGGGTGGTGTGTATCTTGTTTCTCCCATGACTCCCACAGTGACCAGCACTAGTAGGCACTAGGTAAGGCTTGCTTGCTAAAGTCAACAACCATATAACCGAGTGAGTCGAGGAATGGATGAGTCAGTCAATCAACAGGCATACATTCCATAGACTTGGTTTATAACCATGGCAATGAGGTGTTCAAGGACAACCAACATGCAGACTGGTGAGGAGCCTGCGTGTCTCTAGCTGGGAAAGCCAGGTCAGCTCTTGGAACGGCGAGTCCTTGGGAGTTCAAACCTCCAAGGCCTGCAGGGCTTAAGGCGCTAATAAAAATAACAAAGGAGGGAGTGCTGGAGATTGGAGCAAAGGACGGAACACACACACATTCTAGCACATTCTAAAGACACTCTTTAATTGCTTTTTAATGTTGTGTATACTTTTTACTTTTCATACATTGGGCAGAACAACCATTACCTCTGCAGGGCCTGACTCCTCCCCTCTCCCCACCCCCACCCCCCCCACAGCCCCTGGAGGAGGTAGCTTGCTAAAGGTCTTCTGCAACCTTAAAATGGAATTTATTTCACTTGCAAGATAGCTAACAAAGCAAGTACTTCCATGAGTAATACTCAAACTCCACTCCTCACTCCAGTGCTCCCCAGTTTATGGTTCATTCTACTGTTAAGATAAAACCAGGCATGGTCATATTCAAAGCTCAGACTGACATCATGAGATGTGATGGCCATTTCGTTGTCCCTACAGGCTCACAGGCAATTCAACTGTGCCCTCTGGCCTCACAAGAGTTGACTTTGTCCACATCCCCTATTGTACTTCTACATGACAGCTCTGTGAAAAATACTAATTGATCTTAAGATAGCCGCAATACAGATGCTAAACAGCTTGTAGTTACTCTGTCACCAGGGACTCCTAGGGGAAGGGAAGAGGTAAGGTGATTAACGACACCAGCAAGAAAGGTTTTATCTCAAATGAGATGCTTATGTAAGACAGTCTGGCTTTTGCAACTTTCCTTTTCTGCCTGTGTTTTATTAGAGGTCAGAAGGAAAATGCATTTGTAGGTGAGGATTCTCCTGGTGCTCTGACTAATTTTATGGCTCTGTTCTCCAGCTAAGTGCCGGAGGCACAGAGGAGGGGAAAGAGCACTAGGTTTGGAGTCAGAAAGTCTGCATTTGGGCCTCAGCCTTGTGAACCTGGGAAAATCACTTGACATCTCAGAGCCTTAGTGTCTCTGTCTGAAAAATGAGATAACGGTCTATGCCTTGCCTTTTCCTGTGCACTATTAGTCCTGCCCAGTCCTATCATTTGTTCTTTTAACACTCCCCTCTATTAGAAGAAAAATAAGCATCTTCTCAAATACATCTATAGACATTTGCATGTCTTGTACATATATAACTTTTAATATGTCATGTATGCTAAACAAAAACAGACATTTTCAGAAGCTGATACAAAAATCAAAGAAGCTATAACAGTTCCTTCTCACTCTCATCTTGTATGTCCCCTGGGACACATGACCACCACTTTGGAGACAGTGCTCTGACATAATATTATAGATTATTTGTATTTTTCTAAACGTGAATTTTTCCCTCCAGAGTCTTGATACGCAAAATGCAGTCCATGGGGTGGTAGCATCAGCATCACCCAGGAAACGTCAGAAATGAAAAATCTCAGGTCCCACCCCAGACCTGCTGAATCAGATTCTGCATTTTGATAAAATCGCCAGGTGACCGGGTATATACACTGATGTGAAGAGTTTTCTTGGAATAAGCTCCCTTCATTTGAGTGTGTACAGAATGTCTGCTCACCTTTCAGGACTCTGGGAGCACGCAAGCGTTGATCTGTGCTTCCCTGACCACCCTCATCCCCCACAGAGCTCGGTGCATTCACATTTCTGACCCTACATACCTTTACGTGCTCTGGTGTAGTGACAGCTCTTAGATGTTAGAGGCATTAACTTGAATGTATGTGTCAGTCTTCTTGGTGCTCAATAACATTCATTGAAATGAAAATTCAAGGGAGTCTGTTGCCAGATCAAATGAGACAGTGTATATGGAAAGACATCCATTTATTTATTCATTCATTCAAGAAACATGTTTTGAGCAACCACCAGATGCTAGGGAAGTCCCCAGGTGTGCAGTAGAAAGAAGGCAGGCGCATCACCCTACCTTGGGGACCTCAAGGTCTAAAGCATAAAAATGTTGTGATTTTCATCCTCTTTCCTTGGTCATTCCTGTTACTGCTTTGCCCCAGCCATTTCAGAAGGTAATAATATTCTGTGAGAGCTCAGGTGTTCACTCTTGGGACTGCTGTAGGGCCAGAACGTCCAGGTATCTTGTCCAGGAAAACCAACCTCTGGGTTTTCCTAGGACCCCAGGGGAGCTTGCCTTGCCCCAAATAGACCCTGTCCTTCCCTTGAGGTTCAAGCTTTTATTCCTGGCTGAACTATTTTCAGCTGCAAAACAAATGGAAACATATTTACATTTTTAGTGGGGAACACAATAAATAAACCCAAAAGGATGGCTAAATAAGAATTTTAAACAGTGTAGTAGAAAGATAGAGGGCTCTGCAAAGTGTTAGGATTTTTTTTTTCATTTGACCTTTATACCATACATAGTACAGTGAAATTGCCTCCAACTACCAAAAAAATAAAAAGTTTGCAATGAATTCTGTGTACTACTACTACAGTATAAATTGCAGAGCACCTAATACCACGGCCTAAATAAAAACTAGAAGCCCAGAAAGTATGCTCTGAAAAACAAAGCACACCATATTTGGTGGACCATCTGTCATGATAGAAGAATTAATCTCTAAATAAACACATCTAGCTCATTCCAACAGCTCAGAGCAACTGATGCACCTTGCCAGCTGCCCAGCCCCAACTAAAAAGGAGATCTCTACTCCCTGGTTACAAATAGAGGAAGCAAAGCACGGGGGAAACAAGTTCTCCTGTAAACTCTCATTCCCATATGATGCAATGTGAGCTTTCCTTTCGTCACCAACTCTTATACTATCACCTTTAGTAGCTTCTATCCCAGCTGTATCTCTCACACTCAGTAAGTAGCATCTTAGATACATTTTCTTTAAGACTTTGCCTGCGATCTACATTCTTAACACAATATTTCTAAAGCACTTATCAGAAATTAACTTTTAGCCTAACACAGCTGTGGCTTTTTCCCTCTACTACTTAAGTTACTGAACCTAGTTTGGGACACAGAAGTGTTGATGCACAACTCTGTGTGACTGGCATTCCCTGGAATTGTTCAGTGCACACCTTGTACTACATTACATGGCAGCCTGTTTTAACTTTTTCTCAATTTTACCCTCGAGATTACAATTTCAGAGTTATCGACTTATATATTTTTTATCTAATTTAAGTGGGGAGACTGTTTTTATAGGGAAAGTATTCATCTCAGAAGACAGACTGGTTTTCTAATGGAAATGCTTAACCATAGCAGCATAAATGGTATCGCTATAATTACCATTTAAAGAGGCGAGCAGAGACTGAAGCAGAGTGGTGGACTCATTAATTTCCCTGCCTCTAACCACCAGGATTCAGATGCAGTTCGGAGAGTGAGGCCAAAAGCCATATCAATCTGCACTATGAATGTTTAGCGCTGTGAAAAAGAATGTCACAAGGCGAAGGAAGGAACAGGCTTTTCTGCCACCGTGTTGACCTTGAAGCAACAAAATAGAAATGTTAATTACCATTTGGATTATCATTCTGTAATGATGTCTTTATTATGGTAATCATTAAATTTTAAGTAGAATTAAACACATTAAATCAGATCCTTAGCAGATTCTACTGCTTGAGTTTATAAAGATACCTACCTTAAATGTGTCTTTGAGGGTAAAATGTATAGAGTAATTTAGTTTGGATTTGCTTATGAATAGCACTGTGTGTAAAGAAGTCTAGAATACAATACATAGAAGTTATAGTCAGTGCTTTTGTAAAAAACATATTTTAAGTCCCATACCACATAATATAGTTTTAATAAATATAATTTACAGCAATCTTTACATGAAAATAAAAAGAAATAGATATGGAATGTATGGGGAATTACAATATTTTAAATGGGGAAAATAGATTCAATTTATTTATATTTCCACCAAGTGGCATGTTCAAGTTCTTAGGACATAGAAACTAGGATAAAAGATTGAATGAAATATTTCAATCATTTTTGTCAAAGACTGAATAAGGTTATAATAAAGCACATGCCGATATTTTAGCAACAGAATTGGGGCCCAGTTGGCTATTATCCCTGAAATTTCATTGTGTTAACTTCATAGACAAATGAAATAAACAGCAAAATTATATTCTTTGGTTACTGTGTCTATGTATTTACATATTGTGTATTTTTCCTTATTTACATGTATCAGAATTTATACGCACGCATGCACCCACAAATATATGATATGGTTTAAGATTATGAGATTTATAATAAAAATGTTATGATTTGAATATATATCCCGCAAATTCTTAGCTGTATGCTCTTGGGCAAATTTTTAATCTCAGTTTCCTTACTTGTAAAATGTAAATAATGACTCTACCTCCTGAGAGAGGGGTAAATGTATATAAAGCCCTAAGTACCAGCAAATCTCACCTCCGTCTGCTTGTGGTCTTAGCCTCCCCTGGAGGTGGGAGGTCTGGGAAATGAAGGCAAACAAGCTCCTTTACACCGATTTCCCACAGATTTTGCATCTGTGCTTCCCTCTCGCTCTCTTTCTAGATTTTCTTCCTCTGGTGCTGAAGGACATGCACGGCTCAATCCTCCCTTAAAATCACGAACTTGAGTTTTGACTACAAAGAGTGAAATAGGGCAGTCCCCTCAGCTTGCTTTCGTTCAAAGAGCTGTATTAGCAAAAAACAAAAATACTTTTATCCAGATGTTTTTTATATGGATGTTGTGGCCAAAATGTTAGTTTAACAAGGGCCATCTTGCTTATGATTGGCAGGAGCTCTGGGAGGGAGGCTCAGTCACACACAGAATTTAGCTACTACCGGATTCTCTTTACTATTGTATGAACTTCTAATACTATGCCCATTTTAAAGAGTTTTTGTGTACTCTACTGACAGCCCTTTTAAGGCTTTTGATTGTGGCAAACTACATAAAATGTAAAATTTATCATCTTAACCATTTTTAAGCGTACAGTTTAGTATACATTAATTTTAAGTACATTGAAATTGTTGTTCAGCAAATCTCCAAAATTCTTTTCATCTTGCAGCAGGGAAACGCTGTACCCATTCATCAAACAGCAATACTGACATCCTTTTAATTATTCCTGCATATGTGGTACAGAACGGATCTCATTTGACCTACATATGGTGACAAAGAAAACTCAACGTAAATGTATCAGATTCCACATTAACACTCAGTGCCCACTATACACATGTGTATATTGCATTTTTTTAAGGAGGCATAAATAGATTTTTTATGTGTTGATAAATTATGTATTTTCAAGTATTTGGCTTCAATGACATATAAAAGATTGAAATGCTTACTGATCCAGATAATGATGTATGCTATCTTTTAAAAATCATCAACCCATACCCCCCCAAAAAATAAAAATAAAAAATAAAAATAAAAATAAAAGATAATGACAGCTAAAAAAAAATAAAATAAAAAAATAAAAATCATCAACCTTAATATCATTAAAACATCACACATTTAACAAAACAGTTTAATTCATAAGTGTATATTTCATTTAATGCTCAGAATTAACTGACACTAGTATTCAGTAGTAGCATTAACTAATACTTGAATATCATTACCCTACCTTTTACTGAAGAAGAAACGTTACCCTAGAAGTAAACTATATTTCACTAACCACAAAGTTGATAACTTACTGTCAGGATTTTCTCCCAGCTCCAGATATCATGCTGGTCTCTGTCTTTCCATCCCACTGCTTTTCTCATTGCTCACACCTCATCATTTCTTACCTGGATATGAACCAACACTCAAATCCCCTAGTTGCTAGTGTGTTTCAATCCTTCTCTTTGTGTCCAAATAGAGTTACACCAGATGCAAATCTGACCATGCAACTTTCTGCCTATAATCCTACCAGGACCTCCTGTAACCTTAAACACCAAAGTAGAATTTCTTCCTGTTTTTGTTTCCATTCTTAATGAGCTACAACTGACATAAATAAGCAGCACATACACGAGGTATAGGAATGAATGTAAGCATACATGTGTATACACTTTTAAAACTATCAACATAACCAAGATGCTAAACACATTTGTCACTCCCAAAAGTTGTGACCCCCATTTCCAAGCAGCCATCAATAAAGTAACATTGCAGGTAGTTTGTATTTTCTAGAATTTTATTTAAATACAAATCACAAAGTATATATTTTTTTCTGGCATCTTCCAGGAAACATAGTAACTTCAAGTTTCATTCATATGGGTGGGTCTATTAATAGCTGTTTCTTTTTGCTGTTGAATAGGGTCCCACTGAATAGATAAACTCCTATCTGTTTACCCATTCAATTTTTCACACATTTTATTTTTAGTTTGGAGCTATTATTTTAAAAGTGCTGTGAAGATCATGTAAATGCCTTTGTATGAAGGTATGCTTTAATTTCTCTTGAGTAAATACCTAGGAGTAGAATGACTAGTACTTATAATAGATGTATATTTCATTTTTCGGAGAGACTCAAGCTGTTTTCCAACATGTTTTTACCATTTTATACTTCTACCAGCAGCTTCACATCCTCAACAACACTTGGTATAATCAGGTTTTTTTCTTTTTAGCCATTCCAAGGGGAGCATGCAGTGTATCTTAGTATGTTTGTAGTTGGCATTTCTTTAACGACTAATGATGTTGGCATCATTTCATGGGCTATGTGCCACCTGTATATCTTCATCAGCAATGTGTTAACTCAAAATTTTTGCCCATTTTTAAAGTTAGGTTCTTTGTCTCTATAGTTCAATTGTAAGAGTGCTTTGTACAAATCCTTCATTTATCATATTTTTTGTAAATATTTTCTCCTCATCTGTATCTTTTCATTTTTTAAACTGTGTGTTTTGAAGACAAAAGATTTTAATTGTGAAACACTTCAATTATTGAATTTTCTTTCTTATATTTTGTAGGTTTGTCTTCTAAGAAATTTTTTCCCAAACTGTAAGTCACTAAGATTTTGCTCCTGAGTTTTACAGCTTTAGCTCTTAAATTTAAGTATGATCCATTTCAACTGAAGTTTTGAATGTATTGTAAGGTCAAACTCGTTTATTTTTTTGTGTATGGTTATCAAATCAATCTACCACCACTTATTGAAAAGATTATGATTTCCAAGCTGAATTACCTTGGCATGTGTCAAAAATCAGTTGCCCATGTATGTGTCTGTGGGTCTACCCTGGCTCTATTCTATTCCATCTACTCCAACACAACAGTATCTTAGTTACTGTAGCTACGTATAAGCCTTGACATAAGAGGGTATAAGACTTCCAACTATAATTTTCGTATTCAAATATGTTTTGGCTCTTCTAGGTTCGTTGTATTTCTATGTGAATTGCAGAATTAGCTTGATGGTTTCTACAAAAAAGTCTACTGCAATTTTGACTGAGTGTGTGCTGAATCTATCTTGGGAGCACAGGTGTCTTCATAACGTTGTGACCTGTGATGCATGAACAAGATTCTGTAAGACATTCTATGTAGACGATCACGTCGTCTGTGAATAATGACAGTTTGAATTTTTCCTTTACGCTCTCAATGCACTTTATTCCTTCTCCTTGCCTTCCTGCGCTGGTTCTAACCACTGCTGCACTATTGATGGGGCTGGTGGGAATGGGTATCCTTGTCTTACACCATTAAATATGATGGTAGCTGTAGATTTTTCACAGATGACCTATATCACTCTCATCCTGACATCCTGAGAGGTTTTGCTTGGAACGGATATTGGATTTTTTTTTCCAAACATTTTTATTTCTTGTCTTTTGTTGTATATGTTGAGTTGACCACGTTGGCCTCGCTGGACTCCCAGACCCATCTTCTCAGCCTGGCGACTCCTAAGGGTCCCCCCTGCACCCTGTCCTGTGCTGTGACCTGGAGATGCTCCCAGGAGGAAGCCGACCCACGGCAGGTCCCTCCGCCTTGTTTCCCCTCCAGGATGCACCGTCGTGTGCTGCCTACTGTGTATTGTCTAAAAACTGCTCCTTTATGTACTGTTTCCTGTTATTCAGCTGTTTCACAAGGGAGGACAAATCCAGACACTGTTCTTCCATCAAAGACAAATGCTGATGTCATCCCTTCGATATCCAGAGGCTTCTCTCTTGCCAATCTCTAACTTGCGACTTTGTCTTCAGACCTGACAAGCGACTCACGGATCTCCAAATGCTCTGTATCTTTTCATACTGTTTCCTCTGCCAACCGTGCCCTTATCTTCACCTCTATAAACCCCTCATCCTATAAGATAAAGTGTAGCTCCTACATGCTCCCAGAAAACCTCCCTGACCTTCCGTAAAAAACAGGCCCCCCGTGGGACCCCATGGCCCTGTTCTCATCAGTGTCACGTCAGTAGCAACCTGCTCCCCACAGTGCATCATGGCTATTTGCGATCAGGACATCTGTCACCGTCTTCCTTGCTCTCCCAAAATTCAATTCGTAATAGGAACTGACACGTTGAAAGAAGGAAGGAATGTTCACATATAATCCATCTCTCTGTCTGCTTTGGCATAGATGTGTCTGTATTTCACTGAAGTTTCCATGATACGATAGCTTTCACTATTTTAATCATAAATTGAGAAATACTTTAATGAGAAGCTGGGAAACCTGGGTGTCTTTTGCTCCAGAAAATGAATCATTTTTAAATTTAATACTTTTTTTTATTTTAAAGCTATTTTATGTGAAGTAACTGTGGAAAATATTTAATATGAAATTACCCTGGGGTTTATTTGTGCTTATAGGCATTTCAACTTTAATGGATAGAACAAGATATAAATAATAATGGGGGAAAGACAGAAATATTTATACAATGAAAAAGAAAACCAGCATCTTTTAATTGGTCTTGACATTTAAATTTACAAGAGTTTATGTGGTAGCCCTCCATAGAATTGCTTTTGCCTCATTGTATTTTGGTGCCAATGTGGCTTTTGACACTGAAATATTCTTTAGTGTATTCCGTATTAGTCCTTGGCAATAAAACAATTTATATATCAAGCTGAAATGTATGGCCCCAAACAGCACACACATGGTGAATCAAGCTCAAGAATCTTTCTTAACGATCTCGCCTACAGACCTTTTATGGTTCAGTCCTGGTTGGTTTTGTCGTATCTTTCCAAAAGATAAGAAACATACCCCGCACATAGTGTCAGGTCCCTGGGGAACTGAATATGGTCATTTTCTGTGGCTCATTCAGTTCAGAAGTGGAAAACCAAGACAAGCTTACCCTGACCCTCATATTATTTTTAGACATCGAATGGCAATAATCCAACTGTTTCCAATATATCCTTTTACTATCATCCTAACAGATCCACTGAAGTAAGAAGAAATACTGCCCCTCGATTTTCCTGAAGAATCCTGATTTCTAATACGGTCTCCATTGACCCCATCCATTTACGCATACTTGTCAAGTCCGGCATCTCATCCTTTACACGTGTAAAAGGATGCCATTGTCGTCCCTGCTAATCTCTTCCGAAGTTCTACTTTTATTTCACTGTTTGAATTTTTTAAAATCTATTGAAATACCCTCTTTCCCCGCTTCTGCTTAATATCCTTCTTGTTTTCCTCAGGGTGAGCAGAAAGGGAGGAAATGTCATAGCATGAAAGCATTTTCAAAACCACCTTATTTTAAAGAAAGGACAGCAAGACACAGAAAGAATAAATTAGCTGAAGTCTCACAAAGGTGAGAAAAGGAAAGTCGAATAAAACATGCACTTGACTTTTATTGATGATTTTACAGAGGCCTTACTGGAGTTAGGAAATAGCGCCTACTTTCATGTTCTCCTTTCCCACCCTTCACTGAAGGGCAGTCTCGGGCCAGAAGGTGAAAAAGGCAAGGTGTTCACGGAGTCAGCTGAGGCCACGGGTACTTTACCCAAATGATCTCATTTAATCCTCACGACAGCCCCATGGCAGATGTGGAAACTGGACTAAGAAATGAAATAATTCACTCAGCGTTAAGAAATTAATATTATTCAAGAGAGTCAGTATAGGTCCATCGGGCACCGAAATCTTTCCACTGTACGATGATCTTCCATGACGTCCCCTAAAACAACTCGAAATCTTGAATGAGGGAAGGAGAGGGGGCAGAGAAAGACATAGAGACAGACAGGGAAAGAGAAACAGGCGATCTTGATCACAGTGTTTATCCCGTAGTTTCTATACTATTTCTCCGTAGTGTCAGTCTCTCGCAGCCAATTCAGCCTCCCCAGGGGAAATATTTTTTTATGCAACCTCCTGTTTTTGTTGAGCCTCACGAGGCCTGGCACATCCTAATATTCAATATATAATCATGCAATAAATAAAATAAGTGTAGAAATGTGTAGAAATGTGTGACCAGAATTTCCACATATTTTTGACTTGGACTTAAAAATTATATCCCTAAAACAAGGCAATCCCCTTCTACTTTTATAGACACCTGGAAAACTAAGAAGTTTATTTACAGTCATATTCATACATTTCTATCTTCTAGTACAATAATCTGAGATAAATTAGTATTTAGAAAAATCCCGTAACACGTGACCTTTGCACTGGCCGACAGTTCTTCCTCAAAGCAAACCTCCATTCTTGGTTCAGGGTCACAGAGTTCTTCCTTTGGCCCTGATTACGGCTGAAGACACGGGCTAATGCCAACCGCCTACCCCACCACACGTCAAACAGAACATCTCCCCGTTTTTCATGGTCTCACGTTGACTTTCCAGTACCCATTCCTCCACCTCCTATTTATTGTGTAACTAAGATGCATTTTAACTTGCAAACATAATTGTACTTTTATAGCTTGGTGTTCTCATTGCAGAATCCCAGCCCAACTTTTATTTCTTTGTGACTTGTGACTGGTTCAGGAATATGCACACATCTGTGGCGCGTCAGTGACCCATTTGTCCGCTTAACCGTATATTTGGCAGTCACTGCAACTGCAAATGCGGCTCTGCAGGTCACGTGTGAGGGAGGGAAGTGTAGTATTGATACACGACAGTGATGTTCACGCCACAGCGATACCCGTTACTCAAGTCTTTGTGTATCCAGGGCTGCATCACTGACTTGAATGTGCATCGAAGCAATTCAGAAAGAACTTAGAAGTTTTAAATGTTCCTTCTCTTTCCATGAAATTGACTCACACATGATTCTTAAACGGTTTTCATATCCAGTTTGAAACTGAGAGCCTGTTCGGGGTCAAGTTCAGTTTGGTATTTCATGGTCCTGAAAAAGAAAATGAACTTTTGAAAAAAGAATCGGATTCTAGTCTCCGTTAATGGCATGCAAAGCACCGGCGTGCACGGGTTTTACATCAAATCTAAAAGATAAATTTAACTGATGTGTTTTCCAGTTAAACATTAGCTTTCACATGGACTGGGAGACTAATGTTTCACGAGGGCAGGTTTGTAATTGAGACACACACTATTTAAAACAGGTGGAGACCATGCATAGCTTCGCTTGGAAGCTTAATGTCGTAGCAAATAATGAAATAGAATTTATTGGGCAAATAAGAAAAAGCCACTCCACATTAAGTCTTACAATGATTCCTGTATAAGGCACGCATGTAATGCTTCTTGTTTTCCTAATCATTGCTATCGCCGTTACCTGGCGCCACAAATATCTCTTCCTCTGCTATTAATGGTCCCTCTTTATTGAAATATATCCAATATTGGGCAGTAAATCTGGATGTCAACCATACAAGGAATGTGCCTAAGTCTTGCGTTCATCATTTACCCAGGAGACGCTGTAAAACTGGGTTTCAATCCAAAAAGAGTTTCACGTGTGGAGTAAAACTGCTTCCTTCAAAGACCTGTATCCACGACACTGAACACAATGGTTTCTGGTATTTACTTTCTTCAGCAGAGAAACTGACGGAGCACATGCTAGGAATCTTAAAGAGCCTTGGTCATAAGGAACACATGGTAGGAGTCTTAAGGTCACAGAATCAGCAAGTTGTAATACAGTGACCGACATCATGCCTGCAGCACTGGCCTGGCCCCAGATGGCCCTGTTTCCACAAATCTTCGTTTCACAATACTCAGTTTTTACAGGAATTGTGGTCTGTCACTGATGATGTCACAACACAGTCCCCCATGCAAGAAAGTCACAGTTTCAGAGGTCGGGAAGTCAAAATAAAACATTCATTCAACAGAAATATGTTATCTTTCCCCTGTGTGTGTCAGGACATTTGTAACGTTGGGTTAAACTGAAGGGTGAATCAAAGACTGTAGAAATCCTATTAGAAAGTGGAAGATCAGGGTGAGCTTTCTGAAGGCGAGGTGAGGTCAAATGAATGGTGGGCTGTAGTTAAGTAGAGAAAAGGAAAGTGCGGAAAGTAGCTGAGAACCCTCTTTAAAACTCCTGTCAACATCTGCCTGCAGACGCTGTGTTCTTGGTCACAGAGGGTGGCTCTATGATGCAGCTGCCTGGAGCTGTCTGTAAACGACCTGTTTAGAAAGATGTTGCTGAGGAAATATCTTGAGTGTTTATATATAATAAGAATTTCATCCTTTAAAAAAAAAATTTTTAATTAGCATAAAATGAAAAAGCAAATATTACTTGTGAGAAAAGCTTGGGTGGACTTTGTTCCTTAGCCAAATACCCCGCACTCCTCTTCCCACCTCCTCAAGGCTGTCCAGATTATGAGCCTCGTGGACACAGGTGATTAACTGATTCCTGACTTTTTTGACGCAAAAAAAAGCATAAATCTGTGACCGTCTATCTGTGCACCCTCCAATGCACGCTGGTACCTTGGCCACTGCCGCACCTGCCACAGTTGCCCACGTCAGTGGGACCAGGGAGAGGGCATGGAACCCTACAACTGAGCCTCCCTCCCAGGCCAGAGGTTCCCTGGTAGCCAGATGGCAGCCCTTCCAGGAGATGGAAGACTGCATCTGTCCGCTCTCTTCCATTCACCCCGTACAGCTCTCTACACCGCCACGTTTCTCCCCTCCCTCCCCAACTTTCGCACAGCACGCTCTGGAATTTCCACTTGGTGAACAGCCACCCAGCTACATCACCAAGCCCTTTCCACCTATGCCCTCCTTTTTCCTCGTTGTATAGAAAGGTCTTTCCGAAGATAACGGTTCCCGTCAGCATCCTTGAGAGGAAGCCTTTATTCTCTCCCTGAGGTCAGGGCGTAGGAACAGCATTCTCTCCTCCTTAATCTCTTGTGCTTTTTCTCCCACTGCACTCACTCCGCACAGTGTTCTCTTTCTTGGAGCTCACGGCCACCCTGCCCGTTCTGGCTCATTCACGGTCTCCTAGAGCGCAGGCGCCCTGCTATCATCTACAGACCTTGGAGACACGCCCTCTCATCCACTGATGTCCCTTCCACCTGGCTCACACTCGTGCTCTACACACCTTCTGTGGCTGTGATTCAGGGCTGCATTAATATCTGCATGAAGACGCCCCTACAACCCCGGCCTTCAAGTCCACTGACTTCCTAGACTAAAGCATTCTTCTCTTTGTTCTTTGGCAGCCACTCTCCCCCACCTTCACACCTTGAGCCCTTTTCTTGTCTAAATCACAAATCAAAATATTCCACTTTCCAGCCACAACCTCTTACAGTGCTATCCTGCACACCCGAGTAATTCCACAAAGCAGTGCTTCGATCTCACTGAGACCCTCATTTCTGACCCTTCTGCCTTCTCTCCATCCAACAAACACCAGTTGTCATCCTTCCTTTCCACTCAGCCTGTCACTTAAATCATGCGTTTGTAAATGTTCCGAATTCCTTTGCTTCATATTTTCTTTTGCACCCACTTAGGAAGCCCCGAGTTCTTGTGGGAAATCACACACCTGAGCAGGTTGGTGTGACAATAAACTCAGAGTCATCACTGTCAACTGGGCTTTTTTTTTTTTATAGTTCTTTTTCCTATTTATTTATTTTTAATGTTTTTATTGGCTGTATTGGGTCTTCGTTGCTGTGCACAGGCTTTCTCTAGCTGTGGAGAGTGGGGGCTACGCTTCGCTGCAATGCGGCAGGCTTCTCAGTGCGGTGGCTCCTCTTGTCGCGGAGCCCAGGCTCTAGGTGCTTGGGCTTCAGTAGTTGCGGCACATGAGCTCAGTAGTTGTGGCGCACAGGCTTAGTTGCTCCGTGGCATGTGGGATCTTCCTGGGGCAGGGATCGAACCCATGTCCCCTGCATTGGCAGGCAGATTCTTAAGCACTGCGCCACCAGGAAAGTCTCTCACCTGGGCTTTTAATGATGCCCCATAAACAGTTCTCTCTTCCCCTCTCTATAAAAAATTCAACCTATGCAGCGCCAATCTCACCAAACCTCCAGCCTGCCCACCCAGCCCGTGTTCGCGGGACGCTGTTGCATCGAGGGTGTCAAGCCATCTGCTGGGGATGGCCTCAGTGGTCCACCACCCGCCCCATGCATCACCAGGGTCTACACCCAACTTCTCCACTGGGGAAGGTATTCCTCCCATTCGAGCCCATTCTCTCCACGGGGGCGTCCTTCTGGAATCTCAGGCTGTCGTTTATGTGGATTCTCTCCTGCTCTCTTGCATCGTCAACCTTCCTTATGTATAGAATTCAACCCTTCTCATTGACAGTAACATATACCCCGTTTTCCTCATAGAAAACAAAAGTAAAACAACAGAAACAAAACGATCTTCCTACACATCCCAGTCCACTCTGGCTGTTGCCTTCTTTTTCTTTCACAGGCAGGCTGTGAGCAGTGTGCTCTGTACATGCTCTCTGAGCTACTTCACCTCACGTGTGGACCCATTCACGCGAGTGAGACTCCACCACCCTATGCAACACAGTCTCCCTAAAGTCGCCAGCGATCTCTCCGTTGCTACATCCAATGAATGACTTCTGTTCTTCCTTTCACTTGGCTCATTCTCAGCATTGTAGAGAGCTCCCTCTTCCCTATTTGGTGAAATACTCTCTTCTTTTGTCTCTCGTGTATGATCCTGACATTCCTCGCCCCCTCAGACAGCGTCACAGTTTCCTTGGTCAGCTCTTCCCTTCCTCCTCCTCTTCCTTCTCCTAGATCTTAGAAAGTTGCACTTTCTCAGAGTTGTTGCTGGACGACTGTTCTCTCAGCACATCATCTTTGGGGTTGTTTCATACATCCCTTTATGTACCACTTCATGACTTGAGCCCAGACCACTCTTCAGAGCACCATGCTGGTTTACCCAGCTGTTTACACGATATCTCTGCTTGGATCCCTCATCACATCAAACTTATCCAGCTCAAAATTGAAGATCTAATAATTTTCTCCAAGTGCTGATTGTTTCTCAGTGTCTCTCATCAACGCAGTTGCACAAGCCAGAGAAGCTTTGAGGACATTTTCTTGTTCCTTCTCTTTCACTTTATCACCAGATCCTAGAGTTTACCACCTATGTATCTCTAACCTGAGAACGTCTGTCCATCTCTACGATACATCCTCGTCCAGCCTACATTCCCCACTCAGCAAACAGGAAGGGTTTATAGAAACACAATTCCAATAATACCATTCCCTGCCTGAAATATTCATTGGCTCCCATTGCACTTCAGATAAAATTCAAAATTCAAATCTGGCTCCAGTCTACCTTTTTATCAAGAGAAACTAACCCGCCTTTATTTCTGATTCTTGAATCTCCAAATTTCATCTTATTTCAAGGACTTCTCCCATGATAATTCCTCTGCTTGAAAATCTTTCCTGCTTTTCATTGTAACCCCCACCCCTCCTACCTATGTGATTAATATTACTGTTTTTAGTCTTAGCTTAATGTCCCATCTTCCCTCTGTCTATACCCCTAAGTAGGAGCAGAATCAGCATCAACTAAGAAACCAGCAAGCTTGTTCCCCCCCACCCCCACCCCAGGTCCCCAACACTGCCAAGGCTTACAATGCAGTCTGGCCCACCTGCTCTCTAAGTCCTGCCCATGGAGTGAGGAATCCAAATGAGACCCTGCTCAAATGCCGCAGAGCATCCTGCTGCTAGGGCCACCTCCCCCCCCCCCGCCAGGCCACCCTCCATTCTAGAGGTTGAATTTATGTCTCTGCTCTGCACTGCTCTAGGAACAAGGCAGCCAAGAATCAACTGCGTGCAGCACAGGGGAGAAAGGGATGGGATGATGTTGAACTTGTGGGATGTGATATCTACCTACCTCTGCACGAAGCCCTTCACGCACAGTAGGAGGAAGCTGGGCGCGGAAGAAAAGAGTGTTGGGGCAGTCCAAGGGCCTACCTGCGGAATCTCATCACCAGGCTGCGTACTGGAGAGGGAAGATTACTGTAAATGGACCATAAAACGGCTAGATCGAGTGGCGTGGAACATGTTCTCATCTGTAGCATGAAAGTGAAGAAAGGTCCTAGAAATGCGTCTTGCATTCCCTCATACAACACTTTTCAAACAAGGGAAAGACATTGAAAGATCAAACAGAGACTGATAGCCCGGCCTTCAAATCCTCGGGACCAGGATAGAGCAGTGATAACAGAAAGGAGATGGAGTATGCAGATTTTCAGGACAATAAGAATAAAAAAAAATTGGTCTCAGCAAATCCTTCAATGCCGTTAACACCACGTATACCCCCTGCTCAGGGAACTCAAAATGCTGCTTGCTGAGTCAGGAAGTACCATTCCTGTTTTACTGAGGGCTTTCTCATTACATGTTATATTCCTTGAATTAATCGGGTGGCTAGATTCTATATTAACTCGCAGTTCTACAGATGGCTTGGAGGCCTATAAACGATTACGCAAGTTGAGTCCTCTAGCACTGAATATATGGATTAACGTTTCAGCAACCTAATTAAGGTAGAGGAGTTTTGAGCCAAATGTTACCCTAGAGGTTTTTAAAGTAAACGTCAGAAAAACTCATCACGATCTTTGCTTATAAACTCATAGTCAAAAGCAATGTCGGGGTAGAAAACAGATCTAGTTCACATCCCCAAAGTAAATTGATCACTGCTGATAACCAGCATTACTCAGAAGATGGAGACTTTGAGGGCCGGGGCTACTCCGGGACTATCCATTTGCTCTCCTAGGATGACGGGCCACCAAAGCTTTGAGTCACCAAATGGCCAACCGGTTGCCTGGAGGAGGATTGCAATCTCCAACATTACATCCAGAGAAGTGGAAGTTAAAACAAAGAAAAGACCTCGACAGGAATATGAAGCCTGAGATGACCACAGACTTCTCATTATTGGAAACCTCAATCAATTCAGGTTTACGCTGCATAGAAAATTGTATACTCCAAACACATTTCAAGGGGATCCAAGGGTTTTGAAAAAGAAAATCCCAAATTGTAGAAGAAATCACCCTGTCAAAAGCTAAACACAATGACGCTAATGACAATTAGAAGCACTGCTGCTTGAGAAAGGTTGCAAAGGGTTATCCTATAAAAGCAAATGCAAAACATCACTTAGAACCTCCAAGTGACTTGCTGTAATTATGCTCTTGCCTTTGCTGTTGTGTTTAGATAAATACGCCTTATAGAAAATAGCTGCACTGCTATCATACGTGTGCAAGTTTTCCACGGTGTCCTCTTTTTGCAACTAATATGACAGGTTTCACTCTAGTGTTAAATTGGATTTAGGGACATCACTCCCATCTCTTCTGATGGGGTCTCTTGGGGATCCACCTATGCACATTCCAACTGTCACTTTCTCTTGAGCTGGTCTGTCTCCATGCCTTCAGTGACCACTGGCAATGCTTCTGTATCTCTGATAAAGTTTCAGCATCATGGAGACATACTACAACTGACTACTTCAATCAAATTTAGGAGGAAAATATTCCAGAGTAGAGCTATTGTCGTGTGTAGGCAAGCATCATGAATGAGTTTGCAGGGAGCGGTGTGTAATATTTCATCTCACTGAATGAACTCCTTCAGCCTAACTAAATGGTGTCCCATCAGAACCTGTGAACCTTGTCCCTCTGTGGGTGGTGGCCTCCTGTTCTCTTACTAGACTCCAGTGCAGTATAATTCTTGACACCATCTACCCCATGTTCATTGACTGAACTGAAGCAGATGTGGCCCTAATCTCTTCCATGTGGAGGGAAATAGCATTTATACGTGTACTGGGGACTTGCGCATCTCATGCAACAGCAGCTGGAAACTGTCATTTTCTCCATACAAAATACATGCAGTATGGGTGCCAAATTACAGAAGTCTGTATGAAGTCTCCAGTTCTGGCACCTCATTAAACACTTTGCAAAGTATTCTGTACTTGAAAAAAAGCAGACCACATGCATGAACATCAATGCATGTACATGTGATCTTTTTTTTTTTTTTGTACATGTGATCTTGAAATATTCTGGTGGGTAAAATTCATATGCAGTTCCTCCTAATTTTAGTCACTTCAGTTAGAGACTGCATTAGACAAGAGAAAAATGAATTGCGAGGCTAGGATAAAAGATTTTAGAGGATAATAAACATCCCTAATGCCAAGCATTTAAGCAAGAATGATGCCGCTTGTTTGCAATCTTGAATTCCAAAAGTGACTTCTTGTTCTGAAAGAAAGGTCATAATGTCCCTTTAAAAATGCATGTTCTCAACTAGCAGAGGCCAGCTTAATACGTTTTTAACAAAATAGATCAGGGCCAAATATATTGTCAAATAGATGCAGATTTCTTCTTAATGGAGCTTAGACTGAAAACAGCACAATGGTGTTAAAGCAAGTATATGTGTAACCTTGGATGAGTCCGCTCTCGTGCTTGATCAGAGAGCGAGAATGAATGGAAATAATGCTGGTGACTCTTCCCACCCCTCTGCTCCGTAAGTGCCTGTCTGCAGTGAAGGTAGAAGGGAGATCGAAACTGTTGATCCTTCCTCTGCCTCTAAAACTACGATCGGCTTGTTCCCTAAACACAAGTCAATCACTCAACTGAAGAATGGGGATTTGATGTAATTTTGGAGGAAAACCTGTTAAGACATTCTTCTACACGGTACCCTCCTAAGGGATCTTTAAAGGTAATTTTATCTATATGCAATTTTTCCTTGAAGCATTGATTTTAAAGCCCAGTCCTCGTGGACGATGAGACCACTATGTAAAGATCCAGTCCAGCAGTACAGCTGGTTTATTATGCTCCGGGCTGAAAGTGAATTCCTAACACAAGAAAAAGAAACGTTGAACATTCAACTCCTTAAAGCTGCCATGTATTTTCTGAAAGATCTAAATGGACTGATGATATGGTTTTTGCATTTTTGTTAGGTTTTTAAAACACAAAAGTAATACCTGCTCATTTTTGAAAACTTAGAAATCACAAAAAGCTTACACAGACACAGAATCAAAAATTAGCTTTTTTGTAATCTGTTTCCAATATGGTGATGTACGATAAATATTACTTTATATCTTGACATTTTTCAAACAACAATATAACTTGAAATTTTTCTATCAGGAATATTTATACTCAATGTGATTTTAACAACTCTCAATTAGTCTGTCTTAGGGACACAGCAATTTATTTAACCAATCTCCTATTGTACTTCAGTTAATGTTTTTCCATAATTTTATTAAAAATGATGAAATAAAGTCATACATGGACCTATCTTTAAAAAAACAAAGCAAGAAAACAAACAAACAAGCAAAAAAACAACTCTGGGTATTTCTTTAGGAGAAATTCCTAGAAGTGATCTTTCTGGTTCACAGGAAATGGACATCACTTAGTCTGTTGATGCTTGGATGTCAATGCCTTTCAAAAGGATTATACAATTTTCTCACAGCAGCAGTTTATTAGAACATCTCTTTCTACCATCCCCACACACCACGAGCATCCTAACTCTTTTAAATTATTGCCAGTAGGGGGGACTTCCCTGCTGGCACAGTGGTTAAGAATCAGCCTGCCAATACAGGGGACATGGGTTTGATCCCTGGCCTGGGACGATCCCACGTGCCGCAGAGCAACTAAGCCCATGCGCCACAACTACTGAGCCTGCACTCTACAGCCCGTGAGCCACAACTACTGAGCCCATGTGCCACAACTATTGAAGCCCATGTGCCTAGAGCCTGTGCTCCGCAACAAGAGAAGCCACCTCAATAAGTCCACGTACCACAAAGAAGAGTAGCCCCTGCTCGTCACAACTAGAGAAAAGCCCGTGTGCAGCAACGAAGACCCAAAGCAGCAAATAAATAAAGTAAATAAATTTATTTAAAAATATATATACAAATCATTGCCAGTAGGACAGTCTGCCATAACCAGGAGGGTCCTGAACCCCACGACTTCAGAAAGACAATCAAATAATTAATATTCATCAAATAGGTTAACTGCTGAAACAAAGGTACCAAAATCTCAGCGACTTTTCATGAAAAAGGTTTCTCTCTTGATGACACACCAGTTTAGTGCATGCATTGGGTGGGCTGCCAGCCACACAAATTACTCAGGAACTTCAGCTCTGTCCATCTTTCCTTCTGATAATGCCACCCCCCAGGAGGGCCCTCACAGCCTTGGTTGGATCCCCTGCCCGTGGCCAGCACTCAGGCATGGGAAGAGAGAGAATCATACCTGGGGGAGTTTTACAGTCATGGCCAGCAAAGAGCCCAACATACTTGCTCAATATCCCATTGGGCAGAACCTCATCTCGGAAGCACACTCAGCTTCAGAGAAGATTCAGACACAGCCTCGTTGTATGAGGCCGAAAAAAGGCAACAGATTTGGGCAATATCTAACCATCTCCGACACAAATATTAACATTGGCTTTTGTTTTAATCTACGTGGAGAGTTTCTACCTTTTCAAAAGAAGTTAGTCCATTCAATGTGATTTGGACTGATCACTGATGTACACGTGCCTGGACACCAGCCACTCTATGTTTTTGTGCCAGTACCTTCTTGCACACTTTTCCATTTTACTTCTGCTGGTTGGATGAGACTGTTATCTATTCATTTTTTTCCCCTTCATTAATCTGAAACTAGGACTATACTTTTCTATTCCAGAAATGGTTGCTGTAGCATGAATAAGACTCAGTAAGATTCACTGTGAACACATAACCTGTATTTTCCCACAATGGCTTTTGAAACATCCACTTAAGAACTGCTCCTCCCTGATAGCATATCTTATGTGATAAGAGCTTTCAGTTTGCCTTTCTCTGTTCTCTCTACCTTTGGGCTCTTATCTCCTCCTTTTCACTATTTCCTCCTACTCCTAGATTTTGATGAAACCGTCCAGAAATTATCAGCATTTCTATGGAAGAATGGAACTTATTTTTCAAGAGTTACTCTGCTAAATATTATTAGTCTATGCTTAGCTTTTATGTTCTAACTATATCATAAAGTGACAGATGAATAAATGAAGAGGCCATCTTGAGATCTCTGTCTGGACAATTTGTTACACATTGAAGTCTTCTCTCAAATTATAGACTTTATAACACTTCTTGTAGCTTTTAGTCTTACAGGTGAAAAATGCATACTTTTTTCTCCTTTGTGGGAGCCTGTTTATTTTGTCTAGAACAGGGTTTCTCAATCTTTGCATTATTGACCCACTAGCCTGGATAATTCTTTGTTGTGCAGACTGTCCTGTGGTTGTGGGATGTTTAGCAGTATCTCTGCCCTCCACCCAGTAGATGCCAGTACTGTTGCAAGAAAGAAAGTGGGGCCAGAGAGGACACTCACGTCCCAGGTCTCAGGCGAGTCCCTGGGATGGCCGTTGAGTGTGGGTTCTTGGCTTCATGCAGGAAAGAATTCAAGAGCAAGTCACAGTAGAGTGAAAGACAGTTTATTCAGGTAGAAACACACTCCACAGACAGAGTGTGGGCCATCTTGGAAGGTGAGAGAGGCACCAGGGAACAGGGTTGTCAGTTTTTATAGGGTTGGGTTATTTCATAGGCTAATGAGTAGGAGGAGTATTCCTGCTATTTGGGGGAAGGGGTGGGGATTTCCACCTGCTTTTTGACCTTTATGGTCAGCCTTGGAACTGTCATGGTGCCTGTGGGTGTGTCATCTAGCTTGCTGATGTGTTACAATGAGTGTACACTGAGGCTCAAGGTGGAGTGGAAGTCAGTCATCTGCCATCTTAGACCTAGTTGGTTCTAGCCAGTTTGTGTCATGTCTTCAGTCTATGTCATTCTCTAAAGGTTGTACCTTGCCCCCTTCATGTCTCAGTACCATCGTCCACTCCCCCTGAGTTGTGACAACAAAAATGTCTGCAGACATTGTCAAATGTCCCCTGGGGAACAAAGTCACACTCATTTGAGAACAACTGATCTAGAAGTTTGTAAAATTTGTTTTTATCTAAAGTTCAAGACATTTTATTGGGATGAACTTTATGTAGGATCTTTATAAATTTATTTATACATTCTTCAATTTATGTGACCCTTTTACTATGATCTCTGTCTCTGTGGACTGGGATGTAAGGACTCAGACTCTGAGGCTCAGACTAAAGCTCATGAAGGAAGACACACTGCACTGTCGTCTCTCACGCTGTCCCAAACATAAAGACTTGGAAGCCTCAGCCTTCAGGTTCAATCCATCCTGACTTTGTGGGAACATAAAACTCAGAAAATTCACATGAGGTCAAAATTCACATTCATCCAGCCCAGCATAGACCCCTGCCAAGCTGGAAGCAGCTCTGTCTCCTAAGATTTCACCAAAACCAGTCCCCTTGCCACTGCACCCACTTGTCCCAAGAAAAGCAAATCCCTTGAGAATTAGTAGTAGAGGGTAAGGAAGTTTATATTCAGGTGTTCCCAGAGTCACATTTGGGACTTACTTTAAAAGACTTGTTTTTGAAAATATTAAAGCATTTGGGAGAATTTGGAAGAGGCTTGGTAAAGAGTGTACTCCACATAGGAGACGTGCCCTAATTTAAATGACTGCAGTAAAATTAAGCACAAAGAAAAGTGAGATAGAATTAGTTGCCAAATGATGCAAATTATTTTAAAATTTCACAGAAATCAATCAATAGTGATTTTTAAGCCAGTATGAAAACAATACAGATTTTAATATTAGACATAAGCTCTCTCTCTAGTTTTCAACATTCTTCCAAAGGAGTGTGTGTGTGTTTGTGTGTGTGTATGTGTGTATGTATACATATACAGAGAGAGAGAAAGAGAAAGATAGAGAGTCCACTGATATTGTACCCCATGAAAAAAATAGATATAAAACTAAAGATCAAGAGGATATGCCACTACAAAACAGAATAAGAACTTAAATAGAACCCCAAGGAAGGACCAGTGTAAAAAAATTCTGTTCCTAAGGAATGATTGATTCTCTAGGGTAAGTGAAATATATCCAAATAGGCATTAAATGAAAGTAGAAGGGTTTTATAATATACAATACAAGTACAAAGGACAGAATTTCTCATTTATCAGTGACAAAGGCAAATAGAAAATCTGACCTAAGTCTTATCAGATGTGCCCTGAACAGAGTAAACAAGGAACAACTACAAATATCAAAAGCAGGAACAACATCGAGAAAAGGTTGGTGCACTTGTTTGACTGATGATCAGATCAACCTCCCAAGGTTTTTTTTTTTTTTTTAGTGATTTCATTTCAAAGAGATTTCATAAGCAACACTCTTGGACATGTTCTTATCCTCTTAGCGATCGTTGTTGAGAGCTTTCAAATGAGCAAGAAAATATCTGCTTCAAAACTCAGACGAGATTTTTTAAAAAGACTCTTGCAGCCATTGCTATTTCGAAATGACAAAGAAATAAGCTATAGATGTAGAATGTGAACAATGGCAGAAAGGAACAACAGGACATGCAACCATCCCGGGCATATGTCACAGCTTGAAGGGAATGCAATAGTAGACATTTACGTAGAGAAAATACCATCTCCTCATCTCCTCCAGAAATGGAATCTGACTGCAGAACTGTTAGAACCCACACACAAAGTCAAGTTCAGACTTAAAATGCAACAGGTGGAATTTCCTTGCAGTCGCTCTATCAGCTGCTCCCCATAAACAGGTGAGCCTCCCCACTAGCAATTCAGAACCTGAAGTAAGTGATGAGAGAGGAATCCACAAGGAATCTTATTAAAAGGCAGCCCTGGGGCTCCTGGAGGTTTTGCTAGAGTAGGTCTTAGGGAAGGGCCCTAGAATCTGCATTTTGAGACTTATCCTCAGTGATTCTAGGACAAGCAGTCCCTAGATTTATTCCGAAAGCACTGGTAAAATTATAGAGACTCAGAAAACTCGGAGTTGCCTTAACTAGATTGTGGGAATTAGGAGATGAATTCCTTCTCTATTGTGTTTCCTTTGGTCTGCCCCAAATAAATCCCAAGACTACACGCTTCTCTTGGAAATAAATATTGGAATACCACTGATTCCCTGACCTAAGCCACAGGATCAGATGCAAACTTTGACTGCAAGAGTCATCCGTACATCCTGTCCTTGTGGGGGAAAGAAGTGCGAGGAGGGACATAAAATGCAAAATCAAATTGTCTTCAGCAGTGTCAGATGAGATTCAGAATCTGGGGGGGAGCAAATCACCAAGGAAGAATCCAAAAACCTGGCCATGATCTTCCCTCTCTCCAGACAATTATATACTCCCTTGCTCTTTTTAGCCATTTTGCCAAACACTGTAAGCCAAACTCTGTGCCTGGTGCTTCCACAAATGTTATCTCATGAATTACACATATCAGTGCAGGTAGAGAAGCTGTACAACAGTCCTGAGGTCTTGCACACATTATTGAGCCTTAGTTTATCATCTGCAAATGGTATCATTATCCCACAGGTAATTCTGAGGACTAGAGATGATGCAATAAAGTGTCTATCATAGCAGTCAACAGCGTTTACAAATGGTCATTGCTTTTGTTTTCGTGACTATTATTATTATGGTTAATAATAACTTCACAAGATGAATAACAAAACTAAGACACTCAATGATTCCCCTTGACCCATCACCAGTAGATGATAGAGCATTAAGTCAGGCTAAACTTTCTCAACTTCAATGCCTTTAGTAGTCAGTCTACAATCCTATACAGAATGTCAGTGGTAAAATATTGTTTAAACATCTAGGAACTTTAATCAATGTACAGAGGCTAGTGTAGCTCCCATGACATTCAGTTGGAGTATGACACACATTATATGGAGAGTATCTTAGGTCTGGCTGCCATAACAGAATACCATAGACTGAGTGGCTTAAATGACATTTACTCCTCACAGCTCTGGAGGCTGAAAAGTCTAAGATCAAGGCATGGACAGATCCAGTGTCTGGTGAGGGCCCACTTCCTAGTTTGCTGATGGCTGCCCTCTTGTTAACTTCTCACATGGCTGAGGTAGCCAGCTAGCTCTCTGGCCTCTTCGTATAAGGGCACTAATCCCATTCATGAGGGTTCCACCCTAATGACCGAATTACCTTGCAAAGACCCCACCTCCAAATACTGTCCCATTGAGATCAGAGTTTCAATGCATGAATTCTGGAGGGACACAGATGTTCAGTCCATTGTAGAGAGTTAAACAGTAAAAAAATTTGGCCACCTGGGGTATTTTGCGGGGGAGAGTAGGTGTGGAAACACTGAAAACTGCCTTTGTGCTTTGACATAAGAAACAAGTGTGAATCTGAGCTTCACTGGTACACATCAATCATCACCAGTTATTTTGCAGTTTCTTATTTACCTCTGCTGCCTGTATTTGACCTATTTTATTTTAGAGTTTTCCATTGTGTAGGGTAATCCTCTGTGCAGCAGCTAGAATTTCTTGGTAGACAAAAATACAATAATATTACAGTCAGAAAATGCAGGATTTGGTCAGAAAGAAGCAAAAGATAAAGGAGTTAGTTATCGACCCTGCTTCTAACACTCTCCAGCTTCATAAAAGTGCTCTGCAGTGGGGCTCCAAGAAGTCCAATTCCCATTAGTCAATGAAATAAGCTTGCCAGCTGGGCTGACCTTCCTTCAAATATGCACAATAAAGACATTACTGGTGGCACACAAAGAGAAAAACAGGACTTTTCCTCAAAAGCAGATCATTTTCTCTTAAGAATCTTCTCCGGGAAGGCACCTGGGCATTCCCTGCTATTTTTTTTTTTTTTATCATCTGAGGCTTAGCACAAATGAATTAGAACCATCAATTAAAAAGGGATGGGGGGTGGGGGCGGGCTAGGGAAAATCTGTCACACATTCATAGACACACAATTGCAGAATCGATGAAGATGAGCAACCTTAAAAGGTAGTCAGCACTTTTACACAACCCACATGCATTCTTCAAATTATGCAAATGAATTAATTCATTTAAAATGTACATACCTCCACCACCCCATCTCTCCAGGCACATAGATCCCCAAGCCTGCATTTACTCATTTCTCTGTTAATCAGTCAAGGTAACTTTTTAACCTACCAGGGTTTGGAAAACAGAAAGCCCTAAACCAAAGCAAAAGATGTCCTCCACTGAGCTATGTCAGGAAAGCAAAATGAGTAGCACTTCCATTTGAAAGTTAATATTGAAAGAAATAAGTACAGATACCTTCCCTTAATCAAACAGCGATCTGTTCATGAAGATATTCGTGAATAGTTCCAAAGCTTTGCAAAAGGAAACCATCTAATATTTAAGATATTATCAGAGAACCAAAAATGAATAAAAGAAGGAAGGAAGGAAGCAAAGTAGGAAAAAAAATAATATGTATGTGCTCACTAACTTGCACTAAATCACAGAAAACAATTTTAAATTAATATTTTCATAAGTACTTAATAAAGACAGATTTTAATTACTTTCATGTATTACAAGTACTGTGACTTTACAATTCAAATGTAAACTGAAACTTCTTATGTTTTAAAATATATATCTAGTCATTAGCGTGAGCTTACAACAGTGTAATCTACTTCTATAAAACTGCACGGAGAAATAAAACATAGCTCGGTGGCTTTGTTTATATTATCCATTTCTTGGCTATAAATGTCCTTGTTTCACAGAGTGTGGAGGTAAATGTTATCCTGCTCTGCCTAATTACCACAAAACCCCAATTAGAAGAGTTCAAATCCATTGCCTAGTGCTGTATGATGTATTCATAGTATTGTCAATACAGACCGTGAGTTTTGTATGTTCTAGGTATGATTTATAACGGTCGTCAATGAAACGGTGGTTTCATTACAGTGGCCCATAAAATATTAGCTTATAGTCACTGGAATGCACTTTTCGTCATTTTCTTCCTGTGACCGTAGATCAGTTTTGAGAGCACAGCATCATACTGAAGCAAATAAAGTGCAGTTAAGTAAAAATGGCATGGCTAACGCCCTTTGGGAGCTCATATTTAAAATGGAATATAAGCTTACCCCTGAGAAAGGACAAGAGGAAATGGGCTGAAATGCATAGAAAGAGGAGACAAAGCATTCTTCCTCCTGCTCTTACCTTCCCGAGCTATCCACGAGGTTGCTAACTGCCAAGAGAATAGGAGAAAAGAGTCAAGAAAATGAAGACATGAAGTCGCAGACTGTGATCTTATCCCGATGTGGGAGAAAAAAATAAAAAAGAGGACTGCACATCTGCCTCATTCTTTCTTCTTCAGTTAGACTTCCTGTGTGTCATTGGGGCTGCACCAAGAGACGTTTAAATGACAAGACCCACGATCCACTACTTGAAAACAAAGTTAGGAAATTCATTGTTAATAACAGTTGGAAGGCTCTGCTGGAGGTTGTAACAGTGGGTCCGGAGATACAGTCAAAATGAAGACAGTTGTTTACTGGTTTGGAATAGCACTCCAGCAGTTTTGCAATCACCTCGTTACTGGCTTCCGGAACTCAGCTTCATCCTCATCTCTTCTAATGAAATCATGAAGCTAAACCAAACCAAATTGCTTCCAACATAATTTGCTTGAAATACTCTCAAAGCGTCAGAAATCTAGATAGAATATTTACCAAAAAAAAAAAAATTTTTTTTAAACCTAGGTGGTGATGTAAAAATACCACTATCTAAACAATCTCAGGTCCAATAATTTTAACAGTAGCTGTGGGAACTTAAGGAAGTTTCCTAATTAATTTGTAAGATAATTAAGGTGTAGGCACCTCAGGGCCCTGGACTGAGCAAAGTCAGAAACACTGGGTGATGAGCAACTTAATAAGGCTGGTTCGAGGTACGGAGCTGGGAAGGGCAAGTGCTAAAGGGGGTACTTGTGCATTCTGAGCATCAGGGGCAGGTGGACAGATGAGGTGGAAACTCAAGACTCGAAGAAGGTGGGAAACATGATTTTCACTCTGGCTTTATTTCTCCAACCCCTTTTCAAAAATCTGTGCCACATAGAGATTTTTCTCCTTGACTGTAGCACATTAGCACAGACAGGAATCTTAACGTTAACTCAATTTTTTTTATGGATTAGCAACTTGAATTGTGAAAGTAAAAATAATAATAATTTAACAATAATAATAAATGTTTGTATTTCAAGGTGAAATTGAAGATAACTAAGAAATCTAATTTGGGGGGAGAGGGAAGGGAAAAGGAAAGGCAATGTATGAATTTGAGAAAAAATAAAGAGAAGATAGAGTTAGGTGGTATCCTCATATGTTTAATTTCTAAGACCTCTCCCATACTTTAATAAGTAAATGTGCAAATATAAAAAATGCACTGTTTTGGATATACCTTCTTTAGACTCTCGTCTTCAATTTTTTTCTATGTGCATTAAAAACTTAAATCACAAATAAATTTTAAAAGTTGCACAATGACAATTTAAACCAAGTTGGGGAAAAAAAAAAAACAAAACCCTAGTTTTCTATTTGTTGCTATAAACTCAAGGTGCAGAGATCCAGGGGAAGTAGTTTGCAAATGGCAAGTTGTTGTGTCGCTGTATATTTAGTATATTTTTGCACTAATTGAATTATCTGAAAGCATATACATTATTCATTTTCTGGAGAGTTGAGCTGATCTATCAACACAACCTCTTCTGCTGTGACTTTTTAGTGTAAATAAAAGAACCCAGATGCCCGCAAACCTGAGCCCCATTTGCATGGAATTTCACATTCACACACATCTCCTTAACTAGGGAAGAGGCTTTATCTGAACTCAGCTGCCTTTGCACCCATGTCCCAACTATGATTTTCTACTTGTAATTTCCAATATGCTACTATTATAGTTGAACAAAAGAGAACACTTTACATATTTCCAAGAGTTTATAAGCAGCATGGGATGCACATTACAACCTAGAGACTTTATAATAAAACATGAAAGATTTTATGGAAAGAAGAAACTTTTCTTCTTAATTTTGATAGACAAACTGTCTTAAACAAGAAGTAGCTTTGAACTCTCAAAGTCTGTCCCAGCCCAGAGACCAGAGTGATGCCAAGCCAAGAATCTGCAGGAGGGGAGGGAAGTGGGTATTTTTCTTTCTTTTAAGAGTTATTCCCACCTTCAAAACTTCCATGCCAGGGAGATTTGGATCAGGACACGCTTTAGACATAAATGAGAAATGTCTTTTGTACGAAGCATCTTTTTGTTTACCATTACTTTCCTTAATATTATCCTCTGAATAGAGACCAAAGAGAGAAGATGGTTAAGAGGATCTTATCCCCCACTGGGTTAGGAGATACTGGTCTACACTGTGTGCTGTTTGAGGACAGAACATCCTTAATCCTCATTCTACTCTCAGTGTCTAGTCCAGAGACAGGCATCCAGTAAGTACTCAATACATGTTTTGTTTCTAAAAGATGGCAATGCAGAGAGAGAGAGAGAATAACACACAGGTCTGGGCACTTTTACTATAAAGGGCCAAATAGTAAATACTTCAGACTTTGTGGGTCATATAGTCTCTGTTGCAACCACTAGCTTCTGCTCTTGTAGTGTTAAAGCAGCCTTAGATGATATGTAAATAAATGGGTATGACTGTATTTCAGTAAAACTCTATTTATATAAACAAGCTGAGGGCCGTATTTGGCCTGTGTGCTATGGTTGGAGGACCTCTGGTTTAACATGTACCAGTGATGGTCAGTTAGACCTAGTCAGTCTAAAAGCAAGAGACCAGTTCATAGGTGGTTTGTGATAGAAAGCTTCAAGGGCAAAGTCAAGACTAAAGTCGAAGGGCCAATGCAACAGAGCCCTGTGGAACCTGAATAAGTCCCAGCAAAACTTGCTCTGATATTTTCTCTGAAACTCCAGAGTCATGACTGCCGGAGTCTCCCATCAAGGGCCGGCTGACGTTATCAGCAGGATTCCCTTCCCTGGGCAGAGTTCAATGAGTCTTTTCCCAAACCTTCCTCAGTGACCTGGATGGTTGGCTTTCCAGTTAATTTTTAGATTAGAGAAAATTGAAGAGTGGGACAAATCCATGCTATTGCCAGTCTCTGTGATACTAACATGTTACACTCTCAGCCATCCCCCAGGGCAATGAAAACAGGAATCGGCGTGAGGGGGACGGAAAAGGAACTCCATGTTATAAGCAATTATTATGTGTTAGGATCTGAGCCATGTTAAATGTTGTCCGTATCTGTGCTCACATCATTCTCAATACAACTGTGAGATAATCGCTTCCCTCTTTTCAGGTGAGAAAACTAAGATTCAGAAAGGTTAACTCAGGCAAAACACAGCAGTGCCTTCAATAGTCACCAGTGACACCTACTCTCGTGGGTCTCCTTGTCTCTCCGTTTGGTCCTTATTAGGCTTTGGAGCTGCCCTTCTCCCCTCTGCCCACCCTGAAGTACGTCTACCCCCTGTGAGGCCAGCTTTGGCTTTCTTCTCTCTCCATGTGGCTCTCCCCGTAGGGATCTCATACACATTCGAAGCCACAGTGACCACAGATATGCCAATGATGACCAAACCTCGACCACAGCCCATGTCTCTACCCCCCAGCTTCAAGCTCACATTTCAGATCATCTACTCCATCAGAGCTGTGGCACTGCAGATGGAATATATCCAAAGCCAACTTCATTGTTTCCCACCCACAGCCTCCTCCGTCTCTAACATTCTCCCTATTAGCCAACGGTATCCTCTTCCACCCAGACAACCAGGCTAGAAATATGAGAACCATCTTCAAGTTTGCAGTTTCCCTTCCCTCCCACATCCAGTGTGAGACCAAGTCCTGCCACTTACACTCCTACCGCTCTCAAATCTACCTCTTCCTCCCGATTCCCATGGCTGCTGCAAATTCTCCATCATCTTTTGCCTGCACGGGCTAAAGTTCTCTATCTCTTCACAGAGTTAGCGTTCCAAAAGGAAATCCATCCATGCTTCTCCCTTGCTTGTAACCCTTCAGGGGTCCCCTCATTGTCTCTGGCAGTATTTTTCAAAGATATTTCCATGGCCATGATCTCAGGGGTCCTGGATTTCTTTATTAATTTACAAGTTGCACACTTTTTAATAATGATCCAAAACATAAATATAAGCGTAAATATAGGTATACAGTCCAGACGAGCATAAATATAGGTTTATATTCTTGTGACACAGCCATGCCACAAGATTTCAGCACCTGCTTTTCCGTCAGTGCCAACAATCTCATTAGCAACCGGTGACACTACATTCATCATTCAAGAAAAAAAAAAGAAAAAGAAAAAGGACTTAGGGGAACTTAATGTCTTAAATCCAAATGGCATCCCCCCATGGTATATAAACATACAAACATCTCCCTGTGGTTTAAAGAGAGAGACATAGCAAATTGTGCTTTAACGTGGGCACATTAGTGTTGGTGGAGGCACGACAAAGTCAGAACTCCTGCACCCAAGCAGTCAAGACCACGTTCACATCAGAGCAGCATTTTAATTAAAAAAGAAAGTAACATCCCTCCAACTTTGAATCATAATCGTTTTATAATTCTCTTTATTTTTAACTTATAATTTTGTTTTCTTATATAAGAGTTTGTACTTGGTTTTACATATGTACATATGTAAATAAGAATATGATAAGAATAATTGAAATGAACAATGGAAGTCACAAGAGTTATTTTCCCTTAAAAGGCTTCCACATGTTACTCAAATGTAAGAAATGCTGGTGTATAAGCTCGAGTCTAAATGCCGTATGTTAACAAGTTCCTCCATGATCCAGCCACCGTCACCTCCCACTGCTAAATGCACCCTATAGTTCAGCCTTTTCAAACAGCCTACTTTGTCCACTTTATCCTTACTTTTGCATGCCGGGTGTTTTGCAGTTTAGATTCCTCTACTTAATCTGAATTTCATCTAATATAGTGACAATATTTTTATTCATTCTCATTTCTTCCATCTTCAACTCCAATGAGCCAGGTAAATGGAGGTATTGTGTCCAAAGTCTTTCTCAAGGACAGTACATGCCTATTATGGCACTGAACCATGTGTGTTGTAATTATTGACTTGTAATTTTTTCTTGAGGTCATAAGCAACTTGAAATTAGGAATTTTATTTTATTCATCTTTGCATTACCAGTCCCTGGTTCATTTCCCAACATACAGTAGCCACTCAATAAATAATTGTTATGTAGATGGATGAATGAAAATATAAGTAAAAGGATGGATGGATGGATGGATGGACAAATGGATGGATGGATGGATGGATGGATGGATGGATGGATGGATGGATGGATAGATGGATGGATGGGTGGGTGAATGGATGGATGGATGGATGGATAAATGGATGGATGGATGGATGGATAGATGGGTGAATGGACTGATGACTAAATTGACATATGGAAGGATATTGTCACTTCAGAGTACAATGTATTTTAAATTAAAGACAACTGAGAAATCACTGTTCTTCCTAAATAACATTCATAGTTTCTTCAGACTTAAGATTGTGTTGTAACCGTATTTTTGTTACCAGAGTGGCTCCATGTGTAGAGTATGAGCTGTAATCTGCCGCAGAGATACTTGCACATACACATCAACACAGCTGAAAAGCTATGATATTTTCACCTGAATAGATCTCTGTTGCTTGGATATAGAAAAGAAAAGTTTTGGTGATCATCTTAAATCTTAAAGTGTGTGTTACTAAAAGTTTTATATTGTCTTCAGTGAAAAGTACTTTTAACCCTTCATGTTGTATTTTCTATTCTTTTTCCTTCTGATGAAATTATAAGGAGAAGGATTCGCTACACAGTTGATGTCCCACTTCAAATAGAATTTGTGAAAGCTAATGTGGTTTTTTTTTTGGTTTTATTTTATTTTATTTTATTTTATTTTATTTTATTTTATTTATTATTTTTTGGGGGGTACACCAAGTTCAATCATCTGTTTTTATACACATCTCCCCGTATTCCCTCCCTCCCTTGACTCCCCCCCCCACCCTCCCTCGACTCCCCCCCATCCTCCCCCTCCCAGTTCTCTAAGGCATCTTCCATCCTCGAGTTGAAATGTGTTTTAAATGACCATCCAAAGGAGCCATGTAGTTGGTTGTGAATAAGTGATCCTATGGTTAACCGGCTTTTCCTCCGCAGGCTCATAAACACACATAGATGAGCCGTCAACCACCAGCGGAGGCCAAATGAATGCTAACTGTTCTGCGTTTAATTTGTGCTTTAAAACTGCTCATGGGTTTTGCAACTTTTTATATGGTTTCAGCTTCTCATTTGTGTTTGTTGTTTGAGAAATTTGGGCCTGTAGGCAATAGGTTTACACAAGAGAACTTGTATTTCCAGCCGTAAGTTTGTAACATGTCTCTTCCTTTTGCGTTTTAGCCATAACAACAAAGGTACATATTACACTTGGTACATGATCTGTAACATAGTGTCATTGAAAAAATATATATTGTATGTTAGTTTAGTATTTCTTTTGATTTAACATATACTCCTCCCTTGACATGGTATTCAGAGAACTTTAAGTATAGAAAACAAATGAAGATCAGAAAGAATAAGAAATATTGCAATAAAACCAAGTAAAATTTCTCTAAGCATAAAGAATGATGTAATGAGGAATATGAATTATACGAAGCTTAGCAATATTGTTAACAATATGAGATCGTTAGTAAAGGGACAATTATATATAAATCCAAAGTTTCCTTCTTTTTTCTCTTTACCCAGTTGTAGACGTTGCTTCCATGAAGAAACAAACACAATGACTGAGTTTTAGGAGCAATACAATGGATTCAGGAATAATCCTAGTTAATCCCTTTGGGTTTTCTGTTAAATGGTGAAATTGATGTAGTAGACCTCACCCGTACATTTATTCTGAACAGTAACTGAATTAATTCACTGACAGCAATTTTTCAGGGCAAGAAGTCTACATAAACATTGGCTCAAATAAATTGAAAGAGAGGGCAATCTAGTATCATAGGGAAGGAAATCATGCTGTTATTTTTAGTTCACCAAGCGAAAATGGAATGGAAGTAATGCAAATGTGTCTATGATGGCAATTTGTGAAGGTCACATAATTAGTAACTTACTAAACTTAGATTTGAACCAAGATCTGCCTGACTCCCATATTCAGGCAATTTCCACTGTGCTGTACCGTGAATTCCACTCTCATTAACAAGCAACACATGCTTGTAACTCTTGTCTAAAAATGCTCTTGTCGTGAAGAATCCTGGGTAGTTTTATTTGCAGGAAGGCTGACAAGGAATGATGTCAGAATCCTGTTTCTCTTTGCCTGAATCCCAATTAAGAATCCTTGAGCCGGTTTATTTTCCTGGGCTATCCTATTGCTCTTCACTTAGAAAAAAATATTAATATTTTAAGAAAAAAGCTTAAAGATTGGAAAACTGATCAGAAAGTTTTTCATGTTCATTATAAATTTGAAGACAGAGCCTCATAACACAAACAGCACTCAAGTGATTAGAAAAAGCAAAAAGCAGAAAATTCTCCAATTCCTAAGCTCATTTTGCCTCTGAATCTACCTTGGCCAAGCTCTTCTCTCTCAAATATCCTCAGACTTAGGATCTTTATACACCTGTTCCCAGAAGCATCCCTCCTTTGTCATTCACCAGCCATTCTGTTCTTAGATTCCCTACATCTTTTCCCTCAGGGAACCTCTGATCTCGAGAGCCTATCCATTTCCTCCTAGAAATATTCTATCCATTAGGAACTATTTTCTCTTTCCATAAAATTGGAGGAAAAACTACATCTCCATCCTTCCTAGGTTTGTCTGTTGAGCTTCATTTCTGTTTAGACGCAATCACCAGCCCAGGATTACATTGCTGTTAAGCAGAGTTTATAAACACAAATGCCCTATTTGGGAAATGGAGGTAGAGGGAAGCTTGCCACATCTTTCTACATGGGCATGACTTTTCTTTCTCTTAAAAAATGGCCACTTTTCAAATCAAGGAAAGACCACATGGAAAATGAAGGTCCCAACAGCCATCGTGGGCTCCTTGTGCACAGGATTTGTCTTTAGGATGGATGTTCTGCGTATATATCTTAAAGGCATCTTAAACCTGATTTACTTAATAAGGCATAATACAGGGTTTTGAAATAATAAATCCAGTAGTCATTGACTTCCCTAGAGGAAAACCTGTTTGAAGATGGATTTGCTGTCTTAGTCATTTAGTATTCCCAATAATTAAATATTCCTGGAATATAGGAGGTAGAAATACAAATGAATTAAACAAAACTTCGACTCATACATGGCTAAAGGGTCTTTTAAGTAAATGATAGTTTAACAGTGAGAGGAAAAGATTTTTGCAGGTGTCAAACAAAAATCTAGAAAATTGGTGTTGATGCTTTGATGGGCAGATGTAGTTCTTTTTTCTTATGCCATTCTATCTTCCACTCTCCCCTTTTCTTTTTTAATCCATTTGAGCTGAAATCTTATACCATTGGCACAGGGTAAGGTTAACGTGTAAATGATGTAGAGTGTTTGTTATTTGAAAAAGGCAAACAAGCTCTATTTGCTGCCAGATTCCAGCTACTCCCTACTCAACAATCTCTGTGCTGGTTTCTCTTTATTACCTTATTGAAACTCTTACTATTAGAGATCTTTTTTATTAAGCAGAAATGTTTCCAGGAGGCCAAAGAAACATTGGGCTCTTGAAAAGGAAGCTATCTTCTTACATCCTCTGATGGTTAGTGCATCAGAGAGCATTCATTCATCACGCCAACGCTGGGAGGCTAAAAAGTGGAAAAGTGCCGTTTCCGCAAGGTTCTTAAGGAAGAGAATGGGAGTGATTGGATAAACACCAAGCATCAAAGGAAGTCTTAACTGCCTTTGTCTGAGGCTACGGTTATCAGCTCAAGTGATGGGTGAAGCCAGTAGGTTAGAAGGATGAAGAAAAAAAGGCAGAGATAGACAGCAAAGACAAAAGGAGACCTGGACCCCTCACACAAGGGTTTTTTTAAGTGCAGCCACCTTGCCTGAGATTTATATTCAAAAAACAAAAATTAAGTTACTATGTATATTTTTTAATGATGTCTTTTAAAAGGGATCAGGACTAGTCATGAGAAAAGCCTAATGATAAGTCAGTCTCTCAGACCTCGTACGTATTAAACCCTGGCAGAGGTTTGTTAAATGCTTAAAACCAAAAAGACTATTACGAAGAGTTTTTCAATACAACAACCAGCAAGGCTTCGTCTTCCCTAGAATAGAACTTTGTTCTTCCGCCCAGAGCAAACATTTCAGCTGAATTACTTTCGGGACTTTATAAGGTGTTGACACAACTTCGACTTTCACATCGTAAATGTGCCACCCTAATAATCCCTGTTTAATTACTGTTTATTATAAATGAATGCTCTCAGCATTCCAGTGTGGCACTTTTCATTTTTCTGTCAGTGAAGTTTCCTCTGGTGGAACTTTTGCCCCCAGCTACCACTGATCCGATCCCAGGCATGAACGGATCGGGAGGCCGTGGGGGAAAGCACCTGGGATGCTGGAGGCGACATCTTTGTCGATACTCAAATATATAAAAATCAAATAGGCCCTTAAAAATGATAGAAGAAGGCACTGCACCTTCAAAGCAAATGTCCTCTAAAGACTGGATTACATACTCACGAGTTAGCATCAGTTCCATTCTGACCAAATTTCCTCTCCGTGGAAGACTGACAGCTAATGAGAATTAACAGGAATAATAATTTCCCCCATCCAGTGACTCACATCTAACATACACTAGACAGACCACACGGAAACGCAAGAAAAGGATATGAGAAAATCTGTTTGTACCTTCTGAGTGGCAAAATATTCTAGGGGTGAGCCCAAAATTGAGCTAATTTTTACACTCATTCTATAAAATAACAGCTGGCCTTAATGGACTGTCAAAGGCCGAATGTTATGATAACACAATATACAGGAATTAGAGGAAAAATCAGGTCAATTCATAATGTCTCCCTTGCAAGGCTCAGATGGACCAAATTCTGTGAGATGAATGCTTGTGATAAGCAAAGCTCACAGTAAGACAAAGGGCCTATTCATTATCACCAGAGGAGGATGTTACCAACAATATACGAAGCTGAGATTTTAAAACTTTGGGTAATTAATTTCAATCAGAGCTGGATTCAAGGTCAGTTGTGTAATACTGGCCATTATTTTCCCTTTGCTACTTTTGGCAGGCATTTTGCATGGTTCATCTATAAATAATTAAGACCAAAGTATCTGCTGCATCAGCTTAACTACTGTAGGGAAACGCAGAGGTCCTCCATTTTATTTCATTTGTAACTTCTAATAGAAAGGGAAACAGCCTTCTCTGTGTATTAAGAAATGAGTTTTACTTCCTGAATAAACAATACAAACATCTCTTTTTAAGGGTTCAATATGTTTCATTTCCATCTGGACCTTTCTAAATTGTTCGAGTAAATGGAGAAAAATTACAAAAGCAAAAGCCTCTTGCACATACTGCCAGCATGAAATAATTTAAATCTGAGGTCACCTCCAACTGATAATAGTGAGTCATCAGGATAATGTAATATTTTCTGAGACACATGATAAAATAACAATTTGAATTTAGCAACATGAATCATGCTTTCCAAAGTATGAGAAGGGTGTCCAAAGGGACCCCTGAGACTCCCACATTTAGGACTGGTTTGGGAAAGACACAATCTCTAGGGTGCCCATAAAATGAAAAGTAGACTTAAAGGGGTTAAGGTTGGTTTATGAGCAGGTCGAAAAGTTCAGTTGGTAATATCTTAATTTCTTCAGGGGAAATGATTTTTATTTTTCTTCATTCTTATAAATGTTTCATTTAATTTACAACAGATGCACCTTTGAAATATGTATATTAAAGAGATTCAGTTACAATCAAAAACACTACATCTCAATTCAATAAGTGTTCATGTAGGTACATGCACAACTCTAGACTAATATTATTGTGCAGCAGAAAGAACAATAAATTAGATATTACAGATTTTAAGTTAGCTGCCTAACCCAGACCTAAACAAACATAAAATATGCAATTTACCCAGTTCTAAGTTGTTGAGTCTGCTAAAGTAAAGTAGAAAGAATCGTGGGTTTGAATCACAATTTAAGTTAGAATTGTGTGAACCAGACCAAATTATTCAGGTGGGTTGGGATCATAAGGGATTATATATGATATAGTTAGTTGAAAATCCCTGTACAAATTTAAGGAAACAAAAGGACAGAGGAAAGAGGGACAAGAATATAAGGATGAAATGAAGGACTAGAGAGTTACACTTATATGACCTTGTAAGTTTCTAAGGAACAACCGCGGTTTGGGGACAGTCACTACTTTGACCCCAGAGGGGGTGATTCCACTGATACTGCCAGTGTGAGGGTACACAGATATACCTACTCACATAGCTTGAGTAAGTTTCCTTATATGCATATCAGTTGCCTGGGGGTCCACAGTGAAATTAAAGTACCTTCGTATTCCTCGCCATCAACATTTGCATCCTTATTCTCTGCAGCGCTGTCATCATCTACTAGCTTTGATACAAGAATAACACACCTTTAACATCAAATCAAGGGCATTAGTCATAGAGATATAGCCCTTACATGCTAACAGTTAAGAGGAGGAAAGTTAAAGCCCTCACAAAATGATGGTCCTTAATCGTTGTCTGGACAAATACTGTGATCCCTTTCAAATGCATGTTATTAGCCCTTAATAATACTTGCTAACTTCGGAAAACAAAGGCCCATCCACTTCTCTGCTGAATATCCAAAGATCTCCTCTTTCTACCTGAGTATCCAGAAGCCCCTACTGTTCTGCTGACTAAAGGCAATTCTCAGAGGGGCCTTAGTTTGAACTTAAGTATAAGAAATCCCGTAATTTCAAGGGTAGATTTATGCATAAAAGGAAGTCTATAGTGTCAATATATTCAGAAGGTTGGCATGATCACCCTTCAGCCACCCTCCTTCCTTCTGGTAGTGAAGTTCTTAGTTAACAATTCCTTTTTTCAAAACAGCTTTGTTGAGACATAATTGAGATACAGAAAGATTACAAATATTTAACATACACAATTTTCAATTAATGAATTCGGGCATACGCATATGCCCCTGAAATCATCACTATAATCAAGGTAACAAACATATCTATCACCTCCAAAAGTTGCCTCGTGCCCCCCCCCTTTCCTTTTTTTGGTTTGTGGGAAAACACTTCACATGAGATCTACCCTCCTAACACAATTTGTAAGTGCACAGTGCAGTACTGTTCACCATAAGGCACTATGTTACACAGTAGATCTGGAGAACTTTTTCGTCTTGTGTGACTAGAACGCTACACACGTTGAACAACAGCTCCCAATTTTTTCTCCCCCCAACCCCTGGCAACCGCCATTCTACTCTCTGCTTCTGAATCTGACTATTGTAGATACCTCATATAAGTGAAATCTTGTCGCATGTGTCCTTCTGTGACTGGCTTATTTCATTTAGCATAACGTCTTTCAGTTTTATCATGTTGTCACATACGGCAGGATTTCCTTGTTTTATAAAGCTGAATTATATTCCTGTGTGTGTGTGTGTGTGTGTGTGTGTGTGTGTGTGTGTGACACTGGCATCATCCGTTTATCCATTAATGGACATTTAAGCTGTTTCCATGTCTTGGCTATTGTGAAGAATGCTTCAGTGAACATGGGAGTACCTGTTTAATATCCTGACTTCAATTATTTTGGCTATATACCCAGATGTGAAATATATACCCAGATATGGGTAGTTATTTTTTTCTTAACTTTTTGAGGCCTCTTCTTACTGTTTTCCACAGTAGCTGAAGAAATTCACACTCTTACCAACAGTGTACAAGGGTTCTAATTTCTCTACAACCTAACCAGCACATTATCTGTCTAGTTATTTGTTCATTTGTTTGTTTTTTGATGATAGCTGTCCTAATAGGTGTGAGGTGATATCTCATAGTAGTTTTGATTTTCATGTCGAGTACCTTTTCATACATGTGTTGGCCTTTTGTCTGTCTTCTTGGAGAAATGTCCATTTAAATTCTTTGTCCACTTTTAATCAGGTTATTCATTTTTTCAGTATTGAGTTGTAGGAGTCCTTTATATATTTTGGATATTAACCCCCTAACAGATATATATTGTTTGCAAATATTTCCCCCACTCCATAGGTTGCCTTTTCATTCTGTTGATGGTTTCCTCTGTTGTGCAAAAGCTTTTTAGTTTGATGTAGTCTCACTGGTCTATTTTTCGTTGTTGCCTGTGCTTTTGGTGTCATATCTAAGAAATCATTGCCAAGACCAATGTCCTGAAGCTCCTCCTCCCATGTTTTCTTTTAGTAGTTTTAAAGTTTCATATCTTATGTTTAAGTCTTTAATCCATTGTGAGTTGATTTCTTTGTATAGTATGAGATAAGGGTAAAATAACTTCTTATTTCACAAACAAAATCTTATTCTGATTCTGGGTTTTAATTTCCTAAAACAATAGCAGAAAATAATACTCAAATTATCCTGAAGAGAAGAAATACATAGAGCGCTAAAATTAATTCATACAAATGCATACAAATTCACTTATTTTTAAAATAAATTTATTTATTTGTTTATTTATTTATTTATTATTGGCTGCATTGGGTCTTCATTGCTGCACAGGTTTTCTCTAGTTGTGGCAAGTGGGGGCTACTCTTCACTGCAGTGCGCAGGCTTCTTATTGTAGTGGCTTCTCTTATTATGGAGCACAGGCTTCTAGGCACACAGTCTTCAGTAGTTGTGGCATGTGGGCTCAGTGGTTGTGGCGTATGGGCTTAGTTGCTCCGTGGCATGTGGGATCTTTCCGGGCCAGGGATTGAACCCATGTCCCCTACACTGGCAGGCGAATTCTTAACCACTGTGTCACCAGGGAAGTCCCCAAATTCACTTATATTTTTATGTCAGTGTTTGTTGTGATCTACTCTGAGCATTTAGGATTGCGTAGGCATAAAGGAATCCTGTGACACGTGTGGCCTGAGGACTATTTGACAGATCAATCAAATGTGACATCTTATGCTTACCTAAAATATAAAAGTATTGGTTGAACAAAGACGTATTTAAACTCCATTTTAGCAGCTAGAAAAGGAACACAATAAACCAAAGGGCTACACTTATAATAATAAAAGGAAGCCTTTGACTTAGTTTAGTATTTCTCAAAAACAGAAAAAAATTCAAATTAAAAGTTTTGAGAATATAACGCTTACATTGAGCTGCATGATTCAAGTTTGCTTGGGTTCATTCTTTAAGTAGAACTCAGAAACAAATTAGCAAGTAAGTTGGTAAGGGAAACAGAATGTAGAGATGGAAGGCAAAGACAATTTGCCCTCCTGAGGCTTGATGCCTGAAGGGCTGCCTTCTATTTCAGAATGGGTGATACACTTTCACAGTGTAGAGAATCTATCACACCCCCAAGAGGGTGCACGCTATGCCGTTTCCTCCAAGGGGGCCCCCAGAGGTAGCAGATTTATAATAAAAATAATTCTGCATTTTCACATGTTCCAGTCTTAAAATCTGGTGGAGCAGATTATTTTTTCACAAAGAATTTGTTATTGCACCTGGTTGTTTCATACCACTTTTCATCTTTGAAATCCTAGCTTTTTCATTCTTTCATTTTTATTGTTCTTTTCTGTGCACTCTGAGACTTTAGCAACCTGCTCTACAAGATGCTACAGACAAGAGCCTCACTTTGCCCTTGGCTCCTCTCAGCTATTCTAGAGCCTGTGGATTTAGACAATGATTAGATCAGCACCTACCGACACTGGCTCATGGGTTTGGGCCATTAGAAGAGTGAGCCTAGATGCTGATGTATAGTCCATTGGAGAGGAGTTCTCCCATTTGGCTTCACTCTACCACATACTAGGTCTGTACACCCTCGTTCAAGTTTCTTAATGTTTTCATGCCTCAGATATCTCATCTCAAGAATGGGCATCCGATTTTACCTAAATCTATAGGGTTCATTAAGATAATCAGCCGTGCCCAGGATGATGTTTGCAGTAAGTCTGAACAAATCAAGTACGAACGTGCACTTACCAGTCTATTATAGTGCATGTTGTCTGATATTCTACTATTGCCCAGATTCAGGACAAACTTGGAAGCAACCTGAGTCCCAGGCAGGCACTTAGGCTGCAGAGGCAGGTCAACCACAAGGCACTTCTGGTTCCCTATCAGCGAAAGAGGGTGAAGATCCAGCCCGATTTTTGTGGGGAACACATTAAATTAAAAGGTTGAAAATGTGTTTATGAAAGTTTTAAAAGCACAGTTTTGATTATAACCATGAGTCTGACCACACTGGTGCCAAGCTTTGTAATCGAGAACTTGAATTCCTGACTCCCAGTCTGGGAGAACAGGATCATCACTCAGTGAGTCAGCTGGCAAACTTCACCAAGGTGCTGGCAATGACCTTCTTGGTGTTGAAATGCATGCCCTGCACAGGGAGAGCCCCGCAGGAGAACTGCTGCTATAGTGAAGTCACCGAGCAAGGGCTTCCCTGTAGCCACAGGGAAATTCCCAGGGTGAGAATCTCTGCTGCGGGGACCCATTGTCAGGATAGGGTGCGGGTGTGTGAGTCTTAAAAAGACATGTGACCCCACTGAACAGAGGTTATGGTTTGTTTCCTAAAGTGAGTTGTTAGGTTATATTAGGATTCCTTCTTTATCTAAAATGAATGATTTATTGCTTTGATTGAGACATTAGAGACTAAGCTGTAACAATCAAGGGTAACTCAGTTTTGGGGCTTCCTTGTTAGTGCAGTGGTTAAGAATTCGCCTGCCAATGCAGGGGACACCGGTTCAAGCCCTGGGCCGGGAAGATCCCACATGCTGTGGAGGAACTAAGCCCGGGTGCCACAACTACTGAGCCTGTGCTCTAGAGCTGCGAGCCACAACTACTGAGCCCATGCACCACAAGTACTGAAGCCCACACACCTAGAGCCCGTGTTCCAAAACAAGAGAAGCCATGGCAATGAGAAGCCCACGCACCGCAACAAAGAGTAGCCCCCGCTCATCACAACTAGAGAGAGTCCGCTTGCAGCAACAAAGACCCAATGCAGCCAATAAGTAAATAAGTAAATAAATAAATAAATAAATATTTTTTTTAAAGGGTAACAGTTTTGATATATATCTATATATTTTACTGTGTGAAAGGGCTCTTTGATTTAAGAAAGTATAAGGTATTCTGGGAGAAGAAACACATAAGCCTATGAAATGAGAACTGTAAGCAGGTTGCTAAATTAGTTAACCCTAGTCACACAAGTATGCATTGCAAAGTACAAATACAGCTTGGTTCATATGTTCATTTCCAATGTTTTCTACCTGGGAACAGGTGAATGCTACAGCCTGGTGTGACCAAGCCAGAGGAGGGAGGACAAACATTTGAAACTATGTGGCTGTTCCTCCTTCCTCATCAGAGTTCCCTGCAGCCTGTGACCAGCGTTTCTGAGCTCACCTTGAGGCCCTGCCGCCTCTGTCCTGGAGTCAGAATATCCTCATGTTAGGACTTTGAGTCCAAATTACAGAATTACCAGATTCTCCACCAGAAATTTTTTACGGTTTAGAAATAATGAGAAAACCTATATCTTTAGTCCCAAAATTTGCTTTCTTCCAATGTATATGCTCAGAAAGTACTGACTGCTTTTACCCAGGAAATCCCCTGTTTATCTACAATGCTGCTGCTGGTTTTTAAAGGTAGGGAAACAGATTCCAGGGGACCCGTTCAGCCTGAAATGTCATGAATTTCATGGAGTGAGCAATACTGTCCCATTTCCACATCCCCCCACCCACGTTTTATCTGACCCACGTTTGGAAACAACTTATGGTCTAAAGATGTTTCAAACATATGTGCATACGTTGCCTTGGATTTCTTAGGTACAGAAATGGATGACTCCAAAGAAATAAGTATAAGCCAGGTCAAAATACTACTTAAACATGTGGAACAAACATCAGAGGTTATGGTAGTGCAGGTGGAGGCATACTGGAGGTAGAGGAGCCAGTCCTGGGAAAAGCTCTGGGACACAGTGAGAAGAGCAAATTCAACACCACCGCCGTCACCACCCAGCTCGCCTCAAGACGAGACTAATCTTTGCGATTAGGTGAAGGTCAGTGCAGCATCGTTGCATGAGGGCAGAAGTGGAAGGAGGCAAGAAGATGTGGTTGTGTTAGCTTCCTGGGGCTGCTGTATCAAATTACCAAAATCAGCATGGCTTAAAACAAGAGAAATTCATTTTCTCATTAGGCAGGGGGCCAGAAATCAAAATTAAGGTGTCCACAGAGTTGCTCCCTTCAGAAGGATCTGAGGGAAAATCTGTCCTAGGCACTTTTCCACAACCTAGGCTGGTGGTGGCCGATGGGCCTTGATGGTTCTGGGCTTAGAGCTGCATCCCTCCGACCTCTGCCTCCACCCTCACACGGCCTTCATCCCTGTGTCTGCTCTATGCCTCTGGGTCTCTTTTCTTCTTATGAGGACACCAGTCATATTAGATTTAGAGCCCATGCTTATCCAGTACGACCTCATCCTAACACAACTAATTACATCTGCAAAGACCCTATTTCCAAAGAAGGTCGTGTTTTGAGGTTCTAGGTGGACATGAATTCTGAGGGGACACTATTCAACCCAGCATAGCGGGCAATGAATTCTCAGATCATACGGGGCCTCGAAACCCATCCCACGGAACTTGGGGTTTTTGTGTTGTTTTGTTTTCCTAAATGCAATGTTAACTCTTTAGGAGGTTTTTAGCAGAGGAGAGTCATAACCTATACTTTTGTAAGACTGTTCCGACCTGTGTGTAAAGAAAGAGTTTTCGGTAGAAAAGAAAAGGCGGACAGAAAGCGAGCGCGTTGACTACTGCAGTCATCAAGAGGTGATAGTGAGAGATGATAGCGGCTTGAGTAAGCATGTTGGCATTTGCAGCCAAGGGAAGCAGACACTGGGGGGAGCTATCTGAAAGAAAGAAAGAACGCGTGTTGTTGATGGATTCGACGTGGGAGTGAGGGAAAGGGAAGGCCCCGAGATTTCTGCTTTGAGTAACTGGCTAGAGGATGGTACCATTTACTACGATAGGGAAGACTGCCAGCTGGGCGGGGATGGGTAAGAATCACAAGTTCCACTTTGGATATATTACATTTGAGCTGTACATCAGAATTCCAAGTGGAGATAACATAAGACAGTCAGAGCCTGGAGAGAGGTCAGGACTTGAAAGATAAATTAGACGGTTATCAGCAAGTTAAGGGTAATTAAAGCCATGCTGGATGAGGTCATCTAGAGTTTGAGGGTAGAGCGAGAAGAGAGCCTGTTATGCATCCCAGGATACACTCCAGCTTGGAGGCTAGTTAGACAAAGAGGAAGACCCAGCAAGAGAAAATGGGCCAGAGGAGCTCTGGAGGAAGGTAAAAGCCCAGGAAGGCAGGGGATCGTAACCCCTACTTCCTACTGAGTGTGTGGTGACATGGAAGTCCCATGGAAGATTCCATTAGTTGTTCAAAATACTGCTTTTTCTACCAGCCACTACTCTAGAGTGGCCTTCCCTGTGGGAGGAATAGTCATCATTCAACACTGACATAAGGCTTGGCCGTGTGACTGGCTGTGGCCAATGACCTGTGACCGGAAGTGATGGGTTATTCACCAAACAGAGGCTTTCAGAGTCGTTGCGTGTTCTGCATTGTTCTGTTCCTTCAGGGCCAAGAAAGGTGCATCCCAGCTAGGGATCACTCCTTCAGCACAAACCCAAATGAAGAAGACCTGAAGAGCAGATCTATACCCAACATTCAATGCGAGGAAGAATGAACCTTGTTTTTGTGCGCCACGGAGATGTGGGGCTTTCCCATTAACCACTGCATAACCTAGAGAAAGCAGAGGAAATCCTCACGTTTTATGCAGGGCGGTTGTAAAGTGAGATGTTCTTCATGGCTCTGGAGCCCCTGGTGTAGTGGAAAGAACAGCAGCCTTTGCATCAAGGCTAGACCCCAAATCTGCTACATACTAACTTTGTGAACGTCAACAAATGAATTGATGTCTCTGAACCTTAATCTTCCCACCTGGGAAAAAGGGTAGCTATCTTACAGGGCTGTTGTGAGGATTAAATGTGACAGTATTTGCAGAGCACTCCATACACATCCAGCCTCTTTCTCCACAAAATGCCCTCCATGATGTATATGTTCATATCTTCTCTCTTTCATTATCTCTTAACTCAGGTTTAGAGTACAAGGCACTACTTGGTTGCTCACATCTTTACTAAGTCATTAGAAAGGGGAGGATGTAAGCAAAGAATCTTCAGAGCCCAGGCCTGAGGAATGTCCCCTGCTCCTGGGCTGACTCCAAGGCCACAGCTGGGTATCCGAGAAACAGAGGCCACACCACTGTCAGTACAGCCTTCACTCACCCAAAGGTCAGCCCCAGGGCATTCAATTCAGAAAATAGCTCAGGTCATCTTCAGTAGCAGGTAACTAAGGGGGTTTCACGGGGACACTGCAGTTCCTATGACACAGCAAATGGTAGGACCTTTCATCTCTGGACTATGGGCAAAAAGAAGACTAGAACTCTTAGTGATTCAACTGGTAGAAACTAAGATTAAGGCTAAAGAATCAGAAATTTATATTTACTTGATAGAGAATTAACATCTCACTTAAACCACATTGTCCTTTAGAAGCAGGTAAAATCATGTCCATTTTACAGGTGAGGAATGTGAAACCGAGAGATTTTGATAACAGAGTTGGAAACTGTACCCAACTTTATATGCCCCCTTTAAAATCCATGTTCTTTCTACTATACACATGGGTCCTCTAAAAAAAATTAAATAAGTAAAAGTTAAGAAGTCAGAGATCTAGACGTGTGACTTTAACCCATAAAATAACTGAAGAGGGGAGGGGGAAACTGACAACATATGATCACCCAAAAACTTGTAGAAAAATATATTCTTAGCAGCATTATTCTTAATAGCCAAAAAGTGGATGTAACCCAGATGTCCATCAGACAGTGAAAGGGTAAAGTTGTGGTCTATCCATACAATGGACTATTATGAGCCTTAAAAAGGAAGGAAATTCTGACACATGGTGCAACATGGATGAACTTTGAAAACATTAGGCTCAGTGAAAGAAGCCAAACCAAAAGGCCACATACTGTACCATTCCCTTTATGTGTAATGCCTGGAATAGGCAAATCCATAGAGACGTATGTGAAGGAGGTGAGTGGTTGCCAGAAGACAGCGATGAAAGGGAACGGGAGTGATGCTTGCTGGGTATGGGGTTTATTTGTGGGGTAGTGAAATGTTCTGGAATTGACAAGGTGAGTACAACCTTGTGAATGTACTAAAACTATGCAACTATGCACTTCAAAACTATGAATTTAATGCTATGCAAATTGCATCTCGATGAAAAGAAAAGGGAAGGGGAAAGGTATAATTTGGGAGTGTCTTCTAGCAGCACGTGGTGCTGAGGCTGGTAAACCATGGATTCAGTTCCCTGTCTGATTCCTTATCTCAAGTGTGAACCCAGCCTTTAGAGGGCTGGAGGAGAGGCTCTCCTTTCAGCCGCCCCGAGCTCCAGGCCGAGTCAGGCGCAGGGCAACCTGGAGCCCACTTGCCAGCAGAGCAGCTGCAGAGGCCGCTGCCAAGAGCCAGAGAGTGAAGGGCCCGAACCTTAAGCTGCAGCATGTGTGGACTCCCACAGGCAGTGCACGTCATTTCCATAGGAGCCTCCAGTGCCCTGGGTGCACTGGGAAGGCCCCTCAACCTCCGGCTCCTTGGAGTTACATCAGGATCTTCTATCTTGAGAATCCCCGGAGGAGAGGAGGAAAAGGTGACATGCAGGAGAGCAAGGAAGAACCTCATCTAATGCAGGGCAGGAAAATCTTCCTGCACAGGTGCCTGTTATACCTCACAGCTTCCCGTTTCTAACCAAAAGCGCTGCATCTTCATGACAACAAAGTGACGGAGCAAGTTCCCCAGAGAAAGAACAACTAAGGAAAGTCAGAACCATCCTGGTACCCGGATGCCATCCCAACCCCTGCCATCATACCTCTAAGTTCCAGAAGCTCAGTCATTCTCTCTGACTCTTGGCAAGGAAATGGTTCAGAGTCTGAGGAATGTAACAAGATAAGGCCCCTGGTCTGGATGGTGGCACAGCTAAAGGGGGGAGGGGGAGGGGTGGCCAGAGACCTGCGCGGCAGGTTCGGTTCCCCCATTGCCTCAGTGCTCATGCAACCTCTCTGTGCTGTGGGTTCCTCAGGTGGAAACTGGAAATGCTGAAAGCTTCGCTGCCCTTCATTCTGAGATGGGGTCCCCAAGTGCCCTGACTGGGCAGGGGAGGACAACCTCTGTTCTCTCCCTTCTACATAAACATCTGTCTGCCTTGTGCCCTGTTGACGACTGTGCTCACAGGAACTCAGAGGGAGACAATTAGCAACCGTTTGCTATTTCAGCCTAAAATAAAGAAACCATGCCGTGATAGGCAGGGAGCACTCAGAAGGAAGCTTATCGTATTTAATCTTGGCTACCACCACTTATTAGGAAAAAAAAAAAAAACCACATAGGAATAACATGTCACCTCCACCAGTCACAAATGTATTCCTATCACCATCCTGCAGCATTTTGCAAAAACCTTGTATTTTCACAGTTTCAATCGTTTGGATTCCTAATTAAACACATTTTACCCTACTTTTCCCTAAATAGGCATTACAGCTTTAGATATCCAAACTTCCTAAGGCTTAGAATTTCTTTTAACCCCTGTGAAAAATTGCTAATGCAATTTCCCACTGAGGAATACTGGCAGCCACGAATAGGGCCTGAATCTTCACAAAACTTGAGTGCCCAGAGATAAGGAGAGAAATTTTCTTTATATTTGATCCTCTTTATTTTCTTTAAAAAAAAAAATCAGCTTCTAACTCAGATTATATAAGATTCTGTCTGGATCCTTTTCGTCAGTGACTTGATATCTTTTCAATTACAGTGCATTAAAATGCACCCAGAGAGCCTAAGAGGGGGGAAATAAATATGGCATTTGTCTTGAACTTGTAAAGCGGGTCAGACACAAAAGGAATTTAATAAAGATCATTACCACCTAAGAGCAATGCCAAAATTTAATTATACATTTTCAACCCCCAAAGTAAATGCGCTAACATCTAAACCTGCTGAAAAGCAGCCTGGCTTTATTACTGCCATACGTACAGCAGTGGTTCTTTTTTTTTTTTTTTTTTTTTTTGATGCAGTCTCATTTAATTCTTGAATGCATGAAAACCTAGCTCTGCAGGTAGAGAGAATTTTTCTCTTTTGCTAAAATAGCCTCTGTTCTCAAGGGCCCGTGGCCATACATCAACATGATCCCCCGGGGCAATTAGGCCCCTTCCCCCTTCCAGACAGATGTCCTGGGGGATGCTGCTGGCTGAATGACAGCGATGTCCAGGGCTGTATCCTCGCCTCTAGGGTTGTCCGCGGTCCCTTGATGCCACGGCAATTTTTCAGAAGGGAAATTAGTGCCCCTGCCAACCCCTACATTTGGTATAAGCCCAGATGTCACACTTTGCTAATATCATACTAGACTGTAATATTTTTATAATACAGTATAGAAAACCAAAGCGGAGCCAAATACACACACTGCTGCCAGATGGCTGACCTTTATTTACTGATAAAAGTTTCTTAAATCATAAAACTTGAACTTGTTAGAAATGAGCTGAGTTTTCAAGTTTACAAGTGAACACAGTCCTCTCTCCCGAGACCAAGGAGGGAAGATGAGCTCACAGAAAGACAGGGTGTGTAGAAATCCAGAAATTTCCGCGGGGCAGGGACACCAGGAGGAGGCTTGCTTTCAGGCCCGCAGGTTTTCTGTGCTCAGGAACGGCTGGAGATGTCGCTGGAGAAATGGGTTTCAGGGCAACACAGCCACCTGCCTTCAGATCAGGAGGGGCTCCTACAGTCACGCAGTGGCTAGTCTGCCTCACGTGTCCCCGTCTGAAGAGAAGGATGAAGTCGGCCGTGTGGTTTCCCAGCTGCGCCTTTAGCTTTCTCCCCAAAGCCATTCTTGTACAGTAACCAAATTCCTAACTGAATGTAATCATGTGATTTTTACTTCAAAGAGAGGGCAATTATCCCTCCTTCATATTTCCTTGTAGATGTACTTCCTTTGAAAATGTTTTCTGTCCCGATTCTTGGGTTATTTTTTTCTTCCCAGTTGGCTCCAAATATAGCTAGTATTTTAACGGGCCTTTTCCCCATTCTAATATTTTTCTTTCTCAGACAAACGATGGTCCCTATGTATTTATTGATGTTGAACTCTGCTCCATGTATTCATCATGACCTTGAAAACAGAAACTTACCTCATTCTCTCCTTCTCTGTCATCAATTGTCCAACCATTAGTTACTTTAATAACAATAAATGGCTTTGCCAATACGTTTATTTCCTATTATGACCCTCCTGCATTTGTTGCTTTTATATTTGTTAATAATTTGCTGCCTCACTCAACTGAACTATATTACCTTTTTATTTTACTGTTTTCAAGTAAATGATAATCACATTTTCCCACACTTCATAGGTTCAGCAGGCCAACAAACTTTTTATTGCGCTGAATTAGGATATATTAAAAACCAAATACTCTGCCCCTGTCCAAAGATTTCCTGATTCGGATACATTAAGAAATCTGTCCCTCTTTCTGTTTTCCCTCCTCTTCTCTTTTCTAAATTGTAGGTCCTTATAAACTCAGTCGTAATTATTGGTAGCAATACCTTTACGTAAAATGATCACCCCAGCCAGCGAGAGTAAAATCCCACCATTCAGGATGACTATCTGAATAGGTAAGCATTGTGCCCCAAGATTATTAAGGTGGAAACATCTACCGGGAGGGTTAAGGGATTGGGATTTACACTCAAATAGCTTGGGATCAACCCCGAGCCCTACCTCTTGTACACATGTGATTGACATTAGACAGCTCCCGTTGATGCTCTGCACCAAGGAACATACATGTGAAAGTCACTTGCAAACTAAATACCTAAAGTATACCTCACTATCAGTTTGTGTGGTCCTCCCCTTTGCAGTTTATTCCCTTGGAGAAGCAAGAGCACGGACAGCGGCTACAAGTCTGGCCAGGTGAGCTAGAGCAGAGAGGACAAAATGGGGGAAGCAGTCAGGGAAAAGGATGCTGTGTATGAGGTGACACCCCCAGAGGTCACAGATGAGGGAGGGTGAACAGAGGGGCCGTGAGAGTCCAGCAGAACTCCCCAAAGGAAGGAAGCTGTAGGAGAGAGAGGTAGGGCATGGAACACGGGGTCTCGTCTCCAGACTCTTGGTCCAGCCCAACCTCTCTCCGTTGTGCCTGACCCCACCTCTGCCAGCAGCCTTCAGCAAAGGACGATCACAGGCTTACAGTCTGGCCACAAGGTAGGAGATCTTAAATCCTCAGTTCATTTGCCTCCCATAATTTGCAACAATGGGCTCAGGATCAGTGAAATGCGCTCAGAACTGTGCCTTGAATAAAGGAGATTGAAGTCATTGTGGAACAGGTGGATGAGAGAAGGAAATCTGAATTGCAGAAGAGCATAGAGGTAAAGGTAGATGTATCACTGCGCATGTGCCTCTTCTCTTCAAACAAACAAAGATAAGAAAAAAAAATACTTCCTCTCTTGTGGATATGTAGTATATAGCTTACAGAACTTTTCCTTTCTCTTTTCATTACTTTTTCATGATGATATTAAAGATGGAGTCACCAAAATCCTACACACTACTAGTGGGAGGAGAACTTTCTTTTTAAAAAAAAAAAAAAAAAAAAGTTAGATTCAAATCTAGGTTTGTCTAACTTTCTGGGTTTTTTTAAATTGTTTATACAATTTTTAAAGGTTACGCTCCATTTATTGTTATTACAAAATATTGGCTATATTCTGCATGCTGTACGATACATCCTTGAGCCTATCTTATACTCAACAGTTTACACCTCCCACTTCCTCATCCCTTCATTGCCCCCCTACACTGGTAACCACCAGCTTGTTCTCTGTATCTGTGAGTCTGCTCCTTTTTTGTTATATTTTCTAGTTTGCTGTATTTTTTAGATTCCACATATAAGTGATATCATATATTATTTGCTTTTCTCTGTCTGACTTATTTCACTTAGCACAATGCCTTCCAAATCCATCCAAGTTACTACAAATGGCATTATTCCATTCTTTCTTATGGCTGAGTAATATTCCATTGTATATATGTACCACATCTTCTTTATCCAGTCATCTGTTGATGGACACTTAGGTTGTTTACACATCTTGGCAACTGTAAATAGCGTTGCAATGAACATTGGAGGGCATATATTTTTAGAATTTGTGTTCTATTTTATAGAACACCAATATATATATCTGGGAGAAGTGCTTTTTGAGCATTTACCATGTGCCACAGAGGACCTGGGTGTATACAGATGGCTAAACTGAGGTTCCTAGAGTAAGAGGTGCCTATCATCATCCTACCTAGACCTAACCTGGGCTTCCTTGGAAATTATTTGTTTGTGTGCAACTGGAAACTTTTGTCTAAAGCAAATATATGAAAAAAAAAAAAAAACTGGCAGTAATTGAATTAGCAAATGCCTTTCACCAAAAGCTCACCTGTTTTCCTCTATCAAGTATCTCATAAAATTAATTGACCAGACACCCTTTTACAAATTACAATGCAAACCTTCCTAGTGACTTCTTTCGGACCATATTTTTGGTGAGATAAATAAATAACTGCGAGAGCACAACCCGAGGCGCGACCAGGGGCTGCTGTCTGGGCACCAGCAATTCCTCAGATTTATCTTCAGCCACTTTCTCTATTAGCTGAGCGCTCGAACAGGCTTTTCTCATTTGTTTTTTAATCTGTTATTCGGGTAATTTCTCTTTTCCTCGTGTATCTCTAAAGACATTTTCTCCATTCCAAGACCCGATTTCTTTCCTAAATCGCTTGGCTTTCTTTTCACCCCTTACTGCTTTTCCTCTATCTTTTAAAATATTTCTCCCACCAAAGTGTTCTCCTCACCATTTCATCATCCACCGCACCCTTGGGTTTCTTTATCCTACTCTAAATTTCCTCCTTTCCAAAGCAAACTGCCACCTCAAAGAAACTTTTTCATTCCCACTCCACGATATCAACAATTTTTTTCTTCATAGGGAATCATTTTTCCCCAACTCAGTGTGTGTATATTTTCTCCTGTAAGTGAATTCTCATCACATACGGTATGGATACCATCTCTCCCTTCCTACAGAAAGACTTCAATATTTTGTGTCGTATGTAATTTTTATTTTGGCGATCCCTGCTGGGACCAGTTTTTTTCTGTGATGCAGCGAAAGTCCCCTCAGAACGTTAATCTTGTGGTGCCCAGAAATGGAGATAATGTTCAAATCTATCTCCTCCTGTGAACCTGCATGTGTGGTTCGGCACAGAATTCACAAACCTCACTATCTTCCTGTGTCTTTTCATGATAATCTTTAAGGGGAAACTCAAGTCGCCTGCCAGGCGAGGGGTGGGAGGAAAGCTTGCGGGCTCTAGTCCTGGCCGTGTCCAGAGATGCCAGTGGGATGGGAAAGGAGAGTGGAAAAAAATACACGTTGATATGACTTTCCCACAAAGCCCCTCAAAATGAAGCCAACTCAAAGCCTTATGTCTCATGATAAGCCCTCCCCCCTCCCAAATTGACATCATTTCTGGGCTGAAGCACTCAACTGCCTGAGAAATTCCACCATTCATGGAATTGGTCCATGCCATGCATACTGAACCCATCTTTAATTGGGCATTTTTCTCTAATTTGCCCTTCTCTGTGGTTCCCGTACAAGTTACACAGACTATTTTCAACTCACATCTCCTAAAACTCAGAGCTCTTTCTATTCTCACTTCAGTTTCTCCTGGGTCTTCGTAAACTCTGGGTCCTCTTACAAGTGAACAGGAATCTTGCTCTGATGACTAAGTCCCTTAACTTGGGCTTTCTTTAGCTGACCACGTGTTTCAACACATTATGTAAATCTTGATGAATTTCTGACTTTTCCTCTGCTTATCTCACATGTTTAGTTTTTTTGTTTTCATCAGTTTTAAAGATTCATCTGTGTCCCCTTTTCCCCAGCCTGTCTCGTGTAAGTTACTTACACATGCTCAACGCCTACAGGCAAAGAGAAAGTGTCACCTTTATGCTCCAAGGGTTTATTATTGTATCTGAGGAGATAAGATATTAACATACAGAATTTAACATGGAAAGCTCTATTTTGCAGATACCAAATGATCAAGATGATGAGTTCTACAAGGTTAAGAAGAGAGAGGCTTCATTGCAGGGCAGTGCAGATGGGGTCGAGAAAACGCTATGGAATGGAAAGGTGTGTGTCTGAAAAGAAACTTAAGCCGTGTTGAGGGATCAGTGAACACGCTGACAGGGCCAGGTCAGCAGGACCGGGAGTGAATGAGGAGGACTCCTAAGAAATATGGTGGGAAAGGCAGATCAAGTCCTGATGGCGACAAGCCGATCTGTGCAGGTGGGACGTTATTTGAGCAGCTTCAGGGAGACTTCGAGAATATTCTTCGGGGGGGGGGGGGACGCCAAAATCAGAGCAGTGATTGCGATGCAGATCAAAGATCCGATTGAGCGGTTGTCTACAGCAGGGTGCTGGCGTCCGCTGAAGAAGTCAGGTGTGAAGTTATCAGAGATAGTTTGGAGGAGTAGCTGTGTGAGGAAACCAATGTGGGATCCACGGAACGGTCAAAACCTCCCTTTTGGATAATTAGTGAGTGGCGGGCAAGAGACACTTGCGCAAACTCTCTTTTCTGTCTTTAACTCGCTTTCTTTACCTTCAGCCTTGGAAAGTAGCATAGACGCAGTTGATGTTTATTAAATGATCATTAGAGATGAGGAACTGTGCTAAGGACTTTACACAGGTTCACTAACGTATTCCTCAAGACAAACTATTTACGATGAGGAAACTGAGCTCCAGAGAGGTCAAGAAATTACCCGAGCTACATAGCCAGCATTCTCCAGGCAGTCTGGCTTCAAAGGCTCTGTTCTTTGCCACGACACTGCATCACCTCTCATAGCCTGGTTACAGCACAGGTTCTGGAGGCAAACACAGCAGGTTCATACGATGGGAAAGCTGTCTCCCTTCACTAAGCCTCAGGGCCTGTCTGTAAAACAAGGAGATGATGGGTTCTACCTTACAGGGTTACTGTCAAGATTAAATAATCCATCTTAAGTACTTTGCAGTCTTAGCAAACTTTCTTTCTGTATTAATCATAGGTGTTCACTGAGTTACCTACGATGAGTACAGAAAGCTCTGGATGAACCCAGTTTGGCATCATTCCCTCCATACGGACCTCTCTTTCTGAATGTCCCCTGCACCCTCTTCTGACTATGAAAGATCAGGGTGAGCATCTCTCCCCTTGCTGACCCGAAGTTCACACAGTGCTGTGTGTTTCTGTGCCCCTCTCCCCCCACCTCAAGCACTGAGGTCAGAGAGACCCCCGGCCTTAAACCGTAAGTGGGTCCGCACTTATGGCCAATGTGTGGGTGGCCAGTACGTCTCCCAGCACTCACAGGGGACAGTAGCAGAACCAATCTTTTATTCTGGTTTCTCTAGGCCAAAATGTTTCCCTCATATTCTATCCTCTTGTCTATACCTAAAGATATCCAGTATCTTACTCAGTTTTCAAAATCTCTCTTTTTTTAATTACAACATAATTGCTTTACAATTTTGTCTTAGTTTCTGCCGTACAACAAAGTGAATCAGCTATATGTATACATATATCCCCTCCCTCTTGGACCTCCCTCCCACCGCTCCCCATCCCACCCATGTAGGTCATCACAGAGTGCTGAGTTAACCTCCCTGTGCTATACAGCAGGTTTCCCACTAGCTATCTATTTTACACATGGTCGTGTGTATACATCCACCCATCCGTTCTCTACCTCTGAGTCTCTATTTCTGCCCTGCAAGTAGGCTCATCTGTACCATTTTTCTTGATATCTCCTAAGTCTAAGCATACACCATCTCTAGCAAGTGTTTCATTAGTACATGACACGTGAACAGTCTTATCTTGCTGTTGCTTCACGGCATTTTGGTGACGTTCAGCCAGCAGCTTTCCTTTTCTTCTCCAGAAATTTCATTCACAAGTAAATCATAGTGTGCCCACTCCTAAAACTGACATTATGTGGTTTTATGCTTAGCATCTTTAATTACGGAGATTTTCTGTATCACCTCCACTGGCTTTCTAATCAAGGTTTTCCCGGAAAAAAATTACTTTATGGACCCTTGCACACCTCTGTTCTAAATCTTCCTAAAGACCAATTTTTTAAAAAATAAAAGTTCTTTCATTTAAGAATCTGAATGAGCCATTCATTCTTTCTGCAGAGAATTAAACATGTCCTACTTTCCTTATCAAGTTTTCAGTTTCCTTTCTTAAAAATTTAAAAGCTTTACTACTTTTGCTACTTTTACACACTCCGCTCTCTTTCTGAGTTTGAAATGAAGAGTTTTATATTTGGATTATAGTTTCTTTTTCCTTTCCTTCATCTCCCTGCGGCCAGTCTCCTCTCACGCCTCAGACTCTCCATCGTGTACCCCCCTTCTCTTCCGTAGCAGGAACATTTACATAATTATGAGAAGACTCCCTTGCTACCCTCTTTGTAGTCCAGGCATTAGGCATACAGCAGCCACGTCTTCCTTCCAATAATCCTCTCAGTCAGGGAGGGAACTGCTTTTGAAACCCCTTTACAGATAATAGAAGTAAGATACAGAAGAGTTAATTAATTTTCCTAAGATTAAAAATTAAATCAAATTGGAACATAACTCTCCGAGGCCCAACTCGTCGTTGCTGACTGACTCTGCAAGGTTGATCAGGACTGAAAGGAGGAGGAAGTCATCCCTTCCCCCTCTGCCATGTCAGAGTCCACCTCCCCTGAAATAGACATCTGCAATCATATAATTTTCCAGTAAGAGTCTAAAATTTTCTTTCAGTGTAACAGCTATTAATTTATATTCCAAGTAACATGAGGAACACTCAAGGTAAACCCAGTAGTGTCAGATCTGTTCTCAACCACACTCAATTCTGGGCCTGTTTGCACGGTGAACTTGCTGGATGGACGCCGGATGTCATTTAACTCTGATAGGTCTCAATTTCCTAACTCATAAAATAAATGGGCTCTATTTTCCCCAAGGTCTCTTCCAGGTTTAACTGTTCTTAATCTATGCTATAAGATAGAAAGAGTCATTGCCAACTTTCTCAGTATTCTAGGTATGTCCCCTGAGATTTCACATGCTGGGAGAATTTTATCTGCAAAAATCCTAGGCATAAAAGTGTACAGGTGAAATATGGAAGGCTTATTAAACAAGCCCTACCCTTTCACCTGGGGTATGACAAGTGAGGCTTCTGCTAATAAAGTGATACAGCTTCTTAATCCAGTGAGAATACAGACTGGCAATACAGATGTCAGGTACGCTCTGTATCAATATATTTACATGTCACTTTTCAGTTAAACTTACAATTTTTTGACAACCTACATCTTTCTTGCTACAGTCAGAGGGAGTAATCCCACAGGCTTCCCTCTCTTTTGTTTTAAGAGTTTTTGTAACATTGTGATCTCAAATCATGACTCTGGGTAGTTTAATGCCTCTTCTTGAGAGTGGAACAATTTCTTTTTTCAGGACAGGTGAATTTCCGAAGATACATAAATCAGAATTTTAATCTATAGGAGCCCTGTGCACGACTAGGTCAGTTGAACTGTTGTCAACGCCAAGAATGGTAGCTGGGTCCAAGATTTAGCTTCTCCAGAAATCTTTTCAGAAAATATTCCTTAAATGAATGAAACTTTATCAAGTGCATCTTAGACACTTGGGGGTGTTTTCAGTGCAGATCCTGATCCATTAGTTCCAGGGAGGGGACAGAAATTAGGGTGATAAACTATCTGGGTCTCCCCACGACTAAAGGGCTTCCGGGATAAGGGAGTTTCGGTGCTGAAACTGACAAAAGTCCTGAGCAAACCACTGTGAACTGCTCACCCTATGTGAGAGTCTGTGCCTCCATCAGGCACCAGGTGCTGCTGCAGATGTTGGTCTTCAGGTCAGAGTTTGAAGAGCAAGAGTCTAGAGTACTGGTTTCAGAACATGTTGCCTAGATGGCTGGTTTTCCATCAGTCTTGTTACTTGCATGATCTGTGCAAGTTTCTTGACTTACCAAGCTTCTAACCCTCAACTCAAAATTAGGATAGTAGGAAATGCCCACTTCGCAGTGTTGTGAGCTTTAGAAGAGATGAAGAGTGTTAAGACCCTGATCTATCAGAAATTCTCCACCATTGTTACTTTTTGGTATAATCAGTATCTTAACTTTTTCTCCTATGAAATATCAGTTAAGTGAAAGTCATTATACTCCACAGCTGTAAAAGAAACTTGATTAGAAATGGTGTTGATATTTGTTTGAATTGAAGCAAGATTTTATTTCACTTGTATCAAGTCTTTGAGCAAGTATGTCTTTAGACAGTCAAGAGTGTATGGCAAAATAACCAATATGTGCACAATTTCATGCTTTAATTATGAATGTGCAAAGGGTAACAACACTGCATCTGCATCAAGTTCAATATCTCATGATAACTGGCTCACCATTCAATACTGAGTCCATTCACGGATGGGAAATTCCAACTCAACTGTGTCAATTCATCTGTATAATAACTAAAGGAGAATAAAATCAAAATCCTATTTAGTCAATGACCAAATCAAGCCACATAATACATTTCCTTGAAATTTATTTTTATTTTTAAAAAGCGTCTTTCCAGAAGTAGTGCATTTGTTTGGATGTTAAAAGCATGTGTCACCTAAGACCACAATGGTCCTGGTAAAATAACACAGCACGTCCTTTGGGCCTGAGATGAGACAGGCTGTGAGCAGGAGACAATTAACTGAAGAGAAAGAGGAAGAAGTGAAGGGCCCTGGGAAATAAAAAATGATAGGATTTGAAATGTGATCTCCAAGGCAGAGGAGACTGGGTGAGGGTCAAAAGAAATTCCAAGTTCTAAGTTGTGGATTCTAAGTATTCAAAAAAGCAAAAAAGAACTCCAAAACCTCATAAAGAGGATGAACTGAATCAACTGTTACTTAGTTTTATCAGCATTGTTCGTCATGTTTTTAACTTTCTATCATAATTAACCATGCACATAGTCTTTAGAAAAGAATCTGATCATTCCCTGCTTCTGACTACTTCCAGAGATTCTAGGAATCTTGTTTTTGACCATATAGTCTAGCATTTGAACTTGATATCCAGAAATCAAATTGTGAACATACTGGACAGGCGTGTGATTCTTAAGCCATGGGATATGACCCGAGCCGCTGTTTTCTCACTCACTCCCTGCTCCTATAGGAGCCATGGCTTTGATTCATGATTTGGATGTGGTTTGCCATCTAATCAATTAATAAGACAATTGACACAGGATAATTCATTTCATGTTAAGGTCATTTACCAGCCTGGGGGTATGTAAGCTCTCAGTAATGTTTAAGACATTGTTTCATAATAAAAAAAATATTAAACCATGTATTTCAACTTTCCTATGACAGAAGAGAAAAGTAAGGAAACCGAGACGGTTGGAGCAGGACTTGTCTTAGAACTTAGTTCATCTAACTTCTGGTCTTCGGCTGCGTCTCTGACACGAATATTGACGGAGAGTAAAGAGGAAAAATGCCATCAGTGCTTGAGCATCCATCACCTACTTTGTCGTTTGTCAGAGGAGTAAATGTCCCATCCTTGCCAAGCCCTTTGGTAGATACGCATTTCATCTTTCTCCTCTGTTGATTTAGTTCACATTTGTTCAAACTTCTTAACTCCCTATGAACTTGTTGAATGATTGCATATTCAAGGGCATTCATTAACCTAGTATAGAGTTACCATAAAGGAAGCACGCAGCTTGGGGCCCAGGTGAAGAATTAACACATCACATCACATGAGGCACATCCATGAGGTAAGTGTGATAGATAAACACCTTACATCATCTTCAAGCATCTTGAACGTGGCCATACAGTAGTTTCTGATTTGAATATTTAATTTTCTAGGGTCCCTATGTGCTCAGGTTTTTGCAATCTGGGGTGCATTTATTCTCTAAGCAACAGACTTCCTTTAGCATAAACTAGTTTATGTAAATGTTCCTTCCTTCAGTGTCCTGTAATCTTCAAGAAGCCCCAGGCCACCTACAGTAAGAAACCTCCTCTCTTACAGAACTATTTTTAAAAACTCCCTAAGGCTTCCAAAACAATTTCATCTGACCTTTATTGGAAAGCCCACCATCCTGCCTCCTACCCCCTACATTTGGCAAGCGATTTTCAAGCATCTCCCAGGTGCCTCAGTAAGACAAGTTGCACATGTGCACATGCAAAATTATGTGTCCTTTATCAAAAGCTGGCCTGGGAGGGGAAACTCTGTGGCTGTTATCTGCAGATGTTTTATTTGAACAGATATTATAAACGGATTTTAATTGTGCTTTCAGATGTAAAACACCCACCAAGGAATAACCCTAACAGACCTGTAGAAACTCAATAAAATAAATCGATAGCATATGTCCTGGAAGAGTATTGAACTTTCTAACATTTTGATCAATATTGGCACTTGACCTACAGAATTTGTCATCTGAAGTTTTTTTGTTTGGTTTGATTTTGGGGTTTGTTTGTTTTTTTTTTTTTTTTGGTTTTTGGTTTTGTTTTCTTTTGTTTTGTTTTAAGAATTTGCTGATACAACTCCAACTACATACAAGAAAACATATTAAGGAGGACTTTACTCTCCAAGACTCTTGCCAACATTTTTCTGACTCATCACCTAGTTATCGCCTCTCTCTTGCGAATGCAGCTCTTGTTGCAGGAAATAATAATCATTCCTGTGTCAGATCCACATCCTCCTCTAAATCTGAAATACCCACATTGTTCTGTCACCTACCAGGTCAGTATACCAGATGACATCAGACAAGTCTCTGCACGAAAGGCACACAAACCACAGGACTAAATCTAAGTTTTCTATACAACACAGCACAATGAAATGTAGCCAAACGGTTCCAAAGTTCAAGTTCACAGCTGCCCTGAGACACAAGAGGTATGATCAGGGTGATTAGGTCCCTCACAGGCCCTTGGTCCCAGCAGAAACAATCTGATGTTGACATTTTCCTTCTTCCTGATGCTGTTTGTCCATTTTCATTGAGTACATAGATGTTAAATATTATTGTTGTCAGTTGCCTATGGAATAAGAGAAAACTAAAATTTTACTTTTGAGAAACAGCAAAAATGCTGAAAAGACTAACTGAGCTAAGAGGCAAGATGACAGGGTAACCTAAAAATCTAAGATTTGGCAGGAAATCTGGCTGAAGATGAAAGTATTGGATAAAACTGTCACACTGTGGTCTGGCAGTGCAAGCAGTCAAACATGACAAATTCAAGATAAATATCATAATATATTCCAAAAACAGATGGGAAACAGAAAGAGGCAATGATTGGAATTGGGGGCTTAAGAAGGCACGATACAGAGGAAACGAAATTAATATCTTATTGAAGTCTTCCTTAAGTGCCAAGTCTTCACAACTTTCAAGAGAGAAGTGTTCCTTGGCCCCTTTCCCTCTGAGGAAACAGTGGTTGAGAGAGGTCAATTAACTTCTCAGGGATGCCCAGCTCCTAACTGAAAAAGCTGAGATTCAAACTCAGGCCTGCCTCCTTCACCATTTTCCAGCATGTCATTCGGCTGATTGCATTGATTAGCCATATCTCTACAATATTAAAGTTTATGATCTCTTGCCCCGTATCTGTGTTTTTTCAACTTTTGCAATATCCTGTGTTCTGTGTCCACACAGAGTGCTGACCAGGCTCTCACAGTTTCCTAAATCATGCAGGCCCCTCTTTTCAGACTCAGCTTATGTTCTCCTAGAGTGTCTGAGAGTGGAAGAGTGACAAGTACCGTGGGAGCAACGCCAGCGCTGGAGACGCGCACAAAAGAGAAGAGTACTAAGCAAGATTTTGGGAGAAACCACATGTGGTGATAAACTTAAGCAAGAGAAGGATAAAGGCAAGACTGAGCATTGTGGGTGCCTCTGGGGAAAGGCAGAAAGATGCAATCAGGGATGAAAACTTAGGTAGATGGGATGTCATCTTTTATTGTTTCAGGGCTCAAGTTGGTAGAGAGCTAAAAGGCATATAATCTATTATTAAGCTTTGTAAATAATATATATGCTCAAATACTGCGTTGTTGTTTCATATGTTACATTAAAAATTTAAAAAGGAGTTAGTCCAAGCTCAGAGCAGCAGGGCAGCCTGGGCACTCTCCATTCAACTAAGGTCCTAAGGAAGACCTTGCGGGTCCCTCCCCACTCTGAACCAAGAAGAGTACAGATGATCCCACAGCTGTCCCGCTGATGTGCTCTGTAGCTGACCACAGAGAGCAGAAGCTGTGCGCATACAAGGGAATAGCACACCATGAAGCAACTCTGACTTTCTCATCAATAATTGAGTTCGGGGTACTCCCTTCAGGATAAATAATGAAATGCCTCCCCTGCCCTCCACGCTCCCACACTCTGCTCTATTCTCCAGGCATCAAAATGAGATCTTTACAATCAGTCAGTCAAGGGAGAAATGCCAACATATTTGATCGGACCTTTGTCAATATGATGCTGAAAAGGAAAAACGGTTGTTTTACTGTACCAGCCGGTAACATTTTAAAAACAAAGTAAAACAAACAACACTCATTCACTTAAAGCCAGAATGTGTTATGTTCTTTCCTGCGTCTCAGAAATTGGAAAGTAGCATGCCTTTCCCTTTCAGCACTACAGCAGTTACATAACGTTGCATGTACTTGTCTGAATGTTTGGATAATATCCACCTTCCCCAGCAGACTGTAAGTTTCATGAGGGCAGTTCTGTCAGTTCAGCACAGGTTTCCAACACCGAACATAGATCTGGAACAATTCAGGAGCTGAGAAATGAGTGGCTGAGTGAATCAATGAACAAAGATTTTAGGACAGGAAATCTACATCCTATATGTCCATTGCTGTTGCATCATAAGGATTAGACAAAAAAATATATTAATAAGCACAACTATCAATAGATTGGAAGTTCAGTCATTAAATCAATGCATCAGCTAAAGAGCACACCCTCCAGCTCAGCCTCCTGGTAATACCTCAGACATTGGGGTATTACCAATATGATATGACCTTATGGTCATTTCACAAATATTCATTTTCATGGTATTGGCTGACTGAAAGAATATAGTTGGAAATAAAGTTTCTGAATAGTTATGCATAATGCTTAGGGAAATTATTAGTATGTACCTGTAATTATTAAACCCATCCTCTTCAAAAAGAATGACTTAATTGTAGGCAAATGAATCTCAAAAATATACATATAAAATACATATACACATATATGATACATATGGATATGTTTATAATCTGTGCTTTTTTTCTGAGGAGCAATCTAGTTTTAATTATTTAAAATAATGGTCTATAGCTTACCAGTAAGTATCTCCAATGTACTTTGCATGGGTATTAAAGCAATAGTTATATAGTTATTAATTTATATTTGACAGTCATATTTTGTTTTTAAATATCTATGCGTAATGGGAAGAGATTGCTGCATGATTATGAAAAAATTCTTTTTCTGTGTGTCAGTTAAGAAAATAATCATTTCTTTGGTAACCAGAGCAAATAATTATAAACACGGGCCAGATTTTCCCAATAAATATTGACAGCCATGTTTGAATAATACATTGGTGTAAACACCTAATACAAAGTAAGACAATATGGAGGGAGTGAGACAATGTCATAGAAAAATATCAACTGAGCAACACTTTCAGTATTGTAAGGTGGAGGTGAGAACACACTACAGGTACCTACCAAGAATGTGGGGTTAGGAACTGACCGTCAGGAGCACAGGATGAGGCTGAACCATGGGCCCTGCACTTAGAGGCTGCTGGCCTCATCATCAGGAAGATGTTCAGAAGGAGGATGGATTATGAGGAAAATTTAATGGAAGTCCCGCATCCATTTCAGAAAATTGGTCCTTAATCTAGAATTCACCAAACAAGGACCTCACTCGTGATCACGTTAAAGCAGGAGAAACAAAACAAAGAAAGAAACAAGACAATCAGGTATCTAGGTACCCCCCAAGAGTGACCCACTTTCAGAGGAGCTGGTGAGAAAATCAACCAATGGCCTTTCCCAAATAATCATCCTTCACCTCCTCCTCTCAGTCATCTGATTAGAATCATCTATATTTTGTGGGGTTTAACAAACTTGAAAATTTAAAACTAAATCTAAATCACAAATGGCCATATATTGTATGATCCCATTTGCATGAAATGTCCAAAATAGGCAAATCCACAGAGAAAGTAGATTAGTGGTGCCTAGGGCTGGTGGGGAGGGGCATTGAGAGGAAAAGTCATGGACTGTGGATGGGTACAGGGATTCTCGGGTGGGGGGTGGAGAGTGGTGAAAATGTTGAAAATTGCTTGTGGTAATGATTGTACAACTCCCTGAATTCACTAAAAGTCACTGAGTTATTCATTTTAAATGGATGATTTGTAGGGTGTGAATAAAACACAATAAAACTATTTAAAAAATCTACATCTAAGAGTTTAAAACCAAATTGAAAGTCACATAGTATCATTCATTTCTCACAGCATATAGAAATCTTTTGTTAGAGGATTATTTTAAAACTTGCTTATAGAAGCATATTATTTTCATAGGAATTGGATAAGGTATCTAATTATTGTCCACTTCTCCTAAAGAGAGTGCAAAGACTAGTGGATTTTAAAATTTAAACTTTCAGAAGGAGATTTAAAGAGGAATTTTTAAAATTTGATTTGGAATTCTAGAAAGCCTATGGTACACTTTCTCAACAAAGACTTTAAAAGACTCGTCAGTGTCCACACCTCATGGTGGTTTGAACAAAGCCCTCTAGAAAGGCCAGAGTGCTGGTTACTTTTATGAGTCAGCTTGGCTTAGATAGTTTGGTCAAACCCCAGTTGAGATGTTGCTGTGAAGGTATTTCTTAGATGTGATTAGAGTTTAAATCAATAGGCTTTGAGTAAAGCAGGTAACCCTCCACAATGTGGGTGGCCTCGTTGAATCAGTTGAAGGCCTTAAGAAAAAGACTGAGCTTCCCAGATGTAGAAGGAACTCTTCTCAAGACGGCAACACAGAAATCCTGCCTGAGTTTCCAGTCTGCTGCCCTGAGGGATTTGGGTCAAGATACAGTGTCACTCCTGCTTGAATTTGCAGCCTGACGGCCTGCCCCCCACTTTAACACAAGCCGGCACCCACATGTGAGCCACGTCCTTAAAATTCTCTCTCTCTTTCTCCCTTTTTCTCTTGAAAATGCTGGCTGATATAACCAGTATCAGGAGCTGCCTCTTATTCATTCCTGATGAAACAACATAGTAAGCAAACCAAAAATGTGAAAATTCTGCCCAAATTGCTATTTAGGGTTTGAATTTTCAATGCCTAAGCTTAATGGATATCGACACTGACTGGGCTAAATCGTTTACAACACAGATGAGACCAGACTCCACGAAGCCTGCATGTGTATGTCTTGTGACAGACACCTCTGTCTCCTCATAAGATGGCACGTGTGACCGCCAGCCTGCACAGTGGTGGTGGCAGCCTCTACACGAGCAGGAGACAGAGGATGACGTGTGCGATGCATCCCGTATATTTATGCACGTGGTTACGGCTTCTGTGCGCAAAGAATGACGTAAGGGTGAAAACAAAAGTGTGATACCCTGGATTTCTCCTGTGTTGCTATAGATAACATTTAGGATTGTGTAAATAATTTATGTGCAAAGGAGACTATCCAATGTAATCATTTCAAAGGGACAATCTTCACAGCATTCACTTTATTATTTTCACCCATAAGGGCCTTGGGCCAGGATGAAAATCCTACCCTCAAGTTCCCTGATATTGCAGCACTGTGGAGTGGGCTTTATAGTCATTAAGTATCTACGGCACCTTCAGGAATAAAGGAGCGTTTGTTTTTATTAGGCAATCCTGTGTAAGCTTTGTTTCTCAAAGCTATGGACATGTCAGCAGTAATGAAGCAAAACTGAAAAGAAAAGAAAAAACGTGTTTAGCAGAAGAACCAAGACATCACTGGGTATTAAGCAAAGCAAGGAGAGAATTAGAAGGGACAAATGATTAGAGGGAGATAAGAGATAGCTCAGCTGAGGGGTCCCATTTTCATTTCTACGCTTTTGTTTTCCTGTAAAAGGGAAAGGGGTGGGACTAACAGTTGGGAAATTATGAGGAGAATCACCGCTAGAGGTTCGTGGAGTGAAGGGGTATCACTTTTCTTCTTTGGTTAATTATACTGCTATTTTTCAGTATAGGGAGGAGTGGGTTTCTTCTCCTTTAATGACAGGTAATGTTCACGGACACAGATGATGTAATGATCTCACAGGCTGAAGAGGTTCCCATAGTACTGGGTGGGGTCGGCAATGACTAGTGTGTTCCATTCCCCCAAAGCAAGAACCACCCAACTCATTACCAAAACTGAGCAATTCAGTGAGCTCCCCAAGATAAAGTTTTAAATAGTCAACCCAGAGTCATTATTTTACTTGTTTCCCCTAAGATCCTATAGTTTTCTGATCATTGTAAATTAAGACGGGAACGTGTTATTTACTTGAGTTTACAAGTGCAACCAGGGTAATCCTCAAATGTGACTCATCATGTGTGATACCAATAAACACTAAAATCGAAGCACACAGAGATAAGTGCTCCGGACTCAGCTCCCAAGTCCGCTCAGGGCTTACACAGGAATTCTTTCACCCCGTTCTTTGTGACGTGATGACAGGAAAAGACCGTTGTGTGATCTACAGGCAGTTCTTGACAAGTGAATGTTCACTTACAAATCATTATGGATTCAAATGGTCATTGGGATAGTTTGAACCCATAAATCACGCTTTCCTGGAGAGGATATGATTTTTTTGTTCTTCTGTTTTGTGTATCTGAAAATGATAAAAAAGGATTTTTTTTTCTTCTGTTCAAAATCAGAGATATCTGTAACAGGGAGGAAAACATACTATTAGAAAGAAAAGAAAGAAAGAAAGAAAGAAGAAAGAAAGAAAGAAAGAAAGAAAGAAAGAAAGAAAGAAAGAAAGAAGGAAAGAAAGAGAAAGAAGGAAGGAAGGAAGGAAGAAAGAAGGAAGGAAGGAAGGAAGGAA